>NC_062221.1:101936950-103186950 GCF_902686445.1 Sciurus carolinensis | reverse complement strand
CAAGTTGGTTAACAGTAGCTACTCATAGGGTGAGCATTAGGAGATGACTGCTTCTAATGGAAACAGGTAGTAATTTCAAAGGTAATTAGCAAGGAAATAGTGGAGTTTGGGAACTGCAATGAAACCAATTACCAGAATCCTGAAATTCTGAGATTGTTCATATTTTATATATGGGTCAGATGAGTAGGAGTAACTAAGAATTCTCAATTCATGTGCTTGATGTTCTAATTTTTCATTTTTTGTTAAATTAACCTTCTTAATAAAACAGAACATAGTTAATCCATTTTGGAGATGTCTAAGGTTGCTCAGGAGAGAGGAACATAACATAGTATGATTCTATCTAACTAATTAGTGGGAAATTCATGAAATTTTGCAGGAATTACTAGGCTATATAATCAAAACAACTATTTTGTATTCAGTGTCAACTTGGTGAAAGATTTTGTACTAGAGTATATAAAAAAATAATGCTCAATCTCAAAAGGGTTTAAATTTACTAGCGAGGCCAAGATGTGTGTAAAAATAACTATAATGTAAAGCATTTAAATTGGTAAATTAGATTACCATTATAGCCAGAATAAATATTTTTAGCAATAAGGGGGAAGAAAAGTTAATGAAATGAAAATTCAGTTGTTCAAGGTTAGGGAAGCAAAACTGATTATTAAGGCATTTCAGCAACATTATGATTAGTAGGATGATACAGTTTTGCACCACGACCAATTTGACCTTACAGAAATTAAAATCTCAGTCTCCTAACAAGACAGAAAATATCAGATGAGAAATGAGCAATTATCAGTTGATGCCCAGTCTCTGACAACTCTAATGTTTACATAAAAAGCACATCTTCTAATGCAGTGCACGATGATTTTGTCAGACAATAATGGCTAGAGGCATTCAAAAGCACCTGCTACTTAAAAAAGTATATATTGACAGATAGGCATCAAACTCCAAATTACAGATACAAAGTCCCATTGTTTAAAAACCTGCTCATTAGTGTAGGGGAAAACAATGGCTACTTGGGATATACTGTGTTTGTTGTATAATCAATAACTGTTTCTCTGTTTCTGAAATATTTATTTCCTTTACTAAGTCTAATACCATATAAGTTGGGCTAATGTATTTGTATAGGTGTTTGTATGAGTATATAGTATTTTATTACATGCCTTTGAAAGAAAGTTTTTAAAAATCAAGTTCTTCCAGCACTTCATTTTTTTTTCCCACTTCAAAAATTTCTGTCATTTAAACAAACTTGTAATCTGCAGAATGATTGAAGGGACAATTTTGACTTCTGTCATTGTTTTAGGGTTCTATTATTGCAAAAGAAATTACCACAAATTTAGAATCCTAAAACAACACAAATGCATTACCTCATATTTTGGAGGTCAGAAGTCCAGTGGGTTCAACTGGTTTTGCTACTCTTGATGTAACAAGGCCAAAATTAAGTTTTCCACAGGGCCATGTTTCTTTCAGGAGGCTCTGGGGATGAAGCTGCTTCTAAGCTGATTTGGATTGTTGGCAAAATTCTGTTCAATGCAGTTGTGTGATTGAGGTTCCTGTTTTCTTCTTGACTGTCAACCAGGGTCATTTTTATCTTCTAGAAACTACCCACAATTATCAACTGATGGCCCTTCTTTCATCTGTTATGGTGATTTGACTGCTTCTCCCCTTCTCCCTTTCTCTCTCTGCCTCTCTCCTCTGTATTCTGCCTCCTCCCTCTGATTCCAGCTGAGAATTTTCTTTGCTCTTAAGGGTCAAATGGTTAGACCCAAGTGGGCAATGCAGGATGGTTTCCTGTTTTAGAGTCAGTTGATTGACAGCTTTCTTCCATTTGCAATATCCCTTTTCAGCAATACCTGTGTTCATATTTGACTGAAGAGTCAGAGGATGGGAATCTTGCAGGAACATTTTTATAATTCTATCTGCCACAGTCATTATCATATATCTGATTACTTTAAAAACTATATTTAAGGCGTAATTTAAGTACTACCACTTATTTCATTGTGATGATGCACTTAAAAATGAAACTACTTCAACATAAGCTGATTATAAATATCTTTCTCTCATGAAGAACTAATCATTCCTAAATCTTATCTTGTCAGTGTTTGAAATTGTGGCCTTGATAAACTGTGAAATCTATTTAAGTCATGTACTTGTAAGAAAATAATATATTTTCCTGATTCCACTCATGCAAATAATATTTAAGAGAGCAAGTGTAAAGTCCCTCTTTGGGTCCATTCTACTGTCTTCACTAACAACATAAATCAACTCAAATGTACCTAATTTTGAGGAAGTAACAGAACTTCAGTATGTAACTCCCATTTTACTTACTGATAATTTCACCAAAATTCTTCATGCTAAAACTCAGAAAGTTAAATGATTTGTCCAAGATAAAATGGTCACTACTTAGAAGCTAGGTCTTATATTTACTTACATACTAAATTACCTAAAATTAGACTTGCTTTAAATTGCTTATTCTAAACATAGAAAATGTAATTTTTCCTTTAATATTAAGCTGCTTCTAACACTATTGAGTTAATCTTGTTAATGCTTTTTGAAAGCTTTTCAAGATTTCCAATATTATTCTTCTGTGTGCTTGTAGTCATCTCTTTTTCTGGCTCTGCTAATGTTCGAACTTATTAAATATGCTTTTTATTCAGTTGTCAAGGTCACTGAAACATGCTGAATCTGAAAATGATCAATTGATAACTTTGAAGTTGACCTTGTGACTAATTATGTAACGTGTTTAAAAGACAGCTTTATTTGTGAGTTTAGCAAAAGAATGAATCTTATTAGTATTAGTGCAAAGCTTTTGTTTTTCTCCCCCTCACCCAATAGTACTTGGGATTGAAGCCAGGGCCTCAATTCTGCTAGGCAAGTGCTCTACTACTGTGCTTATATTCTCAGCCCCAGTGCAAAGCTTTATGAAATGTTTCTTATTCTTTTTTTTTTTTTTTAGCTTGCTTAAAAAAATTCTAGAGTGTGTAGAATCAGCTTTTCTATACCAATATTCTTTTTGCTTTCATCTGCATCACGTAAAAATTTATTTATATGATTGTGACATTTCCAGTATCTTTAGACACATTTAGTAATTATTTAACACTAGCTTATTTTAAGTATTAAAAATCTTTTTGTTCAAATAGCTTGTAATATTTGGGTTTATTTTTCTTCAAAATATCAACACCCTACTTCATACCCTTATGTAGTTCATTCATTTATCAGGTATTTATTAAGCTACTCTATGTTCTATATTAAGTGATGTGGCCACATAATGAAAAATAAAATTCAGACCATCAGTATATTTACACTGAAATTGGAAGATAGAAAGTAAGAAAATAATTTAAAAATACAGTTTTGGAGCATTTTAAGTACTATAAATAGAATAAGGCAGAATAAACAGAAAGATACAAAAGAGGACAGACGTGCTTCTTTACATAGGATGTTTGGGAAGGAGTACACCAAATAGGTGGCATTTGAGTAGAGACCTGAATGATGTGGAAATCTAATCCAGGAAAAACCTGAGGAAGACCTTTACAGGCAAAGGTCAGCAAGTGAGAGTTCCTGAATTGAAATTAACTTGGATACATAATGCAATGAGTAGTCCAGAGTTGCAGGGTCAGGGAAGTGATAAAATGCCTAGAGATGAACAGACTCATGCCTAAACATTTTGGACTGAGTCAAGAGTCCAAAATGGTTATAAATCATGTCTCAGAATTTAAGAACAAATCAAACTGTACTCATGGCCTGGCAATCTCAATCCATTTTGTATTGCTGTAACACAATACCTGGCACTGACACTGGGTGATACATATAGTAAACAGGTTTATCTGGTTCATAATTACAGTGGTTGGAGACTTAAAACTATGTCATTAATGTCTGACAAGGATACCCCAGTAGCACCACAACATGAAGAGAAGAAGGGGCACTTGTGTGAAAAAAGAAGCAAAAAAGAAGCAGGAACTAGGCTTACTCTTTTATAAAAACTGACTCAGTGAGGAACTAACCAGATTTTTCTGACAACACTTCCCTGATCTAATCATTTCTTAAATGTACCACCACCCTAGTGAGATTACATCGGATACTAAACTTTTAGTATATGAAACTTTGGGAGATATAGTGGAACCACACAACTGGCCAACATTCCCATTTCATAACCTGAAGATCATAGAGGCCTGTTCATTTTTTCCTTGGCCAGATCTGGTTTCCTTGCAACCTTAACTTCTTTTATAGTGAGTTGGTGCCTTGTGATTTTGGTGATTAAGCTTTCGAATTCCTCTTAGATAAGACATGATCCATGAGAATATTGTGATAATACTTATGACACTTAACATCTTTTTTATTTTTTATTGAATCTGAAGTAATGTCCAAGCTTTGAAAATGTTAGCTCCATGTACAAATAAAACACTCCATTTTCCCTAACCATTTGATAGTGTCAAAATTGCTTTATTAAATTCTTTTATTATTTCCTTCAAATAATAATAGTCTCCTTTGCAGTCATAAAATGGCCATCAAAATAGAAAATTAACATTTATACAAGACTATTATTAGGAGTCAAATAGAAGGATGAATGAAGTTGAGATTATGGGAAAACCACCATTATTGGTATAGATAAATATCTTTATTACCCATTGAAGTTAGTGTTTGAAATATAGTAGAGGGCAAAATTATTTAAAGAGAATAATTAATGGAATTTGCAGGCCAGGGTTTAAAGGGATAATCTACATTTTTATTAAAATCTCCAAAAATTAATTCATGTATTATAAGAGAGTTAAAATCCTGGAACAATCAGAAGAAATGATCTGGGTGTTAGATATATTAAAGAAAAATTGTAGGACAAATTAATTCATAATGTAAGATTCAAAACCAGACTTATTGTTTTTAGAGACAAAAAAAGAGAATGTTCTAAAATCTATGAAGGAGCACTATGGACAGCCTCCTCTTTCCTAAGTCTAGTGGAGAAGGGAAGACATAAAGCCACTGCTTGATGGGGCAGCAGGAAAAGCAAGGCCTTCAAAAGACTCAAAAAGGCAAATAGACAGATCAATTCCTTTTCTTTCTTCTTTTTCTTTTTTTTTTTTTACTCTAATTTTTCTTGTTATTGTAATATCTGCTGTTTTTATTATTACGCTCCTTGTAATATCTTCAGAATTGTTTGTATTTTGCATTGAGAGGTTCTCAAAATCCCCAGATTACTTTATTTTCAGAAATTGAGAGACACAAAGAGTTTTTGGAGAAAGAACCAGAATAGAACAAACTACAGTTCAGGCAAAGCTGTTAAAATTTCTATATATGTGACCTATTAAGTCACTTTTGATTTTACTCTACTTCTTTTAAGTTCAAATTATGAGATCATCAAGTCCTATATTTTCTATGTAAAAAAATACATTGAGTCTGCTTCTCTTGACCCCTCTCTAGCCACCACTCTTGTCAAATTAGCACCATTGTTACATCTTTACTACTCTTCCTAACTCCAATTTTCACTTTAGTTTATTTTGTTTAGTTTAACCAGCTTAATAAAAATATAACACATCATGTTATTTCTTGAACTGAAACCCTCCAACTTCTTCCCAATATTCTCAGGAAAATAAAATTTTATCCTGGGTAGAAAATCATTATGCGAAATTTCCATCCTTTCCTCCAACATCATTTTCCACCATTTCCCCCAACCTCCAACAATTCAGCTATGTAGGCTTCCTGTCAGCTCTTAAGGTATGCCAAACTTCACAACAGAGATTGTCATGTATTCTGCTTATCCCCCTGCCTTTTTATTTCTCCAACACACATATACATACCTTGTCCTTGTTCTATTCATCTCTAATTCCTTTATGTTGGCAAAAGCATCTCTGGGTCCTTTTCCATAGGTCGAATTCTTTGAGAATTCTTCCTCACTATTCTTTTTTCCCATTCTTCAGTTATTTTACATCTCTATATTTAGTGTATTTTCTAACATGTCACACACACAAACACGTGCATGCGTGCACACAAACACACACACTCTCTCTCTCTTACACACACTCACACACACACACACACACACACGCACACTGTACTAGATTTACTCATTGTCTATTTTCCACATAGGAATTAACTGGCAAAAGGTAGAACCCATTAACAAATGCCTGGTGTCCTGCAATTCATTCTTAACAAATGTTTACTAAATGATTAAGTAAATTCATTCATCTGGGTGGGATGTGATTAAGAAATGAAAGAGGGTTTTGAAAGTGACAGAGTACTAAGAATGGCAGAAACTAACTCAACAACAAGAAGAATAAAAGTATTATTGGATAAGACTTTGTGATTACTATAAATAGAATAACATTCATTTGCTTATTTGCTAAATCTGTAACATTTATTAAATCTCACCTTATTTCTGCTAGAAAACAAAATTTCTTAGATTCCAAACTTAAGAAACATTAAAAATACTTATCAGAATTAAAGATGTTTGAATGTTCACCTCTGCATTTTTATTTCTAGAGATGTGATATCAGAAGTTCATAAATAGGACAATACTGATACTAACCTGAATAATGATAAATAAAGACAAAAGCTTTTAAGGACTAATATCCATTAGCCAAGAGAATCTGCCAAGCAAAATGAGTTATTATATTACAGACATACATATTTGCAAGTATAACTAGAACCAATATATATTAGTCATGATTATTGATTAAAACAGTCAAAAAATGGGATCTGGTTAATGTCAGAAGAAAATAAATTATTGCAAGGCTATTGGATGGCTAGCCTAAGTGATTAGAAATCAAAAAAATATGGTTTAGAAAATTGAGAACAATCAGATGAGCCTATGACCTTGAGAAGAAGTCAAGGTCATTTATTGGTGAGCTTGCTATTGGATGCTCTCCCTACTACACCACTCTTTTTTAGCCTCTGTCTCCAACCCCCATATGTATTTCTCGCTGGAATTTTTCACTTTTGTAAGGGTTAATCTCGCACAATGTTCTTTAATAGACCTACTTGCTCCTTTTCTAACAGTTTAGGTCAAGGATGGGTGTTCTTGATTCTTACCAAGTCAACAACACAGTGAATGACACTGTGATGTGTACATACTGAACATCCTCAGATAATTGTTCTTGCACATATTATGCTATTAGTTCTACATTTGTGACCAACAACATTGCAATGACTATGTTATTTGCATGCTGGCACTGATTATTTCATCTGAGTGTGGAAATGTGTAGTGACTGTTTACCAGGCATTGACTTTCATCCTTAAGTTTCCCAGATACCAGCTGTCAGAATTCCAGACCCTTAGGCTTTTATTGACTTCTCCTCCCCATGACACTCAGTGTGAAATGTATGCTAATCTTATACTTTACTTTCCTCAACAAATATTCAGAGCAGCTACTACATGCCAAATTCTAAAAGTTCCCTAATTGGTCAAGGTCACTGGCTGATGATCCAGTCTTCTAAAGTACTAATTGTTCATAGTATAAGAGAGCAAAGTCTTATAGAAATAATAGCCTAAGTTGGACACATGGGTGCAGCTTTTATGACAGCCAAATGGATAGGAAAGATTATAATGGCACCTAAGCATCTGTTAAAACTAACTGTATCAATGATCTGTGAACCAAGCCATGCCTTTGTGATGGACTATTATCACTTTGGAGACATAATTATGGAGTATAAGGTCAAACATTTACTTTTTTAAAAGAGCACCTAAGTATAAAATTATACATTGCCCTGTAGCATTTTAGGATGCTATCAAGTAGAGCCATATTCTCTTCAAATATAAAAATAAATGGAACAGATATGACTCAAAAAGCATTTAGCATGCGGTACTCTTCTGTAGTATGAAAGAAGTTACAATTTTCATCAGCTTTGCCGTTTGCAAATATTGCTTCTTAATAAAGCATAACAATTATTTGTTTCAAGTCTGAATGAACCACATAATAGGCATAAATCAGATAAATGCTCTTTTACCCTGGAGCCCTCTTCAGGGGATACCTATCGATGAAGATCTGTGACAATGGACACACTCCAGTAGCTCATGAATCTTATCTGCTAAATATAGTAGGTAACGGAGTCAAAGATCAATAAAAAGATTAATGGTTTTAATTACCCCTCTGCAACCAGTTGTGGGTGAAATTTTACTTGCTACTTTCACTGAGGGTTACACACCACAGTCAGCTTTCCAGTAAAGCTAATTTGACTTTCTGCCTGGTAAATTGCTCATTGACGATCCTGTAATGAGTCTGCTCCGTGTGTGACTGAATACTGAGCATGCTTCCACTTTCCAAAACCAAGAAAAATGGCCATAAAACTGATGAATGGCACATAAACTATTTCTGTATGAAAAAATAATAGGAAAAAGGACAATTTCCAGGCAAAAGTTTCCTGGCTTGAACCATATGGTGCAAGTGAAAGAGGACCAAATGGATGTCGAATTTATGGGACTGTGAGAACAATGCTAATAAATACTGACAAACAGTTTTTGAAGATATATGGAGTAACTGACAAATGAAGATCTTTTTGTCTTTTGCAAAGGAACGACAAAGGCAAGAACTTCAGTCTATGTGATTTGCTTATGATTATTAATGTTTTGAGAGCAAACTAGTTAATAGCCCATGCATGTGTATTTGTAAATCCATATTCAAGAATAAGTGAGGGTCTGAAAGATTTCTAGAAGTTCTTTGTAATTATACCCTGGTGTACCACCAACTTAATCATGATTATTACTAAGCACTTCTATACAAGAAATCATGATACTACATCATAATATCCAATATCTATGAAGGTGGAATGATTGCAACCAAGGGTGTAACATTTTGTTAATTAGTTTTTATTTAATTTTGGTAGTCCAAAGGATGGATGTTGCCATGGTAGTATAAAAATAAAATACCATCTTCATATTATTCACCTTAGTACATTTATATCACTATATAATTTGTATTAGTTGTCCTCTTCTTAATTAACATGATTAAAATGTCCTCAATACAGTACTAAATTGGTCGGTGACTGTCAAATGTTAATAAGCTTTGAATACAAATGTCCAGAAATGTCCATATTAGGGTTGTAAGTTCAGAGGACCATTCAAGCTATATGTGATGAAAGTCCAGGGAACTATGTTAGGTAACTGATGTGTGATGTTTGTTATATAGTCTTAAAGCAAAATAAAGATATTGCACAGAGCAAGTTAATTATTTCTAAACTGAACTCTGTTGTTTATTTGTTCAAGATGCTTGCTCACAGTAAAGCTACAAGTTAAAGTGGGCCCCTCTGATGATGTCCTTTGCCTATTTAAGAACAAGAAACAAGTATCTGAAGTATCATAGTCTCTGAAAGCAAATGTGTGCATGGAATTGGGGTGCAAAGTATTTACTAGGTTCAATATTCCTAAAAGAAATGGAGACATAGTATATTTAGTAGGAGGAAGAAGTGAAATTGCAAGTAAGTTCTCCCCAAAACTTAGTCAAACTGGTGGGGCAATTTGGAACAAACATTTTCTTTTATAGTTGCAGGAGCCTTATACCCTGGTTTTGTTCAGTCACCAACTGTGCCCTGCCTAAGGAACTGCATACCTTAGGTGAGGTCTTCAGATAAGGAGGGCCCTGAAGGACTAACAGATGGCAAGAGTGTCCTGACAACACTTCTTTTTTCTGCAGGGATAGTTCTGGGGATTAACCCAGGAGCACTCGATTATTGAGCCACATCCCCAGGCCTTTCATTTTTTATTTTGAGACAAGTCCTGCTAAGATGCTGAGGCTGGTGTCAAATATGTGATCCTTTGCCTCAGCCTCCCGAGTCACTGTGATTATAGGCGTGCATTAGCACGCTCAGCTCTCACAACACTTCTAACAGTCAGCCAGTCAGTCCTTACTTGAAGAAGATCTGGGTGTCACACCCCTATCACAGTCACCCTTTATGTTGCCCAGATTCATTTATCCTTATTGGTTCAGGGAAGAGTTCCATCAGGACTCCAGTGAGAATCCTATCCTGAAAAGAAACTAAAGAGGGAGGTGGGCAGGAGAGATCATGTCCCTCCTTGCTACCGCTGGTTTGATACTGCATTCGATTTTTCTCCACTGTGCATTCAATATTATCCCTCTCCCTCTCACATATCTCTGCTGGTCTGCGGGATTTAGTGGCTTAGGAATTGAGAGAGAGAGAGAGAGAGAGAGAGAGAGAGAGAGAGAGAGAGAGAGAGAGAGTCAGAGAGAGAGAGAGACAAATATGGTTATGGAAGCTGACAAGCCCCACTAGCTGCCACCTGTAAATTGGAAAAACAGGAAAGAGATGGCATCATTCCATCAAAGTTTGAATACCTAAGAATCAGGAATTCCAATGCCCAAGGCCAAGACAAGATGGACGTTTCAGTTTAAGAAGAGAAAGAGAGAAATTTCATTTCCTTTACATGTTCTAATCAGACATTTAATGGATTAGATGACAGCCATGGGCATTGGTGAGGGTGGATCTGCTTTACTCTGTTAGATAAAATATTAATCTCTTCTAGAAGTACACTCATAGATACATCCAGAAATAATGTTTTATCAGACATTCAAGGCTATCCTTAGCACAGTCAAGTTGATGCATAAAATTAACCATCATGCTTGGTGGTGTAACTGATCATCATAGTAATCTGAGCCTCTAGTAACCATGACCTTCTCAGGTTAAGTCACTCTACCTGTCTACTGAAAGCTACAGGGGAGCAAGGCAGTACCAAAATCTGCTCACACATACTGCCTCCCTGCTTCCTTTAGGTACCCCCTGCTAGTGATGATTAATTATGCTGAAAAACGGATGATTCTTCTTGCCTCCAGATCCCTGGAAACAAGAACTTAAAATGACTAGATAATAGCAGTAGGTTTATTTCAGTGTATTATATTCTGTACCTGTCTCCTCCACCCCCACCCCCACAAAAATATGCTTCTTTGAAGGACCACACCTTCAAAACCTAATCCCAAAAATATGGGATCATGAAGCATAAAGCACCATGGGGAAACACTGACAGTGATGATAAGTGAGGACACTGCTGGTGGCACTGCTTGGATTCCAGACCCCAGT
This sequence comes from Sciurus carolinensis, assembly GCF_902686445.1. Taxonomy (NCBI): domain Eukaryota; kingdom Metazoa; phylum Chordata; class Mammalia; order Rodentia; family Sciuridae; genus Sciurus; species Sciurus carolinensis. Next base: position 103,175,938 of record NC_062221.1, on the reverse strand, counting down.
ATTCCTCCTATGGGAACCTAGTGCCACCTAAAGGACTTGGAATCAATGAGAACCCAGAGTCCTGGGGACGAGACTGCCTCTTCACAGAGAATTGCCTCCAACCTGGCTCTTCAGTTGTGCTAGCAACAGGCATTTTACTATTTGATAAGACTGGTAGATTCTGGTGAATTAGTACATAACATAACCAGTGGAATCTGTTTGTGGACCTTCTTCAGGACCTCTTTTGCTATAAGTGGGTCCTGGTCTCTGATGATAGGTAGAATCAAATCCCATTGAAACAAATACACGGTGAGTTCTTGGAAAGTGTTGTCGAATAAGTCCTTGTGGGCAGTCAAGATAAACCTCCACCTGAATTGCATGGCTATTAACATCAGAAAAACATATGCTCTTCCCAGATGGGAGAGTCTTGATGTAGACAATTTACTACAATTTGACAAGTTGGTCTTAGGGGCTTCTGTATGAAACCATGGTGATAATTTCTGGTTTTATAAAACTAAAAATAACTGGTATCATTTGAATGTTCCCTGCAACACTCATGTTGAAATTTAAGTGTCATTGAGATGATATTGAGAGGTAGAACTTTTTGTTGTTTTTTTTTTTTTTAAATCAGGAAATTTGTTTAATGATTTACAGTTTTCAATTACATTATTTATTTATTTTTTACTGGTGATAAATGGAGTACAACTTGTTTCTCTGGTTGTACATGAAGTAGAGGTGTACATTTTTTAATCATACATTTACATAGGGTAATGGTGTTTGATTCCTTCTGTTATTTCCCCCTCCACCCCTCCCACCCCTCTTTTCCTTCTATAAAGTTCCTCCTTTCTCCATTCTTGCCTCCCTCCCACCCCCATTATGTATCATCATCCACTTATCGACAAGATCATTCGTCCTTTGGGTTTTGGGGATTGGCTTATCTCACTTAGCATGATATTCTCCAACTTCATCCATTTGCCTGCAAATGCCATAATTTTATTCTTCTTTATGGCTGAGTAATAGAGGTAGGACTTTTAAGAAGTGATAAGGTCATGAAGGCTTCACCCTCCTTTATGGACCAAGGCCATTATGATAGAGTACATTAGATATTGAAGAGTAGGTTATTATAATACCAAGTTCAGTTTTCTCAGCTTTCTGCTGCTCCCACCCACTGTGCGTGCTAGGATGCTCTGTCTCCATATTGACACCACACCCCGTTTTGTCAGAGCAAGAAATCCCTCACTGGATGCCAACACTTTAACATTAGGCTTCCCAGCCTTCAGAACTGTGAGAAGAAATTTTGTTTATAATAAATTACTCAGTCTATTGTGTTCTGCTATGGGAACAAAAACTAAGACAAAAACAAAAATAAAGATAAAAAGAAATATACATTTCAATTTCACAGTATAGAGAAAAGGATAGGATAATTACAGGTTTTGTTATGAATGCATATTAATATTTATTGGTAACCACTAATAGAAGAGAAATAAAGGAATACATTTTTGAACTAATAATAAGAAACACTAGAATTAAAGACAACACAATAAGTTAAAATAAAGTAAGAGAAGAAAGCAACAGAAACATGAGTAAATTTGAAAGTCCTAAATGAGATGGTACAAATTAATACACCAAAAATTGTAATAAGTGTAAAAAATAATTTAAGTTGATAAAATAAATTGAAAACCAATAAATTTTAAAAATTTCTTTTTTTTCTTTCCTTCTTCCTTTCTTTATTTCTCTCTGTCAATGAATAATTTTATTTTGTGTTGGGTGGACTGTGGTTCCCAGATACATAGTCAAACATTCATTTGGATGTTACAGTGAGGGTAGAATTGGATGAGATTAACCTTAAACTCAGTGAACTTTGTGTAAAACAAATTGCCCTCCATAATGTAGGTGGGCCTAATCCAACAAGTTAAAGACCTGAATTGAACAAAATACTGTGAGCAGGAGAGAATTCTGAAATAACCTTTGAACTTGAACTGCAGAACCAGCTATTTCCTGGATCTTCAGTCTGCCAATTTACACTGTAGATTGAGGATTTACCTGCTTCTATAATTCTTATGAGCTAATTCCTTTTAAAAATCTTTATATATGTATGTATGTATGTATACACACACATATATATTCTATTGTTCTATGCTTTTGGAGAACACTAATATGTGGGTATTTAAAAAAACAAAGTAGGAAGGTGCTGGCTGCCGTGCGGCGGAGTGTGCTTTAATGGACAATGTACTGCTATGTATGCCTGAAGTACTTGAGATGCAAATTTGGGACAACTTTACCATCTAAATGCTTGGCTGGATTAAGCGCCTGATGAGGATGGTTTTTCAACAAGTTGGAGTAAGCATGCAATCGGTACTTTGGTCTGGAAAACCATATGGTTCATCTCGAAGTATTGTAAGGAAAATTGGTACTAACTTATCTCTGATTCAGTGTCCAAGAGTTCAATTTCAGCTTACCAGCCATGCAACAGAATGGAGTCCCAACCACCTGGGAGAGGATGCAGTGGTATCTTTTGCTGATGTTGGATGGGTAGCCACAGAAGGAGGAGAGTGTTCAACAATACTAAGGACAGAAGTCAGGTCAAAGCCACCCCTTCACGAAGACCTTCCTTTCTTTGAGAAGCCCCCAAGCAGGCATATTTCCTTACCAAACTTGTCTCAAGAAGAGCCTCCACCGAAGACTACAACACTGGCCAATGAGGAAGCCCTGCAAAAGATCTGTGCACTTGAAAATGAACTTGCTACTCTCAGAGCTCAGATTGCCAAAATCATAACCCTGCAAGAGCAACAAAATCTCACTGCAGTAGGTGACTTGGTTTCTGCTACGTCTGTTACCACGGCCCCACCTCCTCCTCCACCACCACCACCACCACCACCTCCTCTACCCGCTCCACCAGGGCTCCACCAAAGTAAATCTGCTATTGATTTGATTAAAGAGCGAAGAGGGCAAAAAGCCAGTGCTGGAAAGACTTTGGCTAAGAACAATCCAAAGAAATCTGACATGCCAAATATGCTAGAAATCCTTAAAGATATGAATAGTGTAAAACTTCGGTCAGTTAAGAGGTCAGAGCAAGATGTAAAGCCCAAGCCAGTAGATGCTACTGACCCTGCTGCCCTCATAGCAGAAGCTTTGAAAAAGAAATTTGCTTATCGGTATCGAAGCAATAGCCAAGGTGAAGTTGAAAAAGGATCTCCAAAGTCTGAATCAGAGACCACCTCAGAGACAGCCTTGTTTGGGCCACATATGTTGAAGTCTACAGGAAAAATGAAGGCTTTAATTGAAAATGTTTCAAATTCCTAATGGACAATGAGCTGAGAAAAATTTCCTGCTTCAGCTGGTTTGTGAGGGCTGAATTTGGCTAGTAGAAATTGACACTATTTAGTAAATACCTGACTTTAGTATTCAGTGGTCTCCTTTTTAACCTAGAGGATTAAGCAATAATGGAAGCACCATAACTTTGTTTTGCTTTATGAGATGGTCAGTTCTGGAGCTTCCCATAACATACTGAATTCTGATATGTTTTTCAAGTATAGCCAGGAGATGGAGGCTTCCAATCTTGAAAACATTCCTAAGATTTCAGAACACAGAAAGGACATTTGTGGATTTTACTGTGCATTTAAAATTCTTAACACTAATTTATCTGTACAAATGTTTTATATACATATGTTTGGATATAAAACAGTTTAAAAATTTATCAATGACAATGAGGGTATCTTCATATGTTTTCAATGAGCATTTACTCTTAGTGATGGATTAGCTGGTGTAATTTAAGATGTTGGAATAAAATATTTGAGATTGGAAACTTCTTGCCTCAAACAGAACTTATATCTTAGATTCTCTCTCACATTTTTGGAGCTGAGCTTTGCATAGGAACCAGTTGATGTTCACTGGTGCAATTCCATATACTTTCCATTAGAGGGAAGTTGAGAACCAGGGCAGCTGCTTGTACCTCATTGCCATCCACGTACTGGGGAAACAAATGTACTTTCCAAGTGGTGACAGATTAAATTATTGAATTAAATCACTTAAATACAAACTAGATATGCCATCTTTCTTTATTTCAGTTTAATAAATGGCATCATAAAAATGACTCATTGCTAAGTTAATAAATAATACTTCTGGAAATGTCAGCATAATGGGAGTTTAAATTTTTTTAATATTGGTCAAAATATTAATTTTATAATGAAACATTAAATAGGACTATGACTTTCCTATATATTATTTATCATTGGTCAGAATGCTGTTCTGATGAATTAATATTATGCAATGTAATCCTTAGATATTATTAGAAAGTGGAGAAATGCCTTTCTCATCCAGGGCTTATAAGGACTTGCTATAAGTGGTCATTTGTAAGTGTTCAATAAACTTTCATGATTTTCTATTTCTGATAAATTCAGCTATAGTTAATGCCAGAATTTCTTACCATAAGTAAATATTTGAACTTTTAAAAATTTTATATCTAGTGAAGAAAAGTTATACTTCCTGGGAGAATTAGGAGATAAGTAGATAGACATTTTAAGTTATTGAAAATGTGTGTTCTCCTAAATATTAACAAAAATTATCTGAGGTAATTTACATGGTTTGGTTATTTGGCTTAAGTTTAAACTGTGGCATGTTGTTAGATATTGTTTCTAATTCTTTGGTATGTTTAAGAATTCTGCCTTTTAAGATATTCAGAAATTCACCTGACACATATTTTGGCCTCCTAAGAAATTTATATTTGCATCAGTATTGAATCTCGGCTAGTACTCCAATGTAAGGAATTTACTATTTTAAAATAAAACAAACTTTTATTTCCCTTGGAAAAAAAAAATAAAAAATAAAAAATAAAAAAACAAAGTAGATTAGACAAAGGGGAAAAAAGACAAGGAAGGAGGGACAGGAATACAAAAGACAGTGGAATGATTCTGACATGTCTTTCCTATGTACATACATGAATACACCACAGTGAAACTCTACATCCTGTAAACCACAAGACTGGAATCCTAATTAGAGTAAGATGTACTCCATGTTTATATAAATATATCAACTTATACTCCACTGTCATGTATAACTAAAAAGAACAACAACAAAAAAAGACTAAAAAATTAAAAACACAGGGCAGAGGCTTGCAAAGTACTTGCATGGTGTGGCTTGACTTCCATGTGAGTGCTTCTCTTTGGAAGTTTGTGATAACTCCATGAACAAATCTGCTCCTGCTTGCTGGACGATGAAAACCACAGTTACCTTCATCATCCATGTCAATAGTCGGCCTATGCCAGACACAGAAATGAGGAACTCTGCTGCCAGTTGCCCATAAATGCAGCATGGAATATTCCAGCTCCACATGGTGTTGACTCAGATGAGCTATCCAAAATAAGTCAAATCCAAATCGCAACTCACATATTTGAAATGATTTGTTATGGAATGAAAGCTAACTAATACACATTGCTTTGCTTTGCTTTATGCTCTTACGATGTGTGTGTGTGTTTGTGTGTGTGTGTGTGTGTGAACACATCATTTAGTTTAACAGATTTTTAACATAATTACACCTATTTTTTGTGATGTACCTTTCTTTTTTCCTCAAAAATGTATTTATGAGATTTATCTAGGTTCAGATATGTATTATGTAATTATTTATTTTTTACATAACTTTTCTGTGTAAATATTAATTCAGTCTGTTTAATTTACATTTTTATGTCTCTATTTGTTTATCATTTAAATGTATATTGTTTTCATCTTTATTTTACCAAATATTATTATGAACATTTACTTTCCATGTGTTCAAATATTAGTCTAAATCTATATTCAATTAATCGTTCAGTGTGTCATGGGAAGATTTTATTTCTCCAAAATTAATAGGTTGCATTCCTAAACCTTAGTGCCCCAAAATGTAACCATATTTTGACATAGGATCATTAAAGAAGTAATTAAGTAAAATGAGATCATATGGGTGGGTTAAGTCCAATATGGCTAATATCCTCATAAGAAGAGATTAGAACATAGATACACAGAGAGGGAACATCATGTAAGACACTGGGAGAAAACAGCACACCAAAGAGAGGTGTCAATAGAGTCCAACCCTGCAGACATTAATCTTAGTATGTCCATCATCTGAATTGGCCACACAGACTCTCTATGGTACATGCCAAGAGGAAGAAATCTTTGGGTCCTTTGGGAAGCTGAGTACTATATCACATACACATTATGCTTCTTTTTGTTCTTCAAGGAAGATTTAAGAATAACTATGTTTTTATGTAATTGTTCAAATTCAGCCTTAGATACCTTAGTTATTTTATTTTATTGTGGTTATTATTCCAAATGGTGCTTTAAACATTACATTTTTAGCACATTCCTGCTGATATGTTAAAGGGAATGCAAATGACTAAGAAAGACTTTATAAAGAGCTTTGCTAAACTCTTTTTACTAATTCTGAAAATAAATCTGTACTTCTTTTTCATATAGTATTATCAAATGGACTTAGTTATGTTAACAATTAATAAGAGGTCTATTTCATATTTTCTAATGTCAATTTCTCTTTCTCACTCTTAGAAATAGTGATAGCAGATATCAGTTAATTCAAATTAAGTCTTAAAATTTTTAACATTTCATAGTAAGGGTAATGTTTGTCTGTGCACAGTGGCACAGGCCTGTAACCTCAGCAACTTGGGAGGCTGAGGCAAGAGGATCACAGTTTCAAAGTCAGCCTCAGCAACTTAGTGAGGCCCTAAGAAACTTAATGAGACTGAGTCTCTAAATAAAATATACAAAAGGCTGCGGGTGGAGCTCAGTTGTTAAGCATCCCTGGGTTCATTCTCTAGTACCAAAAGAAAAACAGAAAAAAAAAAAAAAAAAAAAGGGATTGCTTGCTATTGTGCCATTTAATCTTCTACTATTATTTACCTACAAACTTATTTCATCATGGAGGGATACTATCCTAACTTGATAAGTTGTTTGGCACTTCCTATATCCAGGAAAGAAAATATATTCTTGAAAAAATACCAAAATGATTCTATGAAAAAAGAAAATGGTAAAACAAAGTCATTTCAATTGAAATGCTATAGTGAAAGAGCTAATGAAATATGTCCTATGATAGAGATAAGCCATATCAAAAATTAAAAATAATAAAGCTCAACCTCATCAGGTTGAGCATATAACCTTCAAATGTGTTTGAAATTAAAGGGAGTATTATATAGTGGGTAAGAACTTGGTCATCATCATAGCAAGATGTTCACTATAGGATGTAGAACAAGGATTAAAGATAGTAAGCATTGTGCATTATGTGTTAGCCAAGTGGATGTCCAAATGGACTCAATCATTGACAAAATTAACATTATACCAAATAATATCATTATTATTTAGATGTAACTCTTTCATCTAAAATAATTTTTTTGACATTTTTTAGTTGTCAGTGAAGCTTTATTTATTTATTTTTATATGAGGTGCATGATAATCGAACCAAGTACTCTTCCACTGAGCCACAACCCCAGTCAATCAACTAAAATAAACTTTGACATGTGAAGCCAAAATATTAAAACACCAACAAGAATATTTTAATCAGACTATATAAAACTTCTCTTTTGATACGTTGTAATTTAATATATGCAATGAATTACCAAGAAACATCTACAGAATAAACAGAAACGTGACCCTACGGAGGTATTGCTTACAATTGTCTCTCCTTATAACAGCTGGCAGAGTCTAGAAGGAGGTTTCTCCTACCAGATAATGACTGAATTATCCCCAAGGAGGAAGTTGGTATGCTCTCTTTTCATTACATTATATCACCTGGAGAAAATACAACTTAATAGTCTTGTCTGTCAAATAAAGCATTTTGATCACAGACTTAGTCACAAAGATTTGCATCTGCTTCAGGCATATTTGGAGAGTAATCTCAGGGGTCAGTGACCAAGGCCAAAGAGGGAAAGAGATAGCAGGTAACCTCTGCACACCCCACTTGCATGATATTAAACATTGTAAGTGACAAAGACTCAAGCTTTTTAATATTTATTGAAAATGTGCAAAATGTTCTCTAGCTGTGTAACATTCTGGCCTTCTTGAGGGAGATATTACCTGACAGTTTGTGTTTAACGGAAGGCTGCAAAGGGGAGGAAAAGGCCTGTGGAGTTCCGGGGTATAATTTCAGCCCCTAGAAATATGCTAATTTCTGGTCATATGATATGCTGATTATATAAGATGAAACATCTCATTCCTTAAGAGGATTATTGTAATTACTGATGAATGTTTTACTGGTGATGGTAGAATTAAGTATAAAATAGAATTATTAGAGTGAAAAACTGCTTCAATGAGTAGGATCTGATGTTAGGGCTGTGAGTTCTGAGTTTATACCTCTGTTGAGGCATCAGCAGAAGATGGTAGTATGTACATGTTCTGAGGAATCTACACTGGAAGGTTCATAAGAATATGAGAAAATTAAAGTATAAATATAATCTCTCTGCTTATCCAAAGGCACTTCTGATGGAAAGACTAGAATTGTTGCCCTGTAATAACAGTTGTGTTGAGAAGAGTAAGAAATAAATTCACAAGATGCTTTCTACCCAAAGGAGAATAACTAGTAAAACAAAGAATTTCCATGGGGATTTGTATTCTGGACTAGTAAAATATCAGTTTGCACTAGGATGTTTTGAAAGTTTTGAACTAAACTGTCAGTTCTTTTGGATGACAGAATTAAAGGTGCATATATATTTTTATTCAAAAAAACATTTTCTGCATTTTCCAAATTTTTGAAAACTATATAACTTAATAAGTGAAATACTTTTAAAAAGTTTGATATATAAAATATTAAAAAGATATGCAAAAGAACTGTTAAAGCAGTGAATGCATCTATAGCATTCTGAGATTTTCTATTATAGACCCATGAATGGTAACTTCTGAGGGTCTCTCAGCAAAACTTCCACCCAAGCTCTAACTCTTTCTGTACCATGATTGGTTCTTTAAAAAGAAAAAAAAATACACCTGATAATTCATGTGATTACAACCTGAAAGTTCAAATAAATACATTGCTGTGTAAGTGTATATAGGATATGGGTATAGAAACATGCAAAGGAGGAAGTAGAAAATAAGGGAGGGAGAAGATTCTCTTAGGTTGAGCTCCCTGTAGGCAGAGGCTGAGATAATGGATGAAGATACAGATGAAGGAGATTTATTGAGGGAGGAAATGCTCTCAGGAGAAGTGGAGTAATGAAAGCAGGACAGGGCAGAGAAATAAAAGCTGGGCAGAGACAAGTTATTTACTATCTGGAGACTAGCTCCTGCTTCATCCTCTAGGGAACTTGGAGTGTGAATTGCACCAGAGAATTAACCTCCAACCTAAGTACCTGCTGTAGCCTGTGTCAATCAGCCACAGGCTTCATAATCTCTGCAGTGGGACTCCTTCGGAGAAGGAGACTATTGGAGAATTGTTGCATTCACTCAATTAAGGAGATATTGGTGGGACACCAACAGTGTTCACCATAAGATACTTAATTTTTAGAAACCATAACCTTTTTCTTTTTAAATGACAACAACAGGCAAACAGGTCCAATTTCACAGGAAAAAGAATGTGTAATTGTGATTCATACCTGGATGATGAGTTTCAAAACCATCTCATTCTAGTCTTTGCAAACAACAAACAAACTTACGTTTCCTGAGCCTCAGTTTTCTTAATTATAAGATGAATATAATGATACAGTGTCAACTAGACCTACTTCTAAAATATCTTGGAAGTGATTAGAGCTCAGTTAGGGTACTACTTGCCTATGACACCTATAACTTGTGTTAAAACTGTTAATCCAGGCGTGGTGGCACACACCTGGAATTCTAGTGGTTTGGGAGGCTGAGGCAGGAGGACTGTGAGTTCAAAACCAACATCAGCAAAAGTGAGGCACGAAGCAACTAGGTGAGTCCCTGTCTCTAAATTAAAATACAAAAATAGGGCTGGGGATGTGACTCAGTGGTTGAGCACCCATGAGTTCAATCCCCGGTACCCCTCCAAAAAAAAAAAAACACTGTTTATTCCCCCAAATTAGCTTATGTTGCAGAGTGTTTGAGAGTTTGGTAATTTCTATACACATTATCATATTTAAACTTTGAAAAGATTCTCTGAGGTCAGTAGGGCATGACGCTTTTATCATCTTTGATAGGTCAGCAAATGCAGATTCAGAGAAGAAATATGAGACATGAAATGTATTAGTTATCTATTGTAAGATAACGAAGACTTCAAAGTTCAGCAGTTTAAAACACCACACAATTATTATCTCATGATTTCTTTGGGTCAGAAATCAGAGAATGATTCACTGAATTCTTTGCTTCAGGGTTTCTTGAAAGACTGGAATTGACAGTTGGTCTCAGTCTCCCTCAAGGTGGTACATAAGGTGGCACAGTTGTCTCAAGGTTCAACTGAGGCAAAACCCACTTTCAGCTTCACTCTGGTCATTGTTCCTCATAGACTGGTGGATCAAAGACTTCGATTTCTTAACTTATGGGTCTCTCCAACATTATCAAAACGAGCAAGTCAAAGAGACAAAGAGGGGAAAGATTAGCAGGAGAAAGAAAAAGCAATCAAGAGGGAAATCATAGCCCTTTGTAACCCAATAGTGTCTTTTTACTTGTATTTCTTCAATACAACTCACTGTGTTTAGCACACATTCAGCAGGAGGGGATTATACAAAAGTATGTTCACCAGGAGATGGGATCATTATGAGACATGTCAGAAGCTGTATACAACAGAAAACAGAAATCAAGGTGTTTCTTCTGTTTTTGTTTTTATTTTCCAATATCAGAAATTATGCTAGTATATAATATAATCCACTCTACATTCATTTTAGATAGAAATTACAAATCTTTTTTGAATTTTGACAAAATGGGGACTTTGACTGATCAATATTACAGGGTCACTATGCTAGCAAGAGATAAATCTTTATCCAGATTGTATGTTGCAAATAAAGTGTAAATAAACTGACTTCTTCAGATGTCAGGAACATTTTGATTCCTCTTGTGCCTTGCAGAGTGTCTTGTTTTGTAAAGTCAGCATTCAGAAAAATTTAAACTCATAAATGACACATGCCATTCAAAGGAATATTAGTCATGATTTTCTTCATTAATCTTGCCAAGATTTCGAAAAAATGTTCCCAGACCTGTGTGAGTGGATAAAATAAACAAAATTCTGTTAAATGTTAATATCTATAATATTCCATCTAACTTTTCAGCAGGTCCAGGGAAATGCTTCCTTTGCAACCAGAGGGAACTGAATTTTGCCCAATGTATCAAATGCTTTTGATTGCTTTATTATGCAATCTTATGCCACCATGGTTTATCAGATTTTAAATTACCATATAAATTTCCATAGTTAGACAATATATGAAACATTAGTTTGAAAGCATCTAATCTTATTTTCAAAGTTAGATAAGAAACAATCAACACTTTAGAATGAAAGTGATACCCCTAAGCTGGAAAGCCAGAGCCTGACAATGTTATCTAGACTAATCACTATTAGCTCTCACAACCATGATACTTGCAAAAGAGAAACACTGGTTTAATTAATTGTAACACCTGCAGGGTGAAAAGATCCAGAATCCGCTGCTTTAAGGAGACGTGGGGTGGGCAGAACATATCCTCGTTTTCATTTAACAGATGTATAAATTAACCTAAAAACTACACAATAAAGTGGATTTCAATACCACTCTGATTGTGAATTGCATCTGTATGTCTTTTCTTAGAGTAACAAAAGATTTTTTCTCTATTTTCACCTATCCTTTTGATATAACTTTGACATCATTTCACATGCCATCTTTTCATCAACCTACTTATTTCACCACAGGTAGCTAGGTAGGATTCATTAGCATCTAACAAAGTAACAGGGGAAAATAAACTACAAAGTAAATTTTACATGCCATTTGGAATTCTGTTGTTGGCTGATTTCATATTCCACTCATAGGTTTAAGTATGCTTGGATAGGATAGATGCATCTTTCTACCTACTAGATGGTCTACTTCTTGAAGGCAGGAAATTAATAGCAATCATTTGTTTTTCTCAAAGCATCTGAAATACATTCTTTTATCAAAGCCAGAACTCAATCAATGTTAAATAAAATGTATTCTGTCATAAATAAAAAATTGACAGTATCTACAAAATTTCTTGTATCTAATAACAGAGTAAGTGAATCGATTATTAACAAGGACATAATAAAAAGAATTTTACAATTTGGATATTATATAAAACATAGTCAGAGGAAAATGGTACTAAAAAGAATAAAAAAGTCTTAAATGAAATGGTTGATCTGCATAAATGTTTTTGCATAAGAAGTGTATAATCAGAATTCAGCTAATATTTCTATAAGACTTTCTCTGAAGCTTGCAGAATCATTAATTATTCAGTTGCAATGACTAATGAACACTTAAAAACATTCAACCTCACTAATAATTAAAGAAATGAAAATTAAGATAATAAAGCTAATTTTCAACTATAAAATTAACGTTTTAACTGTGATAATGCAGGGTTGAAGGATATAGAGAAATTACACATGGAGGCGAACATTCAGCTTAAAATATTCAAATGGACAAGAATGAACAAAATAATCATTACATATTCTTATAGAAAAATGAAATAGTTTAAAATGCAGTATTTAAATTATATGGGAACATGCTTATATGTTTGTTAGAAAAGCAAAAGTTTATCAATATGATGTTAACTGTTTAAATTATATGCACATAGGGAGAAAACTATTATCAGAGATTGACTACAGATGATAACATAAAATTTTTTGGTTTTTAATCCCTTTATTAATTTATTAAATGATATGCATAACTTTGTAATCAGACATAACTCTACTGTTAAAAATTAAAGTATAAAAGTTTAAAACTTAAGACTGTATAAACAATTACATTAAACAAGTTATTCTTCTCATTAAAGTAAGTGTAGATATACCTATTCTCAATGTTTTCTTATAAAATCTTAGGAATGTTAGCAATCGGTAGCAGAAAATGAATATTCAGATTATTTTGGAGTTGAATTTTGCCTATAAAACTCAGTGATTTTGACGTGCATCAGAGATGTCTGAGAAATGTGGAAATTTGGAAAAAAAACTTGGAAGTGAGGTGGTAGGTATGGAGGAGTCCATTTCCAGTTTGAAGATGGTGCTCCTCAATGAAAAAAAGGTACTGAGCTATCAATGGCAAAATTCAGCTTCTATACTCTCCATTAAATCTCGTAAGTTTTTTTAATTAGGAAAGCATAGTTACTGGAATTTCTCAGAAAATTTCATTGGAATATATTTCTTTGGAATTACCTTTTTAAGTATATTTTATTGTTCTCGTTGGAATGCTTATGTTATAAAGTCACCTCAAAAATATTAAAGTGCTTTTTATTTAATTGCAGTTTTTATTTATTAATTTTCCCTAATGGCTATAATTGAGAAGTTGAAGATATTATTCATTTAACCTATTATTTTAATTCATTGAAATGCCCTAACCTTGGAAATAAATAGTAAGCTTAGGAATACTGGAAAAGAAATAAGAAAGAGAATACTTGAACAGAACAAAGAGTAAGCACAATTGCGTATTTGTAAGTCCAGGGATTCCATAAGGAAACTTATCTTCTGTAGTCAACCAACATTTCTGACTGAGGTGGGCTTAGTATCAAATATGGACATGTAACTGGAGTTTACAAAATTATATTATTTTACTCACCTTCCTCTGATCAGGTAATTGGTTCAGGTCCAGAGATGGAACATTGATGTAAGGACAGCTACCTAAAGTGTTATTTGTTTATTTGTTATTTATAAATTCATTTGGCCTAAGAGGAGAGAAGCTATTTTCTTTTTACAGTAAATCTAAAGTTCCTAATGTCAATCTGTATACTGAGGTATCTCCTCAAATATGAACCAACACAGAGAAAACTGTGAAGAGAAAGAGAAAGTTTTGATGATTTAAGATGAAACCCATATTGAGTTTCTCAACCAAATGTCACATGTCACAGGAAGACAGAGTTCTGCCATGTTTTAGTCTGCTTAAGTGGTTCCTCCAAGTAGTGGTATCAACTGATACAGGAAGTGGGAAAAGTCGAAGAAACTGTGTAGGTGAAAAAAATTCACAGGCAAAATGTATGAAGCCTGAGCAGGCAGTGTCATTCCAGTGCCTCTGATTTACAGCCCTAGTCTGAATACTTATCTGATGTCTGCTGACAAGCTTCCTCGCAGACCTCCCCTCCCGCTACAGTGGAGTTGGTTAAAACTCAAATGAACCCACCTCTTATTCCTATTTACTTATTCACCTGTGACTTTTGTATTATTATCTTGGTAATGTTGTAGGTCCTTATGCCCAGGATAACATGGTGTGGGGTTTGCACACTGTTCTTCCCTATTCTCAATTTTGTGTGGAATGCTTTCTCCTTATCCATTTTCTATAAGTTGGTTATCAAAACACTTCATCCTTAAAATGCTCATTAACACAGTTGAGTATAGCAGTGAAGGACTCTTGTCAATGTTCCTCTTAGCCCTAGGACTCAGCTTATATGTGGCAGAGAAATGAAGAGTATGAGTGCTGGTGTCAAACGGATAGATTGAGACTTCTGGTCCTGCCAATAACTAGCCATGTGATCTTGGGAAAATTACTAAATATTAAAGTTTTTTCCAAGATTAATCAAGTCATACTTTTAATTACTTTAACTATGTTTTTAATAGAATTATAATAATACTTTCATTGGACTATTATTATTACCATATCTTTGGTAATATACATGCATTTCACATCAGAAATATAAAATCCTTAACCTAATACAGCAGAATGTAGTTTTTGTTTTGAGATATGAAGTGTTCAAGAGAAGAAATACATATATACATATATATATATATATATATATATATACACACACACACATATATATTTTTTGGTGCAGGGCATTGAACCCAGGAGTACTCTACCACTGAGCGACATCATCAGACCCCTTTGAGAAGGGGTCTCACTAAATTGCTAAGGTTGGTCTTGAATTTGTGATCCTCTTGTCTCATTCTCCTAAGTCAGTGTGATTATAGGCACGTACCACTGCACCCAGCTTAAAAGTATATTTTAAAGAAAGTTCAGGTTAGTGAAAGAAATTGAATGAGATTCACAGAAGTTAAGAAACTAGCCTGAGGTCACTCAGGTAGTAAATGGTGTAAGTAGATTTACATACAGGAATTTGACTCTAGAACCAATATTCTTAGCTAGTATGTTTATAATAGGCCATCTATATATTATCTGTAAAATATACTCTACACTTCCAAGATTATTTATGTAAAATCATATCAATTAAGTATCTATATGCACATTCTGTTTTCCACTCTAAGGTAAGATAATTTCCAGTTTTGTAGAGAATATATTTTTCTCATAATAAATGGGTTATAATTATCAAATTAAAACTGTAACTTTTGCTGCACAGCATTGCTGGGGAAGCTTTCTATAAAATAATAATTGGTCCTAAGTAAGTATTACTCTCTATGTCTTTGTTGTTAAAGAAATTTTGTATTATGTTTGTCATAAATCAAACTTAACATAGTGTTTTTATCAATTATGTGATGATATAATGATGCATAACTATATATGAAAATTAACTCCATAAAAACCAAGGTTAAATTCTTAAATAGTAAATTGAAAATATTCTACTTGATAAAACCACATTAGGAATATGTTGATCATTTAAACAAACATAGCTAACTTAAAGTTTTTCAGTGGCTGAGCCTATCTATTACAACTTGCATTCTAGAAATGGGAAAGCAGAGACAGATGTAGACCAAAACTCCATTTATCACCTGACATCAAAACCACAGTGTATTCTGGGTGCCCAGAATTTATCATCACTTCAGACCAATATCCAGTAACCTCGTTTTTTTCCTCCAGTGCAGTTGCATGGTAAATGATTTCAAGTCCCTTAAGGAAAGTATCTAGAAATAAATACTTGTGGCATTGTCACTGGGTCCTTTTTCAAGGTGACACATTCCCCTTTAAAAGGGGATTTCTGGTATTATAGACTGTTTCAGGTCTAGGTATTGGGAGAAAAGCCATAACTATGTATAGGAGTCACTCAAGTTAGGCTTTTGTTCATTTGTTTCCTTTGTTTTATTTGCTTTGTTTTGTTTTACTTATACCTCTGGAGTGAGAATTTTAGTCATCTGCCAATCTATTTCGGTCCTAGGAATATCAAGATCAGCAAGCTGTTGTAGGAGTTATTTAATGGTCAGACCATTCTGATTATTGTTCTGACCCTGCACTATATAGTGGCCCTGTCTACCCCTGTTAAAATCAAAGAAAGTATTCTTCACTGTGATTTCCACCTGCAGGACATAGCATCATAAGGATCAAAGGCCCTACCATACACACACTCAATATTTTTCTCAATAACTCAGTGAAGTGATTATAATTTTGAAACTATTCAACAATTTTTCAAATATTTATATCGCTTGAAATTATTATTTGCACACTATTTTTAAATCTTTGTCTCTTGATTTCTCAAATGCAATCATTGTCTTTTATGTACATAAAAAATTTCTGCCCAGTACTAGTGGGTTGAATCTGCTGCCAGAGAGCAGATCCTCCACTGTATATTCCCACAGAATTGTCAGTTAGTTAAATTGCTTGTCAGGGACACAAGATGTGCATTTCAATGATGTTCTTTGATTTGTGTGTGAATAGAAAATACTGGCATATAACCTCTTTTCTGCAATTTACAATGCAGCAGACTATAAAACAGTTTTCCCCTTAAGTTCAGCATCAAATCACATTTTGTGGCTAAACTTGACCTATACTAATATTAACACTGATAGTTTTATTTATCTCATTTTTGTGTGCATTCTGAGAAATATGAACGTGCTAACTTACTGTTTCTATAGATGTTATACAGTACATGATATGTGCAAGACTCATTGACTCCAAATATTTCAGATAAAGGATTGCAGACCTGTTTTTGATTAATTCTAGCTGATTTTTTCTTCTTATGTGTTGCTTTTATTGGTTGTCTAGGTTATTACTTCTCATGAGATTGGGAACTTAATTTTTTAGAAATTACAAGAGCATATTTGTTTTGTAGAAAAAATGCATATAATTTGCTGATGATAATCATATTCTCCCATTTTAGGATTTTCATTATTAAATAAAAGTATCATTTCAATATTTGTTACTTATTTATCTCAGACTTAAATTTTATTTGATTTGTTTTAAAGTATTTTTAAGAAAGTGGATGATCTCCTTTTTCCATTTTTTATTGTTTTTGTTAGAAGTCAATATTCTGAGGTCGTAGGTCTACAGGTTATTTTTAAAGTAAAATAGATTTCACTAATTTCTGTTTTCACAGGTATTTGTTTAACTACTGAAATGAGCAAGAGACAGCAGTGAGTAATAATAAAGAAAATGTAATGAGAGAGATTTTGAGTATTTTAATAAACTTTTATAATAATTTTCTCCTAAAAGTCTTGTTTTCATTGAAAGTTATTTCACTCTTTTCACATTTGAACCAACCCAACTGTGGTAGAATCTTTATAAAAATAATAATTTGTTTCAATATTTTATC
Source organism: Sciurus carolinensis (assembly GCF_902686445.1). Lineage (NCBI taxonomy): Eukaryota > Metazoa > Chordata > Mammalia > Rodentia > Sciuridae > Sciurus > Sciurus carolinensis. Next base: position 103,158,439 of record NC_062221.1, on the reverse strand, counting down.
TCCAAAACATTTGATTACCCCTTTTAGGCCATAACTAAATGACCTAAAAAGGCAAAAGAATGGAAATAAATATACTCCCTCTTATTTGAAAACACTGTCTTCTCTGATTCTTCTGTGCTCTTTCCCAAGGAACTGCTGCAGCCAGCACTATTCCTGCTGTCCTTGCTTCTGAGCTCTGAAGTTGTCAGTCCTTCCTGTGGACAATGCTAGTAATAAGTGTGAATGTCACCTGGGGCTGTGCGTTGCCTCCACATCAGGCTCTTGTAGGCACCAAATCAGGCTCAGAGGCAATGAAATCTTTCTGTCATCTCCCTTCACCATCCTGCCTGCCTGTGAAAGCTTTCATAAGCTTCCTGATGTTTTCTCTCATATCTGGTAGACAACAACAGTGCAGAATAGATGCCACAGAATGACCCATCTTGAGGTCAACCCTGAGGGAAGTCAACAGTTTCTCATCTTCTTCCCAAAGCTTCTCCTCTCAGATGAAGTATAGACATTGAGTCTCAGCACATCTCTCTCCCTTCTCTCTTTGGGGAACTGGGAGTGAGGGCGAGCAATCAGGAGAAACTACGTCAGACTTCTGTACCTTCTTATATTGTAGCCACTCTTGCCACTGCCTATCCAATATGTAGTGGGTGATGAGGTTTTGGGCCCTCAGCCAGTATGTGCATCTTTCCACAAAAATGTTCTAATAATGTATGAACACAATAATGTTCAAACCCTGCCAATCCATAATTTTCCTGGAAAGGGAAAATTCTCTTTATTTCAGTAACTTAAATTACATATTGAAGAGCCCCCTTCCCACTTGGCATCCTTTCATCTCCCTACTACCCTGTGTCTTGTCTCAAAAGCAGCCATTTTACCCCCACGCCAGCAGTACTTTGTGATATTACAAGATCTCCAAATTTTACTTACTTTCAATTTCTGTCTTATGAATTTATTATAAATACATTATTTATATTAGTGTTTTATTAAAAGTTTACATCAAATAAAAACTTTTTTCCACATTAAACTTTACCCTACTTCCTCACTTCTATTGTTCTTCATCTTTAAGCATCTGTTACTCAGCAAATAAAGCAAGCAGAGAGGCATTGAGCACACAGCGAGTTAAGTGTTTATTTGGTTACTCATTTAAAAGCTAGACTGCATGGGGTAGAGAGTGGAATGGCCATAGCTCTTGCTGCCCGACATTCTCCCCTTGAACTCAATTGCATAACTCTGTGACACTTCACAGCATTTAGAGATGTGTTAAATATATTTAATTCAAAGTAGAGAAGGGCTGTCCCTAGAAACAGAGTGGTGGATGCTGTGCAAGGAGCAATCAGTTCCTGACCTACATTTCAGAGTTGGGGGGCCTCCTGCCACATAGTCTATTAACAGTACCCACAGGGAAAACACAAGTAAGAAACACCTGGGATTCAAAGACAGGTACTAAGTTGAGACATTTACATCCCAGACATCTTCATTTTAAAAGAACTTTTACTGAAAAGACTTACAGGTAAATGTACTGGAGTCTGAACAGGAGAGGGCCTATTAGCACTTTCAAAGGGACAGCAGTCCTGATGGAAAGAAGAAAACCCAGAATTAAATTCTCTCACCAGGAATTTCTAATGGGTCACCAGTCTGTAAGGATACGACCACAGGGGAATGATTTGCATGTACATTTTCTCACTAATATAAGAATCCAAAATGAGGCAAAAACCAGAAAAGAGGTGGTTAATTTTCTCATTGAAATGGACTTTGCTGCTTCTCTGAGGATAGGCTGGGGAAGGCAGTAGGATGTATAATAAATCTAGCCCTGCTCCATCGACTGGGAGACAATATTTCTATGCTCCGAGTTCTGGAGGCCTAATCCCATAATTCAGTGGTTTCACTTCAATGCATGTTCCAGTTCTTTTCCCACTGAGCTCATTTGCAGTCCCAAACAGTTTCTTCCTGTCACTTCCTATTTGTGTCGCCAATTTCCATGTTTTTTCTTTCCTTTAGAGATAGGCCCTGTCATAACCCATCTAACTTCTGACTTGTTGTCATCTTTCCTTGAGCTGTTCCAGCCTCTCTCTTCTGCTGTCTCCCTCAGTTGCCATCACCTAAAGGTTAATGAGGCAGACCTTCTCCCTTGTGACAATGCTCTGTATGGACTTTCTATCATTTGGGAATCATGACCATCAGCCTTTTCCCCTGTTTATGGCACACTTCAGTTTCAGGAGTTGTGAGCAGTTTGAGTTTCCTTTAGTGATATTGATCAAAATTATAAAGTTAGCCTTTGAAGATTCTAAAATATTCAGAGACCTTTTGTAAATCATTCCTTTTATTTCCCTTTGCTGTAATGAAATTCAGGGTCATCTTGGAGTGTTTCAGTGTGCACAAGGGTCAAAGGTTGAAGAATGACTAGAGGCTATAGTTGCTCCTGTCACAATCATTTAATATATGTTAAGAGAAGCTTTAAGAAAGAGCCAACATTATAGATTTTAGCTAACTGGGCATTTGACTTTGAAATCCAATTTTCTCAAATCCTGATTTGTTCTCTGTTTACCTGGCTATTCATGAAAGCCCTTGAAATCGTCCTCCTGTGACTGTGGGCATGGGTTGCAGGTATATAATCTCAGTCACTAGAACCTTATAAGATATCAGAAAGGAATTTTATTTAAGATAGTTTTCTCCAAATCCATAGAGGTCAATTACATTTTATGTTTAAAAGTTAGTAAATGGATACTCATTAAAAACACTAGACATTAAAGATCAGCAGAAAGAAAAAAATTAAAACTTCTTTTAAAAATTTCTGGACTGGTTTTTCTGGTTTTTGTTTCTGGACATATATTCACCATTAAGTATTGCATGTGTGTATGTGTTTGTGTGTGTGTGTGTGAGAGAGAGAGAGAGGAGGGGGGGAGAGGATAGAGAGAGAGAGAGAGAGAGAGAGAGAATATATAGGTATATAGTATAAAATATGTATTACACTATTACACTGCTGGACCAGGAGTATAGCATGCTGGGTTTAATTCAAAAGACTAAAGCAAAAAGTTATGCACTACTTAGTGCAATTATTTCTTCTATTAATTTTAACAATCCCTTAAGGGTAATCCTTATCATCAAACATTATATTTAAAACTCAGCTGCATATAATATGATGTTTTTATAGACATCTAGATCTTTTATATTAAGGACTAATTTATGCAATAATTAAGAGTGTGAATCTTGGAATTGGACTTTTTTTGTCTCAGTCCTGACTCTTCCACATATTAACTGTGTTATCTTTGCTGAAGTGCTTAGTTTCTCCTCACCTCAATTTTTTTATCATTAAATAGCAAGGATAAAAATCATATTCCCCTTAGGGTTGTTATAAAATTTAGATGTGTTAATGCATGTTCAAATAGTAAATCTAGTTCCTAGTTCCTACAAAGAACAAGTGTCCAGTAAATGTTATCTATTATCATTTTTGCTATTATGGCCTCTATGAGCAAGCCTAATTAATATTTTCAAGATCTCATATTTCTTTTAGCTCTTGTATTAGGCTACACATTTCCTTTTGTTTGATATTTAGTAAAGACAATAGTTACTATTGTCATTTATTATTAAAACAATACCATGGGCTTGAAAGTGATATTTAATCTCTTAGTCTTTCCTTTCAATGTGGGACATTGAAATCTTCCCTATTCTAGTAATTAGAGAAATGCAAATTAAAACAACTCTAAGATTTCATCTTACTCCAATTAGAGTGACTATTATCAAGAACACAAGCAATAATAGATGTTGGTTTGGATGTGGGGAAAAAGACACACTAGAACATTGCTGGTGGAGTTGCAAATTGGTGCAACCACTCTGGAAAGCAGTATGGAGATTCCTCAGAAAACTTGGAATGGACCCACCTCTTGACCCAGTTATCCCACTCTTCAGTTTATACCCAAAGGACTTAAAATCAGCATACTATAGTAATGTAGCCACATCAATGTTTATAGCAGCTCAATTCACAATAGCTAGATTGTGGAACCAAAATAGATACCCTTCAACAGATGAATGGATAAAGAAACTGTAGTATATATCACAATATAATATTATTCAGCCATAAAGAAGAATAATATTATGGCATTTGCAGATAAATGGATGGAATTGAAGAATATCATACTCGGTGAAATAAGCCAAGCCCAAAAAACCAAAGGACGAATGATTTCTCTGATAAGTGGATGATGATACATAGTGGAGTGGGGGGTGAGAGAAGAATGGAGGAACTTTATGTAGAGGGAAATGAGAGGGAGGAGGGGGCAGGGGTATGAAAGATGGTGTAATGAGACATCATTACCTTATGTACATGTATGATTACACAAATGTAGTGAATCTACATCTGAACAACCATAGAAATGAAAAGTTGTACCCATTTGTGTACAATGAATCAAAATGCAGTCTGTAAAAATAAAAAACAAATAAATTAAAAAAAAAGAAATTTTCCCTATAGGAATCCCTAAGTCCATCCCTAAGTAGAATTTTCCAGAAGTGATGATAAAAATGCTACCTCTACCAGTAGAATTTAAATAATCACAGCCTCTGGAAGAATGCAGAATGGCGACTGCAAGGTGGGAGATCCTTAGCTCAGTGAAAGTTTGGCATCTCTCCTAATAGGATTTATCAACAAATTTGATGCTATTGTTTTTCTTAAAAATAGAACTAATTTTGGAAGTTTGGATTATGAAATGTCATTGGGGCTTCAGAAAAGATCTGGGTGGAAAGATGCTAAGAGGAAAGGAATTTCATTTTCCTATAATAGCTTTTGTTTATTCACGTCTCTACCCCTGCCTTTTTCAAATCTCTTTAAAATAAGCCTTAGAAAAAAGGAGTTGGAGGCAAATGGAAATAGGCTTTTTAATTCTACCTTTTTATAATTCTGAAGCTACAACTGACCCTCCTCAATGTGGTCTTCCTTTTTAACATTAATTACCTTGTTATCTGAGAGATGCAGCAGCTCCTGTCTGCTTAGGAAGAGTGCCAGCAGGGCAACAGTTGGAAGTGAATTACCATGATTGTTTGGGGCTTTAGAAAGCCCTCTCTGCTGTCTATTCTTCTTAGATTCCTGGTAGAGTCACTTGGGTATGTTTTCTAATTCAGTATTTCTGTGTCCACTGTCCAGTAAACGTATGTTTATACTGTATGTATATAACCAATTATACTGTGGCTAGGGGCAATGTCTCTTCTGGATTCTTCACATGCCAATGATTAGAAAAGCTGTTGTAAGACTCCTGGGCATGCCCTCAGTCAAGAGGTGGGGGGAAAGATTCACTCCAATTTGCTTACCTGCTTTGCTCATTCAGATGATTGTTTATGACCACTGGGGTGAGAAGGCACCTTGCTTTGTGTTCCCCAATTTTAACATTTGTCCACTTAGCGGAATAGTGCTTATGAGCAAAACTGTTAAGATTCAGAACCATTACAAGGATATTGAAGTGAACACACCCAGTCTATTTACTTAGTTTGATTATTTTGACTGCATCCATTTGTCACTTCAGCTGAAGGCCAGTTTGGCCAATTTGATTAAATTGACTGGTTCTTTCACTGAAGTGACCAGTCAATGCTAACAAATTGGTTGTGTTTGTGGAAACTCATTAGGTTTTATCTCCTGCATTGTGTCTGCAACAGATACCAAATCAAGAATTTGACACAGACTTTGCTTTTAGCTTTTATGGCAAAGGGGATGGAGAAAGGATCATGTCTAGAATTTTACAGATCTGAGATAACCATATTGACTTCGGCTAGAAGCTAGCCCCCAGGTATTAATTATTACCAAGGCAATCACATTTGTGATTACATTTTGCTTTCTTTTTCCTTTTCTTTTTAATAAGCACTCGATGTTAACTCTCCTAACTCTGAGCACCTGGGTAGTCAATTAATCTGTGACCAGGAGGAAAGTAATGTCTACAGCAAGTGTCATGCAAATCATTTCTTGGAAGAGGAAAAAAATCTGCTTTCTTGCCAAAAGGAACAGTGCTGACCACCAACAAGATTCCGGTATTTGAATTTCATTCATTTCAAACTTCTTGTTTGTTATCCCAAGGGCCACATATCTTCAAGGTTTCTGTATGTCAGCGGTGTAATTGCTGTAATAATAATCTGGTATAAAAGTCAGTAGCTTTTTACTATCCAGCAAAATAATTTTCTGGCATTTTTGTGTTGTGACCAGGCAATCATTTTAGCTACTAGCTACATTAATCACAAGGAATAATTTATAAGAATAATTAGGGGATAAGTCTCACACTATCTTTTTGTGCTATTTTCATTTGAAATAAAATATACTCATCCCAGTGTTTGTTGCCTGGCACTATAAGGCATGGTACATCTATTAGGAGTCTCTCTCTGCAAGGGAAACTGAAGCTGACTACTTTAAGCAAAGAGAAATTTCATGGATTTGATTTACAGAGCTCATAGAATGGGATGTCACGAAAGCAGAGCAAGAACCAGGGTAAATTCCAGGAAAGCACCAGGTAGGAAGAAATACAGATTCTTTAAGTTACATTACTGGAATATGTCTGCGACCAACTTTCCCAATATATTTTCAATCTTGATTGACCATACCATTAGAATGTATCCAGAAGGGAAAAGATCATTTCCCAGGGCAATATGAGAATTGTTAGAAAAACAATAAGCAAAGGATATTGCATAGAGTACATAAGTGTCCTTTCTATATGGAATTGGGGTAAACTTTTAAAACAAGTGTGGAAAGTGTCAATGTCTTCTAAATGAAGCCTGAGATCTTTGGCATTCTGTCACAAAACTTTTTACTTCTCACGAAAAAATAAAATAAAATTCTTAGGTGGCCACGTTGGCTTTACTGTGTTTTTTTTTTTTTTTTCAATGATTCAAATGTTTAAAGAAAAAAACATTTTAATGAAGAATTGAATAGGGGAGTGATTTTATTTTGCTTATTGTCATAATCACTAATACGTAATAGAATGCCATCACATCTAAATAATTTTTCAGTGTCACTAGCAATAAGCAATCTCTTTAGAAATTTTTACTTATTTTTGATACATTACTCCTTAAGTATTTAATAAGAAACTAGCTTTGTGTAAAATATGAGTTTAAATGTACCATACCTATAGTCTCAGGAGAGTGATACCAATGCTCTAAACAAGCATTCTGAGAAGTTCAAACCCTGCCAAGTTTGAACAACAAGGTGAGAGCAATGCCATTTTGTCCTCAACCTTTAAGAGACTCAGATTATTCATATGATTAAAAATGCCCACATTTTGGAAAGAATTATGTATTATATAATATTAACTAGGCACTGTATTTTGTAATTTCCATTTCTTGAGGTCTTGAATATTATTAGTTAGGTCTAGTGGCAGATGCCTTTAATCCCAATGATTTAGTAGACTGAGGCATGAGGAGTGCAAGTTCAAGGCCAACCTGTAACACTTAGTGAGATATTGTCTCAAATAAAAATAAGGTAGGTGTGGTGGCACACACCTGTAATCCCAGTGGCCCTGGCAGCTGAAGCAGGAGCATCAAAATTTCAAAGCCAGTCTCAGCAACTTAGAAAGACCCCAAGCAACTTAGTGAGACCCTGTCTCAAAATGAGACACTAAACAAACAAACAAAAAAGGCTCAGTGGTTTAACACCCTTGAATTCAATCGCTGGTACCATAATAATAATAAATTTTAAAAAATAAAAAGGATTGAGAATATGGCTGATTAGTACAATGCCTCTGGTTTCAAATTCCTCCCACCCAAAAAAGAAGGAAAGAAAGAAAAAGTTATTCACTGGCAACCCTCGAAGGTAAATAATAAGGTTTCCAGTGAACTAGTCAACTCCCATGGTAACATGAGTTTGAATAAACAGGACAGAGGACGGAGTGTGAAGCTTTGATTTATCTTGGACAAGGCTATGATAGGGCTGGCTAGAGATAAGTATAACTCCAAGTTTTGCTTCATACTATCAGGTAGAGGGGAAGTTTTCTAGAATGCTCTAGATCATGTCTAGAATGTGCCCTCAAAGATCCATATCTTAAAGCCTTGGTCCCCAGCCCGGGCACTATTGGGAGATGGTGGAACTGTAAAGAAGTGGGGTCTAGTGGGAGGTCTTCTGGTCAGTAGCGCTCTTCCCTTTAAAGGGATAGTGGAACTCCAGAACCTTCCTGTTCTTCTCTCTTTGCCTCTCAGTCAGGGAATGAACCGTTGGCCACCCACTGCTGCCATAACGTGCTGCTTCACAACAGGCCCAAAAGCAATGGGGTGAGGCAGTCCTGGGCTGCATTCCCCCAAACTGTGAACAAAATCAACCTTTGCATTTTCTAAACTAACTATCTCAAAAGTTTTTGACAGCAACAACAAGCTAAGACAACTTAAGTCGTGACTGTGGAGGGAAGTTCAGGATTGGGGAAGAAGTCCATAATCATGCAGGATCACACAGAGTGACCATCCCTTACTTTGGATAAGCTATCTTAGTTCAAATCATCATCAAGCTTTCCAATTTCTTGATAATTCTGATTTTATCTTAATGCCCATCTTGAATCCCTTATTTTTGTTTACTGCCTCTGCTTTAATTCTTAAACATTCTGTATTCCTGCTGGGGTTTGTCCTATTTTCTTTTGAGGGTGAAGTGTCAGTAGTGAAGCACATCTTGCCAAAGTCCCTGTCCTTCCGCAGCACCATGGTCGCTTCTTCCATCACCCCAGGATATCACAGTGTCCTAGTTTAGAATTCACTGACTTAATGATACATTTTGGCAGTTCTGCATCATAATTTTCTCACTCAGGTATGGAATTGCTTACAAATGAATGTTTGGAAAGGGCTCAACTATCTGCTTAATATTAAAGTTATTTTAAAAAGAGAAATATGACTTACTGAAAAAAAGCAGCCAAATAAGATCTGGAGCTTCATTTTCAAAACATGCTGTATAGTTCAAACTGATCTCAAACAATACATTTTTCAATATAAATATATTCTTACACTAGTTTTTGTTTCTTTTTTAATATTTTATTTATTCTGCATCATTTGTTATTAGTAGAAACTATAAAAACATCAAAGAACAAATATGCTTTTTTTATACTGTAGTCACTAAAAAGAGAATTTTGTTCAAAATAAAGGTTCAGTAATCTATTTATGTATGGGTATGCTTATTTCAGAGAAACTTTCTCCAACATCACCCAAGGATATATTATTTTAATATTAAGGGGTCAGTCTCATGTTGGTCTGTTTAATTAAAAATTTATCTAATCTATCCATTGGTGCTTACTGAGTTTCTATAGACCCATAATTGAACTAGATACTGTAGAAAAATCAATTGAGAATCAGACTTAACTCTGTCCTTTGAATGATTTACAAGTTTCCACTTGCTGGGCCATCCAACCCAATACTCTTAATTTAGAAAAAGTTTTTCCCAGTGGTGGAATGGGCTTAAGGGCCTGGGTTTGCTTCATCTTAATCCTGACATCATTTTTTTAGAGCCAAAATTAATTTAAAAACTAGAAATAAATCCTTTTAGTTCTTATCCATAGAGTGACTGTATAGTTTATTGTGGCTATGAAAACACTTGAGATGAAAACAGACAACAATAAAGACTATACCATTAAGATAAAATACTCATAAACCAAGATCACCAAAGGCAAATTAGTACATAAGTTGACATGACTCTTAGGTGGCATATTTCTTAGACAATCTATCAAAGTATTTTCATGACTTAATACAAGTCATTGTATTTAACCATTGTGCTGCCGTTGTTCAATCTAAAAACAGTAAAGAAGTAAATTCTATGATAAATATCCAAAAATTATAATAGTCAAGAATTGTCAAATAGGCCATGCAAGGCAAAGTTCATTCAGATTTGTGATCTTTGAAAAACTTAATTCATCCACTCAAGTTTCCTTATCTCATTGGATGTCATTATTTAACTGCTATGTAAATCTATGCATAGCAAGAAAAACTTTTCATTTTGCAATTTAGTAACTGTAATCTTTATCCAAATACCTGAGTAATGTTTGTCATACAGAGAAATACCATGAAACAGATAGGAACTTTCTCACTTGCAATTATATTACTCATGGCTTATCAAAAGCAAGATCAGTGACTGCTGTGGTCGGTTTTGTAAACTATGGTTCGTGCTCTGGAGTATTTCAGTAATATCAGCTTTCTGATGCCTGAATGGTCTCTGACTCTGACAACCACTCCAGTGCAGTCTTCCAAACTCTGATCAATAAATTCTATCATTAGCTAAAGTGATGTCATGGCCTTGCTTTCTCATGCAGAGCTAATGCTTATTATCCAAGGTTTGACTTCCTTACACTAACAGATCTTTCTCTATGACTAGCAAAGAGCCCAGTGGAATCTTGTAGCCAAATACTGAAGCTTTGGTCAAGCACTACAAATATTAACATTGCAGAGTATATGATTCTAACAACAATTGAACAAAAAGCAAAGTTTTTCCATAAGTTGTATATGAAATTATAGTAAGTTAAATGATAATAAAGTCCACAATATTTGAAAAAAATTTTCTAACTGTATTTTAAGAATCATGAGATTTTAGGAAGATGTATCAATAAAAATGTTTCACTAAACCTATTTAATTAGAAAAGATTTAGGAGTAAGTTTTACTAACAAGGAATTCAATAACTTAAAACATGGCATTAAGTTTGAGTTTCAGACATTCAATGTGAATTTACAGAAATGAATTCAGATGACACACTTTTGATAAACTTGACTATTACTGTACTGTCCTTAAAAATACCTATATAGAATACATTAAACTCATCAATATGAATTATTTAAATTATTCCCTAGGAATACTTTCAAGGTCCTTTGAACTCAAACCTTTAGGGTTTCTTTCTAAGAAGTACTAACTACTTATAAGGATTGATGTTTCATGATTTTTATACTTTTAAAAAGATTTTTCAAAGAACAAAGAGGGAAATTACATTTTTAATAGAATAAAACTCATTTTACCTGACTGTTTCCCTATGGGTCCTTTGGGCTCTTTTATAAATATAAGAAACTTCATAGATATTTGATGGATCTACTTTTCCTATATCTTGAAGTAATTTGCTATTTCTTTGAATTATTTCATAATGATATCAACTTTTATATGTTAATCAGAAAAGAGTAAAGCTATAGGAAAGTAGAATAAATACAGAATCATCCAGTAGGGTGATACAAGAATGAAGTAAATGATAAACTCTAAATCATCTTTAATTTTTCTAATTACATTGAACAAAATATCACTCTCCAAAATGTTCTAAGGTAAGTATGGTGCAGCTTTCTAGGGAGATTTTTATTTTATTATTTGTGTTTTAGATTTCTACCAAAGAGAGTTAAAACCCCAGAATTTTACAAATATTCCACCATGTTGTAAGGAGTTGGATGTTGCAGAAAGAAGACATTTCAAGATTATTAGACAAGAAGAAAATGCAGAGTAACATTGTAGCACTCAAGAGTCTAATGATCTTGGTGAAAGGGAAATTACATGTATTTTCTCAAATTTATGAACTAATCAGTGAATAATAATTTCTAAGGCCAAAATCAAAAACCTTAAATATGATGTTCTGCAGCTTTTGTTCAGAAGAAAGCATTTCATCACAAATGCTTTATAATAAGGATTTACAAACTGCTTTTGGTTTAGAGAACATGTGGCAACATTTTCTGTCTTTTTATGATATCTGTTCACCAAAGTATTTGTGGTATGTTTCACAAATGAAGGCTGGAGTTGAGAAGTACTACCTACTTGTAAGAATTGATGATTGAAAGAAAACTGATATAATCTAAATGGAAAATAATTCATTGGCTTCTTTAGTGTTTAAAAATCTACAAAGAAATTGTTTTGCAATTATGAAGCATAGATGATCACCAACCTCTCTTGAAAAAACATTAGAATTGTCAAAATATTCAAAGGAATTATGTTTTGATAAATGCCGGAAGAAAGAGAGCAACAAAAACTAGACTCTATTAGAGATATATTTGAAACCTGAAATCAGCATCTATAAGATGAATATGTTCCAGTCCATACAAAAAAGTTGGTGAATAGTTAGATGCATCAAAAGATATTGCCCATTTGGGGAATGTATCTTCTTACTCAGGAAAATATGGAATAACATCTACAATTTGTTATGTTTAAAATTATTAAAATTTCAAATACAGAGATTATGTTTTATACTTCACCCTTTTTCTTATCTTTACAAAGTATTCAATAAATGAATTAAAATGCATTTATTTAAAAATTTAAATGGACTTAAACAGTAAGTGAAGATGACTAAATTTTCCAGCATAGTAGAGTTAACTTATTTTAACCAGACCAATCAGGTGTCGGCATGTATATTCTTGGTTAAAATATGTTTGTGTAATTTTTATCCTCCTACCTTTTTTCTTCTTCCAGATAAGAGTAAATGGAGAATATGAATTTCATGCTTAGGGAATACAGATTGTGTTTACTAGTACCTTGGAGAATTTGGATGAGGTGACAGAATGTTCACTTTGTAACTTGAAAAGGACAGGTAATTCCTTCTTCTTGAATAAATCAGTTATTATTGGATTATTGAGTCTGATTCTGATTATGGCATGGATTGGTCTAAAACATTCACTGCAAACTGAGAGTTGAGATACATGTAAAAGCAGTATTTGAGTGAAGAGTCCCCTATCTTACCTGAAACATAACTTAGACCACATAGTGCCTAGCAGTTGCTGTTGTCACCTTGCAGAAAGAACAATTTATAAAAGCAGCTGTTTGTATAAGGGGCTATTACAACATGTGGGCAGAATTTACTGAGTGAAGAAAACATAGAAAACTGGATTTTTAGTTTTTCACACTACCAGTAATGAGCTGTCTGAACAAATCAACCCCAAATATTTCCATTATCAATATCTGAGATGACCCTGAGACCCCCTGGGGATCCAATTAGGATTCATGTTCCTTTCTAGATCAAATCTGACCTAAGTGATACTCAATAATTATAAAAATCACTGAGATATGTTAGTCTACAACACAAGCAGTTTCATCTTAATTCTCTTTCCAATCCCCTTTCTCCCCTTCTCCTTCTTTTTTTTTTTTTTTTGTTGTTGTTGTGAAAGGACTGATTAATGTCAGTCCTTCTCCCTAGACTGTATTCCCAGAAACTAGAGCAGAATCAGATTTGTTTTCTATTATAACTCTAGTGACTAGCATAACTTTGAGCACACAATAGGAACATAATAAATATTGATCAAATAAATACATGAATTAATGAACAAATAAATGTAATCACAGAAGATTACACCTTTTATTTCATCTTGTTTTCTTTTCTGTCAGCAGGGGGTAAAAAAGCTTCCAGAAATTCAAGTAGTACAGTAAAATATCAACTTCTAGGGACTTCTGACAACTTATAAATATTATTCCTTTCCCCCTGCAAACTAAATCTATTTCTCATGCTTGCTTGCTTGCTTTCATACCCACATACAAACAATCGGATTTTCTTGATTTCCAACTCCAATAGAATCAGGTCAGCAGTGAGGATAGAAGCAATAAATCTCTTTATCTCTGTTGACTTTTATAGAACTGACATCTCTTAAAATATTTTTCTTGACTTTGGTGCTTTTTTTACTGACTGATTAGGCAGTAGGGCATGGCAGTCAATTGAATCTCCCCAAATCTAATATTAAAAGCGGAAAAGGAAAGACCTATGGGGCAACAGAATAAGTGAAGAGGACTAAAGAAGGTCCAATAATTCCTTTCCCCCAAATCAGAAATTGCATTTAAGTGTTAGCCTTTCTGTCTGCCCAAGTTACTGTCTTTGTGGCTCTGACATTCCATTTTCCATCAAGACAGTGTTTTACCGTTTCATGTTTGTAAGACGCTCAACTCTTGAAAATTGATTGATGATAAATGTATTACAAAATAAAAGGTACACATCCAATGCCAAGTAGGAAGGAAAACATTTTCCCATTGTGATGGGATAGACAAGTTATCGAAGATAGTAGAATATGTGAAACAAACAACGTGAGCTCTGGGGAATTTTATTTCGATTTCAAAATAAAACTCTTGATTAGGACACATTGGCATTAGCAAAAATGAATAATGAGTAAAAAAAAAAAAAACACAGCATCCAACTGCCGAAGAGCACTGCAAGTGCTGTCTTTTTCAACTCCCAGTAAATGGGGATGGAGATGACACCAAGGGCAGTAATTGAATTACATCCAGATGCTTGAAGATATAATTAAATTTTAAAAAGCTACATAGAGATTTTTGCTAAAGCATTGTGTCACTTAGCCATCTCTTTATAAATAATTTCCAAAGTAGCTTTATTTAAATCCCCTGGAGACTATGAGTAACAACACCCAAAATACAAACAATGCAAATTTCTCTTTGCTCCTCCTACAAGGAAATAAATAACTTCCCTTATCTTAAGAGCCAGTGTACAATGTACACTGTACATTTGTACAATGACATAAATACTGCATAGCTTAGAAAGCATGACAACTTCATCTTGGGAACTGATATTTAAGAACTTCTAATTTTTACCCTTTTTATGCAGTCCTTTATTCTGCAGGGCTTTTAGACAGGGCTTAAGTTGGAGGCTGTCAGGGCACTTAATGGCTTTTTGTTTATTTGCCCTGAAAGGCCCAAAACGTTTCCGAGGAGAGTCATTCAATTTCATTTTATATATATATATATATTTTTTTTTTACAATAAAAGTTTTCCAAAGTTAGTGTGAAGAGAGGCAATCAAGAAACTTGACTGCTCCATGAGAATAATTAGACCTTTACATCTTTTAGTTTCATTCTATAAAGGTTTCCAATATTGCAGACTTTTCCTAGCTTCACATTTAATCTGAAGAACTGAAAAGGTTAAACTCACAAAAAGAGATTCCATATAACCATAGTCAAAACAAAGCTATTGATCCCTGTGTAAGTCAATCAACTTATTCTTAGGTTGTCATGGAAATGGATTTAACTCCTAGAATATTTCTCCTCTAATATGTTTTGATAGAAGAGATAATATTTAATATTTGCCAATTTCAACACTTAAAAGAATTTCAGTGTTGGAGACTATCAGTACTTTGAGTCACTTCCCTCTGGATTCATTTTGTGATCTGATTCTGTGCTTGCTATAGACAACTGGGGAGGAAGAATTCCACCTGGAAGATCCTAGAATGGAAGTGATCCAGGAAGACATCCAGGTTTACTTTCCCTACTTTGTGCCCATGATGCACAGACTTAAATCTTCTCAAGAACTCCAGCAAATATTCTTTCTGTTCTAACTTGCCTTGGCATAGATTCCCTACTCCTGTACCAGGAATCTTGAGCCAAGTTTTTAATCTCATAGACCTTGTTTAGCTCACTAATAAAAGGAAAGATTTGCAACGGAGAACCTTTATTGTCCTTTCCTGATTGTGAAATCATGAAATTCTCTGACATGTTTGTGACTAGAAGTTAAGAGTACTGAAACCAAAGTTAAACAGATAACTATAGATAAAAGACTACATGGGCTATGGCTGGCTTTTTTTCCTCCCATTTGCTCAACTTAAAGTTTTGATAAAGACGTGAGACTAGAAAGAGGCAATATTCAAGATTTTATTAACTGATATTTTGTTTCATGAATCCAGCAACAGAAACATAGAAATTATTTGAAATCTATACTATTATCCCAAAAAGCAGTTTTTTAAAAACAATTGCATCTGTTTCATCAATTAATCTCCATTTTCCAATCTTTTTATTGTGTCCTTTCAATTTTATATTACTATTTTTGTCTCTAAGTTACTCATAAAGAATGGCTTATGAAAAAATAATTATAATAGTAATTAATTGTGAACCACATTACACTTCATGCTCTTGTCATGCTTTGGCATTTATTTGCATATATATATATATATATGTGTGTGCTTTATAAAACATACAAGTTTACATGAGAAACAATGGTAACTGTTAACAAATCATGAACTATAATATTGGGAGAGATAGATTTATATAGTTTGGTAATGTCAACCTGTTACTTAAACTCATATTACAGATGTTAGTATTGAGAAACAGGTAAGTAATATTATATTTGCCTCCAAGCTAGTTATGTGGATTGGCTAGTAAATATAATATTAAAACATATTCAGGAATCATGAAATTTTTAATCAAATGAAAATAGTTTAACAGTTCTATACCTACTTTTATTAATACTTTGAGAACCAATATAATTTTTAAAAATTTCATAATGCTAAAATGATACTATTTATTTTACAGTATACATCATCAAAGTAAATTTTCAGCTGCCTTTTCCTGATAGATGAACTATATTATTTCAGATTCTTCTCCTAGCATTGCTCATGATTGTTGTTAATTTTAGCCTGGTAGCAATTAAGGATCCTGGTTTTCTCACCATCTGCAGAAGAGCTATTCATTAGGTAGGGTACCATGAGAAACAGATAAGTGTCTAAGGATAGATAATTGAAAGTCACTGCAATTCCCCTCAAATACGGTGCCCACCTGTCAGGCTCTTTGGCATAACAAAATTATTTTTCTGTCAATTTTTAGTTTTTCAGTAGCTCAGGAGATACTGAGAGAATATCAACCCCTTTAAGTCTTGTAAAAAAGTCTCAGAACATCAGAGCTTTCTGTTTCTCAGGGCAAATGATTAGTTTGCTAAATATAAATAAAAATCAAATTTGCTTGACACTTTGGAATATCTTAAAGTAAATATGTAAATTGGAAAATCTCCTTCACCAGAGTTGCATTTTAAATTAGGCCAGGGGAAAAAACGGAAGAAGAAAGAAAGAAGCAGTGAACTAAAGTCATTTAAATAAGTTCTTCTTGCTTCTGGTCCCCTCCTGACAATATTAGCCCCTCTCTTTGCTTTCCTTTCTCCCCTTCAA
Organism: Sciurus carolinensis; assembly: GCF_902686445.1. NCBI lineage: Eukaryota > Metazoa > Chordata > Mammalia > Rodentia > Sciuridae > Sciurus > Sciurus carolinensis. The sequence continues at coordinate 103,141,637 of NC_062221.1, read as the reverse complement.
CCTTTCTCCCTTTGAAGTTCACAGCTTTGAAACACACTATTATTATCTTATCTCTTATCTTTCCTTTCCTGCAGTTCCATTCTATTACCTTTTTGTTAGCAATCTAGGGGAAGGTGTGTTTGTGGGTGACCTCTGAGTGGTTTTTGGCTTCAGGGATAGTTTTGTTTTTTTTAGCCTGGTGATATGGGGAAGAGGCCCTTCAAGACTGATAAATGAATATTTATAAACTTGAGATGTATAGAAATTTTAATTAGGCCCTCTATAAATGTGTATGCAAGGAGATGTGTACATTATTTCACCACATTCTTTTGTTACTGCTAATAATGACTTCACTCTTCAATTTAGAATTGATTATGAAATCAAAGCACATAAAACCTTCAAATTTTATTTTCAAATACTGGCCTAATATTTCACTGTAAAATTATATATATATATATATATATATATATATATATATATATACTTGTTCTTATTTCTAACTTTTCTTGCCTTAAGCTAAGTAATATCTTTTACTTGGTCATGTGCATCTATCATGTTCTCCTCTAAACATTTAGAACAGAGAAGAGGACCTAGATACTGTCAGACAGCATGGCACTATGGTTGTCTTAGCAATTTACCCCAAGCATGTAGACCTATGCTTTACTGAGTTTCAATTGCATGTGCATAGTATCAGTAGAAGGTCATATCAACCTAGTGGCCAACTGTTTTCCCAGATATACCCTTCCTGGACTTCTGTAACTTATTTTTTAACTGAATTTGTAAACTTACTATTAAATTTAACCTGGTTTTGGTCTAAGAATTTTAGCTTGCTGAGATAATTTTGTATATGATTCTTTCATTTACCATCTCTCCTAGTTATATTTCATTCAAAACTTTATGTTTATCTTCTCTGTGTTAGTTTTTTTTTTTTTTTTTTTTTTTTAAACAGAACAGGACCAAAGACAGAATCTTTCATCAAACTAGAAGAAGCCTCTAGTCAGGTTGACATTAATCAATATGCTCTACACATTTTGATACCTGTTATAAATTTACTTCTGATCCTCAAGGATATTAAGAAAGTCATGTCAAATATCTCACCAAAATTAAAATATTCTGTATGGTATTTTCCAAATCAATAATATCAGCAAACCTGTTAAAAAGCAAGTCAATCTTGATGTGACTTCATTTCTAAGAGATTTGTGCTGAGTTTTATTAATTTAATTTTCTAAGTGCTCAAAAACTTTTTGTTTAATAATTCTTCCTACCCCAGTATTTCATGTGACTACCATTTTAATCACTTTCACATTGGAAATGTTTAACACAATCTATTAAAGCCTAGTTTCACATGGAAATAAATCCCCAATTATATAATGGAAGTCATTTAGAAAAAGGAATACATATTATAATTTGATTTTCTGAAATGCATCTCTTCTGTTAAGTGAGGATGAATGAACAAATTTATTAGAATATAATGGGTATTTTATGAACAAATTTATTAGAATGCAATGGGTATTTTACAAATTATCAGCTAGTTTCCCTTCTCACACAGAATGATTAAATCAATCAAATGACTACTATGTTCTTAATGCTGCACCGCAGAGAATGCAAAGTATGGCTTTTATGCATCCAGTACCCTTAAGGGACATCAAATCTACCAAAGTAACAAATTAGCAATAAGAATATATTTTCAAAATAATGTTTTTATTCTTACTGTTCTCTTAGGGACATAAATGGAAGCTGTAGTAGACAGCAAAAGATAACAATAGGAAATTTAAAAATCATATCCTTGTACTTTTCCTTATTTGATTAGAAGTCTCTATAGGAAGACAAGACACAGTTATAGTATAAAAACTGAGTATTATATGTCACCTTGACATCTGGAGGGCTTCAGAAGATCTTTCTGTAACTTTCCTTCCCCATTCAGCATCTGCACAAGAATGGTCCCATAGTCAAACAACCCTACTCATCAAAGAGACCTTGTAAATGTCTTGCTTACTCCTGACTACCTAGTTTCACTTCCCTCTAGGTCATGGAATGTTCAAACAGAAAGCATTCCTCTGGCCTAACACAGTGAAGCCTGCCTCCTACACAACATCCTGTTGGTTTCTCTGTTGCTTAGTGCAACTCCTGTGTTGCTCCGCATGGTAAGCCAAGTCTTTCCTCCCCAGGGTGTCAGTATTAAGACACTATTATTGATCCTATGTGTGCAGAGCTGGTTGTGGTAGTAAAGTCATTCCCATAACCCCAGGGTAGGAGTCCCTCCCTCACAAAAGGGAAAAGTGGGAAATGTTTAAAACATTAAATCTGGTCTGGAGAATGCAGGTATTACCTAAACAGGAAAGAAGTCATTCAAAATGAAAAACAGAAGAATGGAGTTCCACATAACCATGATGTGTTTGCAGGACAAAGTTCCTGTATAGAGTAAAAAGCAATTTTGAAGAATAAATATATTTTAAATAGAGATCATGGGCCAAACTTGATTCAATATGGTTTAATGAAATGAAGCTTTGCAAAAGCAAGTGTTTTTATGGAAGTAGTATTCAAAGATTATAAATACAAACCAGAAAATCATAAAATCTCCTGCTTAGTAGAAATTCAAGTCCAGTGTACTACTGACTTCTTGGGTGTGGGATCATCCAGGATCAACTCAAGCTTGGATATAAATCCTGCATACCTCCTAATACATGCCATGCAGTCATTGAGTATCTTTAACTTGTAGAAAGTTTTATCTTAAAGTTGGTGCTTATATGCATTAGTCCTATCATAACTATTGATATCCAGAAAAAGAACTACTTTTCCATGGGACATATTTTGAAGAAATTGTACTTGCACTGAAACTATAAACCAAATAGATTAACTAGACTGCCCTGTATCAATGAGCAAATTTCAAACTCAATATTTACATTTAAAATTCTTTCTACTATACTATAACAGTAGTCCACTTCACAAAAATAAGCTCTGAGGCTTATTTTTTTTTTATTGTAAACAAATGGGATACATGTTGTTTCTCTGTTTGTATATGGCGTAAAGGCATACCATTTGTGTAATCATAAATTTACATAGGGTAATGTTGTTTGATTCATTCTGTTATTTTTTCCCTTTCACCCACCCCTCTTTTCCCTCTATACAGTCCTTCCTTCCTCCATTCTTGCCCCCCTCCCTAACCCTAACTCTAACCCTAACACTAACCCCTCCCACCCCCCATTATGTGTCTTCATCCACTTATTAGTGATATCATTCGTCCTTTGGTTTTTTGAGATTGGCTTATCTCACTTAGTATGATATTCTCCAATTTCATCCATTTGCCTGCAAATGCCATAATTTTATCATTCTTTATGGCTGAGTAATATTCCATTGTGTGTGTGTGTATATATATATATATATATATATATATATATATATATACCACTGTTTCTTTATCCATTCATCAATTGAAGGACATCTGAGGCTTATTTTTAAAAGGGACATGTTTTTCCTTTCCCTCTTCTTCCTCTCCCCCTCCCTAACCTGGGGGCTATGAATAAGATTACCTGGAATTGTCTGTGCTCCACTGGAAGGAGATGTCTGCCAGAGGATCTACGAAGTGAATATCTCCCAAACTAACAAGTGACTCCTAACACACCATCAGGTCACCCTGAGACCCCCTACCAGAGCACACATGGAATGTGACCTTTGAAAAACTCCTTTAAAGGCCCTGTTTCCCTGATGGTCAGAATCACAGCCTCTGGGACAGGAGTCCCTTGTGTTTTTCCTTTGCTAGCAAAGCAATAAAACAACTTTTTCCTTTGTCTCAAAACCACACCTTCATTTTTAAATTGACATTAATTGGCCTTGGGGACAAGCACCCAGAGTTTTCAGTTACAATACTACTGCTATCATTGAGAAGAACACGGAAGTTAAAATATATATCTCTATATTATTTTACCTTTTGCAATTGAAAAACATGATCAATTCACAGGAAGGTTAAAATAAAATGACTACTAGCTTTTACATATGGGCATTCAGATTTTTTTCTTGATTTTTCAAGTTTTTGGATTCCAACGTCTTGGTAAGTGTAAAAAAGAGAAAAAGTAATTACTGCTAGTTTTTCAATGAAATTAAATAAATAAAAATTCTATTATTTTTGTTTTGAAACAATTATTCTAGAAAGTCCTTTAAAGGTATGGGTATTCTTATCCAAAGGGAAGATAATAATTTACTCTGATAATAATTTACTCTGTAAGCACTTATACATTAGTCAACTGTCCACATGGAACATGTGCTTTCAAAAGAGTTCAAATATTTCATATTCCCCAGACTAAAGAAACTGAAACTTCATAATTTTTTTTTTTTTTTTGTAAGAAGAAACCAGCCTAATTTTGTATATATCTAAAAGTACAGGTCAAAATTCAGGACCTATAACTCTGTCATTGGGGAAGTGTTGGTATCTCTCCATTTTCTTCTGGTTTTTGTTAGTGTTATTTTGGTGTATATAAACAGACATTGTCATAAATCAGGCACCTGTGGCATATGAAAAAGCATCCACCTTTTTTGTTTTCATTTGAAAGATTGCTTTATAGGTTGAAGTGTCAAAAATATTTTGATATGTTTTCAAGTGCAATTTATCTGTTTTCTTTCTATCTATACTAGAATCATAAAGTTGAATATCATATTAAGGCCTGCATTAGTTATTCAGGTGATACTTTTTTTTTTTTTAAACACAGAAATGCCTTGGAGCATTAAATCTTTTCTATATTCATCCTGGTAACCAGAAAAAAGAACTTTGTAGTGGTTGCTTGAAAATGAAAACTGCTGGGAACTGAGGGAGAGGAGATGTGTGCAGTTCTTTGTCCTTAGTCTCAGCTTGTGGGGCACACAATTCTACCATGAAGAATGAGTTCTGTGGGATTTTTATGCCTTTATTATAGAAAATAGAAATTTGAACTTGGGGATATTTTCCCCTTTTTTATGACATTGTAATGTTCTGGACAGATAAATTCTAAACTCTAAGGAGCAATCTAAAACCTTTGAAACATAAAGACTGAAAGTAACAATAAGTTACAAACAAAAGAAGCTTTGCAAACTCTCCAGTAGGAAGTCAGTTCATCACATTACCTTTCATATTTCTCTTCAAAGCAGGCAAACCTTCCCAGTCTGAGTATATTGTTAATAAAATATAGCACCAATTCCCCTGAAATTTTATTGAACTACGCTCACCTTCTATTATTACCAAAAGAGTTTTCATGAAACCTCAATCCCAGGTGCCTCATGCCTGTAATGGTGATGAAGGGCAAGGCCTAGAGGAGAGATTGAAATAAAGGAAAATATGTGAGAATTAAAGGAAAGTTCTGATCAAGGACATAAAGGATCTCATTCATAAGTTCACAGTCCCAAATGAGCAATTACAGATCTAATAGGACATATTGTCCTAGCTGATCAGAAAAAAACAGTAAACTATTACCATTGATTGTCACTGATGTTTAGGGGTGGCCTCACATTTACCTTTGGATATGAGAGGAGTAATATGTGGAGGCATAAACAAATCTACTTTAGAAAGAAAGTGACAAATCTTATGGCAATTAGAAGGAGGCCATTTTCAGTTGTCAATTATTGACAACTGTAGCAATGGCTAGAAAGTATCTTTAGCAACACACTTGTATTCAAACAATGCTCACTGTCAGTTAAAAGATGAGACATTTTAAGTTATTTGACTGGAATGAATACCAGCAATACAGTTCAAAGAAGAATGGGCAGACCCAATATCTGGGTGACAAGTTCTTTACACCAATTATTAAAAATAGAAAGCATCCTTTATGGAACTCTCAGCTTTAACATAATCAGACTTATTTAGAGGGTTACAATGACTTTAAACTCTAAGGGTAGAGTAATAGTAGGGAGAACAATCAGAATGCTACCCAAGATCTATTTCCAAGAATCAGTAGCATGGATTAGAAGTGTTGCTATGGAGATAGAATCATGTGAACTGATTTAGTATGAATTTGAATGTATAGTTTAACATTATTGTCTGATAGATCACTATGTCATAAGAGAAAAAGAGGAAGGTCAAATTTGACTCCATCTTTTTAAATCTTAACAGTTGGGTGAATGGAGGCATCCCTTATGGAGTTGGAGACTACTGAAGGATAAGTAGATTTAGGAGAAAGAAAACTAAATCACTTGTTTTGGGACACATAAAGTAAGAGATGCTACATCAGTCAGCTTGATACCCTTGTGACAAAAATTCCTGACTAAAGCATCTTGGAGGAGGAATAATTTTTTGGCTCATAATTTCAGAGGATTCATTGTATGATTGATTAACTCCAAGGCAGAAATATCATGGTATAAGGGCATGGTGAAAGAAAACTTCTTGGCTCATGTCAGCCAGAAAGAAGAGAGAGATGGAGAGAGAGAGAAAAAGAGAGAGAGAGAGAAAAAGAGAAAGAGAGAAACAACTGTTGTCCTCAAGACCAGTGAACTACTTCTTCCAGCTATCTACACCTTCCCACCATTACCATCCAGTAATTCATTCAGTTATCAATGGATTAATCCAATGATAGGATCAAAGTCCTAATCATTGCCCAAATGCCTCACTTCTGAACTTCCTGCATTTGGGATCCTGTTTTCAACAAATGAGCTTTGGGGGAGACATTCCATATACAAACCATAACAGATACTAGTTAGATGCCCAAGTGGAGATGTAAGCTCATAGAATTATGAATATCTGAGTGATAGGTAAAGACTAGAAATGGAGATTTAGATGTTATCAACAGAAAGATATTTGAAATCATGAGATTGAATAACAGGTAGGATGTGAGCCTAAATATTGAGGGAGGTTTGTTCCAGGCCTAAACCCTCAATCACAGAGAAAAAAATAACAAGGACCTCCTTACCTGTGAGTCAAAAGTCTACCCTGAGACTCTCTTACTTAAACATGAGCATTGCTTCATTTCCACAGTGGCAGATAATGCTACTGCTCCTATCTCCTCACTTTAGTCCTGTATTTTATTTTCCTTAACTGAGTAAAATTTCCTTATAGGAAATCCAAAGCTTAAAACAAAAACAAAAAGAAGCAGCTTTGGTTTAAGTAAATTCTCCTATGCAGAAGTCAACTATTTGTTGCTTTTCAAACTTGAGAGACTAGATAATGTAACCTTAAACATAATCATATCAAACAAATCCACCCACCTTAAGGCATCTCATGTCTCTCCTAAACAGGAATTGAGTGTCTGGAGCATCCAAGGGTTGTATCATTGGCTTCAATGAATATTGAATTACTTGGTAATGTTCATTTTTATCCATGCTAAGAAGGTGAGGGACACTAAGAAACAAACTGTCATTCCTCTGCACCTGATGAGTGGAGAAAAAGGACATTTGGTGAGTGAGTTACTCTTTTCAGCCTCTGAATGACCCCATATAAAGAAGAATTTTGTGTTCAAGGTCAGTGTTTGCACCTTCCCAGGGACATGTACTGTAGATTTTTGACTTTACTATCCACTCCTCTGGAGGAAAGTACTCTGAATATCAGACTATAAGGTAAGAGAATGCTTCGCATCTAGTTTTTTGATACTCTGCTACTGTGAAATGTATTTTGTGGTCCTGAACTTTTTATCTTCTAGGATCTGGAACTCCTAATAAGAATTGTTCTGATCCTCTATTTCTGTATAACAATGCTTACAGAATCTACCTGTTTGTGTAATAAATAATAACAATAAATAAATCCTAAAATTTGTGGTACAGGTATTTGGGAAGGCTTTTCCAGATGATGTTTTTCTACACATCAGGAGATATCACAAGGCTCTTCTAGATAATCACAGGTCACAGATTGAGAAGTACTGAACTTGGAGCTAGAGCTGATTTTAATGAATATTCTGAGCTGATATTCTAATGGGGTAAGATTTTGGAAACCCTGAGACTGGCTTATTTTACATTAAGGAAGAATATAAATAAATTGTTGGAAGTCAGAAGGTAGATTGCAGTAAGGAATTTTTTAATATTACTTCCAATGATTCCCACCTCCTGCTATTGCTGTCCTTGCATAAACTCCCTGTTAGTATGGGCTGACCTCAGTGACTTCTTTCTAACAAATAGAACATAGCAAAACTGATAAAATATCACTTCCTGATTAGTTTTGTAAAGACTGTGACTTGGGTCTTATAGCAGTCCATTGACTTCTCATGCATATTTTGAAAAAACTAACTACATTGCTGGAACCCACATGGAAAAGAACTGAGGCAGCCTGTGGCCAACAACTGGCAGGTAAAAGATACCTTCAGTTCAATAACCTGTGGAATGAGGAATGGAATGCTGCCAAGGCTGTGTGATCTTGGAAACAAAGATTTACCCCATTGAAATTCAAGATGACTTAAACCTAGCCAACATCTCCTTTGCAGACTATGGAAAACCCTGATGGAAAGGGTCGAGGTAAGTTGTACTGAATTCCTGTCACACAGCAACATTTGAAGTAGTATATTTTGCATCAATAGATATCTAATGCAGGATCTTGACTACCTTCCATTTCTGCTTCTCTGATTGGTAGATTAATTTGTATCATTGCTTGTCTTCTTTACAAGGTGATGGTTTCCAACTAATTGTATTCTTTCCTTTTCAGAGTTATTGCCACCAGAGAAGAAGTGATGCTCTTCCTTTGACTTCAGAATAAGAATTTAAATATGTAAATCATGTCATGTCATTGACCTTCTTAAACTGTGCACTCCCAATGGATTCCTATCACCCTTAGAATAAACCACAGACTTTGTACAGAAAAGGATCTTACATGAGTAATGCATTGTTTCTTTTACCCTCTGCCCCCATTTTTCTTTTGTCTCGCCCTATAAACTCTCTCCTTTTTCCAGTCCACTCTTGTTTTTGCTTTTTCCTCAAATTTTTTCACTATGCCTTCATTGCTCCACTTAGCTATTTGAACTTTCATAACCTAGCATCAGTTGTTTTCTCTGATCTTTACTCATCAGGATCTATCCATCAATCTGGTTTCACTAAAATTGTAGACTCCTTAAAGACAAGCCCCAACATGTAAGCTAAACTAACATCCAATTTTATGGCAAAGTATACACACTTTGCTGTTTAATTGTCTACATTCTCTTTAATTGTTATCTGTATTCATCTTATTTCTATAAATAATACAGAATATTCATAGTACAATTAAATATGTGGTATAAATATAATACAAAACCAATTAATATTAGGTTGCAAGTTTCATGAGGTCAGGGATATAGTCATCTGCATTCATTGCTTTAAATTCAGGATTTTTTAACTGAATGATAAATTTTTTTTTTTATTTATTTTTTTACGTTTACATAGGGTAATGATGTTTATTTTTTTTCCCTTCCCCCCCACCCCTCCCACCCTTTTCCCTCTACACAGTCCTTCTTTCCTTCATTCTTACCGCTCTCCTTAGCCTAACTCTAAACCTAACCCTAAACCTAATGCTAACCCCTCCCACCCCCATTATATGTCCTCATCCGCTTATCAGCGAGATCATTCGTCCTTTAGTTTTTTGAGATTGGCTTATCTCACTTAGCATGATATTCTCCAATTTCGACCATTTGCCTACAAATGCCATAATTTTATCATTCTTCATTGCGGAGTAATATTCCATTGTATAAATATGCCACAGTTTCTTTATCCATTCATCAACTGAAGGGCATCTAGGTTGGTTCCACAATCTGGCTATGGTGAATTGAGCAGCAATGAACATTGATGTGGCTGTATCTCTGTAGTATGCTGATTTTAAGTCCTTTGGGTATAGACCAAGGAGTGGGATAGCTGGGTCAAATGGTGTTTCCATTCCAAGCTTTCTGAGGAATCTCCACACTGCTTTCCAGAGTGGCTGCACTAATTTGCAACCCCACCAGCAATGTATGAGTGTTCCTTTTTCACCACATCCTCTCCAACACCTATTGTTGCTTGTGTTCTTGATAATCGCCATTCTAATTGGGGTGAGATGAAATCTTAGGGTAGTTTTGATTTGCATTTCCCTTATTACTAGGGATGTTGAACATTTTTTCATATATCTGTTGATTACTTGTACATCTTCTTCTGTGAAGTGTCTGTTCATTTCCTTAGCCCATTTGTTGATTGGATTATTTGTATTCCTCGTGTAGAGTTTTTTGAGTTCTTTATAGATTCTGGAAATTAGAGCTCTATCTGAGGTATGGTTGGCAAAAATATTCTCCCACTCTGTAGGCTCTCTCTTCACATTTCTGATAGTTTCCTTTGCTGAGAGAAAGCTTTTTAGTTTGAATCTATCCCAGTTGTTGATTCTTGCTTTTATTTCTTGTGCTATGGGAGTCCTGTTAAGGAAGTCTGATCCTAAGCCAACAAGTTGAAGATTTGTACCTACTTTTTCTTCTATAAGATGCAGGGTCTCTGGTCTGATTCCAAGGTCCTTGATCCATTTTGAGTTGAGTTTTGTGTAGGGTGAGAGATAGGGGTTTAATTTCATTCTATTGCATATGGTTTTCCAGTTTTCCCAGCACCATTTGTTGAAGAGGCTATCTTTTCTCCATTGCATATTGTTGGAACCTTTGTCTAGTATGAGAAAATTGTATTTATTTGGGTTTGTGTCCATGTCCTCTATTCTGTACCATTGATCTACCTGTCTATTTTGGTACCAATACCATGCCATTTTTGTTACTATTGCTTTGTAGTAGAGTTGAAGATCTGGTATTGCAATACCCCCTGCTTCGCTCTTGCTACTGAGGATTGCTTTAGCTATTCTAGGTTTTTTATTCTTCCAGATGAATTTCATAATTGCTTGCTCTATTTCTGCAAGGTACATCATTGGGATTTTAATTGGAATTGCATTGAATCTGTATAGCACTTTAGGTAGTATAGCCATTTTGACGATATTAATTCTGCCTATCCAGGAACATGGGAGATCTTTCCATCTTCTAAGGTTTTCTTGAATTTCTTTCTTTAGTGTTCTGTAGTTCTCATTGTAGAGGTCTTTCACCTCTTTTGTGAGATTGATTCCCAAGTATTTTATTTTTTTCGATGCTATTGTGAATGGGGTAGTTTTCCTAATTTCTCTTTCTGAAGATTCATCACTTATGTATAAAAATGCATTGGATTTATGAGCATTGATCTTGTAACCTGCTACTTTACTGAATTCACTTATGAGTTCTAAAAGTTTTCTGGTGGAATTTCCAGGTTCCTCTAAATATATAATCATGTCATCAGCGAACAGGGATAGTTTGAGTTCTTCTTTTCCTATTCGTATCCCTTTAATTTCTTTGGTTTGTCTGATTGCTCTGGCTAGAGTCTCAAGGACGATGATGAATAGAAGCGGTGAAAGAGGGCATCCCTGCCTTGTTCCAGTTTTTAGGGGGAACGCTTTCAGTTTTTCACCATTTAGAATGATATTAGCCATGGGCTTAGCGTAGATTGCCTTTATAATGTTTAGGAATGTTCCCACTACCCCAATTTTTTCTAGTGTTTTGAGCATGAAGGGATGCTGTATTTTATCAAATGCTTTTTCTGCATCTATTGAAATAATCATGTGATTCTTAACTTTAAGTCTGTTGATATGGTGAATGACATTTATTGATTTCCTGATGTTGAACCAACCTTGCATCCCTGGGATAAAACCCACTTGATCGTGGTGCACTATCTTTTTAATATATATTTGTATGCGATTTGCTAAAATTTTGTTTAGAATTTTTGCATTGATGTTCATTAAGGATATTGGTCTGAAATTTTCCTTCCTCGATGTGTCTCTGTCTGGTTTAGGTATCAGGGTGATATTGGCTTCATAGAACGAGTTTGGGAGGGTTCCCTCCTCTTCTATTTCATGGAATAGTTTGAGGAGTATTGGAATGAGCTCTTCTTTAAAGGTTTTGTAGAACTCGGCTGAGAACCCATCTGGTCCTGGACTTTTCTTTGTTGGTAGGCTTTTGATGACCTCTTCTATTTCATTGCTTGAAATTGGTTTATTTAGGTTGTGTATGTCCTCCTCGTTCAGTTTAGGTAATTCATATGTCTCTAGAAATTTGTTGATGTCTTCGAGGTTTTCTGTTTTGTTGGAGTATAGATTTTCGAAATAGCTTCTAATTATGTTTTGTATTTCACTCGTGTCTGTTGTGATGTTTCCTTGTTCGTTCCGAATTTTAGTAATTTGAGTTTTCTCCCTCTTTCTCTTTGTTAGTGTGGCTAAGGGTTTATCAATTTTATTCATTTTTTCAAAGAACCAACTATTTATTTTGTTAATTTTTCCAATTGTTTCTTTTGTTTCGATTTCATTGATTTCGGCTCTGATTTTAACTATTTCCTGTCTTCTACTACTTTTGGTATTGGTCTGCTCTTCTTTTTCTAGTGCTTTGAGCTGTAGTGTTAGGTCGTTTATTTGTTGATTTCTACTTCTTTTTTTGAATGCACCCCATGAAATAAATCTTCCTCTAAGTACTGCTTTCATAGTGTCCCAGAGATTTTGATATGATGTGTCTTTGTTCTCGTTTACTTCTAAGAATTTTTTTATTTCCCTCCTGATGTCTTCTGTTATCCATTCATCGTATAATAGTGTATTATTTAGTCTCCAAGTATTGGAGAAGTTTCTGTTTTTTATTCTGTCATTTATTTCTAATTTCAATCCATTATGATCTGATAGAGTACAAGGTAGTATCTCTATCTTCTTGTATTTGCTAACAGTAGCTTTGTGGCATAAAATATGGTCTATTTTAGAGAAGGATCCATGTGCTGTTGAGAAGAAAGTGTATTCGTTCTTTGTTGGATGGTATATTCTATATATGTCCGTTAAGTCTAAATTGCTGATTGTGTTGTTGAGATCTATAGTTTCTTTATTCAATTTTTGTTTGGACGATCTATCCAGTGGTGAGAGAGGTGTGTTAAAATCGCCTAGTATGATTGTGTTGTGGTCTATTTGATTTCTGTAATTGAGAAGGATTTGTTTGACGTACGTGGATGAGCCAATGTTCGGGGCATAGATATTTATGATTGTTATGTCTTGCTGATTTATGCTTCCCTTAAGCAGCATGTAATGTCCTTCTTTATCCCTTCTGACTAGTTTTGGTTTGAAGTCCACATTATCTGAGATGAGGATGGATACTCCAGCTTTTTTGCTGTGTCTGTGTGCATGGTATGTTTTTCCCCATCCTTTCACCTTTAGTCTATGGGTGTCTCTTTCTATGAGGTGAGTCTCTTGCAGGCAGCATATTGTTGGATTTTTCTTTTTAATCCAATCTGCCAGTCTGTGTCTTTTGATTGATGAATTCAGGCCATTAACATTCAGTGTTATTATTGTGATATGATTTGTATTCCCAGTCAATTGACTCATTTTTGTTTTTGGCATGATTTGGTTTCTCTGAATGATAAATTAATTATTTATTATTAATAATGTTGGACTTTAATATTATGCTTACAATTCAGGGCATTCTTTCTTTTTATTTTTTTGCAAATAAGGTTATTTGAGAAAACCATGTAATATTGACAGTGGCTTGTGATAGCAATTGTTAGATAATTTGATAGAGAGGAATGTTGTGTAAATACATCTACGGAGCTCATAAATTCTATGTTGGTACAGTTGATTTTCAATAATACTAAAGATGTACCAACTGAACATCATTTTGTGATTTCTGTCTGAGGCAGAAGATAATGGGTTTACTTTTAGATAGTGAGTTTCAAAAGGTCTTAGAGACATTGACTATGTATATAACAAAAGATACTAGGTGCTTGTACAGTGTTTTGGGATAATGATCATATTGCATTTTTCATGTACGGAATGAAACTAAAGCTATGGAGTGAATGGGATCTTCCATACAAAAAGTGAAGAAAAAGCAAGTGATCAGGAACTAATTTTATTACACTCTATGATTTCAAAGTCGGAAAGGACAATCGTCAACAAAGGAGATTAAAGAAAAGTCAAGAATATTGCAGGAAGGTCCTAAGAATAAGCTAGAAGAAATAGTATTTCAAGTAAGAAGTAGCATCAACATATATCCAAAATTAAGATGATAATAAGATAAGGATGAAATTGATGGTTCACTTTAAAGTCATTTAGGTCATTGCAACCTTAGTAAAAGAAATTTCCCTGAAATGGCGTTGTTAAGGTCTGTCTCAAGTGAGTTGAAAGAGTGGAAAATTTTAAACTAAAATTGTGCATCTGAAGAAAAGTTTAGGGAAGTGCAGATTAATTTATTGGTGGTGACAATATTATTGACATGATTTGTGTGGGTCTTTTGCATCTCTCCTTCAGGAAAAAGAATGTCTGAACATTTTGTTTAATCTCCATATGGTAGAAGCAAATTCAGTCTTTGATGTATATTTTCATCTGAATTCTTTTCTTTGGTTGCATTTAATGTTCTTTGTTTCCCAACATCTGTTTCCTCTTCTTTATTCTTTAATAACAGGCTGAGAGTAATGGAAATCATCCAGGAACTGACAATGAATTGAAATCAACCTGGAATTGAGACTTCAAATTCAGCTTTAATATAATCTAGCTCTGCCCCTTTGAAAAAGTTACTTACCTATACAATAAGCAGATTTTGTAAACTCTTTAAGTGTCCTTCAATTCCCCCAAATTTCATATGAATATTTTAAGCATGCATTTTATTTACAACCACAGTAAGTAATTGCAGTTTTATGAAATACGGGCTCAAACAATTAACCAACCTTCTAGGGAGCTTTTCTATTTAATTATTAGAAATCTACTTGCTTATTATTTGTTTTCTACAAAACAATTGTTAACAGATGTTTTATTTTCCACCTGGATTTTAATTTTCTTCAAATAAGATGACATTTTATCTACATAAGCATCATAGTCATATCAAAGTCAATTAATTCAAATAAAACTAGGGAAGGGCATATTGCCTTCTTAAATGAATAATATATAGTTGACATAGTTTTGAATAAGTATAAGTCTCTCACTTTCTGTATTAACAATGCTATGAAATCTATCACTTTAGTTTCAACATTAAAAACCCCACAAAGTTATCCTCATGTTCAACTAAAGAATTTATCCCTAATTATGAGTTTCATAACAAGAATGATATCCCCTGTTATAAATAGAGACAAAGAAAGACTTGTGAAACTATATGCACAAAAAGACTTTTTTTTTTTCCTTTTTTGACAAGCTGCAATTTACATTCTCCATCAGTGTTTCAAAAATGAGTTTGTCAGTATGAGAGAAGGAAGACAATACAGCTGCCTACTTTTCCTGCTGCCCACAGTGCTTTCCAAATGATGGTTTTGGCACTTGCGCTCTGCTACAACAAAGAAATAAAATAAAAGTCAGGTTCAGACAAGGTCCTATTTTGTGATATTAATCATTATGTATTAAAATCTTTGTTTGGCATAAGATATATTAACTAAATGACCAACATAAAGGTGAGACATATTCACATATTTTGATACCTAACTCAGTTTTTTCCCCTGGACACAATGATAATATGTAAACAGTACACTTTAGAAGAATATATTTTATTATATTTATGGACATACATGGAAACTCACTCATGAATTATGAATA
This sequence comes from Sciurus carolinensis, assembly GCF_902686445.1. Taxonomy (NCBI): domain Eukaryota; kingdom Metazoa; phylum Chordata; class Mammalia; order Rodentia; family Sciuridae; genus Sciurus; species Sciurus carolinensis. The sequence continues at coordinate 103,126,180 of NC_062221.1, read as the reverse complement.
AAATGAGGTGTCTTAAAAACAAAAAAACCCAAGAAGTCTTACTACCAGAGTACTTAGTGGTGATATTATCACTGACAACTTTTAAAAATTCATTTTTATTATGCTCTGCTATAGCAGACTTGCTATAATTCATTAAGTAACAAGGAGAAATATAAAATATCATTTTTGTGAATATACACCCCATACTACCTAATTTTACCAACACAGAGCTCTCTCCAATATAATAGTTTTAAATTTTTAAACTTTTTTTTTCTCTCTCTCTTTCTCTCTCTCACTTTGGGATTGGAAATTGACCCCAGGGGTGTTTTACCTCTGAGATACACCCCAGCCGTTTCTGTTTTTAATACTGAAACAACATTTCACTAAGTTGCACACTTGGGCCTCAAACTTGCCATCCTCCTGATTCAGCCTCCTGTGTTGCCAAGGTTACAGGTGTATGTAACCGTGCCTAACTCTCCTATATAGTTTTAACAACTCACTTAGGACCACATGGTTATCTTGAACATATTCTGGACTAGTACAAGATCTGGCTCTTCACTTGGCTATATCATGTAACACATGATATATAACAATTACTCATCTGAATTTCATATTACCTCTCAAAATACAAATGTCAGCATACCAGTCCCCTGTATTACACTTAGCAGTCCTAGATAAGAAAGTCATCTCTGATTATGATACACAAACATCTTGAGGAATATCTGTCTAATATCCCAAACTGGCTTTACTGGTCACTATAGGTCCTTAGAATGTTAATTTTTGCTTGATGGAGTGAATTTATTTAGAATAGTTCTGTTCAGACCAGGGTAGTTAGCATTCCTAGAGCATGTTGTACCTCACATAGGATTCTCACATCATCTTACAGCTGCTCCTACAGCTTTTACTTAGTATACACTTTATGACTAAGAAATCAAAATACCCAAAGAAAATCTTAGTGTGTGATAAACTGTATTAACTTTTTTTGAGTACCAGTGCTTCTATGAGAAAAGCATTTAACGTGCCAGGTTCATCTCTTCCTAAAAGCCCAAACTATAGATGTCTAAGCCTCTTTCTCTTTTTTCAGAGAAGGTAAAAATAAGTGCTTTATGTATGAATTTGCCTTTATTTTTCTTTACTAAGTAACCCAATCCTAGTTCTGTGGCAATACTTGATTTTCTCCTATATAATGGAAGAAAAAAATGTCAGGTATAAAGACATACCTATAGAGTTACCAATAATTTATTTACTACTACAAAAAAAATCATACGTTGAAAACTAATCACCAAAGTGGATACGATGGTTTTTGATGCAAGGCCTTTTGAGGATGATTATATTATGAGTGGTACACATTAAAAGAAGCCCAGGAAGCTATCTTTTCCCTTCCGCATAGCAAGGAATAGCTAGAGGATGCCTTCTGTGATCAGGTGTTATGGTTTTGAATAACTCCCAAAATCTTGGTCCCCAGTGCAGCAATGTTCAGAAGATGTAGAACTTTTAGGAAGTGATTGGAATAAGAGGACTGTGATCTCATTAATCGATTAATCCACTGATGGGTTTGTCACTTAATGGACTATTGGGAGGGGGTAGAAACTATAGGAGATGGTCCTGGAAAGAGTACATCTTCACCGCAACCTCTTCCTCTCTACCTCGACTTCTTGGCTTCCATGAGTTGAGCAGCACTGTTATGCCACACCCTCCCTACAATGATGTTTTGCCTCATCTTAATCCCACAGGGATGAGGGCAAGTGACTATGGACTGAAATTTCTGAAACTATCAATCCAAATAAATCTTTCCTCCAATTTTAGTGAGATTTTTCATTGCTATGACCAAAAAAACTAACAAGAACAGGGAGGATGGGCTCGTGATTTCAGAGGTCTAAATCTAAACATGGTTGATGGCATAACTCTGGGTACAAGGTAAGGCAAAATATCATGGCAGAGGGACATAGCAGAGGAAAGTAGCCCAGGACTTTGCAACCAAAAGCAGAGAGAAAGCTCTGCTCACCATGGACAAAATGAAAACCCCAATCGTATGCCTCCAGTGAGCTATCTCCTCCAGCCACAGTCTGCCTGACTTGAGTTACCACTGAGTTAAAACCTATCCACTGATTGGGTGCAATTTTCATCATCCAGTCATTTCACTCTGAAAATTCTTGTATTGTCCCCCACCTGAGCTTCTGGGTGACACCTTATATCTAAACCAAAGCAATCTGCCCCAGGCCCCCAAAACGTCATCCCCATTTCACAATTTAAGATACATTTACTCCATTTCCAAAAGTCCCCACAGTATTAACAGTTCTAGCATTACCAAAGTTCCAAGTCCAAAATCTTAAAATCTTATCTGTATCTCAAAGAAAACTCAAACATGTTTTCCCCAGTAAAGATTTAAAAAAGCAACTTATATCTATGTAAAATATCATAGAGTAATTATGTCCATTCCACATGAGAGGAATAAGGGCTTAGAAAGAAGGGATGGGACCAAAGCAAGACTGAGATACAGCTGGGCTCACAAGTTCTGTAGATCCACATTCAGCATCTGGTCACATGACAGGGTAATATTCTCTCCAAAGACTTTTGTAGCTTTGCCCCTATGGACTTGTCTTCTGTCCCTCATCCATCTCTTAATGCAAAATGAATTTAGTCCATCTCAAAGAGTGCCTCAAATCTTAACTGTTCCAACATTGCTTCGAAGTCAATCACAAAAGTCTCTTCCTAGATGCAAAGCAAAATCAGTTGTGAGACCCTGGAATAATTATTTGAAAAGTTAAGAAATTTCTGTAATATGAGAGCACAGGGTAAACATTCTCATTCCAAATGGAAGAAAGAGGAAAATAATGAGCAATAAGACTAAAACAAGACTAAAACCCAGCAGGACACACACTAAACAAATATAAATCCTACAACTCCATGTCTAGCAGTCAGGCTCACAGTGGCATAGTGTGAGCTCCAAAGGGCTTGGGTGGTCCTGCCCCTAAGGTCTTGCAGATTGCAGCTCCCATGATCATTCCCTTGGGCTAGCTCTGCTCACTGCTTGCTGCTTCCTTCAGCAGACATTCCATATTTCTGGCACTTCAAACATCCTGGGATCTCCATTGCATGACTGGCTATTCTCTCGTGGCCTTGTAGGGTACTTGCAGTGACACTGACCCTTCCACACACTGCCTGGCATCCTAGATTTTTCTTTGAAATCTTAGTGAAAGCTCCATGACCCCATAGCTCTTGCATTCTGCAAGCTGGCAAAACTGTCATCAAATGTACAACAAAAATATCTGCCACTGGTGCCAGGTGTATGGAATGCCGCCCAAGTCATTTCTGCAGGGGCCTCTGAGAGAGCTTTTGCAGATGAATATGGGAAACAAATCCCAAAGAAAGAATTCTCTAGGTGTCACTGTGGGACTAATACCTACCTAGATCTCTCTCTTCAAAAGATACTTTTTAAAGTGAGTTTAAACTTTTACTCCTTTGTCCCTGTGATGGATTTGTGAAATGCCTTTATTGCATCTTAACTATTGTCCCAGGTTCAGTGAACTTGGTTTCTTTTTAATGATACTAAATTCCCTAACAACTTCATCCTTCTTGGCAGCCCCTTTAAATATACTCCTATTCTTGCCAAACTGTAAGTTTTCTGCTCTGTTCCTCTTTCCTTCTGCTTTTTACTGTAAATTTGCTTAAAATCAGCCAAATACCCATGCTGCTGCCCGAATACTCTGGTGACTTGAAATTTTCTCTACCAGATTACTTAATCAATCACCTTTGAGATCAGCCCCACGTAAAGTCTCAGGGCATGGACATAATATAACTAAGATATTTGCTAAAGTGTAACCCAAGTGACCTCTGCTGAAATTCCCAACAGAGCCCTTATTTTCATTTGAAATCTCACGAACATAACCATTACTGTCTACGTTTCTTATATATTTCTGATCTTTTAATCCTTCACCAGAATTATCCATTAAGCTCTTCTCAATGCATTCTAACTTTCTCTAGCCAATTATCTTTCTCTAGCCAAACTCTTGCTAAACACCAATTTCAAAGGCTTCTTCACATAATATCAGGTATAATTAGACATGACACAGCTCAGTACCAATATTCTGTATTTGAATATTATGTTATATTACAGTGACATAATATCAAAGAACATTAACTTAAAAGGAGGAAAGTTCATTTTGACTCACAATTTCAGAGAATTCAGCTCATGTTTACTTGGACTTTTGGTTTGTGACAATACAGTACATTATGGTAAGAATGCAAAGCAAAGAAGGCCTGCTCACTTCATGGTAACTGGAAAGCAGAGAGAGGCAGGAAGCAGTCAGCAACCTTTCATAGAACATGCTCCCAATGACCTAACTTCCTTCTACTAGGCATCCCCTGTAAAGAATTCTACCACTTTCCAAAAGTGTCATAGACTGCCAATCAAGCCTTGAACCTCTGGGCCCTTAGGGGATATTTCCAAACCATATCACCTGGAGGTAATACAATATTTTAAGATCCATTGAATCTGAAGTCTTGGTGAAAACTTTGAAAATATAGAGATAAATATTTAAGCATAAATATGAAGTCACTATCAACTGTAATCATTGGTTTGGGTACCCAGGGATGCTACCTATAGTACAAACTGCCATTATTTGGCATCAGATACCAGTCTCACCCTACAGGTTAGTTTATCATTTCACTCTTCAGTATAACTAAGTGTTCTGTGTGTTAAAGTTGGGAGTACTGGAGAATTCCAGAGGCATAAGTATGTTGCCCTAGTTTGGCTGTTAAATTGGCTCTATGAGTGGAGTCTCTGTCATGTAAGTGAACAGATGTGTACGAGGAATGAGGCGAATCTATTTGCAGAAGTGCTGGCATAGGCACTTGGAGAGTTGGAGCACACCATCTCTTGAATAAGCTCAGTTTCAGAGATGAAAATTATCTTCAATTTTCAATAAAAAGGGGCTCAACATAGTATCTTACTTCAATGTGTGTCACTTGAAGACAGTGTCATATTGAGACTGTAAGTCTTTACTTATTCATTTCATTTTCATTATGAAAACATACACTTCCAATTAGAGTAGTCAGGTCAGTCCTAGTGTGAATAAAAGTATCATTCTCTGCCATTTTTGGCACTTTTATGAGACATTAAATATGCATTGGACTGGGTAGCAAGTGGATTTATTTTTCATCCATAGAGTGGATCAGAATTATCCACTTGATTGGTAAGAACCCCTGATGTAGAGGGAGATTTCTAACAGGATTTTAAAAGGAACATGAAGAGTCCTGTTCTCTGAGCCTGTTCCAAAGGAGTCTATTTTATATTCATTCCTTCCTCTGGCAGAAAAAATGAGGTCCAGAACAATAACACGTTGTTTATACTCTGCTTTTCTTAATCTGGTTATTCTTGATAAATTAAATGCCAAGGCATTTAAGTGATTGAAATTCTGTAATTGAGAGGTTGGATCTTTCAGAGTAAGAACTGGCATAAATGTACTTTGGAATTTCTGTCTGACCTAAAATTTAAGAATTTAGGTACTGGAAATTCTAACTAAGTTAAACAGGGTGAGATTTTTAGCAGTACAATCCCAACTACTTATACCTCATTAAGTTCCATGCAGGCAGACTTCCTTATGGACTAATTTATATAACTCATTGTTACACAAAACTTCTTAAGAAGATATTTATTTTCCAAGTCATGCATTAATTTTAAGAATAGAAAAAGATAAAAACAAGAAAATCAATTGAATTTTTACTTGCAGGTATAAAAACATGTAATTAATAATATGCTCAAAAATGCCCACTCAAAACCACATTATAGTTATATATTCTTTACATTATGTTTAAAAATGGAATTAAAACATAATAATAATGTGGTTAATTTCAAGGTTCTGTAAAATTTATTATTATTGTGTGTGTGTGTGTGTGTGTGTGTGTGTGTGTTTGTGTGTGTGAGACTGAGGTTTGAACTCAGGGTCTCACATTTGCTAAGAAAGTCCTCTACCACTGAGCTATATCACCAATTCTACATTTTTAGTTAAATATCAATACATTCATGCTATGGCTTAGGGTAGATTTCCACTTTTTCAAGGAAATATAATAAGCAAATATGTAAGGTAAATTATTTTGGAATTAGTAATAATTCTGCATTTGAACTTAATCTACATTTTTATTTCTGACCATAGTAATGTCAATTTGATAGAGAATTTTAGCAGAAAAGTTTAGAGTCCTTTTTTATCCTTAAAATTGAAAGTCTGTTTATACCTTTCAGAGGAAAAATTTTCTTCTCAACTGGTCAGTGAAAAAATAACATTTTTAAAAAAAATCAATGAGTACTTTAAATCTCTTGAGGAGATATAAATATAAGCTCCATAAGATCTTTGGTGGAAGAGGATTCATGTGTAAATGTTTGTAGCAGAGGGTTGAATAACATGCAGCATAACTTAAATCTCTTGAGGTTATTTGTCTGAAGCCCAATACAGTGGCTTTGTTTTCTTCAGTCATTTGAAGACCACTTTTCAATGATCCTATATACTCTTGATGGATCATCAGTTAGTGGACTACATTGCTCCAACCAAGCCTAGAGTTAACAGGAACAGGAGAGGGCTAAATATGAACACTGAGCATTCCAATCTTCCATCCTTGAAGCTTTCATTTGTTATTGCAATACAAATTTGACCATTATCTTACTTCGTGGAGATTGAGGTAATTTCCAACTAGTAAGGTAGTATTACTCTCTATAAACTAAATGGTTGGAATGATTTTATATTGTATGTCACTTATATCATATGTACTCTTCTTATGTGTGGTTTTAAGATTGTGACTTGATGCACAGGAAAGAGTTTTAAAACTTCACTTCTGAATGAGGGGTTTTCTAATGGAGTACTGAATAGATTCTGGAGTACATTCCACTATTGCTAATTTTCAAACACATAGTGAAAAAATTTAAGAACTTATTATTAATATGGAGCTACAACTGAAAACAGAAAAAGGGAAGAGAAATCTTGAGTTACCAGTAAGGATACCCTAGTTGCAGCAGTACAATGAAAGTTGTGGCAGTAAAATGACGCAGGGTTTCTTGGTCTGGTACAGAGTTGAGGGCTGGGCACATTAATGTTCTTGAGGGATCCCGAGTTGTAATTTTAAGCCTTAATGTGGCAGAGTTGTATCTAATCTCCCTTAATAAAGCTAGCAACTTGGATAGCAATGAATGCTCACTGAAACATTTCCAACTTCTGGTTAAATTGTACCTCTGAGGAATAAGCTATGTCTATTTGGTGGAGTGAGTCTCAGCTTTACCATGCTTATACAACTGGATTGAAATTCTTTAGTCAGATGGAATGGCTTCATAATTCATGTGCACAAATTGAGATTTCTGGAAACTATTTTCCCTTTGTTTTGAAAATAAAAACACTGGTGACCAATATTGGAGGACCATCTTGGAAAAGAATACTACACAGTATGCAGTAAGAATGACCCCCACTATGCAGGTACTAATATCCCAAATCACATCCCATCTTGCTAAAGGCAAAGTGAATGTACACTTATGGGTGCACACACACATACAACATCTGTTGGTAAAATACAATTTTGAAATCAATTTACCTGTTGATGGCATCCATTTTGGGGGGAGGGTGAATAATGGGGATTGAATTTGCGGGCACTCGATCACTGAGCCACATCCCCAGCCTTTTTTTTTTTTTTTTTGTATTTTATATAGACACAGGATTTCACTGAGTTGCTTAGTGCCTAACTTTTGCTGAAACTGGCTTTGAACTCCAGATCCTTCTGCCTCAGCCTCCCTCACTGGGATTACAGGCATGCATCACTGTGCCCGGCAATGGCATCCATTTTTGAAGCTAATTTATCAAGCACATAGCTGGGTAGAGGTCTAGTGAATTCACCTCAGAGATAGAATAAGCAATATCTGAAGTAGTTCAAGACACAAGCATGGAATTTTCAAAATGAAAGAAACAAGATTTTTTATTATGATAATATGATCTAGAAAAAGAGTTTTGAAAAAAGAAGGCACATCAGAATATAAAAAAAGAAATTAACTGTGTTAATTTTCATCATAGATACTGTCTATGTTGTAAATGACTCCACAAGAACACAAATAACTGGTCAGAATCCCCAGGAGATCTTTCACTCTGCTAATGACTTGAAACTCTGTATTACTCTCTTCTGATCTTCTAAACTCTATCCACTAGGAATGTATTATCATCTTGTCACAAGACATCTTACTAATGTCTAGTTTTTTTTTTTTTTCATGAATACATTTATGTCAGTTTATATATGAAAACAATGCAGTTAGTTACAATGTATATCATTTCAATAGGTCTGCTCAAATCTAGGATACAAAAAGATCTTGCTTTTACCCCCTTAATTTGGGCTACCTTCCACATATCAGAGAAAACATTGGACCTTTGACTTTTGGGGTCTGGTTTAGTTCACTCAACATGATAATCTTCAATTTCATTCATTTACCAGCAAATGCCATAATTTTATTCTTCTTTATGGCTAATACTTCATTGTGTATGTAGTCCACATTTTCTTTATCCATTCATCTCTTGAAGGGCTCCGAGTTTGGCTCCATAGCTTGATATTGTGAATTATGCTTCTACAAACATTGATGTGACTGTATATCTATAGTATATTGATTTTAGGTCTTTTGGATACACACTGAGGAGTGGCTATATTGGGCCATAATGTGGTTCCATTTCTAATATTTGAGGAACCTCCACACTGCTTTCCAGAGTGGTTGCACTAATTTGCAGTCACTAAATTACACAGTTTATGAGTGCACCTTTTTCCCCACATCCTCACCCGCATTTAACATTAATTGTTTTCTTGATAATTGCCATTCTACCTGGAGCGAGATGAAATCAAGAACTCAAAACACTTAACACATACACACACACACACACACACACACACACACACAATTAATAAACAGCGAAAGAAATAATTAAGCAAACACTCCTCAAAAGAAGAAATACAAATGGTCTTTATACAAAATTTTATGTAAGACTGATACACACACACAAAAAAAAAAAAAAAGAAGAAGAAAAAAACATTGTCTCTCGGGAATTTCAATTAATTTCTATGAATTCTAAAGTGAATTTCTACTAGATTTCTAATAATTCTGAAGTTAGGGTTTCACAGTCTAACGAAGAAAGTCCCAGAATGATCCAAAGATAAACAGCACCAGAATCACCCATCAAGCTTGTTGACCATGCAGTGTCCTAGTCCTCATGAGAAAGAATTAACATTTGATTATGATTACAGTTAGAGTGGGGATTTGGGATTTTGTATTTATTTTTGGTTGATTTTATTTGTTTTTGTTTCCTTTTAAGTGTCTTTATAAAAGTAGTTTTGACTAAATAGGTATATGATTAGTATTCACACTCTACTACAGCAAGTTAATAATTTGAGTCCCAAGAAAGTATACAGAGATGACCCAATATGAGCCAAAATTCACAAGTCTTGAGGAGAAAATTTTTTTAAAAAATCTCATGATACATACATCAAATTAATTGAGGGAGGAACTGAATATTTTTATAATCTATAAGCTTGGCAAAAAAAAGAAGCATTCTATACTGATAGAATCATTATAGAAATTACAGCTAATATCACTAAGAATGGGAAGCATTGCTAACTAATAAATAGTAATATATTGTAAGTAGATGTTTTCTCAATAGTTATTTAAAAATATTTGAATCTCATAAAACAATTAGGATGTGAAAAAAAAGAGCTACTCACAAGTGATACACAGGTTGAACTGAAGTTCAGAGTTCTTTAATTTCTATATTTTACTGATTAAATATTCCTATCTTTTGAAAGTGTGGTATGGAGGAATTAAATCACCCACTGGCTTTTAAATGAAAGGACATTGTTATTTAATTATAAGTAAAGGAATCCCAAAATTTGTTGCAATATATCTTAGGAGTTCAACTTTTTTCTAGGGCTAAGAATTCCTTGTTCTTTCACATATGAGTTCATGGGCATGGGATGTTGTCATTAATTGTGAGATTTTTTAATTAAATGTATATGAGTTGTTACAGACATTATGTGATAGTGGTGGCTGAATGTTTAATTTTGCTTTGTCATATATGATTTTCAGAATACAAGAAGGATTACTCTAATTTGTATTATAACCACATTTACCATTTATTTAATCTTTTTCTTAGTTTTACTGACTTTACATTGTCCCTCCTTTATGTTGACGATTTTTTTTTAAAAATCCATAATTATCCATAATGGCTACTTTTGCATATTTAAAAATAAATATACCTGAATGTATATTCTCACATAAATCTGTTGAAAAGTGAGTATTATAAAAATCTCAGTAGGAATACTAGTACATTGTACACATGCACACCATTGTCAGCGAACCAATACTGCAAAATTGGGCAAAGATTTAGTTTTAAACTACAGTTAGGTGTAAAGAGAAAATAAAAGCAGAAAATTTCAATTCATCCCTCATGAGAAACAGCTACTATAATTCTTGCTTTGTTACCTATCTTATTGGAGACCAGGTCTTCTTCATTAAAATGCTAAAGTTTTAGTATCTTATATATCAGAAAGAACTATTTCATTTTAATTATGAGTCTAAATTAACAAGAGGAGCTGAAAATATTAAGAAACAAATAAGTGAAAACAATAATCACAAGCTTAATTTAGATATAAAGCCTATGTTTAAAAGACAGACAAGAAGAAATATATTTGATTATAAAATATCCTCTTTCCTCCTTAGGAAAATGTTCTCTTAACAAAATATTGATACTGAAGAGTGCCTGTCTAATTTTCACAAAATAAAATCCTTTTACGTGGTCTTATTTTTAAAGTGAATGCCTTTTGTTCGACAATTCAAATATTGTTCACATACAGAATTGGATAAAAGTGGGAAAAGGTTGAATGAATTTGGCAAGAACTCAGAAAATTAAGTAGAGGAAGGATCAAAGAAGGAAATGAAAGATAAAGATGTTGAATAAGGTAACTTATTTATGGTTAACAAAGAGGTCCCCCCAAAATGAAAAATAGAGGTAATAGATGACATCATTTGCAGAGTGGAAGGTAAAGTTTTCTCTTATACTGATTGTGTTATTTAACTGTTAAATTACAAACTGCTAAACTAAAATGTATTTTGTGATGACTGAGAAAATATGATGTATAGTTTATAATGGTATTCATATTTAAAAAACAGAATAAAAAATTTCTCTGTTAAATAGTATGTGATTCTGTTTCTAGCATGTATGCCAACCTTTTTCTAAATCGTACTTATTTCTTTTTGTAAATGCTATAACTGTTGCTACCAGGAAGAGAACTAATAGCAGAGTGATGAACTATCTTTTTTTTTACACAGTATATTATTTTACATTAATATATAAATTTTTATAATTAAAGCTACTGAAGGCATGCTTTTGTGCTTATATTTGTATGAATTCAGAAAGTGTGAGATTGATTAAAAGTCTTTTGCTTTTGTTGTAATTCTTAAAGTCAACATAAGTTATACTTGTCATGGGAATAAGGTTAAGCAGAAGTAAAATGGTGAACTCTTGGCAGATTATTCCATCATTTTAGACATTATTAGTTGTTTTTAGTCATTAATTTTGCAACAGAGGAAATTGGTATGTGTTCAAGTTGCAATAGTTTCAAGAGTTTGATACCGTGGTATGATGCTTTTTTCTAACCCCAAAACGTCAAGCAATCAGAATGTGTGAAATGTATATCCAGGCTACACCTCGTGATGTCTGCGCATCTCTTGTCATTCTTGGTCAGAGGTAAATAATAGGACATGGGGAAATTGCTGTAATCATTTCTGAGGTTGTGATATGGCACATTTACAGGTCTGCATGAACAGTTGGATGCTTTCTCAGTTCATCATTCATGAGTTGTTTCACGAGCCTTGTCAACAGTTATTCCTCTAAGGAGCAATCATCCACATCTTGCACTCCTCTAGGACTACAAAGTCATCTTGAAGTAGCAGTTAGATTGACGCTGCTTACTTGAGTCTCAAAATGGCACATGTGTTATTATGACACAACAGTTGCCAGACAAAAATAGGGTCCAGTAGTGATTGGGAAGCTCCAAGTGTTTGCCACAGGAGTGGTCTCTGGTTTAAGTACTCACTTTATGGTATTATCCTAAAGTGTTTGAAGATTAATGTTTATCTTGGGGCACAAAAGGCATACATCTTAATGAGTTAAACCAAAGAGGTATTCTAATGTTCTTGAACTGACAAGCCAGAGGCTGAGATGGGCTCCATGGGATGACTTTTTTTTTTTTATAAGGGAATATAACAGCCTCTGGAGATGCCGATCAGGACAGATAGATGTTTCTTCAAGTCTGCTTAGACACTCGAGATTTATGATATGAATCTATTAGAATATATTTGTCTGCCTCTTAAATTTGGAAAAAAGAAGTGCCCTTGATTTGAAGAGCAAAGTTTTAAAAAATACATGGATGGGAAATAGATGATCTGGATATTTTGCTGATACTCAGGAAATGTTTGCTTGAAAAGGAGCATTTTTCTTGCTTTCATCTAACTTGATAGCTAGGACAAGTGACTTTGACTAAGTAACATGGGGTATTAATTTAAGGAATGTAACTTGAAATGGAAATTTAATTGTATGGCACTTGTGCACTGTTTTTCTCCATCTGAAGATAAATTCATGCTTTGCTAATATTAACTAAAATCTTTATTTTGATTCACATAAAGTAATGAACTATCATCTAATATTGATGGAACAATAAAGAAAAATAATGGAAATGTTATTTTCATAGCCATGATTTTCTAACTGTACATTAGCAATATAGCTCTATCATTTTTATAAAACAAAAGCCCTACTGTTGTATTTAAATTTTAAACTGACACATGATATTTGTGTTTGTTTATGGGACACACATTACTCTGATTCAATACACACATACAGTGTTTCATGATCAAAACAGGCAATTAGCATTTTCATCTCCTTAAGTATTATCATTTCTATGTACTGGGAACCTTCAAACTCTAGTAATTGTGAACAGTATAATGAGTTGTTGTAGGCAATAATTACTCTATTGTGATGACTAAAATTAAACCAATTTTACCCCCTTTAAATAGTGTTTTGGAACTTAATATTCACATTCTCACTGTCTTCCTCCCTCCTTCACATCCTCTATTTACCTCTATTCCACTCTCTACATCCATGTAATCATGTTTGAGCTTTCACAAATGAGGAAGAAAATGAAGTATCTGTCTTCCTATGCATGGTTTATTGCATTTAACACAGTGTCCTAATTCCACACATCTTGCTATAAATAAGAGTATTTTTGCTTTTTTATGACAGTAATTTTTCATTGTGCATGAACACAATATTTTCTAACCCATTAATCCACCAAAGGACATCTTGGTTGATTCAATTTCATGGCCACTGTGAATAGTATTGTAGAAAACAAAGGCATGCAGACATCCCTTTGACATAAGGTTTTTGCTTCCTCTGGATATATGGTAAGTAGTAGGATTGCTGTATCATAAGGTAGTTCAACTTTAAGTTTTTTGAGGATTTTCCATAATATTTCCCAATCTGGCTGTACCAACCTACATTCCCACCAACAGTATATAAGAGTCCCCATTTCTTTGAGTCCTTGCCAGCATTTTTCTTTTTTCTTTTGATAATAGCCATTCTAACTGGGGTGAAATGAAAACTCACTGTGCTTTCTGATTTTCATTTCCCTGGTGATTAATGATGCTACCATTTATTTACATATTTGTTGCTCTTTGTATAACCTGTTTTGAAAAATGTTTATTCAGATCACTTGCTCATTTTAATTTGTATTTTTTTCTGTTTTCTTCTTTTGCCATTGATTTATTGGAGTTACTTATGAGTATCAATCTCTCCTAAAACAGTTTGTGAATTTTTTTCTCTTATTCTGTAAATTGTCTCTTAATTCTCTCATTTGCTTTCCTTACTACATAAAAACTTCTTAGTTTGCTATAATTCCATTTGTTTCATTTTGCTTTTGTTGTCTTGCTTTTTTCAGAAAGACCTTTCTCCATCCCAATGTCTTAAAGTGTTTCCCTTGTACTTTATTCCAACATTTTCATAGTTTCACATCTTCGTTTTAGGCTTTCATCCATTTTGAATTTATCTTTGTATGTGGGAGGGGCAGGAAGTTTCATTCTTCTGTATACAAATATCCAGTTTTCCAACTACCAGTTTTTTTGAAAAGATTGTCCTTTCTCCAAGGTGTGTTCATGGAACCACTGTTGGAAATCAGTTAACTGTAAAGATGCAGATTTGTTTCTGATTATTTTATGTTGTTTTATTCATCTGTATGTTGGTTTCATGCCTTTACCATGCCATTCTGATTACCATGGCTTTGTAATATATTTTTGGAGTAGATATTCTGATATTTATAGCTTTATTTCCTTTAAGTGGGGATTTCTTTGGCTATTCTGGGGCTCTTCATTTTATGTAGAAATTTTATGATTATTTTTCTAGTTCTCCTAAGAATGTATTTTGACAGCGATAACATTGATTCTATAGTTTACTTTGGGTAGCATGACCCTGATGAAGCCTTGAGGTTTTTCTATAAGATTATGAGATTATGCCATGGTCATACAATGATAATTTAAATTTTCTTTCTCTAATTTGAATGCCCTTCATTTCTTTCTGTTTTCCCAATGGTTCTGCTAAGATTCCCAGTCATGTGTTGAATAAAAACTGAGAAAGTGAGTAACCTTGTCTTGTTCCAGCTCTTGCATAGAAAGCTTTCAGCCTTTCCCCAGTCAGTATGATATCAGCATGGGTTTTTCATGTACAGATGTTGTTGTGTTGAGGTGTCTTCCTTCTAACTTTGAAGAATTTTACCATGAAGGGATATTGTAGTCTCATCAATGCTTTTTCTGCATCTACTGAGATCATCATATATTTTTGTCCTTTATTCTGTTGTGCTGTTGTATCATATTTACTGATTAGTATATGTTGAAATATCCTCGTATCCCTGGAATAAATCCCACTTGACCATAGCATATAAACTTTTGGTGTGCTATTGGATTTCGTTTGACAATATTGTGTTGAGAATTTTTGCATCTGTGGTTATACTTGTTATTTCCAAGTATATTAGCCAGTTTTTTCTTTTGTCGTATCATTTGTCTGATTTTGCTGTTAGGGTAATGTTAGAGTAACAGACTGACTTTAGCAAAATGTCCCCCTTTTTTATACAGCTGAATACTTGGGAAAGAATTGGCATTAATTCATCTTTAAATGTTTTGTAGAATTTAGCATTGATGCTGTCTCATTCTGGAATTTTCTTTATTGGGAGAATTTTCATTACAATTCAATCTTGCATTTGCTATTGAATTGGTCTATTCAGGTCTTCTGTGTTTCCCTGGTTCAATTCTGGGTAGGTTATGTGTCCAGAAATTTGTCCATTTCTGTTACACTTTTGAATCATTGGTGGGTAGTGGTTTATGTTAGTTCCTGATAATCCTTTGTGTTAGTGGTGTCAGTGCTACTGGTCCCTTTTACATCTCTGATTTTGTCTGGATCTTCCAATTTTTTTCTTGGTGAGACTGGTTAAAACTGTAGCTTAATATGACAGCATCCTCCAGTGTTGAGTACATATATTCTATAATTGTTATTTTCTCTTCTTGAATTGGCCTTTTTACCTCTATTTGGTATTCTTTGTCTTCTTTTCAATTTTAGACTTGCCTGTTTTATCTGATGCAAGTATAGCTACACCTGCTTGCTTTCATTTTCTTTCATATTGAACTTTTTTCCATTCCTTACTTTTTAGTCTACATGCATTTAATGGATAAGTAATATTTGATAAGCAGCATATAGTTGTGTCTTATTTTTTATCTACTTTGATTTGGAAATGTAATTTGTTTCATTGCAGGTTATTATTGATCAATAAGAATTCATTATTGTTTTGTATATTCATTGCTCATGTCCATACTCTTCTTGCTATTTTTTTTTTTTTTTTTTTTTTGGTTTGCTAATTTTCTATAGTGATAGAATTTGTTGTTTCTCCATTCAGTGACTTTTATTCTTTTGTGTTTTCTCACATACTTTTTCACTTCTACTTTATAAGACTCTAAGCACATTTTGAGGGACTGGTTTAGTGATGATGAATCACCTAATTTTTTGTTTGTCTCGGAAAGTCTTTATTTCTTCTTTATTTCATAAGGATATTATTCTGGGTGTAGGTTTCTTTGTTGGCAGTTAATTCTCTTTTAGAATTCAGCATATTGTTACATTTCCTCTAACCTGTAGGGTTTTTGCTGATGTATCTGTATAAGTCTTACAGGAGTCTTCTTAAATGTGACTTGGTGTTTTATTTTTGTAGGTCTTAGAATTCTCTCTTCATCATGGACTTTTGACTGCTTCATTGTAATATGTCAAGTGATTGACATTTTTGGACACATTATTTGAGGACTTTTTAACCTCTTTATACCCTGAATGTTCATGTCTTTCCCATAGTTAAGGTAGTTTTCAGATATTTTTTCGCTCAATAGCTTTTCTACTTTTCCTTTTCTTCATTCTCTGGAACTCTAACAATTTAAATTTTTGTTCATTTAAAGGTGTTTCATAAAGGTGTTTCATAAATCTCAGTCTTCCTTTATTCTTTTAAGTATACATTTTAAAATTCTTGTCTGACTAGGATGTTTCAAAGACCTACCTTCAGATTCAGAAATTCTCCTGCTTGGCCTATTCTATTGTTGAGAGTCTCAACTGTACTTTTTAATGTTAAAAGTCCTTCAATTTCAAGGTTTCTTCTTCATGATCTCTATTGAATTTCTCATTTATATTGAAAATTGTTTTCCTAATTGCACTGAATCATCTGTGTACTTCTTTTGTATCTCATGAATTTCCTTAGAATCATTCTTTTGAAATCTTTATCAGGCATTTAATCAATATCCTTTGCTGAGAGGCCTGTCATTATAGAGTTAGCATGTTCCTGTGGAGGCATCAGACCATCTTGCTTTTTCATACATCTGTGTCCCTACATTGATGATTGAGCATCTGGGAAATCAGCTGTCTTTACCAATTTCACAAAGTGTCTTTGATAGTATAAGACAGCCTCCTAAAGTTGTCTTAGGGTCTTGCTTCGGTAAGCTATATTGGTTTTGAACCAGTTGGATGCCACAGCATATTCTCTGTAGTGGGGCACTCTGATGTTCTTAATAGATGTGGGTCACATAACAGTGGAATGAGGTGCACTCCACTGATGGTGGCCACTTACTGCAAAGAAAGCAGAAGTGCCAGAGACATACAGCATGGGGAACCTCTCATCCAGAAATTTAGGGGCAAGCATCACTATAGTGGAGGTGTAAAGTAAAAGTAGTGGTATTGCTGGGGTTTTGAACCATGGGAGACATTTCCTTAGGTTTCACTTGGGTTAATAGTTGTAGTAGCAGGTCCGTGGGGGCTTCAGGGTATAGCAGGGCATGAACTCTAGGAAGGCATCTTCAAATCCTGTAGGACATGCGGCACTGGCTGTGGGAACCATAAGAAGGCATACCCCAGTCCCAAGGACAAAACATGCCAATAGTAGCAGTAGGTGGTAGACAGAAGTCAGGAGAATAACAGACTTCAGATTCCAGGGGGCAAGCACCTTTATTCCTCTGGTCTTGGAGTGGCAGTCCTCATTTTGCTGAGTCACCTGCCACATCCAGTGTATGGCTTGCGTGCAGAGGTTGTAGTTGCACTGTTGGGTCTGGTTGGGATCCTGAAGCTTAAGCCTTTTGTATAAGAGTGGTGGGAGGATTTGGGGGCCTCAGAGATGAGGAGAGGTTTCTGTCTCATAATACAGTATGGATTCCAACAGTGGCCCTGCTTTCAAGATTGGGCCATCAAGGATCCTAGGGTTTGGGAAGAAGGCAATTTGACTTCCTTCTCTGAAACTAAACTATTGTGGGGAATTAGGAGAGCTTCCCTACATGGGTTCCTAACTGGAACTCTTCTGTAGCTAGAATTTTCAATCTCTATGGTAATGATGTTTAGCCTTCTCACCCTTTCCACCACAATGGGAGTTTGCCTATCAAGGGAGTTGATGTGCTTTTTACTTCTCTCTGTTGCCATCCTAGATCTGCATTTCTTATAGTGTTTGTTTCTCCCCATTGTTACTTTCCAGTGTTCTCCCTCATCCACTCATCTCAAAATTCAGCTATTAATTTTTTGTTCTGGTTCTTTGGGGAAGGAAGCAAGCACTGGGAAACTCTATTCAGTCATCTTGGAATAAATGATTCCATAGCAGCTATTATTTATGTCAGTAGTTTTCTAGGGCAATAATGTATTATTTGAAACATAAAAATATATAGAACAATTTTCTAAATTGTGAAGCATAATTAAAAACAGATATCAGATATGATATGCAGGTAACAAAAGTGAAACTGCAACCATTACTGCTGCTTTGTTATTCTTCCCCACATTTCTATGTCTCTAATTTTAGTGACAACTAATTTCTTGATGTATTTGCATGCTATATATGTGTAATTACTATGTGATTGCTTTTTTACATAGTTCATTATTAATTACACTTTAAGTGTTAAAAGTATTTTAACACTTTGTCGCTTTTATATTTTTAGTCATTGAACATTGTTTCCAAATTTTGTTCATGTTATTGCTATGAACTTTTTCCATTTATTGCCATTATCATATTATATTATATGTATATATTATGATTTATTCATGTATTTTCCTATATTTGGAATCATTTTCAGTTTTTTCTAATAGAATACTGTCTGAATATTCTTGTGCATGTTTTCTAGGGCATATTTGATGAAGTTTCTCTACATCTAGAAGTGAATTTGTTTACTTAAGAAATTATATGTACGACTGTGTTAGTCAGTTTACTGTTGCTATAACAAATTATTGGCATACTTAATTTTGAGAAGAAATGCTGCATTTTGACTCTCAACATTTGATGTTTTCATCCATGATCAATTGCCTTGTTGTTTATAGGCCTGTGGTTAGGCATTTCATCAAGGCAGGAGCAAAAGTTAGAGAAAAAACATTTACATCAAGAGCCAGTTGGCAAACATACAAAGGAAGGAAACTGGCTCCCAAAATCTCCTTCAAAGGTATGCTCTCAAAGACCAAAATACCTCCTACAAGAGACTACTTTCAAAAATTCTAACCCTAAACACAATGTTTATGCTGTCACCAAGCATTTCATAAGTGGTCCTTTGTGGAGCATTCAATATACAAACAATGGCATTCTACCTTGTACCTCAAAGATCCATGTCATTTTACAATGCAAGCTGCATTGGTTACAACTCATAGAGTTCCCAAAGTCTTAGTTATTTCACCATTGCTCAAAAGTCTAATTTCAATCTCTGCTCTGAGACTCAGGGCAAACTCCAATATAACCCCTTATAAGAAATTTAAAAAAATAAAAATCTGTTTGCATATTTCCAGTATACAATGTTGACATGGGTACAGAATAAAAATTCCTATTCCAAAAGGGTGGAATAAGGCAATTGAAAGGAGAGATCAGCCCAAAGCATGACCAAAACTCAATAGGGAAAGCATTAAATCCTAAAATTCCATGCCTAATATCTGGAGCACATTGGTGTGAGGTCATCTTCTAAGATGTGGGCAACCTTGTCCCCACAGTTTTGAGGTTATAGTCTACATGGCCACTATTGGACAGCTGTTACATACTTCCCTTGTCAGGTGTCACACATTCCTTGCAATTCTACATTCCTGGGTTCTCTATGCAGCTTCAGCTTCTACTACACATCTATTTGTGCATTGCTCTGCCAAAGGCTGCTGACAGGAGCTCTATACATGAAACACAGTGCTTGGCCTACCAGGCTTTCCTCTGAAATCTTAGTGGAAGCTGCCATGAGCTCATACCTCTTACATTCTGCATGCCTACAAAACCAGCATCATGTGGTTAAACCTAAGATCTACTACTGGTGCAAGCTATATCTGGGCTAGCAGGAAATTCTGAGTGCCTTGACAGCTGAATGCAAGAAAGGAACCTTAGAAAAATAATTTCCTGTGTATTCCTAGGTGAGCAGGACACCCTGGAGCTTTCTTCTGAACAGCTTTTGCCCTGTAAAGTCTTTAAAACTAATCTGCATTTCGAGATCTTTTAGCCTTTCATGGCTGTAGCTTTGCAAATTCCTGAGATGTCCTCCAGGCATCTTTTCTTTTGTCCTGTTGTGAGGCACTAGGTTTCTTTTCCTTGGTGTTAGTACCTTCCTTGGCCACACATTACGCCCACTCCTTTTCTAACCAAGCTGCAATTTTTAAAAATCTTTCTGTTCTCCTACTTTTACTCCTGATTCTCAAAATAAATTTGGCTAAAAGCAGACAGTGAAATCTATGATGTAGCCTGAATATTGTTGATGGCTTGAAATTTACTCCACAGGATACATTAGTCCATCACCTTTAAGTTTGTATCACCTCCAAAAAGCTTCAGAACATGGACAAAATAGTTCCAAATTCATTGTCCTGGTATCACAAAGATTCCTTTAATCCAATTTCCAATAGAATACTTACTTCTACTGTAAATAATTACAATATTTTATTTGTCAAACACACATCACTCATGAGATGAACTTTACTCTCCACGTTTCTGTCAAAGTTGTGGATTTCTGAGCTCTCACTAGAATTGTCTATTAAGGTGCATTATAGCATTCTAGGCTTTTTGTAGTATACGCCTTCAAATTATTTCATTCTCCTCCCATAAGTCAATTCCAAAAACTTTTCCACATTATAAGTTACTCAGTATTTATGACAATAAGTACTAAGTAGTATTCTAAGCACCAATTTTCTGTGCTAGTTCAGTTTTCTGTTACTATAACCGAACTATCAGCAAAAATAAATCTTTTCTGTTTATGAGTTAATTAACTCATGATTGACTGACCCAATTGTTTGGGGGCCTCTGGCTACGCAGTATGTCATCGCAGGAGCACAAGGTAAAGAAAAACTGCTTATATCATGATCCAGGGAGCAAAAACAGAAAGATACTAGATTGCCACATTTTCCCCTTAGAAGTCATACTTCCAATGACCTAAGGACCACCCACAATATCCTACTTCTTAAAGGTTTTACCACCTCTTAATAGTGTCGCCCTAGAGACCAAGTCTTAAATATTTTAACCTTAGAGACAGTGCAGATTCTTCTAGCTTGTCTATTAGAGATTTCATAGTTTGCATTTGCTTAGAATTTTTGTATCTAATTTATAGGAGAGTTAACTTATAGGTTCCCTTTCTCATTATAGTCTTATCTGTAGTTAATAAACAGGTTACACTGACTTCTTTATCAACCTCAGAGAATTAAGTGGAGAGTATTTCTTCTTCCTAATTGTTTAGAAGGATTTATATAATGTTTAAATTTTCTCATTAAAGTCACAAACTACTTAAAAAACATTTGAATCCTGAAATTTAATTTTAGAATATTAAAAAATATATTTAATCTGTTTGTTTCAGGACTATCTGAACATATTTTCTTTCTAATTGATTTCTGGTAACAGATTTTCTAATATTTGTCTATTTTTTTCTAAACAGCAGAAAAACTGCCAGCACAATATTTATCATAGTTTAATACATACAGAGAATCATATACACACATATACACATATCCATTCATTAGAATTTTTGTTTCAATAATGATTTTTTCTATTAGATATTTAGAAAAGAAAATTTCTAAGACCATGAATTTATATTATTTAAAAATTTTATTATTATATAATTTATTTGGATTTTGTTTATGATTTAATAGATACATACATTTTGAAATTGTTAATTTGGTAAGAAATTCCACAGTTTAGTATTTCATCAAATTGTGTGGGCTTACTCTGTCTTTGAGGATGAATATTTTTCAACCTTTGGATTCAGAAATATACATGCATATGTGTGTGTGTGTGTATACATACATACATATATATATATATCTTTGGATTATAAATATAATATATACCATATATGTATATATAATTATATATATAATTATACAAGTAATGTATAGAATCTATGTGTATGTATATGTATGTATGCATGTGTGTATTACATATGTGTTCATGTGTGTGTGTGTGTGTGTGTGTGTGTGTGTATACATATATATATATAGCTTGGTAATAATTTTGTATACTTTTGTATAATAATTACACAAGATACGCTTATACCAAAACACCAGGTTGACCACCTTAAATAATTATAATCATTCATTTATCAATCACACATCAATAATGGTGAAAAATAAATGTATGATCTATGTTTTCAAAAATAAAATTCCATCAATGATTGACAAAATAAAAATCTATGCAGAATTTTTAAAAGTTTATTAATGCCAAAGAATAAAATTATTTTGCTAATAACAAAATTACAATGAAAAAATTAAGAAGGCTACTTATCCCATAAACATACCCAATGTGGCACATTATTACTGACTTATTAATGATTATTTTATTTCTACTTTTAAAAAAACCTTTGGAAAAGTAAAATTGATATTATAGGAATATTTTAAATGATAAAATTATTCACAGATCTGTACTCAAATTGTAACTTGAAAATAATAATACTTCCATTTAAAATAATTGTCCTAAAGGTCTAAAATCAATTTGTACATTGGTTCATTTATGCAACAAACATGTGTTAGGCTAATAAAGTAGTCTATCAATCTATGTCTATTCTGTGAGTTTTTTGACACCTGCTGAAGAAGAGACAGAAACAGAGTGAAAAATCACCATAATTAAGAAAAGCAAAAGGAAACAAATGTTTCATCATGTGATTATATTATAAAACAATGATTAAATACAAAATTGTAATAGGGAAAATAGTTAAAAGTTCATGTACAATGAAATCTTATTTTTTAAAATCTCAAATTCTCAGATCTTTGTAGAAGCCAGAAAGAGTTTAAATAGAATTCTGTCCTTTTTTTTGAAATATTGATCTAGTAATTTGGAAAAGTTAACCCTTATTCGTAGTCATTTTTGCTCCTGCTTCTAAGCTCATGTCAGGCTACATCTCTATTGTACTGAGTTCAGAAATAACCTAACTTCCTACTGAAAATCTTTCATAATGAGAGCAATTTTAATCCTCAGCCTCCTACTATAAGCTGTTCTTACTGTGAATTTGTTTCATTGATAATATTTTAGCTTATCTTCTTTAGAAGTAACACTTATTTCATCTTTTGAAACATCTTTGATATTTTTGGAGGATTGCACTAAGAAGAGTAATGACATATAATCCACTTTGCAGCATTAAAAGATGTGAACTACTGTGGTCAAAGGTATTTAATACTTCTGTTAGTATTTTGAAGTTAAATTCAATGTCATAAAGTAACTGTGCAACTTGTTTAAAATATTTAGTACATATTAATTTTCAGTGTTAATTCAGAAGTCAATGTATCTCTATTTCATTGCTTGTTAGTGAAGGAATGTAGCTCTGAATTATAGAGAATAAATGTGAGTATTATTATTGGTCATTTTTGTTTTAAAATAAGGATCTATATGTACAGGGCTAGAAAATAAAAAAATAATAATAATTTATTCCATCCTCACCATCTAAGATACATGAAAATAATATCAATGAATATGAATAGGTTTAAATTAGTGAACTGAATTTGGACCAGTCCCAAATTTTTGTTCTTAAATAAATTATTTGAATTACTTTAATGAAAGGACAAATTCTCATTTCAAAAGTAGAGATTTTAGAATTAGAGTTAATTTCAAACCTCAACTCAAGTTGCAATACATTTGAACAAATTTCCTTACATCGCCTCCCTAAATATTTTCTTCTTGTAACATATGGCTCATGATAGCATCTCTAGCATAGCACTGTCATGAGTCTCAGTCACTTTCAAAGATTTCCTTTCCCCTACATCACCTTTGAGACAGGAATATTTTAGAGATTGAGCAATAGGAATATTGAGTTAAAAATAGAAAAAAAGAAGAAGAAAGTTCAGTAAGTTGCTCCAGGCTAATTTTGGTTTGCCTTTCTATATGGCAGAAATATTTGGGATATTTTTTGCACATAGGATTCATCTTTCTCTGTCTTCTTTTCCCAAACTAAAGCTTAAAAACAGAACAAAACAAAATAAAACAACCTGCATTCAAATGAAAGGACTCCTAGAAACTTAGGGCTATCATTTAAACACTAATTTTAGGAATAACATGAACTTGATTTGGAATCATAGTTATCCTCCTAGAACTTGTGTGTTCTGTTGCCTTATATGGTGAATTGGGTAGTGATAGCTAAATAACAAGGTCAATATGGGGACTAAATTACAAAATACTTGCAGTTTTTCAGGTAAGCAAAAACAAAGTAAGAGCTGTCAACATTTTTTAGTTTATATTATAGTTTGAAGTTGCGTAGAAAGATTCATACCTATATATTCATAGGGGAGAGAAAATAATTTCCCCTCTACCCTTCTGAGTTTTTATCTTAACCAATAAGAATTTATTAATGTTTATATCTTGTGTACATGGGAGATGCCCAGAGCATGAGTAATTCTCAAACACATGTCTCAGAACTTCTGCTTGTACAGCATCTTGGATAAGGGACAATTCAATTTTAGAAAAGTGACAAAAAAAAGGAAAGAGACATTGAACCTTTAGGGGTGGCAATTGTTGGAAGACAATTGGGAAACTGATGGTAGATAAAGGTTAGTGAGTAAAAATCATTCTGTAAATTGCTGGGACACTGACTCCAGGAGGAAAAGGATCTAACATTGCCTTTGCTGATCTGCCTTTGTCCTTCCTAGCAGGGAGATGAGAGAAACATCTTTGTCAATTTATGTCCTGCTTTTAGGCAAATAGGGATAGGAAGAGATTTTCCTGTGACTACTACTTTCAGACTGTCTTCAGTGCAAATTAATCTTCATGCCACAGTAGCCCATTTTGGGGTGTCATATAGTGCTACCACTGTTTGAGAGTGGTCTTATAAGAACACTTTATGTTCACATTTTACGAATAATTAAAAATAAAAACCAATTTGGAATAATTGATTTTCATTTTTTAGTGTATTTTACCCTTCAGAGTGGGAAGTATTAATTACATATTAAATCTGTGTTGAGAATATACAAAGAAATGAACTTTTTATGATGAAGATCACAATAACTTGCATGATTTTTCCCCACCTGACATAAATCATTATTGTATTGTCCATATTTGAAAATGAGTTAACAGATTCTTAATTTGCAGCAAAAGTAGGATCTACATAATGAGAAAAACTAGTGCTTACTGAGTGTTTACTATGGGAAATGGTTTAAAATTCTATGTGTGTACTGTCTTATTTAATTCAAATGACACACCTATGGATTACAGAAAGACAGGGACAAAGGAAGATAGATAAATTGAGAGTTTAAATAAACTGCCCATTATCAAGAGCTAGAAAATAAATGTCACAAGATAAATGCAGGCAGACTGACTTCAGAGTTAGTAGCCCTTTGTAATACTGCTGCCTTTTACTAAAAATATTAGTACACCATACTAGTTCAACACTAGAACTTGAATTCTATGTATTATTTATCTACATTAGCCAATTATCCTGAATATTTGATTAAACTATTCTTTGAGCACCTTAATTTATGTGGATGCAGAAGTAGTCTTCAAAATAGATACTTTAGGTTTTAAATTTTTAAACCTATTGATTTAACCTCATTTTTAAGATAATTTTAAAAATGTATATCTGAGTGGCAAAGGCAATACAGACTGTGAAATAAGTTTGGGGTTTTAATGTAAATCACAGCTAAGATAAATTGCCAAGTCTGATTTCAACTCACTGTGTTATTTATTAGTGAGAAGAATAAAAGTTTAATCTAGAGAGGAAGCATTTCAGTTCACTTTTTATAAGCTCAATTCTGATTTATATCAATTGTCTCCTATAATTTTTTATGTTTTGATCAATTTTCTTATAAGAAAGAATACAGCAAGTTTTATAAATACTATGTATTTGATAGCACAGTGAATTACTTGAAAAGCTTTTCTGTAGATTAATAAGTAATAATGGAAAATGGATCATTGATGTTAAAGAAAATAAAACTCTTTAAATATCCTCTTTCATAAAACCGTGACTGACTATGGTTTCAAACACTGTATTTCTGTGGTTGGAAGAAAAAATCCCCATGGCTTTCTTTGGATTTGTTCACTAACTAGCATGTAAATAAATTACACCCAATTTCCCTGACTTCATTTTCTTTCTGGAATTAGGACTATTTTCTTCACATTAAAGATTCTTCTAATTTAACCAGAACTTGGACTCAACAACAGAAACTATACTACTCCAATTTTGGAGAGGGTTCAAAAACCTTTAGAGTCACTCAGTCCATTTAACACTTGAAAACTAAACCTGATTGAAGTCACCATGTGGTCATGCTCTGAGTGAATAACATTCTCTCTGTGGACACGCATAATTCTCTCTAGGTTTAATGCCAGTTATGATTTTGCCTATATGAGTTTCCCAAAGCACAGATACATAGTAGCTTTAATCATGCTCACTTTAAAGATATTAAAAGTATTAAAAAGACCTCAACATATGCAAATGAATAATAATGCATGTGTCACAGATCCACCAGGAAGCTAAAACAAAACAAAACTTGATGGATAAACCATTTTCATTAGAAGCCAACAAATTCATTGGAAACCAGTGATATTGAGAGCAATGTTTGTTATTGCTAGTTTAATAAAATGTTTTGAGTGTGCAGAGGTCATGGAGAAGGGCAGTGAATTCAATCAGTTGCCCCTCCTTCATGTGGCACACAGGAACATAAGGATGTTTGTCCAGTAATGAGAAGACATTGTGCTAAGGGAAGCACATTTGTAGAACTGTTTGCCCTGTAGAAGTCTTTTTTATGCTTTCATAGAGCATCACTACAGTTTTATTCAAAGTTTTAGAATAGACTAAACTGAAGTTGTCTTTGTTTCTTAACTTCTATATTCTAAAAATCCTTGCTATGATAACAAATTTTAAAACAATTAATTCTTTTTTGAGCATTAAAATAAGAACATTTAGAGTATTATTCCTTTTCTACTGGAGAACTTATAGAGCCAGTATTGCAGGGGGTCAGAGGTTCTCAGTCAGGGGCCATTTTGCCTCCCAGGAGATGCTTTTGGTTGCCAGCTTTTTTGAGAGGGGATACTATTAGGATCTAGAGGCCAAGAATATGGTAAACTATTCTACAATGCCTAAGGCAGCTATCTCAAAAAAATAATTATCCTGTCCTAATATGAACAGTGCTGACTTGGCAAAATTCTGCAATATACTATTTCATGAGCATGTAAATTACTTTTGTAACTTAAAATGTACAATTATTTGAAACTATGTTTGCTTTATAACCACCTGTAATGCTAAAAGCTTTTTATTATATATCCATACTTTCAGTATGTAATATGTGTGTGGTGAGAACTAGTCACAGACACAGGTCTGAATTTGAAAGTTTCCAAACAGCAAGATGCATTTCCTTTATAATAAGTAAATGAATTAGTGACTCTTCTCTTCCCTGAGAAGGTGAGGAATTCACTGATATTTCTAAGTAATGATGAACTTATCTGTTATGGTTTAGATATGAAGTGTCTCCCCAAAGCTCATGTATGATACAACGAAAGAAAGTTTAGAGGGGAAAGATTGGGTTATGAGAACTTTAACCTAAGCAGTGTATTAATTCACTTGGGTGGTGACTATAGGCAGGTAGGGTGTGGTTAGAGGAGGCAGTCATTGGGTCTGGCCCTGTGTGGTTTATATTTTGTCCCTGGACTGCAGACTCTCTCTCTGCTTCCTGGTGGCTGTGTCCTGAGCCACTTTCCTCCTTCATGTTCTTCTGCGTTGATGTTCTGTCTCACTTCAGAACCAGAGCAATGGAACTGGCCTCCTATAGATTGGGACTTCTGAACATGTGAGCCCCAAAATAAATTTTTCCTCCTCTAAAATTGTTCTTGATAAGTCTTTAGGTTACAGTGATGAAAACACTGACTAAAACACTACCTTAACTGAACCAGCAATTATTTTATTCTTCATTTAAAAATGCAACATAATCATATTGAAAAACTATTAACACTGAGAAGTAAAAATAGCATCCTTGCTATATTCTTTCTGTGTTTTTTGGAAAATAAATAATGTTCATTCTCGAGAGGATATTAGAGATTTCCTATTCCAATCCTCACAGTTCACAGGTAGTAAGAATAATACTAAAAAGGGGAGCATCATTCTACGATTGCACAAGAAGTTGGTGAAGAAACCAGGTGCATGGTTACTCTGTATGTCACTTCAAAATGAGGTCACGATTTGATGACTTTGTAAAATTGATTCTATGTATATTGAGATGTTACATTGAGATGATTTATAATGGAATTTTGCTCAGCTGCAATATTTTGGAATTGTCCTTCTTGACTGACATAACCTCTTTTGCCATCTAGATAAGATCGAACTCACCACATAATGATTTTTTTCCTTCTCCGGAATGTACTTTCTTTGTGCTAATATCATATTGCTACTGGAAACATCATTTTCAAGTCACAATGTGCCAAATACAATATTCTACTTTAAATCACGTTATGCCTTTAAAATTGTACAAGTGTGTGTCTTATGTCACAGAGATTAGGAGGTGAGTCTCTAAAAATTCATTCCTATCCACAAACACATTAATTTTTTACATTTGTAAGGTGAAAATCTGCTTTCTGTCCTTGAACAATCATCTGCATTTAGACTTAAAGTTCCCACCCCCTTATTATTGAGCTCATTTGCTTTTTTGAACCTTGTTATATTCTTAGCTCTATATAACTAAATTGTTTTCCCTGTTTTAGTTGAAGAGTACTGGTGTTTAAATGGTGATTATAAGATTAATTAGAACTACACATTTTTCTCCAATAGAGATTATACAATATGTCCTATCAGTTTGAAGTAAAATATGTTATAGAAGATTGACCTACTTATAAAAAATGCTTCTGAATGTGTTAAAAGTATCATACTGACTCACCAAAACTTTATATAATCTTAACTAATGTAATCTTATCAATGCTATTTTGAGGCATTTTAGTAAATTGAAACTTCTCGTACAGAAAATTTCAAGACAATGTATATTGACAAAAAAAGCTTTTCTGTTTTTACAGCCTCTACTTAATATATCATCATAGGATTCATTTTGTGATCCTATTTTATGATCCAGTTTATTAGGAAAGAACTTGCTAATGTTGCAGTGGCCTACTATGGAGTCCCAATATTTTGATACCTGCTTCATCAAGGAATAAACTGTTAAGTATCATAAATAGATAGTACTGTTATATAGCAACTATCTTCTGGTTAAAAATAATTTTGGAAAAACACTATTAATTACATACAAACAATATAATATCTAAAATTTATCAGCTGTGATGTCCTCTTTTAGGGTTAGTTGCAAGGTATTTCAATGTTGGTACCATATTTAATGTATAATCATATATATTGGAGAGGTTGTCAGAATGTCTTACACACGTGGTAGAGTGTCAATACAATATTTCTTTCTTTCCTTCTTAAATTAGAAACAAATTGAAATATGATACTCAAGATAGAGTCAGGTGGATATAAAAATTGTGATTGAAAAAAATATATAGAAAGTCACTTTCAATTTCTGTCTAAAATAGGTCAGCTCTTACTCTTTTCTTCTACACCATCCACTTTCCTGCTACTGGTTAATGCCTTGGAATCACGAATGCATCCAAGAATAAGGCTATGTTGGCAAAACACCTTGAATTTTCAAGAATATTGCCTCTTACTGGTGAGTTCTGAACACAGTTAAGCAAATGCCCCATAATTGAAAGCTATCAATGCTTTAAGTGTATAAAGTCAAGAAATATAAGCCAGTTAGTAGTGACTCATAGTCTCTCATTACCCACCAGTCAGAAAAACCAGTCAAGAGAGAAATAAGAGCAGGAAAGAGTGGAAAGGAGGAGTTTTCTATGACAGGTGTATCAATACAAAATCAGGAGAGAGGAGTCTTCCCACCATATGATATATTCCAATAAAATTTATTTCACTTAATTGATTGACTCTCCCCCAATAAGGTACTCTTTATCCTTCTAGTAGTAACTCATAAATTTTTATCCCTTGAAAATGAGGAAAAAATGTCAATGTGTCCTCAGGGATTCTGCAGCTCTGCTGTTAAGCAATAGTTATGTATTTATGAAGGATATGAAGTTACACAGACAAGAGAAATTAGCAAAAAATTGAGTTGATTGTGAGGTAGAAAATATTTACATGGAAGCACTGATTTTCCTCTGTGTTTAACATTTATAAAAAGAATCAAGAGTAGTCTTGATTAAAGATTCACTTTTGTTTAGATTTTAAAACATTTTTGTTAACTTCTGTGCTTTTTAATTATGCTAATGAAAATGCCCATTATGAGGTGCATTCAGAATTTAGGAATCTTAATCTCAATTATCTAATGAATCTTACTGAAGTAAATTCAGACAGAATGTAATAATGTACAACTCACATACTGTATATAGATTTTTCCTAAATTACTGAGGCTACATGGGGTGATAAAAAGAATAAAGTGAGAGGATGAATTTAAATATTGGTGCTTTAGTTTGAGTATATTTAGTATTACTATTTAATATTAAATAGCCCTTTTTCTTTCTATAGTAGTACATAATTATAAATGTCATTAAACTGTCTTAGTAGAAATATTTGATAGAAAGTTTGACTATAGAATTTAGAATTCATAGTTTATGTTAATACTTTTTCATGTATTCATACTTGATAAAATAGCATCTCTATTTATGCACTTGATGGACTAGTGTACATAACACAAACACACAAGATTTAGACTAAGGAAAAATATGTTACTCTTGTTTTTAATTGATTCTTTATATGTAGTACCTGTAAATAAGGATTGAAGATGCTGTATATTTCTCTATATCACTGCAAAATTATATGTAAT
The DNA here is from genome assembly GCF_902686445.1 of Sciurus carolinensis. NCBI lineage: Eukaryota > Metazoa > Chordata > Mammalia > Rodentia > Sciuridae > Sciurus > Sciurus carolinensis. Next base: position 103,095,371 of record NC_062221.1, on the reverse strand, counting down.
CTAGATTCCTAGGCATTGACTAACATATTCAACTAAGTTGACAGTCTAAAAGGAAATCGTAAAAACAAGCTAACTGAGCTCCATGATTCTAAGACTAGAATATTCTGGTACACTCGTCTCTTTATTAATACTGTTCTCTCTATAATGTTGTTCTACAGCAATACAGAGATAGAAAGCACACAGGAGAACCTGTAAGTTACTGTCCATTCGGGGAGTGATCCCGAGGACCTTCCTTCAGGCACCAAGTGCAATTTACTTGTTTAAGTGGAACTCTTCGTAAGATTTTGTGTCTCAAGTTTGAAAGTTGGGAGAGATGTAGGTTTGGAATTATAAAATATGATAATATAGGACTAGCATTCTTTTTATTTTTTGTTTTGGAGGTTGATACATAAAAAATTAATATCTTTCTTGATGTGTACATATTTGGTAAATAAAGAACTGGTGGAAGTTGAATATGATTCCCAGGAGAAATAGAATTAGATGCACAGGGAGCATCTATCTCTATGGTTTCTCTCACTCTCTCTCTATTGGAAAAAAATCTCTGTCATGCTTCTTCCCAGGACAGTGATGGTTCTGACGAGGCTAAACAAGTGTAGGCTGGCAAGGCCATGACCTTATTAGAAAATCCTCTCTCTCAAATCTCAAACGACCTGAAAGCCAAAGTTGAATTTGCCCTAGTCTGTCCTCTCTGATTTCCCCCAACACATTACTCAGGAGCTCTCTGTCAAATTTGGCTGCTGATTATAAGTTGGTCTCTCAGACTTTTGTATTAAATGCAAGTTCTCCAGGAAACTTTTGAAAGTGCAATGAAAAAATACAGAGAAAATTGAAGACTAAAGAGAACATGTTTTTGTTCTACAGCAATACATTTACTCTATAAAGCAGTACATTTATCTATAATTATGCTTTTTACTTCTATTCTAAATTAACCTCATCTGATTTATGCTAATTTTTGCCCAAGATGACAATAGAAGCACAAAGTTATAATCACACAGAGTATTTGCTTTACTATTACTCCACCTACTGGAATTGCCCTTCACTGACCACAAAGGCAAGGACAGATTTATTGAAAAACAAAGAAAGAAAGAAATTGGAAATATGTATGTGCACTGACAAAACTGCTTTCTTAGCACTGGTTTATTTAATAGGTGAGTAATTTGAAATACGATGAACAATATTATTGGAGTTTAAGTTGAGACTGTACCGTAACAAGATAGACTGCATTATTTTTATTACTTTTTGTTCTCAGTTTGTGAGTCCTAATCACATCATGGAAAGAGTGTCATTGACATTAAGATGTTGCACTATACATTATACAACATGTATCATTTACTTACCAACCAGGCATGCTTGATTTTGTTATCATAAAAATAAGATAAAATGGAAATATAATGTAGGTTCTCTGATGTTGCAGAACTGTGTTCATATAAAACAATATTAGAGGAATACTGAAAAAAATTATATATCCTAGAGTCCTACAAACCAAGGTAATTAAAATAACTTTATGTTATAAATACAATATAGGGAATTTTGAGATGCTACAAATGATATATTCTAACTTAATAGGTTTTACAGATCATTTAGATCATATTATAAGAACTCTTTACCTACAAACGTTATTTGCAATTATTTTTAGAAATAGTTTAACTAAATTTCAGTCTTGGTGTACTTGAAGAGCACAATATAATTTTCTTGCATTTGATTGGAGCTGTATCAAGTAGGATATTTTTATGAAGTATCTATCTGGGCAGGTAATTAGTCCATGACCATTCTCATTTAAAAAAATTGAAGTCAAAATAATATGATAAAGTAAAATAGAGATATTATAGTTAGGATCACTAGATTTTACATCTTATTGATGAATGACTAAAAGCCAGTGTTTGTTTGCTTATTTATTTATTTATGGTTCTGGTTGTTTGGACCTAGGGGTACTCTTCCACTGAGCTGCACTGCCAGCCCTTCTTAAACTTTTATATAACAAGAGGGTCTTGCTGATTTGCTGAGGTTAGCCTTGAAGTTGTGATTCTCTTGCATCAGTCTACCAAGTAGCTGGAATTATAGGTGTGTGCTACCTGACCTGGCTAGTTGAATTTGTTTTTAAAGTGAATTTGAAAGTGACTTCTCTTTATAACAATGTGGAAACAAATTGATACTAAATCATGCTGAATTTGAGTGTATGTATGTGTGCCTGTGGGTCTATGTATTTGCATATGTGAAACATATATAGGGCATTGTCAATCTCCACATTTTCTAACCTTTTCTTGAATGCCAACTAATAAAAATATCAGAATGAATGGCTTTATATCAACATCCAATGTGATTTGGGGCATCTTTCAGAATATTCCACTAGTCACTCAATCTGGAGGCTATTGATTAGGTATGATAAATGATTATATAATAAATCTTATATATAATACATTCCCATATCCAAGTAAGGCAAAATACTCATTTCAAATCAGTTGTAGAGTAGCTTAAAGCATATAAAGTGTGTAGTCATTCAAAACTCTTGAATGGAATGTGGCAAAAATCAAAGATGGTCCTCTTTTCTGTGATAAAAAATACCTTTGTCTGAGCACAAAATGAAATCAAGTTCTTTTCCTCTGCAGTACAATAACACATGCACTAAATACAAGTGAATCAACACAGCTGGTTGCTAGCATTATGATTAGGGATGCACCAGTTTGGATAAAATAAGAACTGGCCTGAATCATTGCCCAAAGCTTGAACTGAAATGACCCTGAAAGAAGTTCAAAGCATTTGCCAAACTTTTATTTCCTTCTAATTTTGTATGCCCTGTTTTTACAAAAAAAGATTGGGGACATCTTGATACTTGGTTGATTTAACTAAGAAAGTTCTAAAAACAATAATAACTAAATACACAAGCATAGAACAAAATCTATACCAAATTCTAGTAGCCCAAATTTAAAACCCCAAATTGAGTAAAATAAGTTTTATTTTTTCTAAATCAATTTATCTTGGTATCATTTTTTATTTTTTCAAGTAAATATAAAAAGACTTTGTTTAATCAGTAAAACACAAAGTATAAGTATTTAGTTTCCCACAATATTTTTTCTTTTTTTTTTTTTTTTTTTTTTTGGCAGTGCTGGGGATTGAACCCAGGGCTTTGTGCTTGCAATGCAAGCTTTCTACCAACTGAGCTATATCCCCAGCCCTCCACAATATTCTTGAGAAAAGGTATTGATTGTTTCCTGGCATGCCAATGGACATTTTGTGTTGTTTGCTGTGTCAGTGATCACTGTAGCACTGTTCATATGGGTAACATTCTGAAAGAATTGAGCAAGCCAGTCGCTGCCTATTCAGAAAATGGGTTAAAATAGAGGTTTAGAATATTAATGAAAGAGAATGTACTTGAAAGATGGACATTGCTGTCAGAAACTGATTTGCCCAAAGTAGGACTGATACAGATACAGTTAAGTAACTGCAGGAAACCTCACTCCCCTGATACCTTTCCACATGGTAAATGTAGATATGATGGTTAAGATTATAATCTTGGACTTATAATCTTATATGCCTTGGAGTTCTCTGGTTTCTGTACCATCAGGGATTTGGGAACAAAAATGAATGACCCCCAGTTAAAGGATCTTTGAATGGAAATAAATCTTGAAAGTTAAAGATAGGACACTCCAGAAGCCTAGAGACAACTTTCCTGAAACCATTTTTTTTTTTTTTAACGTATCAAAAAAAAAAAAAAAAAAAAAAAAAAAAAAAAAAAATAGACCCAGGGGCTTTTCCTCCTTTCCCCTGACAGAAGATGACTTTGCATCCAGAACAAAGTTCTGTCTTCCTGCTCTCTCTAGGGCAGTGGGGTAAAGGTGCCCTCTGTGCTCTAGGATTCCCATGATTTGTAATTTCAGAGAGTTTCTACTGGGATATAAGCCATGCACATACCCTCTGACCTTTATTTTGTTCCCCCTGGGGAACTAAAGCATGGAGCATTCGTGTTAAGATTGCCAAGCTAGTTGAACGATCTTTGTTCTGATCCAGGAAGCTTGTATTTTCAATCAAAATATAAAATTCAGATATAAAAACTTAACATGGATTTATTTTTGCAGAAAAATTCCATTTCTTTTTTTAAAATCTATCAGATCAATACGATTTCACATTGTCTCATCAAATTTTATTAATTGCATCTCTAACTTGCTTCTTCATCTTTTGTCATAAAAATCTCCTTCCCAGAGTGAAGCATCTTTATCTCATAAACATGGCTGGAGAAAACCCCAAGAATATGCTTATTGCTTCCACTGCAAAACGACGTTCTTCAATCCCTTACTGACACTGAGCACTACCTGCTGATCCTTCCATGAGTCTCTGAGCTGATCTTTCTCCCAAATTCCTAACAATTGTTATTCTGTTTTGTTTTTGTTTGTTACTGAGGATTGAACCCATGGGCACTTTATCACTGAGCATAATATGAAGGACCTAATCCTTCATATTATTATTATTATTATTATTATTATTTTAAAATTTTGAGACAGAGTCTTGTTAAATTACTGAGGCTGACCTCAGGCTTGCTATCTTCATGTCTCAGCCTCTTGAATCTCTAGGATTACAGGCCTGTACCACTGTGCCCTGAAAACAATTGCTATTCTAAATGTTCATCTTGATTGGCCTGATGTAATTTCCCCCTCTTCCAATTTGTATGTTGAAGTCCTAACACCCACTGTGATGATATTAAATGTGGAGTCTCAGGGAGAGACAGTTTTGGAGTCTATCATAAGAGTAGTCTCCCCATTACAGAATAAGTGCCTTCCTAAAAAGAGGGAGAAACATGAGCATGTACACTCTCTCTCTGTCTCTGTCCATGTCTCTCTCAGTCTGTCTCTCTGTCTTCCTCTGTCTATTCTACCTATTTTGTGTGAGGACATAGCAAGAAGATGGCCAGAGGCAAACCAGGAAGAGTCATGACCAGGAACTAAATCAGTCAACACTTTGATAGTGAATTTCAGCCTCCAGGAATCCATTAGGACAACCAGTGTAGGGGACTTGCTCTAGCAGGATGAGCTATGATACCACCATGCAGAGCCAAATCACATGACTTCACTTTCTAATTTTCCAAACAAAGTTGAGATCACCTTGGAGAACATCTTGTTTCCTGCTATTCATGCCTGTAAATTTTTTATTTGTATGCACCTGAGGTGTATTACACACCCAATTCATTCTAATGCCATATTAACTCTGCCTATGAAATATATCTCAAATACTTTTTTATTCTCTAAAATACCTTGGTCACTGCTCTTGACTTAGTCCAGACCCACATTCCTATTGAACGACCTTAGCGAAATAGGCATTTTAAAGCATAATTGAGTGAATACTGATACTCAACAGAATGTTTGAAGTGGGAAAGCAAATAGTTCTTTAGAAATATATTTTTCCAATCATTACTTTGTAATGTAATAGCAAATGTTTAAATTCCTCTGAATAAATTTATCTCTTCTAAATATATAGTTAATATTAAATAAACCTAATCAAAATATTTATTTGTTTGTTTAAACTCTTGATTATTTTATGTTGAAGACTTAAGACTTATTTATATAATGTTGTCTTGGAATTTTTGATGCTAATTACTTTCTGAAAATAACCTTTGTATTTTTGCTGAATAACTTACTACAATTTGCTTACTATTTAACAATACAGTTAGCAGTTGGTTTAAAAAAAAAAAAAAAAAGTTTTCCATATATTGCAGAATAATGCAAAGTCCAGAACTGGGATAACTCACATTTTTTCCAAGAAACATAAAATTGAAATAGTAATTACTTTCGGGATCAAGGAAAATTAAAACTGACAGTTTTAGACTATTGTTCTTATAAATGCTGACTATATTTTAATTATTCTAAATTCAATAACAAATAAATAATGGTATTAGCCATTCCATGTTCTATGTACTATTGAGAGCAAAACCTAGCTAATTTCAAAAACATCCAATAAATGATGATTCCAAGTAAATAAAAGTCCACTTCATTTTTCTGATTCACTACTTGCAGTAGTTGAATGCATCTGGAGCTGACTGTGAAAGTAAGATCTGAAAAAATAAATATCTAATAAAATTGAAGAAGATACCCTGGATATTCAAAAGTGAAATGAAGATGAAAAGAGTTTTAGAGAGAAGAGATAATAAGGATTGAAACAAACAAACAAACAAACAAACAAAACAAAACAAAAAATCCAAAAAGAAAGAGAAAGAGAGAAGGAAGGAAGGAGAGAAAAGATGTATGATTGTGATTCTAGATTGGGGTAGAAAAGAAAACTATTCCAAAAGTTTTGGAATCCCTGAGGAAAATTGAAGTGGTCATCTCTAGTATTTCTTTTATAGTTGTTTTGTTCTTTTCATCAGTGCAAGCCTAAATAAGACCTATTACAAACAATAAATGTTTAGTGTAATTTTGTGTGTTTTGGAAATGGATAAAGTGAGAAGTATAAATAGTATCTATAGAAAAGAAAGGCAATCTATTAAGTGTCATAAAATATACAAAGAGGAATCTCAGAAATGATTCTGACAGAATTCACAGTTCTAATGGAAAGGGTTTTAAACTTCTTTGTATTTAGCCCACTATTCACAGATCTGAAGGGCAAAGAATATCCAGTAGACATCTAAGTTATACATGAGCGTAAAAGTACACACTTTTAACTGTAATGAGTCATTCATTGTTCATTCATTTATTTAATAATTCATTCAACAAATGTCTGCTAACTATTTGCTGTGTGCTGAATGCTAGGCTAAAGGTTGCAAATGAACAGCTAATTATAAATATACCCTTGCCTTCAAGATTTCACAAAGAAACAAACATGCAAAAAAAAATTGTTGCAATATGTGATATAGACATGCAGAATAGAGAAGCTCAGAAGAAAGAATCTCTAACTTAGAAAAATTCAGAATTTTAATAGAGGTATTTCCTTTAGAGCTACATAATGAATCATTAGGGGGTATTCTTTAAGAATAGAAATAATGGAAGGCAACCCAGAAAGAAAACAAAATATGTAACACATGCAAAATCCCAGAATTATAAAGATCAATGATACGTTCAAGATGACCTAGAAGTTTACTGTGTCCAGACTAAGGTGTGTACATGAAACAGAGACTGTAGATGACCTTATAAACAACTGTTTTATAGACATAGAATATAAATACTCTGGTTTGGATTTATTTATTTATTTGATAACTCAGATTGAATCCAGAATTACTTAACCACTGAGCTACATGTCCAAGTCCTCTTCACATATTTTATTTTATTGGTTTCTATTGTAAGTGAGTTTAACCTAGAGTTGCTTTACCACTGAGTCATATCTCCAGTCTTTTTTTTTTTTTTTTGAAACAGGGTTTTACTAAGTTACTTAGGGTCTTGTTAAATTGCTGAGGTTGACTCCGAACTTTCCATTCTCCTGCCTCAGTCTCCCAAGTTGAAGGAATTTACAGGTGTACACCACTGAGCCTGACTGGTTTAGATCTTGATTGTCCTTTAAAGGCCCGTGTTAACATATTGGACCTTTGATAGTGTTTACATCCTTCATTTGGACCTGTGGCACTATTGAGAGGTGGTGGAACTACAAGAGTAGGTACCAAGTAGAAAGAATTTAGGTCATTGAGAACATGCACTCAAAGAGGAAATTGGGACCCTGGTCCCTTCTTGTCTTTCCCATTACCATGAGGTAAAGGTTTCCTCTGTCACTTATTCTTGTTATGATGAAAAACAAAGGGCACCAAGTGAATGGAAAACCTCCAATATAAACCTTTTTTTTTTTATTTTTAAGTTGAATACCTTAGATAATTTGCCACAGTGATAGAAAGATGACTAACACAATAAGATACACAGACGTATATTATTAAGTTCTCCAGAAGCCATTTAAATAAGTAAAATGAAATTGCAAAATTAATTTTAAAAATATTTTAGTTACCTATTATTCCCTAAATACTATTGTTCTAGCATGACATCAATATAAAATTATTTATTCAGTATGTTGCATTTTTTATGAAGTTGTTGAAAACCAGTTGCAGTCTAAACTTAAGTACATGTCAGTTTCAACTAGCCACATTTCAGTTCCCACAGGACAGAATGGTAGTGATTGCCTCATTGGATGGTACAACTAATGTTACGTTGTGAATTGTACGTGATATGGTTTCCAGAGCAAGTAGAAATTCATTTTAGAAGGAAAAGCATTCTTGGGAGTCTCCCATTGTTTACAAGTTATTTTATTTTTATTTAATTTTATATGTATTATGTTACATATGTGCAAACATAAATCTAGTTACACATTTATCAGTCTTAAAGCTCTTTAAGACTCACATAGATGGACACTCATATAAAATTGCTTACATGCTAATAATTGGCATATATTTGATAAGATAAATAATATAATTTTCTTAATGCTTCAAACAGATGAAAATGTTGCTACTCTGAGCCTGTTTTTCTAGTTCAACATGTCACATACTGATTTAAATTACTAAAAATCATTAGCAAGTAAACTACATGTATAGTGATATTACTTGTTTTTTCTAGGCAAGAATGAATTTTTTTCTGTATTCTCACCATAATCACTTTATTTATCTGCTAATTATAATTAGTGTATTGTTAATGCAATTTTTTTTTTTAATTGACAACTCAAGGAATGAGTTCTTCATCCTTTGTCAGTTTGTGACTGTATGAGAGGTCTCTCTCATGGTCCAAATGAAGGATGTAAACACTGTCAAATGGAAAATTTTAAAAATATGATAGAAACTGAATTCCCTGTGATTAAGTTTAAAGTTGCCCCTGCTGGAGAAATGTTGCTGTATGCCACCTTAGAACAATTCTTTGATTTCTAAGCAGTAGCATGGAATCATTTACTGTCCCTGGTCAGCTTTTGTCAATAGAAAGAGAAGTGTCTGTGAATGTAAATAAGTGATGTACCTGTGTGTAAGAAGTATAACTCATAAAAATCTTGATTGAGAAATGTTGTTCGAACTTAAATATATAAGTAGGTATTAAGTTGTTCCTTACGGGGAGTAAACGCTGTTAAAACATTGCTTTTCAAAACATTTTTATATCATTTTTATAAGAATCGTTTTCAGAGTGGAGTTGCTAAAGAAAACTAATTGTAATACTTCATAATTTCTAAACTATTTTCTTTTACTAAATTATCCGTAAAAGTTAATCTCCTCCACTATTGAACATGGTTAGCAAAGCAAAGAAATTTGAATGCATTTGTAGCCTCTTTGGCCTGCTACTTTGGGAATACACATGATGGCAATTGTTTTTTTATGCTTAGTTTTCTTCATTTCTGCTTTTGTATGTAACAACTTAGGAGGAACTTTTCATTCAAATTCCTGAATATCATTTAGTATTTAAAAATACATTATCAACTCCACATTTCTTGTGATGTTAATCAGTTGAATATATTGGATATCACACACACACCCACACACACACACACACACACACACACACACACATACATACACAAACATTTAAAGTGATCTAGGAAATTAGTCGTAGTTGCTTAACTTTAGCTTTTATCAATTTTTCTTGCTAAAATATTCAAGATAAAGAGTAAATCCACATATTCTTTGTGAACATGAATATGTGAGCATGAATTTGACTTAGTACACATGAATTCCCAACTATTTATCTTTCTTGTTTTTAGTAAAATTATTCAGAAACCATAATAGGTTTTATTAACTAATATGACACTAAAAACTTACAATCTATAATAAAATGCTGACCATTACAAAGATCATCATACTCTAAATATGATTTGATGACATTTACACCTAAAATAATTTTCTCATCTTCTATTTCTGGACTTATATATTGAATTCAAAATGTTTAATGTGCCAAACAAAACTGTAAATATGCATGTGGGATTTAGGTACTTTTAATTTCTTAGTATATTAATATCTATTTTATGGAAAAAGTTTCATGCTCAAATATGTTAAGAAAATTGTGGGTTGAATGCTGTTAAATTAATTAATACTAAAATTTTTCATGCCTATCACATAAAGAATTTGCTTCAAGACTTTCTGATAGGAGACTGTATCTTTGCAGAGTTTTGAAAAATTTTGATTAAGATGGTATTTTATTTTTCTACAGAATCAGATGGTAAGATTACTAAAGAAAAAGAAAGAAAATGCCTGTTTTTAAAACTTACAGTAATAGATGTAGATATGAATATTCACTGCATAGGTAGGAGATTTGCATTAATATTTCTATAAATGTTTGTGCTTACACAAGAGATAAGCATAATAATATATTTCATTTATAAGCCATTGTACAAATTCATATGATTTAGCTATCATTGAATAATTACCTAATATATATGAAGTCCTGATAACAAATTTATTCTTATCATTGATTGAACAAAGTTTTGGAGAATTTGTACTTTTCCTAATAACTAGGATATTTTACTAAACATTTCAGTAAGTGAGTTTGTATCTTTATTTCTACTGTTTTTTTTAAATCATCTACTTTATTTTCCCTTTAATTCATTTTAAAAAATTTTGTCTTGAGTCTAGCAGACCATTAATTCATTCACTCAATGAATACTGAAACAGTATTATTTTCAAGCATGTTTCAAATGCTGAACATAGATGAGCATTTCATTTTTTTGTTTGTTTTTGGCACATTAGTCAAGAAAGAAATAAGTAAATTTAATATGTCTGAGGTGGTAAGAGCTTTGGGAAGGGAAAACAGAAGGAGATTAGGAAAATCGAGTCAGAGAATCAGGTTAGAGTGTAAAGTGAGATTGTGAAAGAAGTTGAAGATTATAAGATAGAATTTGAGCAAAGTGCTGGAACATGTAAGAAAACAAGCGTTTGTTTGTCTGTATTGGAAGAGTATTCCAAACAGAAAAAAAAAAAGGAAAGCACAGAGGCACGTAGAAGGGAATTTGTCTAGTGTGTTCAATAAGTAGCAAGGCATGAACTGAATCAGGGGGAGAGTAGGAGACAAGGTCAAAAAAGTAATAAAAAGGAAACCAGATCATGTAAGGCCCTCTAGGTCATTGTAAGAATCTGGGTTTTTACTGTAAGTGAGATAGAAACTATTGGAGGTTTCTGAAGAGACGAACAACATGATCTGATTTATTTGAAAAGAAACATTCTGAACTGTGTTGTGATGAGACATTAGGGGAGAGAGGAGGAGCAGAAAGACAAGTTGAAAGTTATTACAATAATTAAGATAAACAATAGCATCTCAGTGAATCAGTGTTCATGGTGGGGGCATTGTGACATGATTAGCTTCTAAGCATATTTTGAAAGACAATAGAATTTTTTAACACTGACTCTGGGGTGCACATGAATTTTCAGACTTAGATCTAGTTGCTGTGTATTAAAATATGAACATTGGAGAAGGTGGAGACTCAAATGTGAGATGACTATGATATTTCTAAATGGAAATATGAGTTGGTAATTTGATCTTATAATATGAAACTCATCATACAGTTGTAAACTAGTGAGATGTATATGGAATATGTCAGCATGAAAGTGGATCTGAAGACAATAAGATTGAATGAAATTACCAAGCAAATGAGTGAAGATAGAGAAGAGGACAAGGGACTAATACCTAAGTCCATCTCATTGGAAACATGAGATAATAGAGGATATCAAAAAGAGAACTGGGAAGAAATACCAGTAAGGTAGGCAGAAACTAGTAGAATAATCCAAAAGCAAAGTCAGGACTATGACAGGATAGTGTCAGACATGGTGCACTCCTGTAATCCCAGTGACTCTGAAGGCTGAGACAGGAGGATCTCGAGTTCAAAGTCAGCCTTAGCAAAAGCAAGGTGCTAAGCAACTCAGCGAGACCCTGTCTCTAAATAAAACACAAAATAGGGTTGGAGATATGGCTCAGTGATCAAGTGTCCCTAAGTTCAATTCCCGGTACCAAAAGAGAAAAAAAGGTAGAACCAGGAAGATGACAACTGAGAAGTCATAGTTGGTAGCTGACTTTGACAAGGGACTAAACATTGATAGGCTTTACTGTAAAAGGAGAGCAGGAAAATGAAGTATTGTCAGAAGGGGTTATGGTGCCAGGTAGTTTTTATTTTGATTTTATTTTTTAAAGATAAGAGGAATTACAGACCTGTGCTGTACCACTGGAAGTATTACAGAGATTAATCAATAACGATGTAGTGGAATGAGAAGTGATAAAGCTGTGGCCTTGTGCAGATGATAAAGAATAGTAAGAAGTGCATATGGGGACAGTTGATTCACAGGAGTAACAGAAAGGACCGAACATGGTGCAGGTAGATTGGTTGCAGCTGGTGAAAATTTCTTCCTGATTGCTTTTTTTGTTTGTTTGTTTTGTTTTATTTTCAATTTTTCCTCAGTGATATAGGAAAAAAGGATAGTAAAGGCAGGCAAAAGTGATGACTGGAGAGATAGAATTAGAGGTCTAAAGAGAAGGGAGAAGCAATGACTTTCTGGGAACATGGGGGCAGTCACTGAATTTAAGGAAATGTATTTTGATTGCTTGGCTCTACTGAAGAGCACATTTGACATTAGTGATTATAGATTTAAAACGAAACCAGCCTCCAAGATGGGCTATTTTTCTCCAGGCGTGTGCAGCTGTGTAAATACAGGTGTGGAATAAGTTGAGAATTATATTTAACTAGAGTTGGGTTTTGCTAAGTATGATGGGTAATGAGAAGAGTAGGGAGTTAAAGATTAGTGATCGGTTTCCCTCATATATAACTTATAAATTTAGTGATTATTTATTCTAATATCATGATTCCTTAAGTAATATTGTGTCTAATGCCATAATACAAAGGTATATAGGTAGAATAAACAAATTCACATTAAAACACACTCCAATTCCAGGTCCCAGAAGTAGCCACTATAAATAGTTTCGTGTCTATCCTTCTAGACATTTTCTATGAATACATAAGCAGGCAGATTTTTTTTTAAACTAAAAATTGCTTCATACTATTCATATGGTTCTAGTACATACTTTTTTCACTCAACAATATATCACAGGCACACTTCCACATTAGTACTTAGAGATCTATCTCATTCTGCAACTACATAATATGCTATTGTTTTCCTGAGACATAATTCATTTAAATAATCACTTTTTGATTTAGGCTGTTTTCAAGTTTTGCTCTTACGAATATGCAAAAGTGAACATCCTTATTCACAGAAGTTTATTACTGCTTGTATTACTTCTCTAATGTAAATTACTTTAGGATTGCCTAGCCAAGGAGTGTATACTATTTCATAGTTTTCACCAAGTAGGTGACTGCCCACAAAGAACATAAAAATTGCATTCCTTCTCTACATTCTCATCAATACTAAATAGGAAAAATGATAATTTAGGTATTTATTAACTTATGAAGTATCTGATTATCATTTTTCATTTTATATTTTAAAAACTATGAAACATCATAAGAGCTATGAAACAAAGCATGTAGGTACTGATGAGTTTGAACAAATTTCATATTTGGACATTGTCATTTCTGGTTTCAATTTTATTTTGTTTGTTTTATTTTATAACCTTTGATAAATGGAATTTTCATGCGAAGTTTAATGCTCATCCTGGAATCTCTCCTTTTTGTCCCTACCACAGGCAAATATTACCCTGAATAATTTTTTTTGTTTAATATATTCTATATTTTGCAGTTATCATTTTGTCTTACTTATCTGCTAGTTTTTAAACTCCATGAGGGAAAGAATTGGTGTTTTATTTCATTCACCTTGAATCCCCAAAGCTTAGGATGAGAATGAAACTATTCAGGTATTTGATAAATAATTGCAAATGAATAATTAATGATTTTATAGAGAAATGTGCTCTTACTTGTGACATACTTTTGGCAGAGATATAGGTAGCCATTAAAATGCAATATAATTTTGTATATTCTACATTGTTTTATAAAATGAATTATACCATGTTTTCTTTTACACATTTCTTTTTTGACTGAATATCACGTTTTTAAAAACTAGTCATGTTAGTACTTTTTGATTCATTTCATTCATATAAATGTGTGGTACTATTACATTTTTCATTTTTATTAAAATTACTTATTCAATGCCTTGCTTAAAGACAGATATTTTCTTTTAGCTTATTTCTCCTCTTTTTTTATAAACAGAATTGCTTTAAATAAGAAAAATTGCCTGACCATAGGCTAATATTAAAAATAATTAATAATATTAATATTAATAATGTTAAATTTATTTTTAAAGTGGTTGTACCAATTTATACTGTTATAGAATTTTGCTTCACTACACCACCACCTACTTTTCTTATTAACCAAATTGTGCCAAACAATGAGACTGAAATTGCACAAGATTACCATAGTCTTATAACACACTTGCTGGGTTAACTGTAATATTGACAATTTTCCTAATTTGTATTGGCCATTTGGCTATACTCTTTTTAGAAATCCTTTTATATCTCTTCTCCTTTCCCTCAGCTTGTTTCTATCCCTGACTCTAAATATATCACCCATAATGAATTGGTGATACACACACAGGTGGACATACACACATCTATACCTACAGAATATATCTGGTTCCTTCTAGAGGTTCCAGAAGAGCCCATTCCCTTGTCTTTTTCACCTTTGTAACTGCCCTTATTCCTTGCCTTGTGGCCTTTTCGTCCATCTTCAAATCACATCACTCTAATCTCTACTTAGGTTAGTAGTCAGTTATTTTCACTACTGTGAAACACTGACCAGAACAATTTTGAAGAAGGAAAAGGTTATTTGGGGGGGTTCACGGTTTCAGAGGTCTTAGTCCATGGAAGACTGGCTCCATTCCTTGGGGTTTGAGGTGAGGAAGAAAATCATTGACAAAGAATATGATGGAGGTAAGCAGCTCATATAAGGATAAAGCAGCAGAAAGACTCCTTGCCAGATGCAAAATGTATACCCCAAAGGAATGTCCCAATGCCCTCCTCCTCTAGTCACACTCTACCAGCCTTTGGTTACCACTCAGTTAATCCCATCAGGGGATTAATTCACTGATTGGGTTAAGAATCTCATAACCCAATCATCTCTCTTCTAAACCTTGCATTGTCTCATATGTGAACTTTTGGGGGACACCTCACATTCAAACCACAGTAGGGTATCACATCACCTTCTCTTCCATCATGAAATATCCCTCTGCTTTGCTCAAATGAGGACAACCCTGTTTACATTCAAGACCCTTCTGGGTAATACAGAATAATCACCCCATGTCAACATCCACACCTTATTCATACCTCCAAAGACAATATTTGCCCTAAAGGTAATGTCCACAGATTCCAGGAATTAGGACTTATATGTCTTTGGAGCTATTATTCAGTTTATCAAAATTAGTTTAATAATGTATTTTTCTTTAATCAAAGAGGAACTTTGAATATTATAAAATATCTCCTTCATTTATTGAGATGATAGAATTATTTTTCTCTTAAATACTTTAAATTTAAAATCTATTTTTAAAATAATTTTGACTTAGGGCTGATTCACAAATATTGTATTGACTTAAAGTTGTATTTGTTTAGAAATACTATGCTTTGCAATTTTAAGTGAATTTTAGGTGCAAATTTTTCTCAAAATGTCCCTATTTAGTTTTGACATTAAAGTAACAATGATATGGCGATATTTCCTTTTTATCTAGTGTCTGAAATAGTCTGTATCTGACAAATATGATCTAATCCTAAAAGACTTGAAAATACGTTCTTGAAAAATGACTGGACCTAGATATTTTTGAAGGGTGATCAAGGAAAGGTGAAGAATTTTAAGTAAAGATCCAATTTTCTTAATGGCATGAAACTATTGAGATTTTCTATAATGCTTTGACTAAATTGTGGAACATTACATTTTGTCCAGGAAATCACTGATTTCTGCTATTTTCAAAATTATTTGTACTTACATTTTACTATCCTTATTTTACTTATATTTACATACCATTTGTTTCTTTTCCAGTATTGTTTCTTGACCATTTTCATCAGAGAATTTCTTTGTATTTTTTTCTTGCATTTGTTACGTTTTGATGTGTAGAGATTACATTGTGCATTTTGGAATATTTTTACTTACATTTGAAGGTTCATTTTCATAGTTGAGTACTTTTTAAGTGTCTTTTGTAAATTCCCAAAGATATGGTTTATTATTATCATTATTGATTTCTTAATTATTCTGTGGTCAGATAATGTGGCTAGTTTGATAATGATTCTTCACAATTTATTGAGATTTGCTTTTTGTAGTCAATTTTTATTAATTTTTAATGTGCATACTTGATTTAGCAAAGAATAGTTAATATCTCTAAAGTTAACTCAAAAAATACAAGCATATTATAATGCTGTTTATACATATTTCCTTCTTTCATCTTATTCTTGTCCAGTATTTTAATTCCATCTTCTTTTTGTTATCTTAATGTTACTTGATATAATTATTCCTATTTTACTTAGTCAGTTCTTGATTCAATTTTTAACTAAGTGTTTAGCAATTTATATGATTAAAATTGTTTTGCAGGTTCTGTTCTACCATCCCATTCCGATTGAGACAAATAGGATTTAGAGCATCAGTTGATTTTCAATTGACACGGAATTATTTCAATATTTTAAAAGTTAATATGGCTTTTTCTGGCACATAATAGGAGAACAATAGGCCAGGATCCATAAATACTAAATGATCTCTTTATTCACTGGAAACTTCATTTCAACTTCAGAGATATTTGTTTGTTTGTTTGTGTTTTGTTGAGTATGCAGGCAAGTGCTCTTCCACTAAGCTAATCCCCCACCCTTTTATTGTCAATTGCCTAGGTCAGTCTCTAACTTGTGATCTTCCTAAGTGACAGGGATTACAGGTGTGTGCCATCACATTAGTCTCACTTTGGTTTTGAGTGAAAGTTTACCAGAGTATAGACTTCTAGATTTATATATGTTTTCTTTCAGCCTGTTGAGCTATTTTTTGCCTTCTTACAACGTTGTATCTGAGAGTTCAAGTGTGAATTCAAATGTGGTTACTTCGCAAATAAGTACTTTCTTCCTAGTAGCTTCAATAGTATTTTCTGTTTGATTCTTATGTAGTTTTATTGTGTGACAAAGAACATGCAATGTAAAAAAGGAACGTGTGTGCTAATATGTTCCTCACATTTGATCTTTTTCTCATACTCCACGTCAGAAACATAATGCATTGTTACATTATCTCATTTAAGTCTCAGTATCTTTTCTGTTCTGTCACATTTCCATCTTGCATTCTACTTAATTAGTGCAATGACCCAGTTCTCCAATTCTTTCTTTAACTATGTATAATTTACAGTGTAAAAAATACATATTTCCTTTTTAAAAAATATCATTGTATGTTTTCATTTGTCTTTTTTCTATTTGAGTCTTTCTCACAGCTTCCTGATAGTATCTGTTACTCTTAATCATTCTTTGGTGACTTGTTAATATTAAATATAGTCATTTTTTGCTCTATTTCAGATTGCTGTGATTTTATATAAAGTAAAATTTAGTGCTTTGAACTGGGATTTTTTTTTTTTAGCAGTATGTTTTATCTCATTTTTATGCATGTGAGTTGATTTTTTTTTTTTTTGAGACCTTTTATTGTTATTGTTTTACATATTCACAACCTGCATTTGGAGCATCAACTTCTGAGTGTTTTGCATGTTTCTGTAGTGGGTAACTGACCAGGCCTGGATACAAAATAGACTAAGGATGCTGTGTGTAAAAATGAATGCCTGGGAAAGGGAGAGAGTTCTCCTGCCCGCCAATTGGTTTTCAGGGAACTTAATTAGCACCATTTACTCCTTCCTTTTGGATTGTAAAGAACTTTCCCTAGGACCTAACTACTTTCCTTTGAAGTGCAAATGCCCCTGTGAAGGCATGGGGGGAGGGGCCCAAGGCCAGAGATTTACCAAAGGCCTTGTAAGAGGAGGTAGTCCCCTCATCTACTGTTTCTGTAAACTCACTACCCACTTGAAAACTCTTAGCACACAGTAATAAATTGTTTCTTTTTTTTTTTTTTTTTGAAACCTTGTGCACAACTGTGTATCATTTTAGACTAGATAGCCTATAAATGTGAAAAACTGGTAAGGGGCGCTCAGAATCTGGAGTGCTGATCTCTGGGCACACCAGCGTGGTGGTGAATTAGGGTTTGGTTTCTCCCACTCTTCGAGTGCCCTTTGCTGCTTCTTGCCTGATTCCCACATTTCTTCCAGTATTTTCAAATATATTACCTGCTGATATATATTCTGAGTTCTCAAGAAAAATGAAACAATGTGAAAACAAAACCAGGATATGCGTAGCTAGATTTATTTTAAGGAATTGGCTCATGTGATTGCAGAAACTGATAAGCAGGCAGAGATTCAGGGAGAAGCTGCAGTTCACACATGTCCTAAGGCAGTCTTCCACAGGGATTCCTTCCTGGAGGGATTTCAGTCTTTTCCTTAAGGCTTTTAACTAATTGGATAAGTCCTGCCCACAATATGGAGGGTACTTTGCTTTATTAAGAATTTACTACTTAAAACGTTAATCCCATCCTAAAAATAACTTCTCAGAAACATCTGTGAAGATTTATCAAAGATTTGGTTTCCATCACCTAGCCAAGTTGACAAAAATAATTCACCAACAAATCTACCTAGAACAGAACTTTGTATCAAGCTCTTAACTTGAGAATCTGCAGAAAAGTTATTTATATGTCTATTTCTGGTCTCTAAGTGGCACTGGCAGAGATACTAGTCTGCAAATTCTCAGCAAAAAAAGATACAAAGTTCTTTAGTATCCTTTTCCCCCTCCCCCACCACCAATCAAGCTATTCACTGACTTGAAATTTGCTCCAGTTTGGTCACATTTCTGACTCTCCAATTTTCACATACTGGTGGGCGTATTCATCTATCTGTGTGAACTTAAAACAAATTTTCTTTCTCTAGATCAATATATGCTTCCTTGGTTAATGAGAGCATCTGCTTACATTCTAACCTTTCCACTTTTCCATTTCCTTTTTCCTTCTACTCTTTCTTCTTCCTTATGAGCTCTTATGATTCGATAAGTTTTATCTCCAATTCCAGATACTTTCAGTGGGAAAGATTTGTGGCAAATGATTCACAATAAGAAGTAAAATATATATATATATATTTTTAATATGTCTAAATATATTTGTTATACTTCTTTCTATCTCTAATTTTTTTTTTTTTTTTTCGTGGTGTTGGGGATTGAATCCAGGGCCTTGTGCTTGACAGGCAAGCACTCAATGAACTGAGCTATATTCCCAGCTCTCTCTCTAAAGTTTTATCAATATTTTTGCCAAGTTTTAACTTCTTGCTAATCGAAGAATTTGGAGTATATTAAGAACATTATCACTTTTATTATTTTCTATACTTTTTATATAGTATTTTTTGTTTTAAAAATTTTTTGTTTTTAAAATTGTTTATTAAAACTATATATTTTTCTGTTTTTAAAAATGTTATATAGTCAAATACATCAACTATATTTTTCTCTGTAACTTTTGAGTTCTCTGTTATAATTATAAAGGATTTTCCCAAAGTTAAAATATACACTAAGCAAAATAACTATTAACTTTAGTTCTTTATGGATTTTTATTTACACCTCAACCTTTAAGCATATGGGATCTACTTGCTTAAGGAGTACTTTTGTTATCTGAGTTTATTTTCTTACGAATGATGAGGTAAGTAATTTACAAACTCTCCTTTGCAGTTGAATTCTGGAATGAGCCCCAAAGGCTACTGTGTTAAGAGCTTGGTCACTAGCCTGTGGCACTATTGAGAGGTGACAGAACTTCAGGAGGTGGGGCCACGTATTAGGTCTTTGAAGGAATTCCCATGGAAGTGGATGTGGGAAACCCTGCCCCTTCCTCTCTCTTTCTGCTTCCTGGTCACGTTCTGGTGAGCAGTTTTCTCCTCCATGCACTCCTTGCTGATGAGCTGTCTTCCCACAGACCCAATAGCAACAGGGCCAAGTAACCACAGACTGAAACCTCTGTAATTCTGAACCAAAATAAAACCTTTCCTTCCTTAAGTTTATTTGTCTCATTTATTTTGTCATAGCAATAGAAAACTAATGCATTCTTTTTAAGTAATATCTTTTTCACATTTAACATTTTCATTTTATGGATGAAAGAGCTCAAAGTAGGGTTTACCTAACATCATTGGGTAAAACCCAATTCAATTATGGGTAATTACTAATTACAGTGGGGCTGACACCAGGCATGGTGGCACATGCCTGTAATTCAGGTATTTCGCAGGCTGAGGCAGGAGGATCTCAGGTTTAAGGCAAACTTTGGCAAGTCCAAGGGATAGTGATGCAGCTCTGTGGTAAAGCAACTCTGAGTTGAATGTCAGTACTTCAAAAAAATAGGACTTAACATTAGGTTCAAGGCTTAGCATCTATGCAGCCATTTTAAATTCTTATCATAAGTCCTTTCCCACCCTAGAGGGGCACTTACAGAGACTTGTCCTTCCCACCTCTCATTAACCACCCCACCAGAACATTCCCTTACATGTCCTGTCAGCTCATCTTAAGTTCTTATGCAAGCAGCTCATGTGAGTTCAAGTGACCTTATGAAAGCCATCCAAATCACTGAGAGCTAAGTTCTTCCTGCCTCTCGCTTTTCCAGACTGATGACCTTTGTCAGACCCTGACTGGCAAATGAAACTTTCTATGTGTGGATCTCCTCGCCTGGCTTTTGCGTTGCTCATTTGCGTCGCATTTTCCTTTCGCTTAAATTAATATCTGTATATATACAAATTCAGTCCTGTAGTGACTTAACTATTCTTTGATTCCCACTTGGAAGTAAAAATCATATTTTCATCCATAGGACTCTTCAGGCAACCACATAGTTGCTTTCTTAAAATTATTCAAATTTCTTCTAAGTGCCAATACTGGTGCAAATTGTTTAAGTTAGCATTCATATTTTTGTAGTTCAATTCTCCCAATGAAACACATAAAAATTAATAAGAACTAGAGCTTTATTGAACAGTAGCAGTGTAATGGCCACAATAACAACTAAATTCAGTCTCTACTAAAGCAAATAACATTCAAAAGATATGAAACATGTAGAGGAAACTCAATCCATATTTTCCATAACATTTCTGTAGAGAAGTGGCTTTTAAATTTCAAGTTCATGGTAATGGGATGTAAAAATGCAATGAATTGCAATACTCTACATAATCAAATATAAAAACAAATTCTCATCAAAGAGAAAATGTTTTGTCCTAAATTTTGTTTCCTTTTTCTACTAGTGGTTATACAATGTCATGACAACACCCCTGAAAATTGAAGGAAGGAAGCATTTATACATGTAAACACAAATAAAAGAATCTATGCTCAATGAATGAGAATCTATGACTCAACAAATCAAGGTAGATGAAGTCTGTAAATTGTCTTTTCTTAAGAGACTTAATGCTTATTTGGGAACGTAATATATTGGCACACAGATTAAAAATACTAGTGCATATTTTAACTTGAATGCATAGGAAACAAAATGAAACTCTATATACTGAAAGAAGAAAGAACAGTGTGATTAAAAAGTAAGGCAAAACTGAGATCCATACAAATTTTTTTTTTTTTTGCCATTTAAATAACTTCTAACCATTGTAATGCAAGTTCCCACTTTGTTTTAATTACACAAACCTAAATAGTTTTATGTTCTTGAAATTCAATTATAAAGATCATTTTTAGCATTTGGATAAAAATGTATGGGCAGTTGATACATTTAATGACATTCTTCATAATTGAAATTATGGGAACAGCATCATAAAAGATATTAAAACTTAACTAACTGCTTGAAAATGACACTATCATGTTGTATCCATTTAAAGAAATTAATGATTAATTGATACAACTTTTATATTTGACTTTGGGTTGGAGTTCATATTTCCAATGCCTTTATACCTTGACAGCACCTTGTAGTTTTTACAGTAGCACTTTAAATAATATTTAGGCTGCTTTGAAATAAGACTCTTTCTGCCATTTCAAACTCATGTTTTTCCTTATTCATATGTGTTTATTATGACTATACAATATCACTAATGCTAATGGTTAGAATTATCATGCAATAATATAAAAATGTCACATTATTTTCCATATTCACAAATGTCACATCAGCAATCAAGCTGTCCATATAGTTTATTGAAACACCTTGCTTCTTTCTACATCACTGCTTCCTAATAACAAAAGATGTGGCCATCTGAGGATTTTCAGAGTGATTTAGCACAAAGCAAAGCATGGTTATGAATATTAAAGGTATTTTAGGTTAATTTAAAATACATATATATAATAAACAGTGTTATATTTAAAAATTAGATAGGATAATTACCATTTCTTGAATTTTTCTACCTCATTATCACCATTTATGTGTGTGTGTGTGTGTGTGTGTTTATATGCCATGCAGATATATAGAGATAACTTTTTGTGACTGTACTTCCCTTGACTAATAAATACAACTGATAGAGAGTACATGATAAATCAATACTCATTAAAATATTGCATTCTTATTGATATTTTATCTGGTCAATGATATCTTCCCTGAGCATTCTATGTAACGATCTAATGATTCAAACAACTAATTCAAACTTTTTTTTCATTAATTTTTAACATCAAATAACAGTAAGTATTTAACCTAATAATTATGTTTATTGTCTGTTTCCTCCCAGTATGAAGTAAGTTCCATAAAGGCAAAAATACTGCCCCTTGTTTTAAAATCAAACTTACTTTAACTGGTATATAAGAAAACAGGAATGTAATGGAGTACCATGTATATTCTCATATATGTATACACTGTGCAGTGTTTTAAAGCAGGTTAAACCTATCTATCTCCTTAAACATTTATCATTTCTTCATGGTAAAACATTTTAACATTCTTTTTTCCAGGACTGAGAAGTCGCTCAGTAGTAGTGTTTACCTAGCATGCATGTGGCTTTGGGCTCAATCTCCGGTCATGCAAAATATTCCTTCCTCTAGATTTTTGAAATGTACAGTACATTATTATCTAATCATCCTACTATAAAGTAGCACACCTCGACTTCTTGTTACTGTCTAATAGTAAGTAAGCATCCATCAACCTTACCTGCTTCCCAGTATACTCCATCTCTGATAACCACCATACTGTTCTCAACTTTTATAAGATCAAATTTCTATATTTGATATATGATTGAGATTATGCACTATTTGACTTTTTTTTACCAAAGTCTTATTTATAAACATTTATCTTTGATTCTGTTTTTTGACAAATTATAATCACTAACACTTGCTTTAACAGTAAATAACTGGGAAAGAAGATGCAACTGGAACCTTATGAAAGAGTAAGCGCTACAGTTAAAAAATACAAATTTGAAATTTACATACTGTGAATTTCATCTTTTTTATGTGTAGTAGTTTTGAGTATTGAAAATTGATTAGTGTTATGTAATAAAGATACAGAACACTTACTTTCACCCACAGTATCTCCTTGTGTGGCTCCCCTGAGGTTGACCATTCCTGCTCTTTACTTCTACCAACCCCAATCATGGAACATCAACTTGGTATTTTTCAACTTCTTATAGTTAATGTCTTTTCCAGAATACCAAAAAAGGTTTTCATATAGCTTATAGTACTTTTTCATCTAGCACATGGCCTTTATCATAATACATTTGTGGTTTACATATGTTGTTTCATGTAACAAGAGTTTTTTTTTTTTTTTTTCTCCCCTTTGGTTTGCATTTTATATCCTAGGTCAATTCTCAAATCTTTTGCTCTCTTTTTGTGTGTATGTTCCATGTGTGCTGCCCTTAAGGGCAAGCCTGGACCCTTGCACAGATGCTTCTACTTTATAATGGAGCTCTATCCTGAAAAACCCATCATAAACTAGACACATTTTAAGTTATAAATGCATTTGCTGTACTTAATCTATTAAACATCATAGCTTAATAGTACAGTATATGGTAGAGTACCAGTTGCCACACCCTGATGGTGTGGCTGACTGGGAGCTGCAGCTCATTGCTGCTGTTCAGCTGCATGGAAGATTTTACCACACAGAGCTAGCCCCATAGTGCTAGTCTGAGAAATCATCAAAATCAAAGTACAGATTTTACTGGGCACATATCACTTTCAGTCCATCCTAAAGTTGAAAAATCATATGTCAGGTCATTATAAGTCAGGACTATCTGTGTTTCTTTGTACACAGAATTAGGGAATCTTTCTGCTTCTTTCTTTTTCAGTAATTGTCCCACAATTTCCAGGTCTGAAGGCCCTCATTTTCCAGGTTCTCTAGATGGCCAAATAGTTTCAGAATTTTGGCTCCGTGTTGTCCCACAAACCACAAGGCTGACTCCATCCTTTGGGCAAGGTGTTGAGTACATATGAGAGAGACTAAAATAGTAGGGTTCCTCACTTTCACTTCAGACCACAGCATTCCTGTTTCTAAGGTAATGATCATGATTTTTCTCAAGAAACTTTTGGAGACTATGTCACTGTCAGCTTCATAGCTGTCTAGCTATGTGATTGTGGTTGAGCCTTGGACAGGTGTGACAGAAGAAAAGTAAGAAGAGGAAGAAAAAAATTTTCCCCACACTCCTCAGATCTCAGAGTTCCCTTTCCCACCTTTTCTGACTTTCCTTAGGAGATTTTTCTCCTTTCCCACTGTGCTATTCTACAATTCAGATCACCATTAGGTCAAAGCCAGATGATAAAGAAAGAACAACAGGAAACTGTCCAATCTGCCAGCCACTCTTCAAGTTTTAAGTTTTCACTCAGTCTGTCTCTTTTGGCTTCCTTTTCAGGGCGCTGTGTTTTTACTTTTTGTATTGCATCCAGGGTTTTAGTTGAAAGCAGTTGGGGGACTGGGGGAGTTGCATTGTAGTGGGTTTCTACAGCTTAGCCAGCACCAGAAGTCAGAAAATACAGACTTACCTCTACAAATACCCAGGTCTTTACTTCCACATAGAATGAATCATATTAATTTAATTTGCCAATGATAGAAACCCTTAATGTACTTATAAATTAAAAAATATGTACATCCATAGCTACATATAGATATATCTGCTTAGAGATAAATACATAAAATGTGTGGCTTATTAGATATGTAAAATCTATTAAAAAGTTGTCAGAAAATGTGGACACTGGTGCTAATAATAATGGTGTCCCAAAGGAGATAAGAACCATGAGGGGAAGAAAGGTTAGAGACTTTCCTTGTTTTACACAACAGAAAGGAAGAGAGCAGGACTTAAATCCAGGCTTCTCTGGTTGTAAATTTGGACTCACAACACTATACCATACATGTTAAGAAAGATTTTTTTCTGATTTATATCTTTAACCTATACAAGACAGTGTGATTAGTGGTGCAGCAGAGTTTAAGTATCAAGTTCAGAAGTAGCACTAAATGGCAAAGTTTTCCTCTCCTGAGGAGGGAAAGAGATTTTACTAAGACCTTGACCTTAATGAATAAGATGCACAACAAATAGAAGGGACAGTGCATTACACCATGTAGAAGAGCAGCAGGAAAGAGAAAATAGAGGACAAGAAATGATTTCCACTCCTCTCATGACAAGAAGAAGGGATAAGTGACCAAGTTTTTATGAACAAAGTTAATTGTTATTATATGATCTGTGTTAGGTTCTTAAAGGCATTTTTTTGTGATGATTATCATAGCCATTTAAAGCTCAAATGGTAGCATGCTCACTTATTTGAACTCCTTCCTTTTTAGGGAAATTGTTTTAGAATCTATTTGCTTTACCATCATGTCAATCTTAAATGGAGAAATTCTATGTTCTCACTTAAATTTGAAGATTTCTCTGCTACCTATTTTTCTTTCTTTTTATTTTTGATCATGATAAACATCCAAACAAAAATTTAAAAAGGAACAGTCTAACAATTATTATAACTTTAATTGATAATGTTTATTTTTGAATATGGTCTATAGTCAGGCTTAATTTTCATGTGAAGGGTCTGACAGAATTTGCTATTGTAGTTGTCTCAAATATGAAGTCAAATGCTTTTTTCAAAATCCTAGGCAATGAAAAACTGTAACTAAAGGACTTAACTAGCTATTCTAATGGAATGAATAGATAGCTCATCAGAATGAATATACTTGGGTTTTAATAAAAATGTCTATTTTTATTATCCTCTGTAGTTCTGAAAATCCTAACTTTGCTTTCCTCTCTTTCTTATTATGTGGCTAAGTGTATATTTACCCCTTAAAAATCCTTGGCCATTTCCCTGAAGGGGATAGAGTCAGTGGACTGAATAGGATTAGCATCAAAAGTCACCACTGCTTTCCCAAGCAGAGTTTAAAAATAGGATCATTGAATAATAAGGGATTTAGGTCTCAACTGAGCAGGATGTAGAAGAAAATTATTTGGATTTAGACCAATAAAGATTAGAGTATGATTAGAGAATACCATGTCTTTTATATCTGATTGAGGGACTTGAAAGAGAGGACTTGCAGAGAAAAAAAAAAAAAAAAAAAGGTCACAAAATTTTTCACTTGCTTCCCTAAATCAATCAAAGAAAGATTGCTCTTTCCCTATACGTATCTAAGTCTGAGAGTACTGACTGTAATGAACACAAAGAGGTGAAGGTCTAGCATTGTAGCTGTGTAGGGTTTAATGAAAATTACCTTTGGGAAATAGTCAATATAGGAATCAAGGAACCAAGACAGGTAACCAATAATAATAACTTTTATATAGATCTTTTATCTTAAAGAATCCCAAAACAATTTCCAAGGAAGAAAATGTGTCATACTCAGCTAAAATCCATCTACCCCTAGAGTGAGGAATTTATATTTAATATAGAATTCTTGGCAAGGACAAATGAGAGAGAAAGTTCTTCAATATAAGCGTAGTTTACATTTCTTAATTAAAGCTTGGATAAAAGAAAGAGTTCCTCTTTGCTTCTGCTAAGAATATTTTGTGGGAGGAAAATAATTCTATAAAATAATCATTAAAATATTTCTTCAGCTTGCTGAAGTAGATGTCTACTTATATTAACAGTTTAACAATAAGACAATAATTGATAAGATAAAATCAGGTATCAAGTATCATTTAAGAATAAGCAAAAAAAACATTTAAAATTGCTAAGTACTTATCTAAATTCATAATTTCAAAATTGTGCTAGAAATATATTTTGTTCAGGCATTTTGTTTCCTTTATGCAGATAGGAATGTTTTTTTGAAAAATAACCTGTTAAAATGTATTTGTACAAAGTAGGACATGAAGAATTTTTGTACTTTTTCAAAATGAACATAAAGCTAAACTGACATTTGAACAATTTTTTTTCTATCTAAAATGCCACTTATTCTGAAATCTGTAGAAAATTTCAGAACAGTAGCAAGGACAATGGTTGAAAATGCCTATGGTTGAAAATTCTGATGTGACTGGTTATCTGTCAGGTTTTTGTTGTTGTTTCTGTTATCTCTCTTTTTTTTAGTGAATTTCTATTATAGAATGATGAATTTAATTTTTAACTGAGAATTGAAATAAAGTCTGTGATTTTTAATGCTACACACATGAACTTTTTATAAAGGCAAGAGCCAAAGAGAGACCTTTTCCTTTCATAGAAGTAATTATTTATTCTGAGTGTAATGTATTGTGAATAGCTTCAGTTTCTACCATAGGACTGTGAAAGTATTAACTATAATTGATAAGAACTTACTGAAGTGTAGTGAGACAATTAACATTGCTCTGAAATTGAAATGGAGACTATCTTGTTGGACCCATGTGTTTAATCATATTTATCATAGTGAATATATGACCTATGTTAACTATTTTCAATGATAACTCCCATGGATAGTTGGGTACTGTGTGTATGTGTGCATGTGCACATAGGCATCTTTATGTGAATGTATGTGTATTTGTGTACTTGTATGTGCACATATACATATGTTACTTAGCGACAATTTAGTAACATAGTGAGGTCCAGAGTTCATGAGAATCCTCAAAAACCATCTTGATAATGATGTAGTTTACCATTAAAATCTGCATTTTTCTTTCAGCGCTTGCAAATTTCAATATAACATCAATATTCTCTTAATAATTCAGTAAGTAGTTCTAAATATAAATTGCCACTCCATGCTGTTAATCTTTCATAAAGCACTATCTCACTTTGAGGTTTCATTGTCATCATAATCTATTAAGTATTTGAAACTAAAGGGACTTCTTTTTTTCATAATGATCTGAAAACCAAACACTATTTGGAAATATGAGTTCATCTCTAATCTATTCTTTCATTCCATAATAGCTTACTATAACAGAAACAGGGGGATGAGCTGTGCTTAAAACAGTTCTTCTAATATAGTAAGATCCCAATAATTGTTAACAGATATAATTATTCCTATTCATCTTAGTTACTGTTTTATTCATTTCCAAATTAAGAATAACAATCTTTACTGTTTTAGTAAGATTTTTGCCTCTATGACCAAAATATATGACAAAAACAACTTAGAGGAGAAAAATTTTATTTTGAGCTCAAAGTTTCAGAAGTTCAGTCTAGGATCCATGGGTTCCATTTTTTCTGAGCTGGAGGTGAGATGGAAAATCGTAGCAGACAGGTAAGAGGGTGGTTGCTCACTTCATGGCAGGAGAGGAAGGAAGAAAGAGAAAAAGAGAGAGAGAGAGAGAGAGAGAGAGAGAGAGAGAGAGAATGCATGAGGGAACAAGGATAAAATATAAACCACAAAGACATGATCCCCTGTGACATAACTTCTTCCAGCCATGCTCCACCTGCCACCTAGTTAGTCCATTAAAATTAGAATATACAGTTTAGGTTGTGGCTTTTAAAATCTGATCATTTTTCCTTCTTCATTAACATAGGAACTTTTGGGATACACCTCATAACTAAACCATAACATTTAGAATGAATTAGTGCATGCATTTACCTCTCACATTTCTTGAATTATGTGAACAAATGTATATTCAGTGCATGGTTGTGTGACCTGGTTGCCCCAGGCCTGTGAGAATATAGTCCACCATGGCAGGGGCTTGTGGAATATGAGACCTAGTTACCTCATGGAAGCAAAGAGAAGAAAGGAAAGGCCAGGATTCTAAAATATCCTTCAAAAACATGCCCCAATTGACCTGTCTATTTTCAAATATGCCCCACCTCTCAATGAACTACCACTTCCCAATATGCCATAGTCTTGGGACCAAGACTTCAGCATATGACCTTTGGGGGACATTTATGATCCCAACTAGTACATTACAGGTCATATGATAGTTGCAGTTTAATAAAGTCTGCTATTATTCTTGTCACTGTGGATGGAGGTAAGCATCCTGTGGATGTATTGGATTTGAGTGTGATAAGGAAAGGGAATAAGATGGAGGGTATATGGCACCAAAGATAATGGGTATTTGGAGCACAGAGATTTGCCATTGTTGGCAGAAAATTCTGATAACAAATTAGCAAAATAGAAAATTAGCAAAAACAGCAAATTAGATAAAAATTAAAATTAGCTGCAGAATTAAAGGATACAGCAAAATGATGGCACTTAGGAAAGCAGCTTAAGTTTTTCTATATTTAACTTAAATTCTGCTTGATGGGATACACCATTTCCCACTGATAAATTTTACCTTGTTTCAAAATTACATTTTCGATGCTTCAAATATTTAACTAATTGGGAGAGAACTCATCATAGTGGTTTTAAGTCTTTAAAGATAATAAGAAAAAAAATTCAAAAACAAATAAATTTAAGTATCAATAAAGAAACTTAGATCATATATAAAGTATTTCATTTAAATCTTTTTTACCTACTGGATTTTACATTTGCAACAAAAGTGAAAAGTGCATTTCCAAAAACAGAGATTTAGTGGATTGTTTGTAATCAAAGGAGCTAAAATATATTTTAAACTATTTAAAAAATGCATGTCTTATTGAAACAGAAAGAAGCTATTGTTTATCAAACATTGAATCAGAAAGAAAATTGTACTCAAAACTCTTGCCTACTTGGGATATTTTGCTATTCTCCTGAATTCTGGGTCTGGTTATTTTGATTAATGTTGAGAGGCTGTGAAAATGACTTCCCTAGAAATCTTGACTATGCTAGGAACCAATCTGTCTTCCATGGCTTAGTTGTGGTCCTGCCTGGAGGCAAAGGATGGATAACCTGAAATAGAATAAGAGACCCAAAGGAGAGGATTAAGTCACTAGATTAGTGGTGACCATATGCTCTTTAGAAGGTTCATGAAATTGCTCATTTTCATGGGGAAAAAATGCATTTCTCTGTAGCCTTAAATTTTAGTGAGAGAACAATGCCATTGGTTTCCTTTAAAATACTTACTAAAGCCATTGGAGCAAGTAAATTTTGAGGAGAATATTTTTGTTCCAGTTATAAAGATGCTAAATTATTATTATGAAACCCTCTCTTCTCTCTCCTTTTCTCACCATCTTTTCCCTTACTTCCTTGCCTTCTCTTTTCCTCTTTCTTTCCTTCTTGCTGTTTTCATTTTCCCTCCCTCTTTGGCCCTGCCTCCTTAATGCAGTCCCCCCCCCCCCATTTCTTCTTCTTTTCCTTCTCAAATATTGTGATCTATGTCACTAATAATGATGTCCTGGTCCAATTTTTTATTAGATTCCTTAGCAGTAGGAGAACATTCTAAAAAGAAATAAAACTCCTTTGAATTTAAGACACACTGTCTTATTTATATGATTCTTTACTATTAGTAAACAAGTGTCTTAAGGGAGGAAGGGGCCAGGGTCCAAGTATCTCTTTAAAGGCATACCCTCAATACCTAAATTCTTCCACTAGACCCACCTCCCATAAGTTCCACCACCTCTCAACAGCACCCCAGGGTGAAAACCATGCCTTAAATACATGAAGTTTTAGGGCACATTTTAAATCCAAACTATAGCATTGGCTAAAGATGCAATTTTTATGGGACTGATAACTCAAAAGTTAATAATCCTTTTTAAACTTGGAAAGGACTAACCAAATGGATTTTGTTTTCTGCTTTGTCCTACTGTATTATTAATAGCACTTAAATTAAGCAATGTTACTGAAGTGTAATGAATTAATATACTCAATGAGAGAAAGAAGAGAAATTCATGAATTATATTTAAGTTAAAAATTTCTATTATCAAGGAAAATTTGCTAATTTTATTTTAATAGTACTCAAGACAATCCATGCTATCTAATCTCTTGTGCCTTCATATTATCCATTTGTTCTTTCTTCTACCTAGTATATTCATCTTTGTCTATTTCTCACATTGACAATTTTATAACTAAAAAATGTCACCTGTCGTATGTATGGTGCTTTCCCTGAGTCCTCTGCCCACAACATTCCTGGTGAATATGATATGTCTTTCTCAGAATTCTAAGTATTATTTTAGGGAGTTCCTTTTATATTATGGAATTTCCTCTTTTTCACCTTGAAGTATAAATGCTTGTTATAAATCAACTCTCTTCTACAGACTACAGACTTAAGGGCAAGGTGGTTTCATATTTATATAGGTACGAGTGAGAACACCACATTCAGTGTCACAGGCTTTGATGCACAATGAACTTGCTGGATGAAAAACAGAAACACCTTCAATCCAGATCCAGAACATGGAGGTAAACACTTGTTATTAAGACTCCATATATTTTAAGCATGCATTTAAGAAATGAACCTTCCCCTCATTTCATGTATTTGAAATGAGGTGATAAGCATATTTTAATGAAATAAGTTAAGTGTAAATTTTCTTTTATTCAAACCACCTGTCTTAAAAAAACAGACCAGAAAAACCTTAGTCTATTGAAAACCATTGTCTAAATATGTATGATTACTAGACATGAAGAATTCTAGTTTCCTCTGCTTTAACATAACAAGAAAAGGAAAAAAATTAATATTAACATTTAATTATAATATTATGGCCTAGGACTTTGATAGTACTTACCATAGGTCAGGCATTCTTCTATAATCTTTTCTATACAACATATTTACCTTCCCAAAAGTTGTGTGAAGAAACTGAGTCACTAAGAGCTCATGTCACTTGACCAAGGTCACACAACTTGCAAATATCAGAGCCAGGATTTGAATCCAGTTCACATGACTGGATTTGAATCTACACTCAAAACTGCTGCCTGGCTATATCTCTTGCTCTGATGGTTGGAAAGGGGGCATAAGACCATTTCCAGCAAAATGTGCATGATTCATTCCAAAGGGAATTATTGTGCCTCTGTTGGGAATCACAATCTTTAAATGTAATCTAAATGTAAAGTTATATAAAGCTAATGCATATCTATTCTTATCATACAGCTTACTTTTATTAAAATTTAGTAGTTATAAAATATATGTTCAGATTAAGATGAAAATATTAGAACGTTATTTTTAGGCAAAGTTTACTAATTTTTTTCTTAATATTACACTTATTTTAAATTGTATCATGGTCATATACATAGTCTTATTTCTTTTACATGATGATTACCTTTTATAATAAAACTCAAGAAAATTCTAATTTCTGTTGAAATGTTTCATTATTATTAGATAGGCAGTCACATATCTTTATGGAATACAAAATATATATTAACTTTATTACCATTTCTGAGTTTTATACATAAAAAATATATTTTCAAACCACAAATGCAAACACCTTGGATATGATGAAAGACACTGAAATTTGCAAAACTCAGCTTCTTCATTTTAAAAGGAGGGGGATGGAGATTTCAAGAAGCTAAGCAACTTGTCCAAGGTCATGCAGTTAAATGTGACATTATGATTAAGTGAAGTCATTCAAAGTACCTTTTTAACAGAATGGTACGAAATAATTAATTTGGTTTGATTCTCCTTTGAATATCTTCTATCTTCTGTAGTTGATCAGAGTTTCTCTTACTTACATGTTAAACTTATTTATCTTTGCAGGAGTATAAGCATTCTAATTTATTTTGATATATATCATTTATGCACACACATTATTTTCTGGAAAGTTTTATTGGAGATTTAATTTTATTATGCAATGAATAGATCTATATCAATATATGCAAAGATAGTTCTTGATATGGACATGTAAAATGAATGGATAGAAAGAAATGTCTACATGAAGAAACATAAGAAATATCTAGATGAAGTTCTAAACATGCTACCCCAAAATTCGCATTTGAGAAAACAATAGATTCAAGGAGGTCTTTCTGTCTTCCCACTGTTTTCCCCTCAAAAAAGCCATAAAAGAATTCTCTGACCTTCCTCTAAAGTAGGTCATAACATGCTCACTACTTCTGAAGAAAAGGAAAGAAAACGGACACCAAGAAGAATCTGAACAAACAGACCTTGTCAAATTTCCCCTAATTCATTACCATTAGATTATATCTTCTTGTCCTTCTCTCATCTTTCTGATGACTGTCCATAAAAATACACATTTCTCTCATTCTTTGGGTCTTCGCATTTTAAGTCTCCCATGTCCTATAAAACCTATGCTAAATAAATGTGCCACATTTTCTTTTGTTAATTTATCCTTTCCTAGAGGGTTCTCAAACATAATCCTGGTGATGGGTGAGGAAATAAACCTTTTCTTCCCTACAATATGTATACTGAAATTATAAGTAAAGAAAATATAACAGAAACTATGAAAATTATTTACAATTGCACTTATACTAACATTTAAGAGTTGAATTCAAATTCTGTAAATTTAAATTGAAACTACTAATTTGCCATACTTCTGTTAAAGTATTCCACCAATTGACCATGTGCCCTGAATTAACATTGAGCATAAATTAAGGGGGATCTGGAAACCTTCTCAGGAGGTAAAAATTTAAAGTAGTTTTCTTTTTATTTCTATACTGCCACAAATCAAGGATGGTTTATAGAAAAAAATTTCATTTTTCTACACATTTTAAGAAAAAATTCTGACTAAAGGATGCCAAATCCTATGGTAAATGAGGAAAACAATGTACCATGATCTGTTAAAAAAATAAAAATGAAAAAAAGAAGAGAGAGAATCATGGGTTATTGAAACACGAGAACTCTCTTCAAAATTATATATTTCTGCTACTTGGAAAAGAATGTAATTTTATATTGACAATAGAAAGTATAACTGAAGTGAAGACTTATAGAAGCAGTGCTTTTTTTTAAGATAGAAAAGTTCACTAATAATGGAATCACTGTAGTACAAGGGTTTTCTGTTTGGGGCAGGGGGCTAGAGAATAGACTTATTTGGAGCAAGAGTCCCTGCTTTGCTTGGATCCTAGGATTCTAGTTCAAATTAACTATTGTGCCTTCTCTCTCATTCTTCTCATGTATATGAGTTTCCCACACGCTGAATCATTCCACCATACTGCTTTTCATGGTTTTAAACCTGCTCGTTGGCAATGTTCCTTTTCTTCCTAGACACCAAAGCTCCCTCTTTTTTCTTACAGCTCAAGGTGATCTTATCTACAGTTCTGTGATGTCTATCAAATGACTTATGTCCACGTGCTTGCACTGCCTTATGGATATTGTAGTTGCTCAACTACCCACACAAAAATTCTTATGCAAACAAATATATAGCTATTTCATTTGACTAAGATGCAATGTTCCCTAATATCTGTAGATTTTTTAAACATACTTATTTTCATTTTGTAAGCATGATCATATTTAAGTTCATGATAAATGAAGACTCCACAATTGTTCTTTTCACCTTTGATTTTCAAGGAATGGCTAGAATTAGTTTTTATATTACTCTTTCACTGAAAATTATAAGAATATCATTTTTCATAAGCAAGATTGTACAGTATAAAAGAATATCAAAGTGTCAAAGTGTACTCAAATAAAATTAGTGGTTATTGCAGTCTACTGTTTTACTGAAGAAGTGACTGACTTATGTTTATTCCTGTTGACACACATTAGTTCTGTTTTGGTGCTACAAATTAAATTATAGAACCTAGGTTACCATAACAAATATCTTATGTTATCCAAACTGGCACAAAGTGAATATAATTATATTTTAGGCTAATTAAAATGTTTGTTAAGATTCTTGCCTTTAAGGATTCTATAATCCAAAAGAGAGCTAAAAATACTTTCGTTATTAGAGATTAAAAGAATCATTTATTATATGTATTGCTTTCAACAAAGAACATTATTAATACATTTATAAAAAACAGTTTTCCTAATCCATCTAACTTTGCTTTCTTTGCCTTTCTTTGGATCTTCCATTCATTCTGAAATAAATGCTCCTTGACCTTGGCAGTCTTTACCCCCAAACCAAGCATATGATGCACGATGACCTCCTTCCTCATCATGGCCTTATCTCTCCTCATACTCACTATTTCTGTCTCTCTTTCTACTGCCTACTAGCAGTGAAACTAAAGCAGTACTTAAGGTTCTCACTCTTCATTCCCTCACCAGTGATCTACTTCCAAATGTCCACTTTCAACTAAAAGCCACATCAATGTGTCCTTCACACCCTTTCTTCTTTACCTCCATCCTCATTATTTTCATATCTCTTGATCTTTCTTTTTCAATATCTATTTATGCATGGTAAAATATCCTGTGCTCAACTATCTTCAAGATTTCTGAACATCTGAATGGTGCTGGGGCACTACAATACTGATGAGGTAACGTTATAGTAAAGTAGCTTCAAAATTAGAGACCTTGAACTGAAATTCTGGTTAAAGCTAATCAACTTAAATTAAGTTCAGTGCCTTCCTATGACTGTGCTATTGTTATTATTACCTTTTCTGGCATGGAGAAGGAAAAGTAAAATCAATTGTTTAAAGAAAATATATTGAATATGGTACTTATTACAAGGGAAAATGCTCATGCTGGGAATATGGTAGTTGTTATGGTTTAGACTAGAGATGTCCCCACAAAACTCATGTGGGACACAATTAAAAAATGTTTAGAGGTGAAATGATTGTGTTATGAGAACTTTTACCTGATCTGTGCATTAATCCACTGATATGAATTAACTGGGTGGTAACTAGGTGGGGAGCAACTGGAGGAGGTAGGTCACTATACATTTTTCTCTCTCTCTCTCTCTCTATATATATAGTTCTTCCCGGGTGCCATGTCCTGAGATGCTTTTCTCCACTGGACTCTTTTGCATGATGTTTTATCTCACTTTGAACCCTAGAGCAATGAAGTCTGCCATCTATGGACTGAGACCTCTAAAACTGTGAGCTCCAAAATAAACTTTCTTTCTTGTATGCTGTTCTTGTCAGGATTTTTGGTCATAGCAATGAAAATGCTGACCTAAATAGTAGTGCAGAAGAAAATTGATTCCTCTCTGAGCACAGTGATGAAGTACATATTTTACCTCTAAATATTCTCTTTCTCTTCCACCAGTATCTTTCCCACTTCATTGTAATTTTTTTCATGATGGTACCATACTTTCTTTCTTCTCTGCTTCCATCATCAAATGATGTGCCATCCATAATTGCATGATATCTGTGTAGTTTCTTTTACCAAGCACAATATATTATAAAAATGGAACCATACACAAACTCAAAACACATACTTTACACATATTTAAATATGTTTAAGCTATGATTTGAGCATGTCCCTAAAGTTCATGTATCGGAAACCATCTCCAGGGCATGTATTGGAAAGTGGGACATAATGAGAAGTTTTAAGATCTTCAATGCCATTGTTGAATAAATGGATTTCTTATCTAGAGAGTCAGTTTTTCATAAATACAATTGCAGTTCTTCTTGTAGCTGACTCTCACTGCCCTTGCTCCATTTCCCTTTCAGCATGGGATGACACAGAATGAAGACCTTTATGAAATGCCAATCTCATGCTTTTGGATTTCCCACCCTTCAGAACCATGAACCAAATTTTTCTCTGATTTTCATAAATACCCAGTCTCAGGTATCCTGTAATAGCAACAGACAATGGATTTAGTATTATACCTTACACATATTTAAATGTAGTAGCAACATGTCCTAAACATAACTGATAAATGAAAAAGATGAACATCAAGTTTTGTTAGTTCCACTTGATTTAAGGGTATGTCTTGCTGAAGCACTGGTATTTATAACAAAAAGAAACAAGGATGTCACTGATTGGAAACACTATCTACAATATATAAGTGAGCAAAGTTCAATAAAGGATCCTTGGACAGAAAAAAAAGAACAGTTATTTTCATAAAACTATGTTGATAACCATAAATTAATTTTAATAGCTTATTGGAACTACTTTATTTCCCTTGCAACTTTTAAAGGCAGAAAAATAAAGGCTTTGATGGTTGAAGGAATTCTCTATATTATTCATACTGCATTGTTTTATAACTCAATTTTGGAGGTTTTAGAAAAAATCCCCAGTCACATGTTTGAATAGTTAAATTCCTCCATCTCCAGTTAGTTTAGTACTATATTTTAAATAAATTAACATATTATAATAAATAATTTTGTCTAGATCTTCAAGGTCATTGCTGAAATTAACTTTGCTTATATTAGGAAATGGGTTTGACTAGAGAATGCAATTACCTTATGCTAGATTACCCAATAACAAATTTGAATAATGAGTATAAGTAAAAATTATCAAAATACAGGATTCAGATAGAACTTTCTAGGGTCAACTGAAAACACAAAAGAAAGCATATATATTAGACAACAATATTCCCTAAACTTCCAAGAGAAATAAACAATTTGTTTCCTACACTGGTGACTTTCACCTGATGAGAAACCCTGATTTATATATATTATCTGATGTTTATCATAATATTAGTTAACATAATAGCCATAGCAATCAATGCTCATGAGTAATAAGTGGTAAAGATGAGACCTATTCAATTAGAACTTCCTTGGTATTATTCAGAGATGAAAATCATGAATTTCAATTTCATTTTTCTGAACCAAGTTAATTAAACCTAGAGCAAAAAATCTATTTCATCTAGTTATAGCTTTATCCTATGACATAAATATATAATGGAAGTACATTGTGAAAATTATGTATTTTTATTCTGAATGAATTAAAATTATTTAGACAAACATTATTACCCTTACTAAGTATAGTAAGCTTACAAATAATTTGTGGTTTTGAAAATAATTATGCCATGTGGAAATATATATCATTGTTCAAATAAGAATTCAAAACACTATCATGTGCTTCAAAATGTGCATATTTATCTTACAGTTTCAGTATTAAAGTGGCTTGTTTTCCAGCTTCTATATGATATGGTGCAATTTGTTTACTATTAAAAGAAAAATATAGTCTCCTGGAATTCAAATTTTATTAATATTTGATTTAAAGTCTGACAAATTTATATACTCCCAGGCATTACAGAAGAACTACACTGTATTGAGATCTTCCTTCTTCATTAAGCACATTTTATACTTTATGGGATGTATGTTTTCTGTTAGTATTGGCCTTTAAGTATACTTCTATATGGATTTAATTATAGCAGAATCCCTATCTTTCATTTTACATGTTCCATAGAGAAATGAAACTCAAGTAATTTAGAGAGCATCATTGCAGTCATTATTTGTAGTTATGATAACTTTAGATTTTCTCTTTATGAAAAACATGATAGTAACAAAAAAGTCTTCAGTAAAACTGCTAATCTGACAGCGTACTATTTCTCGTATGAAAAAATATACATCCACTTGCAAATAAACCATTATCAACTATAAATAATTCCAAATCATATTTCTCACTAGCATGCTTCTGATGTTTTTATTTTTTATCTAATTTCTTGGGCACTGTTCAGGCAAGCATGCAGAGTTGGAGCGAAACATGTTGAGTTCAAGTTTAAGAGACTTAGGAGATCACAAAAGTCTTTTTTTTCTCTTTTTGAGTATTTAATTTAGATAAATTCTGCAATACAGTTAAAGAATTCCCTGCTAAAAATGCAATATTCTTCGGCAAAATCAGGAAGCAGAGATAAACGTTAAGAAAGCCACCTAGGTGAATGTTTCCCTTACTAGTTTTCTGTAACTTCCTTAAAAGAATAAATGAAGGTGAAAATAATATAGAATTGTCTTTGTATTTTGCAACTTCTTTGCTACAAACCTAAAGTTACATTTTCTGGAAAATGGACCTAGAAGTATTGTCCTAGACAAGAAGTTACTGTAACAGGGTTGTGTTTACCTTTAGCAAAGAACACAAAGAACCTCAAAAATTTGCCATGTCAAGAAAAAAAGTCAATTCCTATTTCAACATAATATATATGAAGAGAACTCTCTGAAAGTTCCCACTGCTTTCAGTATGAAGAGAAAGACCTGTGAAGTCTTCAAAAGTCTTCATATTTTACCCACTCCCCATTCTTACTAATTTATTTTTCATCTTTCATCTCCACCCACATTTATCTCTTGGTAATTCTTTGAATCTTAGTTCTATATTGTCATGGCTATGGCAGGATAAAGAGTACCACAAAATGTAAGTGGGAAAACAACAATGTCTTAGTCCATTTCTACTGCTATAACAAAATTATTAAGCTTAACTTTTTTTTTTTTTCCTCACCATTCTGGAGAGAGGAAAATCCACAATCAAGGGCCCTAGTGGGATGACTTTTCAGTCTTCTATAGTGTATGACTCACAGCTAGAAAATATGAGGGCAGGGAGTAAAGTCATGGGATGATTTGTTCACTTAGTTAACTCAGTAATGGATAATGATTATCAGCCTGAAGGACTTGTTTTCCTCCACATGGTCTTCTCCATGTGAAACTTGCCTATGAACTATCTTTGGTTTTTTCCCTGATTGCTGGCTGAGTTTCAAGACTGAATAGCTTGAGAAAGAAACCATAAAGGAACTGTAATTCCTATTTTGAATTATTAGGTAGCATTGCTTCCCCCATATTATTTGTTAAAACAATTACAATACCTGGACCAAGTAAAAGGATAGAAGTTCAAAATGTTTCCATCAAGGTCACAAATGGTCTTGGTAGCATTTCTTTATATTATTTGAAATGTCAGAAATGTTCAGCACAGTGGACTACTCTTCTTGAAACCCAATATTATCTTGAATTCCATTATTTCGCATGTTTAAGGTATTCCCTCCTCTGTGCTGACAGCTCATTTTCAGTCTCATTTTCTTCCTCTAACTTCACTTTTTGTCCTATAAAATATTGTTCAGCCACTGAGAAGCAAATCCTGATCTGAATTGCTTTTTATATCTATACATTTCTTCCCTAAAATATCTTAATAAGTCTATGGCTTTAGATATTATCTTTATGCAAGTGACTTCCAGCAGTGTGTTCATATGTCCTCTATATCTATAAATGATTTAAAATTACCAGGCAAATATTTTATTATTTCTTTCTCATACCCTTTTTGTTGTTTTGTTTTACAGAGCAGTAAACAGAATTACCATCTACAATATATCTAAGATCTCTAAATCAAATCTATTGTCTTATCTCTATAAGACATTGTGAATCTATCCTTTTCTCTACATCTTCTTTTGTGCTATTAGTCTAATTTATTATTGTAATAATCCAGTATTATTACACAAAATATAAGTGGAAAAACAACTGTCTTAGTCCATTTCTGCTACTATAACAAAATTCCTGAGATTAGGTACTTTATAAACTGTTTATTTTTTTTTTCTCCTGGATTATTACAAAACTCTTCTGAACATGTCCTTTCATAAGGCAGAAATAACTTACAGTCCACCAAAAAAATATTTGATTCCCTCTCACCATGTGAAGATACTGTTTTGGCTACCAGGAAACTCTTAACATGTCTTTTCATATGGCAGAAATAACTTGTAGTCCACCAAAAAATATTTGATTCCCTCTTACCATGTGGAGATACTGTTTTGGCTACCAGACAGCACTGCATTTTAAACCTCCCAGCATCAGTCAAGAGGGGTGTTACAGTTTCTTGCCAACGTGTTGTGTCCAAATGGACCATGCTAATTCTGATCCCAAGTTGTTTAGAAGCCAGCGACTTCTTTCATTCTTCTTTCCTCCAAGAGAAGGAGGAACCAAAAGAAGAAAGAAACCTAAATCCCTGAATCACTGTATTAAAAAGTTCTTAGTTAAATCCATGTTGAATTGTTATATGAGAAAAAAAAATCCTCATTGTATTAAAATACTGATATATTGGATCATTTTTTGTATCAGTTTTTGTCAATTAAGTTAGTATACTACACTTTCTTTTTTTAATTATTATTTTTAATTTTTACAGACTACATTTTGATTCATTGTACAAAAGTGGAGTACACCTTTTTGTTTCTATGGTTGTGCATGATGTAGATTTATACCATTCATGTAATCATACATGTACATAGGGTAATGATGTCTGTCTCATTCCACCATTTTTCACACCCCAGCCCCCTCCTCCCTCTCATTTCCCTCTATGTAACCTAAAGTTCCTCCATTCTTCTCTCATCCCCCATTCCCCCACACTCATTATTTATCATCATCCACTTATCAGGGAAAACATTCAGCCTTTGGTTTTTGAGGATTGGCTTATTTCACTTAGCATGATATTCTCCAATTCCATCCATTTATCTACAAATGCCATAGTATTATTCTTCTTTCTAGCTGAATAATATTCCATTGTGTATATATTCCACAGTTTCTTTATCCATTCATCTGTTGAAGGGCATCTAGGTTGGTTCCACAATCTGACTATTGTGAATTGAGCTGCTATAAACATTGTTGTGACTGAGTTACTGTAGTATGCTAAGTTTAAGTCCTTTGGATATAAACCAAGGAAGGATACAATCAGTAATGTGAAAAGAGAGCCTACGGAGTGGGAGAAAATCTTTTCCACATATACTTCAGATAGAGCACTAATCTCCAAAATTTATAAAGAACTTATAAAACTTTACAACAAAAATACAAAGAACCCAGTCAATAAATGGGCCAAGCAACAGGACAGACACTTTACAGAAGAAGATATATAGGCAATTAATAAACATATGAAAAAGTGTTCAACATCTCTAGTAATTAGAGAAATGCAAATTAAAACAACCCTAAGATTTCATCTTACTCTAATTAGAATGGTTATTATCAAGAGCACAAACAATAATAGATGTTGGCATGGATGTGGGGAAAAGGGCACACTTAGACATGGCTGGTGGAGTTGCAAAGTGGTGCAGCCACTCTGGAAAGCAGTGTGGAGAATCCTCAGAAAACTTGGAATGGACCCACCTTTTGACCCAGTTATCCCACTCCTTGGTTTATACTACACTTTCTAAGCCCAGGAGAAGACCCTAAGAAAGTAAATCAAAAAAATAGTTTAAAAATCATAAAAAAGTTAAAATGCTATACTAGAAAAACATCCACTTAATAGAAAATAAGGAGGAACAAATTACTAATGAAAAAGAATTAAAAAAATGACAGAAGACAAATGCAATCATTTAATATCTATTTGATATGTAAGATATATATGGTATGTGTCATATGTCTTATATCATATTGTATTGTGTGGTCTATACTATTATTAAATTTGAATTGATAAAACAATTCAGTCAAAGGACAGGTGTAGACTGGTTCAAAAAGAAAAAAGAAAAAATTGTAGCTATAACTTTTCTACAGGAGACTTCCTTTGGATGCAAAATATAAAAATATTCAGAGCATACTTTTGCTTATTTTTCTATTCTCCCATTCATATGTAGTGTTAATTTTTTTTTTCTTTTGTGTGTGTGTGTGTGTGTGTGTGTGTGTGTGTGTGTGTGGTGCTGGGGACTAAACCCAGGGCCTTGTGCATGTAAGGCAAGTACTTTCCCAACTGAGTTACATCTCCAAACTCTCAATTCATTCTTAATTCAGAGTCTACTATTTAGAGTCACCCTATGCCTTTCCATTATAATGTGAAATAATACATCAAAACACTATGTTCAAAACACTACATCAGTGGTGTTCAAGCCCTATGTTCAAAACACTACATCAGTGGTCCACCAGATGCTTCTCTAAATTAGAAGCATCAGCATCACTTGAAAACTTGTGGAAAAGGCAAATTTTGTACTCCATCCACATCTAGTAATTGAGAAAATTTAGAGGGGTCTCAGCAATCTCTCCTGCTGTTTTTGTAACAAACCTCCCAGGTTTACATAGGTTCAATGATCACTGCTCTATCTGACTTCAGAGTGTAACTTCTGCATCTCCCGTTGTGTTAGAACCACACTTCTTTTTTACACTTTGTTTGTGAACATGTCAAATTGAGTCTACTAAGTGCTATTAGATTATTTTGCTACCTCTGCTTCAGACAATCCTCCTTGGGTCTTCCTTATCTACCAAAACAACCATAAAAAAGAATGACTTTATGACTTTCACCTGTAAATGGCAGGATCTGGAGACTATCATACTAAGCGAAATAAGCCAAAAGCAAAGGTTGAATGTTCTCTCTGATATGTGGATGCTAACACACAACAAGGAGAGTGGGAAGAATAGAAGTTCAGTGGATTAGAAAAAGGGGAATGAAGGGAAGGGAGAGGGGATTGGAACAGGAAACACAATGGAGTGAACCTGACATAAATTTCCGATGTTCATATATGCATACAC
Organism: Sciurus carolinensis; assembly: GCF_902686445.1. NCBI lineage: Eukaryota > Metazoa > Chordata > Mammalia > Rodentia > Sciuridae > Sciurus > Sciurus carolinensis. The sequence goes on along the minus strand of NC_062221.1, from coordinate 103,052,138 downwards.
AACCAATATAATAACTTCACATCATGTACAACCACAAGAATGGGATCTTAATTAGAACAAGATATACTCCATGTATGTGTAATATATCAAAATATACTCTACTGTAATGTACATCTAAAAAGAACAACAACAACAACAAACTAAACAGATTATCTAGATAAGGGGGAGAAATGTCAGTCTCTGAAAAGACATTTTGTTATCCTCCAGTCTAAGCTTCCATTCCCTGTGTCTTTTCTTCTGATCTTATCTCAATTTTTTGTCCTCACAGACATGTATAATTTCCTGAAAGTACTTGAAGGCCTATTGATTTATCACTTTTTATGATTCCCTTTCTGCCTTTTAAATATGAAGTACATGAAATAGGAGCCTCTATAACACACACACACACACACACACACACACACACACACACACACACCAGAGCAGGAAAAAGAGCATGATCACCCTAATAACATGTGTATATACATACAGATATATAAATTAATATAACCTATTTGCATTTGAACAGAAAAAGATCTAGGAGAATATATAAAAATCTCCCTACGCTTTTTGTTCCAAGAGGGAATTTCTTTATTATAGAAAAGTTTAAATACTTCAAAATACATTTATTTTGCAATTTTTAAAAACTACATTTTAAAAATTTGAATGCAGAGGTCCTCCCATTGTTTCTTGTTCAGATTTTTGTGATAAAAGTATTGGAGTTTTCTCTTCTCAGGTCTGATTCATGTAAACATCACCTCTGAATTCACTCACAACTCAACACCAGAAACCTGTCATGCTGAAATAAAGAAAATAGCTGAAATCAATTATTGGTGCTTTTACAGCCTAATTTCCTTGCCATCTAAATGCAGATAAATAGAAAATCTAATTTTTATTATACCTCGCCTACAACTTTTAATAAATATTAATGTACATGACCGTGGCTAACCTCCCACTAGACTTAAAATCAATACTTGTTGATTAAGGTCTTTTGGGCAGTATTACAAAGCCGAAGACTCACTATTTATTCCCATTGCCTACTCCCTGATCCCTGAAGAGGTTAACAGTGGGCCTATTAAGAAAAGTAAAGTATTGGTGCTAAATCTGGTCATACAAGAATAGCTAAACAAGGAGGAAGTAAGCTATGCTTTTTATATCTACATGAGTTATACATCATTTTTATTCATTATGCTTACTTGTAATTTTAATCCTCATTTTTGTTTTTAACGACTACAAAACCTAGTCTTTACAGTCTCTTTACCACATGCAAATCAAGGTAGCAATTTAAAATATTTTTAATTCTATAAGTTTTTGGTTTTTCTTTTTAGTTTCAATTAAAATCCAAGTTCATCAGAAATGAAGCTCATATTTTACTCACAATTTTTTTGATTTTGAGTTTGATTTCTCATTCATGTATAGATACATATTTTTATAAACTGATTTCTTAGGTATATTTATTCTTTAAAAAATTGCTTAGTGTCAGATACTGCATTGAACACTATGAACTCAAAGACAAAGAGCACACTGTTCCTACCCTCATGGAAATTATGACAACAAGGAAACTAAGGAAAACTAAGGAATTGTGTTCAAATTTTATGCATAGCTAGAGCAGAAGGTATAGAACTGGAAGGCAACATCAATGTGAAAAATTACCATAAGGAAAGTTTGGGTTTTCAAAAACCTTGACATCAATTGTGATCATCTGAGAGCCTACATACCAATCTATTTCTTGTTACATATGGAACTACTTAAAATGATGGAGATCCCCCAAGACAATGCACATGAAGCATGAAGAGTGAAACATCCATCTGCAAATCCTGAGGAAGTATGTGGGTATATAGTGGGATATCATAAAGGAGATGCTGATCGGGGAGGTACAAATTAAAGCAAACAAGAAATGAAAAATTATGGATAATGCAGAACTTACCAGAAATATCCTTCCTGCTCCATAATGAGGAAAGAACAACTGAAATTATTGAATACTAACAGGATCTTAGGATCAAGCTTGGAGATACACAGTATTATTCTTCATTGCTTTAATGAAGATCTTCTCTTAGAGAACTTGTGTGTCTGCTGTTCTTCTTTAAGCTAAAGTAGGCTTGCTACATAACTGAGGATAAATATCTGAATTTCAGGAATTCTGTCATTCTAAAATGCCGATTGTATTGGGCACTTAGACTCTGGCTCATGCTCAAGGATTAACTGCTCCTCTTACCAAAAAGAAGGGAAACAAAAGAATTTTGTAAAACATAATATTGCTGATCTTAGATATACACATGTGAAACAAAAAAGGAGAAAATAAAAACTATATGATAATATTGTAATTATCATTATACTATTAATAAAATGGTATAATGTATATGCATATATGTGTGTTTACACACACACACACACCTATGAATTCAAAATTTGTATTAAGATCAGGAGTCAGGAGGAAAAGGAATTTACTCCCACTTTTAACGTTATTCATGGAAAAAATTCCATCTTACATTCCAATATCTGAGACTTCTGAACCTAAATTGAGTACTGACTGCATTAACTTATGGAGTTTAAAAGCCAACTACTGACCCTATCAGTCAAGAAGTCCTCATGGATTTGTTCTGGGTTTCTAAATACTATTTTTTTTTTTCCTTTTTCCTACATTTACAGGATCTCTGGCAAGGTGCTTTCACTGTCCATGGCAGATTTAAAATACTGTGGTGTTTGCAATATTCTGAAATGGTGAACAACAAATGCAGCTAAGTATATTTGATTTGAAGCATGAATTTAAAACTTCACAAAAATGCAAAGCCATAATCCATCCTTCAGGTAACAAACTGATTATATAATAGTTTTGCACTTAATACAGAATTAGAAACATTTCTGATAACTATGCTAAAATGTAGAATAAAAACAGGCACCTATGAATTACAAAGCTTTGTTGCCATCAAGAGGTTCCTGCTGACATGAAAATGCTCACATGATTTACAAAAAAGCCTTTTTATTTTGTAATTGGTAGTTAGAAAATAATTATATATATATTTATATATATTATTTATATTATTTCACGCTTGCCAAAATTATGAAATAGGAGTCGAATATCACATCTCTATGTATAGTTTGTTTTCAATATATGCATATTTTAGCACTTAACAGGTTAATCTGAGTCACTAATGTCTCCTAAAGGGAAATAATGATACTAAAAAAAAAGCTTGTATTATTTTGCTCTTGGTCCATGGTATTTCTCTCACTATTTTTTTTCTTCTTACCTATCCCACATCTTCTCATTGTTTTTCCATTTCTCTTTATTATGGTGGCACTCCAACTTGCTTTGTTTTATTGTGGGTAATGTCTGAGCTTCCTCCCTCAAAACAAACACTATTGAATACAAATAAGCAAACATAAATCAATCACATTATTATATTGAATCTGGTTGGTCATTACAAAATAAAATTATCCCTGAAAAATTAATTTGCAGTGAAGAGTTGATGACTAATATTATGTATGTTAATTCTGTGATAACAGTTTTAAAGATTATTAAAGATAACTGTTGAAGACAAATTTTAATGTAGTCAATTACTTTGACAAGCATGAATAGAATGGACATTACTAGAATGGACATTTTGTGAAAGACACTGCTTTAGATGGGAGAGTGGTAAAAATGAATGGAAAAGCAGAGGGGATCGAAAGCTAATATATTTCTGTTTTGTGTAATATTTCATTTCATACTCACAATAATATCATATAATCCCTATGCTTTTCTCTTAAAAAAAAAAGAAACCTTACTTCAAATTATTAAGTTATTGCTCATAATGAAACAGCTTAAAATGGTAAATTGTACAACTGAACCCATATTATCTGGTTCTATGAATACTAATGTAGAACTATGGGATATACATAGTGAACGAGCATAAAAGAGACTGGAAAAGAGAGTAGATTTATATTGCAAAAGTCTAGATATGTATGATTGAGACCATGGGAATCTTCTAAGACTTTTATGTAAAAAATTAAAGTTATCAAACTTGTATTTTAGAAAGCATAATATAGATACAGTATCTGATAATGAATTAAATAAAATTTGGGAAATAGTTTTGATAAGAATTAACAAGGGTTGGGCAAGGTGGTGTATACCTGTAATACCAGTGGCTTGGGAGGTGAGCCCGTAGGATTGCAAGTTCCAAGTCAGCCTCAGCAAAAGAGATGCACTAAGCAACTCAGTGAGACCCTATCTCTAAATAAAATACATATGTTTCTCTGGCATCTTAAGATCAAATGCTCACAAAGGAACACCGCATGATCACCAGCTCCCCATTATTCTTTGTCATCACAAGAATGGTAATGGTAATACCCTTCCCTCAGCTGACCAAGTCAGAACCTCCAAGCCATTCTTGATCCACTTCTTCCCTCACCTGCTCCACCCAGTCAAGAACAAGGTGATAGATCCCTTTGCTGTTTTCTTAGAGATCATTTTTATCAGAACTTCTCCTCCAAATTCACTGACATATAAATATACATACTACTAGCTTAGAAAACCAGAAAACAAAATAATGCAATAAGCACTGTGAATTCATACCAAAATGAATTACTAGAAAGTTACTAAAATTTCTCTGTCCTATTCCCCATATTTTCTTCTCTCACTTCCCTAAGAGGTTGCCATTATTCTGAATATTGGGTAAATTCTTAATTTGTTTTTAATATCTCTAAAATATATGTTGCTTAATTATGGGATTTATTTATTTATTTATTGTTTTAGTTTTGGATTTTTAATTTTTTTTAAACTATGTAGGCTATTATTTATTGGTATCTGTTTTGTTTTTTTCAGTCAAAATTTTACTTGCAAGGTGTGTGTGTTCCAATCCATAATTTACACAACTCCCTTAATAACTTTATAATAAGTATATTATGTATCATTTTTCTGGGTTCTGCCCTTTGCTCCCCAGATCTAAGGATATGGATTGCCTTCTTTATGGTGTCACCAGCTTCATTGCAATTACTCCTTGGATTTCAACCACATCTCTTTCTCCTTCAGATAAATGCATTAATAGTTTGCTTCCTCCATCAGAAATGTATTCTCTACCCCATCCCTAAGTGTTCATCTAGGAACTTTCTGCAGCTATTCTTCAAAAGGTTTTGGTTACTGCCATTCAATTTATTCTCTATTTCAATAATTTTTACTGCTTTCATAGAACTTGTTTTATTTATAAACATGTTTATTTTACTTCATTTGCTCTTTAATCCTTTATGTGAGATAGGAGGGTTTATTAACTGTCCAGACTGTAATGTCCATAAGGATAATCGTTTTGTGTTACTCCATAATATTCACTTATACCTAGTATTAGAATTCAGTAGAGACAATAAATAAAAGTTGTTAAAGAATGAAAATTATTTTCCCAAAGGCCACAGAACAAGTAAGCTCTCATCTACTTATTTATAAGTTCTTTTAATAAATATTTATAGGAAGATGATTAATTATATTAGTTTAAAGAAGAAATTGTAATATAAATTTTGAGTTTGGATTATATATTATGACCAAATTTCTGCCCTCCAAAAAGTCTCATTCTAAATACTCTAGTGTGCAGTTTTGATAACATAAGGGTAACCAAAAATAATCCAAGCTAATGTGGTCATTTTAGGTGCTGGATCATTATTCATTCTTAAAGGGAAGCTTCATTTCGAATAACCTTTACATAATCCATTATTATAAGGGAGCAAATTTTTACTGGACTTCTATTCTCTATCATATTCTGTGATCTTCTATTCTTTCCATGATTTCAACTATACTACCCTTTATTTCTATCAGTAACTCACCAGCTCTGAGTTTCAGCTTTCTGGTTTGGAGCTTTGGCAAAATTTCCCTTTAATAATTTAAAGTCCCATTTTATTTCCTTTGGTTATATTGGTAATGATGGATTTTGGAATATGACCAGTCCTAGAACTCAGTCTCTGAAGGTACTGGGGTTGAGGCAATTAGGCATTTCTTTGAGACTGGAGCCTGACAGAAAACTCAAGCAAGCTTTGGGGACGGGGCTTATCAGATGGGTGACTGATGGAAGTGATTAAATTTTTTTTTTTCAATTGATCTCAGTATTTGAATGCTATGGAGATTTGGCTAAAGGTATAGGTTAAATAATCTCATCTATCCTAGTTTGAAGGCTATAGAAGTGAGTAAAAAAAAGTCATTAAAATAACCTTATGAAATTTAAAACATTTAAAATAGAGATTGAGGAATTTTCTGCAAGAAAGTCATGACTAATTGTAGCCTGAAGCAATATTCTCAGTTAGTTAAAGACTGTTCTAATGAGGCCAAGGTTATATATCTATATAAGGCCAGTTAGCTTTGAATTAAGAAAAAAATTCCACTCATAATAATGGATGCTACTCATAATCTGATTTTTGCAAATATGTCTTACAGACTCATGTTAGAAGCAGGGAAGAGCTGAAACAGCTCAGAGCACTCATAGGTGGATCTGGGGAAAGAAAAGTACACATCCTATAAATAATAGATCTAATAATAGATCTGCAGTAACATTGCTGCCTATAAAGGTAAGTTTATTTCCATAACTACAAGAAATATTTGCAATATGTATAATGATTTTTAACCTTGCCATATATAATCACAATTTGTCAAAAGACATAAAAATAGATATTTGTGATATTTCATATATGATCACAGAATGGTCATAATAATGAATGGAAAAAATAACACATTTAGTGTTCTTTTAAATTCATTATATAAATAGTGATAATCTTGTATAATGTATTAGATAGAGATCAAGAAGCTATTGACCATAAAACTCACACCAGATAAAGTGTTCTCATTTCATATAAATCCAAACCTTTGTTCAACAGTTTCTTTTTTTTAGTTCTGTCCCAACTGTCAAATGAAATTGATTCAAAGTCATCACAAAGCTGAACCAGTATATGACTAGAGTTTGTATTTATTCTATTTTGGTTGTGAATTCTGATATGAACCATTGATTAAAATTATCTAAAATTGATTTTGATACATTTAAATATAGACTAAATTGGATCTGAATAGAATTAAAATTGATAAATCACTAAGAGCATGTGAAATACCTTAGGACAAAGGGTCTTTGGTTCTATAATCCAAGTAATTCTTACAATGATAAAATATATGATCAGGGGAATGGTGCAATGGTTCAGTTAGTATCAGAAAACAGTGGTTTGTTACAATGGCCAGACCCTCAGCACAGCACAGCAATTTGTTTTAACATGATCTTAACTACTTTGCTTCAGTATTTTCTCATATGTTCTTTTGCATTTTTTCCTCATCTCCACCTACTTCATTCTAACAAGCACTTCTTCTATCATGAAGAAAATTAAAGTCATCCAAAGTGAAGTTCCTCTAATCCCCAAACTCTCCATCTTTCCTGATTTTCATAAATATATGGATAACTCTTCCTAAGTATAGTTCTTCCTTGCTTTCTTTTTCTAACTATTTCTCACATATCCAGGATTTTAATATGTCCATTGCTATTGCCTTCTATGCTGTATTTCTTCAGATCTCTCCCCTTTCTCTCGATTGGTAAATATCCTAAAGTCAAACTGCAACAACAAAAATAACTTCCTTTACCCTACTCTTTCTTTGAACTGCTATCTTAAAATATTCTTCCACATTCCAACAAAATTCTACTGGCCCAATTTCTTTGCTTCTAGAACCACTGTTAATTGGCTTCCCCTTCACCTCACATAAATTTCTTTTATGCAAAGAAATAACTGAATGTAAAAGAGTTCTTACATTTTTTATTCTAAATATCCTTGCCAGATTCAATGTCTGGCTTTTAAATTTCCTCCTATGCTGATTTCTGTATTTCCTTCTATTACTTTGGCCATTCACCTTCAGATTTTACCCTGCTTTCCTTTTTATTTCTTTGACATGCAAACATAAGAATTCCTTAGAGCTCCTTTCTTGACCTTTTTTCTATTCTTGTGCTTTTCAGATTCTACCAACAGACTCTGGAATACTCCATGTTGCCACAGATATCATAATAACAGCAAATTCAATTTTATCAATTTTTACCAGATATTCTTTTCAAAATATTTTTTTAAACAGCTTTTGTGGATTTATAAAACACAATCACATAGATGATCACACCCATTTTTGTCATTTTTAAATACACTTACTAAAACACCCATAACTTCTCTCAGATTTAGATAATCATTAGATAAAGAAACCCAATGAATTCAAATTCAAATTCACCATGTTCTTTAATATTTGTACTTCACTGGAAGGAAGGTAGTTCATGAAAGTTATTTTTTCCTTTTTCCAGTTTTTCCTGGAGCTCAGCCACAAATCTGAACAAACCTGATTAGAGATTGTAAACACAATGGAGCATGTTCCTGACAGCAGCAGGGATCTATAAAGAGTGGTGGGAACATTCATGACCTAAGCAGACGGAGCACACATCTGCAGGTAAGATCTATGTTCACCAGCTGCCAGCTCAGTTTCTGAGCTGACAGTCAGCTTTGCCAGTGCTAGGCTTCTGTCCCTTCGTCACAGTATTTGATGTTGAACTCTGGTTATGGCTAATAACAGGAATCCAATAATGTTTAGTGAATAAATTAAGTGAGTAATCATCAAAAATAAAATCCATTTGGGCTTTCTAATTGGTTCATCGAGTTCTGAATATGAAATGATAGCTGTGTGAAGACACAAATATAATAATCATCAAATTTTCTACTTCACATTCTCTTGAGAACTTTAAAAATATTGCTTAGCTTTAAAAATATATATTATCATTATATTTTAAATAAGTATTGAGACTTTTCCCAAGAGAATAGGTTGATAACTTCTCTTTCACTAGCTGATATCAGGCTCAGTTACAGCTATAAAAATAGCTTTCTATTTTGAAAGTAAATTTTTGTTCATTTGAAGTAAATTACTCCTTCAAGGATACAAGAAAGCTGACCATAATTTAACACTATTAAGGTCCCAGCCAGAGGAAATTTACTAAGATGGGAGGTTAACTTCTAAGAAAGAATATTTTTCAAATACTCTCCTATCATAGGATTAGACTCCCGATTCCCTTTTGTCATGTTGTGAGCAGTATATTAAATGAGGTATATATCAAACTTAATATACAACTTTTTTCTTAGAAAAAGACTAATGAACATTAAAATGGTATATTTGAAGTAATAATTATTTTATTTTATAACATGAAGAGTTAAGAATAAATACTTGGAAATTTTAAAAAATTCTTATTTTGCTGATTAAAATATTATATAAGCTATTTTATTTGAAAAGATGCAAGTTATGAGGATGTTGGAAATGTCAGAATTAAGTCTGCATAAAAGGGGTGACATAAGATTAGAAGAGGAAGTGAAATGAGCAGTTTCAACATCCAAGTAAGAGGATGGTAGGAGTAGGTGAGAAAAAGGAACCCCAAAATAAAACCAAGTAGCACATATTAAGAACTTACATACAAATAAGCCTCCAGAGTATTCGCTGAAGAAGATGACAAGGAAATGGAAGTTGTAAAGAAAAATGAAGTAATCACAGGCTCAAATATAGTGGTGAAGTCTCATAAAATGAAAACGGAAAATTCTGTCTCTGTCTCTGTCTCTGTCTCTCTCTAGCCTATAGAAAACCATTGCTTCTTTACAAAAAAAAAAAAAAAAAAAAACCAAAACATGTTAGTGACCTCGAAAAAGTAAATACAGTCATTTTGAAAAAACAGAAGGAAAAGATGATTTCTATGTGTATTCAAACAGCTTTCTAAGCATATTATTTTGAAATTATACTTAAAGTTTCTCTCTTGCATTGTCTTAATTTCAAAAGCATATTTGTCAGTTTTGTTTTTGCATCAGAGCAACTAATTGCATCATTCATTCCTGAATTTTCTGTGACTATTAAGAAAAAGAGAAAAATCAAAATGTCCATTTTTTTTTGTAAAGATTTGTTTCATACAAAACAGATGGACCAAATTAATTGCTTTTGAATTTGTGACAATCTTTTTAAAAATATAACAGAAAATTGAGTTGTATTAAAAATGGTTAGCCAGGCATGGTGACACACATTTGTAATCCCATTGACTTGGTAGGCTGAGGCAGGAGAATTCCAAGTTCAAGGCCAATTCAGCAATTTAGCATTCTTAAGGAATTTAATGAGTCTCAAAATAAAATAATAAAAGGGGCTGGGAATGTAGTTCAGTGGTTAAGTAAGTGTCCCTGGGTTTAATCCCAAGTACAAAAAAGAAAAAAAAAAAAAAAGAAATTAAGTGTATGTGTGTTAATATAGGCTGAAGCAGAAATAACTTCTCTCTGTAATAGTTTAAGAAGCATAAAGATAATTAAAATGCATCCAGTTGCATTTTCCCCAAATTAGCACTATCAAATACAAATGTTTGTCTGTAACACATTCAAAGAAAAAGCTTTAAAGGTTTTGAATCACTATTGTGAGAGCTAATTTTGTGTCTCACCTTGCCTGGAACATGGCATGTGGGTGTGTCTCTTACAGTGTTTTTTAGTGAGATTAACATTTGAATAGATAGAGTGAATACAGCAGACTAGATGAAATGATTATATTGTGAATAAGAGAGAACCTTGCCTGACTGCTTGATTTGGATTACCAGTCTTTTCCTACCATTGGATTCAAATTGAAACCTCAGCTATTTGGGGGCATCAAGACTACAGACTGTCAAACTGGAAATTATGCCATCAAATCCCCTGTTTTTCAAGCTTTTGGAATCAAAACGAAACGACAACATCAGCTATTCTGGGTCTTAGCTTGCCGATTACTCGTCTTTGGATTTGTAGTGTCCATAATCATGTTAGCCAATTCCTTATAATACATATCTTTCTGTCTATATAATGTTATGGAAAGATCGCAATAAATCACTGAGTGGATCTTAAGACAGGAGATGAAACCATCTTTATTCACCAGCTGGCAATCTGGATTCTGCTGGCAGGACGGAGAGGCAGGCTGCAAGTCTGCACCCTTCAACTCCCTCCAAGGGCTAGAGTACATCTTTTATACTATAAGTAAAGCATGTCAGTATATTAATCATAAGTGGATGTTGCTATGACGATCAGAGAATGGTTACTAACATTTAAACAAATGTTAGGGTACATTGTCCAAGAAACCTGGGACCCAGAGGGAGAACAATCTTACATTGTATAAGAATTGCCATTTTGTGTTGCCAAACATGCTATGCTAAGCAACTGTTGATGGGTACAGAGGTGGGGTGTTCCCATAGAAGAAGCATTTCCTACATGACATGGAGTCTCAGGATAAAATGGAGTCTGTTTGGTCATTGCCCATATAGCCTGTTGCATAACAATAATACATGCTTTCTGTTGGTTCTTTTTCTTTGGAAAACCCTGACTAATAGGGATTTTGGTAACAAGACTTCTTTTGTTGATTTTGGTAAGGGACTTCTGTAAAAATATCTAAAATACGGAAATGGCCTTGAAACTGGGTATTAGATACAGCGTAAAACTGGGTAATGAATAGAGTTTTGTGCTAGCGATATAAATTCTGGTGGGAACTCAAAAGAAAAGAGAATCACTGAAGATAAAAATCTTGATCTTAGAGAATACATAAATAATTTTTAATAGAATTTTTGTAAAAATATAGATGCAAAAGGCATTCTGGTATGGTCTCAGGTAGGAATAAAAATAGGTTTTTCAGAACTAGAGAAAAGATGATCCTTGTAAATTGGCAAAACTTGCCTGAATTGTGTTCTACTGTTTTGTAAAAAGTAAAACTTATGAGTGGTAAGACTGGATATTGAGCTGAGGAGACTTCTAAGTAAAGTACTGAAGGAACCGCATGGTTCCTTGCAACTGTTTATAGCAAAACATGAAGAAAGAGATGAATGAAGAAGAGCTTATTAAGTAAAAAGGACAGAGAACTAGTCATCTGAAAAATTATCATACTATCCATATTGCAAAAAATAAAAAAGGTTATCTGAAGAGCAACTAAGGTTCTGGCTGAACAATAATTGAGAAGAAGATGAATATTGGTATGAATTACAAATTTAGTCACTGCCTCCGAAGAAGTCAAGGGTGGAGATGATATTATGTGAGCAGAAACATTGCTATGTTTGGAGTAAAGGCGATAAGGAAGGAGGAGAGGAGAGAGAGAGAAGAAGAAGGAGGAGGAGGGACAGTAGAGAGGTGAGAGGAGAAGAAGGAGATTGCAAAGGTAGGGAAGGGGTAGAGACAAAAAAAGAAGGAGAAGAAAAAGAAGAAGGGAAAGAAGAGGAAGAAGGGGAAAAGGAGGAAGAAGAGGAGGAGGAGGAGGAAGAAGTCAGAAGGAGAAGAGGATGATGAAAGAATGCTAATGGGCATCAGGGATTCTATAGGACCAAAAAATAGGAGTAGAACTATCCATCTGTAAATATGCTTGAATCTTCAAGAAAAGGGAAAAGTGAGCCCATAGATTATTCAGAAATCATCAGGGCTGCAATTCTTACTACTGGCCAAGGGGACAAGGCTGCTTCCTCTGTAGTTTCAGAGAGTATAGCCCTCACAGAGATCCTTGGAACAGCATCCTGAAGATCTCTGGGTGAATAATACAACCCTGTTGGACCTGAAGGATAAAAAGGATTATTCTTGAGTTTTAAGATCTAATGTAATTGACCATGCTAAGTTTGGAACTTGCTTGGAACTCATCACCTCTGCCTTTTGTATCTTTCACTCTTTTAGAATAGGAATGTCTGTGTTTGTTTCACTATTGTGTTTTAGAAGTGTATAACTGTCTAGTTTCACAGTACAAATCATAGCTAAAAGACAATTACAATGATTTAGAAGATAATTAGATGAAATTTTGGTCTTTAGACTTTTGAGTCAATACTGTGAGTTAAGATATTTGGAGATTTTGGCTCCAAAACATGAATTGTTTGGATTTAGAGGTGGAATAAATGTATTTTGCATGTAATGACATGAATTTTGGGAGGGTAGGGTAGAACTGTGAGAAAATGAATTTCTATTATTTCAACAACCCAATGTATGATTTTTTGCTATATCAGCCTAAGCAGACAAATACAATTTCCTTTTTCACATGCTGGATGTCTGCCACAGCATCTGTATTTAAAACTTTAAATTATTTAGATAAATGATATAAATCTGATTAGTTGATTGTTCTGTACCTATCTCAATCAAAGCATATTATTATATAGATTCATGTCACTCTTCAGCATGAGTGAAATTCTGAAGTCCTAATTTTGAAAAAATATACATATATTTATATAGTTTATATATATACATATATATACATATATATGGTTTAGATATGAATTGTCCTCCAAAAGCTTATGTGTGAATCAATGCAAGAATATTCAGAGGTGAAATAATTGAGTTATATGAGCCTTAACCCAATCAGAGAATTAATCCCCTGATAGGGATTAACTGAGTAGTAACTGGAGGTGGGTAGGGTGTGGTAGGGTGTGGGAAGAGGTGAATCACTGGGGGCAAGCCTTTGGAATATATATTTGGTGAACTAAGCTTAATGTCTTTCTCTGCTCTCTGATCATCATGTGAGCTGCCTCCCTCTGCCACACTCTTATACCATAATATTCTGCCTGCCCTTAAGTCCCAAGGAATGGATCCTGCTGTCTATGAACTGAGAACTCTGAAACCATTAGCCCTGAAATAAATGTCTCATCTTCTAAAATTGTTCTTGTTAGGTTATTTAGTCACAGCAGTGAAAAAGCTGACTAAAACATATGCATGTAAGTATAGAAGAGAAAGAGAAAGTGGAAAAGAAGAAAAAACAATGTGTTCAGCTATCAACAACAAAAAGAGCTGATATGTCATGTAGTCTAGCAATAAGAACTTTTGAACACAACCTCTAAGTGGAATGTTCTCTGCTAGAAGACATCTATTTCTAACCATAATACAGAGATGGCTTAGATGATCTGTTTTTAATAAGACACACTACACAATAATATCCAAAGACACAATCATTGCTCCTCAGAATTCTAACACCAATGATACCTGGATGGAGTTGATGAGGAGAGAATGCTCTTTGACATGCAATGTTTTTGGACCCTACAGTAGCCTCTCAGAAACTCTTTCAGCTTCTGTTTTTTTCCCTACAATCTTTTCTTCAGATAGAAGTCAAAGCTATTCTTTTAAAACTTGCATACCCTATTCTTTTTCTTAAAAACTTTAAAATGTGTAGCAGCCCACAGAAAAGAAACCTCACTTTTCCCTGGCTCATGAAATCCCACTCACTCATTCCTAGAATCCTAATAACTTTTCCACTTTGCCCCTCCCACCATTCAAGCCACACTGACTTTTGTCCTTCATCAATTTACACAGCTCTTTCTCACTCTACCTTGAGCACTGCATTCTAATATTTGCAAAATTGGATCATTCCTGGAAATCAATCTTTTGAAAGGAATCCTCTGACCTGCAAATCTGAAGTAATCACTTTGTTCCATAATATTATGGGATTTTCTGCCAAGCTATCTGTTGGGTGATGGTCTTTTTTTTTTTTTTTTTACGCTATTTCCCTCTATGCTGACAACTTCATAATAGTAAAAACGTTATTTCCTTGTTTAACACTTCATTTTCAATGTGAACATTGAATGACCCAATGTGGGTGATCAGTTAAGATTTGTGGACTGAATGAATGTCCATGTATAATTTATTTATTCTTAGTAGCAGGATATTATAGAAAATTAATGTGTTTGAGTGCTTAGAAAGTACTAGGCACTTTCCTAAATGCACTACCAGTGATGACTAATTAAATCTACACCTATACATTGTTATTTCTAATGTAGATATGAGGTAACTAAAACTTTAGAAAATTTAACTTGCAGATTATGTTTTCTCAGTTAAGTGTTAATGATTCAGTGGTGGAGTTGAGATGCATAACGAGGTCTTTCTGATTTTACATTTGCAAATCTTATGCCTCCAACATCAAGGATGTTACACTATTCTACCAACAAGGGAAGTTTGAGTTGTATCTTCAAAGATACAACTTATTATGATTGAAAATTGATGCTATGATAAAGCATAGGAATTGCTGTTGACTACATTTTTTCCTCCCCAAATTCTTGTGTCAAGACTCTCACCTTCAGTCAACATAACTTAATATTTAGAGCTAAAGTTTTTAGGAGGTAAATAATACAAATCCACATCCCAGGCCTTAGACTTCCAACCTCTAAATTGTGGGAAAATAAATTTGTTTATTTAAATTACCTAGTCCATAGTATGGCATCCCATGAAGACTAAGATGGAAACAAATTCAGAAATTAATTTGACTCTGTCTGAAGAAGAAATAGAAAAACATTGATTAAGTCACATTCACTAGCCAGCCTCTTCCTGACAATGTTATTCCCATAACATATTTATGAAGCTTCCGACACTGTGAACTCTCACCTTCTTTACTGACCTCTATTCTTCTCAGCTCCTGTGAGAAATTCAGCATTGTAAATTTAACCAGGATAATCCCTGCATAGTCAAAAAATTTTGTTGTTGAAGAACATAAATAGAAGAAATGTGGAGCTTTAAACAATCATCAATTAATAAAAACACATTTTGTTAAAGACTGAGTAGATGTGGTTAACTGAATTTTGAAAATACATTCAGTTCTACTGGAGCACGTTTTTTATGCTCCTGTCTTGAAAACAGAGAAGGCACTTAGCCAGCACCTCTCCCTCTTCTGGTTACTTGTGCAATAAGAGGTGCTCACAGTGACACAAAAGTCTGAGGTGGGGATCAATAAATGGGGAAGGGGTAGGAAATAAGCATTCCTGAATCTGGGAAGAAACAAGTTGATCTTCAAAGATACAACTTGTTAAAATGATTAGTATGAATTAACATAGGAGAATTCATTTTTTAAAATTTATTTTTATTGTAAACAAATGGGATACATCTTGTTTCTCTGTACATGAAGTAGAGGCATACCACTTGTGTAATCATACATTTACCTAGAGTAATAGTTTTTGATTCATTCCGTTATTTTTTTCTTCCCCCCCACCCCTGCCACCCCTCTTTTCCCTCTATACAGTCCCTCCTTCCTCCATTCTTGCCCCCCTTCGCATCCCCCATTATGTGTCATCATCCACTTATCAGCGAGATCATGCGTCCGAGAATTCATTTTTAAATGAAAGGTTTATGAAGCTTTCTCTCTACACTGATATGACAATTGATCTTCATACAAATATATGTAAATATTAGAATTAGTATTAATAAGTACCCAGGAAGCCAATGTATAATATTTTATAAGTTTAAACAATATAATAATTCCTAGTTAAATTAAACTATGAACAGGTATTAGTTATGGGTCTGTACTAGTTTGTTATAAGTAAAAAATGATTTTAATAAATTTTAATAATAATCATTGCTAATCACAAAATATTGCTATAGATTTTGAACCTAAATTGAACTTAAAAATATATCATAAAATTTTAAGTAAAAATATTATAAAACTTTGTGAGGAAAAATTTTAAATGATTTTATTAGTGATATATTATACCTAAAGGTGAGGTTCATTTTGACATAATCATATATTCATGGAATATAATTTGCTTCATTTGTGTTCCCAGTACTTTCTCTTTCCCTTCCCTCACTCCCCACTCCCTTCCTCTACTCTACTGGTCTTTCTTTTCTTTATTTATTTTTAATTGGTGGTTTACAGATATGCATAAAGGTGAAATGCACTATAGTATATTCATACATGTCTATAGCATAATTTGGTCAATTTCATTACATACTTCCCTCCTTTTTCTATCCCTCCTACTTCTTTCTCAATTGCCTTCTACTATTCCATTGATCTCCTTTGATTTTCATGGGATTTCCTCCCCCCACAACTACTTTTTGTTTTCTTATTTCTCTTCAGCTTCTGCATATGAGGGAAAATATGTGACTCTTGATTTTCTGAATCTAACTTATTTCACATAGTATGACGGTTTCCATTTTCATACACTTAATCTGCAAATCCCATAATTTCATTCTTTATGGATGACTAAACCTGCATTGTGCACATAGCCTATATATACTGTGGTATATAGCTGCATATACCACAGTTTCTTTTTCCATTCACCTGTTGACTGGAACCTGTGTTTGTTCCATAAGTGACTATTGTGAATTGCATTGCTGGAAAGAATTTTTTCTTTATTCTTTCTCTTTTTTTTTCAATGCCAGAGTTCAAACCCAGGACCTCAAGCATGCAAAGTTAGTACTCTACTACTGAATTGCATCTATAGCCTTTGTGAGGCAATTTGGTAATAATAAACCTTCATTGAAAAATTTCCCTAATAATCCTAGAATAGGAAAAACATCCTATGTAATCTCTAGAAAAGTGGTATAATTTTGTCACTGAATGACCATTATTTAAATTACAATTTGATGTGTTAATCTTAGCGTAATTCCTAAGATTTCCTGAAAAACTATACGGAATTGCATTCAGTCAACAGTAATACATCTAGTATTTTATTAACATAAGTGACCACTTCTTTTCCAAACACACATTTAACTTTTCATTACTGACACCAGAGTTGCCTAAGTAGTTATATGATTCTTTGAAAAGTCCAAGACAGACCTTTATCATTAAATCACTCTTCTATTCCTGAACTAATTACTCATTACTCAAGACCCATAGCAGTTTGCATTTTTTAAAAATAGGATACACTTTCACACTCTCAGTGTCAGAATAGAATTATCTTGCTCCGATGTAGAAATTTTAGTGAAAATCAACTTTGCTCTTTTAATTTTTAAACTTTGCACAGCTCACTCAAGTAGTTTTTTATAAAAATAACATTTGTTTTATCATTTTTAAAATGATGACTCAGTCTTCTACCTTTGAAACAGAACTTATAATTATTTTGTGTCCCAAACTGTGTATTATTTGAAGTTCCACATATAACTATTGAATGGAAATATATCACTAATGTTAATATACATTAGCTATGTCATTCTTTACAGAGTTCAAAATTAGATTACTGTGGGCAAAATTTGCAAGAACTTTCTCATTATAAGAGTCACTTGAAGACTCGTTTAGAATAAAGATTATTATCTTTCGGATGAGAAGTTTTTAACATTAAAAAATATCAAGTTTATTCTTGCTTGTGCTCAACACTCAGCTTCAACATATGTCAACTCATGATAAACAAAACTTCATTTAGTTAACTACAGTCTCTCCCCACTACATGTTTTTAGTTAAACATTATCTCATCCATACCTAATTCAGAACGTATCTCATAAACAGGTCTGTTCTTTTATCATGACCACAATAACATTATCACAACTAAAAATCCACCAAGTAATTTCTAAATGTCATAAAATAGCCAATAACTGTTCACATTTTCCAATGTGACATTCATGCTCTTGTGTTAGCTTTTCATCTCTGTGGCCAAAATCCCTGAGAAGAACAACTTAGAAGAAGAACAGCTTAGAAGAGGAACAGTTCATTTTGTTTCATGATTTCAGAAGTTCAGTCCATGGTGGCCATCTCCATTGCTTTGGGCCTGAGTGAGGCAGACACCATCGTGGTAGGGCAGTGGTGGAAGGAAGCTGCTTAGCTCATGGCAGCCTAGAAGCACAGAGAGGAAGGGGAAAGGAAGGGGCAATGTGGAAGATGAACTCTGCCTGGACACAATCTCCAGTGACCTACCTCACCAACCACCCAGTCAGTCCATTCAAGCAAGGATGGATGAATTGGGTTGCAGCTCTCGTAATTCAATAATTTCAAATCTGAATATCCCTGCTTTAACCCAAGAGCTTTTGCAGGCACCGCATATCCAAATCCTAACAACTCTATTCTTACAGTTTAAGAAACAAAGATCATAAGTGAACTTGATTTATTTATCTTTTAAGTCTTTTTAACGTACTTGTTTCTTCCCAATCTTTTTTTTTTCTTCCTTGCAATGTTGTTGTTAAGGATGAATATGTGTCTTAATGAGAGTTTCCTATGAATCTTAGTTGGGAGATAAGCCCTGAATGTTTGCCCGCTCTCTTAGTAATTTCTCAGATGTGCTGGGCTTCTTGACTATCACACCATTAACTCAGATGAAGCAGTTGACTTCTCTATTATGTGTTGCTCCATGTGTAAGGCAGTGATAGTACCTGTTGTCTCCTTCACAAGGATGCTGCAAAGATTAATGAGCTAATCGTGACAAAGTACTCCAAACTTGTGTGAAGAAGCCTCCTTTGAAAAGCTCGTAAGAACTTTATAGCCCTTAGAACACTGATCTGTGGGAGACTGATGAGTCATTTCTAGAAAACACACACTCTTAGGTGAAATTTGTGTTAATGAGTTAATGATAGGTGCAAATCAACTTCTCTCAAATTAAACAATTATAAATTACAATAATATATATATAATATTTTACATATTATTATAATAGGGACAAGGTAACAATTCATTTATAGATTTGACAGTCTTTTTTTCCTTGAAACCGATGTTAAAGTATGATAAAAATTGATGTAGTCTTCCATCATAAATAATAAAACATAAACTTTAATTCTTTCAAATCCTTTAGAAGCTGTAGCTGGTTTATATAATCTCATTGCAAGCAAAATTTAAATTGGTTTAAGCAATTTTGATAGAATCCCTGATTTTAAAAACATTGTAAGTTGTAAGGGGACTGCGCTATTCACCCTATGTAAGTCACTTTTGAAGAGCAAGAGTCATCTTGGTAAATATTGTAAAGACCTTGGGACTGGAAGTAGGAAAACTACATTCAAAAGTAAATAAAGTGCATGTAATCTTGAGCACGTTGCTTTACTGTTCTGAGTTGCAGCTCCTTCTTTATTATAATAAGTCAGTTGTTCTTTTCTGGTTTCAAAGTTCTGTGAATTAGGAGAAACATTTTTCTATTAAAATATATTCTTTATTCTATTTTTATCTGTCCTTGCATTTCTGTTAAACAAACTAAAACTAAGACTCCCAAAATAATGAGAAATGTAGAGAGTAATTTAAATTCAAAATCTTTCTATTATTCTACTATACTTTAGCTGCCCTCTGCTGTTGAATTATCCATTATATAGTAGTTATTTATAAAATTATAGTCTTAGAGGACTCCCTGGATTAATATCCCCTTATTACATAAACTTCTGTAGTAACTAGAATAGAAAGATCTATGCTATTTGAAATTAACTATCAAAACACAACAAAGCATTTTCTTATGAATTCTATAAAAAATTACTACAAACTTTTAGCTTTTCTAGTAGAAACCATACACATACACAAATACAACTTTTAACCATAAACTTAGTAATGAATGCCTAGTGCACAGTCTTCCAAATATTATTTTAAACAGATAATCAGTGTTTTTATATAGTTTAATCTTGTAATTTTGAAATTTGTGCCATCTTTTATACAGTCCATTATTCCATGTTCTAATGAAATGAATGTTTCATAAATACTTATATATCTATGCAGTTCCTTGTTATTGGGGTAACACTCAGAAAGATTATCCTCAAAGTAATAACAAGTTTAAATAGAATAGTAGGCTCTTGTAGTGGGAGACTTTTATTGTGTGTACATTGAAATAACATTTATGTTTCTGGATCCATATTGAAATTCTTATCTTACGGAAAGTTGGACAGTCCATTGGGAACAGGAAACATAAGGAGATAAAAAAGAAGAAAGGACTGAAAATGGGAACAGGCATAGTTACTTAAGAAGGTCCCCAAATATGCCAATAATTCACCAGTTTTAGAGATTTCATGTTTGGCCTTCTTGATAAGGTAGTACCAATGTCTTCATAATGGAGGACACAGATGCCAGTTAGTTCTTAAACAGTGAGATCTGAATATATATGCATACTCTATGGTTTGAATATGAAGTGCCTCCAAATCTCATGTGTACTACAATGTAAGAACATTCAGAGGTGAAAATTAGGTTATGAGAGCTTTAGCTTAGTAAACAGCTTAATTCACTTACACGGATTAACTCAGGGGTAACTATAGGAAGGTAGAATATGATTGGAGGAAGTGGGTCACTGGGGGCTCACTTTGGAGATTTATGTTCATCCCTGGTGAGCAGAGTTCTCTTTGCTTCCTGGTATTATGTCCTGAGCTGACTTCATCCACCACACTCTTCCAACATGATATTCTGCCTTACCTTGAGCCCAGAGCCATGGAGTCCACCTATATGGACTAAGACCTCTGAAAATGTGAATGCCAAATAAACTTCCTCCTATATGTTATTCTTGTCAGGTCTTTTGGTCACAAAGATGAAAAAGCTGACTAAAACACAAGATTTATATTATATGAGTGTATATTTGCATAGTGAAATGCTCCATGCCAAGTAAAACTAAAAATTTTGCCAGTATATCTTTAGCCTTCAGATCAACAGAACAAGGTTGAAAAAAATTTACTCCAATTTTACTGTTGAAAAAATGAAAGTTTTGAAGTTTTATGGGAAGAAACTTTTGTCCAGGCTTCATCCTGCCTTTCCATCTACATTGTTAGAATAATGAGTCAGAGGAACACTCCAGCTGCATTTTCTCTTTTGGATCTATCTACCTGCTTTTCATCCTTATCACATCACTTTTGAGTAACAAGGTCTCCAGTTCTACAGTACCCCTGGTATTGGGATACTATAAGAACCTGGGAATGTATTAAGAAACAAGGCAAGTTATGATGCAACTTTTCAGACTCCAACTTTTTGATAGTTCCTAAGTTCCTTGGGGTGAGTGAATATTGTTTGAAGCTAGTAAGTGTTTAATAATAAAGAATTTCATTGGTTATTGTGTGTTTGCAACCACATTTGCTACCAGACATTAAGTAAATTTTCTTATTTCTATTGTTTAAAACACAATAGTGTGGCCTTTTATCTGTTTCATGTGATGTTTCAGAAATTGTGTGTCACTTTCCACGGGCGGGCATTTCTGGTAGCTCTACTGGACTTAATTCTATTTCTCTTTGTCCTGAATGTGTATTAGACTGAGAATAACCTAGAGTAGCAATAAACTCATAAATGTATTCATTAATAGGTTTTGTAGTTTTTTAAGTTTTTCAGTCAGTAACAAATTACTTGTGACTCACCTCATAGCTCCTGGAGACCCTGCAGTAAGAACAACTGTTGAGCTCCATGAATCTGATTTTGAATTAAATCCAAGAGAGCCAGCTAACTTCAATGATTGTTTGAATCCCTATGATCCAACATTTGGGGTTACTTGATAATCTTCTTTATAAATCCCACTGTAAATTAGAGACTTACTTAGAAAATCTGGTTTCTGTATCTGAGTCATGAATGAATTCCTGCTACACATTTCTACAACCCCTAATGCTAACTGTTCTTGTACCTGTCTTTCTGATTTTTGTCTGCCCTGGTCCTAGATCACACATAACTATATCTTTCTAATCTTCTGAGATACTTTTTAAAAAAATTCAACTATACTGATGTTTTCTGTAACATTTCAAAAAATGCAAAATCACTTAATTCTCTGGAAGTCATAATTGCCTTACTGCTTTCAGTGTGCCCCACATCTAACTCTATCCACCACTTCTCTTCCCTCTCCATCCCTTGCTTTGTACTTCAGTGTGAATAGTGTGTAGATATAATTGTATTTTCTACTCTTTTCTTGGCTTCTTGTATCATAAATTTTAGGAAAAACAAAATGCACATTCAACAAGAAGAGGATTATTATGGTGAGGATTGTATTTGTATCAAAATTCTTTGCTAGCTTATAACTGAATATTTTCTAAATATATAGTTTTAATAGTACATAATTAGAAATGATTTTCTAAAGAGATAAGGCACATATCTTTACACTGTTTTCTTTTGGTGGTAGGAAGGGAAGAAACAAATATTATTTTACAAGATTTTATTCCAAAGCACTAATTAAAGATTTATTTCACAAGCAAATAAACCACCTGCCTCTGCATACTTTATGTGGATGGTTTACATTTTCCAATTCTTTATTTTACACACTCATTAATAACACAGAACATGTGCAGTTTGCATTAGGCATTTTCATAAGTATGAAATATTCAGCTTCTGCTGCATTGAGTCAACATAGCCAATATAATTATGAGTACTAACCTCTGCAAAAAGTTCAGATATCATGAGTATTGTGAATGTGTGCTTATGTATGTGAGTATACATACATGCATGTATGCATATAATGAAGAGTCACATGGTTTTATTTTTTTCTTTCATCTTTCTAATTGTGTTCAGTTTTTGAAAACTGAAGTGTTAGGAAATGCTATGAAATTTTGAAAAATCTTTGCCTTCTTTTCTACATAATACTATGATGAATATTTATAATGACTTTTATTCACAAATCTTACATTTATTGATAATTTTGAAACTTTTACAATTCCTTTTTAATAACATGTATAAGCATGGCTTATACTCTGACTTAGTTTTTAACTTCTAAAATATATCTTTATTACTATGTTGGCAAAGATATTTTCTAGAAATTATACTTTGATATTTTATTTTAAAAGAGTATTAATAAATAAAAAATGGAGAATTATAGATCCAAGTATTTTATCAAATAAAATGAATGGACAAAACATAATTGGGGTAATTTTGTTTTTATTTCACATTTATTCTCTTTTAATGCAACTCAATGGAATTACAGCCCCAACCACTCTTCAACAGTTGTCCCTAAGTGGATATTGTTAAAGAGCAAATTTATAGGGTTAGGGATGTGGCTCAGTAGTAGGTGCTTGCCTAGCATATTTGAGGTTCTGGGTTCAATCCTCAGCACTACAAAATATCATGATGATAATAAAAACAATAAAAAGCAATTTTGCAAAATCACACGTAGAATACCAGGTTCTTCTAGAAACTTGACTAGATACTACAAAAAATGTCAACTGATCATGTATAGTTTAGCAAGGTTTTGTTATGACTCATTTTCAAGGACTTTAAATAAATATATGACTTCAATTAAGGGTAATATTTAGCTTATTTATAATGACTAGATTGATGGGAGTAGCTTCTTAGTACTACCCTTGTCATTAGGTTATACCTATATCTCTGACCAACTACAAAGTTTCCATTAATGAGATGTTTGTGTCTTCTGGGGTAACTGAGAGTCAATCTATAAGATATCTATAAAGAATTACTTGACATTAGTCCTAGGAAATTTCTTCTATCAAAAGTAGTAGGAGAATATTAGGTATGCTCAATTTTCTAATAAATATCTTTCAAAAGTTTTCTAAACACAAATCAGATTCTGATATTATCTTGATACTTTTGATAGTTGTATAATATTTAGTACCAGTACCAATTAAATTATTTTTTCCACCACTTAAAATTCTCTAATCTGTTTCTCACCATTTAATTTTTTTCAATTTGTCTGAAATATTCTTATTCTCACACCAGTCATTTACTTCCTGTCTTATAAAAGCTTTAGATAAAATGTATTGTTCAAGCAGCAATATGGTTAGTTTTTACTAGGCTGAATGAAAAGGAAAATACATTTCTATTCTTCCTTCATTGTGTTTTCTTCTCAAAATAGAATTAGCAAGTAGTCAAATTCTTTATACTTTGGGATCATCTTTGAACATTTTAACATTTGTGAGCAGAGTGTTATGAAATATTCTTTACATTGAAGTTATTTTTATCAGTGACACTTCCTCTAGGATATGTTTCTTTCTTTTTTTTTTTAATTATTTATTTATTTTTTGTTGTTGTTAATGGTACAACACCTTTTCACATTAAGTTTCCCTGGCTGCAAACTTAGAGTCTCCCAAATAGCAGCAGGCCAACACCCTCACTGTTGCAGCTTCTTCTATAATTTCAATTACATTTTTTTTTTTATTTCACTTTCAGTATTATCACTTTTTGTTTCTTCAAGGAACTTTAATTTTTGGTGACCTATTTTCTTTTTCAAAAAATGCCACAATGTATTCCCAGAAGACAAGAAATTAACACAACTGTATGCTTGGTGCCAATGTGAATTCAATAGCAGATGTGCAGAGACCAATCACTAATGGACTTTGAAAGAATGGTTGTGCTTGGTTACAGATCATGAGGTGCATTTTTATTTAATTTTTATATTGAAGAATGAATGTTAGAGTTGGATATAAGGTGTTCCCTAAAACTCCCGTATTAGTGCCAGGAGGTCCGCAGTGAAAGGATTGGATTGGGAGAGCTGTAACCTAATCAGTCCTCCCTTGTTGGTATGGACTGACTAGTTGGTAACTATAGGCAGGTGAGCTGTGGCTAGAGATGGTGGCTCACTAAGGGTATGTCCAGGGAAGGCATATCTTCCTTATAACCCCTTCCCCACCTCCCCATTTTTATTTTCAGACCATTCACAGAACAGCTTTTCTCTACTTTTAACCTTGTCATGTCGTACTGCCTCACCTTGGACCCAGAGCAATGGAGTTCGACCTTGACCAAATCTCTGATATCATAAACCAAACAAACAAAAAAACAAACAAAAAAAAACCTTTCTCTCCCCTAAGTTGTTCTTGTTAATTATTTTAATTACAGTTATAAAAGCTGACTAAACAAATACTGTTACTGGAAATGGGGTCATTGCTATTACTAACCCTACCATGTGGCTTAGGAGTCTTTAAAAGTAATTTGTAGAAGTAATATGAAAAAGTTTGAAAATGCAGATGCTATAGGAAGTCTTGAAGGCATGACAACTGTAATAGGATCAGCATTCCTTCAGGATGCACCTGATAGGGTTATGTGTGATGCTGTGAAGGTGAAATTGAAGCTGGAATGGAGACCCCAGGAATTAAGGGATACCAGTTATGTGAACAATCTGCCAAATAAAAGCTGCTGGCTGCAGAGACAGTCAGGCTAAGAGAGAACCTACATATGCTTCAACCAGCAAGGGCAAAGGGTAGTACTAGCTAAGCCCTTTGAAGAGCACATCTCTTAGTCACATATCCTGGGAATTGTATGTTGAATTTTGGGACTCATTTGGCTCACTGGGATTCAGTCTTGTTTTGGCCCAATTCCTTCTTTACTGGCAACTATCACTTCCTTTTAGAATGGGAATGTTTACTCTGTGTCACAGTATATTGGTATCTATAACTTGTTTTTGATTTTTACAGGGTCTGACAGCCAAGAGTTTATCTTAATCTCAGCGAAGACTTTAGACTTAGACTTTAACATAGTACTACTACTGTTAAGACTATGGAAATCTTGAAGATGAACTGAATGTGTTTTGACTTGTGAGATGGACATAAGCTTTGGGAGCTAGAGATTGAAACATTATTATTTGGATGTGTGGTATCCACTCAAATTTCCTGTGTTAATTCAGGAATATTTAGAGGTAAAATGATTGTATTACAGGAGTTGTAATCTAATTGTTCATCCTAGTTTGAACTGACTGACTGGGTGGTAACCATAGGCAGGGGAAGCATGGCTTAAGAATGTGGGTCACTGACGGCATGTCCTGGAATGGTGAATTTCCTTTGTGGATTTCAAACATCCTTCCCTCTGTTTCCAGGTATCATGAATGGAGCAGCTTTCCTCCACCATGCCCTTCTGCCTTGATATGGTCTCTCGCTTTGGACTCAAAGCAATGTAGTTGACCCTTCACAGAGTAACACTTCGATAACATGAACCATTATAGACATTCCTTCCTTTAACTTGCTGGTATTTTGCTCACAATAATGCAAAGTCGATTAAAAAACACCAGGTTTGTGTTTTATACAAATATCCATGGTTATTACGCCTTGATATTTAAAATTTGAACTATGCTTTGGGAAATTGATATTAACTAAACTGTGGCAAAAAAAAAATTTATATTGTTACATGGAAGGTTGAGTACTGCTTTATTGTCTACTAAAAAATTTAATAAGTTTATTTTTCAAGAAAATACACATCATTCTCAGAATCTAATGACTTAATTTTAATATGTAGCTATTTTAAAGTTGAATGTATATTATTTCATATCTAGACAACTGTCACCTCTCAAATCATATTTCTAGGGAAAGTCACCAAGAGCTTAATCTACAGCATTTCATTTCTGTTATGTGTCATCTGGGTGGAAAGCAAATCTCTCTTATGCTATGTGATTTCTACCAGCCTCTTCTATTAGTAAGAGGAAATATAATTATTATTCCTACTTGAAACTACTGAAAGAGGCTATTCTCCATCCTCAGAGGAAAGTCAATTATAATATTAACATTGTTAGTTGTTTTTCTTTTAGAAAATGTGATATAATAGCTAGATTCAGACATTTTCAGTATGAAAATGTCCATGAAACTAAACTACTGAGTTAAATATTTGGATCATAGATCCAGAATACAGAATTTTGATCTTTGGACCACATGTGAAATGGAATTGAATTGAATTAAATTTCAATCCTCTGTTATATTTTTATTATACTTTTGATAGAAAGACAAACTGTATAATTATGAAGATATTAAACATATGATTTATTCAAATCCATGAGTTTTTATTTGCATCTCTAACACTGAATATACCAAAGTGTCTCTGAAGAAACAATAAAATTTGTTTCAAATCTTAAACAGAAAGAGCAAATAGAACTTTCAAAAGCTCTATTGAAAGCAAAAAATATTCAGGAAATTAATTAAGAAGACATCAGTGTAGTGAAGGTTCTTATTTACTGTTTCATATCTGGATGCACTGAAATGTAAGAAGGGAAGGAGGGAATTGATTTGAAGGTTAAGAGAGAGTTACTACTGTTTAGGGAGAACTTTCCACATAAAAGGTACACATTTAGATGTGTTTTGGAACATAGAAATTTCCACTGTACAGGAAAATCCATAGTAACACTTGAAAAACAATAGTAATGGATACTTTTCACTAAGTGCTTGACTACAGCATCTCATTTGATTCTCAATAAAAACCTTGCTACACACACTACCATTTTTTCCTAATCAATAGATAGTACATTGGAGCTGAAAGAAAGTATAAGCAACATGTCCCAATTTACACAATTGGTAATTATACTGGGATTGAACCAAAATAATCAGATTCTTCTTTATTCTTTAACTGGAATAGAATATTTGGTAGGACCTCTTTTGTCTCAACACAAAGATTTCCCAAGAACAGATACAAAATTAATTTTGACAACCCACCAACTGAACTTGTCATGGGTTTGGAAGGGCATGTGTCTTATCTTTTCATATTTCAAAACTGAGTTGTTGCACTAAAATTATCTAATATCAAGGTGAAAATGTTTTAAATATTTCAATTGATCAGTACTTATGAATCACCTTTGTATATGGCTATACTATGTTTATCATAGGATCACTTCCAAAGATGCCACTCTTGCTTTAATAGTTCTGCCCAAATTAAAATAATGAAAAAGTTAGAATGGTGTTAATATTGACTTATTTTGTCTTTTCTGTATGTGAAGTGTTTTGTCCCTGCTTGCTACATCTCTGAGTCCTTCATAACCCAACCTATACAACACATACACACACTCCAACCTCGTAGTCATGCCTAAAATAAATATGACTCTAACCTAGCCTGAAAATTTTTTACTCTGTGTGACTTTCCTCTGCAACTTCTGATCATTTTGTAGACAATTAAGCATCTTTGGAACTCAAGTTTGTAATTATAAAACAGTGCATTTTTACCTATGATAAGAGATCAATGCACTACCTGAAGCCTAATTGCAAATCACAACCCACACTTTTTTACAAAACATAAATGACACTATGGTATTCATTCTGTTCTTTGACTTGTTTTGTTTCTCTCAAAGCAATTATGTGCATTATTTGATGTCAATTATTCCAGAGGATGTCATACTTTTTAAGAGAATGTTGTATAAAAATGATGCTTCTCTCACTATTGAGACAGAATATTTGAGGTTACAATTGATCCACCCTGAAAAGATATGATCTGGATAATTTTAAGCATGCAGATTTTTAAAAGTAAATTTCCAGTCTTGGTAAGCTCATACTAGTAGTTAACTGCAGACTTCTCTTTTCTTAACCCATATTCTATACTTTTGTAAAGTATGAGAGCTTAATAAATCAGTAAGCGGTGACTAACACCCATTTCATGGGAAATACTGTAGGACAGAAGTGGAGAAGATTGAATCTATTTCAAAGTGCACTTATGTTTCATTCATGCACTGTCTGTGTCATTTGACCTTTTTCAGTGAATATGTGTCATTGTGGCAATCATATATATATATATATATATATATATATATGTATACACACACACATACACACATACACACACCCACATATATATATTTAATTTGTAAACAAATGTATAATTATACCTAATTGTTATAATTATACCTTTAGTAATTGTGTTAGAACTTAACCAAAGTAACCAAATTCTTCCTTGTTTTTAAGTGGAATAAAATATTTTGTAGGAACTTATTTTGCCCTACCACAAAGGCTAAGGCAATATATATATATATATATATATATATATATATATATAATTTTTAAACAAATGTACAATTATACCTAAAAATTACCCCAAGTAATATGTTCTTGTGAAGTAATTTCTAAGGGTTCTACTCTTGGTTAGCATGTGCCGTTCCTGTGGTTATATAATAAACTATTATAAACTTAGTGCTATAATCTGAATAATTGTATCCCTCTAAAATATGTATGTTGGAATCTTAATGACCAAAGTGATAGTATTAGAAGGTGAGGCCTTTTGGAGGTCATTAGGTCATGAGGACAGAGTCCTTGTGGGTAGAATTAGTGTCCTTAGAAACAAGATCCTAGAGAGATCCCTCTCCTGTTCCACCATGTGAGTTTGCAGTGAGAAAATGGCCATGTGTGAGGAAGTAGGTTCTCACTGAACACTGAATGCACTGGAGCCTTGACCTTGGACTTCAGACTCCACTGTGGCAGATGAATTTCTGTTGCTTATAAACCATGTGACCTATGGTATTTTGTCTTAGCAGTAGAAATTAATTAAAACACTTTGTGACCTCAAACAACACAGATTTATAGTAAGATAGTTTCTTGGATCAGGAATCTTGAAATTAATTAGCTGAGTTCACTATCCGGGATCTCACAT
Source organism: Sciurus carolinensis (assembly GCF_902686445.1). Classification (NCBI taxonomy): domain Eukaryota; kingdom Metazoa; phylum Chordata; class Mammalia; order Rodentia; family Sciuridae; genus Sciurus; species Sciurus carolinensis. Next base: position 103,022,314 of record NC_062221.1, on the reverse strand, counting down.
GGCTGAAATCAAAGTACTGGTCACGCTTCATTGTCATCTGGGGTTTGAGATTTTCTTCTAAAATGTCTGAGGTTGTTGTCAAATTCTGTAAGATCATAGTTATAAAGGTTGCTGTTTTTCCAGGTTGTTTTCAGCTAACGGTCAATCAGCTTCTCACCCGAGAAACTTCAGGCTTCTTACCCTCATTCATGTGACTGTTCACTTCTTATTCCTGTCCAGGATTTCCTTCAGTATTTCTCCTTACTTTAAGGCTCACTTGATGAGGTCAGAATTTACCAGGATAATGTCATTGTGGGAGAATTATCATACCTTATGCAATTGCCCTACTTACACTCAAAGTGAAGGTTTATTGGGTTCATCTTAAAATTGCACTTATCACAGTTAGACATCTTAGGGAGATGAGCTTCACAGTCCATCATCTTTGCTGTCCAAATTACCCTTTCTTTACTCTGTATCTTTATGATACATATAAATAACTTGGCGAATTACAAACACAGAAACCCAGTTCTGTCTCACAAGGCATAATTTTTCCCTGACAAAATATAGAAACAAAGATGCAAAAACCCAAATCAATATGCAATGATCAAACAACTTAAAGAAATTTTTCTATTTCCAGCTCCCACGTAGGGCAAATACATTCTAAATAGAAAACTCCATTTCCATTTCCAGTCCTCTGAGATTATCTTAGGTCAATGACACATAACACCTCCTTCACAACAGCTCTCTATTTTCCATCTACAGGCAAGTTACAGTTAAACACAGATATGTATGAAGACTAGATCTTCCACACCTGGAGTGTTTTTTACTTTCATACCAGACTTGCATGACATATTGATTAATACTAACATTTCTGTTCTCTATCAAACTCTGAATCAAGCTTTTTGAACTACTAATTTGTAGGTGTGCATTGAGAACAGTTTTTTTCTTTTAATATGTCTACTCTAAAAAAGCTATAATTTATGATATTGTGCTGTATTTTTATGGTTAGCTTGAATCTTTATTTATTGTCAATAATTAAGCTTTCTCTTGTGTTGTTTCTCCCATGTTCTGAGGTGGCACAAAAGAAAAATTCAATACATTTAAATGTTTATGTTCTTAGTTATTGCTTACATTTTTTAGCAGGTATTGTAGCACCACAATTGGGATAAGACTCTACTGGGCTATTTTATGAGGCAATAATCTTATTGCTTATGAGTGAACTCGATTACAGTCTGACAAAACTACAGTAAAAATTCTATTACCTTAACCATGTGTTTGGTTTATCTTTCATTTATTTTTAAATTATGTCCAGTAGAGATATAGTTAGGAGCCAAAGTTCTTCAGGTGCAGTCTAACAGAAAATCAAATTAAAAAGTCATGAAATGAAAATACTTGCTGATCTATACGTCTTGAAATTCCCCTAAATTATTTTTCTTGAACTTTTCTTTATTTGGTTGACCTAGAATACACGTGTTCCTCCTAGTTTTTAAGTGGCATTTTGTGAAAACACTGTAATATGAGTAAAGATTTTAAAATATCGTATTATTTGGAACTTATAATCAATAAGGTAATACTTTTGTTTCTGGAATCCTTGTTTTGAAGCTTTACCTTTCTATATGGTCATGGGTACTTAAAATCCAGGATATATAAATCATGTCAATTGGTCTCAAACATCTTTCTTCTGTCTTTACTTTCTATTTGATCTAATTTAAAAATATTAATTAAAAAATTAAAAATTAAAAATCAGAAAAATGAAAAAGTCTACAGACTTATCGAAGATTTGGTTGTTTCTAGGAAGAGAATTTTGTCATTTTAGATGTTAAGAGGAACTAACTGTAGCATGCAATCTTTCTAGCTTCATATGGTATAGATGCAGAACTAATCAGCAGGTAATTTTTGCTTCCCTTTTTTAATTTTACTTTTGGGGGAAAGGAACAGTTTTTTTGTTTTTTTTTCTGAATGGTACTTATATGACTATACACATCAACCATAACTAATTCACTTTGATGTCTTAGGGATAAAATAGATCTAAATTCTATCTTTCCTCCCTTCTAATTTAGAAATTTATCATTTAAAAATATTTGAAATACTTGTAGTATATTCTATATGCCATATTTCTTCTGATTTAAAAAGTACATCATAGATTTTGACTAATTTTCTTTGAAATAAAATAATTTACTGACATTAACTTTTATTATTTTCTTATTCATTTACCACTTACAGACATTTTTGTACAAGCCTGTGGCTTCCTGCATCTTTCTGCCTGTGTGTATTTTCTTACTGCTAGATTATTTTTAGTTGTGTTGGGCAAAATTGATGGTCTTCAATGAGTGATGATAAACCATGAGTTCTTAAGCCAAAATGAACTATGATAACCTGTTTTTGTTAAAAAAAAAAAAAAAAAAAGATTTTTTTGGAACACAGCTATTGTCCTTTGTTAATGTGTAACCTATGTCTGCTTTCATGTTACAGTGGCAGAACTACATGGTCATGATAGAGATTCTATGGGCTGCAAAATACAAATTAATTACTATCAGACCTTTATAGAATAAGTTTGATGATTACTGATGCAGTAACTAAGCTCAGTCAAATGAAAATATTAAATAACCACCCATCTCCTTACCACATAAGATAAATTTTAAGGTGTTTTCTTCACAGACCCTCATACCATCCTCAGTAGGATTTAGTCCCAATTATCCATAGAATATTCCATCTCAGTAACATACCTTTGTTGAATTTTCTTTTCTTTCTTGCTTCACATTCTCAGATTCTCATTAAACTTCCTGGGATCACCTCTGAGATAAACGGCTGAAACCCAGATCTTGACCTTAGAATGTGATTTTTGGGGAACATGAACTTAAATATCTACTACTCAACATCATTTTTCTCTGTTCGACTGTTGTTTAAAGTAGCTTAGTGAGTTTTTACATGACAAAATTTTATTCAATATTTGTTCATCTTTCACTAAAAATATTGTGTGCTAATTACAAAATATGGTTAAATTATGAGATATTTGAAGGTATTACTTTTATTCTTTTCTGGTGTTGATATTCAGAGTTAATTTTAATTTCTGTTGGCATTTGTTTGTGTATTATGACAACAAATTAGTTTATTCTTTTAAGATACATGTCAAGTCAAACACCAACTAATATAAATTAAATCATTGCAGGGCCCTGAAAAGAATACTGAAAACTCTTATCCTTTAGGACAAAAAATAGGATGCAGAAATGGAGCACCAGTGGATTGAATCTGACATAGTTTTCCTATGTACATATATGAATACACCACAGTGAATTTAAACATTGCCAACATCCACAAGACTGGAACCCTTAATTAGAATAAGATATACTGCATGTTTGTATAAATATGTCAAAAAACTATACTGTCATATATAACAACAAAGAACAAATAAAAGTAACAATAAAAAAGAAATGATTCTTTGCTCTTGTCTTAAATAATGCATCAGAGATTGGGAAAATAACCCTAAGCTGCTTGAGAAAGTGGAAAGCACTAGAGATATCATTATTTTTATAAATGTACACTTTTCTAATACTAAGGGCCCAGGATCATCATTATCCAACTTGCTATCAGCTGAGCTGTATGTTGCTGTTGAGTGCTGAGAACAAGAGGTGGCCTTTAGGAATAAGGCAAACCCACACTGCTGAAGCATCTGTTCCAGTGTGGAGACTTCAAAACACGCAAGTCCAGAATGACTAATGAAGAAAACTGGAATATCCCTATTAGAGGATTCAAGACCTCTGATGTATAAATGTAGAGTAGAAGGGCTAGAAGGAGGAGCAGCTTCAGTGGGTTTATAGTGGCAAAATAAAGTCTTCGGATAGCAAAGATTGAGAAAAAGTGAGTTTTGGCAGACATAGTCTTTCAGTGGATGGTAACCAGAATTCAGGTCCTGTAGTCCATGTTTTTATTAGAAAGAGCAGTTGTGATATCATAAAGTGTGGTTTCTTTTCATAAACAATAAATCTGGGAGATAACATTGCTATAGTTTCCATTTTCATTCTCTGTTATTTTGGTATTCTAGAATACTTATAGTTTCTGGCAGATCTAAGGAATTTATGGTATCTGCCTCTATCTTATTCCCAGTTACTTGACTGTAGGTACTTCTCTGGGATTCAACATTTGACCGCAATGAGGAATCTAAGGAATTTGCAAACACAGAGGTTGTATTAAACAGAAATGATTAAGAAATCTGGAATAGGATGAATGTTCTAAAATTCGGTTTGATCGCTTCTTAGCCTTTTGACTAAGATCAAGTGTAAAAGTTAATCTGCCCTTTATTATTAGCACCCCACATCTGGTAGTATCTAAAAAACTTGTTTCTCTGTGTCATATCTCTTATCCCACATTCTAAGATAATGTAACCTCTCAAAAAAGAAAAAAAAAATGGCACACTCCTTTTAGAAATCCCACTTATAGATATATAATCTTCCACCCTGAAGGTTTTCAAATTGGAACTATCTCAAGAAATTTCACCCCTGTCTTCCTGCCAAAAATATCTTTCTATGTTAAAATTATCTTTGGTCTTTCACTTAAAAAAAGCATCTAGATCATTCTTAAAGTATTACAACTTGCCAACACTCCACTTCTGTTTATCTTGTCATTCTCTTTTCCTGAATCCCTGGCAGATATCTCAGTTTTGTTCTTAGCGACTTGAAATAGTGTTGCTCATTTTAAAGATGTTTGACATTTCACATCATTTTATCAGAATATATATATATATTTAAATAATTATTTTATCGAGTCTTCAAATAACAAATAGAATAAACAATGATTAGTGGAAATTGAATGATTTTACTGATCAGTTCATAATTGAGGCAGACATCTCTAATCATTATAATGGGTTTAAATAGTTAATAGCTTTGTTTATTTTTTTTAAACTACATATAAGATATAAACTAGCAGGGGTATAAAAGATGTTATTGTCTTTTACCAAATAATATTATGTGCACACAAGAGTATATGCCAAAAAGGTTAAGAAATGGAACTTTGTAATTGTAAAAATCCACATGCACCAGATTTCAAATGTATCTCCTTCCCTATTTGCCTTACTGGAAGATAACCGTAACGTGCTTATCAAAAATGTTTTGTCACTTTCATCTTATGCTAATACTCCTGGTAAATAACCCAAGTAATGAAAAGTTTTAAAAAATAAATCCCCCAATTCACTTTTAGGAAAGTAAGACATTTTTCCTTTGGAATAATTTTTTTTCTTGCACCAATATTTTGAGTCACTTATTCATACAATTGTGGGAAAACCCAATATTTCCCATAAATTCTTTGAAAACAATTAGTAAATGCTTATTATGTTGAAATCTGTAAGTGTACATATTCATCCTTTCCTTTCCCACAAACATTAAATTACTTGACTGAGATACAAAAGCTCTCCATAGGTATTTTATAAGGTATTTAATTGTTAAATTTAATTCAAAGTTGTCAGTGTCACACTTTTCTATACAGTTATCAATTTTTTTATAATTTATTTTAATTTTACTGATTACTAGGCACTATACTTCCTCCTTTGTTTACTTAATTTTAATTTGTACTATGTTAATACACCCTCCAAAAATACATGAATCACATATATTGGAGTCCAGTCATGTAAATAATTAAATGATACAGGAATTTGCATGAAATCTATTGTTTGTATATTCAACATACAAGATGATTTTGAAATTTTTTAAGCACAGTTATATAATTTTTATATGTAGATCTTAAAATCATGGTTTTTATGATAAATAAATATTTTAACCACAAAAACTCATATGTAAAGTAATGAATTTGTACATAGAATAATTTAATCCTTCCATGTTATAAGCATAGCAAAACATCTTATTGGGTGGGGTCAAGTTTGTGGAGGCTACTTTCCAAGCAGCTCCATGGAATGAGAACAGGAAAACAGACAGCTTCTCTTTGAGGTTGGTAAAGAAAGAAATCCCACTAGGATTTAAGAAACTATTCTCAGAATAGCCTAGGAACTCAGTAGGTCAAATAAAATAAAAATTAAAAGAAAGAAAAAACTCACCAGTGGCCCTGGCAGCAGATGTGGATCCACTTCTGGCAGGTCGAAGAGAGCCTGAATTTGGGGTGGCACTGTGGCATGTCTTGAAGTGGAGAGGATTATGATTGGAGACAATGTTGAACTGATTCAGTGGGTGAGTTGCAATTTATTTTTGTGTAAGAGGGATACTTCTCGTCTCCTGGTGATCTGCAGAGAGCTGGGACAGCCACCACCTTTTCCAGCTTTGCTATGGCAGGTCAGTAGGTGTGCGTCCAAACCCAGGCCCCAGACTTGTCTAATTCCAACTGGGTCCAAAAACCTGACCTGGCAGAGGCTGACCACATGACCCAGTGTTACGTAGAAAACTAGGTGAAATTGAAGCATGGGATGTATTGCATCCACAGGAATTGGAGACATTCAGATCTGAGAGATCCTGGGTGCCTCTAACTCCAAGTCTTGCAGTTTTCAGGAACAACTGGGAACTATTGGGAACCTGATCTGGAGGGTGAGGGGTAGTGAATATGTGCCTTGGGACTGAGCTTAGGTGGATGGGATACAGTAGCCAAGGGAGGTGGGGACTGGTTCCTTCACCCATCAAGTAGAATCCAGGAGAGATTCCAGAGATACAGATGTGGACTGGAAGTGCAGAGTAGAAGCAAGCAGGCTCTGGAAGTGTGTTGATTTATTAGTTTCAACCCAATGTCATTCATCAAAGTGACAGCAATCTAACTAGACTCAAACCCCTTCTCTAGAAGTTCTGCCTCTGGGAACTCCTTTCAAAGAAAGGTATAGAGACCTCTCTCTCAAGTGGGATAGACAATTCCCTCCAATCTTCTCCACCTCATACTGCTGAGAAAGGACACAGAACTGGCAATCTGACTAGACAGAAAAGAAGAAGGAATTGACAGTCCCCAAATTCTACTTTTGCATGCAACACATACCTCAAGAGAAAAAAGGAAAGGAAAGAAAGAAAGTTTGGAATTGCCAATGAGCATAAATTTTTATAGAAAATTTTGACCATCATGATGGAAACAACCCCTTAATCTTCCATCAAGAAACATTTTATTTTAATTTTTGTGTGCTAAATGGCCTATGAATGTTTATGCATATACATATTTGTCTTACGCATCTCATTTCTAGCATCTCTTGAAGGTAGTTATTTTATTGATCTGTCTTTTGAGGACTAGGGTTTTTTATTAGAATACCTTGATTTTGTTTTATATTGGTTTTGTTTTTTTTGTTTACATTGTTTTTCTCCTCTTTCCCTTGATTCTATTCCTTTTTTCTTTCACTAATACCAAAATTCTATTTTTCTCTTTTTCACTCTTCCTTTAACTCTTTACTATTATACTGTCTTATCATCTCCCTCAATTATTACATTCTCTATCTCCTCTGCATTCTCCTTCAGCTTTTTGAAATAGAAAACCCTTTTGTTAATGTAGTATCTGTATTGTTGGCAGTTGCCTACTATGCCATTTCTATATATAGTGTCATTTAACATTGTAGATGTCAAATAGGAACTATTTAGTTTAATGATGAATATTGATTGTATTGATTGTTGTTACTATTTTGCTACCCTGAAATTGAGAGATACTAGAAACCTTAAGCAACACTATAAATTCATAGGGTAAAAGCTCTGCCACCTCAAATTCTCACAGATAAATGCACAGACATACAAACAGAATGAAAAAGCAAGGGGATAGACCATCCCAATCAAAACAAAATATCTTATTAACAGAATCCAATGATACCACAGTAGAGAAAATAATCTGACACAGAATTTAGAGAGTTCATAGTTAAACTGATCAGGGAGGTGAAAGATGATGTATGAATTGACATCAGAGAGAAAATCGAAGAAGTGAAAGATTACTTCAGTAAGGAAATAGACACACTGAAGGAGAATCAATCAGAAAATCTCAAAATGAAGGAATCATCGAACCAAATTAAAAACTCAAAGGAAATCTTCACCAGCAGAATAGACCACTTATGAAATAGAGATCAGGCAATGAAGACAAAATACATTATCTGGAAAATAAAGTTGACCATGTAAAAAAATGTTAAGAGACAATAAACAGAACTTTCAAGAAATATGGGAAAACAGGATAAGACCAGATTTAAGATTTATTGGGATAAATATAATTTTGTAAATACAAACCAAAGGAATCTTTTTAATAAAAGAATACCAGAAAATTTGTCAAACCTTAAGAATGAAATGGAAAATCAAATAGAGAAGGCTTACAGGACTCTAAATATACAAAATTAGAATAGACTTACATCAAGAAAATCATTATGAAAATGCCCAACAAACAGAATAAGAATAAAATGTTAAAGAACGCTAGAGAAAAATGACAAGTCACAGGTCACATGTGGAAGGAAACCAATCTGGATCTCAGCTTATTTCTCAACCCAGACCCCAAAAGTTATATCTTGGAATAATATATACCAAGTCCTGAAAGAAAATGGATGTCAACCAAGAATACTATATCTGGCAAAATTAAGCTTCTGATTTGATGATGAAATAAATATTTCCATGATTAAAGAAAAAGTTAAAATAATTCACAACTAGAAAGCTGGCATTGCAAAATATACTAAATAAAATATTTCATGAAAAAGAAATGAAAAATAAAATGAAAACCAACAAAGGGAGAAATTCCAGTAGAAGAATAGTCAATCAAAGGCGAAACTAATTCAGATTGAAAATCAGAAGTAAATCAAAATGACATAGAATTAAATATCTCTCAATAATAATGTTGAGTGTAAAAGGAATAAATGCATCAATCAAAAGACAGAGACTGGCAGATTGGATTAAAAAACAAGACCCATCAATATCCTTTGTCCAAGAGACTCACCTCATAGGCAAAGACCCACAGACTGAAGGTAAAATCATGGGATAAAACATATCATTCACATGAATTTTGTAAACAAGCAAGGGTTTCTATCTTTATATCACATAAAGTGGACTTCATGCCAAATTTAATCACAAGGTACAAACTGATATTTCATACTGCTTTACTTATGGGAATTATATATCAATAAGTTATAACAATCATAAATATTTATGCCCAAACAATGGAGCAGTGATGTACATTGAACCAACCCTTCTCTATTTTAAGAATCAATTAGAACACAACACAATAATACTGGGTGACTTTAAATCTCCTCTCTCATCACTGGATAGATCCTCCAAACAAAAACTAAACAAAGAATCTATAGAACTAAAAATTACAATTAATAATTTAGACCTAACAGACATATATAGAATACTTTATCCTTCAATGACTGAATACACTTTCTTCTTAGGAGCACAGCAATCACTTTCTGAAATAAACCACATCTCAGGCTACAAAGCAACTCTTAGAAAATACAAAAAATAGAGATAATACCTTGCATTCTATTAGATCATAGTGGAATAAAATTATAAATCAATGATGAAATAAAAAATAAAAGCTATTCTAATTACTGGATACTAAATAGTACACTATGGAATGACCAATGGATAGCAGAAAAAATCAGGGATGAAATAAAATAATACTTACAGGTAAATGAGAATAGCAATACAACATATCAAAATCTCTGGACATAATTATGAAGGCAGCGCTAAGAGAAAAGTTCATTGCAATGATCTCATTCATTAAATGACTAGAAAGTCACCAAATAAATAACCTAACTTTACATCTCAAGGACCTGGAAAAGGAGGATCAAATAAACACTCAAAACAGTGGAAGTCAGGAAATAGTTAAAATCAGAGCTGAAATCAATTAAATTGAAACAAACAAACAATTAAAAAAAACAACAAAACAAGAATTTGATTATTTGAAAAGATAAATAATATTGATAAACCCAAGAGAAATGGGAAAAATGTTGAATTTCTAAAATTCATGATGAAAAAGAACTATCACCATGGGCACCACTGAAATACAGAGAATAATCAGAAACTATTTTGAAAATGTATACTCCAATACAATAGAAAATCTTGAAGATATTAACAAATTTCTAGAGGCATATAACCTACCCAAACAGAACCAATAGGTCATAGAAAATTTAAATAGACAAATTTCAAGCAATAACATTGAAGGTGCCATTGAAGGCTCAACAACAAAGAAATGACCAGGACTGGATGGATTCTCAGTCAAGTTCTACCAGACCTTCGAAAACAAACAACACCAATTCTCCTTGAATTTTACATGAAATGCAAAAGGAGGGAACCCATCCAAACTCATTCTATGCAGATAGGATCATGATGACTCCAAAACCTGACAACGACACACCAGGGAAAGGAAACTTCAGACCAATATCCCTGATGAACATAGATACAAAAATTCTAAATAAAATACAAAAACACATTAAAAAGATAGTGCACCATGATCAAGTACATGTCATTCCAGGAATGCAAGGTTGGTTCAACATATGGATATCAATAAAAGTAATTCAGCACAATAATAGATTTAAAGAGAAGAATCACATGATTATCTCAATAGATGCAGAAAAACTATTTGACAATATACATCATCCATTGACGTTCAAAACACTAGAAGAACTAGGGATAGTAGAAACATACATCAACATTGTAAAAGTCCTATATGTTAAACCCAAGGCCAATTGCATTCTTAATCAAGAAAAATTGAAAGCATGCCCTCTAAAAACTGGAAGAAAACAAAATGCCCTCTTTCACCACTTCTATTCAACATAGTCCTTGAAACTCTTGCCAGAGCAATTAGGCATAAGAAAGAAATCAAAGGGATAGAAAAAGCTCAAACTATCACTATCTGCAAGTGACATGACACTATATTTAGACCAAAAAAAAAAAAAAAAAAAAAAAAAAAAAATCCACCAGAAATCTTCTTGAACTCATAAATGAATCAGTAAAGTAGCAGGATATAAAATTAACACTCATAAATCAATTATGCTCCTATGCATTGATGATGAATCAGCTGAAAAAGAAAGTAGGAAAACAATCCCATTCACATTAGCCTCAAAGACAAATATTTTGGAATCAATGTAACAAAAGAGATGAAAGAACTTTACAATGAAGGCTACAGAACACTAAAGAAAGAAATTGAAGAATACCTTAGAAAATGGAAATATCTCCCATAATCATGGATAGGCAGAATTAATATTATAAAAATGGCCATACCATCAAAAACACTACTCAAATTTAATGCAATTCCTACAAAAATTTTGATGTTGTTCTTCATAAAAATGGAAAAAGCAATCAAGAAATTCATTTGGAAAAATAAGAGGCCCAGAATAGTGAAAGCAATTGTCCACAAGAAAAATGAAGCAGGAGACATCACAATACCAGACCTTATGTTATACTACAAAGCCATAGTAACAAAAACAGCATGGTATTGGTACCAAAACTGACATGAAGACCAATGTAAAAGAATAGAAGACAGAGAGATAAACCCACATAAATACAGTTATCTCATCCTATACAAAGGTGCCAAAAACATACCATGGAGAAACAATGGCCATTTCAACAAATGGTCCTGGGAAAACTGGGATTCCATATGTAGAAGAATGAAACTTAATCACATTTTCTCACAAAACTCAACTGAAAGTAGATCAAAGACCTAGAAATTAGACCAGAAACCTTGCATCTACTAGAAGAAAATGTAGGCCCAACTCTCCATCATGTCAACTTAGGAACTGACTTCCTCAACAAGTCTCCTAAAGCATAATAAATAAAATTAAGAATGAATAAATGGGATAGTATCAAACTAAAATGTGTCTTCAAAGTAAAGGAAGCACTCAAGAACACAAAGAGAGAGCCTACAGAATGGGAGAAAATCTTTGCCATCTGCAACTCAGAGCATTAATCTCCAGGATATATAAAGAACTCAAAAAAATTAAACACAAAGAAACAAATAATCAATAAATGGTCAAAGGAATTAAACAGACCCTTCTGAAAAGAAGAAATACAAATGAAACAAATGGTAGGAAAACATGTTCAACACCTCTAGCAATTAGATAAATGCAAATTAAAACTGTACTGAGATCTCATCTCACTACAGTCAGAATGGCAACAATCAAGAATAAAAGTGACAAAAATATTGGTGAGGATTTGGGGAAAGGGTACAGGTTACGTTCATCCATTTCTGGTGGTACTACAAATTGGTGCAACCATTCTGGAAAGCCTATGGAAATTCCTTGAAAATTTGTAATGGAACTACCATTTGACCTAGTTATCCCACTTCTTTTATTCTTTGGCGGTGCTGGGGATTGAACCCAGGGTCTTGTGCTTGCGAGGCAGGCACTCTACCAACTGAGCTATATCCCCAGCCCCATTCCACTTCTTTTTATATACCCAAAGGACTTAAAATCAGCATACTACAGTGATGCAGTCACATCAATGTTTATAGCAGTACAATTCACAGTAATTAAGATGTGGAGCCAATCTAGGTGCCCTTCGACAAGTGAAGGAATAAAGAAAATGTGGTATACTTACACAATGGAATATAACTCAGCAATAAACAAGAATGGTTTCAAGAAATTTGCTGGAAATTGGATAGATCTGGAGAATATTATGCTATGCAAAATAAGCCTATCCAAAAAAATGAAAGGGCAAATGATCTCTCTGATATGTGGATGGTGACACACAACCAGGCAGAAGAGGAAGACTAGAAGTTCAGTAAGTTAGACAATTTAGAATGAAGGGAAGGAAAGGAGGACAGGAAGAGGAAAGACAGTGGAATGAATCTGACTTAACTTTCCTATGTACATATATATAAGTACACCACACTGAATCTCCACATCACATACAACCACAAGACTGGGATCCTAATTAGGGTTAGATGTACTCCAGGTTGCAAAAATATGTCAAAATATACTCTACTGTTATATAGAACTATAAAAAAAAAGAAAAAACAATTAAAATTCCATTGACCTTGTTAACTGTATAGAATTATTTTTTTAAATTTTTTTAAGTTTGTCAATGGACCTTTATTTTATTTATTTATTTATATGTGGTGCTAAGAATTGATCCACACTGAGCCATACCCCCAACCCCTAGAATCATTGTTTTGTGTGTTAAAAATAAAACTTTGAAAATAAGAATCTTAAGGAGTGTGGTTAGAATATATAATGGAACTCAGGAGGTTCTGTTTAAGTTTTAGTGTGTGGGTTGTTGAACATGTATGCATGTCAGACATTCTCAACCCACCTGAGAATATGACACTTTATGATGGAATCCAGACCTTCTTCCACTCTAGTTTCCCTAACCCCTACCAATGTTGGTTCCACCTGAAGGTATCATTTTCATCTGGCTATTATTGATTCACCTGGAGTGACCACCTAAGACAACTTAAACCAGTCACAGTATTTCCCCCTGACTTTTTAAAAGCAGAAATGGCAAATAAAATTTTTATCAAAGTTCATTTGGATACACAGGAAATCATGTTTGCCATGTTTACTATCAGTGGGAAAAAAAGGGACAGTAATAACAAATTTATTTTTCATGTTGAACAAGAGTTCAGGAGAGTGAGACTGCGGGGGAGGGGACTGAGAAAAACAGAGTTGATCTAATTCTGCCCCCATTTGAAGGGGAGATTGAGTCTTGATTTTGATAACTATGGATCATGGATCATGGATCATGGTTATCAAAAGACTAAGTTCTACCCCTCAGCTGAATTATGGTCTTTCTCCCAAACCTGATGATTTTCTGGCTAAAACTCTTTCTACATTCTTTTTCAAAAACAGGATGCAGGAGTGTAAAAAAAGGATACTTTGGGTGGCAAAAAGCAAATTCAATTGACTTTCAATTTAAAAAAAATAAAAGGATTTTAATGAGCTATAGTTATTATTTTAGTCTGAGTTTCCTTTACTGAATACATGATAAAATCTCTGGTATGTAATGATTCCTAGAACCTAGACTTATTGGTTCAGTAAGAGGTATCTCTGATAATGAAGTATCTTATAAACCCAAACCAATATTGGTTCAGAGACTCTGAAAGAAGCTGCTGGCAAATCAAACTCTTACAGGATCCATTCTGTCATGTAAACACTTCTCTGCCTTTTGCTGACTTATTAGTGTTATTGTTAATTTAGCAGTTTTCTATTTGCTGAGGAGGGTTTAAGTTTGTTGTTAGTTAACCCCATGGAGAATATTAAAAAAAAAAATACAGTAGAGTAGCCGATGGCTGGACTTAACACTTGGACAGGATCCACTGCAGGAGGAACCAGAATAAGCAGATAGGGCAATATTCATGTTCCAGCCCATTAAGAGTGAAGTAAGAAAACCAGGTATACCAGTTATGTGCTCAGCTATGCACCAACTTACCCCTGAGGGAATCTGGAAATCTACCCAGCTAGATTTTTTCATGTTTATCTTGACAATAAAACTAGTACAGATGTATTCTCTGGACCATAAAGAAGTTTTTGCACACAACAGAACTGAAATTATGGCATTCATTCTCATTGAAAACCAACACATCTGCATAGCGCTGTTGTTGGCTGTAAAGAACAGAAGGTGAGAAGGAGTTAAAGGCAAAATTTAATTTGTATACTCCATTTAAAATACTTTCATTGAAATTGACTCCTTATAACTTCATGTTGGGTTGCGTTATGGAATCAGTCATCTGTTTAAATTGAGACAACATTTATGGGAGTTTCTTAAGATGGACATCTTTCTCTGTGGTTACAGAAAGAACTGTGATAACAATTTGTAAATATAACTGAAGGCAGGGAAGACTCATGGTGTTCTTTTGTTACTAACTTGTACAACATGTCTTGGTAGAATGAGGAGAACTTTGGTGTTATACATACCTCTGAGGAGATTTTTGGCTACATTTTGTTTTCATTTTTCAAAATTTGTTCTAATTAGTTATACATGACAATAAAAAGCATTTTAACATATTGGCTACTTTTAGAAAAACTCATGTATTAGCTAATTATTCTGTGGAAGTTATCATCAACAAATACACGTGGAATCTCACATCGCCTGATAAACTTGTTTAACATCAGCAATGTTAATCTAAAATGATGTAATACATAGATGCTTTTAATCTTATAAATGTTTTCAGAAGTTTTTCCTATTTAATTGGAAATCTAAATCATTTTAGATATTTATTTTAATATTTCTTTTTTTTTCTTATGGTGAAACTGCTCAATAGGATTTGGTGTGACAGATACTAATGTTTAATTGAAGAGACGAAGATGTGTTGAGTTCGATTTCTGTAAGCTCATGCACACCTTTTCACTACCCATGGAGATGCATTTCACAAAGCTGTATAAATGGTTCAAGCTGAGTAGAATCATGATCTCATTTGGACACATCTAACTGCCATTTTCGCGTGTGCATGGCCTTGGCCAGTAGTGATTTGATTTTAGATGGAGTCTGACAAAAGGCAGAATGTGGAAAGGGTGAGATACAGGTAGACTCACAATGAATTAGAGGTACCACATTTCTTTTTCTGTCAGGTTTGTAGTTGTGACCTGCTTGAAAAGGCAGAAAACTAAAATGGAAGAAAAGTCGGAGGACTCAGAAGTCTCGGTGAGAAAATGCCACAGCTGAAAGATAAATGACATTTATGGGTTTTGCTCTTTATGTTTTGTGAACAGTTTTAGGAGTTAAATTTTCAGAAGAATTGCGTGAACGTTCTTATCTCCAGCCTTGCTAAAGGGCATTTTCGTTAAATAATTTTAATGCTAAGGTTAATTAGAGAAGACAGCACAGGGAAATCCATTTGTGTTGCTAAGAAGGAACTGCTAAGTGCAAAAGGTAAGGCCAAGGATAAGAGAAACTTTTTTCCCTTGTTCCCTGCAGAGATTTCCATATCTCATGATCAAATTATCCCATTATACCCTATTACATATTTTCTAGGTCCTCAAGAAACACTCTTTTTTCAATAGGCATAAAAAGTTATGTTTGAAGGAGATCGCTCTCTTCCTTCATCTGATAATTTCTATTTGTAGATGACATTCCTTATATTTGCACTGTTCCAGCTGTTAGATGCTTAAGTGTAAAATCTGAGAATGAAACCAAAATGGTAATTCCAATGACAAAATAAAAGAATTAATATTATGGGCTACGGAAGTTTAAGTTTTTGAAATCTTATAACTTCCTCTGATAATGAACACATCCATTCTTGCTGGAAAAACATAGAAGAGGGAGAATTTAAACTGCTTTCCTTGATTCTGAAGTTTACTAAATTACTAAATGGAAAATAAACTATTTTAGTCTGAAGTGATACTATGTGCTTTTAAAATAAAATTATATAATGACATTTTAAATTAGTCTCCATTCCTAACTTGTTCCTACTTCAACTCGTTTCCCCAAGTCCCAGAGAACTTCAGATTTAAGGTCAATTGTTTTTCTCTGAAGTTTTCTTCTCTGCATGCTTTAGAAGGAGTGCATCTCACTTTAATACCAGCATATGTGTTATTGCTTTAATTATTCATATCTAAATTATTTCAAAACTAAGTCTTTCTCTTCAGTGACATTTACTTTTTGAGATCTGAGTCCATATCTCATATAGGTGGTAATAATGCAATTTCAGGAGTTTCCCCCAAAAGATTATTTAAGTTTTCAAAACATCTTTCACCTCACAGTTGAATAATATTTCTTCTGCTTAAGATAGGTGCTTCAATGGAATTATGGAGGATTAATTATAATAGTTTTCAAAGTTGTTTGTAATATGGATGCATTGAACATAAATAAAAATATATTTTGGAATAGAAAAGAGGAAATATTGAAGGCCTTGAGTGTTTTAGGACAATGGGCAAAAGTGTCAGTTAGAACAAAAACTTAGTGACCACTTGCTGATATTTTTAGGGCCTAATCATGTACAACTATTGGTATTGATATCAATACCTGTCAAAATGAGTGAAAAGTATGCAAGCATTTCATCTTGATTATTTTCTTTTTTCATTTTAAAAATCGAGGCATCCTCTATTTGAAAAAAACATAAATCAATATATTTATGATTTCACCATTCCCCATGTTAGTGGAATTTTCAATGTTAAATATCTAAAATTAGAGTCACTTTATTTCAGAAAGTGAAAAGCATTTGTACACTGAAAAACTCTGATATCAAACTTAAGAAATAGTTGATTTTTTTTCTTTCTTGATACTCTGATGATACACATATTTAAAGCAGGACCTATGCAAAATAGTATAATTTACTATATAATAAACTAGAAAACTATGAAAAATATTTTAAAAAATGAGATTATTTATGACTTGGTCACAAAAATTTCAATTTTATTTCTGGAGAAAAAAAACTACTTGACTTCAGGCTTGAGCAACTTAGAGGTAAATCATTTGTTTTAAGAGGCAAATGACTTTATTTTTTATTTTTTTACTTTTTTCCTTTTTTGATTTGTCTTTAGTAAAGTCTGCTTTTCTCTAGAGAGGCAGTGGTGTTATCACAACCAAACCATCTTTGTGTTGGTGAGTGATCTATTCTGAGAATTGAAAAAGGCACTAGTACTACTGCAAGGTCATGACCAAATCTCACGTGAATTTAAGAGGCATGATTAAGCTGGAGTCTACTAATAATTTAGGAAGCTGCTGCACTATAACTTCACCATTTGTCATCTTTCTGTCATTAATCTTTGTTCACTGACTAGATGGTAATAAGATAAAGCTTTAGTGACAGACACACTAATATTTAAAGACATGTTGATTGTACTGTGATTTTCTTTTTTTCTTTTTCTTTTTTATTTGTTCTAATTGGTTATACATGAAGTAGAATGCATTTTGACAAACTGTACACAAATGGAGCATAACTTCTTATTCCTATGGCTGTACATGGTGCTGAGTCACACCAGTAGTATAATCATACATGTATACAGGGGTAATAATGTCTGTCTCATTCCACTGTCCTTCCAATCCCCACCACTCCACCCCTCCCCTCACTCCCCTCTGCACAATCCAAATATTCTTCATTCTTCCCTCCCCAGCACTCCTGCCATGGATAAGTATCCCCTTATCAGAGAAAACATTTGGCCTTTGGTTTTTGGGGATTGGCTTATTTCACTTAGTATGATATTCTCTAGTTCCATCCATTTTTCAGCAAATGCTGTATTTTCATTCATCTTTTAGACTTAGTAATATTCCATTGAATATATGTACCACAATTTATTCATTCATCTGTTGAAGGGCATCTAGATTGGTTCCATAGTTTAGCTATGGTCAATTAAACTGCTATAAACATTGATGTGGCTGTGTATTGTGATTTTCTTATTGTGCTCATTTCACTTTCTTATAGAGGGTAAAGAGTAGTAAGAATCCTTGTTGTAGAGCTCAGTTCCTGCCTCCCTGAACATGAACACATGACCAAGTGATTACAAAACTGAAGTTATGGTACCTGGGAAAATTCCTCTTGTACTTCCTTAGAGGCTTCTGTGGACAGACTTGCAGTTTCTTTGCTGCTTTGAGACCTGTAAGTATTACATTGTCACAATGCTGACAATATCTAACACACAATTTTTTAATAATGTGGCAATGCTTCTATATTGAAATGCTTGATGAAGGAGGAGGAAAGAAATTCATTGTATCTATTCCCATAGATATATACAGTTTATAGATTTTATAGAGTTCATCTCTTCTGTAAGAGATTACATTTTCATATAAAAGAAATGTTCACTAAAATGGGATTTGTGTCACCTACAAAGTGATTTATATAACAATATTTTGAAATGAGTAATTTCTATTTTTTTTTTCTTTCCTGGTTCTATACAATTTGCAGGTAATCTGTTGGGTTACGATACCTATATATTTTTTTTATTCCTTTGATATTGCTTTATTTCTTTATTTTATTACATTCCATTTACTTTTTCTGCAAAGATCAAACACGAATATGGATTAAATGCTTCTTAAATTGCAAACAATTTTTGCCTTCAAAGACTGTTTATTGTTGAAATTAGCAATTGAGAGATTAGGGATGATCAAAAGAATAGTACTAATTCTATATATACATTTTTTCTCATGGGTAATACTTTTGTATCACATAAATGTTATCTCTTGTTTGGTTATTACTAGAAATGTTTTATCCCTTATCACATTTAAACTTTTATCTTGATATATTCCCCTTTTTATGGAATATCTATAGTGATGGTAATATTTGGTAAATTTTTACCTATTATCATTAAGTGTGTGGCTATTTCCTTTTAAATTGGCTTTTTTTGATGTAGAAATGTGTTACTTAAATTGGTCTTTTGTCACAGGGTCAGGAGAAGCAGATGGAGATATAATGTTTTGACACAATAAATAGTGTTCATTTCTTTTCTTTGATATACCATATTAGGTTTATCACTTTGTGAATGATTTATAAAATAACTATGTGTTTGATATTTTAACAAGTCTATTTTCTCTTTAATAAATAACTATATGACATTTAGTTAGTTTTATTCACCTCAAGGTTACTTAGCCCTTGAAATTAGTCATGGAAGTCCTCCAAATGCAACTAAATGCTTTATTAATTTGGATGCAATTGAAGATTAGAATGTAGTGGAACTGTTGCAGAGATCGATTTAATTCCACACTACTTAGAAAATATAGGAACTCTTTGACTTCTGAATTCAATATAATTTATTAAACTATTTGATTCTGAAGAACCATTAACTAGCTGCTCTATGACTTGTGTCTTTTTTTTTTTCTTCTGACATAATAGCTGAATTAATATGTCCTTCTTTGGTTTTAATAAATAGAGTAAGAATAAAATTATCCAGGAAATTTTATAAACTTTCTTCTTTTTCTTGATTATTCATAAATCTGAAATTTAAATTCACAAGTGTTTATACAATTGTAGGTAAATATGAAGACACAGATGGACTACTGAACATCAATGCCTCATACATCTCTGGATATACATGTAATTCAGGAACATGAATATAAATTTTCAGATTATACAGGTTTGAAAATTTAATAGTTATTCAACAGGATAATATATATATATAGTACATATATAGTTTTATACACACACACATATATATAATACATCTATATTATACAGAGGAGAGAGTGAGGAGTGACAGGTGAAGAGATGAAAGAGAGGTGGTAAAGAATAGTTGTCTGTGCTGAAATGTTTTAGTATTCCACATCCCTGCCATGGAGTCTATGGTTTTTGACTTTGGTTTCATGAACTATGACTTCTAATATTTTCCCTAGAATGATTTACTATGAATCACAATGTAGATTGTGTGGCTTTGACTCTTCATTTTTCTAGTAAATGAAACATTAAGCTTAATTCAGTATATTCGGTCTAGAGGGAGACTTTTGAAGTGCCCTAATGTTCCATTATTTGAAACTTGGAATGCTTAGCACACTTGATTTTTTTTTTTCCCTAATGTGAGAAAAAAAGTCCCAGAGAATAAATGCATCATTGAAATGTTTTCAAATCTCATTTTGATTTTCACCATTCCCGTTTGTTTCAGGCTAAGAAGTTTCCCCAAATGTGTTGACATTTTGTGCAGGAGGGGGAAAGTCCCACACTTAAAAGACTTCAGTGACCCTTGTCTCTCTTTTATTCACTAGAGGCATTTAATGATCCTCAGCATGCTTGGTCTAAGTCACTTGCATGTTTTCCTTAGATCTCCTAAAGTTCTCTAAAACGACTTTAAGAGGCAGAAAGCCTGTGTAAGAGCTCACTTTCCTTTCCATTTCTACCTAAATGTGCAGGCAGCTCTCTTTATATAGAGGAAACATGTCTAAACAAGTGGAGTGTTTCTAACATACAATACTTTCCATGACAGCTCACTTTCTCTCCTAACTTAGCTTGTGTTTCACTTTCTTTTTCTGATAATTCAAAAGGGAAGACTCATCTAACTACCACTAGTCCACCCTCCACTTCTTTTAACACTCCCATATATAGATACGAAGAACCAAAGATAAAGGTAATTGAATCAATGTCAAGAGCAAATACAAATATTTGAAATCACAAACACTGATGTTTTGAAACTGGAGTTCTTGATGAGCATCATATTTTATACCTTAAAATAGCATTGTAAAATTTGGGAGATCGCAGATCCTTTTAAGATCAGCTTCTACAAATGTTCACATTCATAATAAGCATGCTCTTAGGGGAGACTGTATTTGTGCAGAATAAAAAATCATAGTCTTGACTTTATGCATTTAAATTATGTTGTTTTCTACTTAGAAACACTTTTTTTAAAAATATTTGTGACACAAAATAATTAACCACCTGTTTGCATTACCTTTGAAATATTTCATCCATAATTTCTCTCCTGCCAAGTAAAATGGATGGTTTTCCTCCCAGCAGTGATTCCATTTCTACACATTTTGTAAGTGAGTTTGCTGGTCATGTATTTGGTGTGATTTAAGGCAGTTTGAGCAAAGAGTTTGGCCCCCAAACATCTCCACCACTGGATTGCCTGTCCCTATTCACCTCCATAGAGTTTCACACATTGAAGATGATGATAATATGATTTAAGGTGTTAATATGATAATAAGAGGTACTCACTCTTCTGGAGGAGGAGTTTTCCAATTATATAAGCTACAGTTCCTGCCTCTGTCCTCACAGCAGTTTTCCTAAGCATTCACTACCCTTCATGAAGTCTACATACCCTGTAATCAGTATCACTTCAGGAAGGAAATTAAGAACACACGAGAACTTACTTAGCTTCCCATTCCCAACCCAAGCACCTATGCATACTGTCATCACTGTGACTCTCTTTCCTCCTCCTATCCTCTCCTGAATTCAATTAAACCTTTGTCTCACACCCCAAATAAAACTGATTTTTATCAAAGTTGCCAGTGAGTCCAGTTTACCAAATTCTACAGTCAATTCTTATTTAAAAGCATTCAATAAAGTTGATCATTTCCTTTGTCTTTTAGTACCTTTTTATCTTCCAGCACACAATGCTACTGCAGTTTTTTTCTACTTTGTGGTTAAACATTTCTCAGTCTCCTTTGCTAGCTATTTTTCCTCTTTCTACATCTGGACATGTGTCGTCTTCTTTTCTATGTTTAATCTTACTCATTATGTAATCTGATATCATGAATTCATGTTACTATGTATTGTATGTTACGGTGTATCCAGAAGCCATTTCATGAGATGCAATCACATAATATGTGATGTGATCAAATAAACATATATGTGTACACATTTGTATGCATGCCCAACTCTCTGTGGAATTCTAATATGAATAGTTTAAATACACATTTGTTTAAACATTAACTAAAATTTAACTTGAATCTTCAACTTAATCACTTCCCTGTACAAAAGTCTGATACATTGGGTTGCCTAATCACCATCTTTACTCAGAAAACTAATAGCAGTCTCTGACTAAACATATCTGAAACACACATACCCACCATTGCCAATTCTGTTTCTTCCAGTGCTACTATTTGGGTTAATGGCATTAATATTCACCTAGCTGCTCAGTCCAAACATTTAAGGCTCTTCTTTGATAACTTTTTCTTACCATGCCCCAACTTCTAATCTATCCATTAAAACCTTGAACTCATAGTTCAAATTCCACTCTAAATTTTACTGTATCTCACCAATTCACAGCTACTACCCAAGCCCAACCCCCAAATGTTTTCATTCAGCTTAGTGCACCATCTCACCACTGCTCCTCACAGATTCTGTGGTGGCTTCCATCATTCCTACCTCTTGTTGTTCATGCCTTGTTGTATCTCTCCTTGAGTACAGATAAGAAATGTAACTTATTTTAACCAATAGAATATGCAGAGGATGGAATGATGCTTACATAAATAGTATCATAATAATGCACTGCTTACTGAAGCACTTGAGCCACTCTCCCATATTGTTCCATGAACTATCAAAGCTGTCCAAGTCGAATCTTCCACTGCCATCCACAAGGTTTCTCTCATGGGCACCACCTGCCTCCAGGACTATCATGCCCCATCAATTCTTTTAGTAAGAAATATTTTGGGGACTTTGTTTTCTTCTTTCTTTTGCTGTCAGGCTGAGTTTGGCCTGAGTTATTTGATTTTTCAATATGTTCTCCATTTCCCATGTGCCCTCTTCCACCATTTTCTATGTTCTCAGACTGATTTACAAACATGTGAACTACTCAAATGATTTTCCTCTACACATATGTCATGCTTTGGATAGGAAGTGTCCCCCAAAAGCTCACATGTGAGACAATGCAAGAAGGTTCAGAAGAGAAATGATTGGGTTGTGAGAGTCTGAACCCAACCAGTGATTTAATCGTCTGATAGGGATTAACTGAGTGGCAATCAAAGTGGTAGGGTGTGGGTGGAGGAGGCGGGAATTGGGGGTATGGCTTTGGGTACATATTTGTATAGTGTGAGTGCAGTCTCTCTGCTTTCTAATCATCATGTGAGCTGGTTCCCTCTGCTACACACTCCACCATGATGTTCTGTTTCACCTTGAGCCCTGAGGAATGGAGCCAGCTTTCTATGGACTAAGATCTCAGAAACTGTGAGCCTTCAAATAAACTTTTCTTCCTCTACAGTGGATCTATTGGATCTTTTATTCACAGAAGTGAAAAAACTGACTAAAACAATGTATGATGCATTATTATTTTCAAATGCCTGAATAAATGGTATAAGATCTTATATAAAGATATTCCTACCAGACCTTTATCTTTTCCTTCCTCCATTCATATGTCCTTACTAGCCCGGTAGACTCCTCCTTACCTCAGACCTTTGTATATATTCTCCCTTCTTTTTGAGAGCTATTCTATCATTTTCTGGGAGACAGTCGTTTAAGGAAAATTAAAAAACCACCTTCTTGACAGATTTCTGAGATATTTCCTTTTGTTTCTTCCTTCCATGTTGAGTCAAATTCTTTATTTTCAATTTCTTTTACATATTTATTATAGTAATACTACACATTATTTTAAATATTTGCTTTTCATTGCTTGGAATGAGATCTGAAGTAACTCAAAGCAACATAGATACAAATTTTGAAATTCTCCACTAAGAAACAGTCTTGATATATAGTTGTCACACACACACAAATATTTTCTAGCTTTAAATTAAGTACTGATACATTAAGGTATGTAATGGTCTTTAACAGCCTAGCCCAAAATAGTTTAATAACTTGCTAGCTTACTCAGCAAAGTGAAAGGATACGGGATGCAGGACAGGGTGGTTTGAATGACAGAACAAGAACCTTGAAAGTGGGAGAAAAGGACAGACAGGAGAGAAGCAGGACAGAGAAAGGTACTCATGAAATAGGCAGAGAAAAGTGAGAGAACATAGCAGAGAATAGGAAGAGTTCCAGAGAAAGTTTGAGTCGTGCTAATGAAACACTCAATATGCTTTTTCTACTCCACCATCTCTTAGGTCCAAGTGAGTGGCCATCTTCACTTGAATGATAAAAGTCACAGTCAGAATCAGTGATTTACTATTCACTTACTTTTTTAGTTCATTGTCAACCTCTGAGCTATGATTTATCAAAGTATAATGTAGATAAAGGCAAAGGTATTGCTTTTAAAGCTGTATGACTTTAAGAATTGAAGGACTGATACATCAATTGATGGATCTTAGGCTATAATCCAGTCCTCAAGCTACAGATGCCAATGTGACAGATGGTACACTGAAACTCTCTGCACGCTGTGCATCCTGGGTCATGGTAAGAACTGAGGAGTCAAGGCTCAGCAGTTGATGAAGTACGGCACTGAAGTGCTCTTCTCCACTTGTTCCACAGGCTCTGCATGCCTCATCGATTAGGACAGTGCCTACATTAGGTATTTGTGACACATTCTTTTATTTACCATAAGCTGACAGAGTTAGAAAGGACCCTTAGAGATTTTATTCATACAGTTTGTTTAAGGATGGAGAAATTCAGAAAATTAAATTCCTTATTGAATATGAAGGTCATGTTAAGAAGAAGAAAATGAGCAAAAGACTTAGAGCACAGTCTCAATGTCATGGTCTCACCACTGTTTTCACTTCCACTTTAATTCACCGCATTTCACAACTTAGTTGAATGTCTCACCCACTCTTAGACCATTCTTGTCACATTGATCACAGTACCTAAGTTGTAATGTCTTTGAGATTTGTTGGCAATAATTCTGAAAACAGTACCTTGATTTAAAATAAATGATGCAAACTTTTAATTTTTTAAAGGCACTGGCAAACTTCCCCTGAATTTTCAGTCTGTTACTTTTTAGAAGAAATATTTTAATTTAAAAGAAAAATTCAAACATCATGACTATCTAACAAAAACACAATTGACTACTTTGTAGACTAAAGAGAACTCAATCACTAGAATATTGAGGAGCTAGCCACCTGGCACGGAACATCACAGAGGAATTTTTTATATTGGCCAGGGAATTCAGTTTCATGTGTGTTCTGTGACTCTTAATTCCATGGAGGAAAATGATCCTTGTTCAAGCTCTAAAATGGATTTCTACCTTTAGGCTAGTAATTCAAACATGAATGGGAAAGAATGAGCAAGTGTCTCTTCTTAGATGCTGCAAAAATGGTAATTTGCTACCTCCAAAGAAATAACCCAAACCACAAGTTGTCCATCACTATGTTGCATAACTATTTTTCTAAAAATTGAGATATATTTAATAATAAGCACATATAAAAATTAGGACTGTTTGATGGGAAATAAACCAACTTGATATGTCTTAAGCAGGAAAGGCAAATATCTTATTGTGAAATAGATGCAAGTAATAAAAGCCAATGGCAAGAAATCCTCTGGGTCATTAAGATAGCCGTGGAATCAAAAAGTCAAACATTGTTGCTGCCATTCATCTTTGGTTCCCTTTGTGTACCTGTCTCATCTTTTTGTCTACACACTGGCTTTCTCTGTTTCTTTGGTCCCCATAAGGAACACATAGAAACTATATGTTAGACCATTCTCAATTCCCCATTTACCCTCTTTTCCAAACTATTTTCCTTGGTGGGGGCGGGGAACAAAACTCTAAGCTGTTTGGGTACACTCCAGTAAATCAAGGACATGAGTCAAGGTCAACAGTACTTGAGAATTTAGTATTACAACTTAAATCAGAGGATGAAAATATGACTTATATTGAGGCAAAGCTTCTACAAGAATATATGTATTCATGCCCTACTCCAGGCATTAAGCCACAATCTCTGGCCAACAGTCCCAGAATTTTTATTTTTGATGAACAAAGGAACTTCTCAAGTGGAACATCATTGGTAAAATATACTTATAAATAAGAAAAATAAGAAAGGTCTAGAACTAGTCCTCCTTCTTATTTCAAGCACATTGGATGTCCTGTGTGAAATGAGCCCTGTCTGTTAGGCACAAGCTGGCATGAAGTCTTTGACTGTGGAATGATCATTTAGTTTACATGAATCATAGACTTGTGTTTGTGTTTGGATCAGTCATGCTATGGAAATGAGGGGGAGGTATGACAAAGGGTAGGTTTTGAGTAAAAAAAATAAAGAAAAACACTTTTTCATTTAAACCACTTAAGAACATTAATAAGAAGCAGTGCCTAATGTGTGATTTACACAGGTAAAAGTCCTAGTCCCCACTCTGGGTTTTGTGAATCCTGTGCTCCTCTTCCTTGCCATTCTATTTTTAATGTTTTCCCTGATCCAACTGGGCAGATGCTCCTTGGTATGAATGTGTTCTCTCTGGTTCCATGAGGCATTTCTAAACAGCAGTGACCAGTTTTATTTTGGGGTCTTAGAAATATTCGTGTTTTATACATGTCATGACTTTTTTGGTTGTAGAAGTTTCTGAGGCATTCAAGGACAACCAAATGCATTCTGTATTTTGTGTCTCACCATTTTTCATTTGACCTGCATTCTCTGAACACAATGCTATCTGAATGAAACCAAAGCCTTAAAACAAACACATAAGCTAAACTATATTAATTTTTCTTATTTGATTATGTCAGAATATTTTACCTTGTAAATAGAAATAAAAGCATTTTGCAAGAAAATTCATTTTAACACTGTCTTCCCTAGAGGCTATTTAAAAGCTTTTCCATTTAAAAAGCATATTTTAACAATTATTTTTTAAACACCCTGAGAATATCCTTTGAAGGTTAGAAAAGACATTAAGCTTTCAAAAGTTGGTATAGATCTATGCAAGGTCACTAGTAATTTGTTCAGAGTGGCAAACATTTAAAATAGCTATACATGAATACAAACCAAGTTTTTTATGTAGAATGTTTAACAAAAGGACGGGGATAGTTATTTTGCAATCTATCTCAAAATAACACAAGGATCAAGTCTGACTTATTTTTGTGTCTGCAGTCTTAGCATGGGTGCCTTGCATATAATGATACTTTTATTTGAATAGATCATTTTAACATGCCATTCCATTTTTTTAAAGAAAAGAATGGGATATTAATTTATCTTAATGATTCAGAGTTGACCTTGATGCTTTCTGGTGCCATTGTTCTGTTAGCAATGATAGGAATTCATGCTATTATTTACTTTAAAAGCGAGAAATTAAAAACTTAGAAAGAAGCACAGGAAATTCTATTAAGTTTAGAATCTTTTTTATCTTTGTTCTAAAACTTAGTTGCAAAGATAAAAGGTGGGCATTTCTTCTGAGTCACTAAAGTCATTACAGTGTGGGGTTAAACTGTAGGAATGCTACCTCAAGTTCAGGATGGAGTCAGAGGACATGTGTTGGGGGTGGGTGAAAAGTGGGGAAGAGGTATCAGTACCTTTGAGAAGTATCACAGCTCCACACAACATGTAAGGCTTTATTTGTTAAGTTGTGCTGCTTGGAAAAAAGGCATTAATTTCATCATCTCTTTTTATTTGCATGCCTGAAATATATCACAGTTTTTAAAACATTCTGAATTGACTCAGTACTCATGAAATAGGAGACATTTTTTAGGGTTAGAATTGATGTTATTAAAATAGACTGAGCAGGAGCAACTTCAACAGTTGTAACTGAAAGAAAACTGAAAATCTTATTTTTTTTTCTCCCTTAATAAACCACTTGCTAGAAGAAATTTTAGAATATCTTCAGCTGTATTTTATAGGAGTTGCCACAAATAATTTTGTAAGGAGATTTTTAATATTCTTTGTTAAGAATGGGAATAATTTTCATATTGATTAAATTAAGATAGCAAAATTTAGTCCTTGCTAATTTTTCTGGATTTATATTTATTTCTGAGTAAAACAGAATGAAAATGATAATAGCTGCATTTATTAAGGACCCTATATAAACCAGGCCCAATGTTTATTAATCCTTTATCTTTACAATAACCCTGTGAGCTAGTCGTTAACCTAGCTTTACAGAAGAAAAGCACAGAGAATTTTTTTCAGATTTATACAGTTAATAAGTGACAGACCTAATGTCCAAATAAAGCCCTGTCAGTTTCTAAGTATTTTTTTTTTAAATCTCATAATCCAAGTCTCCTACAGGTGGTAGAATACATAAAACCAAGAGAGAGTTGAAAGCTTTTCTCTGTATGTCACCATTGGTTACTGGCATCATAGATCCTGCCTTCTTGTAATCTATAAGCATGTGTATTTGAGGGGCCAGGAAAACAAAAATAGACACTAAAGAGAAGCTCCATTTGGGTTTTCAAGAGTGAACACATTACAAAAGAAAATATGTCTTCACACCCTGATGCAAATACTAGAAATACAAATCCTTCCCTTCTAGAAAGTAATGACTTTTTCCTGTTTACCATGAAGTATTAAATCATACTATTCTGACTTTTAAAGATTTATATATAAATATATAAATATGTGTGTATACGTGTGTGTATATATAATTATATATATATAATCATTATTCTTGCATTTAGTTTTTATTGAATGTTCATTATGTATCACCATCATGTCTATTGTTTTACAAGAATTTTTAAATTTAATCTTGGGAACAAACCCTCATGGTATATGCTAGTATTACTCCTCTACAAATGGGCAAATGGAGACTTAAAGAAGTCTTGTAATGTCTGTGAAGCCTTGTGGTACAGAAGGGCCTCTAACCACAAGCATCTGACTCCAAATCTCTTGTTCTGAAACATGACAAGCACTGCTTCCATTTGACTGCTGTGTGTATGGACGCAAAGATGAAGACTGTACAATGAGACAGAGTCGGGTAAGAGTAATAACAAGCTCTTTTTATTTATAAATCCATTTAAAGGCTATTAAATAATGTTAAAATGTCTACTTTGACTATTTTCTTTTGGTTTGCCATGTAACAAGGGATTGTAAATGTATATTGAAAAAATAAGGTTAGATATTTTGATACAATTGGAAAATGTCAAGTTCTTTGTCTTAGATGTAAACTAACCATCTTTCTTATATCTTTCCTTCCCTTCCTCCTCTTCTTCCTTATTTTATAGGCCTTATCTTGTTAATTTTTTTTTGTTGTTGTTGTTTTGCAAAAGAAGAAACTGGTTGTTTTTAGGTTTTGATTCACGAAATATTTGTGGATCTATTGAAAATTCCTCTCTCTAGTAAAATGAGGATTTAGCTGAAGTTAATTGCCTGAAAGAAAGTGTAACTTTATGAGTTTACCATTGATATGTTAAAATGTTTAGGTCCACTTTCCTGATTATAATTAAAAATATATATTAAAAAATTAAAAAGGTTCAACAGCAATTGACTGTGGCTCACAGCAAAAGGCAGTAAATGATTTCTTAGTTTTTCTTGTGTAAATGTTGAATAAATGTTGAATTCTCTGGAGAAATAACTTGAATATCCATTGATTTCACTGGTACAATAATTAAATATATTCCCTCAGGAAATATGCTGTAGTGTGTTGGGAGGCTGCCTATTGTCTGGGCATGTTGGCCCAGGTAAGCTTCTTCCTGACTGTCATCCCAGAGATACATGACTGTGCCCAGAATTATTACCTACAGATGAGGAAATGCGCATCTTTCCTCTTTTGAAGTTCATTTATATTTTCCTTAGACATTTTTTTTTGCTGCTTGAATATTCTGAGATCTTTAGAAAAAGTCAGGGAAACAGAAAATATAAAGTTTATTAAGGATTTATATGGAGGTTTAGCAAAGAGTTTTCTACTGATATTGGTGGTAATAATTTTAAGAATCACCTGAAAGTTCCTCATAGTGTTAATCACTGTTCCAAAACAACAGTGAATGTTTGGATGATTCATTCTTTTCTTCCTCTGTTGCTTCTATCTCTAAAACTTTTCAATTAAATCTATGGTAAACACTACTGAGAATGTCAGTGTTGAAGGGTGTCTTGCAACATCCTCGGCTTGGTATGCATCTCCCCAGGTGACAGTCTGGAAAGAATACTGTGGTTGCCTCAGTGGTAGTGTGAAGGGGGTTACACACAAATAAGACATGGTGGCAAGAGACTTTCCTGCTTCCATTGATCTTATAATCCATTGTACCATCCATGAATTTCCCCATTTTCCTGCAGTATTAATCTCCTGTGTAGCAGCAAGGTACATTTGTGATTTTGGGGGTTTCTAGATTCAAATTGTGATTATTATTTAATATCATGCTTCTTGTTTAAATTATTTGTAGTATCTAAAATAGAAAGACTTCATTATACAAATGACTGTTGAATACCACAGGAGGATAGGTCCCTTAAGTGGTCTTGGTTGGCCCAGCTCTTCCTCCCTTCCATTTATATTTCCCAGGAAATTGTAGAATGAGCTCAAAAGGCAGATAGGCTCAAAAGGCAGAGAAACTGTCTGAAATATTCCAGGCTTTGGGCCTACCTCTCCTAAAACCAAATGTTTTGCAAAACTTTGGCTCAGCAAGTGGGCCCTGGGATGTAAAAGTTCAGAATGGACTGTTTGAATGTGGTGGGGGGAGGCTGTTTTATTAGCTGCAGTAGGAAGGGAGGCACAAAAAACCAACACTCCTTATCCCCTGAGCAGCTTTCCTAAGCCTTTTGGACTAATCCCCCGATCTGTTGGTTCTTATTGTTTACCTGTAATATAGGCATGACTCACTGTAAGTGTTCTATCTCACCCAACCCAGACTCTGGGGACTGGCTTTATGCATAACCCCTGGCAGATCTAGGAATCTAACCAGAAATTGGTGAGGTGTTTAGAGTCTTCCCCTGATAGAACAAGGTGTTGGAGAGGTGTTTGGAGTTCTCCTCTGGGATGGAATAGTGACTAACAAATGCCTAACACATGTCAAGCACTGGCTATACAAGGCTCTGGCCTTCATGAATCTTATAATGTGGGTGGAGATATGGATTGGAAAACTGGAAATTATAATATAATGGAATAAGTCTGTTAATAAGAGGATAAATTAAGCATCATGTAAGACCTTTTGAAGAAAGTTATCTGAAAAATAAGGAATTTTTCATCAAAATAGTAAGAGAGAGTATATACTTAGAGAAGACTAAGTAGAAATTAATAGCAGGGTAAAAACCAAGATATATGAAAGAATGCTCACAAGAAGGAGGATGATGGTCCAAATTTCTACATCTGGAGGAGAAACAGGAATACACAATGGGCCCCAAAATACAGCTTAGGGATAGTCAGTAGCAATGAAAAGGTGATCCCATATGCAGACACACTGTTTATTGAAGTCTGAGGCTTACAGAGAACATCAGAGAACACCTCTTTCCCAGTATGCCAACTCTTGATATAAGCAGAATTTTTTAATAATCATATGATCATCTCAATAGATAAAGAAAATGCATTTAACAAAACTCAACATCCATTCATGAACAAAACTTTTAACAAACTAGGAATAGAAAGGAAGATTCTAAAAGGCATCTATAACAAACATAGAGGTAGAATGATTTCTGTTTTAGCCAGCTTTTGCACTGCTGTGACTAAAGGATCTGACCAGAACAACTGTAGAGGAGGAAAAGTTTATTTGAGGGCTCACGGTTTCAGAGGTCTTAGTCTATAGAAAATTGGCTCCATTCCTCAGTGCTACAGGTGAGGCTGAACATCGTGGTGGAGGAAAGCAGCTCACATCATGGTGATCAGGGAACAGAGAGCGATTTTACTCACCAGATACAAATATATTCCCAAAGTTCCACCCCAATTCCCACCTCCTCCAACCACACCCTACCACTTCAGTTATCACTCAGTTAATCCCTCAGTTAATCCCATTAATTCACTGATAGGGTTAAGACTCTCACAACCCAATCATTTCTCCTCCAAAAATTCTTGCATTGTCTCATATGTTAACTTTTGGGAGACACCACATCTAAACCTTAACAATACCTATTGGGCAAAGCTTTATCCTTAATTGGAACAGGTTTAATCTCATAATTCCTAGTACATGTACTTGAAGTCTTAGTATAACAAGGCGAGAAAAAGAAACAAGTGATTTATAGATTAGAAAAGAAGAAATAAAACGGAGTCTATTTGTACAAGACTGGATTGTCTATGTAGAATAACTCAAAGGATCTACAAAAAATATTATTATTGAAAAATTGAAACAAACATGAAACAAAAATGAAGAAAAGGTAAAAATTCAGGTAAAAATTTAATAAAACATGCAAGATCTAAATGCTGAAAACTACAAAGCATTGCTGAAACAATTCAACAAAAACATAAATATTTGTAGAAATATACAATGATATTGTGTCAAAAAATTTAGTAATTTAAAATGGCAGTCTTCCCCAAATTAAACTATATATTCAAAACAATTTCAGTTCAAATCCTTGTAGCCTATTTGTGGATATTGACAAACTTTTAAAATTTTTACAGAAAGGCAAAAGAACTAGAATACTCAAAAGCTTTGGAAAAATATAGTGAGGTTTGATGACTGTAGCTACCATCTCAAGCGTTACTCTGATTCTGCACTAATCAAGGCAAGGAGTTGGGGAGAGGATAGAACTACACAAATGAATCCCACTTATCTTTGAGAGAGATAAATGGCAATTTAACACAGAAAAGAACACTCTTTTCAACAAATGACACCAAAACATTTAGATATTTGACAAATGGTGGTGGAACATTTGTACATATGCAAAAACAAAAAGATAAGCTATAGTCCTCAATTTGTTTATCACATCCTATGCAAAAACTTAGCTCAAAGTTAAACACTGACTCAAATATTTAAGATGCAAAACTACAAATATTCTAAAAGAAAACACACAAAAGATATTTGGGATAATTAAGCAAACAGATATTTTCTATCCTTAACATATAAAGTCAAATGTGATCCATTCAATAAAAAAATTGAATTTCATTAAAAATAAAATTGAAATATTTTCTTTTGAGAAAGGCACTCTTAAGGGAATGAAAAGAGAAAACAAAGACTCAGAAAATATTTGTGACTCATATTGTAATAAAGTGCTTGCTTCCAGATGACCCGAAAACTTTGAAAATTCAACAATAAAATAAAAACAAAATAAAATTGACAAAAGAGCAAACAATCCAAATAAGTACTCCATCAAAGAAGATGTATTGATGGTAAATAATCACAGGATGAAATGCTCTGCAGCATTTGTCAGTAGAGAATGCAAGCCAAAACCATATGAAATATGAATATTTACACACTCAATAATTAACATGAAAACACACTGACATTAAGTGAGTCTGGCAAGGATGTGGAGTACTTGGAACCCTCATACAGTGCTAGTGGAGGCACAATATATAGCCACCACCACTGAGCCACATTGCCAGCCCTTTGTTATATTTTATTTTGAGACAGGGTCTTGTTAAGTCACTGAAACTGGTTTTGAAGTCTCAGCTTCTTGAGCTGCTGGCTCTTTTGTTATTTCTTGTAAAGTTAAATAACCACTTACCAAATTAACTTTCAGTTCCTCACCTAGCTATTTATCAAGAAAAATGAAAAGCTACATTTGTATAAAATACCTATATATGAATAGTTATAATTTATTTATTCATAAATTCTCCCAAACTGGAAACAACCCAGATATTGTTTCAACCCAACGGGTGAATAGGTAAACCATGATACATCCACCAAGTGAATACTATTGTGCAAAAAAACAGAACATACTATTATTAGTGGGATTATATTACTTCTTAAACACATTTTTAAGGTTTTGGTCAAAACTAAATGATTATGTACTGTATGATTCTATTTTTATGATGTTGTGCAAAAATCAAAACCATACAGATGAAAGACAGAACAGTGCCTTGTGAGAACTGGGAGTGATGGAGGAGAAATTGATCAGGGGACAATTCTGGAAAATTTTGTGAGTGATGAAATGTTTTGATTCACAACAGTGTTGGTAGATGATAACTCTATGCATCACCAAAATATATAGAAACACACACTAAAAGGAATATGTTTTAAATATATGTAAATACAAACCAAAATGATGTATTAGTATATCCTAAATGGAATATAAACTGTAACAGATGAACCTAACTGTATTGCCTAAATAGCAATGAAGGAATTAGAGAAATACAATAATTAATGAGTGTGTCAGCTTTGTGTCACTCTGATCAAAATACCTGACAAGAGCAACTTAGAGGAGAAAAAGTTTATTTTGGACTTGTAGTTTCAGAGTTTCAGTCCATGGATAGCCGACTCCATTGCCCTGGATTTGAGGTGAAGCAGAACATCATGGCAGAAAGGCGTAGAAGAGGAAAACCGCTCCATTCATTTCAGCCAGAAAGTAGAGAGGGAGAATGAGGATCCAGGAACAATATATCATCCCCAAGGGGATGCTACCAATGATCTAGCTTTCTCAGTCACTCCCCATCTACCTACAGTTAACAGTCAGTAATCTATTCAAATTGTCAACTCATCAAATGGATTAATCCACTGGTTAGGTTATCACTTGTAATTTAATCACATTACCTCTGAACATTCCTGCATTGTCTATCACATAGGCTTACTGGGGGACACCTCATAGCCAAAGCACAACACTTAAAATAACAATATTTGGCAAACAATAATTTGATTTGATACTCTAAATCTAAAGACAAAAAAATAAACATTTTATTGCAGGTCATGTGTGAAAGTAATTCCAAAATTATTTTATTATTTTATGTATTATCATGTGTTTGTGTATATATATATGTGTGTAGTGTGTGTGTGTGTGTCTGTGTGTCTTTTACTGATACTTTGTTTTAAAAATTAGAAAGTCAACAGAACATATATAATCATTCAATATTAGTTTTGATTAAATGATTCAGAATCAAACCAAGCTAAGAAATATCTATATTTCTCCAATATTTATGTTTTATTATACCATTTTGTATTGCTGTTTTGTCACTACACTTTTAATCTTCTATGTGTGCCCAATAATGAATTTATATATTCATATATGTACATATTTGAAAGTTGCTATATGTATTAATATATAGATAAGAGGGCATTGTTTTATCCATATGAACAAAATCTCTTTCCCAGTGTTTGAAATAAATTTAATTTCTCTGGATGAATAATAATTTTTAAATCAAATGATGTTTTTAGTTTGTTTCCTTGGTAAGATTGGATCATAGGATTCAAATTTTAGATTTATTAAGCAAACACTTCCTCATTATCTCCTGCTTGTTCGACCTTAACCTGCTAACTTGGTATTATTAGGGTACATAAAGACTGAAAAACCTTCTTAAAAGCATCCACTAAAGACAGTAAGAATCAAGGTGATTAGAGACCTGAAAACAAAATATTGGTGATAAGACAATTACTACCTGATTTAAAAAAGGTAAACTGAGAGTCTTGTAACCTTCAGCAGGAGGTAAAACATCTAATCTCAGAAGTTGTTAACTCTGATCCCTAGAGTTAAATGAATACCTTTTCAGTGTCAGTAACACTTTCTCCAATGTATAGGTAAGATTCTAGGACTGGGGATGTAGCTTAGTGTTTGAGCACTTGCCTCGCATGTTTGCAGGAACTCATTCTGAGAAAATGAGGCAGGAAGGCAGACAGGAAGCAAAATCCTGGGTTCAATCCCTAGTACCACAAAAAAAAAAAAAAAAAAAAAAAAAAAAAAAATCTTGCAGTAGCTCCATTAGCAAGGCCCTAAGCAACTTATCCAGACCCTGTCTCTAAATAAAATATTAAAAGAGCTGGAGATGTGGTTGGCTGGTTGAGTACCCCTGGGTTCAATCCTTAGTACAAAAAAAAAAAAAAACACACACACACAC
The DNA here is from genome assembly GCF_902686445.1 of Sciurus carolinensis. Lineage (NCBI taxonomy): Eukaryota > Metazoa > Chordata > Mammalia > Rodentia > Sciuridae > Sciurus > Sciurus carolinensis. The sequence continues at coordinate 102,986,434 of NC_062221.1, read as the reverse complement.
ACACAGGATTTTGAGATTTTTACTGAAGCATTTTTCTTTGATTTCTAGAAAAAGTGGAAGTTTCTAAAACATTGAAAAAATCTTATTACATTGTGTTAACAATGTTACTCAAGGTCATCTATCTTTGGAGTCTTAGAATAAAATTATTTGAAAATACTGATGGAAAAAAAGATTCATGGTTCACTAATTTTTAGTCCATGTCCTGAGCAGAATTGGTTTCTGATAATCTAGTCGAAGAACAGTTACATGATATGAGAGGTCAACTTTAATTATGCTACAAATTATATTATCAGTATATTTTAGAAACTATCACAACTATCCCCAGTAATATTCATGGTGCTGTATACATTGCATCAGCTAGAGTTTCTTGACTTTCTTCATCTATTTGCATCCTATAAACAAGACATGTCAGAGCCAGAACTGTATCATTGAATCTCCCAGCACTGAGAGATCAGGGTTTAGGCAGCCTTGATGTTATCAAGTTTGCCTGCAGCAGGAGCTAACACAGATTCTGCCCTGTGAGTGAAGCTTTGTAAGAGTTTCACACTGGTATTTCTGAAAGGCAAATCTGATCATATCACTCCCTGTTTAAAATTTTCTAATTCTCTCTGTAGCCTTCAGAATAAAGTATAAACTCTTCACATTGCCCACCTACAAGATATTTCACACTTGGCTGGGGCTCACTCCCCTCTCATCCTGCTCCTTCCTCCAGTGCTATCTGGATATGCTTAAATACTTCTAGGTCACCAAACTGACCATATCATCCTCTTTTTGAAGTTTGGGTATTTTCATTTGCTGTTTGCTTTGCTTGTATTATTCCACCCTTACACTTGCTTCAGAATATTCTGGTTCTATATTGCAGTACTTGTAGCTCAATATTAAGAGTGCTTGTTTACAAGTCTATACCCCATCTCAGAAGAGAGAGATGGTGTCTTTTCTTTACCACAGTGTTAGATGTGTGTCTGACATAAGAACCAAATGTTTAGAAAGTTCTTGATAAAACATTTGTTGAATGAATGAGTCAGTATATGAATGAATTAAATGAAGTGACTCCCTTCTCTACATAGACCCAAACCCTCTCAGCCTTCCAGGATGGCACTGATTGCCTTACTGTCTCTCCAACCTCAAACTCATTCTGAGAAAATGAGGCAGGAAGGCAACCAGGATAAGGGCCTTAGAGAAGGGAAAGAGGGAATTAGCCCAGACATCCTAGAAGGAGACATCGGGTCTGGAGAATATCCTGTCACTGCTCCTGACAGCTTCAACCAAAACAGCTCTTCCTTAGTTACCCTTGCCCCTACACCTAATAACGGCCAACCACAAAATCTTCTCGAAAGCACTTCCTTTTATGCCAACAAACCCTCACCACCACCTTTATGTTAATAAAGGATTGAAAACTACTCTCCCCAGATTTGTTGAAGAAGACAAAATAGAGAGAGATGATGGACCCCTTTCTGAATCACATAGCCATCAATCACCTATAGGGATAGATCAAGCCCATAAATCCCCCTGAACTACAGACATCTGTTGGCATCCCTCTCTTGGGCCTCTCCCCCTAGGGAGCTCTGCTTTCTTTCTTTCTATTACTCCAATAAATCTTGTTGCTTTGGTCTCACCCTTGTGTTTGTGGATTTCATTCTTTGAATTCACCCAAGTGATATAGGAAAGATCAGGCTGGACACCCCAGGAATTAGCAGGAAGTAGATTTATTATCTGTAGTGGTTCAGAGGGACTATCACCTCAAAATCTCTGGACCATGAGTCTGGAAATTCTTTGAATCTTATACCCAGTCGGAGGAGGTGTTTGAAAGTTTACATGAAAAGTGCTTTTTGTCCCAATTTTTTTAGACAGAGATTTTTCAAGTCTTTACCACAGAAAACAGAAGTAACAATTCTTGAACACCATCAAGTTAGTGGACAAATTTAACTTTTACAAGGCAGAGCAACTTAGTCCTTCCAAAAAATACAGGAAGTTTCAAACCACATTGAGTGCTTTGCAGAAATTTTTGCTGATCTCCTGTTGATAAGAAAAATTATGGTGAGGATCTCTGGAAAAGCTTAATTATATGGCAAGGGTCTTTTGGGTGAGGGTACCTGATCTGCTTCAAAAGAACACATCCACTCTCTGTGTTACAGTTCTGGTTACACCTTAAATCACATCTATTGTTCAATCCACTCCTGGATCATCACAGCACATGCACCAAAAATACTTCCCCAAAGTACCCCAGCAAAGCAGATTATTGTATGTCTATTAAAGGAGAAGGAGGAAGAGAAGGGCAGGAGAAGGAAGTGGAAAGAAAAAAGGAAAGAAAGATAGAAAACAAAGCAACCTCCATACCTTGAAATCTCCTCTTGACCCTTTGGAATCTGAGATTATACTGCCGTACATAATCTGCTTTTTGCTCATCTCTTTGGTTGCTGCTCATTTCAACAGGAGAAAAGTTATTTTCCTTTCTTACAAAGTGAATATTTTAGAGAAACTCTCTGCATAACAAATGCCGAGATGAAGAATTGAATGCAAGAAGTTTATTGGGGAGTGTTCTAGATGAAGAGCAGCAGGAAGAAAGTAGAAGAAACAGTATTGGCAGAGAGGTTTAAGTGTGACATAGTTTCTATCAACATCTCAGCAGATTTCCACAGAAAGTTCTGGGTCTCAAGTGATTTGTCATAATCATCCTAAGTTTAGCTTAAGGTTCTAGGTCTCTACCCCTCATGAACCAGACGTACTTTTAGAATGTCCCAAGTAGAATAGTAACTTTGGGGAAAGCAGCACTGCTTTGCTAAGGGCAACTCCTGGAACAGAAATTAACACTGAGCTGACACTCAGTGTTAACACTTAGCTAACACTCCTAAACACAATCCTGGAGATTTTTCCAGAGAAAACAAACATATCACATGAAGCAAGTACATGTTAGAGGTACATGGGGAGAATTCTAGAAGATATTGGAATGTGCTGTCCACTTTCCCCCTTCAAGACTGAAGCAACCATTCTTCCAGGTGCTTTAAGTAACATATAGCAGCATGTTAGTGAGACAGGGGCAAAACACAGGTAGTCAGCATAGATAATAAATGATGGGAATAGAAAGATGGGGGCTAATTATCAAAGAAAAGAAAATGAATTGCTGACAGCTAAACCTCAGATAGCACTTCCACAGCTTGCTAACACCTCCAGGAGGGGGGAAGGATCTCTTGTTCCAACACAAGCAATTATCCCCTGGGGATATTCTTTCCAGCCTTTGATCACTTCTCCAGGGAAAAAAGGAGATGTGAGGGACGGGGGGTGTCTATAAAAAACAATACACCTCCAATTCTGCAGGTACCAGCTCTCTGTACAGGTTCTTCTCCAGAGGAGTCTACTATCTCCGTCTCTCTCTCTCTCTCTCTCTCTCTCTCTCTCTCTCTCTCTCTCTCTCTCTCTCTCTTAAATAAACCTTGCTTTCTATGACAGTGTTTTTCTGGTATTTAATCTTCAACACTAGGGGAACAAGGACCTGATCCTGATTTCTAAGACTGGTATCATCAGCACTATCTCATAGGGTCATGAAATGATAAATACTGTATCTTTGAGGAGAGTTGCTTAATTTTCTTTTTGCTGCTATAACAAATTTCCACAAACTAAGTGACCTAATACAAATTTATTGTCTTACAGAGAGTAGAAGTCTCATTGGGCTAAAATCAAGGTGTCAGCAGGGCTAAACTCTTCAAGAGACTCTGGAGAGGGACCCATTTGTTTTGCATTTACCAGCTTCTAGAGGTTGCCCAAATTTCTTGGCTTCTGGCTTCTACATTCATTTTCAAAGTGAGCAATGGCAGGGTTGAAGATGTAGCTCGGTGGTAGAGCACTTGCCTAGCAAGTGCAATGCTCTGGGCTCAACCCTTAGTATCAAATAAACAAAGTGAGCAACGTCAGATTGCATCTTTCTCATGTCATGTCACTTTGCTTCCACAGTCACATCTCCTTTTCTGAATACACTCTTCCTTTTTACCCTTTATACCTTTCCCCCTTCTAATGTGTAGAACCCCTGTAATTACATTGTAACAACCTGGATAAACTGGAATAACTTCCCTATTTTAAGGCTTGGTTATTATCAACTTTAATAGTATTTTCAACTTTAATTCTCATTGACCACGTGAGGTAAAATATACATTGGTTACAGAGTTCAGGTAAAAGACATCTAAGGGGAGGGTTGAAGTTGGGGGTAGGATATTATTATGCCTATCCTCATTGTTAACGTACATTTCAAAATGTTATGTACCTCTCTTTATTCCAGTCCCTTCAGAATTCACATGTATCTTCCTAGCTTCAACAAGTAACTTTCGATTACCTCCTATAGCTATTTGAAAATACATTCCTTTTCTCCCCTTTGTAGGTCCAGTACTCTCCCTGTTACTTTATGATGTAATTTGATGCAAGTTATTGATATAATGATATAGAGAGGAAGTAGGGATGAAGCCAAAGAGTCTCTGTTTCATCTTCATGAAAGGAATGAACTCATTTAAGGGACCAAAGGACCACTGTTGAAAATATCTATTTAAAGTATATTTAAAGTATCTAGAAATTCAAGTAATTCAAGTGCATCAATATAGTTGATATTGTCATACATAATCCCAATTAGAGACTTACTCTTAGTATAAACATACTTGCATAAAGTTGAGAATTTTAGTTTTTTTTTTTTTTAAACCTCCTTTCTTAGACTATGGACCTCATATATTGCTATTTTTGCCCTTCAGATATAAAAATAACTTTATACTACTTAAGATATCACCTGCTCTCACGCTTCACCTAAATTGGGGATTAATCATCGCCAATCTTTATCTTATTTCCTCAATGCATTAGTGATAGCCAACAAAAGCTAGCTAGTTCCAGAATCCTTGTAAAACTTCTTCCCCTGCACTATCAAATGCCTGAAATATTACATCAGCTAAAGCATTCCCTCTTATCATTAATTCATCCCAGTTTTACACTCGTGAAGTTTGTAAAATTCATTGTCACAGTATGTCAGAGATATGATCCTAGTTGTCAGTCAGGAAAAAAAAATCAATGCAATCTAAAATTCATTCTACTATGGCTTTTGAGGATTATTTCTGCTACAAACTGTCTTGGGTGATATCCCCCAATGAAGCAATCTCTGAGAAAGATTTTTATATGTTGGTTCTTTTGTGGGACACAGTACTAGAAACCACACTCGAAGAAAGGGAATAGGATTAGTCAGAGAGAGAAGTTGAATGTGAACACTGCTGCAACACAAACTACTGGGTATTCCATGGGATGCTCTGGAGCTAGCATGTCTTTTAAAAGTAGTTCTAAATCAAGCAGAGTTGGACTTGATTACCCCTGGGTTGACCAGTCACTGGAGGTCAGCTGCCTATACAAAGAAGACACATTTTTGAACAGACCATCTCTCTTCTGCTGAAAGAAATTTCCGGAGAGGAACTCAGTTGTGATCTCTCAACTGGAATTCAATTTAATTTAATTTTTGTATTTGTTCTTTTTTAGCTATACCTGACAGTAGAGTGTATTTTGATACATTATACATACATGGAGTACACCTTATTCTAATTAGGATACCCATTCTCATGGGTATATATGATGTGGAGTTTCATTGGTTGTGTATTCATATATGAACATAGGAAAGTTATGTCTGATTCATTCTATTGTTTTGCCTATTGCCATTCCCATTTCCTTCCTTTCATTTCTTTTTGTCTAATCCAATGAACTTCTATCCCCCTCCCTTATTGTTTGTTTTCAGTTGGAATTTTAAGCAGATGTAGATGTGATCACAGTTGCCCTTTCTTTTGTGCAGAGAATAATACCTTAGGGAGGGACAGCAATGAAAAGAATGAGATCTATTAAGAAGCCATATTGGGCAGGTAGATGTCTGATAAGACCAGGATGACAGTGGATATGGTCAGATACTGAACTCAAGACATTTTCTGGACAATCGAATATGTGGCTTGAGAGAATGAGAGTAGTTGACACCTCAGGGACTGGAGAACTGAAGTTTCCATCAACTGGGGTAGATAAGACTGCATGCAGATCATGTATCACATATTGACTATGTCAGTTTTGAGATGTCTAGTAAATGACCAAGTCAAGATATTGAGTGAGCTGCTATATATACATCCATAGTTTTTGGAATTGGTTGAACTACATGTATTAATCTAATAGTCATTAGTATGTAAATAATAATTGACACTAAGGGATCAGATGAGATCATCAAGGGCATGAATGTAATTTCAGAAGAGGAAAAGGAACATAAGTCTGGGAAAGTTCAAAATTAAGAGATGGAGGAGAAATTAGGAACTAATAAAGGAAACAGAAGTTGTCAATTTATGTAAGCTAAATAAAATAAAAGGAAACACAAAATAAATAATGTCCCGAAGTCCTAATAAAGTGAATTCGGGATGCTACAATTAGTTGTAATAATGCTGATAAATTGAAGTTTTAAAATTGACTCAAATTTAATAACATATTTTTAGTAGGCAACATGCATTATCTTGAATCCTTAAAATATCCATTATTTAAAACCAATTATGTTTAGTGATCAAGAACACTAACTCTGGAATCAGACAACGCTGACTTGAATCTAAGACTGTCTACTGATAACGATCTGGAAAGTTTTTCACCTACCTTTCTTTGCACTTCGTAAGTAAAATTGATGTATTAATTGTACCTTGTATACCATATTACAATGGGTAGCAAAATAAATAATGCACACAGTACATTCACAACATGATTATTTGGACTGGTTTTATGAGTCTCTCACATCCAGAGGCTTTCCATCTGTAAGTTGTTGTTAGAAAAATTCAGGCCAATTTCTTCTGTCTCATTTTTGTCTATACTTTCAAGTACAGATTTTATTTATTAACATATTCTTTGTTTAAATATGTATAAACAATATGCTATATTGTCAGCATACTGTGGTGTCAAAGTAAGATTTTTAACTTTAAACTTTGGAAAACAATTTGCCTATGACTCTTTGGTTTCAAATTTGGGAATTATGCTAGGTGAATCTTTTAGTTTCTTTTCCTGGAATTATGTGCTTACATAGAGACTGAATCAAGAGGCCTTGTTAGGTGAATGCTTTAAAAAATTTAAGACTTGGTTGGAACTAACAACTAGGGTCTTGTTTGTGTGTCAGCTATACAAGCTGAGCACAGAAACTGAACTATTCAGCATAATAGGAAATATTTTGAATATTATGTGGAGGAAGAAAAGATTGTGAAAAAATATATGAAGACTAATGCTAGAGATTAAAAACTTATTTGAGGAAAATTTCTGTGAAGTATTTCTGTATAATATACAATGAGAACCTTCTCCCTTTTACCATAAAACATGTTGTGTTTATATGGGAATTGGTACTGCATGGAAATTAGGAAAAACAATATATGTAAACTTAACTAAGATTGTCAGTTGCTTGAAGTCCCAGGTTATTGTATAGGTCCACTTCACCATTCTGAGTATGTTTCATGTCATTCCCATGCTTGATTAAAGATGGCAGTGCAGATCCAGGTGTATAACCAGAAGTACGTGGTGGAGGCAGAGAAGGGAGGGAAATAATTGTAACTTACCACTACTTCTCCTGCCTTTTTATTTTTTGACCATCAGATTTTGCATAGACCTCATTGGCTGATAGCTGGAATGTTCAGTTATTCCTGATTACAAAAGAGTCAAAGCAAATAGGCAACCAATGCTCAAAAAAGAATTTGTGTGCAAGGCCTTTGTTTCTGAGCTGATTACTGGTGGGGACTAAGGTATTAATATGAGTTGTCCCCCCAAAACTCCTGCAGGAATATTTGGAAGCAAAATGATTGGGTTGTGAGAGCTGTACCTGACCTCAGTTTGGTTATTGAATACTGGATGGTAGCTGTAGGAAAATGGGACATAGCTGGAGGAGGTGGATTACTGGGGACTTGCCCTGGATGGGTTCATCTTCCCTGAAGCTCCTTTTCCTTTCTCTCTCTGCTTACTGGCTGCCATGAACAAAAAATTCACAGTCCTCCACCATGTACTTCTGCATAATGTTTTGCTTTACCTTGAGTCCTGGGCAATGAAATTGGCCTGCTATGCTCTGAACCAAGAGCCAAAATAAACTTTTTCTCCTCTGAGTGGTTGTTGTCAGGTTTGGTCACAGCATTGAAAACCTAACCAACACAGGGACTTGGTGGGGGGGCAGTGGATCAGGAAGAGAAAGACATCAAGGAAAGTGAAATATCACTGTGAGAAACTAAAGCTCAATCCTACTAGGATTCTATGGGAGACATGTATATCAAAAGAATGGAGGAACTTCAGATTACGTAGAGGGAAGTGAGGGGGGAGTATGAAAAATGGTGGAATGAGACAGACACCATTACCCTATGTACATGTATATGAATCTACATCATGCACAACCATAGAAACAAAATGATGTACCCCATTTGTGTACAATGAATCAAAATACAGTCTGTAAAAAATAAATAAATATTTTTAAAAAGTTATTCTAACAATATGATGAAGAAACTGGGCTATTTATTCACCACTGATTAAGAACCACGACCCCAGAATTTTCTCTGTGGAACTATCTGTCCTGCAGTGTGGGATTTAACATACTTCCAGAGATAGGAAAGATTCTGGAGAGGGTCTCAGGTAGTTTTAATAAGCAACCGATATGGGAAGTATAGGAGAGTATAGGAGTGCAAAGAACATATGGTATTGTCCATCCAACCTAAATTATTTCTTTAAAGCTTAGGTAGAAGAGAGTGAGGGTGAATATTGAATAGGACACTGATAATTCAGTCATAATATAAAAATGCTGTCAATGAATCATGGGTGCAAGTACTTGGGGGATGATTAAAGGCTTTGACCCTTCAAATGTGTGCATGGGATGAAGCTAGAGCCTTCGGAAGGGTCATTACTTTATTGGAGTTACATGTACTCATATAATTTAATATTAATCCTATAGTTTGATTTGAAAGGTATTTAAACTTGACCTTCATCTTAAAATTCACATCATTTAGTGTCATTTTACTAATATCATTTAGTCATGGCATAAGCATTTGTTGATTTGAGTTGATTCAGTCAAAACATTCTGTTCTAGAGGTGTGTTTTGTTAAATAAGTTACCAAGTATGGTTGTAGGCCAGTGATTGTGTAGTATTACAAACACCTCCTCAAAGAGTGGTTGTGATTTACCAAGTGCATTTTTGGAAATGATGGTAATTGAGATAGACTGTCAAAGAAACAAGTAACCATTTCATATGAACTCTAAACTTTGATCTTTTTGCTAATTTTTAGCAATGATATTCTTATCATTCTGGGGCACTGTTTCTTGTGATCCACATCTGATCATAGGCATATTTGGGCAATTTGGTTCCCTTAAATGTTTAAAATTAAATTTTAGGTTCACTGATTTTTCTTTCTCAATGAAGTTGGCTCATTGAATTGGCAGCAGATGTGTGAAACTTACAAATTAAGATCCCTTAATTACAACCTTATTTTTTTAAAATTTATTTTGCATGCTATTAAATCTGTTATGGATATGTTTTAGAGTGCATCAATATACTAGCTAAGATACCAATAAATGCTTTTATTGAGTGATAGAAAATCACTCAATAACATTTCTTTCTAATTTTCACTTTGCTAATGGAAGAACAGATCTGGTATATTGTTCCCATGTAATATGAATTTGTAGAAGGGCTGAAGAACAAGTAGCCATATATGATAATCTGAGTTTATCATATATAAAAAATATTAATAAAATGTGGTGTATATTATTGTGTATATATACATGCATATATATATGATGGAGTATTACTCAACTTTAAAGAAGAATGAAAATATGGCATTTGCCAGTAAAGGGATAGAGTTGGAGACTTCCATGCTAAGCAAAATAAACCAATCCCATAAAACCAAAAGCTGAATATTTTCTCTGATATGCGGACGCTAATTCATAATAGGGGGGATGGGCACTAGGGAGGAAAGAGTTACTTTAGATTAGGTAAAGGGGAGTGAAGGGAGGGGTAGGAGTATTGGGGTAGGAAAGATAGTAGAGTGAAACAAACATTACCTCATGTATATACATGCATGATGGATATATTTCTATAATGTGTATAATCAGAAAAATAAAAAAAACATACTCCATTTATGTATGATTTATTGAAATACATAAATTCATTCTACTGTCATGTATAACTAATTAGAACAAATAAAAATAATTTTTAAAAAAACCGCTTCCTTTAAACTCCATTTTGCTCATGTATTATTTCTTCTCAAGACTTACAATAGCCTTCTAGTAATCTCTTGTTTCTTTTCACCAATTGTCCTCTGTAGTACAGGCCAGGTTGTCATTCCAACACAATAAACACTTGCATTTTATTGCTTAAAAATGTTTGGTAGTTTCATATTGTCTATAGTAATTCATATTATCTATCTGATATGAGAAATCCTTTGTAATCTGTCACCAAGATTCTTCACATAGTCTTACTCTTATTCAGAGCACTCCATTAAAAAAACACAATGGAAATCAGTATGGAGGTTCCTTAAAACACTAGTCATGAAAATACCATATGACCCAGCTATGCCACTCCTAGGTATTTATCCTACAGAATTAAACTCATCATACTACAGTGATACATATATGCCCACGTTTATAGCAGCACAATTCAAAATAGCCAAACTATAGAACCAGCTGAGGTGTTCATCAACAGACAAATGGGTAAAGAAAATGTGTTATATATACACAATGATGTTTTATTCAGCCATAAATAAAAATGAGATTATCTCTTTTGCAGAAAGATGGATGGAACTAGAGATCATTATGTTAAGAGAAATAAGCCTAACTCAGAAGGTTGAAGTTTGTATATTTTCTTACATGTGGAAGCTAGAGAGGAAAAAAAGAAAAGAAAGGGATGGGGGTGGGATCAAAAGAAAATCAGAGAAGGATTAGTAGAGGAAAAGGATCAGGGGGTTGGAGAAAGGGAGGGAAGGAGAAATATTTTGGAGTGATATTGACCAAATTATATTGTTACATTGTGTGCATGAATGAATATGCAATAGCAAATCCCATTGTTATGTACAACTATAATACAACAATAAAAAATGTGGAAAGTAAGAAAAAAAAAAAAAAGCAGACTGCCCCATTAAACTGATGCTCAAATTTAGCTACATAACAGTATCATCTTTTACTATCCCACTAAGCATCCACAAACACACACACCTTCCAAGCAACTTTTAAGTCATCCTTAAACATTTCTACTTCATACAGTCTTCATTTACTCTAAGACAAAGCTGCTCTATTTCCTCTGTGGTCCTAGCTCTGCAATGATATTTGTCACAAATTGACTCTTTGTGACAGGGACCATGTCACACTTAGTTTGCATCTGTCTCTCCAACTGCATTGAGACCTTAAGGAGTGCAGTTCAGTGGTACCTGGGTCTCAATAATGCTTTCTTAATTGACTTAAATTAGAGTATAATTTTTGTTTGCAAGGAGATCCAAATATAAAGGGAAAATGTATATTTCTCTATTGAAAACAATTTTATATGATAACATCTCAACATTTTTGTTTTAAATGTTTTGTATTTATATTTAAATTATATTATCCATCTGACTCTGAATTTAGTTGTTCAGGTGGTGGTATCTTCTAAAAGATATTTCTCTATCTGTCTCTTCCTGTGTAAATTACTTCATGTCACATGGCTCCCTTGCTCAAAATTCTACTCCTTTAACTTCTCAAAGACAATATTAATATTTGGAATCACCATTTCTTATTTTTAATGTGCACTTCATTTATGCCCCTTTCACTCTTCTGTCCTTAGACATTTTGTCTTGTTTGTGCAGATTTGGTGATTAACTGAAAGAAAACTTTACATTTAAATTACAAAATAAATGTCTGAAACAGTTCAACAAAAATATGTTGAAGGATTTTCTTGAGTAGAATTTGTATTAAAATCTTGCTTTATGGCTCTCATTTTAGAAGAATCAATTTATTTTTTAAAATTTCTTTATTTCTAAACTGGGCAAAAGTTGAAGCACTTTTTCCACATTCATGGCAAAACTACTAATGTCTAGGTACTCACATTTCATTTTAAAATCAGTAATTTTTGTTTGCACAAATGATCTTCCAGCAAATCATTAGAATTATTTTTTACTTTAAACTGAACTGGTTTATTTGCATTAGAATGTTCAGCAGTTAGTGCTCTTTGGCTGAAGTCAGCTCTCTCATGCATAATGGGAATTTATTGAAAAGGTAATGATCAGTTTAGAGAATCAACTGCAGCACTAAAATACTGGGAAATAACAGTGAAACAAATCTCCCTCAGGTGTCTACCTAAACATTAGTAAGCACTTGAGATTCCCATCAAAAACCATTATTAAAATGAATGAGTTCTGGAAATTTTTTCTGCCCACACATGATTCCACTCACATATTTAGAAGTAGGAAGGTGAGTGAGATTGGCTTTTAGCACTTCACATGGCTGCTCTTTGTTTAAGGAAGAGCAGTTTGTTTACCATATATGGAGAATTTTTTTGGACTTAAAGAATAAGAAAATTGTGCCATGATATTGGTAAACTGTTTCTGGATAATCAAAAAGTGTATCTAAATGAATTAACTCTAAAGAAAGTGTTTTTGTTTAATATATTTTTCTAATTTTTGTCTAAAATAAAGATTGTCTGTATATTTTCTTCTGTAAAGTGTCCAATTCCTTGGCCCATTTATTGATTGGGTTCTTTGTAATTTTGGTGTAAAGTTTTGTAAATTCTTTATAAATTTTGGAGATTAGTGCTCTATCTGAAGTACGTGTGGAAAAGATTTTCTCCCACTCTGTAGGCTTTCTTTTCACATTATTGATTGTATCCTTTGCTGAGAAAAGTCTTTTTAGTTTTAATCCATCCCATTTATTGATTCTCACTTTGATTTCTTGTGCTTTGGGAGTCTTGTTAAGGAAGTCTGATCCTAAGCCAACATGTTGAAGATTCGGGCCTACTTTGTCTTCTATTTGGTGCAGGCTCTCTGGTCTAATTCCAAAGTTCTTGATCCATTTTGAGTTGAGTTTTGTGGAGGGTGAAAGATAGGGGTTTCATTACCCTATGTACATGTATGAATACACAAACGGTATGAATCTATATCATGCACAACCATAGAAATGAAAAGATGTACCCCATTTGTGTACAATAAATCAAAATGCAGTCTGTAAAAAAATAATAAAAAAAGATTGTCAAATGTGTTTTTTATTCTAATGAACCAAGGTATAACACACATTAAAATTATAATACATTTGTTTAAACTGATATGGTACTTTGAATAGTTAGAAATGATAGTTAGATAATTATTCTTCTTAGATATAGGTTCTTTGTTGTATATGACCGTAGAATCAATTTTGATAAAATTATACAAGCACAGGATATATCTTATTCTAATTAGGACCCCATTCTTGTGGGTGGGCACAGTAGTGAGGTCCACTTAAATATTTTCATATGTGTTCATAGGAAAATTGTGTTAGATTTATTCTTCTGTCTTTCCTATTCCTATCCCTCCTTCCTTCCTTTCATTCCTCTTTGTCTAATCTACTGAACTTCTCTTCCCTTCCCCATCCTTATTGCAGTTTAGATTCCACATATCAGTAAAAACATTCAATCTTTTTTTTTTTTTTTTTTTTTTTTGAGGGTTGGATTTCTTGACTTAGCATAATAGTCTCCAGATCCATCCTTTCAGTGGCAAATGTCACAAAGTCATTCTTCATTATGGCTGAGTAATAGTCCATTATGTATACATACCACATTTCTTTATCCATTCATCTGTAAATGGACATCTAGGTTAGTTTCATAGCTTAGCTATTGTGAATTACACTACTATAAATATCGATGTGACTGGGTCACAGTAGTATGCTGAGTTTACATACTTTGGATATATTCTATGGAGTGGGATAACTGGTTGAATGGTGGTTCCATTCCTAGTTTGTTGAGGAATCTCCACAGTACTTCCCAGACTGGTTGCACCAATTAGGAGTCCCACCAGCATTGGATGAGTGTACCCTTTACCCCACATTTCACCAACACTTGTCATTACTTGCAGTCTTAATAATTGCTAATCTGGGCAGGGCATCATGGTGCATGCCTATAATCCCAGCAACTTGGGAAGGCTGAGGCAGGAGGATCCCCAAGTTCAAAGCCAACCTCAGCAACTTAGCAAGGCTCTAAGCAACTCAATGAGACCTGTCTCTAAATAAAAGACAAAAAAGGGCTGGGGATGTGGCTCAGTGGTTAAGTGTTCCTGAGTTCAAACCCTGGTACCCAAAAAAAATTTTTTTTTTAGTGTCTAATATGACTGGAGTGAAATGGAATTTCAGTGTAGTTTTAATTTACATTTTTCTAATTGCTAGAGATTTTGAACATTTTTTCTTACATTTGTTGATCATTTGTATTTCTTCTTTCAAGAAGGGTCTGTTCAGTTCCTTTGACCACTGATTGATTGGGTTATTTCATTTTTGGGTGTTAAGCTTTCTGAGTTCTTTATATATCCTGGAAATTAGCAACTTCTTTGAGGAGTAGGTGGCAAAGATTTTCTCCCATTCTGTACGCTGTCTATTCTTGCTCTTGTTTCTTTTGCTGTGAAGAGCTTTTTGGTTTTATGCCATCTCATTTATTAATTTTTTATTTTATTTCTTCTGCTTCAGATGTCATGTTCAGAAAGGCATTTCCTGTGCCAATATGTTGAAGTGTTGGGCCTTTCTTTTCTTCTAGAAGGCACAGGGTTTTCTTCAGTGTGGGTTTTTGGCACCTTTGTCTAATGTAAGATAACTGTATTTATGTAGGTTTGTCTCTGTGTCTTCTATTCTGTTACATTGGTCTTGCCTATTTTGACACCAATATCATGCTATTTTTATTAGTAGAGCACTGTAGTATAATTTAATATCTGGTATTGTTATGCCTACTGCTTCATGTTTCTCACTAAGGATTTCTTTACTATTCTGGGTCTTCCATTTTTCCAAATGAATTTCATTACTTCTTTTTCTATTTATATGAAGAATGCCATTGGAATTTTGATGGGAATTGCATTGAATCTGTATAGCACTTTTGGTCTTTTGGTAGTACAACCATTTTGATAATATTAATTCTGCCTATCCAAGCACATGGGAGGGCTTTCATCTTCTAAGCTTTTCCTCAATTTCTTTCTTTAGTGTTCTGTAGTTTTCATTGTAGAGGTCCTTCAAGTCTTTAGTTATATTTATTCTATGTATTTTTTTGGGGGGGGAGAGGTTATTGTGAATGGGATGGTATTCCTAATTTCTCTTTCAGTGATTTATCATTGGAGTATAGGAATGTGATTGATTTGTGGGTGTTAATCTTGTATGCTGCTACTTTGCTGAATTCATTTATGAGTTCTAGAAGTTTTCTGGTGAAGATTTTTGGAACTTCTAAATATGGAGTCATATCATGGGCAAAGATTGATAGTTTGAGCTCTTCTTTTCCTATTCATATCCTTTTTTTTTTTTCCTTTTGCCTAATTGCTCTGGCTAGAGTTTCAAGGAGTATGTGGAATAGAAGTGATGAAAGTGATCATCTTTGTATTTTTCCTGTTTTTTCAGGGAATGCTTTAAAAATATTCTTCACACAAACCTTATGTGTAGAAGATAAATTGATGGAAGTGAGTCATAGTTTCATGGCATCGCCCAATAGTTTATAACTCACTGACTTCTAAATGTGTGTCTAAAGCTAAGATCTATGTTTTTAATATATAGATTTGCATTTTCAGATGTGTTCTTACATCCTCACTTGAATATTAGACAGGACCACAAACTTGGCATGTTCAAACTAGATTCAAATTGGTGTTTATCCCATCCTTTACCTCTTTTTCCACTCTAATCCAAATGTTCCTATTGGTTGAAAGATTTCTCTTGTAATCAAGATAGGAATATAGTAAAAAAATAACCCTTGATACTTTCATGAATTTATGCAGTTTCATTTGTCACTCTCTATACCATGTGATGAAGGCTAGGTACATGTACTTTGGGATGTTCTGTCATAGGGGGTAAGAGAACCACATAGCTACCCAGTATTGTAGCTGAAACATCTGGGATAGATTGCAGTAACACCTTTGGGACAGATGCCTTTGGTGTTTTAATTATATGGAGGAGCTAGGCCTGCAACTTGTTCCTGTATTTCTCAAACTGCATTGTAATAAATCAAGTATCCCAATTATATAGGTTCTTCCAAACAGTTTTAACTTCTCCCAGTGTTTTCTAAAGTACAGCTTCCAAGGGTAGAATTTATTGAGTAGTTTCATTATCACTCTCAATAAAAGTGATTTCCACATATATTCTCCTGAAGGAAGAATATGGAACTGAAGTTAGAAAAACAATAACAACAATAAAATGTATAAAAGCAATTCCTGAAAAATCAAATCATCAGATGACCTAATATCTAATTTACTATGATCAATTTTTATTTTGGTTTATTTATTAGCCTTATTTTATATGCTAAAACAAAGGAGAAAGTAATAGCAGAAGACTAGTTTGTATAGTCTTTTAAATTGTTTTTACTCTCCTATATTTAATGGCATTGTTTCGCATGAATTGATGAACTGAGCATATTTGTGTTGATCTTTCCAGCTATTCTAGTGTTCTATTACATGCAATTTAAGGTTGTTAGAACAACTGCTTTGGTGTATTTAATTAATTATATTCTCAAAAACACTTATATCTGGAATAATTTGAAAATTAATCCATACTCCTCTTTTGACAACAGAAGATACTAAAACCCAAGTGGGTATATACAATATGAACTGTAGTGTTTTTAAAGTGGTATATATATGCAGGAATGCCAAGCTATGCAAGAACAGTTGGGTATACTAAAGCTCCTGTGGCGGTGTAAAGAGCCTTGAATAAAATTCAGTTTCCTGCACCTTGAATAAAATTCCAGTTATTTTCCTGCTGGAAGTTCTTATGTTTTTACAACCTCAAGTGTGCTACATTAAAAAACAAAAATTTCCCTATCCCAGAAACCCATTCTTACCTTGAGAATCAATAATGTGCAAAGCAGTCTAAAAAGATTAATCTTATAAAGTCTTAGTCTTTATAAGATTCCTTTATAGAGTTCATTTTAAAAACAAAAGTACCTTTTAATATATACCTAAATATAAAATTAGAGTATCATTGAATATGCTTGTTTAAACTTTAAATATTTTTTCAAGGATACTGATATGTTTTTTGGCATTCTACTAAAAGCATTAAAAATCTCTGTCATATACAATGGTAGTGCCTAGTTAAAACCTTTTGATGCTTTAAACACCAGATGCCTGTTTGAAATAGGCAGGTTTGTAGCTAGCATTTTATTTCATATTTTCTGAAAAATAAAGTTAATGTCTTTGCATACTTGATGATAAATAGACTTTAACTATTATTTTGCAAAATCAGTACTAAAAGTATTTGTATTTTATGTGGTCAACGAAGATTTCTCAAGGTGATCCAGGACATGTGTCTGATGCAGAACTGATCTTGTTATAGGTATGAGATTATCTTACTTTAAAGCCCAAATCCTATGACTAAATCACCAACAAAGCTTTCATTTTGAATGTGGCCTTTAAATGCATAACACAAGAGAAGGACAATTAAAGATAGTCATAGCCTATTATCATTGCCATTGGTTCTGCTAATGAGTTCTGTGACTTGTTTCAGAAGCAAAATGCTACTCCGGAGAAAGCTTATCAACCTAAGTAAGTGAGTCTTTATCACTTTGCCCTTAAATAGCTAGTGTTCTGCGCCTTTGAGTTTGGGGAGCAGTGCTAAAAGAAACTCTTTATAAAAGAGCTATTAGTCTTGTGCAGTCTAGGATTTGACAGCTCATGAGGTTACACAGACCATTACATTACCAACATCATTTCCAATTCCTTAGGCATCTCCTCCAGCACCTCTGGAGAATACCTCAGCTTTTTCTTTTCTCTTATTTTTTTCTTCTTTTCTTCCTTTCTACCATGCTACTAGCTTATACTAGATTTCTGAATTAAAAACTTATGTTCTTGTTTGGAAATTTTCATCCTAAAAGTTTATTTTCCTACCTTCTCTGTAAATAGAAGGGTTAATACCCTGTGAGTATTTTAAGTGTGAAAGAAATAATGCAAATAACTAAAACAAGTTTTTTCATTTGCTTTAATAGAACAATCAGTTTATTACATTTGCTGAAATAAGGTTGAAGGATTATAATCTCTTATTAGCATTAGTAATTGTTTGTAATTTTTAAGCCTTTATGTAATTGATTGTTCTCTGAGCTTCTAGAGAGGAATAAACTAGACCATTAAGTAAAAATATCTGAATATATGTATTTCTTAAAAGGAAAATAGCATAGATTTTGTTTTATGATAAATGTTAGTGTTTGGTGCTATATTTAACAAGTACTTATGTTTAGTATTTCCATATACATATATATAAATATATATGTATACACACATATATTTCTAATTTCAATTTCATCTATGGATTGTGCCATAAATTTAAACTTAAATGTAACATTGATGTGTCAAAATTACATAGCACCCATTAATATGTATAATTTTATGCTTTTATATGTCTAAGTAACCAATTGAAAAAAGAAAAATAGCAGTGATGTATTTCCCATTTATATTTGAAATTTCTTTGGAGAAATGACTGTATCAGAACATCTGGACTCTGGTTAAGAAATAAGAGAACCATTGTCTATTTCATGTTTATTTCATTGATCTGGACTTTAATATGGAATTTTTTTTCTAAACTTTAAAGAGAAAATGGATAATTATTTTTCATTTTAGTGTGACCGCTCCTATGGAACAATGCTACATTTCTCAGGCATTGAAACTGACAACTTCCAGTCACAGATTCTGTGTGTGTGGATGTGAAGATGTCATCAACAAAATGAAAGCTATCTCAAGCCGAACTCTGCAGTACTCCAACAGTTCTTTTTAGTTTGTTTGTTTTTCCTATTTCCACTTAGTCTTCTCCCTCTTTCCTGTGCCAGACATTTCATCCAGGTTATTTTTAAAGTTTTCTGAAATACACTTGTAAGAATCAAGTGGGAAAACAGAGGAGACGTGTCATTACACTTGAAAACCACTGCCTTAGCAAGCTCTGGGCTGTTGGGCTGCTAGTACTCTGGCTTTATAAATAATGTGTTGAGATGCGATGGAGGTCATAGATTCAGAATGTATGCTCTAGACTAGATCTTCTTAACATTGCAATTATTTTAAGGCTGTTACAATTGCATCATTTTATTTTGGGAGAGTTTAGTCATCTTAGGGATATTCAGAACCTGACCAAAATGTCCTCATGACCCAACCAAAGTATCTTGAAGAGTGGAATTCTGTGTAACTCAGTTGGTTCAAGGATTTGCCCATACATTCTCCCTTTGGGGATTGCTGGATTTATTATCCTCCCTTAAAAGATCTTCATTTCACTTTTATGTCTTGAATTCTTATTTCATGGCTCAAAGATTACTGACATCTTTGTCTCCAAGCATTTCTGTACTTCTGGAGGCAATAAGAAGTGTCTGAGTTCCAAAATAAACACTAAAGACCCTAAATCAGAATAACTTTGAGTATGCAAATCCCTATTATTTTGTTATTTGTTATTTTGAGACTAACATCTTTCTTCAAAAATTTGCAAGGTAAATTAATATATTTTATTATAATTTTCTGACTAGTATTTATTTTGTTATGATAAATAAAATCAATATTTCCTCAATAAATGCTGTAGCTTTCTGTGGAATTTACATGTTAAGAGAAAACAACTGATGGACTAGCAAGGGTGAACACTTCTAGGTCACCCAGGAATCCTATTCTGAAATTATGTTTAACCATTCATGATTTTAATTTTGTGATTTTCTGTACATTTTTATTCAAGCTTGTGAAGAATGATTCAAAGGGGATTAAGTTTGAGGGAATTTTAAATTTGGCATGGAATTCATAATTTTTGCTTAGAAAACTATAATTTTGAAAAGCCTGCTTTAAAAAATCTAAAATAGGTTAGTTGCCGTGATACATGCCTAGAATCTGTAATTTCGGCATTTTGGTAAAGGCAGGGAAAGGATTGCAAGTTCAAGGCCAATCTGGGCAATAAAGCAGGACCCTCTCTCTCTCTCAAGGACAAACAAAAAAACAAACAAAAACATCTAAATGAGCATTTAGATTTTAGATTTTTTTCATTCTGGTTGGAGAGCAAAATCATCAAAAAATGTTACAAAAATTTCTTCATGTAATGAAATTTGATGTACAAATTTTGAAAGATGAATCATAATGCTTCCAATTTTTTGTATTCAACTTAATTTATCTTGGTTACATCTGTATGAAGGAAATAATTGTTTTAGAAAAAAAGATTAAAATGGTCTCTTGTTTAATTGATCAATACACCCAAAATAGACCAGGAGATTTACATGGATTATTTTTATTTAAAAAATTAAACTAACACTTCTATGATCCATGTGGTCAAAGCATGACTTTCTAACAATAATCTATGTTGCAATATTTTATGAATTTCTTTTAAGGGAATCCATCATGCACTCTACCTGTCTTAATGAATATTTAGTCATAAAGTATAAATGTTGAAGAATGTTTGACAGTTTGGGCTGTGAAACAAACCAAAACCAACCAACAAAGAATAGCAAAGACTATTTACTCTGAGCTTGTGAGGGCCAAGTAGTTGGTTGCTATGACTTGCATTTCAATAAAAATACAAAAGCCAGCAGATGGGAGGGAAAGCTTTGTATAGAATGAAAAAGTAATTTTCAAGACTGTTGGCATGAGGAAACTGTAGGAGTGTTAATGAGAAACACAGCATTCTTAAAGTTTTGGTTGTGGGAGCATATTTGACTTTATTTGGTTTGGTCTTCAGTTGAAATTGGCAATAAAAACTAGGGAAACTGTTAGTTATTAATCAAGGCCTGGCCATCCTGGGATGATTGCTATAAAAGTTATCATTTAATTTCCTGATTATCACTAGAGATTATGATTTTAGCAAGTCAGCTTCCTAGGTGGTTTACCGTGGATATAAGTGTTACTTTGCTGAAAAGGGTGCTGAAAGTTTGGGGTCAAATTTATATTTTTATGTTTGTTCTAACCATTGTACATTTGTATATTCATTCTATTGGTACTAATAAGAACTCAAATAAGAAAAAGAGGGAATTAAATATTCCAAACTAAGATTCTATGACCTTTCATGTGTTCAGAGAACATTTTTTCATGGATTAATGGTAAACATAAGAGAAGGAATAATGCATTTTCCTTTATATAAATATTATTCGGATAATATTTATTTAAACAAAATTTACTTTGCCAAAATATCAATTACTCAACATCTAGGAAAAAGTTATTTTTCCCCACTCCACTAACCTTAGAAGCAGTAGAAGTTATTTTATTAAAACTGTACTAACTGCAAGAAAACTTGCACTATTTTTTTAAACACACATACCAAAAATACAACTAAGAAGATGAAAACATTCAATTTTTTTGAGGACATTTGTTTAATACGTACTGTATAGAAGACATTGTGTTCACAGTAATCAGCAAAGCAGAAAAGTTATCTGCATTCAAAAGGGCATAATTCTAGTGATGCAAGGCAGATATTAAAAAGTCTATAGGATATTGTCTATGAAATGATGGTTCTTCGTTTCTCTAAAAGTTAAGAACAAGAAACAATGCGAATTTCAATATAAAACTTGTAAATATTACTTAATTTTCTTCTTCTGAGTTTAACAGAAAAACTTACTCATTTCATCTACTCCATTTCTACCACAATAAGTTCTTTTACTGTTAAATTTTGAGTTTACCATTATAGTCTCCTTTGAACCAAGTCATTTCAGGAAAATATTATAATCTAGTGAATTGAATTTCTTACAAGCTCTCTTCAAAAATAAACATTATATGGTTCAATAACCCCTAAAATAATTAGAATCTTTTTCTGACACTTAAATTAGTGTTCTTCCTATTTTTATTTATATATAAGGTTTTATGATATTTTGGGGTAAATTCATAAAATTTGTAAGCTTCTTTAAAACTAAACTAGTATAAGCAAATTCCTGAGTAGGGATTTAGAAATCAAGTGAAAATTTTATCTGCATATATATATATATGTGTGTGTGTGTGTGTGTGTGTGTGTGTATGTGTGTAAAATATTCACTTTTGTTTAGATTTATAGGACCAGGTTCTTTGACTAATGGTACCAGTATTATATCTTTATTCTATTTTAAGGGAAATACTCTTTCTTTTCTTTTTGTACTGGTTTTGTGAACCCAGGAACATTTTACCACTAAGCTACATCCCCAGTTCTTTTTTTTTTGAACTTTTTATATTGAGACAAGGTCTCCCTAAAGTTGCTGAAGTTCTCACCAAAGTTTGGAGGCTAGTCTAGAACTTGCGATCATCCTGCCTCAGCCTCCTGAGTAACTGAGATTAAAGATTTGTGCCACCGTGCCTAGAAGGAGCAATAATTTTCAACCTATCACTATATAAGACTGTTTTAGACTTCACTTACAAAAAAGTTTAACTTTTTTTTTCTTAGAACATTGATAACCAGTGACTGGTAACAGTATAATTTATACCATTGGTCTTCTTGTAAAATTTATTTCTAATTTGTCAGCTTCCTCAGTTCTGCTCTTCAGAACTGTATAATAAATTACAATAGATGTTCAGTACATTAATCACTTTGACATTTGTCCTGAACAAATACAGAGAAAAATTGATAAGATGTTCTAGCTTTGAATGTATTAATATTGATAAAAATACTTATAATCAGATATTCTATCCACTTCTATACATTGGGGAGATATATTCCCCAAGTTAATTCTTTTCATAGGAACTCATATGAAAATAGAGAACTCATAACCACTTACCGAAGAAGTAATAACAAAATAGGTTGCATTTTTAATCTAATAATTCATATTGCATTTATTTTACTTTCCTATTATGAATGAAATTTATTTTTTTGAAAAGCAGATAGACAATGCACTTTTTAAAATTCATTTACTAGCATAACTTTTCAAATTTTTCTTTGTTTCTTGTTTTTCATGTACACTATTTTATTTTTCTTTCGTTAGCTATGATAATCTGTGTAGGTGTGCATTGAGTGGTCCATAAAAATTGTTGATTAAATATATTTTCATCTCTTCATGGAACTCTGGCTATGTATGTTTGCAGGACCCCACCTGCTCTGAAGGGAGCAGAAGCTCTGAAGTAGCCATGAGACTTAGCTGATGGCATGTGAAGGCATTATATGTGCTACTTTATGGGGCAGGTTTTACCACTCACGAGATCATGTCTCCTTTCCAGTGGCTCTGAGCTAGTGGAAGAATGTGTCTTGACGAGGCCTCTCAGCCTGAGACTCTCAGAGAAACACTAAGAGCCCCTTTGATAACCTGGAACAATACCTAAAGTATAAATGAAAACTTAATATGGGTTGTGCTTAGAACACAAGATATGAGTTTAGTTTATTATGAGATCATAATAGAACCTATCCTGACTGACATATATCTTATCTCCTGTTTTATTTCCTTTGAACATCAAAATCAATGCAATCGTCCTGTTTTTTAAACTCTTTATTAAACAAAAAACAAAAAACAACAAAAAAAAATTCACCTAAACAATATCTTAGTTTTTAAAACTTATTTTTTGTCACTCTTATGAATTTTATGAAAAAAGGTCTTTTGTGATAGAGAGCTTGCTTAGCATACTCTGAGTTCCAACCCCAGAACTAAGAAAGGAAGGGAAGAAGGAAAGGGGGAACTTTGGAGGAAAGGAGAAAGAAACAGAAAGGAAGAAAGAAAAAGTGTATTTGTGTTATTGTTGATTGACTTTTAAATTTTTATCCCCTTATGGTTGCTTTATAGTTCTGTCATTATTAGGTCACATAATTTCTGATTTATGCATGCAAATTGCCTCCCCAAACAGCTTATTGACATGTACGTACAAGATCATATACTCATCAGTATTTGATGAGATTATTTTTTTAAAAAACTACATTACTGATTTAATACATGAAAAACACTAATTCATTTGATTTTAAACTATGTATTTACATTATTACCTTAAAAAGTTTTCGAATAAAAATATTACTATTCAATTTCATTTCTTTAGGAAGAGTTTTGTTTTAAAAATTTTAAATAAGCTTTTTCATTTATTATTGGTTCTTTTTAGTTATATGTGACAATAGAATCCATTTTGATGTGATTATACAAACATGTAATGTATCTTACTCTGGTTAGAACTCCATTCTTGTGGATTTACATGATGGTGGAATCCACTGTGATGTTTTCACATATGTACAAAGGAAAGTAAAAAAAGATTCACTTTTGCACAATTACTCATGACCTAACTCAGAATGAATTTCATTTCAACTCTATGTATGTATGTTTTAAAAGAAAGGAGGGATCTTTGTTTAGCCACTGGAAGATATAATCCCATGAAGCAGATGAACTGTCCCAACAAGCCCTGTAGAACTAGTCTCCTACCAAACGACAAGTGGTTATAGAAAAATAAGTCATCTGAATACAGTCAAATTGATGGCGTGTGGAATTGTGATGTAATAAAACTTATTCCAAATATTGGGGTGACTTATTAAGCAATAAAAAATAAATAAAATACTTAAATAGGGATAATCACCTTCATTCATAGTTTCCCTGGCTGATTCTCCCCTTCAATAATCACTGTTTCATAACCATATGCATTTATATAATACTAAATATATGCCATTATATTAGTCTACTTTATGTTGCTGTAACCAAAATGCCTAAAGAACAACTTAGAAGAGGAAAAGTTCATTTGGGCTTACAGTTTCAGAGATCTCAGTCCATGGTTGGTTGACTCGATTGCTCTGAGTCTGATATGAGGTAGAACAGGGGGTGATGAAGGAAAGCTGTCAACTCATGGCAGTCAGCAGAATGAAAACATGGGGGGCAGAGACAAATATATCATCCCAAGGCCATATTTCCAGTGAACCACTGCTTCCAGCTACACCCTACAGTTATCACCCAGTTTAGTAGTCTTTTTGAATTTTTAATCCATCAAATGTATTAATCCACTGATTAGGCTACAAATCTTATAATCTAATTCTTTCAGTTCTAGACATTCTTGCATTAACAGAAATGTTTTGGAGGACACCTCATTCATACCATAACAGACACTTTAGTTATACCTTTAAAGCAGTAAAATTCTCACTTGCTTGCCAATTGTCTGTTGTTTCATATTTTACCTATTAAAGCATTTGTAATGGTTGAATAATGATAAAGGCTACCTTCAAACAGGATTTGCATGTTAAAGTGTTGTGTGTGGAGGGTGTATGCACACTAAAGATATCAAGAAAAATATTTTCATCTCCCAATACTTTTCACAATCATGATCATGAAAGGAGAACCACCAAATCACTATAACTCAAAATCCTGAGAGACATAAGGGAGGCATACATGGATTGGTAGGAAGGAGGGCAATGCAATAAATTTCCAAGGAGAGTCAACCAACGTTTTGCAGACTGACAATGAAGCCAGGTTCTGGAAGATACACATGTCCTTCATCACGTATTAGAGAGTGAATGAGTGCATCATTCTGGTTATGGGAAACAAATTATATTCAAAAAGTTGAAAGTTGAATATATATCATTAATGAATTTAAGGATGATCAGTAAAATTCAGAGAATGAGTTCTCAAGAGATTAAATGTGAAAGGTAAGATCTGATGGAGAATCGGCCTTCATTGGAGACAGATAAGAGTATACCACTTTACATATGAGAAATTGGACTCAATAACGGGTAAGAGAATGTATCATACACACCCAGATAACTAATTGTAATGATATAGTACTTTTAATTTGAAGTTCCACACATAAATTTTGTTGTATAGGATCATTACCAGTTAAACTAATATAGGCATTTATAACTCAATTTTTTAAAGTTAAAATTTACAAGTCCTTTACGATAGATGACAAAG
Organism: Sciurus carolinensis; assembly: GCF_902686445.1. Taxonomy (NCBI): domain Eukaryota; kingdom Metazoa; phylum Chordata; class Mammalia; order Rodentia; family Sciuridae; genus Sciurus; species Sciurus carolinensis. Next base: position 102,960,522 of record NC_062221.1, on the reverse strand, counting down.
AATTTTGAATTGACTTTGCGCAAAGTAATATAGCCAACAATACAGAGATACATCTGACTTCAGCTGATAACATGAGCCCAAAAGTATCAACAGGACCCTTCTCTCCCTTCCTGCCTCTCTCCTTACTTCTCATAACTTTTTCTAGGCAGCCTGCTTCTGTGTTGACTCTGTTTCCACACAAGCTTTTCCATCATGGTTTCAAAATGCCTGTCTCAGCTTTTCATGCTACATTCATCCAGATTTAAATGCATGAGAAAAGATCTAGAAATCCCGTGAGAACTTCTGAGAGGCAACCTCATTGCACTGGAGCAACACCCTGATGAATTGACTTAGCTCTGAGTCTTCCCAATGACTGGAAATGAAACCAACATTCAAATCTCGTCATGAGGATGGAACCTCTGGGTTTGCCTCCTAAGTAGGGGGTAGTTACAGGAGAAACAGAAAGGAATGAAACAACATCACCATTGGCTAACAAGAATGTCTGCTCACAGTATCTATTAGGACAATCATGTAACAAAAATGACATTTTTGAAGAATAAAGGCCTTAGCTATATAGATTTTAATAAGGCCTTATCACTGCAGGAAGAAACTATATCCCAACTCCCGGCTCAAGAAAATGTGTGCATGAATAACCTGTCTCTCTGCAAGAAATTGAGTCTTGTTGAGCATCATGTAGTAAGCACCACCACATTCTCTACCAGATGGGTATATAATTGTTTTATAAGTTTTTTTTTTTTTTTTTCCCATTTAAACTCTATAAGAGTGTCATTTAGTGAAAAGTTTTCTCAAAAAAAATTTTTTGACAGAAAGTTGATAAAACTGTGGGTAACAAGAGACTGTTTTTATGATCCTTTGAGGTGCTAATGATAATCGGTGGCACCTCTATTAAAATTTCTACAGTAAACTTATTGCTAGGTATTGTGGTGTGTGTGTGTGTGTATGTGTGTGTGTGTGTGTGTGTTTAGAACAGGTGAAAATAACAAGACATCCAGTAGCTCTTTGTCTCCTTTACTCCCTCAAAAAATGTTTTTCAGTACCTCCCCTTATAAATGAAAAGGTCTCTAAAATGTCTCCCTTTTTTAATGGCAGAATACCAATTTCACGCTAAATGCATGAGAGCCCTCATTCCATGGGAGCACATATCTATTAATCTTTCCTATCCCCCCCTTCTTTCTTTCTAAACAGTAGTTTCATTCTACATTGGATTTCCTTCTGAAGCTTCACAGTCTTATTTTGTAATTATATAAGTGTTGATTATATGCACTATTATATTTGAAATGATATTTTCTATCTGTGTTAGTGAAACTGCTAATGCAGCAACTTTCTAGTCAAAGAAATGTACAAATGGAGAACAAGATTGTTTTCTGAAATCATTTTTCAAGTGATGGTGCTGAGACTGCATATTTTTGCATCTTCTTCTAGTGATAGTTTTTATGGTCCTCAATATTCATGCATGTTTTACTTTCAAGATGGTAGCTTAGGAGGACTATTGGTGTGTGTACTGAAACAATGGTCTCATTGTCACTTTGTTTTCTCCCTTTCTGTGTTTTACTGGAGGGCTCCAACAGCATTTTCTCAATCCTGTTCAGCTGAGAACTGAATTGTAGAGTGACTATTTAACAGGATAGTCAGAGCCTTAATCCTAACAAATGAAGTGGAATGTTGCTTGTTCTTTATTTCTCCTTTGAAAGGCTATATTCAATGTCTTCACAGTGGTCATCAGTCATTTTCCCTAAGAGGAAAGATAAACACAAATTCAGCCTGCAGTCTTAGTTGTTGCAATAGAAAAATCTAAACTCCAGTTTGGGAATGTAGACCACAGCCAAGTAGGCAAGATTGAGTGAAAATTGAGAGGAAAAGGGGATCTTCTTATTTTAAACTTAGAGTCTCTAAACTCTTAATGCCCTACTATTATTGAGAGTTCTTATTTATTTATTCCTTGATTCTTTTTCTTTGCCCCCTCCTGGATGAGGGAGATAAACCAGATGAAACACACAGGATGACAAATGGGTAACTGTCACATCAAACATTTCCTACCCTTTGTTCTTTAACTGTGCTCCCCTACCAATTACATGTATGTGTCTTCTCAAACATCTCAAGAGTTCCTGAGACCCAGAAGAAGATTGACTATTACCAGTAAACAAAAGTGACCTGCAAATCTTTTTTTTTTTTTTTTAAATAAAGTTATACTAGAAACACAGACATACCCATTGATTTCTATATTGTCAGCCAGGGCATTAATATCCAGACTATAATAGAACTCCACAAACTTAACAGCAAAAAAAGTAAATAACTCAATCAATAAATGGGTATAAGAACTAAACAGACACTTCTCAAAAGAAGAAATATGAGTGGCCAACTAATATATGAAAAAATGTTCAATATCTCTAGCAATTAGGGAATTTCAAATAAAAAACCACAATGAGATTTTACCTCACTCCAATCAGAATGGCAATTATTAATGATACAAATAATAATATGTGTTGGCGAGGATGTGGGGGAAAATGTACACTAATATATTGTTGGTAGGACTGCAAATTAGTGCAAGCACTCTGGAAAGCAGTATGGAATTTCCCCAAAAAACTAGGATGGAACCATCATATCTCAGTATATGTTGCCACCCTACGGTGACTGAGTTGAATAGTTGTCACAGAGATCATAAGATCCACAAAGCAAAAATCAGTTAGTTTTGTGTCATGGAAACTGGGTATTGGGTGCATGGACAGTGAGAACAATTCACCAAGAAAAAGAGAGGCAATTAAGAGAGTTTATTAGAAGAAGATAATATACGAGGGTGAAGCATAGACAAGACCAAGACACCTGCTCCCAGACTCAGAGGGAATCTGGGCTTATATGTGCTTCTGAGTTCCTTGTTCCCCTTTGGCAGGCTTTTTTGCTAAAAGTGGTTTATGTAAAGTGAAGAGTAATTGACAGATACCTGTGCCTTTCCCATAATGCTTATTTTGCATGCATCAAATGCTCATTCCCAGGTTTTAAATCAGATGCATGAGCTACAAGCAATATATATAAAGTCTGACACAGGGATTTACCCCTCTTAGATTTCTTTAGGTTACACCTGGAAGGTTTTGGCACAAGTTCTTTGGGATGGTTGGGCAATCATGAAAAATAATATCTTGGTATTTACACTTTGGGGAAATTAGTTCTTCTGATAACCACATTGGTGCAGGATGAGAAGCAGTTCCTCAAACTAATGTCAGTTCTGCTGATTGAGATAGGGTGGTACAAGGGTCCCTTCCCTAATCTATCCTGCTTCATTCGCCTTTTATGGAAAAAAAAATTCAGAACTCTATCAGATCATTTATTATTATGTTTGAAAAAAAATTCACACAAATCGCATTAAGTATACAAATTTAGTTTAAAAATTCACCATAAAGACCAGATGCAGTAGCACATGCCTATATCCCAATGGATTGGGAGGCTAAGACAGGAGGCTCACAAGTTCGAACCCATCCTGAGCAATTTAGTGAGGCCCTATGCAATTTAATGAGACCCTGTCACAAAATGAAAAATAAAAAAGGACTGTGGATGTGGCTCAGTAGTTAAGCACCCTGGGTTCACTCCCTGGTACCAAAACAAAAACAAAAACAAAAAAAAACCCATAAATTAAAAATTTGTTTGAATTTTAAAGGCAGGGATTCTAAGAGGAAGAATTCCATCTGTAAAATTTATTGAACAATACAGAAAAAAAAATGTAAGTGTCCTGTAGACTGTGTAAAACAGGAAACATAGTAATTATTTTATAGTTAGAACTCTGCCATAAACAGTGAATGCATATCATTGCCTAATGGTTGCATGTACAATAAAAACAAACATACGTAATCCAAATACAGCAGCAACCTGATTACACCTGGGTCTCAGGCAAAGTTGTTTAAGACAGAACTCAGTAAACAAACTCAAAAGTAGCTTACACTGGGCTGGGGAGATAGCTCAGCTGGTAGAGTGCTTGCCTCGCAATCACAAGGCCCTGAGTTCGATCCCCAGCACCGCCAAAAAAAAAAAAAAGTAACTTACACTTCAACCAAATATTAGGCATTAAAGTTTAATCATCTATTCTATAAATTAAAATTATATACTAGCATACACATACTAAAACCTCTATGAGTAAAGGGAAATGTTAAAAATACAAAGTATTTGAACTTGATTGGACAGCAGCAAGAAAAGACAAAGAAAACCCCTAGGCACTTGGGAGAACAACTTACCTAGTACCATATGAATTGTCCTTGCCTTGCCAATCCTAGGCTGTCCACTAGAGTGCCCTTTCTTCTCCATCAGGCAGTTGCATTGTAGGATTTTAACAGGAGGCCAAGATCATAAACCAAAAAACATATGTGAACTTATCCTCATCTTGATACTCTAAAAACCACAGGACAAACAGTTTTCTATTCTCCTCTTGAGGTTTCATTTCTGCTACCCATGTGTCAACTCCTTAAGCTCCCTGTTTCAATGTCCTCATCCATGAATTAGAGAAAATTACAGACATTGAAAAGATCATTGTGAGCATTATATGTAAAATACTTGCAGTGTCTATAACTTCTGTCATTGATGTTCAACAGATATGCTTGCCAGTGTGATGGAATTAGTTGTAGTTAAATATGAACATGAACATGGAAATTTCATGTTGGTTATTTTACCTAAATTTTTAATACCTGTATTAATTTCTTATTATTGGAGTAAGAAATTACAACAAGCACAGTGCCTTAAAACACAAAGTGTGAACAGGGATTCTTTTATTTTGGAATGAATGCTCTTTGTGGATATTTAGTGTCCTCTCCTCTTCTCCTCTTTTCTAGTTTTATTAGGCTGTCTTTATTCCTTGGCTCAGAGTCCCTTCCTCCACCTTAAAGGCACATCACTCCAAACCGTGCTTCTGTTCTCACATTTCCTCTCTAACTTCAGACCCTTTTATTTATCTCCCTTTTAAAAGAGCTTTTGTGATAACTGTAGGCCTGTAAAGATAATCTTAGCATCTCAATATACTAACTTAATCACATATACAAAATTCCTCTTTCCATATAAGGTGGTATCCCTAGTTCACAGAATTTAGCATGTAGACATCTTTGAGGAGCATTATTTTCTCTACCGCAACAATTTTCTAGTTTAAGGCGTGATAGTGGTTACTTCTCATTCTCCAGCTTCTTTCTCTTACCTATTACTAGCAGTATCTGGGGTCTTGCAATATATAGAGTCTTTCTTTCACCTCAACCCCAGCATAATTACAGTGGTCCTTCAAAAACACAGATATGATTCTATTACTCTAATGATGATCATTTTTTCAGTGATTCCCTATGGTCTCAATAAAATATTTGCATTATTTGCTTGTTACACCAGGTCCTTAGCAATCATTCCTCATCTAACTCTTGGTAACCATTCTTTTATCACACTCTATTCCTCACCCATAGCCCATATATTCCCAATTTCATCCACACTGAACTACACACAATTTGGAGTGTTATGCCCAATCTTTTTTCCAACTTTTGTGCAGGATGCTCACTCTATCTGATATATCCTTTCATTTCATAGACTAGGACTCATCTTAGATACCTCCTCTTTAAAAAAAAAATCCCGGACTTTCTAGGCATTGCTAGTTCTCTCCCTTGATCCCAACTCACAAATACATTTAGTATTATGTTTGCTTAGAAGACTTTTTTCTTTGCAGATAACAGAAAAACAAACACAAATTGACCTGAACAACGAGAAGATATCTTACTTCCCATAGCTACAGAGTATGCCATTATTGAGGTTCTGGCACCTCTCTGCAAAAGAATGAGCTTTGGCATGCTAACTTGTGTTGGCTTTAGTCTCTGCTTTACTGTCCAAGTAACCCAAGGTAACTGCAAGAAAAAACTGGAGCAAAATTTCTACTTATTGAAGTCTAAAGAGCACGGAAAAGCCTTTCCCCAGTTTTGTTGTTGTTGTTGTTGTCGTTGTTTTTTTTTTTTTTTTTTTTCTTTTTTTTTTTTTTTTTTTTTTTTTTTGATCAATGCAAACAGTGGCAGTTGCCAGAACAAAACTCTAATCTCATGTCAGAATTCCTGAGTCACAAGAAGGGATAGTGTTACCAATCTTAACTCAGACTGGTCTTCTCAATGATGACATAATTGACATATTCTGGACCAGATAGTTCCGTGTTATGTGAATTGTAGGACATTTAGCAACATCTTTGACCTCTACCCAGTAATTGTAACAATAAAGAATGTTCCCTGACATTGTCAAATGTTTCCTGGAGATAAAAAACATTCCTAGCTGAGAACCACTTGTTCGGAGGAATGAGATCCTGGCATCATGGACAAGTCGTAGATAATTGAGAAAATTAGAATTTTATTTAGAAGAGGAATAGAAGAATGAATGTTGAGTCAGCAATCTATAGCAATCTACAGTGTCCACTGGTTGTATTATAACTGCTTAGTTGTCTTTGTCCTTTAGGAAAGGACATTTCTGGAAGACTTGTTTTGTTTCTTATTTTTCTTATCCTTAGATACTGGCATATACTGTGTTCTTAATACATTTTATTAAATTGATAAATGAATTATGCATTAGGGAAGGGATTTCATTAGTGCTTTTTCACCTCTACCCAACAAGCACTATAACTGATTCTATGAGAATCCATGCTGTCATTGGGGAAAATGCCTTTCAGTTTATAACCAAAAATATAAAATCACATTTTCCAACTGTAGGGATGAAGGTAGAGCAATGAAGTAGAAGTGGGGGGTGAAAGAGAGGTGAAGTTACTATTTATAAACATGGAAAACTTGTCCAAGTGAAGAAAGGAAGTGGAATTACCATGATGGATGTGTAAATAAGAGAAGGCACCTGTCCAGACCAGTCATTTGCTAGTTGCTCTGAACTAGGAAGAAAAAATTGAAATTGTATTTTGTGACATAAAATGCCACTATTGATTTTTCTACTGAACAAGCCATTCCTAAATCACTTGTCCTAAGTCAAAGCTTGCCTACATCTGGGCACACTGGAAAACATGACTCTTTTCTTCATTTGAATATTTGATTTAATATAGACATAGCTAGTAAACTTATGAATCAAGTTTGCACTGAAAATTCACATGGATTTTTCTCTTCACTTAGTTGGTTTCTTTTGTAATAAGATATAAATTATTTCCCCAGCTTCTGAGTTGTTGAATTTGATTAAAAGGTTAGTACCAAGCAAAATAAACTAGAATTTTGTCAATATGTATTCTTATGTTATGAGTGTTACCTTTTTGGAAATGTTGAAAAAAAATTGAAACACATTACAATTTCAAATGTAAACTAATGGGATGATAAGACTATAAATCATATTTTAACTTATTCTATTTTTTTAAATTTTATAAAGTCTCACAAAATAATGTAATTCATTACTATTGGTCAATTTCCCAATTGAAATCTGAAGACACATTGGCCTTTCTTCTAGGTATCTATCTGGATCATTACTTAAGTGCCAAGCAATTTGTCACAGCCTGCGTTTCTGCTTTCATTTAATAACTAAAACCTAAATGTTACCATCAAAAACCACTGGTCTGTTGCGCAGTGATCCATGTGAGAACAGTGAACTTATGTCTCCGTAAATTTGTTAGTCATCTATGAGGAAAAGCAATGCTGACCTCGTAATGTCAAATCCCATTTAGAGCTGGCAGATAGGTTGGATGAGGTACTTGATGTCTTTTGAGCTGTATTAAGAAATACACTTCAGTGTAGGAGGATGAAAGCCTTGGTAAATTAATGTGGAGATTGTGGCCTATCCAAATAATTTATAGTTGAACCCTATCTTCCAGAAGAAAAGAGTGCAGTTAATAAAGGTTCTGACTTGAGTAAACAGTTTTAGTAAGTACTTGAAGTACTAACTCTGACCTTCCACCTTCACAGTTTCCTACCTGTGACTTTCTCCTAAAATCTTATTAGGAAACCGTATATGGCTTTTGCCACAAGCTCATTAGAAGGGCATAAACTGGATTTTTAAATTATTTTGTGTGTCTAGTTTGAAGGATTAGTTCACAGAGGCACTTTCTAACTACTTATGCTATGTGTTTTGGTGTTTTGAAGCTCTTTTTATTGTCAAAACAGGATTTTTTCTTTTAGTAAAATTAATTTGAGTCATTTTTACATTTTAATGTCATCAAAACATAAGATTTGGCTTATTATGTGTCGTAACTAATTTCCAGGTGTGCTCCTGGGGTAAATGTCTGTACATGCACATCCTCTTTGCCATGAGAAAGAGGGCATTTTCCCAAATTGCAACCACTGTGTTTTTCGGAGCACGAATTAAGAGATCAGCATCATTTAATGGGACCACATCTGTTCAATAGCTACTTAGTCAATTGGGTTTCTGTATTGAAAATGCAAATTGAAATTTTGTTTCCATAGACTTAAGTTCTCATAATTTTTCCCTTAGATAACTCTAATAACCTGTCTCCTGTTTTCTTCTTCTCCAAACCATTCTATAATCTTTGGAATATTAACCTTGTGATTTGTAAATCTATTTGTATAACTACATACATAGCATTTCTAGGATTTTAGAAATGATTTGGTATTTTGGTTGATGGTTTAAGTGCTTATTGTGACAAACTAGCCTTCCTCATAAAAGTCATACACCCTGCTCACCTCTCACCATCTGCCATGAGTGAAGAAACTGCATCCCTTTCTTTCAGCTTTACCTAATCATTCGGACCTCTGGGTCTTTGCTTCCATTGCTCTATTAGTTTAGGAGGAACTCCCTTAACCCGTGCTTCTCTCATAATCAGATCAGGTGTCCTTCCAAATACCCTCTGTGGGACTACATGCATTTCTTGTGATTTACTGTATTGTGAGAATTGATTTTGTCTTCTTTCTAGCCCATTGGTCAGTGAACTCCTTGAGGGTCTGGCCGTGCATGGTAAATACTGGGGAACTGTTTGCTAAGTGGAGGAAAGGAGAAACCAGAAGAAGATGGTTGTGTGTTCTCATATTTTTTTTTGATTTTCTTTACTGTGATTTTAGTGAGGAGACAACTGCATTGCCTTAAGGAGATTTGGAATGATTACAGCAATAATGCTTGTTTTAATGTTTCTTTGTAACTACCATGTAGACTTTTAAAATAAAAGATAAACATTTTGAGGAAAGACTGATGGAGTTTAAACCAAAACAACAGACTTGAAAAATAATAGAGGAGGAGATGCGGCACATAATCGCTAGGCCTAGGTATGGTGGCATATTGGTAACCACGATTAGGATTGGAACATGCACATAAGGGAAGATGGGATGTGTGAATTTTGAGGAATTTGGAGCTAGCACTGAAGAATGCCTAGCTTGGAAAAGTTGGGTGGTAGTGACAGAGATATGGGAGAGATAGGAGGCAGCCTTACAGGATCAGAAAGTGCTGGAATGAAGTCCAGACACATTCTGTAGTAAAATACAATAGGGAAATAGAAATGAATGCCTCAACATGTAAGTTTAGCAGCACGTGATTATGTCACTTTCATATTTCATTATCGATGCAGAGTTCTCAGAAAGTATTTGAGGGAGATGTGTTGTCCTATGGGGGGTTACTTGATTTCTCCCTGAATTTAAAATCTGAGCATTATAACTTCAGTTATTACTGAAAGATTTTATGTGCTGCTATTTAAGCATGAAGGCCATTGGAAAGGTTGGGCACACTTACTTTCTTTGCTTGGAAAAATTGGCTCAATAACTGTGATAACAAGGTGAACATTGGAGCAAATGCATTTATATCCTGTTTATCTCAAGCACAGAGCCAATCTGGAACTCTAATTCCTTGAGAAGATGATAAATGTTTTCTGCCAGTCTTTCCAACTGAACAAACTCTGTTTGATTGGTATTAATCACTTCTGGCAGGCGATGCTCAAGCCCGCTGGCTGCAATCTAGGTGAAAAGCTTGTCATCAGTATCACATAATGAAGTGAAAGAGTTGGGACAAAGAGAAGAAATATTTCCATTTAGGTAGTCATTAGAGTAACTGTCAAGCTTAATAAGATATGAGCTATCTATTTCCAAATGAACAGTATAAAATGTCAATCTTTAATAAAATTATTTTTTTTCTTTTCCTTGTTTTTTATTTAAAAAGTTGAAATTTACCCAAATAATAACCTATGACTTGTTTATGGTAGAAAGATGACCCTTGTTTTGCCGAAATTCTCTGTAGACTCAGAAAATTTTCTAAAACCAAGTTTTGCCCTGTGTAAGCACATATATATAAAGAAGGTTAGACAGAGCTCTCTACTAAAGGCTGGAATGATCTGGAAAACAGTCTGAGTTGAGTGAGTTTCAGAAGTCTAAAGTATGTTTCCTTTTCATAATTTCACTTTTTCATTCTTTATTTTAGTGTCATATTTCCTGAAAATTCACCAGTTTAGCTTTCCATTGATAAAATATTATGGGAGTAGGGGGTGGGGCTTTTGTCCACTCACTTGTTAGATTGTGGTTCAATCTGATTGTTATCCTCCTAACACCTAATTAACAATAACCAAACTGGGAGAATTAATTTGCTTCTTGGAGAAAAACTGTAGCACTTCACTTGAAAAACCAACTTACTTTTCCTTCACTCTGTGGGAGGATTCACTTACATTATCCTTTCAGTTAATGATCGCATTAGACTGTGTCTTAAAGGTGACTTAAACACACTCATTTAAATTGGTATTTTGAGGGAGTGATGGAACATTTCTTAAAAAGAAAGAGGTTAATTGATGTTCAATGGACACCTTCATTATTTCAATGATTAATTAATTATTAATTCCTGGGTTGCACCTTGAAGCTGTCACTCACAATGCAGGTTAACTAAATGCTCTTCTTTCTGAAGTCAAGTATTTTAAAGTGAATAAGAAATCTAGGTAAGCCATAAATGGGGCAGAAAAAAGCACTCTATTTTTGAGAACAGTAGAGTGCACAGAGCAATTAAATTCAACCATTTCTGTGAAGATAACACCAGGATTTCATAATATCACTAACCAATTTCATATTAATAATTATTTGAAATTTTGAGTGTTAAATAATCAGAATGATTAAGAAATAACATAAGAATCTAAACTTCAATACTAGTGGAAAGTTAGCACTGGATTTTTGAGCATTCTACTTCTGTTCATGTCCAGTTTAATGCATTTCAGTGTCTAGATCTGTTTTATGTTTATAAAATTTTTCTTCCTGTTTGTTCTCTTAAAAGAACCTCATGGATGGGTGTGGTAGGACATGCTTGTAATACCAGTGACTCTGGAGACTGAGGCAGAAAGATCATAAGTTCAAGGCCAACCTCTGCAACTTCATGAGATCCTGTCTCAATATAAAAAAGTTAATAAAAAAAATCCCGAGGATCTAGCTCACTGGCAAAGCAGCCCTGGGTTCAGTCCCCAGTATGAGGGACGGGTTGCGGGGTGGATTTACAAATAACCTCACTGTTTTCCAAGAGCTTCTACAAATAACACCAATTACCAAGCATTCATTTGATTACCTTTTGATTATTTAATCTTTTAAAGTTAAATATAGCATAACTGGTACTGCATGATTGTTTTCTAATATCACTAGGACTGTATCAGTTAATTTTAAGATGCAAGAACTTCATAAGATGAGTTTTGAAAATGTCAGTTATCAGTAATGTGACCATTTCTCATCACCTTCTATTTTTAATCTCCAAGTTCCAGATGGTCACCAACACCACCTTAGGGCATTTTCATTCAGGCACTAAAGTATCAGTGACCCATTTTTATCTTGTGAATCTGCTATAAGTAATTGTCAAGCTTGAAATCTAAATTTTTTCAGGTCTTACACCTGAATTGTTCTCTGCTATGAAATAATTTACCTAATAGAGTGACACATTTTAACTCAATTATTTATAATACAAGGTCCAATATGGAATGATTTACACAAGTATTGCACAGAATTCTGGCAGGTACTGGAGACCCTGCTTTGCAAAGAGACTTAAAATGCTGGGAAGATGACTACTTGCCTGGAATCACAGGTGCATTATTACCACAAGGAAGGAAATGGTTGGGATTATGGTGAACAGAGAATACTATATCACATTAGCACACTTCAAAATGTTTAAATGGGAAGTTTAGCTATAAGACTGGAGAAATGCCACAGTGCCATTTCTGTATTCTTTGTAACTGAAAGATCAGATTCACTGCTGCTGCCCAATGAAACCAATAACTCAATACACAGAGTAATGGGTAGAGAAGAAAGCATTACTGGCAAGAAGTCAGTAAATTGGAAGATAAGGACTCTTGTTCTAAATTTAAAAAATTAAAAAGTCATCTTGCTGTGGAATTACAAGGGAAGGTATATTTTTATTATTTGACAAGTGGGCAGGGTGCTTGGGTGGTCTTAACTTTTGTGGTGTTCTAATCTTTCTGATGCACTTGCTCCTGTTATCTGAAAATTCCCTGTGTTGGTCAGTTTTTCACTGTTGTGACCAAACAATGTGACACAAACAACTTGGAAGAGAAAAGGTTTATTTTTGTTCACAGTTTTAGAGATTTCAGTCTATGGTGAGCTGGCTCCATTGCTTTGGGTCAAAGATGAAGCAGAACATCATGAAAGAAGAGCATAGCAGGGAAAAGCTACTCAGTTCATGGTAGCCAAGAAGTAGAAACTGAGAGTGAGAAAGGAATTAGGGGCAAAATGTAGTCCCCAAGGGCAGTTTCCCAGTGACCTACTTCCTCCAACCATGCCCTAGTTGCTTACAGTTTCCACTTTCTCCCAGTAGCCCATTCTAATTATTAATACATTAAAAGAGCTGATCGACTAATGAGGTCAGAGCCCTCATTATCCACTTTCTAAAAGCTCTACCTCTGGACATTGTTGTTTTGTGGACCATCTCTCTAACACATGAGCTTTGGTGGGGCATTCCAGATTCAAATCATAACACTGTCTAATGTTCTGGGTTAAGTAAACAGAAATAAAAGTCACTGATAAGATAGAGTTGTTTCCCCGCACCCAGACATAATCTTTTAGTTTAAAATGCAGAACAGAAAAAAAGAAAAAAGAAAAAGACAATTTTTACTAGAGAATGGTTTTGTTGGTTGGTTTAGTCGGTGGTGGCATCTACAACAAAGCTAGTGAAAGACTAGTAATATGTGTTCAACTGTGTGACCTCTAAACAGTGATTTTTAAAAAAAAAAAAATCAACTAAAAGCAAGTAAGCTAGAGCTTTTATTTAGATTTTTATCTAGGTTATAACTTGAATTGAGCTCCGCCAGAAATCAATATTATTTTTAAAAAGTATAATTCTGAGGGTAAGAGACAGCACTCATAAATTCATAAAGTTGAAGGGGTCCATTTGTTGTTGTGTCAATCCTCTTTATTTGCAACTAATACAGATTAATAATTAAAAAAAATCATGAAATAATAAGTATGAAGTATACTACTTTGATAATTGGATATCATTTCATGTAATTATGCTGTTTTTCCATTTTTCAGCATATTAGATAATTTTCAGTGCAATAAACACTATATAGGGCAGTTTTTAAGTGTAAATTTTGTATAATATACTAAGTTCTTACATGAGCGTATATCCAAGTTTATTGTTTTATAAATTCTATTTTTAAATTTTCCTTCCAAGATTATGGGTGGAGAATTATATAGCTGCTTTAGGGGGAAAAACCACTGGCGACATTCAGATTTTCTGCTTTTTAAAAAAATATGCTGTACAAAATTGGCAATGTTAGTTAAATTAGAATGAAATCATTTCTAATTGCAAGTCTTGAACTTATGACTTTTTTCAAATTCTTCCCTTGGCTGTATCCTTCTCTTAAAATGTCTTTCAGCTACTAATTTCTCCAGAGATCTCTTTCTGAATGTCTTTCTTCTATCGATAATTTCATACTTGGTTTCATACTTTCAATTTTAATTTTATCATAACATTTATCAGTTATGAACTCTCATAGGACAGAGATTTTGTTTTATTATTCTCTGTATTAGTTTTTTTTTTTTGCCTTACACAATTCCTAGAGTATGGTGAATACTCTACAAATATGTATTAAATGAAGGAATAATTGTCCTCCATCCTCAAAATATTGCATGGGGAAATGAAAGCATTACAACTCTTGCACATACAATCCAAAACTGACCCCACACATCTTTTCATGCAGGAGAAGTACAAGAGAAGAGGAATATTCACCTCCTTCTGGTCTGCCACTAGACTCCCAGCTCTGTAAATAGCACATATTATACTCCCCTGATCTAAAAGTCTAACCTACAAGCTTTGCAAATGCTCACATTGACATTACGAGATAAAAAAAAAAAAAAAATCTTGTACATCTCCTTTACAGGCAGTGATTTTATATGTCCCACAAATATTTACTGGCTTTTTCATTGACTTTAAATATGTTAATTCAAGTGCTTTTCATCACATAATTTATTCAATAATATTTTGTTTCGTTAATCATTCACAAAGCATAAAATGCCATTTAAATTTTAACAAACACATCGAAATGTAAAATTTGAACTCGACTTTGAGCCCTTATTCTCTATCTCCTTCCAACATCTTCCCCTTTACTCAAACTTAGCAACCACTTCCAATATTTATAAAAATTCAAATTATAAAATATCTCTCTATAGCAGAATTTATTATTAATTTCTGGAAAGTCTAACATTTTTTAAACAATTTTTATTCATGTTTGAGGAAATTTTTTTTAATCTAGTCTGCACCATGTAGAATTAAGAAAATCCAACTTCTCTGCTCATTATTGGTCCAGGACCTAATCTGTAACAATGAAATAGACTTTTTAAAGATCTGAATAAAAAAATAAGCAAATGAATTAAAGGACTCCACACAGAATTTTTTGCATACGTTAGGGATGATGACAGAGGTGCCTGGCTATGATAATTAAGGTTAAGTGGTAGCATTAAACTCAAATTTCTGGCAATAATACTTGTTACGTATTGTGCACCATGAGGGGATGCAATGGGAGAGAGGTGTTTTCTCAACAGTCCATTTTTTAGACAGGTTTTTAAAACTTTTTTAAAAATTTTATTTGTTCTAATTAGTTGTATATGACAGTAGAATGCATTTATACATTTCAATATATCATACATACATGTAGTGTAATCTCTCTTTTTTCTGATTATACATATTGCAAGATCACATCAGTCATGCAGTCATACATGCTCATGAAGTAATAATATCTGTTTCACTCTACTATCATTCCTTCCCCCATACCCCTTCCCCTCTCTTCACTCCCCTCTACCTAATATATAGTAACTCTATTCTTCCCTATTCCCCAACCCTTATTGTGAATTAACTTTTACGTATCAGAGAAAACATTCAGACTTTGGTTTTTCTTTGGGGGGCAGGGTTGGTTTTTAATATTCTTCCTGGAAGTTCAACTGAGAACCTATAAATAGATATCTAGTTTTCTAAGCAGTTCTTTAAGCTACCTAATATCTTTCTAATAAACTCCTTTTCTGCTTAATCTGTCAGACTGCTTTTGTAGTTTGAATCTAGATCTCACACTAAGAATTTCCCAAATACAGTCATTTCCCCATCCCTGCTAATGATCAGGTCCTTACTCCTCTTAGTCATATTTTGACTGGTCTATCCTCATTGATCTTCCTTTTCTTCAATATATCATGTAGGCTAATTTTCTAAATGTGAACTTTATCATGCTTATGATTTAGACTTAATACACCTATTACTTTTATAATAATACAGGGTTTATCTATTTTAAACTCTCAACTTTTAATTTTGTTGTAAAAAATTGACAAATTAAATGGTTGGTCATTTGTTTATAATATGTAGACAATAAAGGTAAATATTGAAAAACACAATAATTGTGTCTTCTTTTTTATATATTGGGTTTGTTTTCTAAATAAAAATGGAGAGTTCATGTAGAAGTTTGGAGGAGTTACACTGGCTTCTGGATTTAAAACCTGACCTTGCCTTGCCTCACAGTTCTTTAGAATGAGAGATGCTAACATAAAAAAGATGACTGGAGACCTATCTTAGAAAGCAGAATGATAATTTATTAACTTAAATGATAAGTACAGGTGCCAATGGGATAAAAATCACCCTGTCTCACAAAAAAAGCATATGTTCTTCATCTAGGCAAATTTGGAAGCAAATCGACAGATGTTGCTGGCTGACTGCAAAGCAGACCAAGAACACCTTTCTGAGAGTTCAAAGGTTTTCTGGTTTCATTGTCCAATGTTTACATCTATCATGGTAGATTGTTATGAAAATTGGGTACTTGATTTCATCTCAAAGAATGCTCTTTTCTAAATAGTGCTCTCAAAAGTTCAGTCAGTGTATTTTTTTTAACCTGGGAATTGGCATTTCCTCATGTTCACTTTCATTCTTTTTAAGGTGATGTTGGCTCTCAGTTAGTGTGTTTTAGACTTAACTCCCAGACCTGTTTTTTGTAGTGCTGGGAATCAAACCTAGGACCTTGTGCATTCAGATTGCTCTTTATATCCTTCTTAGTCTTATTGTTGTTGCTAAGAGGAATTAGCAGGTAGCTGCATTTATATGTTGTAGCTCACCCTGTCTCCATATATAAGAACATCTATTTACTTATGCATACATATGCATACATACATACATATATACAAACATGTATACATACATACACACATATATTCATATATTATATGTTTGTATGCACCATACATATATATGTACAGGTATATCATATATACACACATATCTATCTATCTTTGTAATAAAGAGACTAACTTGGACTCACAGGGACAATATATATACACTAAGTCACACACTAGGTATTCATCTCCTCCAGTCACATCCTACCTGCCTACAGTTACCATCCAGTTAATCCCTATTGGTGCATTAACACACTGATTAGGCTAAGGCTCTCATAACCCAATCATTTCTTGCATTATCCCACATATGAACTTGGGGGACACCTCACATGTAAACCATAACAATATATTCATGTAATATTACCCTGTGTAGCTAAAATATTAGGTTTCTGCTCATTTGCTTTCTAATCTGTTGTTTCTGTTCATTTTTGAAATGCTCATATACAGAAAATATGGAAGGAAGATATGAAAATATGAAAGTAGTGCAATAAAGGAGAAAGTTGCACATAATTCCACCTCATGTAGATATCATCAAATGAAAAGAATCACATGATACCTTTTCACAGAACTATAGTGTTTCTCAGTTTTACATGAAGAGTTCCTTTGTATTCTGTTCCAAATAATGAAGACATAGTTTAAAAGGACAGTTTATAAACACACACTATACTCTACTATGGATCCACAACTTCTTCCTCTAATTTCATTCAAACAAGAACAAACGCAGTTTTTCAAGTTCTATTCTATTAGGTTATCTGGCAGTAACTTTACCTACGCACCTTAATTGAAGTTTACAGTCTAGTAACAAAGAGAAATCTTTGTTAATTTTTTTCAAGGTCTTTGTGTTTGGATGGGCACATTAGTACAATATAATAAAAGTACCAACACTAGATAAAACATGACATTTTTTTTCTCTTTGTGCTTATTTATTTATTCATTTTTTTTAGATTTCCCTCAGAAAAGGCTACCTACATTAACATTTCCCAGAAGTAACTGCATCTAAATTTTAAGGTTTGACTTTGGAGGAGTTTATATGTATTTAGTTGTATAAAAACAAAAAATCTGAAGATTTCAGGTGCTTGACGTCTTAAAAAGATTTTAGCTTCTCTATAATTAAATGCATTTGCTCAGTGAGAACTTATTGAGAAACTATTATGTGCTTAGAACTATTGTGTTTCTGGTTAACAAGGTCAAACAACAATTGAGAATATATTTTTAAAGTAGAAATTGGATCAAATATGATGCTAAAGCAGTTATGCCTGTGTATTCTGGATTTAAAACAAATAAAAAGAATATTTCAGAAAAATCTCCCTCTTTGCTATAAAGATTATTGTGAATTTAGATCTCTGTGAATCAAAAAAGTTTTTTGGGGGGAATAATTTATAATATTTGAGTGAAAGTGTTTATTTTCTAATAAAACATGATAAAAGTGGCTAGCTGAAATGGCATTGGAAGCCTACTACGATCAGACTCCCATATATAGTGTGAATTATCATATATTTTGTATGAATTTAATTAAAATCATTTAATTCTCAGAATGACATCATTTTACAAATGATAAAACAAGAGTAAAAGAGTTAAACAGCTTGCCAAAAATCACACAGCTAAACCAGTAACAGAACTGGGATTTGAACCAGGCCACACTCTTAACCATGATATTGTTACCACACTTGAAAGTGTCCAGAAAGATAAAGCTAAAGTGCAGAAATAAGCTTACAGAGAAGGTATGACATTTTGCTATTACTTTATAGAATGGAGAAACAGGGGGAGAAGAAAGGCCAAATCATAAATGCCAGCTCTGTTTCTATAACAGGTCTGAGAAACTACTATAGGACACTACCAATTATGTACAATTATATATAATTGACCAGAAGTTATTCACATGATCTCACCTATCTGCAAGGGATGCTGGAAAACATAAAGATACTCTGAATAGTAATCTCCCTAGCTAGCCATTTCATTACTATGGACCAAAGACGAAATGAAGTCATGGAAATAAATAGAGATTTATGCCATAGCTCTGTAATTTTATTTTTTCATTATTGTAACAAAAATACCTGACAAGAACAATTTAGAAGAGGAAAAATTTTTGGGGGGGCTGATCATTTTAGAGGTCTCGATCTATAAATGGTTGACTCTATTGCTCTGGGCACAAGGTGAAGCAGTATATCCAATGGAGAAAAGCTGCTCAGTTCATGACAGGGTCAGGAAAGGTTGGGGAGGGTTACAGGAAAAAGAACCCTTCCAGGGCATGCCCCGCCCCCGTGACTCACCTCTTCCATCTATGCTCCACCTACCTACAGTTACCACCTAGTCATTCAAGTTTAGATGGACTGATTAGGCTACAGCCCTCAAAATCTAATCAGTTTACCTCTGAATATCCCTGCATTAGGAGGAGCTTTTGGGGGACACCTCATATCAAAACCATAACACCCTGTACTCTAATTCCACTGTGTTTCAGTGTCTTCTACCACAGTTTTTGAAAGAAAATATCAGATTTGGAAAGGAAAATACCTCCTGTTTACAATTATGATGTCAATACAAAAATTAATCAAAGTGAAAGATAAGGTACATATTGCATATAATATCAGCCTTTTATTTAAAGAATAATGGAAGTAATTTCACACTTTTTAATTAGCAAGGAAATAAGAATGCTTCTAGCTGTCACCTAAACACTGTATCATGGAACATAGGTTTGATTTTTCAAACACATTCTTATATGATCCCACCCAGTCCAATGATGTCACCTCCTGCTTGGTAGCAAAGATTTCCAATGGTCTACGAGGCTCTACTTGATGATACCTTTCCTTTCTGTTCCCATCTACTACTGCTTTCCAACCACACCCTGTTCCTACTGTAGTTGAGACACTGGACAGTAGTTCTGAGCAACATACAGCTAGAAACCATTTCCCCAGACACCCATGAGTCCACATCTCATCTCCTTCAAGCCTCCTTCCCTCATATTCTCATCCAGTCTTGCCATGACCACTTATTGATTTGTGAATTCTTACCCCTAACCTGTTCATCTGTAGACATCATTCCTGTAATACCTAGCATCCTTTCAAGTTATAGAAAATTTCTCTGTTTCTTTATTATCTATTGTCAATCTTCTTTCAGTGGAATATCAGACATAAAAAAGTCTATTTTTACAATCTAGAAAAGGCCTGGCAACTAATAAGAACTCGATGAATATTTATTAGATGATTAGAAATGTGAGAGTGAGCTAGAAGTTGCTTCCACAAAAGAGTAAATTTAAGTTATCAATGTTATGATGATTTTTCTGTTTTTAGCAAAGGCATAGCTATGTACTAACTATGTTTTTACATATAATTTAAGAGGAAATATTCTCAATTTTTAAGGCAATTAATTATTGCAGCATTCTAGAACTTCAGAAATGCAAGGGTAGTGTGTGATGCTAAGCATGAATGCTTCAAATCTCAAAGCAGGTTGCCCAGTAACTACTTTACATTTCTCTTCTCTCCCTTCCCATGTGAAATCTGAAGACTTAGTCTCTAAATCATCCACTTCATTAAGCAGAAATGCAACTCCTTCTCGCCAGTCTCGGAATGTTTGCTCGAATTGCCTTTGTGTTGTACTGCACTTTGTCTCCACTTCCTTCCCTAATCTATTTTGCAGGGAAATCTAATTTCTTTTCTAAATTGGAGTTGTGTGCTGCCAGTTCTGATATTTTACTATCCACATTCTCATCAGTGTTATCATCTCTAAACTTGTGAATCAAAAGCATCACATAGAATTGCTTTGAAATATATGTTGTGATTGGAGGACTATCTTATTTAAACATATCAAAATTAATTGTGCTTCCCATACAAATGTCTTTTGGTGTCTCTGCATATTAGATTTCATCTTATCTGCTGGCGAGAATGAAATACTCTCTATTTATATAGTCATGGAATTTGCCCTAATTTGAAGAATATAGTTTTTCTCTTAACAAAATATTATTGTGTAGTTTCTGAGGACATTGCTTTTCAATTCATGTTAATTAGTATTCCATAATATCAAATATAATATTTCATGATTTTATAGAATATTTATAGCAAATTAACTTTCACAGGTTTTTGAAAAACACATGAGATATATCAAAAACACATATAAACTTTTAATAAAAATCAACTTGTATTTGTGAAGATTCATTTTTTAATTAGTTATATAATTCATTCTTGATATTTATTTCTCTTACTGGTAAGCTTGCACAGAACACGTGAGACTTCGTGTATGCGTGTGTGTGTGCTTTGTGCTGAGACACATAGGTGAGGAATGTATATGTTCCACGATGTATGATCTGTGCATCTATATAGAATTATGATGTTACACCCTATAATCTGCATATAGTCATAAATATAACATGCCAGTTATGTTCATCAGGGTACCAATTTGTCATCATGTGCAAGGATATTTATGCTAAAGTTTAATTTCCTTTTTCTTTATTATTAATGATGCTTTATACTTGAAAGAAATTCCATCTTGAAAGCTTCTTAGAACCATTAATCCTCATGATGTGTATGAAGTAGTTATGAATTCTAATCCATACTTGAAATGGGCATAGTAAGAAATAGCTAATGTGGATAAGTAGTCCAAATATCAGAAAAATAATTTCATATAGAAAGCATGCCCGAGCAGAGACAAGTTGAATGTGTTTTATTCTATTTATGTTTTAATTTTTTTCACTTTCGTGGGTGCATGTATCTGCATAGAATAATATGTAGCTTCCTAGAGTAGGAGAATTCAGATGGATGCAAAAAGATTGTTATCTTCTTTCGTTTGAACTGCTAAGTACCTGAACTTTCTTTTCTTGTATACAGTGCAACAGTGAAGATGGAAGTAGTATTTTTTTCTCTTGTTTATGTAGAAGAATGTATTCAAATTTGTTATTCTAACAAAGTCCATTAGAAACATTTAGTATAATTAGAACTTTATCTTACATGACTTATATTTTACTTCTGGTAATATTTTGATTTACAATATTCCTGTTTAGTGTTTTAATTGAATGTAGGTGGATGCAATTGTATATGTTATTCAAATACTTTATATTTCAAGATTAAAAATAATTTAATGTAGAAGCAGAAAAAATACTAATATTCACAAACTATAGTTTAAAACTGAAATGACAATTCAGCAAATTAGTAAAGAGAGAACAATAAAACTTCTGGAATAGGATCCCAAGGATGATAAAAATTATAAGATAGTCCAAGAAAAGTGGAAAAACAGGAAATGAAAATTTTAAGTGTAGACTATACTTAGTTAGATAAAAGCAAAATAATAGCAAATCTATCCTGCTTTTATCACTTCCTTGTTCCTTTGTGGCTTCCTTGACAATTTGTTCATTACTTGGCTATAACACTTACATCTTTTCATCTTACTTAATCATATAAGTTTCTTCCTTTGTTGTTCTAGAGGCAGCTCCAGGTCAGAGACAGACCAAAGTGCATCTATGTACACTTTTTCTATAGCACATCATGTATAGTTACTCAAACATCTGACCAAAAAAGTCAGAATATAAATTACTACTAGTCAGAATATAAACAACTACATGCAGAATCATTTCATGATGAGGAGAATGAGAAATTCAATCTTTTTTTGTAAAATGTAAAACTTTTAACTACTGATATGATCCTACCCAGGATCAGTTCCACTTGGGTTTATACTTCAGCAACTGACCAAAAAAAAAAAGACTTTTTTTCTTTCTTTTAATTTGTTTTGTTGTTTCTTTAATGCTTTACTATTGCCTAGCTCATACAAATTCCCCCATGCTACCTACATACCTTATACATTTAAAAGTTATCTAACAAGCAGGTCTTAAAGCATGTGTTTAGATAATTCAGATACTAACTGTAGAAATAAAATAAAAGTACTGAGATTTCAATACAAATAGTATTTTTAATTCTTCTTTTGCTTTCAATATCTTGTTAAAGCAATTTGTGGCTATAAAAACAGTATCTGGAAGTAACTTTTCACGTATTCTTTTGATTTCCTCAATTATTATATATAGTTCTCTTCACTTTTTCTCAAATATCTCTGCATCTCAGAATTTATTTAAACAGCTACAGAAATCATTAAAATTTTAATATGCACTTGCACACTCTTTAATATTTTCATATGTCATTACTAATAATTGTAATGCTTTAGAATAGTAGTTAATTTAACCTTTAAAATCTGCATGTGGCAGATAACATTTTACTCCCATTTACAGAGACAAAACCTTAAGATTTAGAGCTAATAGTTATTAAAACAAGAACTTAAAATCAAAGAAGGTTGGTTATAGATTACAATATGTCATGCTACTTCTTTAAAATAATTCAATTTTTAAGTTAATACAAAACAACCAAGTACTTATATATTTTTGAGTCAATGAAAGTACTTTCCACACTACTCAAAGTTTGACAATAAGCAAAGTAAGTCTGCTTTTGACCATTCAATGCACTTTAACAGTGACCTTTCTCTTCCTGTAGGTATTTTATTTTAATCATTTGCTTCCCACACAAATTTTTCTTAGAATGTTTGTACATACATATCACTTATTGACATAACTATTGTATAATAAGAATTTCTAAAAATTGGTCTTGAAAATCATTAAACAACATAAGGAGACCATAAATAGATTTTAAGTTTACAGAAGATATTATATGTGTGTGTATATATATATATACATATTCCTAAATGTATGTCTATACTTTTATCGAATTCTCCAAGTGACCAAAATATTAACATCTTCTATTCCTTGTTCAGTTAACATCTGTGGAGTACATATAGCTTGCTGAGTGCACTGACGAAAGTGTTCATGCTATGTGTCATAAAATATGGCCCCAGTCTGAATATTTGTCTTTCCCCAAATTCATATGTTGAAATTCTAACTTTCAAGTGATGATATTATAAGGTGGAGCTTTTGGAAGATGATGAATGGAGAGCCCTCATGGTTGGGAGTAGTGTTGCTATAAAAGATGCCCCAGAGAGTCACCCTGCCCCTTTAACCCTATGAGGATGCAGGAACAAGCTACTATCTATGAACCAGGAAATAGCTCTCAAAAGACAGTAAACATGAGGATGACTTGATTTGGACTTTCCGGTTTGCAGACTGTGAGGAATAAATATTAATTGTTTATAAGTCACCTCAGTCTATGATATTTTATCCTCACAGCCTGAACAGATAAAGACAAAATGATGGAGATCTTAGAGGGCAGTTCAGAGGGTTGTTTTGCATTCTGATCCTCAACTTTTTGTCAAGCATTTAATAGTTGCTTAATAAATCTTTAATAAATTAATGAAGTGTTTAGTGCTGTTTTTATATCATAGAGGATTTGTATATGATCCTCTACCAATCCTAAATAGCAGAGAAAGTCACAAATGACTCTTCACTCCCCCAATTGTTAGCAGAGTTGTCAATTTTAAAAGCAAGCCCCTTCCACTCCTCTTCTTGCCACAGCCCAGTTTTTCACCACATAGAATTCTTAGCAGGTTTGTGTCCTGGGTCTAACTGATTCATGTGGTTGCTGCTGACTGAGATAGTGTGGTGAAATTGCCTGGGGTCTAGGGTCCCAGAGTTAGAAAAATGCAGAGGCCTCTGATCCCCAGAGTAGTAAGTTTGGACAATAGGACCCTATCTAGAAGGTTCTCAGTTTTAGTTTCATGAGAATACCCTGGGAAGTGCACAGAACTTCTCAGAGTCCCCTTGCTCTGTGATTCCCAGTTTGTGTATTTAGACTACATGTCTCCAAGGTGCTGAGTGCTGTGCTAGTGAAGCTCTCTGGGCCTCCCTCATTCACCTATATCCTTTGAAGGGGATATTCCTCCTCCCTCTGTCTGCTGTTATGTGATCAGTGCTGAAGCATTCTTTCTCCTGCTTTATCATTATTGAATTATTCAAATTATTCAAATCTCTGGATTTCTCCAGGAATTGTACCTTCCCTTTCTCTCCCTTTCCTTCTTGTTTCCCTTCCCTCCTTCTTTTATTCCTTCCTGTCACTTATTCCTTGATATTTTTTCTTTTTTTCTTCTGTTGATTGAAACCTAGACCCGCATCCATGCCAGGTAAGTACTCTACCACTAAGCCACACCCCAAGTCCATAGGTTTCTTTCTCCCCACTGTTGAATTCCAATGCCATGGCCACCAATTTCAACAGGCACCTACACTGTTGTTTTGGGTTTGTCTTGTGGAGTCAGTTGAGTGCTGATGTTTTAATCTGCCATCTTGAATCCCTTTAAGAAGTTTTCTCTTTTGATGACTTTTGACAAATGCGTAATTAACGCCTACATGGTGAACATTTTCATGCCCACTCCACCTAGAAGCACACATACTTCTAATTTATATTATCATAGAGAAATGCCAACTGTCTAGAAATTCATATAAATGGAAACATACAAAATGTTATTCATATCTGCCTTTTAGGCTCATAATGTCTATAAAATTCAACTATGCTATTATATTCTTTGTTGTTAATTATATTTCATCACATGAACATATTAACTTTTACATATCCAAATTTGTGTATCCAAATTTGTGTTAAAATACATTTGGGTATTTCTAGTTTGGTGCTATGGTGAATAATGCCACTATGAATAGTTATTTTTTGAGAGCATAGATGTTTGTTTCATTTATACAAATTTTTAAGGTTTGAATTTGGAAGTGTCTTTTCACCAAATTTGGGAAAACTGCTTGAGTTTTGTTCTTATTTCTTCCCTATGGCTTTTTTTTTTTTTTTTTTCCTTTAGGGTATGCTATACATTTTGTAAATTTTGCTATTATCACATATGACCCTAAAGTTTTCTTATTTATTTTTTCCTCTCCTGAATGATTCTTATCGATGATTCCCACTGATGAATATCTAAAGTTGCAGAATCTCTGTCATCTCCATTTTGCTATGAATCGTATGCATTATTTAATATCAAGTATTATATATCTTAATTATTGAATTTTCTTATTTCATTTTGCAGTTTCTTTTCTCTACTGAGATTTTGTATTTCCACTCAATATGAGAGAATATTTCTTTACTTCATGAAGGATAATAAAAAGACTCTTTATTGACCTCCTCCACCGCATCAATCAAAACATTTCCAGATTGACTTTTTTAAATAGTCTTTTCCCTAAAGAATGGATCATAATTTGCTAATTCTTTGTATAATAAATCTAAATAGTTTTGTGTTGTACCCTAAACCCTAAGAATATTATGTTATGGACGCTGTTATAATTTCTCAGCAATGTCAATATTTTTCTTTCAACTCGCAATTACCTTGATTCAACTCAAACTGAAATATCTGTCTCTTGGAGCTCAAACATTTGTACAGTTTCCCTCTATCTTCCTTTCACTCTGTCTCATACATTCATTGATGTCTCATAATTCAGGATTAGCTGGGAAATTACAGAATTATTTTTAAATGTGGAAATCTCCTTCTCTAATATTCTCCCTTAAGTTAAATCCAAATTTATCCCTCCACTCTTCAATTCTTGCATTTCCTAATTGCTCTATCTTCTAGTCCTTCAGACCTCAAATGGTAAATTTTTGAAATCAGGTTAGGTTGTTAAATTAAGAGGGGTTAAAAACCATCATCCATGGAGACTTCTACTTTCACATCTTGCCTTCTCTGTATAATCTGTTTGCCTTTATCTTCTGAAGGCTTCAGATATCATTTTTCCCTAACATTTTGCCTAGATGTATAACTATTATATGAAAGAAGATCAGTTTATTTAGAAGTTTCTTTAGTTACAATTCAAATAAAACTAGTCAACAGTAAATATCTCTTAAATATTTATTCCTAATATTCCATCTGTGACTTTCTTGTTTTTTATCATTTATGAAATCATCCCTAATTTAGAAAAAAATCCCTCATTTTCCATTTGTAAAATTCTTAATTTTTTTTATGTATATAAGACCTTTTTATCAGTCAGGATTCACTAGAAAAATAGAACCAAGTTTATATAATATGCGTGTTTTTATATATATGACAGATTTTCAAGAATTGACTAGAGCAATTGTGGTACAGGTCAGTGGAAGCCTAAAATCTCAGACATGACTACTGTAACACAGCCTTGAGGCAGAATTTATTCTTCTTAAGGAAATCTCAGGTTTTGCTTTCCAGATTATCATGTGTTTGCATGAGGCTCAGTCACCTAATAGAACATAACCTGTTTTATTTAAAATCAACTGATGGTTTCATGGTACTTGCTTTATTTTTTTATTTAATGAATATTTCCACCCCTGTTTTAAGCAATTTTTCTGAAGGGGATATTATTTGCATAAAAATAAATCTATCATATTTTAATTTTTTGAACACTGTTTATGCTTTGAAACAGATTTTAGTGTAAAGAGTAGATAAAGGAGGAATGTCAAGTGCATTTCCATCATCTATTGGTTTCATGCATTCTCTTTTTAGCCAAAAATAGCTTATTGGATTTACAAAAAAATCTATATTAAGGGCTGGGCATGTAGCTAAGTTGGTAGGGTACTTGCCTTGCATGTAGAAGGCCCAGGGTTCAATCCCCAGCACCACACATGCAAAAAAATCTTTATTAAGATTTTCAGATCTATATTTCTTATCCGTAGCAGCATATTTTATAAATACAATAGAATAATTATAAAAATAGGAATATAATTGCATAGCTACTGTTGTGTACACAAAAATGACAATATTTGAAACAATTTTTGACATATAATGCTAACATGATATAATTTAAATTATTTTTCCACTTAGATAAAATACATTAAATTTTTAAAAGATTGCTGACAATGTGGATATGCAACAATTACAACATTTTAATCTGATATATTTGAGAGTCAAAGCTAAACTTTTCTCTCATTTAAAAAAAAATCTTTTCAAATGTTATTTGAATTCCTTTAAAATATACATTTTATACTTCATATATATGCAAATGTCATTTTTGTATATAAACTTTAATTCCATTAGCATTTCTCTCACTTACTTATGGATGTATTTTCTCGTTACCCAGAAAT
This sequence comes from Sciurus carolinensis, assembly GCF_902686445.1. Classification (NCBI taxonomy): domain Eukaryota; kingdom Metazoa; phylum Chordata; class Mammalia; order Rodentia; family Sciuridae; genus Sciurus; species Sciurus carolinensis. The sequence goes on along the minus strand of NC_062221.1, from coordinate 102,933,032 downwards.
TTAGACCTTCAACAGTATTGAATTTACAAAGACATTTGTAAGATAGTTTTCTGATCACCAACTCATATAAATTTCATACACTAAATCTCCTTTTGAAATTTCAGGACACATTACTTTTAACAATGGACTAATTAATTATTCACTAAAGGTTGATTAATTAAACAGATTTGAAAGACCTCCTCTTTTAAAATTTAATACAGATTTACATTGAATCCTAAGAGTGTCACTGTTATTAGATAATTATTTTGGTAAGTGTAGAAATTATAATATATTGGTTTTATTTAAACTGTATTCTAATCCCTCTTTAGGAAAATTAAAATAATTCAAAAGAATTATGATTAGGCAATTGATTTATGGAGCTCTATTTCTGAATATTGCTTTTTTATAGAACAAAATTATTTTTACTATATTTTTCTTTTAATGACTTTGAATTTAAAATGAACTTTAATTTTAAATTTATCCCTCAAAGAAAGAAGATAATTCTTTTTGACTCCTTATAATCACCTGTAAACCACTTTATTTAGCAATTTTGCTTTCAGTTAGAAGAAAAGTAATACTTCAGAAATAATATCTTGTCCTCTAGAGTTTCCTATATGAACTGATTTTGAATGTTTATGGAGGATCCTAATGTGACTTTTGCAAGCTTAATGCAAGAATTAGAATCACTACCTCGTTTTTCTGATAAAAGAAATTAATGGTTTTCAAACTATCAGGCAATAATTATCAATATTTGTTTTCCATTCCAGGTAATTTGAAAGAATCAAGAAGATATCATTAACACTATTAAGAGAAACTAAGGATTGCAAATACGCTTCTCTTACAACAAAATAAAATTTTGCCATTTTAAATACATTAACTATCATAAATTTTGAAATATATTCAATATAAGTCAAAAATAGTTTTGATTCTGAGAAATTCAAAATACTACTAATAACAAATTGTTTCTGATGTTAGTATATGTAATACTTAGACATAATAGCATTATGTTTTGAGTTACTATCTCTAAAACTGTAAAGTTTATTCTAACGAACTTCAAGATATTGGAAACTTACATTCACTGGTCATAGTATTAATACCTTCCTAATATGATACTTATGTATTTAATAGTAGAGCAAATTAATGACAAGAAGTCAGGAGGGAATCTTTTATTTTTCTAATTTTAGGCAGAATGAGAATGATAGTTCAGCCATCCTAGAAACATAATACCTAAAACTAAACATATTACATTAATTTTTGATGTATTGACCTTAAAGCTTAGAAAATTCATTTACTTGTTTTAGTCAGAGAGATAAAATAATGTTTTTATTATTCTATAATTCTGGCAGATGTATTTTCTCAAGAGCTATATTGTATGGCATTCATATGCCAAATATTTCACTTATTTAATGTGCACAGTGTAATAGTTTTTGGTAAATACATAGAAATGGAAAACCATCAGTAAGAAGAAAAAAAAAAAAAAACTCTCCACTTAAGTTAGTATTTTTCCTCATTTCCTCTCATTTTTCCAGGCCTAGGCGACAACTAAACTACTATTATACTCTACAGATTTGCTTGTTATGGAAATTTCATATAAATGAAATCATACCATATGTGGCTGTTTATGTTTGACTCCTTTCACTTGGATATTTTCAAGATTCATTCACATTTTGGAATGTACCTGTACTTCTTTCCCTTTCATTGCCAAATAATATTCCATTGCATGAATATGTAATATTTTCTTTTATACATTTATCAGCTGATGAACACTTGGATTGTTTCCTTTATTATCTGTTATGCATATTGTTATTATGAACATTTGTGTACACATTTTTGTGTTTATGTAGATACGTTTTCATTTCTCTTTGGTATATAACTAGGAGTCTAGTCATTTAGTTGTATGAAAACTCCATAGTACATGTTTTGAGGGACTGCTAAACATTTTTTTTCAAAGTAGCTGCAGTGATTTTCCTTTTAACCAGCAATGTGCATATCTTTGCTGGCCCTCAAACTTACCAAACGTACCTGTGTTTTGTAATATAGCCTTGATGTGAAATTTTATTGATCTTATTTTCTTAATCAATAACAATGAAGAGAATATTTTAGGTGTTTATATGTCATGTGTATATCTTCCTTAGAGAAATGCCTCTTCATATCCTTTGCCAAATTTTAATTGCATCATTTGTTTATTTATCATGGATCATTAAGTTTTTATATATTCTAGAAATAAGTCATTTATCAGGTATAATAGTCTTAGATATTTCTCCCATTCTTTGGGTTGTCTTTTCATTTTTCTGATAGCATCCTTTAAGTCACATGATTTTCTAATTGTGATAATGTTCAACAGGTTTTCTTTATTGCCATTTGTGCTTTTGTTTCTATATCTAACAAATTTTCTGATTCAAATCTCAATTTACTCTATTTTCTTTCAAAATTGGTATAATTCTAGAGTTTATATTTTTTCCAAAATCTGCTTGATATTAACATTTTTATGATATAATAAATCATCTAATTTCATTTTTTTGTATATTGATGTATAATTGTTCAAGCACTGTTTGATTTTTAAAAACTATTCTAATTCAGTCTTTATTTCTTTAATTTCTCTCTGCATTCTCTTGTTCCTCTCTGATACATTACATACATGTTACTACTCTGGAAGATATCCTGAAGCTCACTAGACTCTATTAAATTTGCTTTTTCTCTGTTTTTTATATTTCATGATTTTCATTAACTATCTTCAAGTTAGCTCATTTTTGCTTACACCAACTCAAATCTACTATTCAGTTCCTTTAGTGAATTTTTTACTTTGGCACTGTATTTTTCAACTCCAGATTTTCACTTTGACCCTTTTTAATAATTTCCTTTTTTGAGATTTTATATTTGATAATTTTTTGTTACTCTACTCTTTTTACTTAAGAATATTTCATTTAAATTTTATGAAAATATTTATAGTAACTGCTTTGAAGTCTTTGTCTTCTAAGTTTGACATTCAGCCCCCATGAAAAATAAGTACTATTGCTACCTTTTTCTTCCAGAATATGATTTGATATACTTTCCTATTTTTTTCATTTTTAATATTATTTTGTATATTTTTGAAATATTTTAAATATTATAATTCTGGATACTGCTACAGTCTCTGTATCCAGAATTTGTTACTCTTTGCTTTTTTGCTTAATGACTTGGCTAGATGATATCACTGACTTTTTCCTCCTTAATATTCAGTCTTGATGTCACTCCTTGTAAGGTATAGCTTTGGTCATGCTCCAAATCACTCTGGGATGACAGAGGTTTTAGTCTGACTATCTTTGTCTCCTCCCTGATCTCTCTTAAATTGCCTGTACTTATCAACATTCCACTCAGATGTTAGTCTCTACTAATTACCAAATACTGTATTATTGTTTTCCATAATGCTCAGGGCATAAATTGATCCACAGTCTGATTCAATTAAACTCTGATTCAATTGTAGTGATAGTATTTGAGGCCAGACTTTGAGACTTGGTTCAACTCTAGGAGAGAGGGTTCTTGTTAGCTTTCTGTTTCCATGGTTCCCTATATTAAAATTCTAGCTGCTCTGTGGGTTAACTTATTGCTCTTATAAAAACATTAGAATGATTTTCAGATGAAGCAGCAAAGTAAGGAAAAATATCCTATAAGAAAGAAATTTTTCCATATCTGAAATACTTAGATATGAGATTTTTGGTTTACATATATATGAATGACCATGAAAACTTTAAGATTATAAAGCTTTACTTCATTGGAAGACTCAAAATAGTTAACAGAAATTAAAATTAGCCCTTCTTATGTAAATGTATACTGCCCTTAGATGTACATTTATAGTGCCCTTAGATGTACATTATCAATGTTCTTTCCTATACTATTTATTGTGCTTCTGTATTTTTTACTAAATTATGTGTAAAGAATGCTAAAAATGAAAGTTTATAATTTTCGATGTTTTGTTATAGACGTATTATAACTTCAAATACATATATGTGTTATATATATATTATTTTTTACAGCTACATGAAGTTCTAATTTTAGGTAGGCCTTTAAAAATTAAGAAGTTGTTGAAAAATAATTACATTATAATATTCTCATATCTTTAAAGATAGTTTATTTCTCTAATTATTAATAGAGTTAATGGTACATTAACTTGTAGAAAAAGCTTGTAGTACAATTTAGATTGAGTAACGACATGTGACAGGTGAGTAAAACAAATTCACTATTTAGATATTTTCTTTTATTGTAATAATTATGGAGGAGTTTTATTTGGGAATAAAACAGAATAATGCATTAACATAAAGTGTTATGCATGTTGACAAGAGAAACTATACTATTATTTTATAATTTCATTTAGAAACACTTATATAGCAATATTCATATCAAATTTATTATGCAATGCCAGCACACAATTAAATGCATTATGACTTTTAAAAATGTAAATGCATAATGTTGTATACAGAATCTGTAATTATTTCACTGTAGTAAACAAAAAATAGAGTTAAGCATTAAAAACTTAAACACATAAATTCTAACTTATTAACCCAGAAATGCTATATTGTAAATAGAATGAAGTTGTTTCTTGTCAAACAGTGATGGGTTGTTCAGACTAATGTTCTGCCTCAGGTTGATCGCCTCTTCTTCAAGGATTTGGTTCCTCACCCTGTGATTCAGAAGGCTTAGCTGGCAACAAACCCTCAAATAATCAGTCCTTGGCAGACATACTTACAAAAACCAAATTCACAAGAAAAAGTTTTGTAGCTAAATTCAATTAATTTCTAGTGAAGGTTATACCTGCCTCAGGTAAAATGTAATTCTAAGTGGATTAGACATCCAAATTCCCCAAAGAAATAATCCAGTACAATTATTTTGGATTAGTCAGGAGGCTTTGGTCTCAAAATCCCCATTCCATATGTTAGAAATAAAATGAAAAAAAAAATTAACAAAACTGCTGTGTATGAACAATTTATTAAAAATTAGTATAACTAACCCTGAGTTCATTGTACCAAAACTGCCAAGACTACCAAAGAGGGTATATTTATAGTAGTTGACAAATTTTAAAAATAAGAAGTGGACATCCTTTTGGATAATAATTGCATAATAAATTTGATATGAATACTGCTATATTAGCACTTCTGGTACTAAATATTTACACCTGGGTGAAATTAGCTCATCCTCTGTTACTTGGTCCTCCTGATTGTGTCATGTTTGTGTTGAAGTAGTATTTAGGTGTTCTTTGTTTGGTTAAGAAGGAATGAACTTACCCAAATGTCCTTAAGTATGAACACAGAGGTTATTTTAAGAATACGTGTGGTATATAAATTGGCAAAATTTAAATGGGAAATTACCAGTTGTAAAAAGTCCTCTATTGTCTCTGTCATTTTCATACTCGGTTAATTTGTTTGTTGTTTTCCCAATTATTTTTCTTTTAAGCTACTTTTAAACTTATTTTCTCTCAACTTCAAATGACCTATTTCTATCTTTGTGTGTGTGTGTGCGTGTGTGTGTGTGTGTGTGTGAAAGTGTGAGAGAGAAAGAGAGAGAGAGAGAGAGAGAGAGAGACTCAGTGTTGAACACTGTAAACCACATTTCTTCCTTGCCAGATCTCTTTCTAAGAGATTCTGTCAGTTGGAGACAATAAAAAAACTTTCAAGACTGGGTAACCATATCATTTAAGTGTAAACTCTGTAAAAACGAAGAGTTCTCTACACCTTTTTAGAAATGTCATTAAAATTTTACTTCTAGTTAATTTTTTCTTATTTTAAGTTCTTTCATTCATACAACTGGTGTGGTTTCTGGATCCTGACTGGATCCTGAATGATAAGAATTTGGTCATAGAAAATAAACCACCAGGTAATTTTGGGGAAGTGGATTAGTCATGTTATTGGTCTTGATGCAATTCTAAGTTCTTTTGACAATAGGAAATAGAATATTAGTAAGCCCTAACATGTCATTACCAACTATCATATGTCTTATTTTGAAGTACATAAGAAACCCAATGCCCCAACAGGGCTGGTTGCTGCTGTATCTTTCAACTATGTAATCATTACCACAAGGTCTATTATGTAGAGTCCCTGAGTATACTGAAGTGCTTCCAGGATCATCATCAATAATCATATAGAGACGCCATGACTACCATAAAATTATTAGGAAGAATAAGCCCCAAGCAAAAATGAACTATCACTGTCTGAATTGCATAATCATAATATGAAGTGAAGTCACTGCCTTATCATTCTTTCACATGAATGGTAGGACTGAGTGGGAAGGACTAAGCATCTAAAACATAATGGAAAAGTTTATATGGACCCCAAAGGAAACTAAGGACCTCAAAATTTGAGTCACTCTGAAGATGCTTTCTCAGTGAATGCAGCTTCACTTCTCCAGTCTGAGGAGACTTCTTGCTTGAAAAATTCTATAAGAACATTATTGTTGCTGTTTTATTGCTAATATATGCAAATTTTTATCTGAGAAACACTTTTCTGTCAGTAGGCTCATAAAAAGGCAAGTATAAACGAATTCTTCAGGGGAATATACCTTATGTGCCAAAAGAATTTTAAAATTTTACTAATTTATATGAAAAGAAAAGTGACATATCTTGAGAATTGTAAATTTTAAAAGATGGACTAAAAGACCAAATTAGGTTTAGTTTATTAAAATTAGTGCAATTGCCACAAATTTTGAATTAATCTCGTAACTTGGGCACCTGGAAGTGTTTGATATAGTATGCTTGGTTGATTGAAGATCGAACTCAACCATGATCTTCATTTAGTGAGACTGAGATGCAAAAAACTACCTGTCCTAAATAATATAGGAGAATGAAATCCAAACAATTAATGTGTTAAGAATATTGTTGTAGACATTTCATATGACATATACATATCTACCCTCTCAATACATTTCTTCAAAGGACCCAGGTAACTCTCCATTTGTAAACATATCAACAAATATATTAGTAAATAGAGCATCTGTCTCCTTGAAACAACTTATGTGAGAATTGTCCCTTGTAGGACAGATAGAGATAATGTCATAGAAATGAGCTTTCTGATATTAGTGGGGGATGATTAGATTCCAGAAAATTGAATCCTAAGTGGAGTGCTTAATCACTTCTGTTCCTTGAAAAGTGCAGCAGCAAAAAGGTGGCAATTAGCAAGTTTTATTTGGGAGAAGTAACTGTGGATATTTAAGTGATCATATTTTTTCTCTGAATGAGTATACAGTGAAAATACTGAAGATTTACTTGATCTATGCTACAGAAAAACTAGGCATGATAGCAACAACAAGACACAATAATAATTCATTGTTGGTTATATAGTTTGTTGAACTAAGCCAGTTTACAGATGAAAATAATGCAAATTGCAGGAATATTTATATTTCCTTGAGGAAAGACCCTACGGCACTGCTAAAACTGTTCCATAAGTCTATCTTCACATAAACTTTTGCCAGGGAGAATTTACAGCCAATTACTTGAGTGACTACACATTGTGGAAAAGTAAGTACTTAGGTATTTTGGAAATGGCTAGACATTGTCTCCAATCTGATGTCAAATCCTAAGAATACAAAATGCCATAATTGTTCATGCTTCACCAGCAAAAGAAAGATTTTATTTAAATCAGGTGATACATGGGAGTTTGGCCTAAGCTCACATCATGTAAAGCCCAATATATTTGAAGTCTCATCTGTGGTTGTCATCCCCAGCTCCTGAATATATAAGAGAAATAGTAATTGGCAACTAGAAGACATCTACATATATTCCCTCTAACTAATGTTATAAAACCATTATGGTAAATAAAGGTGACGAGAAAACCTCAAGAACTTTCTTTACTTCCAATATAGTAGCCAAAAGTAATACCACATTCCTAGAATATTGTAAATATAGTTGTTGCCTCTTGATATCTGTGGAGGATTGGTTAGAGTTTCCCCATGGATACCAAAATCCATAGATCCTGAAGTTCCGTATATAACATGGTTTATAATAACTATTTATAATAACAAACTCATAATAACTAAAATACATTCTATGTAAATACATGTTATAATGTATCATTTAGGGAAAAATTTCAAGAAAAAATTAAAAAAATATTCTGCATAGATTTTTTTCAAGTGTTTTTGATCCACAATTGGTTAAATCTACAGATGTGGAATCCATGGATATACAGGGTGTTATGATTTAGATGTATGGTGTCCTCCAAAAGCTCATGTGTGAGACAATGAAAGAAGGTTTAGAGGTGAAATGATTGGGTTACAAAACCCTTAATCTAATCAGTAAATTAATCCCCTGCTAGGTATTAACTGACTTTTAACTGTAGACTGATAGGGTGTGGTTCAAGGAAGTGGGTCCCTGGAAGCTTGCCTTTGGGGTACATATTTGGTCCTTGATGAGCAGAGCTCCTTCTGCTTCCTGATGTGATGTCTTGAGCCACTTCCCTCTACCATAATCTTCTGACATAATGGTCTACCTCACCTCAAACCCTGAGGAATTGAGACAGCTGTCTGCAGACTGAGACCTCTGAAACCATGAGCCCCCAGATAAACCTTTCCTCCTTTAAAATTTGTTGTTTAGTCACAGCAATGACAAAGCTCACTAAAACTGAAGGCCAACTGCATTAAGATGCTCATCAAAATCTTGAAAGATGTGTTATCAATCCTATCACAGCACTGTTTAACATGCCTCATCTGACTGTGCAAGAGGTGACTGAATCATGGAGAATACAAATTATTACACATGAATGAAGCAGGAATTTCAGTTTCTCCTATTGTTCCAGGCATTATATATATATTTTTAGAGTCAGTTGACCCATCTCTGGACAACTTATATGCAGCTAGTAACTTAAACAATGAATATTCAGGTTACTCACCGATTTGAAAATGTTATCAAAAGTTATTGCTTTTGCCCGACAGAAACAATGAAACTCTTAACTTAGCATTCTGCAATATATAATCAACAGAGTTCTTCATAGTTTTTGATATTTTACTTAACTTCACATTATTTAATTAACATTATGGTTATGGAAATTTTTAAACAGGAAAAAGAAAGTACTTTAGATTTCTTAGTAAGACATAGGTGAATCAGGTGGGGACCTGCCAACATGGAAAAATTTCTGAGTATGAAGGAGTGAAGCCCCCCATGATATTCACACTGATATATAAGCTGATACACTTTGCACTGCTACCATCAGCAAAGACACACCATGCTTGATGAACCTTTTAAATTTGGGAGAATCAAATACCTAGTTAACCACTTCCCATGTAACCTCTAAGTCCACCAGATTTTAGAACCAAAGCAAGCAATGGTCCAGCAATAATTCTAGGCTGAAGGTCAGCTACTCTTCCAATTTTACCTAAATACCCACAAGAATCAATCATTTTCAAAGTGTCTGTGGCAACTAGGGATGCTCTAAAGGAGGCTCTAGCAAGAACCAGTGGAGGAATCAAAATGAATTCCTGTAAGGTTTTTAAGAAATGTTTGCCTTTTTCTTCAAATAACTAATCTGTCCTTTGAAACATAGCTCCTTACTTGCTATGAGGCTTTAGAATGCAATGAATGCATAAAATTGGTACATGTGTCTACATAACCTGTGATTTTATCTGACTAAGCAAACCATACCTTTGGGCTTTTGCAGCAGTAGTCAGCAGCAGAAAATTACACATAAGAGTTAAAGCTTGAGGAAGTCTAGAAGGCATATGTAAATTGAATGAGCATATGGCTCAAATTTCTTTCACAATAGTCTCTGTTGTACAGCCTGTTTTTCTCAATGTATACTTATGTCCCCTTGGGGCATTCACTATGACCATTTTGGCTAAGGAGTAAAAAGTCCAGACTTATTTATCAGTCATCCATTATAACTTCACTTAAGGATTGCCTTCAAGCAATGTTTGAGATGAATTTCTCTAATAGTTAGAATTTCAAATATTATATCTGACTGATCACCTTGTCTGAACTAAGTGATAACCAAAAGAACAAACTTGCGTTGATCTGTGGGATGTTGATAATGGTTTGCTTGGAAATTCAGGAACTTCTAAAGAATAGCATTTGAAAATAGGTAACAATGAAGTTAGAGTAAGAAATGTGTGTAGATGTATCTATCAAAGCAAGTGCTGAATTTGAAACCAATTATGTCTTATTTGAATGTTAACTAAACAGAAAAGGTTCTTAGGTTGACTGAATGACATGTTCTATGGATTTCAGTTTGTTTTCCCAACCACACAATTCTTGCTCAATATTTCCATACTATCCATAATGGACTTGGCTGGAGCATATCAACATGGATGTCCTCCACCAAAGCTAAACTGACCTTAGAGGTGAGTTCTTAGCTGCCAACAGCAGAGACCAACAGTGAACACTGGTACAGGGTGATTATTGGGGTGATCAAATAGCAATCTAGTGTCAGGATTATGACATCAGACTATTTCCATCATGGAGGGGAGAAAGTTGTGTCCTCACTAGAATAGACATGCCTTCTAGATATGGATTGGTCTACCTGGGTCCCCATGCTTCTGCCCCAACACTACCTTCCATATATTTATAGAATGCTTTATCTTTATCATGACATTTTTAAAGATCTTGATTCTGGTGAAGAAACTTGTTTCATAACAAAACAAGAGCACCAAAAGGTTCTTGCCCATGAAGTTCATTGACCGTATAACTCTCCTCATTCATTCACAGAAGGGCATATCAAAAGCTCTTAGAGTGCTAGTCTTTTTTTTTTTTTTTTTTTTTTTTTTTTTTGAGGGAAGCATTTCAAAGGACAGAGATCTCTGTGTGCAGTATTTACTGTATGTTTTAAACCACTGATCAACCTATGATACTCTTTTACTTATACTGAGAATACATAAAGCCTGGGAATCAAAGAGCTATAGTGAGAATGGCTTCTACTATGAAAACAGATTCAGTAACAGAATTATTGCTTTTCTTCCCTTCAACTTTGATCTCCACTGTTTCATAGGAACTACTTCCAGAGTAAGAATGTTTCCACCTGAGAAACAGTCATGTGTATCAAATTACTACTTGAGACTGTCACCTTGTCCTTTGCTGCTCTCCATGCCACCAAACTAGCACGTAAGCAAAGTGATCCTCTACTCACTGGAGTGATTGATTTGAATGACCAAGGGAAATATTGCTTGCCACTAAACAATGGGGTGGGGAAGACTCTAATATGAAAACTAAAAAATTCACTGGTATATGTCTCATAGTAATTCTGTGTATGAAAATGTAAGTGAATGGAAAAATACTGCAATTGAATAAAGAGAGAATGCTAAAGTTTCAGACATTTCAACAATGAGGATTCAAGAATGCCACACTAAGGAAGAAAGAAGGCAAAGAAAACAGTTGAAGGTAAAGAAAACATGGAAAGAGTTCTGGAAATAGAAATTATAAATATACCATATGTTTAAAGCCTATGTTTTAAGGATGAAAGAAAAATGGAATAAATCATGGTAAAATTTAATAATTATAAGTATCAACTGTATCCTCAAGACTAGTTAGAGAAATGAGAAATGTCTTGCTTTATACATTTATATATTCTTTCCTTGCTTGTTGTGTATGTATGTGTGTATGTGTGTGTGCACATGATTTTTCTCTTTCTTCTCCCTTATTATTTTACCTAAATTTTGCAGAAGATTGATTTTGTAATTTAAAATTTACTTTGAACTTATAATTCAGGGAACAGATTATATAGATATGACTGTGACTGAATTTGAGCACAAATTTTCATCAATCAGAAATAGGTAATATGACAGTCTCCCAAATTCAGATACAATAATGGTTGAAATTTTCTTGTTTCAGGAGAGTGTATGAACACCTTCAGTTGAATGAAGGTTAGTTGCATCTTATTAGGCATAAACATGGTTGTTTTGGTTTTGTATGGAAGTTAAAATAAGTATAGAAGAGCTTGAATAAAAGCAGAATAGCCAAAAGAACATAATATGACAGTTATTAGGTTTTTATCTTTTAGACCAAACCAATCTTACTATAATCTGCTTTGTAATACTAGAGCTGAGTTTCTGAAAGCTACATGTCTATTTTGATAGCTGGCTCACTGTCTATATGGAGTGTTAGAGGAAGAATGGAAGACTAGAGGAAGAAGGGATTTTGTTCGTCCTTTGTTGCCTTCAATTCTCTTGGTGGTTCTGTGAACATTACCCTAACAATGCTTAACACCAGTGACAGCATTTTCTTTCTAGCAGATAGTGAATCAAGCTTGTAGTTTTCTTATCATGTACAGTACCAGCCTGGTTATGTCACATTCTTAGACACCAGTCTCACAGGTTAAAATCTCTTTATTAAAGATCTGAATACCAGACCATTAAGGTTCTTCCTCCAAGGCCAGAAACTTGAACACCAGTTAGCCAAAACTTCCTCTTCAGAAGTCAGATTTTCAGTTTCATGGGGCCTTTGTTGAATCTTCTAAACTTTAATAATTTGAACTTCCTTTTAGTCCTCTGCTTTAGGAGATACAGCTATTTCACTTTAGGGATGACAAACTTAATGTTCTCTTCTTAGCATTTAAGCAACCTAGGTAAGTTCTCTATATTAATTTATGTCTTTTCAAATAACTGGTGAGGTTTCTGTCTTCTGACTATAACTTAGCTGATATAATTAATCATTGATATTTTGTTTTCCTTTATTTGGCTAAAATTCCTATAAGAAGGAAGTTTGGGGGTTAAAATATTTTTGTGCTGGCACTCTATATTTTGACTGATCTTGGATAAGGAACCTACTTCTGAGTAGACCAAATACAATAATGGATAATGCAATTAGAATCACCTGATGTAATTCAGAGTATTAAATGAGATAGTTTGTTTAAAATGCCCTATATTGTACCTGGCGTGTGTTTAATATTATTATTTTATTGCCTTCTCTTTTAATTTCTTATCTATATACACATATGACATATGATTTCAAATAAAAAAATAAATTGATACAGCCAGCATAGAAGAAACATGGGAGCACCCTCAAGCCGTTTGTGTCTCCTCTTGTCCATCTTCTCTTACATGGTTACATGTCTACTCCTAGCTGATCTAAAAGTTCATTGCATTATTTTTGAATTATGTCAGTATCTCCCAGCTAAAATATTCTTTATAAGACTATTATCTTCAATATTTCAAATTTTTTATTTGATCCTGATATTTGTGAGTTCCAAATGGGCAACATGCATGATCTTTAATTATATCATGACTATGTTTTACTATTTAATTTTAAGTTATTGAGTTTATTAGCATCTATGTGTGATTCATCAAAAGCTCTACCATTCACTTTTATAAATGAGATAAATTTTTTAAAAAATTTGCTTTAATTCTGTGTGCACTGTTTCAAGGAGCGAACAGTCTTGACAAGTTTTAGAAGTCACTCATTCTGTGTCGCTGCTATTATTCTGAATGGACCTTATGCGGTTAATTTCAGATACATTGATTTCAGTGATTCCACTGCAGTAAAAAGATAAGAAATGGGATATCGAGGCTCAATTTCTCTGTCAATGGAGTCTTTAATAATTTCTAGAGATTCTCCTTTATTGAATTTCAATCATAGCTTTGGTTATTAGATTTATATGGTACATTTCTTTCTAAGAACTCAAAGTTCTGAGAAAAGGCTTTGGAATGGTAACATTTAATATTATACTAATGAAATAAAACAAAAATAAAAGTGAAAAGATGGTGTGTAGGCAGGAAGGTTGGGATGAAACAGTAGGAAAACTAGGTAACAGAATATTTGAAATTCTCAGCCAACATTGTTTGTGCCAAGTTCCTGAAATCTAGCAGAAGTTCTAAGCTAAGTAATACAATAAAGAGAAAGAGGTATGAAGGGTCTGCTAACTGATCATGCTTTAATCCACTACCAAATTTCTCATTTTGCACCATTGTGAAATAGCTTAACTTATCCACAGCAGTAGATTGTAAGGTTTAAAGCTGATTACCAGAACAGAGAATGCAGTAGTAGAACCTGCTTCTATTTTTGATCTTATCACTTTCTCCCTTTTCATCTTTTTCTTTTTTTTGGTACAAAAATATGTTATTTCATTCTCTGAAAATCCATTTAAATGTCAAGGACAGATGGGAAAGCAATAGGGCAGTTAAACAAGTTGATGTAATTCCTTTTTAGTAATTATGTTTAAGAAATATAAATTGAGAGCTTGAACCAGAGATTTCAAAATAATTAAATCCATGTAAGCACTGTGCAGAAGAAATATGAGTTTTATTTAGTAGATGTTTCAATTTCTTACAAACCTTTGCAAGTTATTGATATAAGATGATTGACTAATGTATGAATTTAAAATACATCATACCATCACTGAAGAAACAGAATTTCTCCTTTTATGTAGTCAGAATTTCATTAATTTTTAGAATATTTGTCTAGATATGAGAGTGTGGTACTAAGAATTATTAGATATCATAAATAATTGTCACTATTTTAGTACTTCAAAAAATTTACCTAATTTACTCTTTATTAAAATTTTCTGCTTCTGTAAAGATGGAATAGAGGTGCTTTTCCACATTCCTTCTACTAGTTATAACTAAAAATTCTGATTATATTTAAAATAAACTTACACTGTAAGAGGGAGAGAGAGAGAGAGAGAGAGAGAGAGAGACAGAGACAGAGAAGTTAGGATTCTTGAATTTCAAGTTCACTCCTTGAACTGAGTTTCAATCTAGTTCACTGGATTTTCTTTTTTTTGTCTCATTTCTCCAGACTTGGTACTAGAAAAGCTAGCAACCCATAAATGCCAACATTTGCAGATGAAGCAAACAAAAGCAAAAAATATATACCAGGAAAAACTATAGCCTAGCAAAAAAGAAATATTTTTATTTCTATATTACAACTACATACCAAAGAAAAAAACAACTGTGGTGCCATCTTCTCCCTGATTGGTAAAGCTAAGTAGAGTGAGTGTCTTGACTTCCAACCCCACCAGGCTGAAAGAGGTGCACCAACACCAGTCTAGGGATATGTCAAAGAAGGAGAGTAGGGAGGCAGAACTTCTATCCCCTCACTCTAAGTAAATGAACAGCTTCTAGATAGCCCGTACCTCTACCCTTACCCTCTGAAAATGAGGACCTTCACCTTTCTCAACTAAGATTCTACCATATAGATCTTGGCATGTAATATCCCAAATATTTAGTTTTCAATTGAAAGTTATTGTCATAATATCCCAATTTCAATTTACATGAAAATTCATTTAATAGATGTCAATATCAGATAGCAGATATGATAGAATTATATTACAAGTTTTTTAATATAGCTGCATAAAAATATTTCAACAAGTAGTGTGAACAAGAATCAAACTAAAATTTGTAAATCTCCTTAACAAAATAGAAAATATCAATAAGGAAACAGAAGTTGAAAATAGAAATCAAATGTAAATTTTATAAGTAAAAAATAATAAATATAACAGAAAATAAAAACTTGATGGAAGGGTTTAACAAGAAAATGTATGAGGTAGAAATAGCAATGAACTTGAAGATAACACAATAGAAGTTACATAAGTTTAACACAAAAGTAAATGGATTGGAATTTAAATTGACAAAGCTTAAGAAACTTGTAGCACAATAAGAAAAATATGACATGTGTTTAGATCCCAGAAATAGACAGAGGGGGTGTGGCTAAAAAAGTTTTCAAAGAAGTAGTGATTGACAATATTCCAAATTTCAGAAAAGATACAAAACAGAAGATTCAAAAAATTGAGCAAACTTCAAAGAACACAACCTAGGGAAATAATACCAGTACATGGTAATGAAACTTCTGAAAATTAAGAACCAAGGAAAAATTTGAAGGAAATAAAACAGTCAGATCAGAAAGAAAGAAGTCTGTCCCTATTCACAGAGGATATGATAGTCTTTGGAGAAATTACCAAGGAATTCTTCAAAATAATTTCCTAGAACAAATTAGTGAGTCTAGCAAATGTTTAGGATACAATGCAATTCTAAAAAATCAACTGTATGTTTACATACTACTAATAAACTAATGGATATTAAAATTAAACATACACCATCTATAAACACTTGAGAAAAGAGAACTACTATGAGATGTAAATCTAACAAAATGTGTGTAAGACACACTTAATGAAAACTACAATAGTCTGATAAAAGAAATTAAAGGAGGTACAAAAAGTAGAGAGATATACTATATCCATGGATTGAATGCTAAATATAAAAAAGATGAGAATTTTCTTTAAATTGTCATAGAGATTTAACAATTCTTATGAAAAAATATCAGCAAGGATTTTTGACAATACAGACATTATTCTAAAAGTTACATTTCAAGGCAAAGGAATTAATATAGCTAAAACAATTTTGGAAAAGAAGAAATTATAAGAAATCACTCTGTCTGATAATAAAAGCAGGGTAGAGAATCCAGAATCATCTTTAAATAATTTTAGATAAGAAGGGTTTTTCTGAAAAAGGTATAAAAGTAATAAAAATGTATAAAGGATCATATTTTCAACTAATGTAGAGGGAGTCACTGGATCTCCTTAGGCCCCAAATTTTTAACCAAGTCTCAAGTTTTATAAAAAAATTATACCATAAAATGAATCATATATTTAAGTATAAAATTAAAACTACAATTTTTAAAAGGAAACATGAGCACATCCTTCTGAGATAGAACTTATTGAGATAGTTTTAGAGATAACATACTTTCTAATATATATATGAAAACCAGTAAGTTGGATTTCAATAATTTGTGATAAAATGATATAAACCTCTGGATTATAAAAAACTTTGTTAAGAAGATGAAAAAGAAAAACAGACTGGGTGAAAATATTTGCAAATTGTATGTCTGAAAAATGAATTATAAATAGATTATAAAGAACTCTTAAAACTCAACTATAAAATAACTCCAATTTCAAAAAAACAGATGACAGAAAGTAGGAAGAGATATTTTACCAAAGATGATATACAAATATCAGATAAGCAGATGAAAATGTACTCAGTCTCACAAGCCTGTAGGGAAAGGCCTGAAATATTATTACCACAAGGTATCATTATTGTGTAAGGTATCCTCATGAGCATTGCCAGATGGTCCTTGACTGATAGGACCCACAGGACTTAGTATATAATCTTGCACATAGCTACAATTTGTTACAATTATATAAAGCAAAAAACTGAGGAAAACTGCTTACAGGTAGAATTCTTGTATAAATTAGGAGCTAGCTTCCTTCCAACAATCATCTCCCAATTATAGTCACTCAGAATTTCCAACAATGAGTTTTGATGGTAGAAGTGAAATGTTATCTATCAGGGGAGCTCGTTAGAGACTCAGTTCCCAAGGTTTTTGTTGAGGGTTGGTCATACAGGAACTTTCTAGCAAGTATCAAAATTCTAGGCTCCCAGAAAGAAAACAGGTGTTCAACATAAATTGTGAAGTTTAGGTATAAGAAGTCATTCTTCTCAAGGAATGGTGGGAATCCTCTCAAAATCCAACTCTAAAGAAACTAACCAAGGGCTAACCTGACAAGCAGACCTACTTGTTAACTCTAATCATGCTATGCTTTTGTATAACTACATACCTATTAGAATAGATAGTAGTATCAATAACAAACAATGTAGGGGAAGAATGTAAAATTCTACAGTCACTCTGGAAAAAGCAAGCATACATCTACCAGCAGTTCCATTTCTTGGTGTTTATTCCAGAGACATGGAAACATATGACCACACTAAAATGGACACAATAATCCATGGCAACTTTAGATTTTTTTTTAATATTATATATATTTTATTTTTTTAAAATTATGTTTATTTAACTTTTAATTTTTTACAGACAGCATTTTGATTTATTGTACACAAATGGAGTACATAATTTTGTTTCTATGGTTGTACACAATGTAGATTCATACCATTCATGTAATCATACACCTACATAGGGCAGCGATGTCTGTCTCATTCCACCATTTTTCATACCCACCTCCCTCTCATTTTCTTCCACATATTCTAAAGTTCCCCCATTATTCTCTCATTCCCCACCCCCACCCCCATTATATATCATCCTCCACTTATCAGGGATAACATTTGGCCTTTGGTTTTTTGGGCTTGGTTTATTTCACTTAGCATGACATTCTCCAGTTCCTTCCATTTATTTGCAAATGCCATAATATTATTCTTCTTTATGACTGAATAGTATTCCATTGTGTATAGACACCAGAGTTTCTTTATCCATTCATCTGTTGAAGGGCATCGAGGTTGGTTCGCAATCTAGCTATTGTGAACTGAGCTGCTATAAACATTGAAGTGGCTGTGTTACTGTAGTTTGCTGAGTTTAGGTCCTTTGGGTATAAACCAAGGAGTGGGATAACTGGGTCAAAAGGTGGGTCCATTCCAAGTTTTCTTAGGATTCTCCATACTGCTTTCCAGAGTGGCTGCACCAATTTGAAACTCCACCAGCAATGTAAAAGTGTGCATTTTCCCCCACATCCACGCCAACATCTATTATTGTTTGTGTTCTTGATAAAAGTCATTCTAATTGGAGTAAGATGAAATCTTAAGTTGTTTTAATTTGTATTTCTCTAATTACTAGAGATGTTGAACACTTTTTCATATATTTGTTTATTGCCTATGTGTCTTCTTCTGTAAAATGTCTGTCCAGGTCCTTGGCCCATTTATTGATTGGGTTCTTTGTTTTTTTGTTGTGAAGTTTTGTAAGTTCTTTATAAATTTTGGAGATAAGTGCTCTATCTGAAGTGCATGTGTTTCTATTCATAAGTGATGAATCCTCTGAAAGAGTAATTAGGAAAACCACTCCATTCACAGTAGCATCAAAAAAAATTAAAATACTTGGGAATTAATCTAACAAAAAAGGTGAAAGACCTGTACAATGGAAACTACAGAACATTAAAGAAAGAAATTGAAGAAAACATTAGAAGATGGAAAGAACTCCCATGTTCTTGGATAGGCAGAATTAACATTGTCAAAATGGCCATTCTACCAAAGGCACTATACAGATTCAATGAAATTCCAATTGAAATCCCAATCACATTCCTTATAGAAATAGAGAAAGCAATCATGAATGTCATCTGGAAGAACAAGAGACCTCAAATAGCCAAAACAATCCTGAATAGAAAAAATGAAACAGGTGGTATCACAATACCAGACATTAAACTATACTACAGAGCAATAGTAACAAAACAGCATGGTATTGGCACCAAAATAGACAGGCAGACCAATGGTACAGAATAGAAGACACAGAGACAAAACCACATAAATACAGTCACCTCATACTAGACAAAGGAGCCAAAAACATACAATGGAGAAGGGGTAGCCTGTTCAACAAATAGTGCTGGCAAACTGGAAATCCATATGCAGTAAAATGAAATTAAACCTCTACCTCTCACCCTGCACAAAACTCAACTCAAAATGGATGAAAGACATAGGAATTAGACCAGAGACCCTGCACCTAATAGAAGACAAAGTAGGCCCAAATCTTCATCATGTTGGCTTAGGATCAGACTTCCTCAATAAGACTCCCAAAGCACAAGAAATCAAAGCAAGAATCAATAAATGGATGGACTCAAACTAAAAAGCTTTCTCTCAGCAAAGGATACAATCAAGAATGTGAAGAGAGAGCCTGCAGAGTGGGAGAAAATCTTTTGCAACTTTAGATTTAACAGCCCCAAACTGAAAGCAATCATGTCCTTTGATGGAAGAGTATTTAAATCAATATTTAAACAAACTGTGATATACACACACAGTGGAATACAGCAATAAAAAATATTATTAACACTTGAAACACATTTGAACAAATCACAATACACGTGACAATACAGTAAGTGAAAAAAGCACATTCTACATGATTTTATTTATAAAATATTTTCAAAATAACAAAGTATGAAGATACAGAGAGGATTAGTGGTCACCAGAAATTGTAAATGGTGGGCTGAGAGAGGATGGGTCAGATTATAACAAGGGAGCTCACAAGAAACAGCTGGTATAACATGGTATAACAGCTCTGTACCTTGACTATGTTGGTGATTATACCTATTCGCACATGTGATAAAATGGTATATAACTCTAAGGTTCAACTTCCTACTTTTTATTTTGCACTGTACTATAAAAGAGGCAATCAGTGAAAAGAAACTACATGAAGGTTACCTAGTACTTTTGTAGTATATTACCAAATTCCTGAGAATATGTAATTATTTCAGAATAAAAAGACAAGAAGTCGTGGATGTATAAGTACTCTCACTATTTTAGAGATGAGAATATATTAATGTTTCTGCCTTAACTATTTCCTAAAGTTGCATACTTAAAAGAACAGCAACTAGCCCATATTTATACTATAAAGTCAATCCATATTATTTCTCAAACACAAGGTAATAGGTTATTTTTACAAATAAAACAGGATGTTTAGGGATAGATTGAGAGAATAAAAATAACACTTGCTCATTAGTTAAAATTTAGCTTATACCAATTCATGCATGTGATAAAATTTAATTTAACTCTAAAGTTAATTTCCTAGTTTTTATTTTACACTGTTCTGTATAAGATGCAAGCAGTGAGAAGAAATCATGCCCAGTTTTTAATGTCTTCAACCTGTATTATACATTAGGCAAAACACTAAGTCCCTTTTACACTTTTAAAAACTTAATTATCAAAGCAAAGAAGCAAAAAAGCCAGCAAAGTAGACCTTGTTACCCTCATTTACAGAAAGGACCATGAAATATTAGAGTTTAAATACACCCAAGATAGAAGAAGAAGGTCTTTGTTGCTTTGGATCACTTTCTTTCTTCAAACATTCAAAAGAAAATCTTCACTGTCATTTAGAAAACTATGGGGGAAACACTGTAAACAAATATTTATAGTTATTAATATATTTAATTCTGTTTTCATTGAATAAACTATAGCGATATCTAAATATTATTGAAATTTATGAATAAATATATCTAGTAAGGAGTTTTAGTCATAGTGGAATGGAAGGAAGTCAAAAGGACTCTAGATAGTTTCATGTGGGTTTCTTTTTATTCCAGTTCAGAGATTACTCAACTGCTTTAGAATACACCTCTAAATATATAGACCATTTATAATATCTTACAGTACTATCTTTCCTTGCTTTTGTTTTTAGCTCTGTTATTAAGAGAATTTGGTTTAAAAGGAAGCATTTGCTGGGTAGGGAAGATGCTATTTATGCTGCTGTTTTCTACTGCCTCAGCTACCATCTTATACCTTTGTAGCATGAATTCTCAGCTTTCCTTTGTAAATTCATAGAACTAATAGTAAAGGAAGTTTACTTTGTAGTTTTTTTGTTTCGGAGGTTCAGGAGAAAGCATCAATTATTTCATCAATTATTTCTCTAACTTTCCTGAGGAATTCTTAAACTAATAATAGTGAGTTTCAGAAATAGTCTACTAACACATGCAGTTTTCTACCAATCTTCAATAAGTATTGCTTACTGTCTCCAAAACCAGAGAAATCTCAGCCTTCAAATGTGTTATATAAAATAAATAGCAAAAACTCTAAAAAGTTTCTAATTTCAGAAGTTTCTAAAGTTTAAGGACATGCCAGCAAAAAAAAAAAAAAAAAATTAGAAATTCCTATATTTCACCAATTCCTGAGTTTACTTTGACCTTTTGTTAGATTTTTTTCCCACAAGAACCCCAGAGATTTTTTTCAATTCCTGTCTCTTAGGATAAAAATATAGAACATATATTTAATCTTTGCATTTATATTGGCATACTAAGAGGTCACAAATCACAAATGATGCGAAAGGAAGGAGTATTTTACTTCAGCAGGCAGAATCCCATCCATAGTTAAGAAAATATATGACTGTGAACAAATTTTACTCACAACGTTTAGTTCATTTATCCTCCCTGATACAGTTAACACTAAAGTGTAGAAATAGACTTGATTAGTAAACAAAAAAGCAGTAAATCAGAATTTACAACTTACATATCAAAACTGGATTTTACATTATCTTTCTCAGCAGATGTATTCACTTGTTTAGCAAACACTTGTTATGATCTCCCTCATACCAAGCACAGTGCTAAAGAGATAAATGGTAATGTACCTTGAACTCGAACGTTTTCTGATTGCCTGGTGCGCTAATCAGCTTTCTGTCATTGTAAAAGATACCCCAGATACTCAAATTAGGAGAAAATGTTTGCTTTGGCTCACAGTTTTAAAGGTTTCAGCCTATGGTAATCACTTGGCCCTGTTTGTTTGGCAAGGAAGCACACCATGGTGGTACTATGTGGTAGAAAATAGCCACTCACCTCGTGGCCAGGAAGCCAAAAAGAATCTCCTTCAAGGATTTGTCAACAATGAACTAAAAGCCTCCTACCATACCCTACCTCTGAAAGTTTCCACCTAGTGCCAAGTTTCCAGTAGTGCCAAGCTAGGGACCATGCATTTAGCACATGGGCTTTGGGGTACATGTACCATCCAAACTATAGAATCTGGACATCATAAAAATGCACTAACAAGCAGTAAATATTGAACTTAGCCTTCAATTATGGAAGGACTTCAACTGGGAGGACACAATTCTAGGTAGTGAAGAGAAATCTGTGAAAAGCTGTGTGATTATAAGAGAACCTAACATGCCTAGGATACTGTGCAATGTTTCATAGGCTGTAACTTAAGAGACAGAGCGGGAGGATTAGAGTGAGATGCAGCAAATAAGGCTTGGAAATGTATATCAGGGTTGTGCTGTGAAACATAGGCCTGTAGTTTGGGCTTGTCTAAGGTTATGCATTTTGTCCTATATGTGCAGAGCACAAAGTAGTTTTAACACAGGTGAGTAGATGATTTATTTGCATTTTAAGGGTAATAACTGAAGTGACTGCATGACAAATCAAATAGAACTAGATAAACTGGCTATATAAAAATCAGCAAGGAGGTTGTTTTACAATATTTTGAGTGACAGATATGAGGGACTGAACTGAGAGAGTAACAATGAGATAGGATGGAGAACAGATTTTTAGAGACATACGTGAGGTTCTTTTGACAGGATTATAGTTGAAAGACTTGATGAATGGAATTTCCATTCAATGAGATAAGAAATAAAAGCAATTCCCTTCTCTGTTTCCATTCTTTGAAATAAAAAATATCACCTTCAGTTCTATTCTTATACTTGAAATATGTCATACTGAGCTATTCCCTTCTTTTAATCCATATGAGTCTCTCTCCCAGATAGTAGACATGAATGATTGGTAATTGGATAAACAAATAAATCACTTTAAACATTGTGCACATTTGCATTTTTAGTATAAAATTTAAGAAACTGGGTTTCTGAATTAAAATGTTTGGCTGTATATCTTGTCTTCCTGTCAGATTAGAATGGAGGTTCTTTCATTGTTAACAGTGTTGTGAACTTGATTGCCAGTAGTTTTTGGCTTATCATGTAGCTTTGTACTTTCTGATTCTCCCTGTCATATCTGCATCATGTTGCTAAATGGAAAATGCAGTGTTACTAATGAACTTAATAAATTTATGGTTCCTATATTCCAAAATATTTATGAAACTTAAAAAAAAATACATCAATCTTGTACTGGCCAACAGAAATTCCAATTGTTTTGAGTTTCAATCTAAAATATTCTTGATCAGCATTATATTTATTTAGGAAAATTCTGTAAGACGTTATATATATGTATTTATGTATATTTGGATTAGAATATTTTCTTAATTCATATGAAAAGTAAAATAGGGAAAAATAGAGGAGTTATTAAAACAATGCCATTGAACTTACTTTCTAACCACTAATTATGCCATCAATCAACAATCTATAGATTAAAAGGAAAAGGAAATCTGAATGCAGTATTTGATAATAGTATCAGAGATAATTATAATTTTATTCTCATCTCATAAATACTTCTTACTCATTTTAAATTTAGTTTTAATATTTAAATATATAATAAATAAGACATTCAACCAAACTGAATTTTAATTTGTCATTGAAATAATGGTCTGTATATTTTTATTTAATGTAATAATTTGACCTACATAAAATATCTAAGTAGAAACTGAATATGTTTCTACACATGACCAATAAATATTTTTAAATGGAGTAACCCAAAACCTAGTTATCTTATCTTGAAATTTTGCTTTTTACTCAAGGTAAATAAATGTCTTCCTCTATAAAGAAACAACATTTTTATTTTCTTTCTGACACCCTGGTGATTCAAAGAAATCATATTGTGGGATATATCATGAATCTTTTAGGGCTTGAAAATTAGAGTAGCAACTGACTAACCAAGGTATGTGGGAGGTTGATCCCCAAACTAAGTCACTAATATTTTAATTAGAGGCTAATTAGAATGCAATTCCCTTCATGTATGTAAAACAGAGATCAAACTACTACAATGCAAACTTAAAGTCTTACTTTCCAATGTTCTCAAAATGACTCATCTAACTTCTGCAAATATTAAGTCTATTATGCTGGTACCATGAATTATAACTGCAATTTAAATTACCATTTTAGATATATCTATAGTTAATCTTCTTTTAAACACAGACTAATTTATCTTTAAGTCGCCTACTGGTACCATGGCAAGCATGCTTAGAAAGCTCAAGAGAAAGTTGAGTAAATTAAAGACTGAAGTATTTGCATACCACTCCTATACTTTATCTCTTAGAAATGTTACCCATATTCAGCTGACAGAGAAAAAAATGAGGTCTAAAAAGGGTGACTTGCCAGGCTTTATTAAGTTGAAGTGTATGGGGTGCATTGCTACCATTCAAGCACTCACATTTCTTCAGCTCACTCATCTGGCATGATTCCATTTTTATGTCCTAAACGCTACAGACTGAATGAATGCATGACTGCTGTATCAGGCAGCCTGTGCAAAATACTTGACTTCAGCAAATCTTTGACAAGCACCATTCATTAATCTTTGTTTCATAATTCTCACCACTATGCACACCCTGACTTTCTGTCCCTATCTGCAAGTAAATTGGTTTTTAAGAAAATGAAGAGGTCAGCAGAAGATGTTGGAGCACACATTTTTCTGTTGAAACCAATCAGTAGACCTGGGTTGAAATGTCAACAGTTAAAGTTAGTAGAACTTGTCCATATTTCAACTGATTCATCAATTTACATTAGCAAAAATGTTGTTTGGTTGTCCATGTAGCAAAAATAAATAAATAACTTACAACAAAAATATGGACAATTTTTGCCTACAGAATTTTAAAGCCTGAAAATGTAATTACATATAACAGACTCCTTTGATGGTAGTGAAATCTTAGAATGCCTGATTTTCCGGTACGAAGACAAGTTATCAGAGTTCTCTCTTCTGTAATAGTAATTTTGGTAACTTGAAGAAAACCGCACAATTAGAGTAAACAGAAAAGTTGGAAAATACATGCTGAAAATATATGCTGTCAATATATACAGTTACTAAGGAAATAAAGTGAGGATCTTTGAGGGAAAAGCAAAAACAAAAATAAAACAATAGAAAAACCCTTTAATTTAAGCATTTGGGGCTCTAGTTTACCTTCCGGGCTTAGAATATGAGAAAACTTTTGCACAGACTTATAGGATAGAAGGGCAAAAAAAACAATGGACATTAGGAGCTACCAAGTAGTGGGATGCACCTGACAGACAGCCAAAGTGCAATACCTTAAATGTGTAAAGGAGAAGTGGATAAATCAGTCCTTCCTAGAAGTGAGGCACAGCTTCAAACTATCTCAAAAGTAAATTTGATTAATTTGATTTGGGATTACTTTTCACTTTAGCCATGTGGCAGAAGACAATAAAGATATTCTACAAGAATATTTCATATAAAACTCAAATTATCTCTACCATTTCTTTATCTACAATGCCCAGCACTCAATCAAAAATAATCATGCATATTGAGCAAGATAATTGATATGCACAATAGACTCAGAAGGAATCTGGATGAGGAAGTCATCGGATCAAGGTTAAAAATATATAATTGTGCTTAATACATTCAACAAAATATGAGGAGGTTGAGAATTTGGTCAGATATTTTAATCTTCTCAAAAGAATGAGTTGGAAATTCTAAGCTGAAAATTATAAAGCAATTAAGGGCCTAGATGGAGGGATTAATAGATTAGTCAGAGCTGAAAAGAATTTAAAAAATGAGAATACAAAGCAGAAGAACTGCTCAGAAAGAAGCATGGAGAGATTAAAAGAAATAATATATTTAAAATGTACAAGAGACATGGAGAATATAGTGAACGGTCTATCATACTAGCAATTAGAAAGCTAAAGAAGGTAACAAGCAAATGGAACAGAAATAGTATTTGAAGACATAAAGGATGACAGTTTTCCAGATTTTGGTGAGAGTTATCAAGCCAATACATGATGAACTTGAAGTTGGAGCAAATTATATGTAGGAAAAGTACAGTAATTCTGTAGAAAACAAACAAAAGAGAGAAAAATCTTTAAAATTAAAAATATAAAAGCAACATTAGGACTCAAAACTTAACTCTTTAATACATGTCAGAAATATCTGAATAGTCCATCTTGTTCATTATGATTTGTAATGACATTTTTGTAGTATTTTTGTAAATAAATCAATCTATTTGTACTTGAGTACAGATGCCAAATGTTTTAATTATTAAAACCTTATTTTATATTCTCTTCCTCCTTGTACTTCTATAGGCTATTTTTCCATGCTTCTCTCTCTCTCTCTCTCCTTTTTCTCTCTTTTTTTTTTTTTTTTTTTTTTTTTTGCACCTAGGTTGAACTCAGGGGTGCTGAACAACTTAGCAACATTCCCAGTCCTTTTGTTTTATTTTATTTAGAGACAGGGTCTCCCTAAGTTACTTAGGGCCTTGCTAAATTGCTAAGGCTGACTTTGTACTCTGAATTCTCTTGCCTCGGCCTCCTGAGCTGTGGGATTACAGGCATGTGTCACCCCACCTGACTTGCTTCTCTCTTTTATGTGAATTAAAATTTAGAATTAGACTGTCAAGTCTGTCAGCTTACACAAAATACTCATCTGATTAAAATTGAATTAAATCCCCAGATCAATTTGTGGGATGCAGATTATTTTGATGATACTGAGTTTCCTGATTAAGAACACATTTAAATAATCTTTCTTTCCTTATAACTCAGCTCTTTCATATCTTTTTTATATTTACTTCTACATGGTGTTTGTTTCTGAAACAATCACAGAGTATTGTATTTTAAATTAAAATTTTAACTTTTGTTAAATGTAAAAATACAATTGGCCTGTTTCATTGCTTATAATTACATACCTTGCAACCCAAGTAAGGTATAGAGCTTTTGTTTTTTAATGTAAAATTCCAGACCTAATCAAAATATACTTTATGGAATGAAATTGGTCCACTCTGCTCTTTATTCATCTGCAAGGAGTTATATGCTGAAATCCAAAATAACCACATATATACTATCATAGAAATTTAGATTATCACAGCATCTCAGTGCATTATTATTATTATATTTTGTAAACAATAATCATACATGTTTTTGGGGAAAATTCTGATCCTTAACCATAGATGATTTTAGAGGAATCAGTGTCAATCTTAATCATCCGCCAAAGAAAGCAGCTTCATTCTGATCCTTCCCATTTTTACAGTTTCAACTGTCCTGACATGGTGAGTCTTGCCCTTTTTCCATACCTCTTCCACAGAGGGAGCAGGTTTCTGGTTTCCCATTCAGGGATTCCATAGTGCCACACTAACTCTTATTCAGCTTTCAGGAATTCATGGAAATATTGTCTGATTTCTACCTAACCCCTAGACAGTAGCCACATCTTCTCCAGGCCTATTTCTCCTTGACTCTCGGATTACATTATTCTTCTATGATCATACTTCTGATATGGGTTGAAAAAATGATTGTATAGCTTGTTTAAAGCCTTTTATTTTTCATAGTTCAGAGTGGAGTAATGTACTTGTCCAACAATAAAACATTTACTTAATATTCTGTCACTTCATCTCATTTATTTTGTCTAAATTTACCAATTAAAAATACGTAAATATTATCCACAGACCTCATGCTGAAGCTTCTTAAATGAGTCTTCAGTTGTGTAAAAGTAAGTCTCCAAGAATTTCTCAAGTCCTTAAGAGAACAATAGTCCCTGAAGAACTTGCATTTTTGTTACTGTCTCTCATGGCAATCATACTTACAAGACAGTTTGACTTTCTCTTTCTGAAATCACTTTGAAGTTTCTCTATTGAAAAGCCTAAGCCAATCTAATATTCTGCCCTTTTAAAATAACTTTTCTTGGATGTCCAAGAAATGATCATTTATTTTTATTTTCCAGTAGTGTCTTTAGACTATATCTGAGTGTTCACAACAGTGATTACAATTTCTCAATCATAATGTCTTTCTTTGATGGCAGTTGTTTTCTTTTAGCATCATATGATTTTTTAGCATCTGATTTTTACTATGGTAAATCATCTAATTCTCTCATCTCACCCCAATTAGAATGGCGATTATCAAGAATACAAGCAACAACAGGTGTTGGCGAGGATGTGGGGAGAAAGGTACACTCATACATTGCTGGTGGGGCTGCAAATTAGTGCAGCCACTCTGGAAAGCAGTGTGGAGATTCCTTAGAAAACTTGGAATGGAACCACCATTTAACCCAGCTATCCCACTCCTTGGCCTATACCCAAAGGACTTCAAATCAGCATATTACAGAGATACAGTCACATCAATGTTCATAGCTGCTCAGTTCACAATAGCCAGATTGTGGAACCAACCTAGATGTCCTTCAATTGATGAATGGATAAAGAAACTGTGGTTATATATATACAATGGAATATTACTCAGCCATAAAGAATGATAAAATTATGGCATTTGCAAGCAAATGGATGAAATTGGAGAATATCATGCTAAGTGAGATAAGCCAATCTCAAAAAAACAAAGGAGGAATGATATTGTTAATAAGTGGATGATGACACATAATGGGGGGTAGGAGGGGTTAGTGTTAGGGTTAGAGTTAGGGTTAGGTAGGGGGGCAAGAATGGAGGAAGGAAGGATTGTATAGAGGGAAAAGAGGGGTGGGAGGGGTGGGGGGAAGGGGAAAAATAACAGAATGAATCAAACAGCATTACCCTATGTAAATTTATGATTACACAAATGGTATGCCTTTACGCCATGTACAAACAGAGAAACAACATGTATCCCACTTGTTTACAAAAAAAAAGAAAGATTCTTTTTAAGAGGATGTGTCTTCCCCCACTCCTGATCCTTTTAAGAATTTTTCATGATATTTTGTGTTTTGTAATATAATCATGCATATGCGTGACTTTTATTTATTTATGTGTTTTACACTAAATTGGGTTCTTTGATTTTATAGCTTGATTCTTCATCAGTTCTGAAAATTCGTAACTATTATCATTTATGCATTTTCTCCTTTCCATTCTTTTTCTCTTCTTGCTTCATCTATTTCTTACCACTCCGACACTTGACACGGTTCTGTTGGAGTAGAGGATTCAACACTTGACACCATTCTGTTGAAAGATCATCCTCCCTCTTTGGGGTCATAGGTGCAGCATGTCTCCATGTGCAGTTGCCTTTAATACTAATAATCAATATATCCTTAGATTCAGATTATAGAGAATACTGGGGAGATTTCATGGTGCTGGAACACAAAATAACATACGATAAAGTTTAATATTAATACTTAGATGAAATTATAAATAAGCAATTATGATTTGCTCAAATTTGTAAGGAGCCTGTGATTTCTTTTAGTATACAAATTCTCTAAAAGTTATATATGAGCGTGTATTCCTCTGAGCTTTGATGTGGTGTCTAGTCTTCATTGCTTTCTTAGTATTTATGATTAAGTTTAAGGATATTTTCCCCACTTAATAAATAAATAAGTTAATCATAGGTAAAATTTGTATTCTTCTTATGTCTAGTTAGAGTTTTAGTCTGTCATTGAGTACATGAAGTAGAATAAATATTAACTATAACCTGATTCTTCTATTCTCTGTTAGTAATAACAAAAACATTCCACTGTTAATAACTAACATTAGAGTTCTTGGAAGGGGTAATTTTTACAGAAACTTAATGACGTATTCTTTCAAGAAAATTAAAACTAAACGGAGCATGGTGCCCTTTACCTTGCTGGGAACTGTTTTTCTTTTTAAGCTATGGTACAGTAAAAACATGTTTATTGAATAAGATCATTAATTATATTCTTGAAGACTTTTTACTTAACATTTCCTTGTATTAACCATGAAATGATGTAATC
The DNA here is from genome assembly GCF_902686445.1 of Sciurus carolinensis. NCBI lineage: Eukaryota > Metazoa > Chordata > Mammalia > Rodentia > Sciuridae > Sciurus > Sciurus carolinensis. Next base: position 102,902,952 of record NC_062221.1, on the reverse strand, counting down.
AAAACCAAAGAGAAAACATACAAAAAGACTCTGAACAATAAAGATTCAGACTCAGCCTCAGAACACTTGGTGTCTCTGTGTGCTGTTTCTCCACCGCGCCAAAGCCTCTCATCCACCTCGGACCCCCGACTACTGCTAGGGCTGGACCTTGGCATCTTCTATTCTATATAAATGCACGTTAGACCTTTAAATTCTGTCTTCTCTTCCTCAGTATTTTTTATCTGTATAAGTCTGGATTTTTAATTCTGGATAATTATCATTCACTTTTTTTTTCTTTTGACAATTTACTGTCTTCAGTTTTGTCTACATAGTTGTAAAATCAATGCACATAATTTTAATTTCAGTTAATGTGTTTTGTAATTCTTGATGACCTATTTTATGTGATTTTTAAATATAATGTTTTTTAATAATTTCCTCCCTCTTACATATGTATTCATATATGTTAAAATCATTCTTCAGTATATAGAATTTGTGTTTATATTTTATATTGAGCAGAGTTTCCAAAGATACAGAATCACTAAATACACACACACACATTTAGACATACTCTGACATATAAATATGTACTGAAAGAAAGAGGAACCTTCTCAGAAATTAGGAAGACAAACATTTCACAATCAGCCATCTGCAAAATGGTGATGCAGGAAAGCCAGTGGTGTAATTCAACCCAATCTGAAGATTCATGAACCAGATTCCAAGGTATATATACCAGATTGAGAGCCAGAACAGGTGAGATGAGATGTTTTAATTCTAGTAGTCAGAGAAATTCAATAGGGAGGGTTCCCCTTTCCTCTGATTTGTTTTTGTTCAGGCCCTCAACGGATAGGCTGATGTCCGCCAACATTGGAGAGAGCAATCTGCTCTACTGAGTCCATGAATTCAGATGCTATTCTTATCTGGAAATACCCTCAGAAATACATCAGCTAAGTGTTATCTGGGCATTCAATGATCCCTCAAGTTCACACATAAAATCAATCGTCACATATGTGTTCTTTATATATGTTAAAACAATTCTGTTACATTTTGTGTCTGATAATTTAATATCATAATCTTTATGTCTCTTCCCTCTCCCTCCCTCTCTTTCTCTCTCTCTCTCTCTCTCTCTCTCTCTCCCTTTTTTTTATTTTGGTTCTAATGATTGAACCCAGGGACACTTTACCACTGAGTTACATCCACAGGCCTTTTAAATTTTTATTTTAAGATAAGATCTCACTAAGTTGCTAAGGTCGACCTAGAACTTAAGATTCTCCTGCCAACCTTCTGAGTAGCTGGCATCATAGCCATGTGCCATGCCTGGTCTTCCTTGTCTCTTTAGTGAAACTCATGCTGAATTGTTTTCTTTCACATGTTCATTGATTGCTTCATGTACATAAAAGACATTTTGAAAACATAATCTGAAGGCTTAATAAAAGATATTTGTCACTCAGTTGATTGTGATCACTGTGAGTATAAGATCACCCTAAACTAAACTTAAAGCTGGAATATTCAGTAGAATTTTATTTGACTGTCAGATTCTCCTAAAGATTCTTTAACTCCCAGTTGAGGAACACTGATGTAGGATGGATCTTTTAAAAAAAAATTCTCACATTCTTTAGGCCTGGGCTTTATTTTACTTTCCTAACACCACATGCAAATTAGCCAATCACAACAATTTTTTAAGGAAGAGTTTTTAAATTTTATTCAGCATATTTTGTGTTGCATATTGAACAGTTATAACATGATGTGAAATCTGTAATTCTTAAAATAGAAACATGATCCCCTCTTCTACAGATTTTTTAGAGATTAGATGCTTAAATTCAAGCATAAACTTTACTGAGGGTTTGAATTATAGGAAATTTAGACCCTTTATCTGTATTTCTTCCTAACATGAAACATCTTCCCATCTTCTTGGGCTCACAGTATACGCATAATACCAAACTGGTTTTCTTCTTCCTTGTTACTGTAGATAAGACACTTATCTTCTAATTGACATTTTTTGACCTATCTTTTGTAATTTAGATATGTTTCCAACTTTTTAGTATTAGATCATTTTTCTGAAAAATAACATTAAAATTAGTATGAAGTATTAAATAGAAATGGACTTGATATATAGAATCTTACTATTGTGGGGAAGAAATCTATTTAACACATTGAAGAGTGCATTTTCTCAAACAGAAAGCACAAACAGTGAATATGTGTGATGAATTTGTGATGTCAGTTATGGTTCTATTGTTGCACAGAAATAACAGAGTAAAAATAATTCAAATTCTTTCATTGTGCTTGAACTTCCCAATGAGTAATGCTATCTCTTCCATTTTGTCTTTGGACTCCAGTGTATCTTTTATGTTAATTTATCATGTTTAATAGGTGAGAGGTTTGTGTTTTGCCTTAGAAAAGAATTGATAAAATTTGCATTGTACAATACCCAAGAGATGACGATGGAATTTTCTTTCTTTGTTCATTTTTCTATTGCAGTGTTCTGAAACATCTTATCAATGAAACTCTAACAGAAAGACTGCCTAAGAGATCATACTGTTTTTCAATTCATAGGAATCTGTGACATACTAAAAGCTTATGATTGTCAAATGACTTTAATTATTCAGAATATACCTGTGTAAAATGTACTTTAGCATATTGGTATGACATTTACATGTAAAACAGAGGAGAATAAGAACATAATTTAGTACTTATAAATTTCCCAAACTCCTCCAATAAAAATGCATTAAAATGCCATTGGAAATTTCATGAAATATATTCACCATTCTTCATTTGCATTACTTATAATAAACTGTAAGTTGTCTTTGTTTCTTTACAATATATGAGAGATGGTTTTCATACTTTTAAAAAAATCTTTTTAGTTGTAGATGGACACAATATCTTTATTATTTTGTGTGGCACTGAGCATCAAACCCAGGGCCTCACACCAGCAAGGCAAGCACTTCTACCACTGAGCTACAGCCCCAGTCTGGCTTTCATACTTTTAAGTAGAATTTCTTTTCTTTTTCAATACCTTTGCAGATGACTAATAGAATTATTTTGAATTTTTTCATTTAATATTCTATTTTGGGTGTGAATAACTGAGAAAAAATTTATGTCAAAATATGACTTGTATGGGCTGGGGTTGTGGCTCAATGTTATGTAAAGCACTTGCCTAGTGCACGTGAGGCCCTGGGTTCCATCCTCAGCACCACATAAAAAATATAAATAAATAATATAAAGGTATTGTGTCCATCTACAACCAAAAAAATTTTTTTGAAAAAATGACTTATGTGCTAATAGTTTACATTTGTACAGGTCTACATGATTTATAAAACAATAACTTCTTTGAATTTCTCACCCTTATTAGTATATTTACATTAAAAGAGCTTCCTGGAGACATAATATTCTAAATAATAGATGGAATTTTAGACTGGCAGACAGGTAGAGCTGGTGTGTGTGCATAGGAATAGGCTCACCTATTTTTTTTTTTTTTTCATTTGGTTGTGGGAATTGAACCCCAGGGGTTCTTGAACAGTGAGCCACATCCCAGGCACTTGTTTATATTTTACTATACAGACAGGATCTCATTGTGTTGCTTAGGGCCTTGCTAAATTGCTAAGGCTAGTTTTGAACTCATGATCCTCCTGTCTCAGACTCCTGAGCTGCTGGGATTATAGTCGTACACCATCTTGCTGGGCTCAGGCTCATTTTTCTGATCACCAACTTCCCACTCCATTTATATAGGGCTTAGGCATCCAGTGTAGTCTTCGTGTACACAGAGCTGTGTGCACTGAGTGCTGATAACAAAAAATATAGGCATCACACAAAAGGTGAAGAAGAAAAATTTTGCCTACTCATTTTCAGAGAGAATTTCTATTAAAACTTCAGAATTCTACAAATGTAATCCAACTTGATACATATTGTATATGTGTACACACTTGAACTACAATGACATATTTCTATATTTCAAATGCTTCTGAAACCTAGCCTAATTTTTTTTTCTATACTAGGCTTTGAACCCAGAGATCCTCCACTACTGATCTCCACTGCCAATTCTTTTTATTTTTTACTTTGAGACAGGGTCTCACTAAGTTGCCCAGTCTAGCCTTGAACTTGAGATCTTCCTGACTCTGCTTCCTGAGTTGCTGGCATTACCAGTGTTGAAAACAGCATTCTTAATGCTGTTCAATTTTTAAATAAAATCAATCCAAAGTCAATTTGTTGCCCATATCTGACAGAGCGTTTATAATTTTTCCTACTGTCATTTTAATTCACCTTTACATATTATAGAATAAAATAATTCAAGAATAAAGTAATTTTCATATAGGATTTAAAATAATAAAAATACACAATGTACTACAATGGTTATATTATTTCAAGGCTTAAGTTGTAGTGCCAAACATATGATTAAATGCATTAAAAAGAAGTAATTCAATGACTAATTATAAGAAATGCCAATCTTAAATTCTGATGCAATATTAACATATTAAACCTTCATAATTTTTATTATTTATTTATCTATTTATTTATTCATTGTGGTACTGGGGATCAAACTCAAGGGCAATCTAATAATTATATCACTCTCTCCTTTTTTTTTTTTTGTGAGACAGGCGGGTCTCCTTAAATGCTACAATGCTGGCCTTAAACTCAAGAGTTCTCCTGCCTCAGCCTGTGTAGTCTCTGGGATTATATTCATGTACCACCATGTCCAGCTATAGTTTCATTTTAGTCAACAGAAAACAATTTTAAATTATTCTGTTTAATATCTCAACAAATTTATGTTAGAAACACATTATAGACCTATTTATACAACCTAATATCCTGTGGAAAGCAAACAGTTCAATTAGACTTCAAGACGATATCTTTTTTAATAATATTCTTAAGTGACATAAGACAACTAATACGTTGTAATCAATGTAGAAGAGAAAAAAAAATCAATCCATTACATATGATTTGAATTTTTCTAACCTATTAATTAATTCAGACTGCAGTTGGCAATACTTATTCCTTAGAAAATTAAATTCACTGATATATGTAGGAATAGTATTATATTTATAGATAAGCAAGATATTTTGTGTCTGAATTAAGAAGAATAGGAATTAAAATGATTCATCAGAAATTGAGTTAACCTTTATGATATTTAATGAAATCTTACATATTTAAAAAATTGAAATTTTCCATTCCAAAATCATTTGCTTTTCTTGTATCTTATAGAATATATTGAAAGTTCATCTCTGCCTTCAAAATGAAAGTTTGCTTTTAGGAATATGAAAAATATCAGGCATGTAGTATAGCTCAATGATAGAGTATGGCTTAGATGTAAAAGGTCGTGAGTTTAATCCATAGCACCCCAAAACAAAATGTAGCAAAAGAAAAAAAAAAAAAATAAAATATGCTGGTAAACACAGCACTTGTACAGTTTTCTGTCTTGGTGATGATAAATAAAAAACCTGGGTTGTCTTAGATTCTTTAGTAAGAATTCAGCCTAATAGCATAACAAAGTATAAATAGTTTCTTTTTGGTCCTTCTTCGGCAAGGTCAATACTGTACTTAAAAATACAAGCTGTGAAGATGCAGAATATTCAGATATCTCTCTTCTTTGGTCTAATGAGCATGTATTATGAGGAGAAGAGCAAAGATCTGTTACAGGCTTGTGGTGGGAGTTCTTCCGTCTCCTCTTTGAACTCTAGTAGCTAACAGACATGTACCCAGAGTTCTCTGTCAGGGTCAAAGGATCTCTCCTCCAGGGAGAACAACCCTGTGGGTATCTGAGACAAGGGCAAGCACAGCATGAAAAGAAGGACTTGGAAGCAGACTTCTTTTTTCCTTCCCTTTGGGAGTGTAGTGGAAACACCGCGGCTTGACAGATCATGCCATTTTATAGAACCTTTGCCTTTTAAGCTATTAAAGAACTGATAAAAAGCAAAGGTTAATAAACTCTCCTCGCTCACTTTATACTACTGAAAATTACTTCTCTCTGACTTGTAAAATCTGCTAATGTTTTATCTTAAATATGTCTTAAATCTGTCTGATCTTCTCTATTACTACTTTCCTAATGCAGATCATGATCAACTTCTTCATGGATTATTATAACAGCTCACTACATTGCCTGCAGTCTTAAACCCTTTAGTTCTTCTCTCCATAAAAACACTAATCACATATCCTAAAATATACACCATCCTAAAATGTATTGTTCCCACTAATAGAAAAATTTCAAGTCCTTTACACTGAAGCACACTGCATGGCACATATGTACAGTTCAAATATTTATAGAGGGAATAAATAGATGATCAGTGAACAAAGCAAGAAAGGCAAATAAGGCACTACCTAATCAAACTCTGAACTGCTTTTCCTTCTTCATTTCTCATCTTTTTGTTGATACTTTTTGTCTCCCCCATGGGTCCCCTCTTTTGGATCACCCCCTCTTCCTTTGCCCAACAGACATTGCATCAATCTTTACCACTCAACTCAGAAATCACATTCTCAAAGATGTTTCCATGATTTCTTGCCTTCATTTCCGCATAGTGTTTCAAATTTTTAAGAATCTCCCCCAATGTTATTGCATGTTGCTTATGTCCATGTCTATTTTTGAGCAAATTTCCATTGCATTTTAGTATGTTATTTTCCCTAAACTTAGACTGATTTCCTTGAGGACACAGAGTGCATCATACATAAATGTTTTTGCTTTCCGCCATGAAATCTCCTCTTCTCCCTCATTTATGATCCTTATTGAACAGTTCCTTATGAAACGAATGCATAACTGGGTACCTTAATAATTCTAAACAATGATTATATTTTCCTAGTCTCTGTGTATTGAGGAGGTGTTATAAATGAATACAATTTTTGCCTGTTTAAATTTTTCAGTAACTTTTACCAAAAATATAAATTTATTCTGCTGGAAGTTTTCATATAGTATATATTAATAAACATTACCCCTTTTTTCCTATTCAAAAATACCAAAGACATTGACAATCTACATATATACTTTAAAGGAAAATCTTGACATCATTGATTATGCTTTGTTCAGATACCTGGAGGTTTTTCTTTTTATATTTGACTGAAATTATCATTTCTTATTGAACAGCATACAAATAATATTGTCAACAAAGTTTCATAGATGGTGTGACAGAATTAAATGTACTAACATTTCTTACATGCTGTTTTATTACTTGCTAATATCGGTTAGGACATTTTAAGTTGGTAGCGTAAAGACTCAGGACATAGCAACAGATAAGATAAACTATTCACATCTTATTCGATATATTTTATGGAGTGAGACAGTAAAGTGCATGGAAAAAATATTATAACTGCTCAATGATACATTCCCAGAGAGGAACAGAGTATATACATGTACATATACATATACATATAGCATGGTATTTGTGGAACCGTGTTAGTTAGGATGGTCAGGAAGATCTTCCAGGGCAGGCAGATTTTGTGAAGAAATATGAATGATAAGAAAGCCACTAGAAATAAAGAACAGTGTGTCAGACACAAGTAGAGCAAGTATAGAAGCCCTGTGTAGGAATGGACTTGGTGATGCAGAGATGATAGAAATGTGAATCAAGAGAAGTGTAGTAAGAGAGGTGTTGGGGAAGTACACAGAGGTTAAAACAAATGCTTAAGCCTAAGCCTATAACCTCAGAGACTTAGGAGGCTGAGAGAGGAAGATCTCAAATTTGAGACTAGCCTTAGCAACTAAGGGAGGTCCTAGGCAATATAAGAAGACCCTATCTCAAATTTTTAAAAAAAGGTTAAAACAGCTAAGGATGTAGCTCAGTTTTAAAGTGCCCCTGGGTTCAATCTCCAGTGCCAAAATAAATGAACAAATAAAAATAAAACAAATATTTAGTTTGCATTATTTTTGCAGTACAAGCCACAGGATGATTTTCATCAGGGAGTAATAAAAAAAATAGTATAAAGGAATTGATGTTGGCTTCAAATAATGAGATATAAGGAATGAAAGAAGATGAGAAACTGGGTAAGTGAATGGTAATGTCATTTAATAAGAGGGAAAATATTCTGGGGAAAAAACTATGCAGAGAATGAAGATCAAGAATTGAATAGAATCATTTTGAGTTTGAAAAGCTTATTATTAAAAATTCAGTGAATATATCTTCTAAGAGCTGTGTCAACAGATCAATTATGAGAACCTTAGGATAGCATAATACATGTTAAATTATTAATATGTACTGTGATTTAATGTGTTACCTTTCTCAAGTAATGTATTTGCATTTTGATGAGATTTTACTAAACACTTCAACCCAGGTAATTTCTATAACACTCACCATACCAGTCCCATGAAAGATCATAGGGGTTGAATGCTGGGCTGGGATCATCATTCTGAAGTACATGGACACTTCACCACTCTACTCAGGAGCCTTACTATGGTCCATTACAGAAGTTCTCCTCATCTCCTTGCCCAAGATTGTTGCTTCCACACTCACACTTCCTGAAAAAAACCCTGGAAAGAGGAAGTCCTCACTCATCAAGAGATTTTGCTGATGAAATTTTTAAAGATTTTGGAAATGTAATCAGTAGTTAATTTGGAGTCAACTCCTTTCATGCAGTAAAGATAATAGGCTTCTAATAATTGTTAAGATATTATTAAGATATTTTAGGATGTTTTAAAATAACAGTAACATGTTTATAATATAAAACTAGATTTTTGTATTTTTAATTATTTTAAGCAAAGGAACACTTTTACTCTCCAAATAGTTTACTCTCCAAATAGTTTTTCAGTGTCAGAAAACATCTTTAAAATAACAACAATGGTGCAGGATATATTCATCTCCCATATTGAAACAAATAATGTTGGACCCATTGCTTAATAGTAGAGCTAAGAAGATGGGAAATAATTTGTGAGGTCAGGGAACATGAAGCAGAATGTCAGTTCCTTCTTCTCACCTACCAGTAGTCCTTATTCATGGTGGGGATATGAACACATTCCAGGGTCAAGTCTGCTCTAACCTTGTTTGATTCATTTTTTTGGATAATGAAGTTTTACTTAAATTTTTATTATAATCCTTACAAGGCACATACTGGCTTCCTTGTTTTTCTTATATTTATGACTATGTAGCTATTATAACAAAAAATGACTGTATTGCTCAGTATTAATTACATTCTTTCATAGTCCAGCATGAAGGTATTTAAAACAACTTATTAAAGGATGAAACCGAGAAGAGAGTCTCAAAATTTATCAACCATATTGCAATGGTGTTGAATTATAATTGAAAAGAGAATTTGATAATTTTAATTCAGAATTTAAAGACAAGATTTAGTTCATTCAGTTTTATCATTTAGCTACTGCTCTATAAGAATCCACTCTAAAGCTTAAGGGTTGAAAGAAAAAATGTTTTTTTGTTTTTTTTTTAATTTCTCTTGAGTTTAGAGGTCATCTGGGCAGCTTTACTTTTGTACAATCTGTTTATTTCAGTTGGGCTTGTTTAAGCATCTCCATTTGATGGATGACTGGACAGCTGCAGTCTGGCTCACCAAAATGGTATATCCTTGGGTTTACCCATGGTTTATTAGAAGTGAATCCAAAAATGGTTCTTTCAAAATTTTAAGACACCTGTTAACAGAATTACTATATATTACTTAATTTTGAAAAGAGTATACACAGAAGTATTTGTTTAAGTAAATTAAGGAAAACATGATTCCAAAATTTTGATTGGTCTCCATGTTTCATAGTTTATAAATGATGTAATCTAGTTAAATTTCAATAAATTTTCTGAAAAACATAAATTAAAAGAAGGTATTTTCATTTTAAATAATTTAGTAGAATCTTTATGAGTTTCCATCACAAAATACATTCAAAAGATAAATAGTTCTCATCTAAAAATGTGTAATCAGCAAAAAAAAAGAGTAAATTCACATAATAGCTAGAGAATACAATCTATGAGTTATATATTAAAAATTTATATTGTAATTCTAAAATCATCTTTCTAATTATAAGTTAATATGTAAATTATAGAGATTAGGAAGTATAGAATTACCAAAAGAAAATGGAAAGCATTCACAATTTTATTATGCATAAATTAACCAAATTAACCTTGGGATCATATAGAGTATACAGAATTGAAATTGCATTTTGTCTTTAATTTTATGTGTTTGGAATAATTAGCTGGAAAAATTTTGCAAACAGTTTTAAATGCAAAATTTTTATAATGTGGAACATACAGAAACACATGTTTAATGAGCAGTTTCCCAGGTAGATAAAATAATTTAATTTATCTTGGACTTCAGTTCTTTTTAAGTATTTCTTTTGTCTTTAAAAGCAAGACCATGCATGTTGCTGAATACGTTCTTTCTGATACTGATATACTTCCACAAGGGGACACAAATCCACATCTCTGCTTCTACCACCTTAATCCAATTCAGAGTGCTCTTTCTCTGTCTACCTACTTCTAACCACTGGCTATATTTGAATTGCTGCCAGTTTGAGAAGCTACCTAAAAGTTTGAATTGTTTTTATATTCATTGTGCTTATTACTATGAAGGGTGATTTTTAAAAACTATTTGTTAATATGTTTCTTCTGCAGCAAATTATAGGTGTATATATGTTACCTTTTTCTATTGAAATATCAAGTTTCAATTATAAAAGGAATTTCTATATAATAATTAACCTTTTCATAAAATGACTTTCCCGTATATCTCATCTGATGTTTTTCTGTTTGGATTTATGCTTGAAATGCCTTCCTTGCCCAGAGTTCAGAAAAGTCATAATATCTTTTTGATTTCTGTTATGACAGAGATAGTTTTTAAAATGTGATGTTGCATGAATTTTTATTAATACGTGTAATAAAAACAAGGGCATGGCAGAAAATATAGAGTTGAAATATTAAATAAAAGATGAAATGATAATAAGGGAGGCTTCAAAATATGATGCTAGTGGGTCACTGCACATAGGAATTCATCCTGATAGGAACTGTCTATTCTGGCACCTTTATTCGTCAGGTTGATTAGCTGTCACGTGTGGTAACTTGGTAGACTGCATATTATCATAAAACTTTCAAAATCAGACTCAAGGCCAAAGCATATCATAGCTATTTCTTCTGCATGAGACCATTTGAAACCAATAGCTACTCTTTAACTCTTCTCATCTCTCTAAACATTGCACACTTTGCACAATCTATGATTGCCTGAAATTGGTAAACTACCTCATTTTATTTTATATTTCTACAGAGATGACCTAAGCATATAACTCCTTATGAAGATCTATGCTTGAATAAGTTCTGCCAGAATGCAGAATCAGGGAAGAAATAGATTTAGGGTTCACATACATATCAAGGTCAAACCCATTAGAAACAAAGCCTAAACTGATATTGATATAGTGGAAAGAGTCCCACTGATATAACATTTTAAGTAGCAGATTCTTTTGTGACAAAAGCTACTTTTGTATTTTAGATTCTTTGTAAGAATTTAAAGAGAGAAGCAAAAATCTTATCTGAAGAAATTTTGGTATTCTCATTTAATAAGGCAAATTTTCAAGTTCATAATTAATAAATGAGTCATGTCTTGCTCATATTCTGAAATATAAAGAATAAAATAGAAGTACATAGAAGGCAATTTAAAAATTTTAATCTGTGAATATATAAAATACATTATTTCACAGGAAAAAGGAAATTATAAACACTAGAGAAAACTCATGTCAACTTTAAAATAAAGTAATAAACCATTTTTGAAGCTTATTTGTTTTCTCCTGTAATAATTGTAAAAAAAATGTAGACATTCCTCTATGTAGAATAAAACAGAAATCCTTCATTTTATTTGGTTCACGTTTCTAAAAATTGACTTTGGTGTATTTTATTCAAAGTAGAATGGATTAGGAATTGTTGCACTTATTTACATTTTTACTGTTATATTCACACATGAAAACCACAGAATACATAGGGATTTCAATAAATAATGACTATTCATTCGTAAATAATAATTCTAATTTTTTTTGGAAGATTATGGGGGAATCAGCAAGATCTGAAGTTATTTTAGGCAAGAGCGAATAGACTATAATTTCAATAAGAGGTTGAATAATGATAAAAGAACAAAGCTTACTGGGTTTATTTAGCTTGGAAGTCAATCATGCAGACACAAAAACAATTTATAGTCTTCTTGCACACACCTAACACTCAAGACAAAGTACTGTTTTTGACTTATGATTTTGAATTTGTAAGTATTATTTTTTTGTGGGGAAAAGAGCTAGAAGGAAAGAGGAAATATAACTCAAAATTAGTAAAATTAAAAGGGCAAATTGTTTGTAAAAATAGAGACTGGGAGGTCAAACTCCTGCCTAAACTAAGGGTAATAAAAAACTAAAATAGGACAAGACAACCAAAATGTACCTCTCAAAGCTGGTTAGAACAGGTGATAAATTTTGGGGGGAATATATAAGTTACAAGAGCAGAAGGAAACGAAAGAACAAGGCCCATGTAAATTAGACAGAGTTATTGTGGTGGAAATGTTCTCAACAGCATGGTCTATTTCCAAAAATGATAATTCGTATTTATACTTTATTAATACCAACATAAGATCTAGGATAACAGACCCAAATTTCCTGAGTCACTGTGGATAAAGCAGCTAAGTACAACCATGGTGCACCCTTGAGGTTATAGAAAAGTCTGAGTTTCAGTTATCTAATAAGATATTAGACCTATATAATTTTCATTAACATTTCAGTATTGTTTGAAAAATGTGAAAAAATATCTGATCACAGTTTTAAAAATAATAATGTATCAGATTAACATCAAGCAATCAAGTGTTACTGCTTGAGTTTCACCTTTTTAGGGAAAATTTTGTGGAAAAGACATTTTCAAGCTATGAAAATCAAGAGCTCTGATTAGAGTAACCACATAATTTACTGTTCAAGTCAAAACACACTTGTGGAATAAAGAGACACTAAAATGATTGGCCAAAATTCATTGTGTTCTCCTTTTTTTCCTGTATATCCTCTTACTATTTTTACATAAGCCTGCATACGTTTTAATTAGAGAAAAAACCTAATATATACTTTTATACATATTCAAAAAAACAGAAGTTAATGAAGAATGAGCCAATCCATTTTTATCTGTATTTGCCTGATAAAAGCATCAGTACACATGCCATAAACTTGGCAATCTTTTCTAATATCGAATATTATAAAAATTTGACCAGAAACTATATAGAAATTGGAATGCAGGGTTATACATTTAGTGCAAAATTCAAGATAAGTCTTAAGAAAAATAGATAAGTAGAAATGAGAAGATATATAAACAGAAGGCATTTTGTTTGGGTAACCTAAAAATTAATTCTGAGGAAAAAAGAAGTATAAACAATAATGTAGAAAAATATCCTAAAATCTGGTTTGACTTTTGTGTTTTCTTCATTCTAGACTACATTGATGCTATTACAGAGATGTTATTATACATTGATTAGATATTATTAGGTAATAGTAAGCCTTACATAAACGTATGTAAGAGAAAGTAAAGAAAAATTAAACTTCTTGCAACAAAGGTTGTTTTTATTCATTTTTTTTTCTGTTGCTGTGCCTAAGGATCCAACCAGAACAACTGTAGAGGAGGTAAAGTTTATTTAGGGGTTCATGGCTTCAGAGATCTCAATCCCTAGACAGCAAGCTCCCTTCCTCATGACTCAAGGTGAGGCCCAATGTCACGTCGGAAGGCTATGGTAGAGGGAAACAGCTCACATAATGATGATAAAGCAGAGAGAGAGACTCCATTCACAGGATACAAAATATATATATACCCTCAAACCATGCCCCAATGCCTCAGCTCTTCCAGCCACAACCCAGCTGCCTCCAGTTACCACTCAATTAATCCCATCAGGTAATTAATTCACTGATTGGGTTAAGGCTCTGGTAACACAATCATTTCTTCTCTGAACCTTCTTGCATTGTCTCACTTGTGGGCTTTTGGGGGACACCTCACATCCAAACCATAACAAAGGTAAAATTTTAAAATTGCTTCAATAATATATCACATGTATTTTTGTTTGAAACCCAAGTAAGTCAACTTATTTTTCAACTTATTTTAATATAATAATATTAAAAATACTAGATCTGGGTTCTTTGCTTGAAAGGTGTATTCTACAGTTTTCTCACATATAGAAGAGATACAGAGGACAACCTGACACATTCTTCTTGAAATACTTCCACATACAGTTTTAAGATGAATATTAATTAGCACACATCATCAATATACATCAGATCTGCCATATACTAACAGTGACTGAGAGTTTTAACATGCGCCTTTATTATTTTGATAACCAGTTTATTCAGTCATCAAAGTGTATTTGTGCATGCGCGTGTGTGTGTGTACAAGAAAAGATTGATCTTGTTCCCTGCCTCAGTCTTCTTTCTGAGATTCCCTTCTAGCTTGGGTCCTTCTCTTTGCTTCCTCCTGTGATCCATTGTGGTGCAAACAACCCTAAGTCTACTTTCTGCACTTCTGCCCAGAAAAGGGAAGTTTTCCCCACTCCCCCACCTTCTTAGGTCTTCTGTCATCCTGAAGACACTCTAAGAATAAGTATCAGCTCTCACTGAAAACAGAAAAACAGTCTACTACTGAGGCTATTTTTCCTTTTAAGACTCGAGGACTTTTTGTTTTCTTTTAGCTCCAGTAGCAAAAGTATAGGAGTAAAACATTTGAGATAGTTTGTGTCTACACTTGACAGTGGCCTACTCTTTATGAAATAAGAGAATGGAAGTGACATCATCACACACATATATCCTTTGCAAGAGTTTGCCAAGCAGCACATCTCAAACTTAACAAGTCAGAATCAATTTGGTGGATCAAAATTTCTTGAAAACTATACTTTAAACATACTTTAATTGAAAAGTTGATTCCTCAGTGAATCTTTGTTAGTAAATATTACTTTGCAAAAAATTTGTTTATACACACAAAAAAACTTTCATTTACATAATAATGGGACATGGCACTGTGATATAAAATGTATTTCTTACTCTAGTCCCAGAACAGAGGAATGAAAGCTGGGACTTGATATTTTCTATGGCTGAGCTGTCCAACATGGTAGCTAGTAGTCACATGTGGCTGTTATACTTACACATATATTCATTAAAATTACATAAAATTTAAAAATCAGTCCCTTAACCACGCTAACCATATTATGAGTTCTCAGTAATCACTTCTGGCTACTGTACTTAGTTGAATCTAGAGGTTTGCTTAAGGCAGGGATGCCCTCTTTCACCACTTCTATTCAACATCCTCCTTGAGACTCTAGCCAGAGCAATCAGACAAACCAAAGAAATTAAAGGGATACGAATAGGAAAAGAAGAACTCAAACTATCCCTGTTCGCTGATGACATGATTATATATTTAGAGGAACCTGGAAATTCCACCAGAAAACTTTTAGAACTCATAAGTGAATTCAGTAAAGTAGCAGGTTACAAGATCAATGCTCATAAATCCAATGCATTTTTATACATAAGTGATGAATCTTCAGAAAGAGAAATTAGGAAAACTACCCCATTCACAATAGCATCGAAAAAAATAAAATACTTGGGAATCAATCTCACAAAAGAGGTGAAAGACCTCTACAATGAGAACTACAGAACACTAAAGAAAGAAATTCAAGAAAACCTTAGAAGATGGAAAGATCTCCCATGTTCCTGGATAGGCAGAATTAATATTGTCAAAATGGCTATACTACCTAAAGTGCTATACAGATTCAATGCAATTCCAATTAAAATCCCAATGATGTACCTTGCAGAAATAGAGCAAGCAATTATGAAATTCATCTGGAAGAATAAAAAACCTAGAATAGCTAAAGCAATCCTCAGTAGCAAGAGCGAAGCAGGGGGTATTGCAATACCAGATCTTCAACTCTACTACAAAGCAATAGTAACAAAAACGGCATGGTATTGGTACCAAAATAGACAGGTAGATCAATGGTACAGAATAGAGGACATGGACACAAACCCAAATAAATACAATTTTCTCATACTAGGCAAAGGGGCCAAAAATATGCAATGGAGAAAAGATAGCCTCTTCAACAAATGGTGCTGGGAAAACTGGAAAACCATATGCAATAGAATGAAATTAAACCCCTATCTTTCACCCTACACAAAACTCAACTCAAAATGGATCAAGGACCTTGGAATCAGACCAGAGACCCTGCATCTTATAGAAGAAAAAGTAGGTCCAAATCTTCAACTTGTTGGCTTAGGATCAGACTTCCTTAACAGGACTCCCATAGCACAAGAAATAAAAGCAAGAATCAACAACTGGGATAGATTCAAACTAAAAAGCTTTCTCTCAGCAAAGGAAACTATCAGAAATGTGAAGAAAGAGCCTACCGAGTGGGAGAATATCTTTGCCAACCATACCTCAGATAGAGCGCTAATTTCCAGAATCTATAAAGAACTCAAAAAACTCTACACGAAGAATACAAATAATCCAATCAACAAATGGGCTAAGGAAATGAACAGACACTTCACAGAAGAAGATGTACAAGTAATCAACAGATATATGAAGAAATGTTCAACATCCCTAGTAATAAGGGAAATGCAAATCAAAACTACCCTAAGATTTCATCTCACCCCAATTAGAATGGCGATTATCAAGAATACAAGCAACGATAGGTGTTGGCGAGGATGTGGTGAAAAAGGAACACTCATACATTGCTGGTGGGGTTGCAAATTAGTGCAGCCACTCTGGAAAGCAGTGTGGAGATTCCTCAGAAAGCTTGGAATGGAAACACCATTTGACCCAGCTATCCCACTCCTTGGCCTATACCCAAAGGACTTAAAATCAGCATACTACAGAGATACAGCCACATCAATGTTCATTGCTGCTCAATTCACCATAGCCAGATTGTGGAACCAACCTAGATGCCCTTCAGTTGATGAATGGATAAAGAAACTGTGGCATATATATACAATGGAATATTACTCTGCAATGAAGAATGATAAAATTATGGCATTTGTAGGCAAATGGATGAAATTGGAGAATATCATGCTAAGTAAGATAAGCCAATCTCAAAAAACTAAAGGATGAATGATCTCGCTGATAAGCGGATGAGGACATATAATGGGGGTGGGAGGGGTTAGCATTAGGTTTAGGGTTAGGTTTAGGGTTAGGGATAAGGAGAGCGGTAAGAATGAAGGAAAGAAGGACTGTATAGAGGGAAAAGAGGGGTGGGAGGGGTGGGGGGGAAGAAAAAAAAAATAAGCATCATTGCCCTATGTAAACGTAAAAAATAAATAAATAAATAAAACCACAAAAAAAAAAAAAAAGAAAGTTCTACAGGGTGGTGCTGCTCCAAAAGAATCTAATACTGTGTTTATAAAAAACTTTTATATCTTCAATGAATACAAAACAAATAATGTCCAACAACTAATGAAGTTTGTGGTGGGTTTTTCTTTTGCTACTATAAAGTTTTAAGCAATAGCAGTTAGCTAGTTGTACTAGGTAACATTGACCTATTCAAAGAACTTCATTGCTTTATTTAAATGTACAACATCAAGAACTATAAGGTAGTAAAGAGCATTGATTAGTAGCAGGGCATTCAAATCCCTTTTCTGCTTATATGAATTTGGAAAACTTACCTCAATTTTCTCATCTGTAAAATGATTATGATATGTATATTATCTATCTCTTAGTACTAAAATTATAAAGTGATTTTTATATTATAAATTTATACTTACAAAAACCTAAGATAAAATGGGCTACAGTAAGTGGTAACTGTTAGCATTTTAGGTTCATTTTTTTGTGTAGAATTTTGTTTGTATTAAATATAAATAAATAGATGCCTATTTTTACATACCTCTAATAGGTATTAATTAATTTGTGAAGTATTTTAAGAAAATATGGTGCCAAGTTGTGATCTTTAAAATTTTAATTTGATTTTTTTAACATTATTCTTCCTTTTTTGTGCAATTCTGGGCATCTATGTTATAAGCAAAAGGCAACCACTGCAAATCTCTGAATGTTGTTTACTTTTAGCATTTTATTTATATTGTTTTAAATTATTTAGGATAAGATGATTGGAAACTTTGGAAATTTAGAAAGTAAAGGCTGATCCAAGGTGAAAATTGAAATTATTTACAGGTAAGAAAACAGATTTGATAGTGCATTAACGCATTGTGAGCTCTGGTTTCCAGTCCAAGGTGCCCTATTAACTCATCAATAACAATAGAACAAGTTACCTAAACTTCTAAGTCTCATTTTCACCACCTAGAAAGCTAGCATAATAATATGTATATATTGTGAATTGTGATATGAAGTGAAATGATGTATGAAAAAATGCTGAGCAGTATTGAACATGCAGTAAGTGTCCAATACATCTAAGCTCCTAGTATATGACTTAAGTAACAGTAACCGCCTTTTTTGTATAAATAATTTAATACTTGAAGAGCTTGGTTTTCTCCTCAGAAATGAATGGTAATTGTGTCTCTGCCTCTGGTTAGCTATGTGATCTTGAAGAAATGATTCAATGTTACTAGTTCATGATTTCTAATGAAAAATAAAGCAAGTTCGAGGGCCTCCCTAATATCATTTCTGGGCATTTGGTAAGAATTTCAAGACAAATGAAATCAAAGTCATGAGAAGAAATTATATGATAGTCATGAAGGAAACTGAATATATATTTAGGCAAATTGAAGTTCAGAATGCATAAAAACACAAGCTCTCCCCTAGTCAACATTTGCCTGCTCAAAAGTTTGTACAGCATGACAAAGCATACTAGATTTCAGCATTTGTCAAGGAATTTCTCTTAGTAAGTCTCCTGATTACATTTACATTTATATCTTACCTTACTCTGGTACAGAAGGACATGAAACTCATTATATCTCAGATTAGGTGGAGCTATCAAGCACTTATATTGGATGAAAAACTATATGGAGAAACATTTGTGCATGCTTTCTTGGTGTCTCTGATGTGACCTCATATAGTTAGCATTTTTCTATAAAATTTAAGAAATACATGTTAAATATTAAGGTCAAAGTCTTTATTTCTGAGAGTCCTTAGATAGGAAAACAACTTGGTGTGACAGACAGCTTGGCAGCTAGACAATTTATAAATTCCAAAATTTAACTCATCAGTTATAGGCAGGAAACAGGCAGTGCCAGATAAAATTTAAGTGACAAAGCAATAGAGCAGAACGGCAAACACAAACTTCTGATACGTAGAAACTGTCAAGAAGAAGAGAGAAAAGCTGCCCAAGTTATTCTTACTCAGCTTATTTGTGAATTATGGATAGAACCCTTCACTCTACACACAGGGATAGGGAGGGGGAAAGAACTGAGGAAAGGCACAGTGTGCTTTGGAAAAGAATGCTTCCGCATGGGAAATGGGCTCAACATCACTTTTGAAAATGTTTCATTGTTTGTGAAGTAGAATGGATAATTTGGTCTTCTTTATTTCATTGTTGAGTATATAGACTTGGCAAAATACATGAAATCACATGCATTGTGATTTTTTAGCTTCAGAAATAAATGAAGGAGAGTTTTTTTCATATTTCTATAACTTAATAGGTCCACTATTGCACTATACAGATAGCAAATTTTAGATGAACTTGTAAAATGTTAAAATACATGTGATTATCCAAGATTACCAAAGTAACATTTTCCTCGCTAACTCTAGTTGATTAAATTATGATTACATGTATATGATTTATAAGTATGGATATATATTTCAATATAAAATGTGTACTTTATAAATTTTACTATAATCCAATTATATATGCATATATGATTATATGCTAAACATTAATATCACATATATAATTGTATGTAATATATGTACATATAAATACATAAATAACTTTCTTCATTGTGTTCTAAAGATTCAAATCAAATCATTTACCACATATCCCTTGTTTTATCAAAATGATCCCATTCTTTAGGGATGAACTTGAAGAAAGTCTTATTTTGAGTTTGTTTTATGTTGTTTTGTTTTCTTCAACAGCAGATGACTCTGTATCTAAACAAAAACTGTGCTAGATCCCCACAATTAAAAAAAAATGATAATTATAGCCTCAAGATTTATTTTTCATTATTATTGAAATAGCTGACCCCAGAAACTATTTTAAAAGATAGTTTTAAGGATTCTTAATATTATTTAGCTCAACCTCTTTTTCTGAGAAGTAGAATAACTGCGACCCTGAACATACATATCTAGTGAGAGGAAAAAAAGATAAAATTCATGTTTTGTGTCATCTGCAGTTTACAAGGGGGGAAGACTGAAGTATATAATAATTTCCTATAGTCCAGAAAGTATAATTTTAAAGCAACTTTGTAATTATGTTAGTAAGATATTGTGTACAGTTTCTTCAAGTTCAAAATACCAAACATATTAAGCTGGGCTCTATGGCCCACACCTGTAATCTCAGTGACTCAGGAAACTGAAGCCAGAGAATCACAAGTTAAATGCCAGACCAGGGAACTTAGCAAGACTTACCTCAGAAAAAAAAAAAAAAAAGAAGGCCTGGAAACATAGCTCAGTGGTACAGTGCCCCACCGGGGTTCAATCTCTAGTACCCAAAAGAGAAAAAAGCGAACACCAAAAATATTAAATAAAATATGAAGATAATACTTGTAGTTGTTTGAAATGACCAACCTGGAAGGAGAGTATGAAAACCAAACGGAAGCCAGAAACAAAGTGTTGGTTCTGAAGCATGAAGGGATACTGTTTAGCATTTTCCCAGACAGTATCTGCCAATCCTTGCAATCCATTACCTGGCATTACCCGGGCATACCCACATAAGGGAACTAAGAAAAAATCCTGAGTCTAAGTGAGACAAAAGGTCAGTTCAGAAATTTCCTGCTACTTTCACATAATCAAACACATCCACTCATGAACAAACAAACCCAGGGTTCCTTTACTTCCCCAGTTAATAAATCTGGAAAAATCCAGAAAGCAGTAAGAAGTTTAATTTTCTGTCTTAGACCTGGCTGTAGGTGGGGTATACAAAAATATTAGCTTTGTTTTCTATCATTAAATAGTTGGTTTTATAATTATTATGGTGAATCTGAATTCTGCAAAAACCTATCTATAAATTTTGTCCTATGGCAGAATTATAAGCAAATTAGAGATGAACACAATTATTATATATAAAACATTAAAGTAAGATATAAAGATATTCAATGCATAATTTTTTTTGAAAAACTTGGTTTGATTAAAAACGCCAGTTTTGTTTGATAGAAATGCTATGAATATGTTACGTCAAATTGCACAGTTAATTAGACAATATCTCAAGGAAATTTGGAAATAATAAATTTATTCATATTGCTTGCATGGGTTAGAAAGTTTCAGCTAGAATGAAAGTCTACTTGATGTCATTAGTTTGGGGATACTAATGTACTGAGCACTGTAACTCTTGAATAATAGAGTAGTTCGTTCTGTTTTTGCATTTTGAGATGATGATTTATGCATGTCCTTGTGCTAGATAGCACTAAGCATTGCTCCTTCATTAGTGGTTCCCACTGAAAGTTATGTTTATATTCAAAAATTCTGCCCTGGGATGGATCATATTGTGTGAGAAATAATTACAGGGCAAAAGTGGAGAGCCTCTGCTTAAAATGTATTAGAAATTATCTGCTTGATGTGCCTCCCTGTTTCCATAGTGTGATTCTGTCTAATTATCCCTGGGGATCTTCTAGGCTCTCTGACTATTAAGCAGATAATTTTTTAACATTGAGAAATGTTTATTTTCATCTGGATAGTTATTTTGAGCCTGAAAGTCTAAGAAGAATATTTTCCTAATAAAAATATTTAACCATTTACAGTCACCTGTGTATAAATTATTAATTTAGTCCATCAATTGATGGCATAAAAATCACCTTACTGCCCTGATAAATGGATAAAAAGGATAAAGTTAATTTTTATGTTTCCTTCAACCTTGAGATTGTTGTTCCAGAAGACTGTTCTTAGAGAAACTTTACTATTTTAAACATAACAATTACTTGAGCAAAACTTGATAAAATTACTAGTTAACTTTACTGAGGACAGGCTGATAGATGCAAACAAAGTTCCACCCAATTTACGTATTCCATATCCAGATACATAGAATAACTCCCTTTGGTTAGTCTGCCTAGCTTCTGATAACATTTTGAAAAAGGCTCTGCTATTTAGTACTCTTGTAATGAAGTATAAGAATGCTAGTGAATGCCTTTATTATGCATTTCCTCTGTCCAGTTGTTAAGGTTTAGGAAACATTTCAGTTTAGTGTTTTTGCACCAAACTAGAAATCTGATTGCTATTTGAATTAAAAGTGGAAGACAAACATTTTTGTTTCAATTATTTTTGAGGAAATAAAACTATTCACAAAAACTTTGTCACAAGCATATCAAATACTTGAAAACTTAATAGATAGCACTGTGTGTGTGTAAAGGCATAGGTTAGGAATAGTGGATTTGTTCAAGACAAATACAGAGAATGGAAAAGAAGCCTTTAGAAGTAAACACACTCAATACTTCACATAGATGTGGAAAAAATGTGCTTTTACATTTTTTGGATAAGCATATCATTTCTTGTTCCAAAACAATGGATTCCAGGTAGCTTTCAAAAATATAAATAATACAATCATATTTTACTAATTTTTTTGGTTGTGAAATAAAAGATTAAAGTTAAAATTTTTAAGGAAAAGAAATACCAAAACAAATGAACTTAAATATACAGAGTACACCCAAAACAAAACATGACCATAAATCACCATATACTTGTTAGATTTTAGACACACAGTTATGCTTGAGTTTACTAGCAACCCATGAAAATAAGAACACCATCACTTGTTATGACTCAGTGTTCCAGAGATGAAATAAAGTTTCCCCTAGAGTGAGAGGATTTGTATGATATTATGACAAATTCCTTAACATTGTAATTATAAAAAAAAAAAACAAAAAAAAAACAAAAAAAAAAAAACAAGAAATTTCAAAGGGTGACCCATTCTATGTTGTACATGCAATGCTGAAGTTAGATCCTAGGTATGGGGGATTCAAAATAGCATGGTCATGGTGTACATTCTTTGATGGAATGCCTTCACACATCAAACCAGACTAAATTATTATTCAGAGTATCTTTTTCAAATCCTCCCCTACAGACCTGGAGGATCCCAATGTCTCAGTGGCTGAAATCAGGTCTTTCCACTTGCATTTCAACCAAGGGTATCCCACCACCATCTACAGAAGATCTTGTTTGAAAAGGTTGTTCTAGAAAACACACACATGCAAACACACACACGCAAACACACACATACACCCCACACACACACAAATTAAAAATTTCTAATATAAATAGACTGATGGGTGAATACCATATTTAAATTTCTTTCAGGCAGTCTTCTATGAACTTATGCATTTCAGTCAAAGTTTTTAAGTAGATGTTATTTTTTTAAAGATGCTTAAGTTCACAGAAACATTGAATAGAAAGTACAGAGACTTCATGTATACCTCTTTTCCCACATGTATATGACCCCCTTCCCACCATGTGTAGGGCCTCCCCCATTATCAACACTGTACCAGAGTGGTACATTTGGTACCATTGATGGACCTACATTGGCACATAATTATCACCAGAGTTTATAGTTTATATTAGGTTCATTTTTGAATTTTTACGTTCCATAAATTTGAGCCAAGTTTTGATGGCATGTATCTACCATTATAGTGTTGTTAAGGTTTGGATGAGAAGTATCCCCCAAAAACTTACATGTGAGACAATGCAGAAAGGTTCAGAAGAGAATGATTGGTTTGTAAGAGTCTTAACCTAATCAGTGAATTAATCCCTGATGGGATTAATTGAAGTGGTAGGGTATGGCTGGAGGAGATTGGAATTAGGGCGTGGCTTTGGGGTATACATGTTGTATCTGGAGAATGAAGACTTTCTCTGCTTCCTGACCACGCGAGCTGCTTCTGTCCACTACCCTCTCCCACCACAACATACAGCCTCGCCTTGAGCCCTGAGGAATGGAGCTGGCCTTCTATGGACTAAGTAACCAAGCATTAGTGTTTCATTTCATCCCATGTTTGAAGAATAAACAGATTATCTTCACATAGATACATCATGCTTGAGTTTGAAGACATTAATGATATGTAGTCAGTTAATTTTCATAAGATCCTTGGTGGTTGCTTCTGACTTTTAATGCTTTATGAGTATGGTATGTATCAAGGTCCTCAATTGAAGGTTACAGAGACTACTTATACTGACTCAAGCAAAAAATAAAATTTTATTTTAAAAAGTATGAGTAGATCATCAACTATCAAAAGGCTTGAGAATCAAATACAGGGAAAGATCTGGAGAAAATATGTTAAGCTGAAGTCAGGACCTTAGCCAAAATCATGCCACTAAAAAGGAAGGGGTCCCAGTCATGGAACACTGGATCTTTCTTTGCATATTGTAGGCTGCTCCTAAAAACAGAGCTGGTGCTGTCCCAGAAACACGTCTGCCCCACAGCCACCGTTGACCATCAGAACACATGCTCAGCTGACTATATTTCTTTAATGTCCATCTGTCAGTGTATTTCAATTCAAAAATTCTGCAAGGTGTTTCCAATGTAAAAATATAGGTTAGGTGTCTGTATACCAGATGCAAAGGGAGGTTAAAAGTAATCACAGGGCATTTTCAGTTTCAAACATGAGATAAACTCTTCCTCTCATCAAAAATACCTAATATTTAATGACTGCTCCTTCTGCATGAGGCACTGTTGTGTGACTTTTGTCTCATAATGTGGAGAATTTATTAAGCTAAGAGATATTCAACTAGTTATATCAAATATGCAGAGAAGGGTGAAATAATCACTTTACTCCTGTTCCAGAACACATCCCAAGGAGTGTTGTAAATAGAGAGGGAATGGTTTTAGAATAATTTATGATGTTGCTTCCTCTGAGTTAAAATGAAAGTATAATTCTCCCTAAGTTGATGTCCTACATCAAAATTTAGGATTTATTTTCTCTGAAAGCTTTGGTGAAGAATTTTCCATTTGGTTCATATAGATGTTTTTAGAATAATGCCTGATAGGCAACCTGAGATTTCTGTCTTTGGTCACTTTAGCGAGAGCCCAGTGGACCAGCTGCCTATTCTGGTATTCACAACCCCCAGAGAGTAGTGGCATTTAACAAATTGCAGTTTATGTTGAGTACAGAGGATTGTAAATGTCAAATAAACACCCAACTATCTCCATATGTTGAAGACAGTACCATAGAGGTAAAATCTAACTTCATAGGTGCATATATAATTTTAACCTATTTTTTTTTATCCCAGTCATGTTTTTAAACCAGACATCCAGCATCTGAAAAAGATAAGTGAATAGTTTCAGAGCACCAAAGACAGGAGGAAAGAGAGAGAAAGAGGAGATTGAAGACAAGAGATCTGACTTTTTAGAAGTGTGGGTACAAAAAAAGCAAAAATAAAACAAAACAAATAGACACTTGGCATTCTAAACCACACAGTCTCCACATATCCTGGTTGTCTTCACTTCATTACCACTTTTGTCTTTGAAGCACAAAATTCAGTTCCACTCTCTGAAACTACTTGAATAGTCAAAGCAATCCTTAGCAAGAAGAGTAAAGCAGGAAGCATCACAATAACCAGACCTAAAACTATACTACAGAACAATAGCAACAATAATAATACCTGTCTATTTTGGTGGCAAAATGGACTGGAGGACCAATGTATAGAATAGAAGACATAGAGACAAATCCACATAATACAGTTTTCTCATACTACACAAAGGTTCCAGAAACATACAATGGAGAAAAGATAGCCTGTTCAACAAATGGCACTGGGAAAACTGGAAGTCCATACGCAATTAAACCACTATCTCTCACCCTACACAAAACTCAACTCAAAATGGATCAAGGACCTAGGAATTAGACAGACACCTGTGCCAAAAAGAAGAAAAAGTAGGCCCAAATCTTTATCATGTTGGCTTAGGACCAGACTTCCTTAACAACACTCCCAAAGTTCAGGAAATAAAAGCAAGAATCAATAAATGGGATACATTCTAACTAAGAAAATTTTTCTCAGCAAAGGAAATAATCAATATTTCCTACAGAGAGAGCCTACAGAGTGGAAGAAAATCTTTACCACATGCACTTCAGATAGCACACATTCTCCAGAATTTATAAAGAACTCAAGAAACTTAACACCAAAAATACAAATAACTGAGTCAATAAATGGGCTAAGGAACTGAGCAGACACTTCACAGAAGAAGATATACAATCGATCAATAGATGTATGAAAAAATGTTCAACATCTCTAGTAAGAAGAGAAATGCAAATCAAAAATACCCTGAGTTCATCTCACTCCAATTAGAATGGCTATTATTAAGCATACAAACAAAGGTAGTTGTTGGCTAGGATGTGGGGAAAAAGGTACACTCATAAGTTGCTGGTGGAGTTGCAAATTGGTGCAGCCACTCTGGAAAGCAGTATAGAGAATCCTTAGAAAACTTGAAATGGAACCACAATTTAACCCACTATCCACTCATTGACCTATACCCAAAGGACTTAAAGTCAGCATATGCAGTGATGCAGCTACATCAATGTTTATAGCAGCTCAGTTCCCAATAGCTACAACCTAGATGCCCTTCAATAGATGAATGGATAAAGGGAAACTGTGGTATATATACACAATAGAATATCAGTTGGCCATAAAGAATTAAAAAAATATGGCATTTGCAGGTCAATGAATGGAGCTGGAGAATATCATGCTAAGTGAGGTAAGCCAATCCCCAAAAAATCAAAGGCCAAATGTTTTCTCTGATAAGTGGATGTTGATATATAATGGGGGGTGGGAGGGATAAGGCAATAATGGAGGAAATTTGGATTGTGTAGAGGGAAATGAAGGCAGGGGAGAGGACAGGGGGAAGGAAAGATGATGGATTGAGACAAACATCATTATCATATGTACATGTGTGATTACACCAACGGGGTGATTCTGCATTGTGTACAATCAGAGAAATGAAGAGTTGTACTCCATTTATGTACAATGAATAAAAATGCAGATGCATTCTGCTGTCATATATAACTAAATAGAACAAACAATAAAAAGTTTAAAAAACAATGTAACAATGTAGGATGATGAAAATTTAGTAAAACTGACTGATCAGATATAGTTGGTAAAAAACAAAAAGCAAAAAACAAAACAAAAAAACCTCTCTAATCTTTTCCTTTAAACTACTTAGTGTCTAAACAAAGAAGTTGCTGATTTCTTCATAGCAAATTATTTCAGTAGTGCATTTTTAAGTTTTCTTCATGGAACATGATATTTTACTACCTGACTGAAAGTGAATAAACAGAAGTGGAGAATAAAAAGAAAAACAAAACAAAAAAGTCTTAATATTTTAATTGAGGAATCCATTTTGAAATTTTAGTTCTGTGTCTAAATTATGTTTGACTACTCTTGTTTCTTGGACAATCTCTTCCTCCTTATAAACTTTTAGGTTCTCTTTTATCTCTGATTGGCTTTACGTGTCTTCTATGCAAGCTTCTTTGGCCAACCCCACCTGCTCCTCAGCTGTAAGTGTTTAGGATTCTTCCTGCTGTTCTCATCTTATTTACTTTTCTTCCGACATATCTCCATCCATAACCTCTTTGACTAACAACACGGCTCATGAATACCAGGTATCCCACACAATATTCATTCCTGAGGTTTACTTTACTATGGCCAACTGCTTGCATAAAGGACATGCATGTAATTAAATGTGTCATGCAAATGCAGCATGCTTAAACTTTAAATGACTTGCTCATACATACCCTCCCTGAAATTGCCAAGTCTATACTAATGTTCGGTTAAATGTAGGTATCCAGGTACAAGCAGTTGGCTAAACAAAATCAGAGGATTGTTTTAAGAGCAGATAGAAAGACGTGAGAAGGTTAAATGAGTAATAAAGTTTAAAAACTTGTCACAAAAACAAAATATATGGTGTAACTAATGTATTTTAAAATCAAATTCTACTATGTAAAGTTATATTATGCCAACAGATCATAAATACATTTAATTGTAATGTAAGTCTTTTATGCCACTGTATCCCAATTCCTCAAAATTTATTTTGTATATATTTGGAGAGTGATGATGAGATTATAATAATGATGATAATGATGATGATGGAAGGTATTTTGTGGTATTTTTTCTGCTACATTTTAGGTTCTCAGGAAATTTCAATACATAGATTAAAAAGTAACTCTTTACATAGTTCATTAATC
Source organism: Sciurus carolinensis (assembly GCF_902686445.1). NCBI lineage: Eukaryota > Metazoa > Chordata > Mammalia > Rodentia > Sciuridae > Sciurus > Sciurus carolinensis. The sequence goes on along the minus strand of NC_062221.1, from coordinate 102,874,841 downwards.
ACATTTGTAGATTGGTAGCCCAAGGCTGTTGGTGGAGACTCCTAACTCTGGAGATAGCTTTGTTAGGAATGAGTGTGTAGAGTGGAACAAAAAAAGGAAGCTGCTGATCCAGAGGTCTAGTTCATAGAGAGTTGAAAGGAGGGTGAGGTACTTCAAGGTAGAAGAGACAGATTCCTCTTTCACACCCATTCTGGCTTCTCAACCTTAACTTTAGGATGGAAAAAAAAAAAAAAAAAACAGAACAAACAAAAATGCTCTTAATTCCTTTGTGCAACTCAGAAATATCAGGATAATTTCAAGTAAATAATGAGACTATATGCTTTTGAGAATGTGCGCAGGAATGATAGAGAGAGAATAGGATTCTCAGTAAATTAAGAAACAAAGCGGTAACAAGTGTCATTTAGTTCCTGAGCCCACAGGTAGCCAGGAACTGGCTGATCATTGAGGAAAAACGTGTGACAAAAGAATCACAAGTTTTTCTTTCAGACCCTATTGAGGCTGGTGGTCTCTCTCTCTTTCTCTCTCTTTCTCTCTCTCTCTCACTTCTCTCAGACACACACACACACACACACACACACACACACAGCCATAAAACCACAATACATTCCTTTAATCTACTCTGCTAAATAAGAGGGCAGGTCATTTGTCAAGAATGAAGAGGGCAGAGTCAGATTTATGGTTAAAATAGTATCCAGCTTATGTGAGAAAAGCTTCTTCTCAGGAAGTCCCTGAAACCCAGAGCAGTATTTTAAAGCAAGGGAAGTCAACCCTAGGTTTTAGAATGGAAAAAATGTTTTCATGTCTTCAGCCAACATAACTTCATTTAACCTTTCCACATTCTTAGTGGAGAGTATCACATTCCTCTTCACAAATAAAGATGTGGAGAGGATCATCCCTACCCTGAGACTGCATAGTTTAGAAGTGATACTGCTGGCAAGGACCACAAAATTGTGTCCATGTCATTGCAGGGTAACTACACTTAGGTCACACAAAGTGATCACTGAGGATGTTAAATATATTATTCAAATGCTTTGTTTCTTAATCCAATCATTTCTTAAATATCCAAATTGTTGGTTAAAAACAAAACAGAAATTCTAATTCATTGCTGTTGGGAATATAAAACAGTACAGCCATTTTGGAAGACAGTTTGGCAGTTTCTTGCATAGCTAAACATAGTGTTAGCATATGATTTAGCTTTCATACTCACTGATTTTTACCCAAATGATTTAAAAACTTATGTCCACATAAAAACCTTCATGCAAATGTCTATAGAAGTTTTAGTTATAATTTCCAAGTTTGGAAACAACCAGGATAACCTTCAACAGGTGGCAGGATAAACAAACTGTTCTTTGTCCATAAAATAGGATACTATTTAGAAATAAAATGTATCAAGTTATCAAACCAAGCAAGGCATGAATAGTAGGCATATTTCTAAGTGAATAAAGATAGTAGTCAAAGAGGCTATGTATAGCATATAACCTTATATGACATTTTGAAAAACAAAACTATAAAAATGGTAAGCCCATCAGCAGTTGCCAGAAGTTCAGGCAGAGAAGGGAAGGTTGAATATGTAAAGCACAGGGTATATTTTATGGCAACAGAACTATTCTGTATGCTGTTATAGTGTTCAATGCATATCACCATGCATTTGTTAAAACTTTTACAGTACGAAGAGTGAATTTCAACATATTCATGTTAAAATAAATTAGGAGGTTGGAGTTATCTGGATAGAATGCTGAATGTAATATACATTTCTAACTGTGTTATAAATGCATGAAGCAACCTCACCTAAGGAGATGAAGATTAGGATGATGACCTACCCTTGGAAACAATCTCTTTATGAGATTAAAGAGAAAGGAACTATATATAAGCACTGTACTCTAGTGAATAAAGATTTTTATATGGTGGTTGGTATAGGTTAACCTTTACTATGCAAGTATATTATAATTGAATAAATGAGCATATGCTGAGAATCAAGTTTCTTTCTTCACTGTTGTTTCACTCTATTAAAAATAAAATCATAGATCAGCAATTCAGTTTTTAGGTATATACCACTCCCAAAAAAATTAAAGCTGGAACTTGAACAGATATTTGTATAGCCACAGTCATAGCAACATTATTCATACTAGTCAAAAGGAAGAAGAAACCCATGTGGCCAGAAAGAGATGAATGGACAAAGAAAATGTGGTATATACATAAAATAGAATAGTATTTACTCTTAAAAAAGAAATTTTTATACATGCTGTAGTGTAGATGAACTATGAAAATATTGTGCTAACTGAAATAAGCCTGTTTCAAATACTGCATGGTATTAAGTTGTGCCAAGTACAACCTAAATGTGACATACAGTGTAATTCAATTCATACAGTTGAAAAGTAGAATGGTCAATGCCAGGGGTGGGGAGCCAGAGAATGGGGAGATACTGTTTAATGAGAATGGGGGTTACAGTTTGGGAGGATCAAAATGTTCTAGAGATAGAGAGTAGTGATTGATACATTACAATGTGAATGTACTTCACACCATCTTTGAACTATACACATAAAAACACTTTAAAACTGGAAAATTTCATTATATATATATATATATATATATATATATATATATAACTATAATAAAGATAGGTTATATATGATAGATCTCAACTTATGACATGAAATGATTGAGAAACCTCATATCCCTTTAATATATTATTACAGTAGTCCCTCAAAAGTATTAATGTGCTTATAAACCTATAAAAGAAAATTGAACTTACACACATCTATAAAGATATTAGAATTTTAGTAGCTGCACATTTTCTAAGAAACTACAGTTCTGTGAATAAGGAAACAAAAAATAAGGTTTTGTGTGCACAAACAGATAACAGCCTTATGTTTCATCAGTAATATAAGAGAAAGGCACTCCATTAAACAAGTCCATTGCCCTTTCTGCTCCTTCCATCTGCACCTTAACCTATATTATTACTTGTATCAATCTTGAGTCACACAGAATCACTTAAACCTGTCTGAGCTATACTCTTTGACTTTTAACATTGAACACTTCCTTCACAGAGTGTATTTGTTGCTACCTAAGTAATTTGGATAGAACACTTTCCTAGCAAAAGATCTATTAAGTTTCACTTTTGCTTTTACTCATTAAGCTGGGACAGTAAAGTATGAAAAAAAATCTAATAACATGAACAAAACTGAATATTCATCTTTCTTAAAGTCATTGTTCATTGCTTGGAGAAAATTTTATGTTGAAAACCTTGGAAAATTTGTAGTTTTATTGCTGTTTTAGAGTAACTTTGTGCCATAAGTTTTCTGTATAGACATCTGGCTTTATGTATATGACATGCGAGCCATTTCTTCCTCCTGAAACTCTGAGCCAGTGAGTTTAGAGGTCCCAACCTCTAAGGATAGAAGTATGGGTCCTTTCTTTATCACATAGGAATAGAAATCAGCCCATGATGCTTTCACATCATGATTATTGAACAGTGAAGAATCTCATTCCATGCAGTCAAATGATTGAAAGCTGACTACATCCTAAAACAACCATGAATCAGTGAAAAGATTGCACAAGTACATGGCCATAATGAATGACTCTTCAATTAATTCTTCTGTGGGATCAGGTTGACTTAGGATTTCTTTTACAATCTTATTTCATAGTTGAAAGAGATGAAAAGGATTATGGAAAATGGGCCAGATGGTATATTTGAAACCCAGTGGAATAATCCAAACAGAATGTTGCTATTTTGCCCATTTGTATATGAACAGAAAATAGGTAAAGGGATGGTCCTGAAGCCTGTTGATGATAATATTTCTAAAGGTTTCTCTTTTTTTCTGTGCTTTCTATAATTGTGTATGTGTTCGATGTATATATTTAGATTAAAATACTAAAAGTAACTTTTAAGATGGAAGAAAATAGAAGAAGCTTATGGGGAAAGCAGGTGGCCATCATTATTATAGATTACTGAGTCCAAAAAACTGAAAAAAGATGTACCAATTTTAAATAATTATGAGGAAAAAAGAAAGCAAGCCATTAAAAAGCAGGGAGCTAATTAGCATTCGTAAGTGTAATACACTGTTGAACACTCTTTGTATGAGTTTGACTGTAGTGTAAAAAAAGCGAGAGAACATACAAATAGAAATCAAGTTAGGAAAGGAGAACGTCTACACAGTGAGAATGAAGTGAAATTGAAAAGTAAAGATTTGGCAGGTTATGGTGACTTTACCATCAAAGGAGTGTTCAATCCTGGATCTTCGTCTTTCAGTGTCCATCACTGAAAGTGGGACATGGAGGAGCAGGGCAGTTGTTTTCAAAATTTGGCATTTTTTCAGAGGTATAGATTTCATTGTTTTTTTTTTTTTTTTCTTTACTCAAGTAGCAAATAAGTTAGCATAACAAATGACTTAGTCCAACTGCTATAGCAAATTATCACAGACTGGTGGTTAAAACAAACACTAATTTCACAGGGTTCTAGAAGCTGGACATCAGAGACTAGGGTACCAGCCAGTTCTAAAGAGTGAGGGTCTTTCCTTCTGGTTGTACACTTACATGGCCTTTATATATGCAGGCAGAGAGAGATCACTGTCGTGTATTCTTTTTTTATATAAGGACATTACTCTCATCTGAACCTAATTACCTCTTAAAGGTCCCACCTTCAAATACCATTGCACTGGTGATTAGAACTTCAGCATCTGAATTTTGGTGAACATAAACACACAGTCCACAGCAATAAGACAGAACATACTTACAAAAGTTTTTTCAAATAATACTTATTAATACTATAAGTATGCACTGGTAACTTCTAATATATTTTATTCCATCTTAATTACCATTTAGATGTTTGTCATAATCCATTAAATTTGTTTAATGATTCATCAATAGTTTACAAACACAAAAGCACTGCTATGGGGAGTCTGATAAAGTCAAATAATTTTGCTAAAATGCACATCCTTAATTCTCAACATCTTCCCTCACCTTTTTGACTTTCGTGATTACCAGAGTCAAAAGCTCCCATGATAATTTTTTTCTCAGTGAAGTTCATAATTGTTATGTGTCAATTTTGCTTTTACAGTCTATTTTATTGTTTCCTATTCATTTAAGTTCAACTTTTCCTTAAGCCAGAGATGCTTACAAAAAAGGCAAGCAAATTAGTTAAATTGCAACACACTGCAAGAGAAATAAAAATTTCTCCTAATAAAAAAAAAAAAAAAAAAAAAACTGTTGTCTTGCATTTTGTGAAAAACACAAAAGAAGTGACAAGCAAATCTTAGGCAGTGATCTTTCTATAACTTGCCATAGGTTGTTTTCCTGAAGTTAAACTAATGTAATCAAAGAATGAGCTAGGCAAAGCATGTATTTCTGCTCTGAATCGCAGAAGACTTGAGGGTAGACGGTAAGTGTGAGAAACTGGTTCAAATTGCCCTCCCTGTTGCCTCCTCTTTGGGCTCTGGCACTTTTCAAGTTCAATTCCCTGTCCTATCCTATTCATGTTGTTTTTTTGTTTTTGTTTTTGTTTTTTGTTTGTTTGTTTGTTTGTTTGTTCACTTTAACCTTGAGCTCAGCATTCCTGATAGGTGAAGCTCTGTACTTGAAGCAAGAATCCACTTTTTCTTTGAAGTTAGTAACTTTTTATACTATTTGTTTGATGAAAGTAGTTCACTATTGAAACTCTTCCGGATCCCCCATAAATTTTAGTTTATAGTCCTGGATTTTCACTACTTTTCCCCAACACTGAGGTGCTTTTGAGTAATAAATGGTTTTATTCAGTAATCTATAATGTTCCTTAAAACGTTTTGTGAAGGTGTGTGTGCGTGTGTTGCGTCTCATGGAATCTGTCTAAACACAGCTTAAGACAGTTAAAAATAAACTAAGATCAGGAATAACTAATAACTTAGGGCTTGAAACATTAAAGAGGCAAACATTGCAATTGTCCATTTAAAAGACTAATTGTGGGCATTCATGTTCTTTGCTTATTATTTATATCACATTACCTTGTGGTACAATATGAATTGTGTATACCATTAAGCATGTGCTAAATTATAATTTTTATTTGGTTACCTACCTCTCTAAACTTTATTCATGTTTATACAGTTTCATAGTTTATTGTTCATTTAACATCTGCTCATAATTTTAAAATTACTGGGAAATTGCTCTATATTTAAGAATTAAGGTACTACTTGGCATCAAACAGTGTCTTGATCTTGGAATTCTAGATGTGATTCATGCATGAGCCAATTGTGTGATTTTGAGGAATTCATTTAATAGCCTCAATTCTCAGTATCTTTAAATTAATACTAAATTAGGAAGGATATATAAAGCTAGCAAAGATATACAAGATCTGCTTTGGCCACCACTAATTAAAATATGAATAAAAGGGAACATTAGCAAGCCAAAGAATGAATGAATAAGTACATATGGAACAATTACATTGAGAATTTTCCTTAGTTAATCACAATTTAGATCTTACAAAATGAAACACTTCTGTGTGGACCCTATGTAAATTTATGATTACACAAGTGGTATGCCTTTACTCCATGTACAGAGAAACAACATGTATCCCATTTGTTTACAATTAAAAGAAAATGAAACACTGATTTTATACAGTGAAAATGAACATAGAATATATGAGGGAATTGAAAACTTACATTCTTGTTTTGACTTATCTTTGTTTTATGATTGTTGCTTTTCTTTAGGATTATCCTTATGCTTTGGGAAACATAATTATTCAAAATATCCAGTTTGTTTTGAATTTTTTAGAAACACGTTATTCTCTTTTATGAGAGCGCTACATGTTTCTCCAAAGAATAAATGTCCAAAGGACAAATTACATAGCAAAATAATTATAATAAGTTACTGTAAGGTATAGAAATATTAAATATGTAACACAATATAAAAAGATATTTTAAGATCTAAATTAATAGAATTTAAGGTGTCTTGGAAACATTAGATTGAATCAATAAGAAACAAACAAAAAGATTTTATTCTTCTAGAGTCTTTTAGATATTAATTAGATAACTAGTCCTAGTACTTTAATAGTTTCCAAAATGAGTAGAATTTTTATATCAGTAACATTGTTTTTAAATGGCACTAATAAAATAATTTATTTAGGGTAAATTTTAAATTGCAAATTCTATTTTCATGCCTTAGAGCCCATGACATGCTTTGCCAGTAATATCAAACTGTACTGTCACATTGTGATACTATTAAAATATTTGATATTCAAAGATCTGGAATCATGTACTTTTCAAAATATTTAATTCCTGGCAACTGATGAATATTTTCTATTTTCATTTTACCTCAGAGTTTTCTATATCTTAAAGTTATATTAACAGCATATTATGATTTAGATATGAGGAGTCCCCAAAAACTCATGAGTGAGACAGTGCAAGAAATTTTAGAGGTAAAATGATTGGGTCATAAGAGTCTTAGACTAACCAGTGCATTAATCCAATGATAGAAACTAACTGGGTAGTAACTGTAGGCAGGGAAGGGTGTAGCTAGAGGACGCAGGTCATTGGAGGCATGCTTTTGGGGTTAATATTTTGTCCCTGGCAAGCCAAGTTATCTCTCTTCTTCCTGGTGCCATGTACTGAACTGCCTTCCTCTGCCACACCCTGCTGCCATGATGTTCTGACTCACCTCTGGTCCAGAGTAATGGAGTCAGCCATCTATGAACTGAGACCTTTGAAACCAAATGAACTTTTCCTCTCCAATTGTTCTTGTCAAGTCTTTTAGTCACAGAAGCAAAATAAAACTGACTAAAACACAGTTTGTTTTCAGCCAATTCTTTAAACCTGTTATTTAATAGTTTGTGTTTATCTTATTTTTAAAATCTTAAATTCTTTCCTCTTGTTATCAGTATTATTTGAGCTCATTTTCTAAAAATAATTTGCTTTTTCCTTGATAGTGATGTTTTTTGAGTTTTGACTTCACAGTATTTGAAACTTTCTTGGTTATATTTCACTAGCTCACGAGAGTACTATCAGTTTTTCTCTTGCCCTAAACAATCTTTCTTGAAGAAAGATTGATGTACATTGTCATGGTTTGGATACCAGGTGTCTTAAAGTTCCTGTTTTTCTGTTTAGGCAGGCCTGTTCAGAGGTGAAATGTTTGAACTATGAGAGCTATAACCTAATTAGTCCATCCTCCTTTGAATGGACAACTGGGTGATAACTGTAGCCTATGTCGTGTAGATGGAGGAGGTGGGTCAGTGGGGGTATGCATTGGAGGGGTTTGTCTTCCCTGCAGTACCTTCCCTAAGATAAACTGAGCAGATTTTCTCTTCCATGCCTTGTGGCCATGATGTTCCAACCTCATCTCTAGCCCAAAGTGATGGAACCACCCAAATCGGACTAAATCTCTGAAACCATGAGACAAAATAAACTTTTCTTCCTCTAAATTCTTATTAGGTACTTAGGTCACAGAAACAAAAATCTGACTAACACACAAATCTTTAATTTCTAAATTATTTTATATTAAAATTAGTGCATTTCAATTTACCCAATAGTAGATTATATTGTGAAATGTTTGCATATGAGAGTAACATATTTTGCTCATACCTTGCTCATACTCTCCCCCAATCCTTATCCTCTTCCTCTTCTCTAATAGTCTCCCTGCTACTTTCTTATCATCTAATCCCCCTCATACCCACCCCCAGATACTACATAAGAGGGACATAAATACTGTCTTTCCGAATAATCTGATTTATTTTGCTTAAGATAATCTCCAATTTCATTTTTTTTTGAAAAGGACATGATTTCATTCTCCTTTATAGCTGAACAATGCTCCAATGTATGTGTGGTGTGTCTATGACATATAATGACTCCATAACTTGGCTATTGTGCATAGTGCTGTGATAAACATGGGTATACAGGTGTCTCTTTTGAATGTCAACTTTAATTCCTTCAGGTAAATACCCAGGAATAGTATAGTTGGATCATATGATAGCTCTATTTTCAGTTTTCTGGGGAACATCTATAATGATTTCCATAGTTGGTGTACTAATTCCCACCAACAGTATATAAGGGAAGGATCTCATTGCCCCCCACATCCTCACCATTTTTGAAAGTAATTCTGATTGAGGTGAATGAAATCTCAACTTAGTTTTGATTTGCATTTCCCTGAAGTCTAAAGGTGTTGAAAAGTTTTTCAAGTAATTATTGGTCCTTTATACATTTTTTTGAGAAATGTCTACTTGAATTTCCCATTTATTGATTGAGTTCAATCAATGTTGGTGTTAAGTTTTTTGAGATCTTTATATATTTTGTTTATGAATCATTTATCAGAAGAGTAGCTGGCACAATAGATTATTTCTTTATTATATTGTTTTCTTTGCTGGACAGGAACATTTTAATTTGAAAAGGCCCCATTTATCAATTCCCACTACTATTTTCTGAGTTATTTGAGTTCAATTCAGGAAGTTATTGCTTGTTCCTATGTCCTAAAGTGTTTCCTTTGTTTTCTTCAACAATTTCAAAGACTTAGAGTGTATAGGCAGATTTTTCATCTGCTTTTTTTCAAATAAATATCTGTTTTCATTAGTGCATTTTAATTATACAGAATAATGAATTACATTTTGTCATTTGTGTCTATGCAGATAATGTATTTTGATCATGTTTATTTTAACTTGATTTTCATACAGTGTCAGAGGTAGATAATTATTTTCTATTTTTTTAATGTATCAATATCCAGTTTCTGCAGCACCATTTGTTAAAGAGACTGTCTTTTCTCCAAAGGATATTTTTGGTCCCATTTTCAAGAACCAGATGACTTTAGGTGCATGAGTAGTTCTCAGTGTCCTCTATTCTATTCTGTTAGTCTGTTTTTATGCCATTTCCATACTGTCATTGTTACTATGGCTCAGTAGTATATTTTGAAATAAGGTAAGGTGGTGCCACCAGCATTGCTCCTTTAGGTGGTACCTAAATATTGCTTTGGCCATTCAGGGTCTTTTTGTTTATTTGAATTTTAGGATTTTTTTTTTCTCTTTTGATTGTGATTGCATTAAATCTGTGCTTTTGGTATGATGGCTATTTTAACATTAATTCCGATGACCCATGATAATGAAAGATCTTTCTTGTTCTAGTGTCTTCTTTCATTTCTTCAGTTTTGTATAATTTTCATGATTGAGGTCTTTTGTGTCCTTGGTTAGGTTTATTCCAAGGAATTTTATTTTTGATGCTATTTTGAATGAACTGTTTTCTTGGTTACTTTCATAGGAAGCTCGTTGTTGGTATATAGTAAAGCTTTTGATAATTTGTATGTTAATTTTGTATTCTGCTCTTTTGAAGAATTTGTTCATCAGATCTAAAATCCTTGGTGTGGAATATTTAAGATCCTCTAAGTGTTGAATCATATCATCTGCAATAATGATAATTTTATTTCTTCGTTTCCTATTTCTGTTATTTTATTTCATTATCTGTTATAACAGCACTGGCTAAATTTTCAAGTATTCTATTGAATAGGAGTGGTGATGGCAGATAACCTTATCTCATTCCTGATTTTAGAGAAAATGCCCTAAGTTTTCCCCCCATTCAGTATGATATTGGCATAGAGTTCATCCTAAATAGCCTATATTCTTTGGGGAAGATAATTCTATACCTAATTTCTTCAGCAATTTTATTACAAAGCAATGTTGAATTTTTCAATGGATTTTTCTGCTTCCACTAATATTATCACATGATTTTTATACTTGATTTTTTTTATGTGCTGCATTACATTTATTGATTTGTGTACCTTGAATTTTTCTTGCATTCCTGGAATGAAACCAAATTGATCATGGTATATGATCTTTTTAAAGTGGTTTTGAATTAATTTTTCATGTATGTTCTATTTTCATCAAGGATATTGGTCTATAATTTTGTTCTTTTTATTTGTCCTTATATGATTTTGATATCAGAGTAATACTTTAAAGTATTCACTTCCTAACTATTTTATGGAGTAGTTTGAGAAACATTGGTATTATTTCTTCTTTGAAAGTTTGGTAAAATTCAACAGTGAATCTGGACTTGAGTTTTTCTTTGGTTGGGAGGTTTTGCACTACTTCTTCAATCTCAATGTTATTAATCTGTTTAGATGTTTTTATACTTTCTTCGTTCAATATTGGTACATCTTATGTGTCTAGATATTTATTTATCCTATATTTTTCAATTTACTGCAATGTAAGTTCTCAAAATAAGTAATAGAGAGTCTCTGGATCTTAATTATTTTTGTTGTAATATCCCATATTTTATCTCTAATTTTATCAAATCAGGTCCTCTCTTTCTTTTGATTAGTTTATCTAAAGGTTGATTATCTTCTTTATGTTTTCAAAGAATCAGCTCTTTCCATTGATCCTCTGCATTGTATTTTCTGTCTCTCTTTCATTAATTTAACCTATGATTTTTATTATTTCTGTTCTTCTACTGGTTTGATAATTGTTTGTTCTTGTTTTTCCAATACCTTGAAACACATCATTATGCTATTTATTTGATTTCTCTCTGACTTTTTTTTTTTTTTTTTTGGTACTGGGAATTGAATTCAGGAGCACTTAACCACTGAGTCCCCATTTTTATTTTTTATTTTGAGACAGGGTCCCACTAAATTGTTTGGGCTCACCATATTGCAGAGGCTGGCTTGGAAACTAATCTTCCTGTGATCCTCCTGCCTCAGCCTCCTGAGCTTCAGGAATTACAGATGTGTGCCACCTCACCCAACTATCTCTGATTTTTAATGCCAGCACTCATATCCATGAACTTTCTTCTTCAAACTACTTTACAGTAGCTTATAGAATTTGGTATGTACTGTTCCCATTTTCATTCAATTCTAGGAATTTTTAACTTCCTCTTCTGACTTCTTCATTGACCCACTGATTCTTCAAAAATGAGTTGTTCAATCTCCATGTGTTTTTATAGTATCTACGGTTTCCCTTGTTATTTTTATAGTTCTATTCAATTATGATCTGATAGTATACATAATTTCCTTTTTTATGATTTGCTTTATGGTCTAAAATATGATCTATTGTGGAGAAATTCTGCAAATTTCTAAAAAGGATGTGTATTCTGATATTGGATAGAATACTCTATAGATATCTGTTCATTTGATCTGTAACACAGTTTAACTCATGTTTATTTGTTGATTTTTGGGTCCAAATTACCTATCTATTTTTGAGAGGGAGTTATTAAAATCACTCATTATTATTGTGTAGGGATTTGTCTGTCACTTTAGGTTAGTAGTGATTAGTTTATGAAATCAAGTGAATCCACTGCACATATATTTATAATCTTATATCTTTTGGGTGAATTGCTGCCTTTGCCAATATGTGGTGACTTTCCTTGTCTCTTCTGATTAATTTTGATTTAAGATTTGCTTTGTTGATTGTGAGTGTAGCTACTTCTGCTTGCATTTGGATTCCATTTGTTGTAATATCATTTTTCATTTCTCTATGATTTTGCTGGTCTGTGTTTCTTATAGTGAACAAACTATTGGATCTTATTTTTCAATTCAGTTCAGCAGAATGTCTTCTAATTGGGGAACTGTGGTCACTTCCATTCAGACTTATTATTGAAAGGTTTACTAATTTCTGCCATTTTTCTGTTTTTCTGATGTTTGATTCTTTCCTATTTCACATTTTCATAACTATTATTCTAGAGAAGTTTATTCTTTCTCTTTCTCTTGTGGTTGTGTTTATCTTCATCTTTTGTATACAGGGTTTCTTTAAGTATCTCCTGCCATAATTGTCATGTGTTCTTTTGGTTTAAGTTTATTTTGGATGGTCTTACTTCTCTTTTGATTCTGAAGGATAGTTTTACTAGATATAAAAATTCAGGTTGATAGTTATTTCCTTTCAGGACTTGAAACACATCATTGTACACTGTTCTTGACTTTAGTGTTTCTTTTGGGCAATTACTGATATTTTGATAGTTTACTTAAATTCACAAATGAGTTGTTATTCTTTTTCATAGTCTTTAATATTTTGTCTTTATTAATATGTTTGTCCTTTTAAATAATTTATGTCATGGAGCAATTTTTTTTTCTGGTCATGTTTATTGGGGTTCCAAATGCCTGCAGTATTTGGGCTTGTGAGAATCTCAACAGAAAAATATGTAAAATATGAAAAACAAACAAGGCAACATGATTCTTCCTAAAGTTTATAATTTGTAGCAAATGATTACAAATACATTGAAGGAGATGAAATACTGAGAGAGCAATTCAAAAGAGTGATTATAAAAAATGTCAGTGAATTCCAAGAAAAGATATAAAACAAATGTAAATTAAGGAAACATTGCAGAATATGAATAAGATATTCAATAAAGAGATAGAGATTTAAAAAAAAATACATAAATTTTGGAAATTAAAATCTTAGTAAGTCAAATAAAAAACTCAGTGGTAAACATCTACCCAGTGAACTGAGAGCATCATGCTTGACCTCAAGAAACTCAAAGAAAGGGGGAAAAAAAAAGAACAACAACCAACAGCAGTAAACCAGGTACAATGTTAAAGTGAAAGTTGCCAAGTATAATGTAGATAACACTAACTACAGGAGCAAAAGGAATGGTCAGGGGCAGAAAGTATATAAGCCAAACTGTTTTTAAAGATGATAAAAATATGATTAATTAATAACATTATGTTCCTACAGATTTAGAAACTTTGAACTTAGAGGATTAGGAGAGAAGAAAATAGGAAGATAAAGGCAAAAAAAGAAAAAAAAAAGAATATTCAATAAGTGGAAAGAAAAAGGCAAATACAGTGAAGAACAGTAAGAAAGAAGAGGAAAACATTAGATAAATGAAATAACAAATTAAACAAAATTAAATGTGAGGAAGAGAACAAGAGAATTTGACTGTTAAAAGGATAAGGAGAAAAAGTGATAAAACCCCCCAAACAAGGATAAAAAGGAAAAAGAAAATTAAAAAGAAGAAATGAATGTAAAATATCTGTACCAATAAACAAATTAAAAAGTCAATACAAGATGAAAAGATTGTCTCTGCTGACATGTTGAAACTATGGCAATTAGTGGATACTCATTACCTAGGCTAATCTATATTTTTCCAGAATCTTTTCAAGCTATGCCTCCCTTAGAAAGAACAAGGACTGGGCATTATCACATTCCTCCTTTTTGTTGTTGGCCACTCTGCTCACTGGAATGGCCTGGTAAAAATGGTTCTCAGTGTCTCTGCTCACAAGTTCAAGGTAGTATGGAATTAGAAGTAATATCTACTGGACTTTACTCTGAACAGATTAGATCAAGACAGGGCAGGGTGGTAGGGGAGGGGCGGCCAATACCTATATTTGTGTATCTGGGTCCTGGATGCCTCCCCCTCTCATGAAAAACCCCATTTAGAAGGAGAAGCAATCAATGTTCCTGGGTGGAGGAGAGCACAGAAGATCCCACATACCCCAGCACTTACAACTATGAATTTCCAAGGCCCACTCCCTGCTTGTAACCATGCATGCTCGTTTAGTTTCTGTCCCTCTTCAGCAGGTTCGTTGCTTAAGGACTTGAAAGGAAAGCAAACTAAACTCTGTTCTATATCTGTGACCAAAATCTCACTGTATTTAATCCTCTCTGTGCCTGTTTCAAACAAGTTTCATCAGAGTCACACTGGACCAAATGGTAAATGTCAGCCCAGGAGAGCTTAATAATATTTGCTGAGATCTCCAGGGAAAAGGGAAATTCAAGACTTATATTTTCCAAACAGCAAGTTCAGGTATGACATAGGTGTGATTTCTACCAGATGGCTTCCTGCCATAGCTCTCCATTTATAAGTCAAGAAATGCAGACTACTTCTAATACACCAGCCTGCTGTGCAGTTCCAGGGTCAATTAGGTACAGACTGCCTTTATGTTCAATAGGTTGTTTCTGTGTCAAATTAGTCCACTCTCTTTCTCTTCCCTCCCCTTTTGTGTTATCCCTTTCCTCTGTGATGCCCTAGCACTGTCACCACAGGTTCTGGGATAATGTACTCTTTCTTATCCTCTATTCCAAAGACCAGAATTCCTGAGTATGTCCAAGTTTCTGCCTGTACAATATTTAACTTCATTGAATTTTTTAGTTAACCAACTTGCTGCGTAGCTATTTTCTAGGCATAGCATATGGTTTATTTTGGAGAAGAATCCATGAGCTGCTGAGAAGAAAGTATATTTGCTCAATAATGGATGAAATACTCTGTATATGTCCATTAAGTTTATATCATTGATTGTATTATTTAGTTCTATAATTTCTTTGTTGAGTTTTTGTTTGGAGGATCTATTCAGCGGTGACAGTGGTGTGTTAAAGTCACCCACTAGTATTGTGTTTCAGTTTATTTGATTCTTAAAATCGAGAGGGTTTGTTTGATGTACATAGAGGCTCCATTGTTTGGGGCATAAATATTTAAAATCATTATGTCTTGCTGGTTTATGGTTCCCTGGAGCAGTAAGAAAGGTTCTTCTTTATCCCTTCTGACTAACTTAGGTTTGAAGTCCACTTTATCTGAGATGAGAATGGAGACCCCTGTTTTTTTACTGAGTCCATGTGCATGGTATGTTTTTCCCCATTCTTTCACCTTTAGTCTGTGGGTGTCTTTTTCTGTGAGATGAGTCTCTTGAAGCATATTGTTGGGTCTTTCTTTTTAATCCAATCTGCCAGTCTACGTCTTTTGATTAATGAATTTAGGCCATTAACATTCAGGGTTATTATTGTGATATGATTTATATTCCTGGTCATTTTGACTAATTTTTGATTTTTAACTTGACTTGTTTTCTCCCTTGATTGGCTATTCCTTTAGGGTAGTTCCTCCCTTTGACGACTTGTATTGTTGTTTATCACTTCCACCTCATGAAATATTTTGCAGAGAATGTTCTGTAGTGCAGTCTTTCTATTTGTAAATTCTTTTAACTTTTGTTTATCATGGAAACATTTTATTTAAATCATCAAATCTGAAGATTAGTTTTGCTGGGTATAGGATTATTGGTTGGCATCCATGTTCTTTCAGAGCTTGAAATATATTGTTCCAGGTTCTTCTTGCTTTTAGGGTGTGGGCTGGGAAATCTGCTGATATCCATATTGGTTTCCCCTTATAAGTAATCTGCTGCTTTTCTCTCGCAGCCTTTAAAATCCTATCTTTATTTTGTATGTGGTGTATTTTCATTATAATGTGCCTTGGTGTGTATCTGTTGTAATTTTGTGCATTTGGCGTTCTGTAAGCCTCTTGTATTTGATTTTCTATTTCATTTTTCAGGTTTGGGAAATTTTCTGATATAATTTTGTTGAACAGGTTGTTTGTTCCTTTGGTTTGTATCTCTGTGTCTTCCTCAATCCCAATAATTCTTAAATTTGGTCTTTTCATGATATCCCACAATTCCTGAGGGAATCTTTTCAGTTTGCTCCACTTTCTTTTCAAGATTAAATATTTTGTCTTCATTGTGTGAGATTCTGTCTTCCAGGAGATCTCTTCTGTGATGATTTCTATTGAGTTTTTAATTTGGTTTATTGTTTCTTTCATTTCAAGTATTTCTGTTTGTGTTTTTTTTTTTTTTTCAGAATCTCTATCTCTTTATTGAAGTGCTCTTTTGTTTCCTGCATTCACTTTTTTAACTGTTTTTTGGAGTAATCATGCATTGCTTTCTTTTGTTCTCTTATCTTTTGCTTCATAGATCATTTTAATTATGCAGATTCTAAACTCTTTTTCTGTCATTTCTACTGCCATGCTGTCATTAGATTCTGTCAAAATATCATCTTGGTTTGTTAGGGACATTTTCTTCCCTGTTTTTTTCATCTTGTTTCTGTATATTCCCCTCTAGCAGTGAAGATCTGAGATACTGAAGTTTCCCCGCTGCAGGCTTATTGTGACCCTGCAGGTTTCCAGTATCTCTCCTTTGATGGGGAGATCAGTATTACCAGCACCCAATACAAACAATATACTGCCCTGAACCAGATAGTCCCAAGATTTTAATATTTTATAATAAACAGGATGAGTTTGATTATTATCTACAGTATTTCTAATGTTGGATGAAGAGGATGGGGAGGGGTGTAGGGTGTAACCATTAATGAGAAAAGAAGTGAGTAAATAGAGGTGCCTGGGCAAGTGGAAAATAAGAGCAAGGTCAAAAGAAGTTGATCTTTAGCATGAGAAAAGGGAGAAAAAGGCTCCAAGGGAATAGGTAAATAAAAGGAAAATAAAATGAGAGAAAAAAAAAGAAGAAATAAAAAAATAAAAGTTAAAAACAAAACAAAAATATCTGTGGTTCACAGTCATCCACAACTCAAACCTCTCAGTCTTCAGTATTTCCATTTGAATGCAGTACCTATCAAAGGGCCTGCGGTCTCCTGGAGGTGTCTCAGGAAGGGAGTTGCCTCTCCAATGATGGTGACCACGCCCTCAGCAATCATTCAAAATGTCTGCACCAGCCTCCAAAGGACCTGGGGAGCCAAGGTGTGGGCATGCTGAGGTCCATCTGGGGTGGGGGGGGGTGGGCAGACATGGTCTCCAGTGTCCATCTGCCCCATGTGTTCTTTTACACAACATATTTATTTAGCACAAATTCCTAAATGCTAATTAACCGTCTTATTATCTTTATAGAGATGAGAAAATCAAATATTTATTTATAACATTTGATTATTACTTTTGTTTTTAAGTAACTTATTAAGTTGGAAATTGTAAACACATGCATTTATTCTTTTTCCTTTTAAATATATTTTAATTTTTGAGAAGTTTTTGTCTCAATGCAAAGTTAAATGTAAATTACAGCCAGTTCCCACAACCACCTTGTTTCTTCCTACAGATGCATGACCTTCCTCAAGTCAATGTAGCCAATCTTTTCATTTGTTACAATTGATAAACATGCCATCACTCAAATCAGAATTTACATTAGAGTTCACTTTCATTGTTTTAGCTTCTATGGGTTTTAAAAACTGTGCAATGACTCATACACACCAATATGATATTCTTTAGAATAGTTTCACTAAAAATTCTCTGTGCTGTGAATATCCATCTCTTTGCTTCTCCCATCTATGCAGTAACAATCATTGATATTTTTGCCATCTTCTTAGTTTTCCTTCTATCAAATGTCAATTAGTTGTACTAATATAGCTATGTATCATTCTTACCTTGGCCTCTTTCACTTAGAAATGTGCATTTAAGTTCCTGTGTCTTTTCATGAACTTACAGGTCAGTTCTTTTTAGTGTTGAATGGTATTCCATTGTGTAGATATTTAACAGCTTCACTCTTTACCTGCTGAAGAACATCTTACTTGCAATTTTGAATAAAGCTGCTATAAACATAAATATGTGAAGGTTTTTGTGTGGACTTAATTTTGTAACTTATTTGGATAAATACCAAGAATACTATTGCTAGACCCTAAGGTAAGAGATTGTTTGGTTATGTTAAAAAGTGCCAAATTTTCTTCTAATGTAGCTATGCCAATTTGCATTTCTAACTGTTTGTATTTGACTCTCCCTATATACCTTTTCTTTATGTATGAATTCAAGCAATCCCAGATCAAAAGCATGTTAAAATTGCATCTTTATACATATAAACTCTTTTTTTTCTGTCATTATTACCTAAACAACACAGTATAGCAATTATTTACATAATAATTACTTTATATCAGGCATTATAAGTCATCTTGAGGTGGTTTAAATTATGTGAGGGATGTATGTAGATTATAGAAATATATATATAAAGAGACTTGAGTGTCTATAGATTTCTATGAGCAAGGACGGTGGTGGAAAGAAGTATCTGGAACCAATTTCTTGTAGATGCTGAATAATCACTGTATTTAAGATAATCATAAATTCTGTTGAAAAGTTTCAGAGGTAAATTTCCCAAGCTGAACTGATTAGTTCTGAAGTTTAACTTGATGTCTAATAGATCATGTTTCTTTTTTATTTTTTTAATTTTTTCATTTATTCTTTTTAGATATACATGACTAATTATTCATATGAAGAAGTAAACATCACAAATTGTGAGTTTGTAGAAGGAAATGTGCAAATTTCTCATTGCAAAATGTATTGCTCTGAGATGAATTCTAACCTGTGAGCACCCAAGTAGGTAACAGGAAGAAAGATAACAAAGTATTTCACTCACATGATGAAACAAAACAAGTTCTTCCAACAAGAACGAAATAAAACAGAAACAGATGCTACCATAGCATACGTAACATGAATGCCACTTAGAAAATGCACATAGCATTTATAAGGGATTTCCCTTTCAAAGTCTGTTTGTTTTTGTTATCCTGAGCTACCCATTTGGCATTGGTTGATTCTAAGGACCCCCAAGTTAACATTTTACAGCAGCGCTAATTCTATTAATTCATAGTTCATAGCAATGAATGATAACAGATTACATCTTGTCATTTGTTAATTTTCTCCAGTTGTCATTGAAGAAGAGACTTATTTGAGGTACTCCAAGGGAAGGAAAACTTAGAAACTTGCAGGTGAAAATTCACAAAATGTTCTGATTCATGCTTAAACTATTACACATTTTCCAAACATGCTAAGCCAGCTTTGTTGTTCATGGTGTCAGGGGAGGAGGAATATTGTAGTGGAAAGTCATGATGAAGGTAAGCTTCTTAGCTCATGGCAGCCAAGAAACAAAGAGAGGGAGTAAGGATTTGGGAACCAGAGAGAGTACAGTGTACTGTCCCTAGTGACCTGCTTCCACAAGTCACATAGAACCTGCATAGAGTGAACATCCAGTAGTCAATTTAAATTATTAATCCATCAATAGCAAACCTGTGATGAGATTACAGAACCTTCTGCCATGATCTTATCATTGTCTAAAAGTCTCATCTCTGAACCTTAATGCACTGGAAAATATACTTTCAAAATATGAGGTTTTCAGGGGCATTGAAGACTCATACCATGATAGCTCTCAACCATGCACCTCTAGAACCATGAACTAAAGTAAACCTCTTTTATTTATAATTTACCCAGCCTGTTTTATTATTAGCAATAGAAAACAGACTAATGTAGATATGCTAGCTATTCTTGCAATTCTATTCTCTTTTTAAACATTGTTCTGATTTCAAAGGGATAAACATGTATTAAGAACTAGAATTAGGAATATGTATTTTTGATAAATCCTGGATTCAAATGATTCAATTTAAATTACCTTAAAATGTGGCTGCTCTTACACATTAATTATTATCTGTAATATCAAAGTATTTTAATATATGATTATATACATGTAGATTTCTCTATTGACCAATTATCTATACTGTTTTCAATTAGTTTATAGTCAACAAGTTGAGAAAATGGTTGCTGTAATTTATAATTAACTGTGTATTTTAGAAACCCTATTAATAATTAAAATATATTTTAATGTGTTGGCTTCATATGATTTATCTTGGATTACTTTCTTTACCATTGACAGTAATCAGACTGACAGCTATTATATTATTTTATTTATTTATTTATTTATTACTAGTTATCACTTTCTTTATTTGCTACTTAGGACCTGAAGTATTATCCATTTTTCTACATTCTTTTAATGTAACATATCTTTGATTTTTTCTGAATAACCATTTTTCATGTTCTCTTTCATGCTTTTTCTTTTTTTTAATTATTTACTTATTTTTAAATTTTTTACAGACTGCATTTTTATTTGCTGTACACAAATAGGATACATCATTTCATTTCTATGGTTGTACACCAAGTAGATTCATACCATTTGTGTAATCATACATGTACATAGGATAATGATGTCTGTCTCATTCCACAATTTTTCTTACCACCCCTCCTTCTCATTTCCTTCTACAAAATCTTGTTATGAGGCCAAATCTTGTTATCAGTCTTAAAAACAGACTGATCACCACTGAGAAGTCCAAATTTGACTCTTTATTAAGTCGGCCAGCTGACTCTCTCACACAATGCCCCCAAAATATGGCTATTGGGAGAGCAGCCCTGACCACAGGGTGGTAGGGGTTTTTATACCAAAAGTCACATCAATCACAAGAGTCAGTTGCTATGATTTGAAATTACAAACTAACATTATGAGATCATCAACAGAGGGGGAAGTGGGTCAAAATGACCTTTACCTAGGTACGAATTAAATAATGGCTACTAACATTCACACAATCACCATTCACATGGTACATTGTTTAGGAGCAATAGGAATCAAAAGAGAGCAATTTTTCATTACATAAGAATTGTCATTTTGTATTGCTATACATGTCACACTAAGTTACTGATGATGGGTACAGAGGCAGGATGTTCCCATGGAAGGAACTTGTTTCCTACATAACATGTAGTCTCAGAGCAAAATAGAGTGTGTTTAGTCATTTCCCTTAACATTCTCGTGGAGCCAGATCTGTCAGCCCATCACAATCTAAAGTTCCTCCGTTCTTCTCTCACTTCCCATCCCCCCACCCCCATTAAATATCATCATCCACTTATCAGGGATACTCATTTGGTCTTTTGGGATTGGCTTATTTCACTTAGCATGATATTCTCTAATTCCATCCATTTATTTGCAAATGCCATAATATTATTCTGCTTTATGACTGAATAATATTCTTTATGGCTGAATAGTATTCCATTGTGTATACATACCACTGTTTCTATATCCATTCATCTGTTCAAGGGCATCTAGGTTGGTTCCACAATATAGCTATTGTGAATTGAGCTGCTATAAACATTGATGTGGCTGCATCACTGTAGTACGCTAATTTTAAGTCCTTTGGGTATAAACCGAGGAGTGGGAAAACTGGGTCAAAAGGTGACTCCATTCTAAGTTTCCTGAGGATTCTCCATACTGCTTTCCAGAGTCACTGCACCAATTTGCAACTCCATCAGCAATGTCAAAGTATGCCTTTTTACCCACATCCACGCCAACATCTATTATTGTTTGTGTTCTTGGTAATAGCCATTCAAACTCTAAGATTTCATCTTACTCCAATTATACAGCTATTATTTTAAATATCATGTCCTTAAATGTGTCATCACATTTTCCTAAAAATTGAAAATTTTTCTGTTTTTTAAAAGAATTTTTATGAGATTATATCAAACACTTGTAATATTCCTGTTTGGTATATTGTTGTCTCTATTTTCAGTAAAACAATTTAGATTATTTGTTAAAATTTTTCCAAATTTCATTTTTTAATTGCTTCCATAAAACCATAGGAATAAAACAAGAAATTTTGTTCGTTTAATGCAGTCTTATCTATCATAAAAAAAAATCTAAGCAGAATGAGTAAGTGAAAATAAGAAACAATTTTTCAGAAAATATGTAGTAAGACACTTAAAAGAGATTGCAATCAGGTTGGACAGGTATTATTTAGGAAAATGGCCACATTTCCTGGTTAATTTTATATTCATTTTGCAATTTAAATTAGCTAATATTAATAGAAATTTGTAAGTATGTACATAGATTTTATGGAAGATTAATGAGGTATTTCTATGTTAATATTGTTAAATACATATTTTCCTATTATCATATACATATTTTCCCATTTGAAGAAATATCTGTACTTTCCTGTTTATAGCATCATTATTTACAATAGTAGAGAAATATAAACAAAATATAAATATCCGCAAACTGATGATTGAATAAAGAAAATATGGTACTTATGTACAAGGCACTACTAGTCACCCATACAAAAGATGAAGTTCTGTCATTTACAAAAACATGAATGAAACTGGAGATCATTGTGTTAAATAACGTGAGCCAGGCACAGGAAAAGAGTGATGTCATACATATGTAGAATATAAAAACATTGATCTCATAGAAATTAAGACTAGGATAGTGTTTTCCAAAGCCCGGGAGAACAGGGAGTAGAGTAGCATAGGGAAAAGTTGATCAATGGTTATAAATTTATAGTTTGTTAGAAACAAGAAGTGCTAGTGTGCTACTGCACAGCAGGGGATTATAGATTGTAATAACACACTGCAGATTACAAAGCGATAGAAGAAAAAAATTTTGAATGTTTTTACCAAGAAGAAAAGAACAGATATTTGAGGAAAAAGATCTATTTAACCTGATTTAAACATTGTACAATGTATGCCTGCCTCAAAACATTATATAGTATCACATTAATATATATAATATTTATGCTTTCATGTATCAGCTAAATATAAGTTTGAATTAAGAAAGTTAAGAATATTTCTTTGAAATAAAATTCTTTTTTATTCAAATAATATTCTAATCATATATTTTCACAAGTTATCTTGCATAATATGCAATGCATATTTGTCAATGTGGTATATACAGACTTCTCAGCTCTGTATATACTGTTTCTTTTCTCCACTTTCCCCTTACCCACCCCAAATCCATTATTTGCTCAGTGAACTGAGGCAGAAACACTAAGTAAAACAATATCAGTAGGTTGGTTATAATATATATTAACATTAAAACATCAAAGTTTAATTTTTTGGTGTGTGTGTGTATATGTGTGTGTCCATGTGTGCTTGCCCATGTGTATATGAGTGTATATATAGGTTTCTGATCAAAATGTTTGCTTTCAGATATGGAAAAATTCAGAAACTCACTTTAGATTTCTTGAGAAACTGAATTTTATAAGCAACTCAAAATATCAAACAGTATACTTGAGAGTTATTTGAACCAATGTACCCAAGTATAGGTGGTTCTGCTAGTTAAATATTCATAAGAATGAGTATTGCAAAAGTCTCAACTGGCTTATCTGTGTATTTCTAGATATACACATTTTACATGGTCAATTTAAATTGAACAATAAGATTTTAAAATAAAAGTGAAAAGTAGGAATTCTTGACAAATTATAAAGGGTAATGGTTTATAATGTTTAGATTTAATTGTATAAAAATAGGTGAAAATAGGAAAAGACCTGAATTGTTTTTTCAACTCATCACATTTTAAAATAATGTGAAATTACATAAGCTGAATCGCAAACCAAATTAAATCAGAGTATCTTTTGAACCTTTTCTATAGCATCATCACATTTACAAATGGTCAAGTAACCATTCTGAATTTTCTGCCTTGAGATTTTTCTTTCTCATCTCTTAATTGTATTCTATAAATCTTTCTAGTGGTAGTCTACAAGGTGTCTAGGAAGCAAATCATCCCATGTCAAACATTACTTTGATCTTGTAATCTGGTTTCCAGTACCTGTACTGATACCCTCTCTGCCAATATACTCTGGTCTGATCACTTTATTTAGAATTTGATTTCTTCTGGGCTAATGATCCCTTTTGGTACATAACACTATCTTCTAGATGTTAAACATCTTTTCCCAAATTCTATTACCTGTTGTCAGATCTCCCTTGATTCTATGTTCTTATTAGTCTGGACCTTAGTCTCACCTATTGATAAATTCAGCTCCAATGTCCCAACTTTCTGAAAAGCCTCATATTTTCCATTACAGAGCTCTACATCAATTTCTCTAGCCTCTATATGCCTCAACAATTCCTATCACTAAAATAAACTCTAATTATAAGAGGAGAAGAGCAAGAGAAGTTGTGAGCAACTTGACCAGCCTGTAAATCCCAATATATTGTATTTATTAAAATGTTTAAAACAACTTATCATCAAATTGACTTTTTAAAAGCATTATGAATTCTTAAATGTACAACATCATTGCTTTGTTCCATTTTTATGACTTTAAGTTGATGAATTTTCTAAAAAAGTGTGTTTTCTAGAGTCAGTATAGTTATTATATGTATTTGACAAAAAGAGAAGGTTTTTAAACATGTATTGCAGCCCCAGCAAGCACTGACCATATTTGACACTGAGCAGAAAAATATTAAATACAAAAAACATAGCATCTTCAGGGGTTTTTTAATTTAGTAGTAAGGTACAGTATAAATGTCCATTGTATTATCAGGTAATCTCTAATTAATTACACAAAAAACACAGTTATGTGTTTCTGATTAAATGAAAATACCTGTTCAAAATAAGGAGTTGCAGACTCATGAAGAATTCAAAGAATCTCAATGAGTGAGGAGTGGTTTACCAGAGGTCATATTAGGCAACCTTAACAGAATGATGATGTCATCCAGTTGGCAGGGTGTTAAACATCAAAAATCAGCATGGGTTAAAAAGGTTTCTTTTAAAAACCATTGTTGGAAAAGTTCTTTCCTTGGAAAGTTCACAGGAACAATTTCATGTTGAGAGTTATCTTGCCAGAGTCTGAGTGATATCAAAAATACATGAGGAGCTTTATGCTGAGTGACATGACACATCACAACCTATTACTGGCTTTGAGAGTGATTTAGGATTAGAAAGGATATTGTAAAACAAGAAGTTATACAAGCAGTCATTAGTCAAACGTAGCTTTAGTGTGATGGAAATCAGATAGCAGGATGTACTGGATATTTTAACTACACTTATAAAAGGAAACCAAAATATTGATAGAGAATAAACCAGAATAAATCATGGGGAAGAGTGCTTCATAATGGTATAAGTAGTTTCCTCTGAAGATGTGATTCAGGAAATTATATTTGCCACATGTTTCAATTTTGTTTTACCTAGTGATAGGAATCATTCTCAAAGGCATGTTTAACTTTTTTATTTGAGACCATAAAATTCAGTCTGAGAAACTCAATAGCTCTTTTAAGGGCACCATGCTTTTAAAATGAGACCCTCTACATGTGGGGGAAGTAAAAGATTTGTCAAACCATAACATTATTTAATTCAATGTAATGAGGTCGGAAGTAATTCTAAGACTTTAACTGTGTATTGTGTCTTCAGACCCATGTCAAGTTGTGATAGTTTGATGTGTAAATTTCCTCTTCACAGATATAGGTATACTTTTTGCTATAAAAATGAGAAAAAGTCAAGAGAATAAAAACCAATTGAAATATAATTAAATAACAGGCAATTGTATAGCTATGATATATACTGTACACAGTATTGACTTGTAAATAAGCTATGAAATAATTAATTCCCTGATTTGCAATTCTGGCAAATTTTGTGGTATAAATACTTTTCCCATGGTCAATTTCATGCTATCAGCAAGGTAATTATTGGTTCACAAAATTTCCACATATTTAGTAATAGACATTCATGAACTGATAGTGCTGACTTCAAAGCAACATTAACATGCTATGCTTTACTCCAGTAAATATGAGAGAAGATATCTTTAGTGCGTAGAACTTCGAAATTATAAAAAAGTGTCATTAAAACCAAATATGTTGTCCCTTACTGCAGATATCAGCACTTGTGTTTCTCTCCACAGAATATCTACATTAACCAAAAATTATTCCCAACAATTTCTTAGAAAGAATGCCTTCCCCATGTCTTAGTCTTTGTCAAACTACCCTTTCCAGGATTTATAAATGGACACCTCACTGGCTGTGTCCTAAAGTGATAGAATGTACTTAAACCTCCTAAAACACTTCTAGAAGGAAAAAAATAAAAGATTTTTGATGTTACAGATGAGTAAACTGAAATTTGAAGAGATAACGTACTAAAATCATTCATTTAATAATTCAGAAACTTTTTAGTTTCTCCTGCTTAATTGCATTTATTTGACCAAAATACTGATTTCTAATTCCAGAAAAATGTTTAGGATGAAAGAAGAAGGACTATTTTGTATTAAAATATATAGTTGTGCTAAAAGGAAATACATCTATGTGTATGGGAAAAGAAAAGGGCTGAAAGTAAGAGCAAGAATCTTGCAAAATGATGTTACATGAACACAAATAATATTAGACAATATAGTATAAACACTAGGCATAAAGGGATAAATTTTTGAAATATCCACAGAAGACCAAATATGCTTTGGTCTTTCCAAACAGTAAGAGAGATAAGTTTGTATTTCATTCATACAAAGAAGTGATAAACCTCATCACTTCCTAGATCATTGAATAAAGGAAAATATAGACTCATAAAAAACAAAGCCCCAATATTTTTGTTGCAAACATTAAATATAGAGTATGATATCCATCTTTCTGGTCTCCTAAGTCAAGAATTTTAATCATTGAATTTTAAAACTTAAAACCTAATTTCAGAGAAAAATTTAAAAAAAAATTAGTCTGTAAAACAATTCCACAACATAGGGTACATAGAAAAACACAGGAAAAAATTTAAAAATTCTCAATGAATATGAACAAACAAAACTAAAAATAGCAATGCAAAACCCACAAGAAAATGTTTTTGAAGTTTCAGAAGATGTAAAAAAAATATAATTTAAAACTCTGACAAGTTATAATAACACAAACTGTGAGAAATATTAATTTAAGTATGTTTATTGAATATTGAAAGGGAAAAATAAAAAATGTAATGAAGTTTTCTGAATATACAAATAAAATTCTAGCAATGAATGAGGCAAATTAAAAAAAAAAATCAATGGCATCCAACATGGAAGAGAAAATAAACCAATTGTCATTGTTTACAGATGACATGATCTTATATAAGGAAAACTGATTTTA
The DNA here is from genome assembly GCF_902686445.1 of Sciurus carolinensis. Taxonomy (NCBI): domain Eukaryota; kingdom Metazoa; phylum Chordata; class Mammalia; order Rodentia; family Sciuridae; genus Sciurus; species Sciurus carolinensis. The sequence goes on along the minus strand of NC_062221.1, from coordinate 102,847,551 downwards.
AAAGCTATTAGAAATAAACGAATTCAGCAATGTTGTAGGATACAGAATCACAATACACATATCAATAGTTTTGTTGCATATTAACACATAATTACATGAAATAGAAATCAAGAAAGCAATCCCTTTTAGAATAGTTGCAAAATTAAATGGGAATAAATTTAAACAAAACATGACAGATCTCTCCAATGAAAATTATACGATATTGATAAAAGAAATTAAAGAATACAAATAAGTAAGTGTGGAAAACATCCTGAGTTCATGGATGGGGGAATCAATATTGTTAAAGTACCCATATTACTCAAAGCAATTTATAGATTCAATACAATCATTGTCAAAATACAGATAGCATTTTCCTCAGCCCTAGGAAAATCCATCAAACATTTGTATGGAATCCCCCAAACCCTACAAAGCTTTGAGTAAAGAGAATGAAGCAGGAAGCATTGTGTTAGTTGACTTCAAAACATTTCACAAAGCTATAGCAATCAAAGCAGCACCATATTGGCCTAAAAAGATAGATTGGCTTAAAACAGAGGGCCTGGAAGTAAAGCTTTGCATCTGCAGCCACCTGGCTTTTGACAATGGTACTACGAACTTGTGTTAGAAATAGGATGGTCTTTTTAACAAATGTTTCTGGGAAAACTGGATATCCACATGGAGAAGAACAAAATATTTCTTTATCACTCATCAGCAACAGAAATCCATTGAAGATGGATTTAAAAGACCTGCAAGTATGAAACTACTAGAGGAAAACACGAGGAAAATACTTCAGGAATTTCTAGACAAGACACAGAAGCAAAAGAAAGAAAAAGAAAAAATAATCAAAAGAATTATATACAACTAAAAGACTTTCTTAGAGAAAAGGAAATATTCAACAGAATGCAGAGACAAACTAAAACTGGGGAAAATATTTTCAAACTATTCATCTGATAAGATGTCAATATCAAGAATTTATAAGGCAAAAAATCAAATACAAAAAAAAAAAAAATGACCTGATTAAATAAATGAGCAACTGACATAAAAAGTCACTTCTCATGAAAGGACATACAAAAAGCCAAAGGTCATACAGAAAGTATGTTCAGCATTACCAGTCATTAGAGAAATGCAAGTCAAAATCAGAATAATATATTACCTTGTTTAGAAAGAGTGGCTATTATTAAAAAGGCTGAAGACAACAAGTGTTGGCAAGAATGTAGAGAAAAGAGAAACCTTGTTCACCAATGTTGGAAAAGTAAGTCCATCCATTATGGAAAACACTATGGAGGTTTCTCAAAAAAATATAAAAGCTACCACATGATCCACTATTTGGTATATAGCTGAAGGAAATAAAATTGGCTTGTAGAAATGAAATCACTACTCCATGTTTTTTGTAGCATTATTCACAATAGGCAAGAAATAGAAACAACCAAGAATTCATCAACACATAAATGGGTAAATAAAATGTAATAGGTATACGCAATGGAATATTATTCAACCTTAAAACTCCCAGTGACAAAATGATAAAGATCTTGTCTCTTGTGACAAAATGAATGGAACTAGAGATCATTATGTTAAATGAAACAAGTCAGATTCAGAAAGATAAGTACTGTTGAATCTTAAAGAAAAAAAATAAGTTGGTCTCATAGAATTTGAGAGAGACTGGTAGTTACCATGGGTCAGGGAGAATGTGTGGGATGGAGCAGGGAAAGGTTAGCTAATAGATGTTAAATTAATTATATTTAGATAAGATTAAGAATATTTGGTGTGCTCCTGCACAGTGCAGCAGCTAGAGATTACAATAATACATAGTACACTTCAGACAATTACAAGAAGTAAGTTTGAAAGTTTTCACATGTAAAGAAATAATCTTTGACAAGACCTATATGTTTAATCTGATTTTACTATTATTCAATGTGTACTTGTATCAAAATATTATACAATGCTCCGTTAATATGTATGGGTTTTGTTTGATGTATCAGTTAAAATATTTCTTAAAGCAATGATGTGTGATAATAAAGATGAAACATTGAATAAATACATTGGACTTAGCTAAATAAAGACTTGGTAATAGAAGGCAGACTTGAGAAAATTATCAGAGAGTGAGCAAAAAATGTCTTCCAGGAAGGAAACTGTAACTTGATGTGCTGTTATACATGATCATAAGAAAAAGTCGCCATTTAAAAGAAGTATAATCCAAATGCTTAAAAAAATGGCAACTTCACTGATCCTAAAGTTGATTTAAGACATGATTTTTAAGAACTCAAAATTAAAAATACCCTTTTATGTATGAATGCTTTAAATTTTTTTTAAAATTTTTAAAAAATTTTAAAGATTTTGTTAAAATCCTAGATTGTTGAAAGAATCATTTAATGGCATTTATAAGACAAATCCTATCTTTTTTAAAGTTTTTATTAAAAATTTTTTGATTCATTGTATACAAATGGGGTACAACTTTCATTTCTCCGGTTATACATGAAGTGGAGTCACACTGTTTGTGTGTATGTACATAGAGTGATGATGTTTGTCTCATTATTCCCAAATCTTTCCTTCCCCTCCTTGGTAATTTTTCTTAAATCTCTGCCTTTGTTTGGAGGATTAAATGTAACATTTTAAGAAAAGTATCTAATATCGTATGTGCTGTATAGTCAGAAATCAATTATATAGTACCTTTAAAGTTTTCTGAACAAAATTTAAAACAAACAGTAAGATTATAGACTTAGTAAGTGTATTAGAATTTCCTTTCAAATAAAAGATACCCTGTGACAGAATTCAATGATGGATGTGAATTCTTATGTTAGCAGTTCTGCATACCCAGTTCTCATTCCATGGTGCATACTAATATTCTTAAAGCTATTATCTCCCATTTCCTATTCCAAAATCTTACGGACATTTCTCCCTACAAATTCCTTTCTTCATATTTACCAACATTTCTCCCTACAAATTCCTTTCTTCATATTTAGAGGTAGTATAGTTCAAGTGTCCCTTGTCTGAACTGCTTGGGACCAAAGGTGTTTGGATCTTGGATTTTATTCAGATTTTGAAGTATTTTCAGGTACATAATGAGATATCTTAGGGATGAGACCCAGGTCAAAGTACAGAATTTATTTAAGTTCTGTATATATCCTATACACATAGCCAGCATACAATTACATACAATGTCTAAATAATTTTTTTTTCATGAAACCAAGTTTATATATGCTGAAAATCTAGATTTATGACATGTTGATACTCAAAAGTTTTGGATTTAGGTGTAATAGGGATTTGGACTGTTTGGATTAAGGATGCTCAATCTATATGCATATTCTATTAAAAATGTCTACCTCCTTATAGTCTCATTAAAAAAAGATGATATTAAAATTGCCACTTTAGAGATTAATAGTAGTTATTTTCTCTTGCTGCATAGCAAATTACCACAGGCATAGTGGCTCAAAGCACTGCATATTTATCAGCCTCCAGTTCATAGGTCAGAAGCTTGGGAACAGTGTGACTGGGTTGCCTGCTTTGGTCATCATAAGTTCAAAGTCACCGTGTAGGTCAGGCTGCATTCTCCGCTGGAGTTGAGAGTCCTCTTGCAGGTTATGTGCCTGTGTCAGGATTCCAGCTTTGTTCTCTTTTTCTTTTCTTTTTGTTTTTTGTTTGTTTGTTTTTCGTTTTTTCTTTTTGTGACTTTAGAACTAGATTCCCAATTTCCTGTCTAGTTATCAGTTTGGTGCTGATCTCAGATGCTAAAAGTCAACTGCAATTCATTGGCATGAATTTCAGGAAGGTCCTAGTCCATTCTAAAGGCTTATCTGATTTACTTAGACCCACCAGATTATCTCATTGATTTTAAAGTAAGTAGAAATGAGATCTCAATTACATCTGCAACAATCCTATTTGATTGAATAGGGAGAAAGCACTGCACATTACAGCATGAGAATCATGGGGACCATTGTAGAATTTGGCCCACCACAGCTGAAAAACTGAGACTTTAAAAAAAATTCACTGAAAGTCATATAATTAATAAAAAGTCAGGAGAATATTCAATTCTATATAAGTGAATTAATAGAATCTCACTGTACTATACTCTTTTCTATATTTTGATATTTCTCAGTTAAAGAATTGAGTACATATTTCCTCCTTCCCTCCCACTTTTTTCTTTTACTCCCCTGTATATCCCATAGAATTTTATTTCTTTGTTAATTATTTATTTAACACATATTTTTGAATAAATAAGATACAATGAATTATTAATTAAAAGAATGCTTACTCCATCAGCCAAAGGAAGAATGGAGAACAAGAGAGTGAACATGAAAGAAGCAATTATAATAGCAGACAAATATGATGAAAGCTCATAGGAGAGAAGGAGGAGTAATGAAGACAGGGGATTAGCGATTGGCTTTTGCAGATGATATGGAAGAGAAAGAAAGGGCAAGAATAATGATGAAAACTTTTGCCTGAGCTTGTGCTAGAATAGAGTAACCATGAACTAAGTCATGAAAACTCATGGATGAGGAAATTTTGGCATAATATTCTATGAAGAAATTAAAACTGAGCACATTTTTAAAATTTTTGAGACCAGGTCTTTTTTTTTTTACATGACAGTGAGTATATTTTGATATATTATACATGCATAGACCCAGTATAACTTGTTCCAATTAGGATCCCATTATTGTGGTTGTACATAATATGGTGTTACATTGATAGTGTATTCAGATATTAAAATAGGAAAGATATGTCCCATTCCTTCTACTGTCTTTCCTATTCCCATCCCCTCTTCTTTCCCTTAATTCTTCTTTGTCTAGTCCAGTGAAATTCTAATCCTTTCCTCCCTTGTTGTGGGTTAGCCTCCACACATCAGAGAGAACATTCTGACTTTGTTTCTTGGGGACTGGCTTATTACATTTAGCATGATGATCTCCAGTTCCAACCATTTACCAGCAAATGTCATAGTTTCATTCTTCTTTATGGCTGAAAAATATTCCATTGTGTATCTATACCACATTTTCTTTATCCATTCATCTGTTGTAGGGCACCTAGGTTGCTTCCATAGCTTGGCTAATGTGAATTGGGCCACTATAAACATTGAAGCGGGTGCAAGAGACTAGGACTTGCTATATGCCCCGCTGTCCTGGAACTCCTAGACTCCTAGTGATCCTAGTGATCCTCCTGACACAGCCTCCCAATTGACTGGGACAGCAGATGCTTATTAAAACTCCTGACTAGAATATGTTATTTATGAAGTTCCAAAAATTTCAATTATTTCTACTGAATTATCCAGTTAGAAATAGTCACACATTATTCCTTTAGGTAACATGAGAAAATTCCATTTTATACAGATACATAGTGGTCATAGTTCTTTTAAAAGTACATGTTTCCTGTGCTAAAGAAGTTATTATATATTTGTTTAGTGTGTATGTGTGTGTGTGTATAAATATATATATACACATATATGTATTTTATTGTATTCCCATATATATATATATATATATATATATATATTCATGTTTTTGCATTGTACTCTTTATAAACCAATGGGGCATTGAAAATTAAAGTATTCATTCTGCTGAGTTTTTTCAATAAAAATAGGATTGCATACAGTGAAAATTTTAAATGCTACGATTTAAAATAACATTGAGCTTCACGCTAATTGCCCTTATTTTCCATTAGAAAAATCCAATATAACCAAGAAATGTTATCTTAACCTACAAATTCATTGATGATATCCCTTCGAGGCTTGTTATTGGCATGTTGTCCTTTCAAATCATATTTGAAAAAACACATCTATAATTGTTTTTAGGATTTTTTTGGAAATTGACAGCAGTGTTGCCATGAGCTTTTTAATCTTCCCTGATCTCCACATGTAAGCTGATAGAGTGAGCAGAGAGACATACTGAACACGTAATTTTACAATTTTTGACAAAGCTGGCAAAGGGCCCCAGGAGCTGAAAATTGTAAGAAGGTGGGATTAAACTGACGATTCCTATGAAAAGTGTGCTCTCTCTCTAGTTGTGCAGGAAAAAGCTGGAAGAAGCAATGAGTGACTGAAAGAAGAGAAAACATGGAACTCTAAAATGGGCAATGGGTTTGCAGAAGAAGGCATGGAAGACCAATTGGAAATTGGCAACTGAAAAGAAAAGAGGATTTTTGCTCACTCCAGTCATGAGTGAGTGTAAGAAGTCCACATGAAGTTTACAAGAGGGTTTTCAACATCTCCTGAACTCTTGAAACCAACCAGTCAGGTCTCTCAAAACTCAAAGCCTAAACTTCTTAGAGTAGAAATACATTAAGCAGGATGGAGAGAGATGAAGGAATATCGAGATTACAGTGTGTTTGGAAACAGAGCTAGACCATTTCACAAAGTAAACTATCTTCTTTTGAACACTACCCAAAATTTTCATAATGTTGTAAAAGCTATCTAAACCAAGCCCACTTCTATGAATTCAGAAAAACTAAAACTGAATACATGAGTAGAAGAAAATGTCGATGTCAAATTCCATACACAGTGTGGGAGTGTAAGGATAAAAAGAGTAAAGAGAGGATAACTTCTTGCAGAAAAACCCCATCGGAAAGTCACAATGAAAACAGAACAGAGCAAGAGTAGTGTACTGTTCCACTCTGAGCTGAAACACAATAAGAAAAATGAAAAGTATATGAAAGAAAAACATATTTTAAATAAGAAAACCTTAGAAATTGAGGTATCAGCCTCAAGAAAGGATTAGAAATGAAAGAAAAATATTTTGTATACAAAAAGGAAAGGAGAATGAAAACATAATGTTACAAATAATGTACTCTTAGACATATGAGCTGAAAAGAAAATAAATGATAAATGAAAAATAATGAAGAGGGAAAAATCTTGAGATTAAATAAAAAATATTGCTGATAATCAAATAAGATGAAAAAGAACAGGAGGAATTGAAACGCAGGAAACTTAACCTTAAGCCTGGACCTGATGTTACGTGAGATAACACTTTTGAGTGATTCTATAAATGAATGAATGTGTAAAGTACAGAAGAATAGATGTGATGTTTTAGAGAGTAGATTGGGTAGTTTCAGCATGTTTGGCATTACTCATACTAAGTTGGAAAACTGTGTCCCTTCTTAAATTTGAGGGGGCTAGTGAATGGTTTGATCCCAGAATATGAGGAAATTCATAAAATATCTTACTTTCTCCACCTTATTCACTGGGAAGAAAAGTCCATCCGTCTCATGTAAAATTCTGACCACCTTAAGACAACCATCTGTACAGGTGGCATGTGAGAGCTGCAATCAACAGTCCCAGCCATGACTGGCCTGAAGTCGTTAAGTATTGACACCAATGTGAAGTGAAGGGTAATTTATTGGAAATCTATTCCCCATCCTCAGAAATATTGGAGTAGAGAATTTTTCCCTTTATGCCCTTTCCAAATTCCTTATCTACAAAGTCTTTGAGCCTAACAAAGCACTTGTTTTGCATGATTACATTTTGGAATGTTTTAATATGCAGCAATATACATGTGGGGCATAATGACATATGTACATTTTCTTGAATTAAAAAAAACTGGAAAAAATTCTTTTGCATATTTAGGGTGAAAAGAAGGATATAGTTTATGTTGAAAAGAAAATTAAACTTTCTTTAGGTTTTCAAATATCAATATTTTATTCAGAAGAAAATAGAGTATGTAAGATTCTCAAAGACAGAAAACACAAAATAAGTTATTATATCCAGTAAAATGACCTTCAAATTCAAGACACAAGCTATTATTGGTATCACTATACCCATGAAATATATTTCTACTATTTTTATCATACCTTATAAAGTGAGATTAAGACAGCAAAACTAACTATCAAAGCATTCATGTAAAGATTTGTGCTGAGCATTGTTCTGTCCAGCAGAACCAGCGCAGAGAAAGGAGACACCACTAATCTTTAGTTTGACGAGATTTATTGCATCCTCCCTGTTTCTCTGTCTCCTGCCTTCTTCTTCTCCCTCTCTCTCCCTCCTCTCCTCCCTTCTCCCCCGCTCCTAGCTTATCAGCCAATTATAGCAAAGCTTTCTCTCATGCAGGAGAGCAAGCATGGGAATGCCTGTATTACACTATATAAATCACGAGCTGTCCACGCGCGGCATGATACTAGATAGCCAATCCTTGAGCCTGGCGTTAACACGTCATAAGTCTCCAAGGAACTAGTAACAGCAAACAACCTTTTTAGGTACTTCCTTATTTTGCAGCCAGCACCCTTTGGCTCACTGCCAGGCGCCATCTTGTCCAAGACGGCCCTCAACAGAGCATTGTATAACTTAGATACATATAAAACATATTAAGTGAAGGTTAAGTTGGGAAGAGTGGAGTAAATAATGAGTAAACTCTGATGATGTACACTTAATAAAACCCTAAAATATGCAAGGAAAATGGTGAATAAATATTTTATTCAAATATTTTATTCTTTTATTACAAATATTTAAGCATATTAGTATGATTTTTTATATTCAAATTCATAGTGAAATGATTAGTACAGTCAAACAAGTTAACATGACTGTCATCTCACATGGTTAGGCTTCTTTTTTGTGTATGTATGTGTCACAAGGACACCTAAAATGTACTCTCTTTTCTAATTTTCTCTTTATGACACAGTGTTAACTATAGTCCTCATTCTGCTCATTAGGTCTCTAAATTATTCATCACATTTAGCTGTACTTTTATACTCTTTGACTTACATCTCACCATTTTATGCTGGTCCCCAAACCTGATACCTGCCATTATATTCTTTGATTCTATGCATTTGACTATTTTTAGATTCCACATTTAAGTGAAAATGGGAAGTATTTTTCCTGTCTGTGCCTGACTTATTTCACTTAGCATTATGTTGTCCAACTTCATCCATGTTGCAATGGTAGTATTTTTTTTAATGCTGAATAATATATGTGTGTTTGTATGTGAGCATGCACACACCACACACACAAGTCACAATTTCTTCATTCTTTCATCTGATAAAGAATACATAGTTTGATTTCATATTTAGGTTATTCTGAACAATTCTTCAGTGAACATGGAAGATGCAAAGAGAACAACATAGCATAAGTTGTTTCCAGATATTAGAAGTAAAACAACATTTCCAAATAGCTGAAGCTGGTCACAACACCAGCACACTGGGCTCCCTGGTTTTCTGCTGCTTCCTTTAAATGTACTGTTCAGGCATTTACCACAAACTCAGTGTCCTGCACCATCTTCCCCTATAAAGACTGGTAGTTGCCACAATCTCTTCTTTCTCTACTTGATTCTTCTTTTCTGCTTCACATGACCCAAAAGAAAGACTGTCTTCCCAACACATTGTACCTTCCTTCCCAGGACTTGCAAATAATAAATCTTTCAACATATTTTTTATTATAATGGGTGAATGTGTACCTTCGATGTGAGGGACAAAGGATTTCCCTTGTGAGTTGTACAGGATACCAGGGAGAGTACAAAGGTAAGCTTCAAGCACTGGAGTCATGATCAAACAAGCATAAATTAGACAAAGGTCAGAAAAGAACCACAGGAGTGTCTTCCAGTCAAGGATCAGACAACTGGTTATTAGGTTAGCCATTAGGTCAGAGAAGTATCCTATGAAAGCCATATTATAAACAGCCCACCATAGTTCCCTTTTTTTTTTTTTTTTTCCAATAGGCAGAGTTGCTACCCAGACAACATAATCATAATGTGGTCACAGGTTCCCAACACAGCAGTACAGATGTCTCTACCAAGGGCTGATTTCATTTCCTTTAGGGATATGTACAGTAGAGGGAATGCTGGGTCATACGTTAATTCTATTTTTAATGTTCTGAGGAGATATAATACTGTTTTCCATACTATCTGTTATGATTTGGACCTGGAATGTCCCCCAAGAGTTCAGGTGTGAAGACTTGGTTTCCAGTGCAGCAATGTTCAGAAGTGGGACTTTGGCAAAGTGATTGAATCGTGAGGATTCTGATCTTCTCAGTGAATTAATTCATAGTTGAATGGGTTATTTGAAGGTGCTGGAAACTGGGGGACATGGAATCTAGTTGAAGGGAGTAGTCATTGAGAATGTGCCCTAGACGGGTATATCTTGTTCTAGGCCCCTTCCTTGCTATCTGTTTTCTGACTGCCGTGAGGTGAGTAGCTTTGATCCACCTTGCCTTCCCACCATGAGGTACTGCTTCACCACAGACCCAGACCACAATGGATGCAGCTGACAATGAACTGAAACCTGTGAAACTTTGAGGCAAAATGAATATTTTCTTCTTTAAAATGTTTTCTCAGGTGTTTTGTCACAGTAACAAAAAGTTGACTAACAAATAATGTTCAAGTGTTCTTTGTTTCTCCACACCCTTAAAAACACTCATTTTTTTTTTTTCATCTCATAGTAATCCTACAGATATGAGAGAATATCTCATTGTGGCTTTGATTTGCATTTCCCTATGATTTTTTTATGTACCTGTTGATCAGTTTTACATTGTCTTTGCAGAAATGTCTTCAGGTTCTTTGATATTTTTAAAATTGTTTCTTTCTATACTCTTAATATTGACCTTTTGTCAGATATATGATTTTGAAATATTTCCTCTTTTTTAATTTATTTTTTATTAAAAATACTGCATTTTGATTCATTTTACACAAATGGGGTACAACTTTTCATTTCTATGGTTGTACACAATGTAGATTCACACCATTCATGTAATCATAAATATATGTAGGATAATACTGTTTCATTCTTCTATCTTTCTGTCCCCCTCTTAATCCAGTCTGTCTTTTCATTTCATTCATTGTGCTATGGAAAGCTTTTAGATGTGATTCAGTACTACTTGTTTTTTACTTATGTTGTGTGAACTTTCGAGGTCATATCCAAAAATTATTGTTGAAGTAAATATTAAAGAGATTTTTCCCCTGAGTTTTTTTTTACTAGGAATTTGATGTTTAGGTCTTATATATAGATTTTAATATTTGAAGGAGATATAGAAGGATACAGTCAGCCAGGGCAGGATGGGAAAATCAGGGGCAGGTTCAGTTGTGTTCAGGGGCATAAGTAGGAACCAAATTGACAGATTCTTCCATACTCATGTGCCTAAGAGGAAAACCTAAAAGAAAAACAAAAATAGACGTGGGGACATGGGACATAACAATGACCAATAGTGAGAAGAGGGTGGAAAATGGCAGAGATGAAAAAGGTGGACATTCCAGGGACCATGAAAAGAATAAGTCCAAACTTCCCCTCAGAACTCCAAGCTCCAGGGCTCCTTCTCTTCAGAGAAATCTGCCACTGTTGCTTTTGCAATAAACCTACTGCTTGCTTGCTATCTCTGTGTCCTCTTATTCAACTCTTTGCTGAACAGAGACAACAAACCCAAGACTCCTAGTTGGTAACAGATTGCTAATCCATTTTGAGTTGACTTTAGTGTGTAGTATAAGGATCCAGTCTCAACCTTTTGTATGCAGATACCCAGTGTTACCAGCACCAGAGAGTCTGCTTTCCCTTTGGTATCTTTAAGGTATCATTTTTTGAAAATTACTTGCCCATATGTTTTTAGATTTATTTCTGTTCTTTTGTGCCAGTTCTATGCTGTTCTAGTTACTGTAGATTTATAATATATTTTCAAGTCACATGTTGTGATGCTGCCAGGTTTGTGATTTCTGCAACTAATCAACTTTTTTGTGTTCATATGAATTTTTAGGATTGCCTTTCTACTCTGATAGTAAGAAAATCTTTTTGTCAATAGATTTACTTCTGTCAATGAATTTTGCACTTTCTTATACACTCCTGTTGTTTGTGCAACCTTTCATTTCAACTTCAAAAATTTCCTTTAACAGTGCTTACAAGGCATGTCCAATGGTGATAAAGTCCCTAAATTTTTGTTTTATCTTTCAGTTTAGCTATTGTCTCTCAATTTTTGAAGGATATGTTTTCTAACTTTATTGTATTGGTTGACAAATTTTTGTGGGTTTTGGGGGAGTGGTTATTATTATTGGTTTTTCTATCTTTATGTATGTATCTTTGGTTATAATAGTTAACTTTTTCTGACACTTTTTTTTGGAGAAGGTGGAGAAAAAAATCAATGTGCTTCAGAATCAGGTTTCTTTGTGTAGAAGAAAGGAAATCCAGATGCATTCCTGAAGAAGTTTAGAAAGGATCCTATCTACTTTGAATTTAAAATACAATAATGAATTCATAAGCATTTTATCTTTAAATAAATTGAATCAAATGTCTATTAATATATAAACCCTCTTGAAAGCATAATTACCTAAAAATACAATTACAAATACAATTACAATTACAATTGCTTACAATTCCTTGGGTCAGTAATTCGAGTTGGGTTTAGCTGGATGGTTTCTTCTTGTTGATCTTATCTGAGATCCACTCACACAGTGGAAGTAAGCAGACAGTTTGGGAGGGGAGTTATGATCTGAGATTCAGCACCTGCATGTCTGAGAGCTGGTCTGGCCTTATCTAGTCCCCACTCTCTTTGTGGCTTCTCATTGTCTAGGAGGTTAGACCACTTGCTTTTCCTTGAGGTTTCAGGCAGCAAGTGGTTTCAGGCAGCATTCCCTCTAAAAACTGGAACAAGAGAGCAATGCCCTCATTCACCACTTCTATTCAACATATTCCTGGAAACTCTGGACAGAGCAATTAAACAGATGAAAAAAATTAAAGGGATGCATATAGGAAAAAAAGAACTCAAACTAGCACTATTTGGTGATGACATTGATTATATATTTAGAAGATCCAAAAAATCCCACCAGAAAACTTCTAACACTAATAAATGAATTCAGCAAAGTAGCAGGATATAAAATCAACACCCACATATCAAATATTTTCCTAAATATCAAGAGTGAATCCACTGAAAGAGAAATTAAGAAAACTGTCCCATTCACAATAGCCTCAAAAAATAAAATACTTGGGAATCAATCTAACAGAAGAGGTGAAAGACCTCTACAATGAAAACTACAGAATGCTAAAGAAGAAAATTAAAGAAAACCTTAGAAGATGGAAAGATCTCCCATGTTCTTGGATAGGCAGAATTAATATGATCAAAATGGCCACACTACCAAAAGTATTACACAGACTTAATGCATTTCCTATTAAAATCCCAATGATTCTGCATGGAACTAGAAAAAGCAATCATGAAATTCATATGGGAAAATGAGACCTAGAATAGCCAAAGAAATCCTTAGCAAGAAGAGTGAAGCAGGAATCATCACAATACCAGAGTTTAAACTATACTACAGAACCATATTAACAAAAACAGCATGGTATTGGCACCAAAATAGACAGAGAATGGTACAGAAGACATAAAGACAAAACTACATAAATACAATTATCTCATACTAGACAAAGGTGCCAAAAACATCCAATGGAGAAAAGATAGCCAGTTCAACAAATGGTGCTGGGAAAACTAGAAATCCATATGCAGCAAAATGAAATTAAACCCCTAACTCTCACCCTGTACAAAACTCAACTGAAAATGGATAAAGGACTTAGGAATTAGACCAGAGATCCTGCACCAAATAGAAGAAAAAGTAAGCCCAAATCTTCATCATGTTGGCTTAGGACCAGACTTCCTTAACAAGACTTGAAAAGTACAAGAAATAAAAATGAGAATCTTTAAATGGGATGGATTCAAACTAAAAAGCTTTTCCTCAGCAAAAGAAACAATCAATAATGTGAAAAGAGAGCCTACAGAGTGGGAGAAAATCATTACCACACCTCAGATAGAGTACTAATCTCTAGGATACATAAAGAACTCAAAAACTTAACACCAAAAAAAAACCAAATAAACCAATCAATAAATGGGCTAAGGAACTGAACAGATATTTACCAAAGAAGAAATACAATTCATCAAAATTTTCACATATGGAAAAAATGTTCAGCATCTCTAATAATTAGAGAAATATCATTCAAAACTACACTGAGAGTTCATCTCACTCCAGTCAGAATGACAATTATCAAGAATACAAGCAACAATAAATGTTGGCAAGGATGTGGAGAAAAAGGTACATCATACATTGCTGGTGTGATAGCAAATCGATGCAACCACTCTGGAAGGCAGTATGGAGACTTCTCAGAAAACTTTGAATGAAACCACCATTTGACCCAGCTAGCCCACTCCTCAGTTTATATCCAAAGGACTTAAAATCAGCATACTACTATGACACAATCACATCAATGTTTATAGTAGCTCAATTCACAATAGCTAAACTATGGAACCAACCTAGATACCCTTAAACAGATGAATGGAAAAAAGAAAAGTAATATATATATATATTATATATATATATATATATATATATACACACACATATATATAGTTTATATACATTGTGTGTGTGTGTGTGTGTGTGTGTGTGTGTGTATATATATATATATATATATATATATATATATATACATAATGGAATATTATTCAACCTTAAAGAAGAATGAAATTTTGGCATTTGCAGGTAAATGAATGGAACTGGAGAATATTGTACTAAGCGAAACAAGCCAATCCCAAATAACCAAAAGCCAAATATTTTCTCTGATATGTGGATACTAATTTGCAATGGAGTGGGGCAGATGGCTAGGGAAGAATAGAGGTACTTCAGATTAGGCAGAGGGGAGTGAAGGGAGGAAAGGGTATATGGGCATAGGAAGAATAGTAGAATGAATCAGACATTATTACCCGATGTACATATATTATTACATGACCAGTGTAATTCTACACCATGTACAACCAGAATAGTAAGTTATGCTCCATATATATATATATATATATATATATATATATATAATTTTTTAATGACCAAAAGTGCAATAATATCTCATGATGCATAACTGTATGATAAAACACAATAAGAAAAACAAAGGCATTTCTGATAATAAAAATCAAGATATTCTAATTGGGGTGAGATGAAACCTTAGGGTAGTTTTGATTTGCATTTCCCTTATTACTAGGGATGTTGAACATTTTTTCATATATCTGGTGATTACTTGTACATCTTCTTCTGTGAAGTGTCTGTTCATTTCCTTAGCCCATTTGTTGATTGGATTATTTGTATTCTTCGTGTAGAGTTTTTTGAGTTCTTTATAGATTCTGGAAATTAGCGCTCTATCTGAGGTATGGTTGGCAAAGATATTCTCCCACTCTGTAGGCTCTCTCTTCACATTTCTGATAGTTTCCTTTGCTGAGAGAAAGCTTTTAAGTTTGAATCTATCCCAGTTGTTGATTCTTGCTTTTATTTCTTGTGCTATGGGAGTCCTGTTAAGGAAGTCTGGTCCTAAGTCAACAAGTTGAAGATTTGGACCTACTTTTTCTTCTATAAGATGCAGGGTCTCTGGTCTGATTCCGAGGTCCTTGATCCATTTTGAGTTGAGTTTTGTGTAGGGTGAGAGATAGGGGTTTAATTTCATTCTATTGCATATGGTTTTCCAGTTTTCCCAGCACCATTTGTTGAAGAGGCTATCTTTTCTCCATTGCATATTTTTGGCCCCTTTGTCTAGTATGAGAAAATTGTATTTATTTGGGTTTGTGTCCATGTCCTCTATTCTGTACCATTGATCTACCTGTCTATTTTGGTACCAATACCATGCCGTTTTTGTTACTATTGCTTTGTAGTAGAGTTGAAGATCTGGCATTGCAATACCCCCTGCTTCGCTCTTGCTACTGAGGATTGCTTTAGCTATTCTAGATTTTTTATTCTTCCAGATGAATTTCATAATTGCTTGCTCTATTTCTGCAAGGTACATCATTGGGATTTTAATTGGAATTGCATTGAATCTGTATAGCACTTTAGGTAGTATAGCCATTTTGACGATATTAATTCTGCCTATCCAGGAACATGGGAGATCTTTCCATCTTCTAAGGTTTTCTTGAATTTCTTTCTTTAGTGTTCTGTAGTTCTCATTGTAGAGGTCTTTCACCTCTTTTGTGAGATTGATTCCCAAGTATTTTATTTTTTTCGATGCTATTGTGAATGGGGTAGTTTTCCTAATTTCTCTTTCTGAAGATTCATCACTTATGTATAAAAATGCATTGGATTTATGAGCATTGATCTTGTAACCTGCTACTTTACTGAATTCACTTATGAGTTCTAAAAGTTTTCTGGTGGAATTTCCAGGTTCCTCTAAATATATAATCATGTCATCAGCGAACAGGCGAGGATGTGGTGAAAAAGGAACACTCATACATTGCTGGTGGGGTTGCAAATTAGTGCAGCCACTCTGGAAAGCAGTGTGGAGATTCCTCAGAAAGCTTGGAATGGAAACACCATTTGACCCAGCTATCCCACTCCTTGGCCTATACCCAAAGGACTTAAAATCAGCATACTACAGAGATACAGCCACATCAATGTTCATTGCTGCTCAATTCACCATAGCCAGATTGTGGAACCAACCTAGATGCCCTTCAGTTGATGAATGGATAAAGAAACTGTGGCATATTTATACAATGGAATATTACTCCGCAATGAAGAATGATAAAATTATGGCATTTGTAGGCAAATGGTCGAAATTGGAGAATATCATGCTAAGTGAGATAAGCCAATCTCAAAAAACTAAAGGACGAATGATCTCGCTGATAAGCGGATGAGGACATATAATGGGAGGTGGGAGGGGCTAGCATTAGGTTTAGGGTTAGGTTTAGAGTTAGGCCAAGGAGAGCGGTAAGAATGAAGGAAAGAAGGACTGTGTAGAGGGAAAAGAGGGGTGGGAGGGGTGTGGGGGAGGGGTAAAATAAAATAAACATCATTACCCTATGTAAACGTAAAAAAAAATAAAAAAAGAAAAAGAAAAAAAAAAATCAAGATATTGGTTATTTTGAGAGAAAGAGATTGTGATCAGGATGGAGACTGTAAGGTGCTTCAGAGGTCCCAGCCTTAAGTGTCTATTTTTGCTGTCGAGAAATGTTTGGTGGAGTTAGGGGTAAATAATGATATACATGTATGCTTTACAGGGAAATAATTGTAGAAATTCAAAGAGTCTATCACAGGAATTCAGGAAAACCCTTTGAAAAAAATTCAAAGCTTATTTTTTTGCAAAGTTAGTAACACTCCTGAATAAACAAATGACCTTTAAAGTGATTACTCTGAAGGTGTTAATATTTAAATGTGTATACTGTAAAATGTACTCAGATATTCATAATAGTGTGCAGCCTCATACAAAATGTTTATTTTCATAACATCTCACAGTAGAAAACATGACTCATACTGGTATGAAGATTTGGAAGTGTTTATGTAGAAAGGCTTAATAAAATATTTTACTTACAGAAAAATAGTGTGAGAGAACATTTCTGATGTATATACTTATTTTCTATCTAAAATGAGGGTTATATTTTTAAAGAGTGTTTCCAAGAATAACATTAGAAAACATATGAGGTCTAGACATTTTGAGCAATGGTGGTTAAGAGAGTGGAACTGTCTAACAGAGAGGACATTTGATTGACAGGCTTGAGGATGACTCAACTTGTGAAGAGAAGAATAACAATAGGGCTTCAAGCCAACTTTCTATTTCTGCTTGGATTATTTGAGAAATTCTGGCAAAATTCAAGCGGTTGCTTCAAATGTTCACATTGCTGCAGCAGAAGCATAAGGCTGCACTGGGAAAATGAAGCACACTGATTTAATAACTGACAAGGATGCAGGATATGTAGAGAGTACTGGTGACTGGCATTACTGTGCATGCTCTGACTTTGATTTTTCTATAACTTAAGAGCAAAGTATAAATGTGAGATAATCAATTTTGACATTCTAGAAAAATGTCAATCATTTTAATATTTTAATCAGATGTAGATATAAATAATTAATCAAAATATGTTGGTTATTGACAACATTGCACTGTAAATAGCATTATGTATTTCTGCAGTAATTTAATGCATAAGATCATAGTGTATACACAACCTCTTTCGAAGCAGCCAAGTTATAGGCAGAAAGGGTGTTGGCTTTTTAAATATGTTCCAACAAAGCAGAAGAAAAGAGTCTTGAATTAAAAAAAATAAAATGAAACCAAAAGGCATAATGGCATGAATTTCTTTAAAAAAATCTGAATTGTCTTTTTCCAGAACTAAAATACTATGGAAGGTAATGAACTGGAAATTCTCTAGGCTAAAATCAACCAAGAGGTTATTGCCATGAATCTGAGTTGTCCATTTCATCCAGGGAAAATGCAAGGATATGAGAATAGATTACACTCTTTTGAATCTAGTCTTAATGCGCTTGGGCCTAAATGGCAATCAATTTGTTGCTTTAGAGTACCAGGACTCTTTATTTGCTTCTGTATCTAGGCTGGAAAACTGTATGGCTTCTAAATCTCATCTGTTTTCCTGCTCCTGTTAGCTGTGATTATAAAAATTCCTTTTTGTTTAAATGTTCATTATCTTTATGCATCTATTTACCCTTACCCCAGAATAAATGTTGATCTGTACAAAAATGAGTTCTTCATTGTAGAAGGAAAATAAGAACTATCTCAGGAATATCTCTAGAGAGCTTTTCTATGCATGAATTTTATACCAACATAGCACTTTTGTAAGACATCTTTCTTGTTTCTGGCAATTTAAGAGATCCATTTCCTGTTAGATTCTAAGGTTTGCATTTTAACAATATAAACTAAATCATATTCCTCCAAATCATATATAATATGATTATCTAAACAAAAAAATCAATGAATAGATACTTTAGTATTTATACAAATATAAATTATTTTATATATTAAATAAGGCTATTAATGTATTTTCTGCCTACAATTGTGTATATGTGTATTTATACAGATATATACACATATATGTGGTATTTATCTAGATTTTAAAGAATATAAATAGTTATAAATATTTATCTAATAAAATGGTAATTTTCCTCATTATGTTTTATTTGTATGATACTGAACAAATTAATTGCTGTCTAGTTTCAACAGATGTAAAATAAGCATTTTAATAATGTCTACTTCATTGGGTTTCGTTTGTTTCCTCCAGAAAACAGAATAGTTTAAAAATAATATTTTGAATAAGTTTCTTCATGCTAAATATGCACTGTACACAATATTTTAATTGATTTCGATATTATCTTGATAAAAAACTGAGAACGATTTTTATGTTTTGGTAGGCCCAAAATACTTTCTATATATAATATAGTTACATTTGAAATGTCATTACCACATTTCAGTCTGCTTTCTTTAATAACTGGTATAATTTCAAATACATGAAACAAGACTTGAAGCAGCATAAACTCCTTCAAATGGATAACAGATTAGCCAATTGAGTCCAGTAAGCTGAAACTCAACCTTTAGTTAACATCATTTTTTTCTGGAAGAGTTATTTCAATGGAATGCAAACAGGCTTAGGCCATGATTGTTGAAAGAGGTTTTCATTGACTTTCCATTAGTGATGTCACTCTCAACCAGGAATACACTAAGTGTCTCTAAGCTACTGAAGGGTAACTGCCCAACTGGTTACTCCTACTGCTTCTGTTACCAAACTCTACTCTGAGACCAGAACCACAGGAGTACACCCAGAAGCATAAACACACACCTAACTCTAAACAGTAAAATCTGACTTTAAATTCCAAGACATTCCGCATGACTGACATTAAAAAAATACAAAAATGTATGTTCCCTAACAGTCTTAGCACAAACACATGTAAAACGATTTTTTTATCAAATTTTCTCAGCTCCTTATTTTGAGCAGATTTTTATCCACATAGTTATATGGGCATATAGAATGTAGCAAAATCACATAGATCAATGAAATAACCAAACATATCAAAGTATAAAGCAATATTTTCTGCTGAAATTATCCCACTTAAAAATCATGGTTGTTGTGCCATGAGAAATATTATTGTAAAAACTGTATAATACATAAAAATATGCAACTGGTGAAGATAGTCCCCTGCTCCCTTGCTTTCAAACACATCTTGGTGAACACATATTGCAACAGAACAAAACGTTTCTATTATAACACTTTAGTGTAGTTTCAAGGTCACTGTAATACCTTTTAAAAGATTTGACAAATGGACCACTTAGAAAGCAGCAATCTGTTTTGTAAACTAATAGAAAACTTCTATGATTTAGTTGTATATTAGCATATTTCTGCACTTTTTCATTTTTTGACCATTGAAGCAGCAAAGAAAGAAATAGATTGATTTTTTTTCAGAATTTTTTTCCTGAGTGACATGTATTCGCCATAGATTTTTATCCTTATGTTATCATTAAAGGAAAACAAAATGCATACTGTTTCTTCATAAGTCAACTGAGTCAAAGGTTTGATCACAATTTTTATAAATAATTTTAAAAGAGGTAATATGATATGTCCATAAATGTATTATTCTATACTCAGAAATTAATTATCTCTTTTCTCTTTATTTCTCTCTCACATACACACAATATATGAGGAGGGATAAGAAAAACAGGCAATACACAATGTTTCTTGTGGATACTATTCAGTAATTTTCAAACAAGCTGACAGAATTAGCGAGCAAACCTCACAGTTGTTAAAGTTGAAGGGCTTCCAATTTCCATCCTATCTTTTGTGAAGTTGATTAAAATAGGAAACTCAGTATTAAGGGCTCTAAAATAAAAGCCCATATTTGAAACGAAGCAATTAAAACAAGAATGACAGTGTAGAATACTTTTCTTCTACCTTTTCCCAACCCTTTATCTCAAGTTTCTAGAGACAGATGCCTTGTATTGAAGAGGTTTCCCAGGCCTTCTGCCCTTGATCTTTGCAACAGTGAACATGAGCGCATTCCCTCACTTTGAGCTGGACACTGATGACTGCTGTAGAATGCCATTTCTGCTTTATACTCTTGGGAAAATAATTTCCAGATCAAGCCCAGACATCTTTGAGAGAAAATTTAGGTTTCCACTAAATCTCATGGGTGCTCATCATGACATATTTTTGCTCATCTAAACTCAAATCTTGGAGTCTCAGACTTGAGAAAATTTTACTTTGATCATTCTCTAGCTTCACTGCTCAAATACATAACTAAACTCATCTTTAAGTTGTAAAAGGTCCCCATACTCAACTAGAACTAAAGTTTGTTTTGATTGAAATTAAATACTTTGTACATGCAAGTTGTCTGTGATCAGCTAAGAATAAATTTACATTTCTGGTGGGGCATTATAAACAATGCGGGATATACTTGCTTTTTCTTAGATTTTGAAAGTTGACAAAAGAAAATGATTTCAACCTAGTCATGAGAAAATCTAGATAGCCTATGATTCGTAGCTGCTTAAATCTGCAGGGAGCTGAGATTAACAAAATATAATGAATCCAAATTGAAAAATGTGACAAACCCTTTCTGGAGAAGTAGCCAGTGATCACCTCCACCCTTGACAGAGCAGCAGTAGGATAAAGAACCTTGCAGAAGATGACAGGATGAAAACAACTGAATATACTATTAATTTGTTTGTTTTGCTTTGTTTGTTGTTTTGGATACTAGAGATTTAACCCAAGGATGTTTAAACACTGAGCCTCATCCCTGGCCCCTTTTTATTTTTTATTTTGAGATAGGGTCTACCGTAGTGGCTTAGGGCCTTTCCAAGTTTCTGAGACTGGCTTTGAACTTGAGAGCTTCCTGCCTCAGTCTTCTAAGCCACTAGGATTACAGGCATGTGCCAACACCTCTAGCACAGCACAGTTTTGAAGACCAAGTGTGAGATGTTAAGATGATTTATCATTCCCCGGTTACAGACTCCAGGAGAATCCACACTAACTTTTAACAATTTTCTTCAGGTTCTCACTGGGCAAGAGGGCTAAAAGATGTCTCTGTTAAGGTACGTGAGGTGGAAGGGAGTCTGAGAAAGAGAGCCGAGTGGGAAGAGTAAAGGAATACAGTACACTTCAGACTTCATACAACTAGGAGATATTGACTGTCTACCTCCAGATATTGACTGTCTCTCCAGAGGCAGAGAGCAGGGGAAGGCTCCCCACAACTCTCACCCCAGACACTGTACCTACTACAGACACTCGATCACCATACCTAGTAAAAATTTGAAGGTAATAACAATTTGAATCTGACTAAAGCAACAGCAAAGTGAAAACTCAGTTTAACTACAGACTTGATTGATTAAAATCCCACATCAAACTCCTGACACTAGACACATGTCTTTTCTTCTTCATGATCCTCACTCTTCTTTGTATTCATGGAGTTGTGTATCCAATCAAAATCACCAGTCACTTGAGAAATAAAATGTGATCCATTCTCAGGAGAGGAAACCATCAAAATACCTAAACTCAGAGATGAAAAAGTACTAATATTATCAACAACTTAAAATACAATACAGCGTAAAAACACATAATAGAAACATCTATTAGCAGATGAGAATCTTAAGACAGAGATGGAAAGTGTGTAAAAGAGCAAGAGGTAAATGCAAGAAATAAAAAATGATATCAAAGAAGAAGTTTTAAAACATGTTTAATAGCAGACTGAACACAGCAGAACAACAAATCAATAAACCTGAAAATGACAATAGAAATTATGCAAGCTGAAACAAGACAGAATAAAAATAATAAAAACATGGATGAGAACATTTGAGACCATTGTGCCAATACTAAATAAGGAAGCATATCTACAGTTGAAATTAGAGAAAAGGAAGTTAGAAAGAAAGATACGGGAGGAACATTTGAAGAGATAATATCCAAGAATGTTTCAAAACTGTTGAAATACATAATTTAGAAGTCAAATGAGTTTAATAATGCCCAAGCAAGATAAATATGAAATAAACCCCACCATGGCAAATAATTATAGTCAAACTTCTCAAAAACAAAAAAAGAGAAAATCTAGAAAACTGTCAAAGGAAAAAGACGCATATGAAGAATAATGATACAAAAGTGATGGCTGAATTTGTATAAAAAATAATGGAGGCCAAATATGAAGGAGGGGCATCTTTATGTGCAAAAGAGAAGATAAAGATGACTAACTCTGATACTCTATGTTCAAGAAAGCATGCACCAAAAACTAACGTGGAAGTGGGGATGCAGTTCATGGTAGAACACTTGCCTAGTATGTGAGAAGTCCTGGATTTCATTTCCAGCACAAGAAAATGAATGAATGAGCTAATTAATTAATTAATACAGGTGAAGCACACATTTTCAAAATGATGAAAACTAGAAGAGTTTGTATACAGTAGAGTTACACTGTAAAAAATGTTTAAAGAAAGATTTAAATACATAAAGATTTATACATTTGAAAAGATAAAATCCAATTCTATAAGGAAATTAATTAAATATTACTAAATGATGAATTATTTGAGACATAACAATCTTATATGTGTGTTTCAAATAAGTTTCCAATATATAAATAAAATATTTACATACCTAAAATACAAAAAAATGTAGGCGGAGACTTGAAAATCTGTAGTTATTGATTTCTTAAAAATAGGACAAACAGTATAGATATTTGAGCAACATTAATGGATATTTGTGGAATATTATACCCTCAGAAAGGATAAAGGACAATTGTGCTTGGAGCATTTTCACTAACAATGGGTAATAAATTAAGTCCTCATAAGGTCAAAAGATTATAAATCATATAAACTGTAGTCTCTGACTATGAAACTGTTAAACTGAAAATTAAGGACCAAAACATAGCTGGAAATTTTTCAGGTATCAGAAGCTAAATAGTACACTTCCAAAAAAAAATGATAAACTTGTAGAAAAAAAAACAATGAATATTTTTTTAAATATAGATAAGTAAATAGCAATTAAAACACAATATTTTAAAATTTATGGGAAGCCAGTTAGGCAATGTTTGGATGAAAATATACATTTTTAAATGCTTGTAAAAGAAAAAGTGAAAGGTGCAAACTATGTTCTATACTGTCACATTAAAAATGCAATTTTGAAAAGGAATTTAAAATGAAATCAATACAAGTAAAAAAATAATGAAAATAATAACAAATGAAAGAAATAGAAAATAGATTAAAAATGTCCAAAATCAACAACTGAAAGGTGGTTCATTGTTTTGATTCATGAGATTGCTAAATTCTTGGCATGAAAAAATAGAAAAGAGAAATAAATACGAAATGCCAATACCATGATGAAATGAGAAACAACATTAGAGAAGCTAATAAACTTAAAGGATTACAGCAACATTATGCTAATAAAATTGATAAGTTTTATGGACATATTTCTTGAAATTTATGATTTATCAAATCTCCATTAAAAAAATTGAAAAATTTAAATATCCCTGTATCTGTTATTGGAATTCTATAAAAAAGAATAAAAAATCAAAGAAACTTCCAGACACAGATATCCTCCCTACTTAGTTATGTAAAGCATTTAAGAAATATCATCCAAAGTTTTGAGAAACTTGTGGAGTAGGGAATACTTACCAACTTGCTTCTTGAAGCCAGTATGAACCTGATACAGAAGCCAAATGAAGATATTACAAAATAACCAAACTGCAAACTAATATTCCTGATGAACATAACAAAATATTACAAAATGCAATACAAAATTATGCAAAAAGATAACATATCATGACCAGGTTGGTTTAATCCTGGCTTGTAAAATGATTTAATACAGGCAAATCAATGGGCACACAACAAAAAATCAGGATACCAAAAGTTACAGAAAACACCATTTGACAAAATTCAATGTCAATTCATGATAAAAGCTAAAATGGGCATCTACAGTAATTTTTAGCTTACTCACAGTTAATGATGAAATATTAAACACTAACGTCAGTATTGAGAAAGAGGAAAGGACATCTTCTTGCAACAACTGTATTCAACCTAGTTCAGTAGCAGTAGAAGTGGGCTTGCATCTGTCTAAACATATTTGAGGGGCCTGGTGTTCAGCAGATAGCCATCACAATGATTACTGACAATGGTAGTCTTCCACAAAGAAGAGAGTAATTTTCTACAGAGAGTTTCCAAGAAAATTTAGCATATATTTATATCATATAGGTGAATTATAATCAGAGATTTTTAAAAAATGTAGATGTTCTGGTGTTCCAGAATTCACATTAATGTTAGATGAAAAATGAGTTTAATACTTCCCAATTCTATCTGGCAAGAGCAACAGGCCTTTGGAAGTATATTGAGATGATAGATAAAGTAAAACAGCATCTAAATGGAGTGGGTCAAAGCTTTATAATGTCAAGTAATTTGAGTTGAGATTTCTGAAATACTTGGTGCAAAACAATAATTCAGAAATGTACTTTGAGTATGATAATTTTGGGAGATACAAGGGGATATTTTTTGGTATCTATGGAGTTTTACTCATCGTCATTGTGTAAAATATCATAGAAAGTTATATGGAAATCTGAGAACAAAATATTACTAGTATTTATTTTGCAATAGCCTATAAATTCCCACAGATACTGAAATGGGGATCTAAGGGAAAAGAAGGCATTTTTAATACTACCATTCTAATTCAAAAGTAAGATAATATACCATACATGGAAAACAGGTAACACACACTAATTGAAGTACTTTTAAATACAATTTGAAGTGTAAATTGAGCCAGAAAACTTTGTGCTAATGAATTGAAAAACAACAAACTATTTAATATTATAAATGTGCTTTTCTGCTCTGATTAGTGTCATTCATTCATTTTCTTCTGAGCAATTAGTTACTGAGAAACAACCATATGCCTAGTACTGTGTTTGGGTAAAAAAAAAAAAAAAAAATCAGAAACAGAAAAGTGCCTAAGACATGGTTTGTCTCTAATCTAGGGTAAGAAATAGAAAAAGCAATTGATAATTTATTACAATACACCTGTACTGACTGTTGCAGATGTGTGAACAGATGTTGCAGGGTATATAACACACAGTCAAGTTCTGACTTGGAAAGGCACTTGAAGGTGTTGCCTTTCTCACTAGCTTCCTTTCAAGTCAGATTTGCCCAGAAATCTCATATTTGCTATATGAGAAGGGAGAGGAAGAGCATTCCAAGTAGAAACAGTAGCATGCAGGGTTAGGAAATGATACCTAGCTCATTTGGGAAAGACTGGGAGTACTAAGAGCCTAGGTTATACTTTGTGGAGAGCAGATGGTGTGATAGGAGGAGAAATGGCCAGGGAGAGATGAAGCTTGTAACAGAAGGCATAGCAAGGCTGCAAATGACCTTAAAGCCTAGGCGAAAGTGGGATTTAATCCCTCATGCAAGCAAGAGAAAAGTTTGTTAAATTTGGAAAGTTACATTACAAAGTATGTTCTTAGATCTTTTGTGACAACTTTCACTTGGATTGAACTAGGGAGAACCTTGTGGGAAGGTGGTCAGTCAGAGAGTCAGTGCACTATTTTAAGTGAGAATTGAGGCTCTGACCTTGTACAAGCATAATGGTTTTATCTAAAATAAGATTCTACATGATCTCTATGTGAAAGGGCATAGTTGATTTTTTTCAAATATATTTATAAAGTGCATTGCATACAAAACTGTATGTATAACATTATCTTTCTACATCCTTTCTATCTTTTTAAATCCCCTCTTTTTTCTCCCTTGTACAAGTACATCTTTTATGCTACAAGAGTGCTAAAACTATCTGTGTTTGGTTCTTTATTTGAATTTGGTCATGCATTTGAATGACTTAAAACAATGGAATTTTAGTGGAGATACTGGAATCTCTTCAGTGTGTGCTGAGTAAGTTTTCAAGATGAAAATTCAAATGATGTCCCATCTTCTTTCTATTTGATTTGATGAAAAAGGGAAGTGATACAATATGAGATTTGAGCTTTTTCTTGGTAGCAATTACAATTTTATACTCTTACAAAAACAGTATGATTCATGTGTGTATTTGAGTGGGGAACCTATGCTCATTACTGATCATTTTATCAGCAGGGAGAAAGAAATGAAAGCAAAGGTCTGAACATTATATGATTTAATTTGTAGTATTTAAAGAAATCTCTCAAATGTGTGTACATCTTAAATTTCTGAGGTCACTTTTTTTTCTAATTTTGCAAAATCCAGTGCCTATCAAAATAGAATATAAAAAGGGATGGTCATGTATGATAAAACACAGACTGGTTTAAGTAGGAACCTCAATATCATGATACTATGCCAGAATTTATATAGTTCCCCTGTTCGTTTTTTTCAAATTCTAGCAAATTTTCAAGTTGGCAAGGGTCAGTGGTCTGTTATTTTCCAAGGAACCACATGTAAGTCAGGTAAACCTGTTTATGTGCTCAGAGATTGTGTAATTCCTCAGGGTGTGTACAGCCCTCCATGTGTAGGTACAGAGGATAAGAAAGAGGTACATTCTCCCACTGGGGTTTGATGATAGGCTACAGTGACCTCCTACCAGAGGGAATTGTTCAGTGTGTGTGCAGCCTGGTGACAACCCCAAGTCTTAGCATATATATCAGCTCAGGAAGGAGTGGGAAGAAGCTTTCTGGTCTATGTCTTACTACTAGACACAATCTTGAACACGGTTGATGTTTAGTTAACTATTTATTCAATCAAATGAGTATCAAAATCCACAGTTGTATAATTTATGGGATATTTTCCAAATCTTCCCACTCGCAAAGTTAGGTTAACAGAGCTGCCTTGGAGGAACAGTAAAATCCACACATTTTAAAGATTCTGTCTTTGATGGGAATGCAAAAGAAAACAGACTTGAGGAACCTTTGATTCGAAAAACAGTTTTGTTGCAAACTAACCTTAAACTGTAGGCACGTTTCCTAGCCTTGCCTTGCTGAACTTCAATTTCAGCACCTGTAATTAACGTAAGTGATTTTTCCATCTCTGCAACTACAAGTCACTGATTCCCTGAGATTGTGATAATGCAGGAAAAACAGGGAGACAGGGAACTTTACTTAGGGGCACACACCCACACAACGCATTATACACATGTATATAGTCTCAGGACACTCTAGGGCATGGAATCACACTACCTTTTCCCCACTTCCCTCCTTCTACTTTTCTGCTGTACAAGGAAGCATGATGTGTTAGGAAGGACATGGATTTGGTTCTTTCTCACATTGCAAGTGATGCAAAGCCAGCTCCATCCAGGAGAGGCTTCCATTTTCTTAGCTAGCTCTGTTATCATTTTGCTGTTATGTCTGTCCATTTTATATTATAATGAAAGTGAGATTGCCTGCGACATTGAAAATATAATTTGGCCAGGTATAAACAGAACAACATAAATTGCTGAACACAAGGATGATTACCCTGTCAGCAGAGATATGAGTGCAGATTTGGGGATAACAAGTAATCACAGCATTCTACAGGCAAAATCTCCTCTTCAGTTCATAAGGAGCAGCTAGAGACATTTAACTCATTCTCAGCTTTGCTATATCAAAGTTTATGTACTAGGTTATTTCAAAGAGGACATGAAGCTTCCTAACACAACCAGTATTTTCCCTTTGCATTATATAACAATGGTACAATCTGCTTAGTGATCATTTAAATTGAAAAATTCTAGAGACACTTCAGAAAGAAAACATTAAAAAAATAAGTGTATGATAGTCTTATGGGTCTTTATGGTAAGTGTTTTTTCTATTGAAAAGATAGAATAACTCGTAAATAACCACTAAGTGATTTTAAAATTAAATTCAGCATGTAAAACTGCACGGATAGTCTACATCAGACATTCAAGTCATGATTTATAGTTGAATTTGTTGGGACTGACAGAACTATAGAAGTTTCTTGCAGTTTTCCAAACTACTGATTTCAAAGTCACAAATATATATTATTGCTAGAGAAGTCTAGGGGTCCTTTGTGCCCTGGAGAAATCTCTGCAAAGAGGTGGTATATATGGGTGATTCCCAAAATGTAATGTGTATTGGAATCACCTGGGGATCTTATTAAAATGCAAATTTTGGTTTCAGTAGCTTTGGACCAGGACCTGAGACTTCAGAGTGGTAATAAGCTCCCAAGGGAAGCCAGAGCTGGGGCTCTTGGAATACACATTCAGTGACAAGGGGCTAGACCCCACCCTTCACCAGGAAACGTTAACTTAACTAACTTTAAAGATGAAGTCGCCCAGGCTTGGTGGGGCAGATGCTGTCCCCTACAGTATTTCTAGTAGCACAGTGCTTGTTGGTATAAATACATATTTACGGAGCTACTCATCCAGACCGTAAAATTTCACACAGATAAGAGTCATGGTTGGTTGTATAGCTATCACAACTGTCACAGTAAGAACTGTGTGAAATAGTAAGGCATGTAAGAACTGTGACAAAGTGAGGACTTGTTTACAATCTCTAATGAAATACTATTTAAAAGTAGATAGTCACGGGATTTTTTTCTTTGACTAATAGAGGTAGTAATTTGAATATCATTATGGCAACCAAGCTGAGCTTTTGAAACTTTTAAATATAAACTTATAAGAAGTCGTGTTAAAAAACAGCTCGTATTTGAAGCTGTGGTATACACATCACAAAAATACATGAATAATCTTAGCTGTCCATGTGTGATTATTTGACAATATTTTTAATAAGTATGTAATTTTAAATGTCATATGTTATTAATGTATCATCATTTGTATAAACATAGATTTCATATTTTTTTGAGAAACATTCATTAAATAATTGTATTTTATAAAAAAAGAATTACCAACATACTCTTAGTTACCAGTAAGAAAACTGAAAGGAGATAGGGCTTGGATTTCCATTTGACTAAATAAGATGAATAAGGAGGAAAGAGGTAAATCCTAATGCCATTTCATTTGAACTTCTTTAAAAAATACAATGAAACTAAATATACAAGAATGTAAAGAAAAGAAACTGCTGAAATTATATGTATACATTTTATTTAATATTTCAACATTTAATACATTTGATGCAAAGTCAAAAACTGTCTACACATTATAAAAGATGTTGATTTCATTAATGCCTCCTAAGAAATTATAAAGAACTTATCATTGAGTTTGTTTTGAAAACTAAAAAAAAAATGTTGCTTGTTTATTTATTAGTTTTTATTTAAAAGAGTCTTATAGATTGACCTTAAACTTCTCTGATAGTTTCTTTCATGAACATAAAATACTTTATTTTCAAATTCAGACTACTGTACATAGATAATGGCTCCCTCTACTGGTAAAACTATGTTGGTGTTGTGTAGGTAAAGGATTTCCAAGACTCAAATTTCAAAACAATGCAAATGAAATATATTCCCCAATGGAAAGGAAACAAAAAGAATTGGTTATGTAGTGGTAGCTTGATGGCTTGATTTATATGAAAGTAATTTGTTTCACATAAATTTATTAGCAATTAATTAGAAGAATGAAGATATCTCTTAACATAATAAATATGTGGTGATACCCACAAGCATTTGTTTGATCACCAAAAGCACTTGTTCTATTAACAATTATGACGTTTTTTCAAACTAAGGAATTCCAGGCACTATAGGACTTCTTTTTCCGAAATTCCAAAGGTTGGGTAGACTACTTCTGAATGAATCATATTTATTTTGATCACATACAGTGACTTTCTAGAAAAATTTTATACTGTTTGAAAGGAAAGGATATCTGTTACATTTCTAATTAAATATTCAAAACTTTAATTAAATTGATTTTTCTAATTTTATAAAACTTAATACTGCTGATTGATTTTTTTTTCTTTTCCAAATTGTTCACAAATTAAATTCAAACCAGAGGAAAAAAATATACTTTTTCTTATCCCAATTCTGCCATGTAACCACATTTTAGATCATATAGAAAGTATAAGGGAATATTTTAAATATTAGAATATTATCTTTTATTATTTATTTAGTATACTTTGTAGTTTTTCCTCTTTTAAAATCTAGTTTGTTCCCCAAATAAATAGTTTTTATGATTTGAAAAATTAGCAACATGGCAAGTTCCAATCTTTTGTTGTATTTGCAGTAACGGTGATCAAATTCTTCTATGTTAGAGGGAAGAAAAGAAGCACAAGCATGTGAAGTTATTGTCCCAGCAAAATTCTCATAGTTATTACTTGGTAGATTGCCTCTTGAATGTCAAATCAGAGTTCATTCATGTAGAACCATCTCAGTGATGCCTTTAAGGTTTATAGGACCAAATTTTTGCTACACCTGGTATCCTTCAACATCTTTCTATAAAAGAAATTTCTGTACCTAAACTCAGATTATGAATTCTGCCTACCTTAGTGGAACTAATAATTTTCTTTTTGAATTATATTATTTTTAAATTCTTTTTACTCTGGCTATTTCTCAATCCATCAACAATTGAACTCCCAGAAGATTAATATATGTAATTTAAATCAAATACAACATTTCCAGTACAATCCTTTTGGAAACTTGTGGGTTCAGTGTTCTCTCTTTTGCCTCTAACTTCTTAAAATATTACTACAGAAATTTTCATAATCTTCTCTTGCAAATAAAACATTTGTAATAATTCAGAAGATCATATTATGTTAATGACAAAGTATACATCTTTGATGAGAACACATTTTGTAAAGTCAAGTTTGTAATAAAACTATAAGAAATGCAAATTCCTTAATTCATACTAAAGATTTGCTCTTTTGAATATTAGTTTAATAAGAGGACGTGAAAAAAACTATATTTCTATGTATAGATTATAAATCCATTTAAAACTGCAATGGCATTTGAGCTTATCTAAATGTAAAAGTATTACCATAAACGGTTCTCATAGCAAAAAAGTATTATGCAAATGAAATGGGTCTCTAGAATTAGAACTTTGGGAGCAGGTGTCTAGTGTTATGAAAAAATTTAACTGATGCTAAATACTTAAGAAAGGAAGTGAATAATCTTAATTTTTAGTAAGCTCTTTCTGATGGAAGAGCAGGTTCAATAGCCAAAAATAGTCTTTATTTTTTTTTTTTTTTTTTTTTTTCACCATGTGATTCCATTTATATAAAATTCTAGAAAAGACACAAACTAGAGTGGCAGAAAGTAGATCACTAGTTTCCTGCAGGCAGGACAGAGGGAAAAAGATTGAGTTTAGAGTCACAAAGAAATCTTTTTTTTTTTTTTTTTTTTTTTACATAGGGTAATGATGTTTATTATATTTTTCCCCTCCACCCCACCCCTCCCACCCCTCCCACCCCTCCCACCCCTCTTTTCCCTCTACACAGTCCTTCTTTCCTTCATTCTTACTGCTCTCCTTAGCCTAACTCTAAACCTAACCCTAAACCTAATGCTAGCCCCTCCCACCCCCCATTATATGTCCTCATCCGCTTATCAGCGAGATCATTTGTCCTTTAGTTTTTTGAGATTGGCTTATCTCACTTAGCATGATATTCTCCAATTTCGACCATTTGCCTACAAATGCCATAATTTTATCATTCTTCATTGCGGAGTAATATTCCATTGTATAAATATGCCACAGTTTCTTTATCCATTCATCAACTGAAGGGCATCTAGGTTGGTTCCACAATCTGGCTATGGTGAATTGAGCAGCAATGAACATTGATGTGGCTGTATCTCTGTAGTATGCTGATTTTAAGTCCTTTGGGTATAGGCCAAGGAGTGGGATAGCTGGGTCAAATGGTGTTTCCATTCCAAGCTTTCTGAGGAATCTCCACACTGCTTTCCAGAGTGGTTGCACTAATTTGCAACCCCACCAGCAATGTATGAGTGTTCCTTTTTCACCACATCCTCGCCAACACCTATTGTTGCTTGTATTCTTGATAATCGCCATTCTAATTGGGGTGAGATGAAATCTTAGGGTGGTTTTGATTTGCATTTCCCTTATTACTAGGGATGTTGAACATTTTTTCATATATCTGGTGATTACTTGTACATCTTCTTCTGTGAAGTGTCTGTTCATTTCCTTAGCCCATTTGTTGATTGGATTATTTGTATTCTTCGTGTAGAGTTTTTTGAGTTCTTTATAGATTCTGGAAATTAGCGCTCTATCTGAGGTATGGTTGGCAAAGATATTCTCCCACTCTGTAGGCTCTCTCTTCACATTTCTGATAGTTTCCTTTGCTGAGAGAAAGCTTTTTAGTTTGAATCTATCCCAGTTGTTTATTCTTGCTTTTATTTCTTGTGCTATGGGAGTCCTGTTAAGGAAATCTGATCCTGAGCCAACAAGTTGAAGATTTGGACCTACTTTTTCTTCTATAAGATGCAGGGTCTCTGGTCTGATTCCGAGGTCCTTGATCCATTTTGAGTTGAGTTTTGTGTAGGGTGAGAGATAGGGGTTTAGTTTCATTCTATTGCATATAGTTTTCCAGTTTTCCCAGCACCATTTGTTGAAGAGGCTATCTTTTCTCCATTGCATATTGTTGGAACCTTTGTCTAGTATGAGAAAATTGTATTTATTTGGGTTTGTGTCCATGTCCTCTATTCTGTACCATTGATCTACCTGTCTATTTTGGTACCAATACCATGCCGTTTTTGTTACTATTGCTTTGTAGTAGAGTTGAAGATCTGGTATTGCAATACCCCCTGCTTCGCTCTTGCTACTGAGGATTGCTTTAGCTATTCTAGGTTTTTTATTCTTCCAGATGAATTTCATAATTGCTTGCTCTATTTCTGCTAGGTACATC
The DNA here is from genome assembly GCF_902686445.1 of Sciurus carolinensis. Classification (NCBI taxonomy): domain Eukaryota; kingdom Metazoa; phylum Chordata; class Mammalia; order Rodentia; family Sciuridae; genus Sciurus; species Sciurus carolinensis. Next base: position 102,814,246 of record NC_062221.1, on the reverse strand, counting down.
ATTGGGATTTTAATTGGAATTGCATTGAATCTGTATAGAACTTTAGGTAGTATAGCCATTTTGACGATATTAATTCTGCCTATCCAGGAACATGGGAGATCTTTCCATCTTCTAAGGTTTTCTTGAATTTCTTTCTTTAGTGTTCTGTAGTTCTCATTGTAGAGGTCTTTCACCTCTTTTGTGAGATTGATTCCCAAGTATTTTATTTTTTTCGATGCTATTGTGAATGGAATAGTTTTCCTAATTTCTCTTTCTGAAGATTCATCACTTATGTATAAAAATGCATTGGATTTATGAGCATTGATCTTGTAACCTGCTACTTTACTGAATTCACTTATGAGTTCTAAAAGTTTTCTGGTGGAATTTCCAGGTTCCTCTAAATATATAATCATGTCATCAGCGAACAGGGATAGTTTGAGTTCTTCTTTTCCTATTCGTATCCCTTTAATTTCTTTGGTTTGTCTGATTGCTCTGGCTAGAGTCTCAAGGACGATGTTGAATAGAAGCGGTGAAAGAGGGCATCCCTGCCTTGTTCCAGTTTTTAGGGGGAACGCTTTCAGTTTTTCACCATTTAGAATGATATTAGCCATGGGCTTAGCGTAGATGGCCTTTATAATGTTTAGGAATGTTCCCATTACCCCAATTTTTTCTAGTGTTTTGAGCATGAAGGGATGCTGTATTTTATCAAATGCTTTTTCTGCATCTATTGAAATAATCATGTGATTCTTAACTTTAAGTCTGTTGATATGGTGAATGACATTTATTGATTTCCGAATGTTGAACCAACCTTGCATCCCTGGGATAAAACCCACTTGATCGTGGTGCACTATCTTTTTAATATATATTTGTATGCGATTTGCTAAAATTTTGTTGAGAATTTTTGCATCGATGTTCATTAAGGATATTGGTCTGAAATTTTCTTTCCTTGATGTGTCTCTGTCTGGTTTAGGTATCAGGGTGATATTGGCTTCATAGAACGAGTTTGGTAGGGTTCCCTCCTCTTCTATTTCATGGAATAGTTTGAGGAGTATTGGAATGAGCTCTTCTTTAAAGGTTTATAGAACTCGGCTGAGAACCCATCTGGTCCTGGACTTTTCTTTGTTGGTAGGCTTTTGATGACCTCTTCTATTTCATTGCTTGAAATTGGTTTATTTAAGTTGTGTATGTCCTCCTCGTTCAGTTTAGGTAGTTCATATGTCTCTAGAAATTTGTTGATGTCTTCAAGGTTTTCTGTTTTGTTGGAGTATAGATTTTCGAAATAGCTTCTAATTATGTTTTGTATTTCACTCGTGTCTGTTGTGATGTTTCCTTGTTCATTCCGAATTTTAGTAATTTGAGTTTTCTCCCTCTTTCTCTTTGTTAGTGTGGCTAAGGGTTTATCAATTTTATTTATTTTTTCAAAGAACCAACTATTTATTTTATTAATTTTTCCAATTGTTTCTTTTGTTTCGATTTCGTTGATTTCGGCTCTGATTTTAACTATTTCCTGTCTTCTACTACTTTTGGTATTGGTCTGCTCTTCTTTTTCTAGTGCTTTGAGCTGTAGTGTTAAGTCGTTTATTTGTTGATTTCTACTTCTTTTTTTGAATGCACCCCATGAAATAAATCTTCCTCTAAGTACTGCTTTCATAGTGTCCCAGAGATTTTGATATGATGTGTCTTTGTTCTCGTTTACTTCTAAGAATTTTTTTATTTCCCTCCTGATGTCTTCTGTTATCCATTCATCATATAATAGTGTATTATTTAGTCTCCAGGTATTGGAGAAGTTTCTGTTTTTATTCTGTCATTTATTTCTAATTTCAATCCATTATGATCTGATAGAGTACAAGGTAGTATCTCTATCTTCTTGTATTTACTAACAGTAGCTTTGTGGCATAAAATATGGTCTATTTTAGAGAAGGATCCATGTGCTGCTGAGAAGAAAGTGTATTCATTCTTGTTGGATGGTATATTCTATATATGTCCGTTAAGTCTAAATTGCTGATTGTGTTGTTGAGATCTATAGTTTCTTTATTCAATTTTTGTTTGGACGATCTAGCCAGTGGTGAGAGAGGTGTGTTAAAATCGCCTAGTATTATTGTGTTGTGGTCTATTTGATTTCTGGAATTGAGAAGGATTTGTTTGACGTACGTGGATGAGCCAATGTTCGGGGCATAGATATTTATGATTGTTATGTCTTGCTGATTTATGCTTCCCTTAAGCAGCATGTAATGTCCTTCTTTATCCCTTCTGACTAGTTTTGGTTTGAAGTCCACATTATCTGAGATGAGGATGGATACTCCAGCTTTTTTGCTGTGTCCGTGTGCATGGTATGTTTTTCCCCATCCTTTCACCTTTAGTCTATGGGTGTCTCTTTCTATGAGATGTGTCTCTTGCAGGCAGCATATTGTTGGATTTTTCTTTTTAATCCAATCTGCCAGTCTGTGTCTTTTGATTGATGAATTCAGGCCATTAACATTCAGGGTTATTATTGTGATATGATTTGTATTCCCAGTCAATTGACTCATATTTGTTTTTGACATGATTTGGTTTCTCCTTTATTTGGCTATTCCTTTAGGCTAGCGCCTCCTGTTGGTGATTTGCATCGTTGTTTTTCATCTCTTCCTCATGGAATATTTTGCTGAGAATGTTCTGTAATGTTGGCTTTCTTTTTGTAAATTCCTTTAGCTTTTGTTTATCATGAAAGGATCTTATTTCATCGTCAAATTTGAAGGTAAGTTTTGCTGGGTATAAGATTCTTGGTTGGCATCCGTTTTCTTTCAGGGCTTGGTATATGTTGTTCCAGGCCCTTCTAGCTTTTAGGGTCTGGATTGAAAAATCTGCTGATATTCTTATTGGTTTCCCTCTGAATGTAATTTGATTCTTTTCTCTCGCGGCCTTTAAAATTCTGTCTTTATTTTGTATGTTAGGTATTTTCATAATAATGTGCCTTGGTGTGGGTCTGTTGTAATTTTGTATGTTTGGAGTTCTATAAGCCTCTTGTACTTGGTTTTCCATTTCGTTCTTCAGATTTGGGAAATTTTCTGTTATTATTTCATTGAATAGATTGTTCATTCCTTTGGTTTGTTTCTCTAAGCCTTCCTCAATCCCAATAATTCTCAAATTTGGCCTTTTCATGATATCCCATAGTTCTTGGAGATTCTGTTCATGATTTCTTACCATCTTCTCTGTTTGTTCCACTTTGTTTTCAAGGTTAAATATTTTGTCTTCAATGTCTGAGGTTCTGTCTTCCAGGTGTTCTATCCTATTGGTTATGCTTTCTATGGAGTTTTTAACTTGGTTTATTGTTTCCTTCATTTCAAGGATTTCAGTTTGGTTTTTTTTTCAGTATCTCTAACTCTTTATTGAAATGATCTCTTGCTTCCCGTATTTGGTCTTTTAACTGTTGATTGGTGCGATCATTTAATGCCTGCATTTGCTCTTTCATCTCCTCCTTCAATGCCTGCATTTGCTCTTTCATCTCCTCATTAGCTTCCCTGATCGTTTTAATTACGTACATTCTGAACTCCCTTTCTGACATTTCTTCTGCTCTGCTGTCATTGGGTTTTATTGATGTAGTATCTAGGTTTGTTTGGGACATTTTCTTCCCTTGTTTTCTCATAATGGTCAGTTGTCAGTGGGACCCTGAGATATTGCAGTTTTCCACTATTGGCTTATAGTGTCCCAGTAGATTTCCAGTGTATCACCTCCCAGCCTTCAGTAGCCTGATGTCTTGGAGGAATCTGATAAAGCAGCTCATTCGAAGAATACTGCCCCTAGCCCCCTACTGGTTCCACGTTTTGGAACTGGCTCTGTGCGGAAATGCTCTCACTGTGGGCCTGCACCGTGCAGCTGGCCGTGTGGGAAGAGCCCACTGCCGGAGTGTGGAAGACTACCTTGGGAAGACTCAAGCTGCCCTGCCCGGCTCTGCTAAGCCACCTCTATCCACCCGGGCTGAGCTTTACCCAGTGGGCAGACTCACCCGTGGCTCCACTTCAGTCCGAGTCTCTCAATGCCTCCCCTTCTTAACTCCTGGGTTCTGGAGCGACCGGGGGTGCAGTCTCCCTCTAGGCCGCCATCTTGGATCGCCCCGTGAAGAGAGCCCGCAGCCGGAGTGGGCAGTGCCGCCTGAAGAGGTCTCCGGCTGCCCTGTCCTTATCCCTGAGGCTGACTGCAGATCGAGCCTCTCCGCTGGTTCTTTGCAGGAATACACTGCACTGCAGGGGCTCCGGGACTCGGAGCGTGCTCTGTTCAGACAGGCTCTCACTAGCGGGCCAGTTCCGTTCCGAGAACCTGGAGAAGCTGGCTGTGTGGGCGGGGCCCACCGCCGGAGTGCGCAGGACTGCCTGTGGATGACTCTAGCTGCCCTGCCCGGCTCCGATAAGCCACCTCTATCTGGGCCTGCCACCCGGGCCGAGCTTTACCCAGTGGGCAGACTCACCCGTGGCTCCGCTTCAGTCCGAGTCTCTCAATGCCTCCCCTTCTTAACTCCTGGGTTCTGGAGCGACCGGGGGTGCAGTCTCCCTCTAGGCCGCCATCTTGGATCGCCCCGTGAAGAGAGCCCGCAGCCGGAGTGGGCAGTGCCGCCTGAAGAGGTCTCCGGCTGCCCTGCCCTTATCCCTGAGGCTGACTGCAGATCGAGGCTCTCCGCTGGTTCTTTGCAGGAGTACACTGCACTGCAGGGGCTCCGGGACTCGGAGCGTGCTCTGTTCAGACAGGCTCTCTCAAATAGTCTTTAAATTTAATGAAATATGTACCTAAAAAACATGTGGTTCCCAAATACCTTCAGGTATGATTTAATAGCCCTTTAATACTTGTCTGAATCTTGTTTTTTAGCTAAGTGCATATTCATGGTATGCCCCCCACAAAAAACATTTAGAATATATCTACTTATAATTAAATGATTCAATCTTAGAATTTTGAAGTTATTTAATGCAAACCTTATTTAGTGAATTAATCCCATACCACTTCTAATAAATGGTCATCTAGTTTATGTGAACATTTTTTTATTAATGACTATTACAACTTTTCCATACATTAAGAAAGAGATTATAATTTTAAGAAAGTTTTTATATTCTGTGATAAAGTGTGCCCTTTTAATTCTACATATTGTTTACCTATTGTTTTTGTTTGTGTGTTTGTTTTTGATTTGTTTTGCTTTGTTTTGTTTTGTTGCCCCTTGGAAGGAAAAGGTGGGTTTACTCCAGGTGCATTCAATAGTTTCTCATAAGACAATTAAAAAATATTTTATTAATCTGGTTTTTTCTAAAATGTTTCTTGATTTAATGTTTTCATGAATATCAGTCATCAAGATTTGGGGAAATTTTTAAATGAGGCTTAGAGAGAGAGAGAGAGAGAGAGAGAGAAAGAGAGAGAGAGAGAACATAGAGAATAACTTTAAAAATAAATCTCCTAAATGTGTATGTTTGCTATAATATCCATATACACAAATATAGTTATAACCTTTTATTAAAATTGAGTAAGAATTTTAAATAATACCAGTACTTAGGATAGCTTACTGGTCATGTTCATAACATTTCACAAAATTATGTGAAACGTAGCCAAATGGGACAAGGTGGCATAAATTGTTAATTAATTATGAAAGGTATTGTTTGGGGATTATTAAAGAGATTCATAGGTTCTTTTAATTAAAAATGGGACTCCAGACACCAAATCTCCCTCCCAGAAGCAGTCCTTTTTAAGAGTCTATGCGTCTCCTCCCATAAGCCTTGTAGCTACTATTGCTCTTTACAAATGTTTTCTCTCATAAGTTTTAGATAATGCTGTATGTAAATAAAGTAATTGACAGGTAAAATGAATAGAAGAGATGAAATACAATTATATGAGATTTAAATTGCTTTCACTTTGACATTTCATGATTTCATGTACATAAGAAATAGGATGCTCGCCCTTTAGCCTTTTTAGTTTCAAAGATGGTAAGGATAAATCTGTTTCCTGCTGGGAAAATGTTCAAAGAAGTTATAGAGTTTTCAAAATATTACAGTCAACAATTCTAAAGATTTTCTTCTCAAATAGTATGAGTTGATTCACAAACTAATCATTTGATAGAGATTATAGTTTTTCTATAGGAAATGGGTTTTTAGATCTAAATTGTCAGTGTTGTGATGTCTTTACTTATTTCTCTGATTGTTTTGTGATATTAGGAATGCCCTTGGATGCAGAAATTTCATGAAAAGTAATAACAACTTCACAATGAGTGGATGGACTCACAACTATATCTTCTGAAAGATTATATGTACTATATAGAATGCATTTTGTTGAATTGATTTTACCCTTAAATAATTGTTGAACATAATTTCTTGAATAAATAGTACCAAATAATCTTCACTTTTTGTTCTATATTAACTCACTTTTATATCCTAAAGAGAAGCCGCATTAATTGCTACAACATGAAATGCTAAATTACAACTTAATTTCTGGGACTTAGTAGTGAAGGTTTATTTTCTGTTAGGTTATATATTATTATCTGACATTTCTGTATCTGTATACACATACATACACACTCATGTTTTTAATTATTCCAACTATATGACAAGTAACTTGATTATGATTTATTTGTTAAAAATGAATAAATTTTAAGGTAGAAGATTTTGAAAATGCAAAATAAAAATACCAGCAGAACAAAACAGATACTTGCATAATTTTGTTATGTTTTAAAACTACTTTCTTTACTAAGAATTTCACATAGCTATTATCATCTTTTCTAAAAATTCACATTCCAATAATGGTTTGTGTATCATGTTTCTAAATCCCAGTAAGCAAATGTTATGCTAGATGGGGTCTGATATTAATGTAATCATATTGACTTTATATGAAGCACAGGAAAAGAAGAAAGAGAAAACTGGAAGTTATGCCATTAAATGAAAGGAGTGGTGAGGTTTCCACCAGTAATGGGATAGGATTTGTAAGCAGTTCTTATTAATTACACCAAGTTTTTATGCTCAAATGAACAGATCATTGGTAGTCAAACTAAGTAATCACCAGGAAAACATCAATAAAACAGATTTTTTTTAAAAAATCACACTTTAATCACTGTCGATGCATCATGTGTACAAATCATAGGGAATAGATATGCTATGGCCAATGAACAGAACTAAACAGGCATACTTATAACTTTCCCATAGCAGGTTATTACAGTGGTCTTATAATTGGAGTAATCTTATCCTTTATTTTCTAAATTCTGTGAGACAGTTGTTGTTCACTGTTGATAGTACTGGCAATGGAAAAAGCTATTTTATAATAAAATAATTTAATTTTGAGCCCATTATGCCCTTTGAAGGAGACTTTACTTTCAGGTGGTGGCAAAAGAAAATATTATATTAATAACTTTACATTACTTTAAGGATATAATTAACTGTGTGTCCAATATAACCTAAAAAAATAGTACTTATGCTTTAATTTAGGAAATGATGGGTACTCATAAAAGATGAGGGTTAGAACTCTGTAGACTAAGTGGACTCACAGAAGCTTTAGAAATGGTCCAGAATTAGAAGGATGCCATCGAGGAGCCAGAAGAACAGTCTGAGGTCAGTTACCCCAATACTGTATATCTGAACTAGTGCCAGGGGCACAAGAAATAGACCACGAATCTAAAATTATTGACTAATAAATACTCAGAGGAAAATATTTGTAGTTATCATTTCAATAACCCAGAAACCAAGTCACTGTTGTTTTGTAGACATTTCATGCAAACTTATCACTAAGATCTTGTCAGTTGATTCAATAAAAGTTCCTTATTTATAGGATAAGACACTTCAGTATGTTGGTGGTAGACTTGCCAAATACATGAAATAGAAAATGCTTTTTTAATGCTTTTTTAAAGAGGTTCTCAATATCTGGTAAATATTAATAAGTTATTAATTAATTATTATTGTTCAGAGTTTCCAGCTTAGAACAAGAGGGTACAATAACCTCATATATTGCTTATCTTTAAATGATTTATCTCTCTCACAGTACTAATAACCTGGTTTCTAGATATTACTTTCCTTGTATGAGCAGAGCCCTAGGTGATCATCAAAGGCCATTCCAGTGCTAAATTGAGGAAAAGATTTCATATACTGTTCTTTTTATTTTTTAGCTTATTTCCTCATGAAACCTGGTGTCACTCCCTAGCCTCTTTCTAGAAATTAATTTCACGTGATTGAAACTCATCAGCATTTTGCATTAGTTGAGACATGCCTGAGAATATTAACTATGGAAATATGTATTACCTGTTTAAATTTAAATCACTAGCCCTTTCCATTGGTAAAATGAACATTGACTTTGTAGAATTTCCTTTTTGGTAAATTTAAAGGGCTCTGTAGAAAGATATATAGGGAACCCAGAAAGTCTTTTGACTTTCAGAAGATGAAATAAATAAGAAAATAGTCATGTCCGACTTCAACATTGCATATAAGCAGTGACTGCTTGAAGATTGTTTTCTGTTCACATAAATAAATGATTCTTAAAAAAATTATTGGCACATTATAATTATACATAATAATGAGATTTGTTGTTTGTGCATGCACTTAAGTAATCTTATTTGACATATTTTATGTAGGACAAATCTTTCAGTTAAAAAAAAAGTATTCAGATTCTGCTGTGCTTGACTTTTTTTTTTTTTTTTTTTTTTTGCCTGTTTTTAAAATCACACTTTTGGGGACTATTATGAATATAGTTTTAGAAAATCTTAAGTGTACAATTTTTAAAAACAACATTGTATATCACATATTCACAGGAGTATAAAAGTTTTTTTTTAATATTTGAAGATAAAAGGATGATAACAATTATCTCATTTATGAGCATGGGGAAGAGATGCATATTTTCTCAAAAATAAGGAAGGAAATGGTCAAAAGGTTACAACTCAGCAGTTCTAAACTTAGACAATGATGATCATATACAAATGGATATGTTCATTCCTCAGACTTTTCTTTAAAATGAGAATCAGACATTGATGAGAATAATTTATGAAAATGATTTTTCTTTAATAATGATGAAGACACTAATATTTTCCTTAAAATGTTATTTTAGCTAACCATGCCATAGCACATTGTTTTTATTAATCTTTTTGTTCTGGCACACGTAATTTTTATGTAAAAGAATAAGCCATATTTTAAGATACATTAATTATATTTTAAGAATACACTCATGTGGAGACTCTGACAGAAGGTTGGGAAAATAATGCTGCAGCACAAATAAAAGTCATTATTTTGCCTGTATGACATTAAAAGTCTTTGAAGTAAAATTCAAAATTAGCTAAATCATGGCCTTAAAAGACTTTTCAGGGGCTGGGTTGTGGTTCAGTGGTAGAACGCTTGCCTAGCATGTGTGAGGCACTGGGTTTGAGTCTCAGCACCACGTATAAATAAGTGAATAAAATAAAGGTCAATTAACATCTAAAAAAAAATTTTAAAAAAAGACTTTTCAAAAAGACTTAAAGGAAAAAGCAAAATACTTTTGAAACTTTATCTTGCACATATAGTTTAGATATTCAATGATATGTTACCATATTAAGTATTTATTTTTACAGAAGCATTCACTTAGTTTAATAAATTGAAATTATTTTGCTACTATTTTGTGAACACCAATGAGAAAAGTTCAAATATCTCAACTTACAGAATTCAGAACACCGCAAGATCATTTTATTTGTAGAAAAGACTGTTTTACAATATTAAAGAATATTTTTGCTTTAACTGGCTTTATTACTTGAGAAATTAGAGACATATCTATTATATTGTTCTTCCCATTATTGCAAAACAAGGCAAAAACAAAACCAAGCACATTATTGCACTTTACAGATACTGCGTTGTTTGCAAATTGAAGGTTTGTGGCAACGGTGCCTTCAGCAAATCAATTGATGCAATTTCTCTCACAGCATGTACACATTCCATGTCCCCGTGGTACATTTGGCAATTCTTGCAATATTTTAAAGCTTTTTAATTATTATTTTATCTGTTATGATGACCATGATCCATCATCCTTGACGTTGCTATTGTAGTTGTACCGGGCGTCCACAAAGCTCACCTGTATCATGCTAAATTTAATGAATAAATTCTGTGTATTCAGAGTGCTCCACCAATCAGCCAAATCCCTCTTACACTCCTCAGGCCTCCCTTACTCATGAAATGCATCGGTATAAAAAATTAGGCTAATTAATAACCCTGAAAGAGCCTCTAAGTGTTTAAGTGAAAGAATCAAGTCTCTCAATTTAACTTAGAAGCTAGAAATGATTAAGTTTAGTGAGGAAAGCATGTCTAGAGCTGAGATAGGGCCAAAGCTAGGCCTCTCACACCAAATGATTAGCCAGGCAGTGAATGCAGAGGAAAAGTTCTTGAATAAAGCATTGCTCCAGTTTATTGCAGCACAACTCACAGTAGCCAAGTTATGGAACCAGCCCAGGTGCCTATCAACAGAAGAATGAATAAAGAAAATACACTATATAAACACAATGGAGTTTTATTCATCCATTCAGAAGAACAAATCATGTCATCGCAGGAGAGTGGATAAAATTGAAGGACATCATGCTACATGACATAAGCCAGACTCAGAAATAAAGTATCATATATCTTCTGTCATGTGTGGAATCTAGAGCAAAAAAGATGGTGTGAAGAATATTAGAAAAGAAGTAGGGAATCAGAGAGGAAGACAAGGTGGGAAAGGAAGGATAATTGGGGGGGTGGAATGATTAAAGTATATTATATTCATGTATAAGAATACCACAAGGAAACTGATCATTCTGTATAGTTAATACACACTAATAAAAATGAATAAAAACAAGGGGACTAGAATAACTGAAATAAATTTGAAACCAAGAGTTAATATTATTCTATGAACAGAAATGGTAAAACCTCTTTATTCCCCCCAAGTGTAGATTATGACTCACTAAAGTCTAAAATGATCATTAACATATTTTACCAATAAAGTATTTTTCAATAAGGTTTGTACATTATTTTAGATATAGTATTTAAGAATTTAATAAACATTTAATAATTGCAGTATAGTATAAACAACTTTACAGGAGGAAATTTTTAAAAATCATGTAACTTACTTCATTGTGATAGTCAATTTTTTTTTTTTTTTTTGCCATGATCTGAAACGAAACCTGTAGCATTTCTGCATATCTGCATACCTGCCACACTGGTATGTAAAACTGAAAAACAATAAGCATTCCCTATTCAATCTTGTGAGGCTTAGCTCTTTTTTAGGGGGGCGGGTACTGGGGATTGAACTCAGTGGCACTCTACCACTGAGCCACATCCCCAGCCCTATTTTGAATTTTACTTAGAGACAGGGACTCACTGAGTTGTTTAGTGCCTAACTTTTGCTGAGGCTGGCTTTGAACTTGGTATCCTCGTGCCTCAGCCTTTTTCAGGATCTGTTGCATTTGTTTTAACCTTTGTAAAATATGTAGCTCTCCCATTTTTTCTAAAATGGGAGTATTTTTTGCCTTAAGCCATATTGTGATCCAGAAGAATTGTAGTGTACATGGTATTGTCAAGGAACATTAATTAGTATACTAGAAATTGGGAATTTCTTTTTGTATGAAGATTGCAGCCTGACCAATGAAATTGCTGCATGCAAATTAATAGCAATGAAATTAATGTGTATTTTATAAATTGAATCTTATTGAGACCATTTATTATTATTTATATATTATAGTTAACTCACATATTAGTCTAAAAGAAACGATCAAAAATATTTTTCTTAAGAAGAGAGGTTTTTTACTCTCTTAGTCATTAAATTTTTCTTCATTATGTAAGTGGAGTGGGAACACAGTGTGCTCTTTTTAAGTAACAGGAAAACAAAGAAGCCTTGATAACATGTAATAAAATTGCAAAAAATAAAAAAACCTATTACATTTGTCTTTATTCTTTTGATAACTAATGTGATGTTTCTCTTAGTGATTTAATCTTTGTTATTTTTATCACTAACCACAAAATGTCTTTCTTTGCTTATTGCTGTTCTGTCACAAATGATTTTTACAACATGATATCCACTTATCAGTCATTAAAAGTTTTACTTTTATCATGTAGAGAAACTAAAATTTGGCTATAAGAACAAATGTTGTAAAGTCAAATTTTTAACAATGTATTTTAGTTGTATGTCATCTTTGATCCTCTTCCCATTCAAATAATAGGGTAGATATTCATTTTATTATGATCTGAAAATACTAAATGTGATTTATTTTTACAATAACCCTTACTTACCAGTTCTACTTGTAGTAAATAAAAGGGATTTGGGTATCATTGCCCAAAGGTAGAAGTGGAATGTGAGCAGTATTTCTCCTTTTCTACCTCACCTGCCATTTCAACTCTTCCTCCTGGAAGACAATATCCCTATTCAGAATCACTCCATTGTAGATCACAAAGGGAAGATTTCTGTAGTTTTGCACACCCTTGTCCAGGCCAAAAGTTGAGGTTCTGACTGTCGGTGTCATGTGCACAAATTTTCTGAGCTGTGAGTAGTGTCCTCATCTCTAAATGCAGAGGATTTGGTGCACTTCTAACATTTTTAAGCAACTTTAAATATCCATCACCTTCAACTCTTTTCTTTGACTCCCAAGTAATATAATTGTGAGGAAATTTATGTTTGGAAGGAGACTAAACCAATCAAGAGCCATTTGAAATCTTTTGGTGAAAGTCAACTCCTTAAACATGTTTAGAGCTATTTTTAAATTTTCTTTTAAAATTTATGTTTCTGAAGTAACATAGGGAAAAAAAAAGAGCAAATTCACTCACATATGTGCAATGTATATGATAAATTTTATTATATTAATATTACATATAAATTTTAAACTTGGTTTGAAAAGAAACACTGAATGTAACCTCTACTATTTCACATTATATGGATTATCTTTCTAAAACTTGAACTTGTGACGATGAATCCACACAAAATTCAAATAATGAAGTTTGCTATCCACATTGGGTTCATAAGGAATTGCAGTCTAGCTTGCCTCTGTCCACAATGCCTGAACAAATATGTACATGGATTGACATATTCATACACTGTACACAGATAAAAGTGCACAGCAAAGCTATATTAAGTTACAGACATTAAAAAATTCATGTAAACTGTATTTATGAAGGGTTATATTAAAAATTTTTGTTACACTCTTCTGATACTAGAAAATAATTTTATTCTAAACACAAGGTTGTGATAACCCAGGATGGCCTCTCAGCTTCTGATTGACGTAAGTTTTAACCATATCTATAACATCGCTAAGAAGTACTTACTGCTTAATTAGTGTAGCAAAAATCAAGGTGTCCTCTTAATGCAGTATATAATCAACTAATTATCTCCACTTTCAATATATATCACATTTTAATCATAGAGATACCTGCTCAAGAAAATCTTAATTATTCCGAACATGTAGTCTAACATTTTCAACAAAACACATATATAAACAGTGAAAGGTGGAAGCCATTTGTCTTTCCTAATTGTCTCTCCATGTAGGGACAGTATTCTACATACCTGTTGAACCAAGCTATATTTTTTTAAATGTTCAAGAAGGCCTGGTTAGACTATCAGAAAATATGACAGGTTTCAAAATGACAGAAGGTATAACTGAGAATTCTTTTTTATTTCTAGCAAATTCAGTGCTATAAAACTTAAAAATTGTGCCATTGGAAGACTGTGGGAAGAGACATAAATATTCTTCTTTTCAATGGTATAGTGTATGTACAATTGTAACCACAAAGCAGTACGTGATCACTTTCTCAGGAACAACTGCTGTTTTTGGCCTCAAATAATATTGCCTACTTTTTATTGAGTTTCTTGTGACTTGACTGCTTTCAAGACAATGCACCTTTCTTCTTTTATCCCAGATTTTTTCCATTCTCAAAGATATCCTGAGTTATCCAACAAAATTGTAAGGTCTGCCTAACCACAAACTAGGGAATGCGTTAGCTATTTGGGCATGTTATCTCATTAATATCCTAATTCAATCCATGGGTATCGTTAAATGAAAATAATATAGACAGATTCTAGATTTTGAAAATAAATGTCAATGGCAATGATAAAAGTGAAAGTTATAACGTGACACTCATTTTATGCTATATAGATTTCCAAGTGTGTTAACTTTAGAGTTCTGAGTTGTCATATAGTCACCAAGCAACTCCACAAGAATGTATGCTCTAAAATGTTGTGCAACATATACTAACCTGATATTAAAAAATAAATAAATATAATTATTATCAAGGGAATAGAATATTCAATAATTGGTTTTCACTGAGTGTCAAAATGATTCCACTCTTTTCAAATACACATGACTGTAGAGTATATTTTGATGTATTATAATACATGGAATATAACTTATTCTAATTGGGATCTCATTCTTGTGGTTGTATGTGATGTGGAGTTTCAATGGTGGTGTATTCATATATGAAGATAGGAAAATGACTCCATTCTAATCTCCATTCATACAGTAAGTAGTTTTACTATGTGTTATGCAGTGGAATATGAATAATAATGATAAATTTTCTTTCAACGAACTTGAAGTTTTGAGAAAAAATATGATATAAATACAATAAGTGTGATAAACCCTACGTCAGAAGTTCATGCAACATATATCAAAGCATGTGAGGAAACTTAGTCAGTTTGGGGGTTATTGGAACATCAGCTCCTAGAGATAAGTCCTAAAGAGCTGTAGGAATTAGCTAGATAAGACTGTGAGAGGAAACCATTATGAGAAGAGATAACATATAAAAAGACCTGCATCCAGAGAACAAGTAGCTTAAGCTTCCTGGAACCCAGAATTTAAAGGTGGACATACATGATATGAGGATGCAGTGGTATTATGGGAAAGAAATGAGATAGCAATACTATTTAAATATATTCTGTATGAGTGTTTCTCATCAAGGTCCTAATACTCTTGCTAAAAAGAAAAAAACAATCTGTCTGAAAAAGATGTAAATAACCAAATTTATATAAACATATGGATTAGCTTTTAAGTGACAGGCAGTGTCCAGTGCAATGCTTCTTAATCTGAGGCAGTTTTACTGATTGTTAAGTATAGTGGAAAACATCTCTTCTGCAAAGGTAATTTATATTTCATTCAATGACAATATATTAAGAACTCAGGCTATGACAGGTACTAGTGAAAAAAAAAGCATAACAAAGCCTCAAGAAATGTGCATTCTATTTAGGGATAAACAAATAAATAGAATACAGCTAATGGATACTGTAAATCACTTATGGTGGTAACTTTCTGTTATTTTAATAAAATACACAAGATAATCAATTTATAAAGAGAAAAAAGGTTTATTTTGGCTCAGTTTTGGAGGTTCCACTCCATTTCAATTGGCACATTGCTTTAGACCCTTGCCAAGGCAGCACATCGCCATTGTTTTTTATAAGGATGTCAAAGGTGATATTGGCATCTACAAAGTAAAAACAAGCATCCTATAATACACAGGAAATTCTCCCTCCCCACAACAAAAATAATTTGATCCAAAGTATTACTAATGTTACAGTAGAGAATCTCTCTATAATAGTAAAAGCTATCTGTTGCATATCAGTTCAACATACCCTCCTGGATGAATGACATAAAGAAACTTCTTACCACTAAAATATTTCAGTGCTTCATTTTCTTCATACACAAATGAGTAAGTATCATTAATATAAATATCAGAATTTTAATATTTTAATACTATGGAATATTGAATAAATATCAATATTCCATGATATTAATACATACTTGCCACTTCCCAGAATTGCAATAAAGATTAAGTATGTCCCCGCATAAATTATCAAGACCAGTGCCTGTTATCATATATAAAGCATTCAATAAATGTTAGCTTTTATTGTTTATTAATTTCTTCAGGCATCAAGGAAAACAACTCACTTTAAAATTTCAATAAGAGTGCAGCAAAAATGCAATGAACCATTAACAATTAAACTCTTTTTATTTTTTTCTTTTAGCATACTCACCAGTACACTTGCCTATATTTGAAATTTACATTTTGCTGTTAGTCCAAGTATCTATTTTTCCCTTGCACATATTGGTTTTAGGAAAGCATAATTTTTTTCTCTTGTTGTAGCCTATGTTTGTGAACTATTGAATGTAAATAATTTGGACCTACAATTTTAAAATTGCTAGGCCTTAATTAAAATGTATTTTTCAAAGACTGAAAAAAAAGTTTCAATTCATTCAAGATATCACATGCGTTCTCAGGAATTAAAAATCTGTTCAAACTCTTAAAAAATTCATTTAGGTAAAATAATATGTCAGTTATAAATATTACATCTACTTGTTTTCATTAAAACAAAATAACTCAGAACTTCTGAAAAAACATATGTAATTGCATTCTCATTCTTTGATAATTATTTCAAAAATATGTTCTCCATTGCATAATCAAAACTATAACCAGAGAACAAATCATAGAAAAATATATAGAATTCTTTATTATTATATTCCAGACAAAATTATTTAAAAAGTTATATTAGCCATTAATGTTGTAGGATAGATGAAAACAATTGAATAGATGTTCCTTTCGTTGCTCAAATTTCAAGCACCAAGAAATGATCTGTGTGGTATTTCACTCATGAGGTCTTTAACTCTGCCAACCAGAATCTTTTTCTAATATTTTAAGACTCATTATACAAAGACACATAACTAGTGATACTAAGTATATAAACAACATTGTAAGGTCAATGATTTTTCTTTTAAGGAACTAAATTTTCTTTATTTTTATTTTTTGGCTTTGACTTTGGCTTTGGTTTCCTTTTTACCCTTATCTTTATAACAGCATCATCTTGTCCTTCTGTTCCTCTCTGGCACATGTTAACCACCTAATATAGACCCTTCCTCTACTTTCTTCATGCATATATAATTTTATATAGATATTTTATAAATATCATCCAGAGAATTTGGCATCCATTGATTATTTTACAAAAATATAACCACATCCTGCTCTTCTGCATCTTGCTTCTTCACTTTCAATACTTTCTAGTGAACTCTTTAATTAGTTTTACAGATCTTATTTGTTATTTTTAGGGTGAATAATATTTGTGCAGTATATATAAACTAATTTATTTAAACTTTTCTTATAGACAACCCCTTGATTGTCCCCAAATTGGTGGTTTCTTTGACAATGCTTACATAGAGGTATGCATACACTTGTTTGTACTTGATTTTCTGCTTTCTGTGACAAAGAGTCTCAGGATCACAGTGAAAACTAATCCAGATTTATATAAAAGAGATGTTTATGAATAAATAAAAATGATTACACTGTACTCAAGAGAGAATGTTATACAGTTTAAGAGAACAGAAATAATGTAAAAATAATAGTATTTGGAAAACAATAAGCAACAAACATTAAAATTCAGAAATTAATTTTAATTATGCTCACTAAGGAATCAGGTAATATTTTCTATTTGTTTTGTGGGTCTAAGAAATTTTTTCTCAGTCCTTTATATCCCAAGTTCTTCTAAAATGCTTTTATGAAATCTCTTTGCCACTCTTCTCCCAGGATAATTGGCACTGGTGCTTTCTTTTATTATTTACAAAAACCCAGCTTGTGTTTACACAATTGTTCAACACTCATGTGAGGCACAGACTATTTTTCACTCTATGCTAGGGTTTTGCCTTCCTTTAATATGTTCGGCAAAGTGTATTCAGTTGGTTACTCAAACTGAGGAAGAGTTTGTCTTTCCATTTTCCTTTTGCTATTGCTCTGTTCTCTCTTTGCCTCTATGGTCTGCTTTTGCCACTGTAAAGGGAGAGCCTCTCTCCTGCCAGTTTTTTACACAAAGAGTACTTTTTCAGACTGAATCTGAAGTGAATACTTTCTAAGCTGAACACAAACATGGAAGCACATTTCCTGTGTGCCTGGTTATACAAGCTCCTTGGCTGTTTAATGATTTTATGCTTAGAGATTATGTGGGTATCACTCTCATACATTCTTAGAAGGTTTACATCTCTCTTTCTTTCTTTCAAATAATTCTGCCTCTCTATTGACTCCACTGGATTAGTGCAACTGCAACAAGCATTTCCTGAATGAGTACGTGTTGAATGGTTACTTATTCACCATTTCACATTACTCTCTACCTGGATTCTCACACTAAATAAAATTAGATTGTGATACAGTAAGTTAAATGGCAACAAATTGTAACCTAGTATCCTTTGCTATTATAAAATAATGCCACAATAGGCAGATGATTGCATTTTCATTAAGTTCCATTAAAAGATGTCAATTTTTCCTAGCATTGTTAGAGAAATGAGTTATGTATTTTATCTGAAGAATACTCAGTATATTTATTTTTCTTTGTGAATCTCATACTTTTCAAATCCTGAAGCAGGATCTTCCTAAAATTTGAATTTAGAAAGCCAAGTGGTTAAATACCTCTAAAAATATTAAAAGTGTAATATATTTTAACAATTTGAATTATTTATTTGAAGATTGTTTTAACCCACTATTTTATCCTCAGTAGATAGGTCAGTATGATGTACATGGACTCAACTGAAGGTGTTCCATGAGTTTTCATTGGAGAAAGAATGAGTAACTGCTTTGATTTTGAAGACTTGAGTCATGTTTTGAAAGTAGATAGAAGTTTGAAGGACCATGAGAAAAAAAAGCAGCCATTTTCTTTATTCCCTTTCTAAAGGACATGGAAAGTTAAATGAAATATACATGCTGAATTTATCTTTATACTGTTGAGATTAATTTCTTTCCTTATACATCCAAGTAGTCTTCCCTTCCAGTTGACTGTGGACAGACAGAGGGGTGTCACATGTAAATCAGAGATTGCTTCAAATGGGTGTCTCCATTTCTTCTGTTAGTGTTTTCTGGACCTAAATGATTAACGGAGGCGAAATCTAATCATCATTTTGTTACCTTGCTTGGGAAAGGTTCTGTAGGTAAGTTTCCTCTACCAGATACAGAAAACGTCAAACCAGTACAAAGTAGAATAGAAATATTTAACAAGAATTTTGCAAAGTTTAAGCAATATTTCTCCTTTTATGGTATTTATCATTTGAAACCTTCCTGATAGTTGTATTTATAAATCTAAAGTTTCCCCCAAAAGATATAAAATATTTTCCCCAAAAGATATAAAACAAACAGAAAACTAATTATTAATTTTTCTTTAAGAATCAGGAGCTTATATAATTGCAAGAAAAACTAAATCAAAAACATTGCAGACAAGCAGGTTTTCTACTCATTTGCGAATTATATTTGTAAAATTAGTGGATTTCTAAAAAGAAATAGTTTATAACAAATTATATTTTAGTGTGTTTATGGTTCTTTTTTTCAAGAAGTTAGTAGGAATCTTTTTGTATTTTTAATTATTACTTAATTTATTTTTACTAATAAATGCATGCATTTGTATGCTAGGCTTCATTTAAAAAAGACAGAATACATCTATGCACTGTTTTGTACCTACTATGTAACATAATAGTTTTATATATTAGTTATTTTAAAGGCATTATCTCAGTATATTAGTTTAATTATTTGCTGTTATATATACCCAGTGATTTCATTATCATGATAACCTTCTTAGGAAGTTGCAATTTGAAATTGACCATCTTATCAGATCTCTAAACCTATGACTCATAAGTCTAGATCTCATCTTCGAGAGTTCACAGTGAAACTATGCCCTGAAGATGCTTGCACAATATTTAAGCCATTCTTGATATTATCTAGAACAAGGTATCTGGTCCTTTCCCTCATTTAGGGAGAACAATGACTCACCTTTCACACTATGGAGAGAAATCAATTATACTCTAAAATTTCTGAAGGGAGAGATGATTCACTTGCATCCAGATCAAGAGAAAGCATTTCTATCTTTTCACAACATTGAAACAGAGGTGCAAAATGTGCCTTTTTAGATCCACCTATATTAATAAGGAACCAATATAACTTTGGGATATAAAGTTGTTTGATGCTTTCCATTTTCTTAAAAAATAAAATCAAATTCTAGTATAAAAATAAGATAAAGATATGTAAAACAAATATAATAATTAAAACTCATCATAATTATGATAAGAGGATTTGAGGAATATCTAGATTTTTCTATATTCATGAAGATTCAAATTCTCTGTGGTTTTGATGTGACGTATACTGTTGTGTTCTAGAATATTTAGATCAAAAGTCAGTTAATGCTTTATATTACTAACTTATTTGGCCTAATTCAAGGCATATAAATGGTACAGAAATTTAATACTGTAAAAGTCTGAGGTGTTTAATGTATTCATTATATCCATTTCCAAAAGACAGGCAACTCAATTCAAACCTCCAGAAATATTATCTGTTATGAAACAAAACTTTGGGGCATGGACCTAGAATCAATTTAGGTATTTTCTAGAATACTGAAGTTAATCAGGACCAAAACAAACTTTGGAAGGATTAAAATTCAAACTCAAGGTACCATAAATCTAATAATTATTCAAGATAATTACTGAAGGAATCACTTAAATGAAAGTTCTGAAAGAAGAAATATATGTTCTCTTTGGTTTAAGCTGGAAATACACATTATGCCATTTTTGAATGAATGAATGAATTGAATAGATAAGAATGAAGCATGTAAAATAATATTTAAAATTAGATATTTGAAAAACTGCAGAAGTAATTCATGATATAATTTGGACCAAGTATTCTTATAAAGTGGCATTATCTAAATTTTATCTAAGATGAGAAGAAGTAAACATTGCATGTTTTGGAAAAAGTAGAGATATAATGCAAAATGCAGCAAAAGGGGGTTGGGAAAGAATGACGAATTAGAACTGTTTTCCTTGATATCTTAGGGGGAAAGTGATATAAATAATGGTTAGTTTCTTTCCTTAAACTAAAATCTCTCTACAGAAAAGCAAGTTGTTAACAATTAAGATGCAGAAATCATTGGAAAGTAATCTCTTCCTTTTCCATGACAGATATTCAACAGGCAATCTCTTGATCTTTCTTTATTTTATTTAATAGGCCTACTAACTTATAATAGACTATAGTAAGCAGATACCAACGTTTCTTACCAACTATAAATTAATACCATCCAGACTTACAGAACAGTCTTTTTTAAGAATAATTATTGAGAATCAGAGGTTGTTCACACTTGTATGCTCTGGAAAAAGTGATCATCTGAACCTACAAAGGTGGATCACAGTGGGTCTATGAGAGTGTAATTTCCCAACAAAGTTCAGCCTACGGCAGTCAACCAGGTTCACCCATCACATTCTCTTCAAAAGACACATAGAACCTGCAAATCTCAGAGCCACACTCTTGGATTGGAAAATGGTAGTAAAATCTATCATAGGCTCTGTACACTTAGGAAACCAGAATCCTACGGAATTACAAAGACAAGAACTTAATGAGTGAAATGGAGACTGGAAAGAATCAATTAATAAAAAATAAATATTCAAGTAATATTTTATGGAATAAAATATTAAACACTTGAGTGTCTGTGGATTAGTTCAAAGAAGGAAAAGTAGTATATTCATAACTTAATAACATGGAAATTTGACTTGGTTGCAACAGCATTCTAATACCTTAATTATCTGTATTTGACATGGTTTTTCCTCAATTCCCTAATGAAGGAAACTCATAAGTTCCTACCAAATGCTCCCATCTTATTCACTTAGATTTTAACAGAGTGATTTATTTTAAGGTATTCTTGTTTTTAGAGGGAATGCTTTCAGTTTTTCACCATTTAGAATGATATTGGCCATGGGCTTAGCATAGATGGCCTTTACAATGTTAAGGAATGTTCCTACTATCCCTATTTTTTCTAGTGTTTTGAGCATGAAGGGATGCTGTATTTTATCAAATGCTTTTTCTGCATCTATCAAAATAATCATGTGATTCTTGACTTTAAGTCTGTTGATATGATGAATTACATTTATTGATTTCCAAATGTTGAACCAACCTTGCATCCCTGGGATAAAACCCACTTTCTGCACCTATACTTTCTGTTTGGATCATTGAAAATTAACAAGTTTTTCTTTTTAACACTGATTACAAAAGAAAATATTGATAGATTATCTCTTCTGACAGTTATTGACATTGTTTACAAAGTAAATCAGAATGTTCTATTGAGTACAAAATCTAATCTATGTGTGTATTATGATTTGAATATGAGATATCCCCCCAAAACTCCTGGTTAATACAGGAATGTACAGGATGATTAGATTACGTGATTAGATTTTGAGAGTTGTAACTTAAACAGTAGATTAATCCATTTCATGGATTAATAATTTGAATTCATTCCTGGGTGGTAAAATAGGCAGGTGGGTTATGGTTGGAAGAAGTAGGTCACTTAGGGGTATCCCTCAGGGATTACATAACTTGTCCTTGAATTCTTGTGCTTGCTCTCTGCTTTCTAGCTACCATGACCTTATCAGATTTCCTTCTCCACCATGCCCTTCCACCATGATGTTCTGCCTTATTGGACGTAGATTAATGGAGTTGGCTAATCATAGACTAACACCTCTGAAAGCTTAAAGTCAAAATTAAACATTTATTCCTCTAAGTTGTCCTTATTGGCATTTTGGTCACAGTGACAAAAAGTTAACTTTTGAGTGTAACTACAGATGCCACTAGAAAAGTACAGGTGTTGGTCATAAGGTAAAGTCATTTTAAACATAATGTTTATATTTACTGTTCCTTAGACACAAATTAAAATTAACAGTTTCAGAGTTGTTTTTCAAGAACATCTAATGCTTTTTGATCAAATGTTTTGAACTTGAAAGAATTTTATTGCCTAAATAAAAAATGTGACACTGTTTTGAAAGAAAAGAAGTATTTGACAATGACTTTTAAAAATGATTATCTTTCTGTTCCATTTACAGCATATGCTTCAAAGATATAAATATATAACAAGAAAATTCTCGTCCTTGCCCCTAGCACAAGTCTAACATAAAGTAGGTATAAATAAATGTTTATTGAATCAATGGATTTTCTGTATTTGAATCTTGATTCAACCAATTTCCCCGTGACTTTGGGGATGCCATTAATTCACTGGGAGCTAGGGTTTTTCCATCTGACTAAATAGCTGGAATAGATAAACTTACCACATCAAAGTGCTTTGAAAACTATGACATATATTTATATACATATTTAAATATTTTCATAAGGAAGTCTTTTAATACACCTAGATATAACTATTTACTCACTGAGAAGAGAGATTTCAGTAAGCTTTGGCAGTTTTATCATTTTATTATTGTAAAGGGTCTATTTGAAGGATTTAAATACCTTAGTCTTTCCTCTCTATTTCATGTACTTGAAATTATCCTTAGTCATAGTGAGCATTAAACTGGGTAATGTTTACAAATGTTTTTAACATATGTATAGCCTCTGGCCTTGGAACAGGATAAAGTTACCAATTAGGCCTTTCAGGATGAAATCTGTCTTCTTCCCTTAATGGTCTAAATTGTTATTTCATCATTGAGTACATGAGCCCAAAGATAGGAGCTGAGAAATGCAACAAAAGGATATAAAATTCTGATTGCAATTTAGGAAACTGGGAATTTTCATAATTTTTCTTAAAATGGTGAAAGAGAAAAACCAGTAAGTTTGGTGGAGATCAAAGATTGATTTGACACTGAGGATTAAAAATATGATTTTTTGCTGTGGTAGTGGACATTACTTTAAGCTTGTATATTATCAGGGTGATCACAATAGATTGAGAAAACACATCAACCTTAGTAAAAGGCTTTGGAGCCATTTATTATAAATTGTTTGATTTTTCTTGAAAACTCAGACACAATAGAAGATAAAATAAATCCTTGGTGCCAAAGATGTTCAATTTAAAATAAGTCAGGACATGAACCTGGAGTCAAATGTATGAGGAGGTGGAACGTAGGAGATCATCCTATCTTTGACCCTAAGGTAGAGCTGAATCTACAGTTGAGTGGCCTTAGCAATGCTAACAGAAGTGCCTAAGTGTAATTGAATGTCAAATTAAGTTACACTTTCAATGTACAGTAAGCCCCATAATCTTGAGCAAAAGGTTGGACAGGTTAAATTTAAAGATCCTTTCACATACATAAAGTCCCTATCAAAAATAAATAATTCCTCCTAATATTTTTTTTTTCTCTAAAACACAACTTGACATCAGGAAGGTCTTTAAATTGGAGCCTTTATGATCAGATTCGCCTATTATCTCTGTGCATGTACCAATGCTGGTTGACAAGAGAAAAGGGACAGCATTATATCTGAGCTTTCATGTATCCAATCTACTCATAAAAGATTCATGTCTTTACAGGAGCAAAGTCGCCAAAGGCATCAGGTTTCATCAGGCGTAATCAACGTGAAGGGATGGACAAAATAAGGTATCCCATCTCTGAAATTGTTCTACTGCTCCAGCCACATGAGATTGATTTTTAAATTCTAAACTGTGAGTGTCTCACACAATATAACATTGTTTATTTCTATCTACCTTTCTTACTCTTCTCCTGAAGGTCTGACACTAGGCTGTGAAAGAAAATGATAGTGCTTAATATCTCCTATGAGTTTCTAGGGCTGTTGTGACCAAGTACCAAAAAGCAAGTTCTTTAAAACAACAGAAATGTATCGTCTCACCTTCCTAGAGGCTAGAAGTCTGACATCAAGGAATTGCCAGAGCTATGTTCTGTCTGATGACTCTTGGGGAGAATGCTTTCTTGTTTCTTCTGGTTTCTTGTATTTGCCTGGAATCTTTGGAATGACTTTTTGATTCCTCACTCCAGAAACATGGCCATCCCTGTGTGTCTTTGTACACTTCTTCCTCTGTTTCTGTGCTCTCTCTCTGTTTACATTTTACACTTTCATGAGGATATCAGTCATGTTGACTTATGGCACACCCTATTTGCTTCTTTTTAATTTGCTTACCTCTTTTTTAAAAAATGGTATTTCCAAGTAAAGTCACATCTTGAGGTACTGGGGTAAGGACATGAGCATTTGGGAGATATAAATCAAACTTTATTTGATTGTGAGGACTTCCATTGTTGAATGATGTTCTTTCATTCTGGTGATTCTCCTTGTAGGAGTTTTCAACAACATCCCAATGTAGGGAAGTAACTGGTTAAATTTAGTAAACTGCTGATCTGGGAATTATATCATGGGGGCAATGACTGATGGAGATTGTTTTCCCTTTCATTTGGTGTGTGAAGGTCCAGAACACAGCCCTTCCTTAGCTGTTCAGTGTGCAACAGCACCAACACACAAGTCAGTGGAAATAATGTTTAAGTTAGTACATGTGGCAAAATGGAGGAAGAGAGAGACTGGAAACGAGGCTTGTGCTGGGCTTGCTTCTGCCATTCTGGTCTTTTTCTAGGCTGCCACTCACACAGAATTTACCTTTCCTTGCTGTCAACTTGCTACCTTTGTTCAAAAAGAAAGTCTGACCTGACTTTTAAAGTTACTATGAAGAGAATTTTGTTTTATGTTACACAAAAATGGCTCTAATATTAAAAGATTAATCCCTTTTGCCTCTAAACATATGATTAACCATAAATTATCACACTAGACCGGATCACGTCTTTCAAAAGCCTATTAAAAAACAAATTAACCTTTTCTCTCTAGGCTGAACTCCCTTGTTAATATGAAAATCAGGAGTAATTCAGGACTCTTAGCTTTTGTTATCCCAGCCATATTCCTTTGTGTTTTTCAAGTTGAGTTGTGACTAGAGAGTGAGTCATACCAGCTTAATTAATTTAGTTAAGAACCAATTAAAAGCAGTATTTTGTGCATGAGAACTCTTGTCTGAAGTGTTTTGAATTTGAGCAGGAGTTTCTCATTACCCATGCTTCTATATAGATAACTTGTGCCATAGTTGGGGGAGGCAGACCTTCCTTAATTCCTCATTTTAAGTTAATTTATATGAATTTTCAGTTCTGAAGAGGGCGTGATTTATGCTTGCTCTTCTAAATAAATACCACACAACAAATATTATTACCAAAATTTCTCATTGTAACAGTGTGCCTACATTTATTTGTAACTGACCCATGAGATTTCCACCCCCACACTCTGATAATCAGATTAAATGATCTAAACCTGAGCTACAGGAAGAAGATTAAAGGGAGATATACTTTTTCTGCTTCCTCCCCACCTCATTCATTTGGAGTAGAGTGATGTGGCATAGAGTTTTTTAAAAACAGGATGATATAAAGTTGTGTGATCTTTAGATATTTGACATTATAGAATTAGCTGTTGTTATAACAAAACAATAATGCATGTTTCTCCCTACAAGTTTTCTAGGTATGTATGTTGCTGGTACTTATGTACAAGGTGAATCCTGCATATGAATAATGCATACTAGGGAAAAGTTGGGAATGAGGTGGACATTGAACTGGTTGATTTAAGGTAAGAGTCAGCAAGTGTTTTTTGTAAAGGTACAAACTGTAAATATTTTCAGGTTTGTGGACCACTCATTCTGTCTCTGTTCTTTGTCACAGTTCATCAACTTATAATTGTAGCATAAAAATAGCTATTGATATTATATAAACTAACAGACTTGGATGTGCTGTAATTAAACATTATTTACAAAATCAGGAGACAGACTAAAATTGGCTTATGGCCATGGCTTTTCATCTCCTGATACAGGATACCATGCTGGCACTTAATGTGTGAACCAAACTTTTACCAATCTGGTACTCAATTTCCCCATCCTAAAATAAGGACATTAGGAGGTTAGATGACAGAAGCCAGAAGGTCTCTCCCGCTTTGTTTTCCTAGGTGTCCAAAGAGAGTTGATCTCTAGAAACAGTTCCAAGTTTAATGTTAGAGTTAGGCAGCTAATTTTCAGTATACTGTTTTTAAAATATTTCAATTTGAAAAAATATAGAAACTTCTCTCTTTATGTGTGGGTGTTACCTACCTTACTAATTTAAATTTGGAGACTAGAGTGTAGCTCAGTAGTATAGCATTTACTTAGCATATGCAAGACCCTGAGTTTGATCCCCAAAATAATATAAAAAAAGAGGTCATTTACTCTGCTTAAGAAAGGAGGAAAGCATAATACCATTTAGAAAAATGTTTAAGAACCATAATCTTTTGAGATAGAAATGAACTTTTCAAACTTGCAGATGAGAATCTGAGTTTTAAATATATAAATGGTCGTTGAAGACCACAAGGTTATAAATGCCAGTGGAAGAAACTAGCTCCCATAAAAACAATTTCTTGAAGGGATACAACTTCAGTGGAAAATTCTCTTTGCTAAACCACCTCATTACTCAGCAGTACAGAATAAATGGGGCATTGCTCTCTATTGATTTGCCTCTTTGGCCTTTGGAACTCAATGTGGCCTGGGGCAGTTCTGGAAACAGGAAGATCCCCAAATGTTTAATTGTTGCTTGAGTTGTTATCCATATTCATTACTCTGAGATCATAATTTCTTTTTATATTTGTTATCTTTAAATATGTCCCTTGTACAGTATCTTTCCCAACATAAGGGTCACCTATTGCAAGTCACCAGGTACACATATGGAGAGTAATTCTGCTGCTGTGTTACTTGAAATTATGAACACAAAGTGATCAGTCCTTGTTTCTGAGTTGCACCAGATTTTTATTTTTTTATATAAATTTTATTGTTACAAAATCTACGCTTTCAGACAACTAAATCTAGGTATTTAAAAAATACAAAATATAAAAATACAATTTGCATATATCAATGTATATTATTTTGTCACAAATTTAATTTGTGTCAAACTCAGCAAGTATGGAATATTAAAACCTTTCCCTGAAATAATTTTTTATAAGTTGGGTGTGGTTCCTGCTGACAGGGTTTTTTTTTTTTTTTGCATGCATATTTTTTAACAGATTGCATTTTGATTCATTATATACAAATGGGGTACTTTGAACTCATGTTTGGCAGACCCTTTCTTCCTTACCTTGAACCCATCCTTAATGAAGGTCTCACTCTTATATATACATAACTCAGATTCTATGTATTATCTGCAGATATTCACATGAGTGCGAACTGTTCTCTGTGACATTATTAAAAAAATAGTTTTAGTGTAGCCCATTCAAATAATTTTCTACCTGGGTGCTTTTGTTTTTCTAGGGTTCTTTTCTTCCTTAAACATAAGACTCATTGTTAACACCCCTTCAAGGTGCATCACTTGTTATCAATTTGACTTAACCCCAATATCTTTGTTGAAAGCAGCACATGAAACACAAGTCAAAGTGTGGTTTACCTCCCACTTGTTCAGGTCAATAATAATACTGACTTTACATTATGTTTTTGCATTTTACAATAAAACAATATGGAGAGTAACTGAATTACATGGGTTTCCTGTGTCCTGTATTTGGATTAGGTTTATGTGTCTAAATTGCATGAGTCATTAAATTTAGTTCATCCTTCCCATTCCCCTTTTATGAAACAATATTTTTAGCCCTTTATCAGATGAATATCTCTGACCTAACACAGACCCCTGTTCTATCAAAAAACTTATTCAATATAACTTTTATTTATTTTGCTTAAGTCTACTGTGTGTTACCACTTTAAAAATGCTCCAAGAATTGAGATGGGTTGAATATCTACTGAAGCATAGGTTTTATTTATACAGCAATTCAAAAGACAATGTATCACATATTTAAAAATCCTGTTTTTATGAAAGTCCCAGAAGTATTACAAAATATAATGGAAGTTATAAATATTGGATGAAGAACATATCTCTGTAAAGAATACCAAGTTATTTGAAAAGTCATTTTGGTCTTTGTTTAAGATGACCTAAAATTCTACAAATAATTTAGTCCATTCTACATTTGTAACAATTTTATGAGATTTCTTTAGAGAGTTTAAAGCTCTTTTACATATTCTACCATATAGACACTGTGAAATGAAAGAAAATTTATTGTTTGTGCAGTTGGCCCTTCCTACCCATGGGTTCTGGATCCATGGATTCAACCAACTGTGTAATGAAAGTACTTAAATTCTTGAAAGAAGAACAGAATATTTTCTTGTCCCAATTTCCAAAACAATGTAGTGCAACAAATATCTACATATTATTTAATTGTATTAGTTATAAGTAGTCTAGAAATGACTTTAAAGTATTCAGAAAAATGTGCATAAGTTATATACAAATATACTATGCCACTTAATACAAGGGACTTGAGCATCCATAATACTAAACATTACAGGATGTCCTCGAATCAATCCCCCAAGGAGTGAATAAGAGTGACTCAAAACCCTTATCTCTTATGTCTGTAACTTTATAGTGTCATTGTATGTGTGGCTCCATGGGCTTGTGTGGTAACCATTTTTGAAGCTTTTGAGTGGTGATTTGTCTGTTACTCTCCCTATATTGACCAAAAATTCTACATAATTATAAATGGAGAGTGCAAAAGACTTATTTGTTTCATCTTGAATAAAAAACAACAACAAAAACAAAAAAAGGAGACTGAGAACACATTGTCTTTCGAAAAAGAAATGATTTCCATTGGAGTGTATCCTTTTAAAAAGGTATTTTTATACTATCTATTAAAATTGCTCATCACCAATACTCTTTGGGATTGTATCACCCAGAAAAAGCAAGGCTTAAGGCAAAAGGTTGAAGATTTTCTTAACAAGGAAAAAGCACTATAAGATTTTCAAAGGAAATACACAATGTTTGTCTAATAAGCACATTAATAACTTGCAAATATGTTGTCACATTTAGGGCAACAATTTATAGTACATTTTTTTCCTAAGTATATGACTGTCTGCATTAATTTAAGGAAAATGTAAAGTAAAAATAAAAACTAAGCAAAATTGCTTGTTGAAGCTATTTCATATTTAAAACTTAGTTGATTAAATTCTTATACTGTGTATTGACAGTTTTTCATCAACTATTCAGTTCTATGGTCATATATATGCTCATATCTAATTTCAGCTTATTGAGCTATTTTGTCTCCTTTTTATTCTTATTCAATAATAGTTTGTTCATGATTTGATACCATTTGAATTTTTCATAATAAAAGCTGGTTTTTAAGCAATTCAGAGTATCTTTTATGTTGACACATATTTCCATGCCACAGAGTAAATGACTCAATTTTAATCATGATAAATAATAATGGTAAAAATAATCACTATGGCTAGTAGCTGACTGCTGATTATGATCAGTACTTTTCTTTCTTTCTTGGTTTTTCTCTTTTACACCCTCCAGATTTTTAAAGTATTTTAAGTACTGTGTGTCAGGTAAACATTAGAACTTTGATTATAAGTTCTCCAAACTAAATTTCAACAAAACCAAGCAGAGGTAATGTGTGTCGAAAGGGTAGTATTGAATGGAATATACATGATTGTTAAGAGGTGCATTGAATCTCCACTCCATCACCTGCTTTCAGTATGAACTCAGAAATTTCATAACCACTCTCAGCTTCAATTTCTTCCTCTGTAAGACTAAAATAATTACATTCTTTAAGCCAGGCATGGTGGTGCATGACTGTAATCCCAGTGACTTGGGAGCTTGAGGAAGAAGGACTGCAAGTTTGAGACTTGCCTCAGCAACTTAACAAGACCCTCAGCAACCTAGCAAGATTATCTCAAAATAAAGAAAGAACAGGGAATGTAGCTCAGAGGTGAAGCACCTCTGGATTCAATTGCTAGTACAAATAACAACAATAACAAAAAAACCCTATTATTATTGTTGTTGTTATCCCTTACTTCATAAAGCTGCTGTAGACAACAACTTGTTTTTAAATTATTTGGAACAGAGTGTTATGTGATTAATATAATAAATTACCATTTTTATTGGTATTGTCTTTGTTAAAGTATTTCTAAATGAATGGTAAAATATAAAGTTAATCCTTAAAATGAAAATATACTGAAAGATGATATATGAAATACATGAAGTCCTCTCTCCCTGCACCCAACTCCATATCTCTCTGTGCAAGTTAATATTGTGGCTATTATTATTCCCATTTTAAAACTAGCAAGTGCTAAGTTAGACAGGTGCTATAGTTTGGATATAAACTTTCTCCCAAAGTCCCATTTATTAAATTAGGTTTAATACCCACCCTGTGGTGTTACTGGGAGGTAGCAGAACCATTAGGAGGTAAAGTCTATTGAAAAGAGGTGAGATGATTGGGTGCATGTCCTCGAAGTATATATTGGGACTCCAACTCCTTTCTTTCTGTCTTTTGCTGTCAGGGGCGGGCTCTGAGGGCCCCAGAGCCGCACCGTGGCCTGATCTCTAAGATGGCGCCTGGCAGCTTGCCAGACATAGCTGCACTCATAAACAAGTTTTAGGAAGTAACTCTGGTTGGCTGTTGTACATGAGGTGATCCTGGTATCTGCCTGGAGACTGTTCCTTGATAGGCTGACTTTCCTGGTAGTCTACTCTCTGATAGGCTGATGTTCTCAATATAAGTCGGAGACTTGTGGAATAAAGCCCTTTTTGGTTCCTGTGATCAAGAAAAGCGTACGTGTTGTGATTGCCCACCGCCTGCGGGCGGTGGGTGATCATATTTTGCTTTCTGACCTCCTTGAGGTAAAGTCTGCCATACAATATATTTTTCTGCCATATACTACCACCATGATGCACAACTTTATGATAGGTCACAAAGCAATCAGCCAAATGACCTTGAACTGAAACCTAGAAACTGTAAATGAAAGTAAATGTTTTTCCTTATCATTTTTTTTTTTTTTTTTTTTTTGTACCAGGAACTGAACTCAGGGGCATTTGACCACTGCCACATCCCCAGCCCTTTTTAAATTTTATTTAGAGACAGGATCTCACAAAGTTACTTAGGGCATCTCTAAATTGATAAGTCTGGCTTTGAACTCAAGATCCTCCTGCCTCAGCCTCCCAAGTTGCTGGGACTACAGACATGTACTACCATGCCTGGCTTATTATCATTTTTTTTTAATTTCGAATGTTTTGTCTTAAGGTCCACAAAGCTAACATAAGAGGCTTAATATTTTTCCATGTTCTCCTAGTAAATTTCATAGACAAAATTTGAAGTCTATCTTATATAACTCCAAATCCTTCGTACTAAACACTACACTAGACACATTGATTTAAGTTTAAGCAATGTTCAAATAATGTTTGTTTGATGACATGTAATTTTTTCATTGGTTAATTTACAGGTACTTACAAATGATTTGATCAGATTTTCATTAGTACAACATTGAATTTATTTGGTTTCATATTAAAGGAGATGGATTTGGATTGAAGTATTCATTTTCTATTGTTTGGTTTACTTGAGACCAGTGATCTCTTTTCATTGCTATTCCATTACTGAAAATAATGAAGTACATGAGACTGTTAAATGCTGAACGGACATTGTCCACTGCATTAATGCTATGTGCTCTACCCAACTATTCTAAAGAAGTAGCATATAGGGAACTGATAAACTGTTTAATAAAGCCATTGCCATCACTAAATTACTTAGCTAAGATAAAATGATCCTTATTATTATTATTATTATTGTTGTTGTATAATTATTATAATTATTATTATTGAAAATGGCCAAAAGAAAATTGAAACATCAATAAAAATTTAGGTGATCTGTTAGAATTATAAGTAAAAGAATATAAAACTTTGGGATATCTTTGGAGTAGTCATAGGTCCCAAAATTCTAGTTTTAGCCTTATATAAATTATGAAATGAGATTAAGTATGTTCTTGATATTATTCTAAAAGAAGATATCTAGATGTATTTGTTAGCATTCTCCAGAGAAATAAAATTTATATTTACAGAAAACTAATATAAGGTGTTTTTTTTCCTTTCCAGTTATAGAAACTGATAAGTCCCATGAGCTGCCATTTGCAGGCTAGAAACCCAGAAAAACTAGTGGTCTAGTTTTTTGTTGTTGTTGGTTGGTACCAGGGATTGTTCCCAAGGGCACTTAACCACTGACCCCCAGGCCCAGTTCCTTTTAGTTTCTATTTTGAGACAGGGTCTAACTTGCTAAGTTGCTGAGGGCCTCTGTAACTTGCTGAGACTCATTTTGAACTCAGCCTCCTGAGCCACTGAAGTTAAAGGGATGCACCACCAAGCCCAGCCAGTGAACTAGTTTTAAAGTCTAAGAACTAAGGGCCAATGGTATAGATGCCTAGGTCAACATGAAGTCCTAGGAATCAGGAAAAACAGAACAGATGTTTTATATTCCAGTTAAAAAAGGCAGGGAAGAAAGTTCAACCTTACTTCATTTTTTGTTTTATTTAGACTTCCAATAAATTGGATGACATGCATCAACATTGGGAATGGTCATCCACCCAATTTATTTAGTATTAAGTCACATACACACACCAAAATATTTAGCCAGATATTCAAGCATTCCTTAGCCCAGTCAAGTTGATATCAAACCTTAACCATCACAGTGGATGAATGGATCCAATGAATTTCACAATAATTGTGTCTGTACTATGTGAAAACTTGGAATGAACTCATTAATTAGACAATAACTTCTTGGGAATCCACAAAGAGGAAGGAAAAAAAGAGCAAAGAAATGGTTCTTACTGATATGGTTTGGGGATTGGAGGGGAAGGACATAATTCATGCTTCATTTTTCCCTCTCTGCTTCCTATAGTATGATGGAGCAAATTGGTAATAGTTAATTGGTGATTATTGTAAATTCTACTGTGGTGATGCACTAGAATTCTGCTATAATAGAAACTTGACTATGTTGATTGATTTCATTGAAATTGATTGATAAACTTTCTTGGTTTAGTGAATTTGGAGGAAGTATAAATAAATGAAAAGGAAAAAATAAAAATATATCACAAAAGAGGATGATAAATATCTTAGCTCATTTGAACTGGTATACAAACTACCTTAGGGTGCATAGCTTACAAACAAAAGAAATTTATTTATTACTGTGTTGGCAACTGGGAACTCCAAGATCAAAGTGTCTGCAGATTCATGTTTGTCATAGGACACTTTCTAGGTTCAGAGATGGAATTTTCTCAATGTGTTCTGGAATGGGAGAAAGGGAGACAGCTTTCTGGAGTCTTTATTTATAATAACTCTCATCTTATTTATGAGGGTTCTGCCCTTATTATCTAGTCCCCTTCCAAAGATCCTATCTCCTAACACAATTACATTCATGATTAGGATTCAAATTATAAATTTTGAAGGGCCCAAACTATTAGATCATATCAATAGAGAGTGAATAACTTAGCAGTAGGAAAATTGACTATATTTATTCATTTCGCATCTGTAATAAAGCATAGCAATCTGTTAAGTCTGGAGTGGTATGTATACCTGTAGTCCTAGCTAGTTGAGAGGCCAAGGAATGAAGGATGCTAATTGAGACCAACCTGAACAACATGGTGAGACTCTGTCTTAAAAAAGCAAAGCAAAACAATTTGTAAATTCAATTATAAACTGTGTTGTAATTGACCTGTTAGCACTATAATGTTTTTTGTTATACTTGTAGGGGTTATTTTTGAAAAGTATAATCAATGTGCTGGAAAAATGCATGTGTATGTGTGTGGTATTAAAATCTATCTTTTAAAATTTATTTATTAGATTTTTAGTGAAGAAATACATACAGTATCTGAGTATTTTGGAAAATATAAACAAATAATGTCTTTAAATATTAACATTAGGAAAGAAAATAGAAGTAATAGTCATTAATATGTATTTGAAGACTATCAGTAGAAAAATTGGTCAGTATTTATATTTATGACACAGATCTACTGTGTTGTCAACTAAGCATTCTTAGACCTTAATATATCAAGTTAATTTATTACTATATATTAAAATTCTAATTTGAAAGTTATTTATTGATTGATTCAGGAAAACTTTAACCTATTTTTTAAAAAATCATGTGACATGCTTTCTGATTATTTTAGGACTTATGCTTTTGATCACTGCTACAAGAATTAAAGATTTAATATTCAAAAATAGTGATTTTTAATATTATTGTTTCAAATATTTCTCTAAAGTATAGGTCATCAAATTTCTTAATCTGAATTTTATGATTTTATTACCAGTCATTATTCAAAACACTTTTTATTTCTTTTCTTTTGCTTTTTATGTTTTTTGGCAGGAGGTGCTGGTGATTAAACCCAGGCTAGCACTTTACCACTTTACCACTGAACCACTTCCCCCAATGTACTTTATATAGTACTCACTTAATTTTAATATATTAAACTATGATGTTTAAGTTTTTTCCCAATATTCATTTCTATTTCCAATACGTTTTTAAAATTTAAAGGAAACTCCCTAGCAATTTAATATAATTTACATTACCTAGTGTTAGGGGTGAATTGTTTTCCCCCAAAATTCATATGTTTATGTTCTAATCCTTCAAACCTCAGAAAATGAGTATATTCAGAGGTAAGTTCTTTTTTATTTGTTTTTTATTTATACAGACTGTATTTTGATTCATTGTACACAAACGGGGTACAACTTTTCATTTCTATGGTTGTACACAATGCAGATTCATACCATTCATGTAATCATACATGTACATAGGGTAATGATGTCTGTCTCATTCCACCATCTTTCATACCCCTGCCCCCCGCCCCTTCTCATTTCCCTCTACCTGATCTGAAGTTCCTCTGAGGAAGTAAAGTTGAGTGTGTCCCATAGATGGGCCTTAATCCAATAGGACTGATGCCCTTTATCAATCAATTCAAACTCACAAATGCAAAGGTAAAAACTATTTCATTGAAGGTTTTACAACTTTTGATTTGGGAGACATAGGTGCAGATAGCTCTGAATCAGAGGAGGAACTCAGGGAAAGTTGTAGCCTGCATATGAAAGCAGTGATTATTTCTTACAAATAGCAAAAATTCCTTTGTAAGAAAATTCAAGTGAATATTGAGAAAGAACAGGGACTATATGAACAATTTAAGATAAGTAAAAACTGTGTATACTTAGTAAAAATGTCCATAAAACAAGAGTCTGATAACTTCTTGATATATATCTTCACTCCATGTGCACAATGTAATTAGCCATTCCGTCCAGTCCTTCTACGTGCCTTCAGTCAAAGGGTGGAGGTGACCAAAGTTCATATCAGGAAGTAGTAGGAAGACCTGAAAAAGTCCTGCTTCCTTAATAATCTCCTAACTCCATTTTTGAAAAGTTTTCTCAATGTTGCTTTTATCATGATTTTCCTTTTATTCTCACACCTTTCAGGAAGCAAAAATTTGGACACAAATGAATAGAAGGAAGACAATATGAAAATAGATGAAGACAGCTATCTTACAAGTCAAGGACTGAGGACAAACCCTTCCTTGACATCCCTGTCCTTGATCTCAGACTACTGGCCACCAGAACTGTCAGAAAATCTACCTGGCTGTAATGGCAGCCCTAGCAAAATCACATACCTGAGCTTTAGTGTATTTATTTTCTTTTTTCCTTCCAAACAAGACAATAAGTTTATCCAAACCTTAAAGCCCACACCTGTACATCTTCCTTGTTATTGTTGTCTACACCCTGTTTGGTTTTCTTATAAAGTCAAATATAATCTAGAAAATATCATTATTTTACCAACATATTTTACTAATTTAGAAATTAATTTATACATTTTTTCCCTCACATCCTCCTCCTGGGTTCACTTTTCTTGTTGCTAGATTATCCTTTAATTCAGGGATTTTCAATCATGGGTCCTTTAGCCCCCAGGAGACATTTGTTGGTGCATGGACAATTTGTGACAATTTAGTTGTCACAACTGATGATTGCTGCTGTCATCTATTTGGTAGATTATATATAATTATATACCTGAAGTTTATTGCAGATACAATCATCGAGGTCACTAACAGCTGACAACTAGCATGCATAAGATTGAGCACTTTATGAAGTATTCACAGTCTACATGAAAGACTGTGTCCATGTCCTACACCCTCCCTCAAGCCTCCAGGTCGAGGAAAAGGATCTACACCATTTCATATAAATAAGAGCACAGAGGCCCCCTCTCTCCCATTCCCTGCTCATAGGATGATCTTTCCGAGAGAGAAAAGACATCAGCATTTCTCATCTTGTCCCTAGTTACCTAGTGTTGAGGCTAAGTTCCACAGCAATAAGCTCAAGAAGTTGGGACTCTCTTCATCTACCATTTATTGCTTGGAA
Source organism: Sciurus carolinensis (assembly GCF_902686445.1). Lineage (NCBI taxonomy): Eukaryota > Metazoa > Chordata > Mammalia > Rodentia > Sciuridae > Sciurus > Sciurus carolinensis. Next base: position 102,777,357 of record NC_062221.1, on the reverse strand, counting down.
GCTGTACCTCTGGAGAATCACAGCTGAGAATAGTAGAATCCTAATTTCCCCTGCCCTTACTTTTGGCATAGAGATGACACATTGAAAGAGGTAAGCAAAGGATAACTGGGACTTCTGTGCTATTCATCCACCAAGCAGTCGGCTCCCAAAATGTAGATGGTACTCAGAGAGAAGTACACCATCCTCCTCACCTTCAGCACCAGGGCAGTGGCTCAGATAATTTGACTAGAAGAAGCAGACTAAAGATCTGCCCGCAAGGATGAGGATATGATTTTATTTGTAATCATGCATGGAGAAAATCAAACTTAAAATCATTCTCAAATATCAATGAATGTTGTGGTAGAGGCAATTGGGAGCAGATGTATACACTTGTTGGAAATTTAGAATAAACTGTGGGTCTGCTAGTTTGTTGAGAGAAGGGGAAGAGAGGCATATTGGAAGAGCTCTCTTGAGTTCATACTAAATCTTAAACCCTGACCTCGGGAACTATCTCCTCAAGGGAACTCTGTGAGTCTATTTCTGTCCAAAGGCATTGTTGAAAATGACAAATCAACCAACCTTCAATCAGTGGAATTTAAGAGTTGGATGTGTTCAGGGAAAGACTCAGCTTGTGAAGAGAATCCTGATAAACCGCTACCCTCCCAGAGTGACTTTGCCCCCTGGTGACCAACATCAAAGGTCTCAACACTGCAGAGAAAAGATAGGTAGGCATTTTGGAACGGAGTTCAGTAAAACAATCCAGGAAGTCATTAAAGAAGTATAAATCAAAATAAAAATAATAAACCCTGGATGGCTAAGGAAGGCTAACACCAGCATACAAGGTTGCTACAATACACAGTTGATTCTTATTAATCATAGCAATTATGCCCTATAATGTAACCACAAATACTGAATTATTATAATTATGTTTACTCCTGGGAAATATATATATATATTTCAAATATAGCATAATATATATATTTCATATATAAATGAATATATATTAGGGTTCTTGCAAATGTCTGGTCACAACTTTTTAGTCAAACAATGAATATATAATCATTTTCTTGTAGATTTCTGTTTAAAGCCACCTGATATAATATTTATTGTTTATTAACTTTAAATGGCTATTACTCATACCTGAGCAAAGTTTACCTAACACATGTATGTTTTGCAATAGGCACATCATGCCCTCCTTTAGGCACACTAGATAAAACTTGAGCACTATGCCTGGATTCGTTTTAAAATATATAATTACAAATATGAAACACAAAGTGACTCTAAAGACATTATGCAAGGGACATTTGTTTACAAAACATGAGTGAAACAATGAAGTCTGCTTTGTTCAAACTCAAATGGGAATATGTACATTGGATTACTAAAATATTTTACTGCTCTGCTCATGCCCATGAACAACCACATAAGCACAGCAAATATTGATTTGAAAGTGACAAATTTTATCAAGTAAGTGAATTTGGAAATACAGAATCTGTGAATAATTCAGATGAGTTGTACTTCCTAAATGGTCTAATTTTCAACAAAAATTTACAAGGCAGGCAAGGATGCAGAAAAGCATAAACCACATCATGCATAAAGAGCAGAACAATAGAAGTTATAAAAGAAAAGAGATGTTACATTAAAACAATAAAGTTTTTAAAATAGATACTATAGATATGTTTGAAGAACAAAAGAATCATGATTAAACAAGTAAAGGAAGACATGACAACTGTGTCTTCTATTTTATTGATGAACATGTGTTTGAATATAAATTTCCATTTTGCTTAGTAAGAATAAGTTGTGGTTAATAGTTGCAACAAGTCACTGAGAAATTTGATTGACATTTATTCATTTCATACAATCTTCTATCTAGTTGCATAATATATACAAATCATACATTTACACTAAGTTGAATGAGCCAGGTTAAAAATGTAGTATGTTGTAAGAATTACTAAAAAATCATCTTTACATTTTCATTTTTTCTGTATTCTTTTGTTGCTTATTTATTTAAAGCTTATCTTTGGTAGCCAACATAAGGCTCAAATTTTAAAACCATAACTAACTTGTGCATTGTTATGATTTAGATCTGGAATGTCCCCCAAACTCGTGTTGAAACAAGGTCCTCATTACAGCAAGATTCAGAGGTGAGACTTTTAGGCTCTAACCTCTTCAGTGGATTAATTCATTTGATGGATTATGCACTGATAGCTAGAAGGACTACCTGGAGGCAGGACCCAGTTGGAGGAAGTAGATCACTGGGAGTGTGTCCTTGGCCCTTTTCTCCCCCACCTTCCCTCTTTCCTTTCTGACTGGAAAGAACTAAGCAGATTTCTTCTGCCATGCCTTTCTGTGATGATGTTTCTTCCTTGGAGCCAACTATCCATGAACCAAATCCTTTAAAACCATGAACTCAAACAAATATTTCCTCCTCAAAGTTGTTCTTGTCAGGTATTTTGTTCAGAGCTGACTAGCACATGCATTAGAATAAGTAACTTATAATCTATTTTTAATGTTGTTTATTACTGATACATTTGAATCAATTTTTACTATCTAATATTTTAGTCTTTATTGTGATTTTCCTTTTCTTTATTTTGTTTTCTGTATTCCTCCTGGATTGTATCTTCCGGTTTATTTGGAAATTTAAGATTTTATTTACATTATGTTATCAATTATTTCAGCATTTTATCAATTACCTTCATAATTTTGTAGACTTAACATCCCTGTGTATGTTAATTCTCTCCTTCAAAAGTTGTGAGCCTCAGTACTTGTTAATCTTTCTATGAGTTATAATTATCTCATTGTATTGTTGAGTCCACTCCATACTGTTTTTAATATTTTCATTACTTAATTCACATTTCCAGCATGTTTTAACAATATTGGCTCCTATTTTCCTTGAATTGATTTTTGTTTGTAGTTGTTTTTAGTTTCAATACAGTTTTCTGAATGCTTAAATATACATACCTTACTATGGATTTTGCTAGAATCTCTAAGTGACGAATAATTTCTATTGTGGAAAAGCGTCTCTATTAATTATTCTCTTATTTTTAGGTGATAGTTAAAATACTTTTAGAATTCTAAGTTGACAGTTTTTCTTTATTCCTTTGAAAATATTAATCCAATTTCTACCTAAAATCTCAGACAATTTTTGCTGATAAAAGTTCTTTTGAGCAGATGCAGTTTCACATGCCTATAATCCCAGCTGTGACTGGGGAGGCTGAGGCAGGAGGAATGTAAATTTGAGACCAGCCTCAGCAACTTAGCAAGATACTGTCTCAAAATAAAAAAATAAAAAGAGCTGAGGAGGTAGTTCAGGGATTGGGAGTTCCTGGGTTAAATCCCCAGTAACCACCCCCTCTCCAAAAAACAAAACAAAACAAAAAAGGAGTTCTGTTGTTTATGCATTATTCACATTTAGACTGCCAGTTCACTTACTGAGTAACTTTTATTTTCTGTAATAATTTCAATATATAATTTCTGGGTTTGAATGTAATTTTCTCTTCAACACTGAATGTTTATTTTCTCTTTCAGGATTAATATCTTCTGTCAATTATTGAAAATTGTCAACTAATGATGTTTGAACAATGATTTTGTTTTCCATGTTCTCTTCTCTATCACAGCATTGTTTGATATCTGTTGGATAATCTCAATCTCCTTTCCATTTCTCAAATTCATTTTCACATTTTAATTATTATATCTCTTTGTCACTAATTCTGAGTTCATTTGTGTCCAACATAACCTGTGTTTCTTATGTCACGTTAACCATGAACTTGCACATATATCTACACTTTCCTGTTTGTTTGCTTTTGAAAATTCCCTTAGGTCTTGATTCCTTTTTTCTTTTGCATATATAATTTTTTTTTTTCATTTTTATTTCTACTTTGTCTCTTTGGGTTCTTTAATTTACTTATTTAATGTCCTTTTCAAATTATACACTGGAACTAATTCATTGGAATGGATTAGCCCACTTTTTGAAATTGCTATTATTCATTAATTTAATTTTTCTGATATTTTGTGAAATTTAGCCTATAAACTCATCTTGATTGTGTGTCTACTTCATTGTCTTCCTTGTTCCTCTTTATTCTTAATTTTCTTTCCTTCTATCCCCATAACACCAAGACATTCCTTCATGTCTGAAATTATAGGTTTCCCTGAACCTAGTAAGTATGGTTTTCTGATTCAAAATTTGGGTTTGTACTGGTAATACAGAGCTTTCATTCTATTCTCTAGCCAGTGCTTGGTTTGATCATGTGACTTTCCCTGTTCTTCCTGTTACTCCCTGTAGTAACTCAATGCTAGATATACACCTCAGCAACAGTTGTAGGTTTTAACCCCCTTTCACAGGCATAGAGAAACTACCCCAGCTCCAGCCTTTTCCAGTAAGCCTGGTTCTCCTTTTTGACATTCATGAAAAGCATTTATAACATTTTTTTTTCCTAGTAGGGTATAGATTTACAAACCCAGGACATCTGCACCTACTCACTGCTCTGGGTGTGGGGCAAGTAGATAGGTTTTATCTTGTCTTGGACAATGGTTATTTTTCTGATGTATCTTGACATGTACTTCACCTATAATTGCTCTAAATTTAAGTAGGTTGTCATTTCTGTGTGAATTCATACTGTGATCTTGGTAGGAATCATTCATATTTCTATAATCAACTTAGGTGGAGATGATGGTAAGACAATCTCTGTGGTAGAAAGAAAATTAAGAAATACATATACATTATCTGAACATATGAATGTTCATAATGTTATCTATATGTTTCCTCATTTGTTTTATTTATTTTATGTGTTATCATTGTTATTATTATTATTATCAAGAATCAGATCCAGGGTCTTGTACATACTAGGAAATTGTTCTTTAAGTGAGCTACTTTCACAGCTCTATGTTTCCTCTTTAAAACCACACACTCCACTGGAGATAATCCACCAGGAAAATTTTGTAACTTTTAATTTCTGAATTCATTATGAATTGTCATTATTTTCTGCTGTGATATGTAATGCTTTGAAAATCAATTCAAAGTTAAATGGCATATAGATATTAATGAAAGGAATTCCAGAATAGGTCACTCTTCTCTGTTCTGAACTGACTTTATCTTTCAGTTTCCCTCACTTATTTGCATACTATTTTTAATACTACATGAATATAGAAATCCACAATAGAAATTAGAAATTCATTTTTTTGTTTATAGAGTGTGAAGTAGTAAGCATACATATATGGGTCTCTGCCCCCACTTTTTGATGCAGAACTCTAACAACTTTTCTAGGTAGGGGTGCTGAGAATCTTTTGTTCTAATATTTTTCCTTTGACCTGGAGCATAAAAGAGTGCTTCAGAACCCTTGAGAATTCTCTGGGTGTCTTGTGTTCTAATGAGGTAACTATTCTTGGTTTTCTCCATGGAAGCTAGTGTCACAACCAAGTCATGATTAAAAGTTTAGCACTTACTCCATTAGAAGAAATTGCATTATTAACTACACGCCTATATGAGAAAGCTTCCATAAAATTTCTGAACCACAGGGTTTAGAGAGCTTATGAATTGGTCAACACATTCATGTGATGAGAGATTGGTACATCCCACCTACATGGGGACAGATGCTCCCATACTTAGGATTCCTCCAAACCTCACCCTCTGTATCTCTTTTTTCTTGCTGTTCAACTGCATCCTTTATCATACACTTTATTAATATAAAAAATGTTAAGCAGAAGTGTTTCTTTGAGATCCGTGAGCAATTCATCCTATTTAAAGAAGGGGCATGGGAATCTCCAACATATACATTCTACTGTAGGTCTAGTTTTGCTTTGGCATTTAAAGTGTCTGAGGGTAGTTTTGGGAGACTGAATCATTAACTTGTGGATGACTCACACTCAGATAGTCTCAAAACTGAATAAAACTGTAAGACACCCCAGCAGTTCCCACTGGAGAATTGCTTTGTGGGAGGGGAAAGATCCCATACATCTGTTGTCTTATGTGTTCTGTGTTAAGAGTACAACAGGAGAAAGCAGTCAGGCTACTGTTATGTTTTCCTATTTCACACCATGACTAGATTTTGATGGATAGTTTCATGTAAATCAAATGTAAAAATAAATGACTAGCTAATTATTCAGAAGGATTATAGATTAATGCATTCTGCAAACTTTCATTGCCAAGTAGAACAGAAATTTGTAAGAACGCATTAGCAAATACCCTTCTTTCTGATTGGGAAGCCCAATTAAGTTAAGAAAAGTGTTAAACCAGTAAATATTTATGAACTCAAATTGAGGATTTTTTCTTTTGTTTTATGTATATGCTCAACCATCAAGCACATAACAGATGCTCACCAAGTATTTTTCATTGTTCTTGGTTCTCAATTCAATGATTTAGTGTTTGGCGTTTATAAACTGGTTCTATGATGATTGTTTAAGGAGTCAACTGATTTTAAAACAAAATATGACAGAGTTTTGAAAGATGGACTATCTATCATGAGTTACAATCTGCCATCCTGAATTAAAGTATTAGCCAAAACATTTTAACACAAGGTATTTAGTAAATTTTAGCAAATTTTAATGAACTTTAATTAATGTAGATTGCAGAGATAATGATTGCTCTTTTTGGAGACTATATTGATAAGACCAATAATTAAAAATGAGATACAGGAAAGATATAAGAGGAATATAATGGTGCACTGAATGGTCAGTCTTCATCCTATCCATCAGTTATTCTTGTTAGATTACATAGGGACTCTCCTTCTTCAATGAGTATTGTTGAAGTTAAAACATGACCAAAAAAAACCTCATTTTTTTTCACTTGATACATAGGTTAAGAGAAGAAAATTAAAAACAGTAGATCATTTGGGTTGATTGTCTGCTTTTGGAATGTATTAATTTTACAAAATGATCTTCTTTCATTTTTTCTTATAGTTATTCTGTTATCCTTAAATTAATCTTAGATTTTGCATCTTAATTTATCAACACCACTTCTTAGAAAAATTTGTAAAAACACACACACAATGACACACAGAAATTACAGTTACTCTTAGACCAAATTATATTTTGGAATGAAAAAAATGTGTACTTGAATTGAAAGCTGATATAAAAAAAAATGTGTGTGCAAACAACCTGATACTAGTTGAGTTTTCTTAATTCACACAATAAATGTATTTTCCTTATTTTTTTTGTATGTTGAAAATTCAAGCAGAAATAACTTGATGTGTATATACCAGAAGAACATTTTACATAAAATTTAATTCATTTGTTAATCCTTTTGAGTAGAAGCATTATCTTGACATTGGTATGTTTTTCTCCTGTTTGATTTTCCAATCTTTTGTTATAGATTCAGCAATCTCTTGTTTCCATTGAGTTGATTGCTTATGATTTCATAGAACCAAGATCCACTGGAGTGATTCATCTGAAGGTGAAATTGTAATTGTATGGTTTTCGTAGCATTCAGTTGAAAAGATTTATAGTGATGGATGCTGCTAACCCGAAAAAGAGAATATTTTATTTTACTACTTTGAATCATGAGATAAGATTTTTCCATTTGAATGGCTATCTGTTTGGGGACATTAATAAATTCATAGGAAAATAGTACCAATATTTTTAATATATAAATTATTTGAGAGAAAACAAATAAATCCCTAATTTTCTTTGTTCACCTATCATATTCTTTGAAGAAAGACTCTACGTTTTGAAGGAGCCATAAACTATTCCTACAAATGGAGTAGGGATTTAGAATCATCTATCTGCATCTCATTCCCAATTCAAGAATTTCTTATTCAAGTTCCCTGATTAATGACAATTCAGTGGCCACTAGAGCACTGCCAGACATGTGAGCTCACTAGTCTTCCTCAACTAATAATGTGAACATTGCTCTTTATTTTGTGGTGTTTTTTTTTCCTTGTACAATATACTCATTCACTCAACAAATATTTATGGAGCTTGGTGCTAGAGATAAATAATTAACTATGGCACAGAGCTTACATTTAAGGACTTGTCATCAAACGAAAAAATGCACCAACTGCTGCTAATTCTTACCTCAACACAGAAGACTGAAATATTTGAAGATAGAGGACTGAGATTTGAGAGATATGTGCTGCTATATTTTGCTTTCTAAGCTGGAAGTCTGCAGGCAAGTGAACAGTTGCTCAGATGACTATTTCCAGACACATCATGCCTCTTACATTCCCTTCATAGTTTCTACATCAGGGATCATTTATAAATATAAACCAAATCTTAATACTAGAGCTTGAGGTGTGGATGACCACACAGAGAAATAAGTGGAATTATTTCTTCCTTTCATCCCCCCCATAATATCTTCAGTACCATTTTTCTGAGTCTATTGTATCAGGTTACCAATCACATTTTACATTATTTCTTCTGGCATTTAACTACTCTTTATGTTAACAATTTCCTTTTCTATGTGGTAATCTGTTACTTTTATAAAAATAAAGTGAGGACAATGACAAAATCCTAAGTTATCTGATTAGGACCTGTATCAGAATATGAGTTCTGTGAAAAAAATATGCATACATTTTTAAGGTACTAATTCTAAATTTTAATTCAAATAAGTCTGGAGACATCATTCTCCCTAAATATATTTAAGAACTAGTGCTCAAAACTACATTAATATTATCAGAATTGTCACTAGACCTGGGTATAGACTAAAACCAATCCATTTACTGTGTGATACAATCTTCCTCCAAGTTATGGTTTTTAGTATTACATTTATAATCCACAATAAGCAAATTCTTTACTTACTATTAATATGCTTCACATAAAGGAATATCAGGTATAGTAAATTCTGAAGAACAAAGCATTTTGAATTAGTACATTCATGGATTATGTTTTTAAGGAGCATATGCCTCCTTAATCATAAGAATCTGAGGTTGAAAAATATTTTCTTGAAGTTTCATAATATACTTTCAAGGAGATACACAATGTCTCAGTAATAATATTCAACAAAGTCTTGTAAATAAATTTTACAAGTATGTCTATATGTTTAATTTAAAAATTTACTGTTTAAGTAATAAAAACCTGACTCTGATCTGGGTTATTCATACTCCTTTATTTGAACATTTTCCCATAGTAACTCCTTCTTATCATAATACCTATCATATTTTTGTCTTTACCCATAACCTCTAAATTTTATGAAGATTATGGGTCATTTCTATCTTAGTCTCCATTTTTTCTCCAAACTATCACATGGTATCTAGCCTATAATGCATGAACAATAATTATTTTCCTATTGAATTGCAAGTCATAATAAAAGGAAAAAGATCTGGGTAAAAATTAAGAACTTCAGCTAAATATTGATATATTAATTTTGCTTAACTTGGCTACATTTCACCCCTGAGAAAATTAGGAGGGCAGAAAAAATTATTTCTAAGTTTCAACTCGAATGTGGACTTTTCATTATTTCGTGTGTTGTCTAAAACTTGGCATGTATTAAAAATATATGTAGAACGTCCTTTCCCAAAAGATCTCATTAAATTTTAAGCCAGGCTTGACAAGCATGGATATTAGGAGAGCCCAGGTGCTTGCTGGTTTAAACTCCGCATTCTTTTCAACAATATATGAACTGCTTTCCAGGGCAGGGGAACTTACTACAGCCCTTCACACTCATCTTCCCACAGTGGACGGGTGGCCATGCACTTCCTGGAGAATCAGCACACACTCTGCAGTGGGCACAGGAGCTGGCTCAATTCTATGGGAATTAGGAGTAGCTACAGTCTCACTGTGTTTAGGGCATAATGGACTCCTTTAATTACACATCTACAGGGCTTCCTTAGCTGCTAGGAGACCCCACTCAAGTGTTCAATGAAGGAAACCCTCTTGATTCAAAGATTCAGGATATGCGGATTTGAATACCCACTGTATCCTGCCCCCCTGGTGCCACTCTAGCCCTCTGTGGCCTGCAGATGGCCTGGCCTGGCAAACACTCTCCTTGTTCAAAGGGAGATTAGCAGGTGTTAAAGACCACTGGCTTTTAATCAAGGATTTCCCCTAATGCAATCAGAAAAATGAAAGAACATGGAAAAGGAAAGTTATAGATAGAAAGTAAGCTGCTGTTTGAAGCATTTTATGTAGGAAGTAGATACTCATGGGTTTTTGATGCACAGAAACCCTTAGAAACCCTCCAGCAAAAACAGGAGACTTCCTGTAATCTGACCAGCAGACTTCACTTGCCAGGTTCCTTTGTGCCCCTGAATTGAACTATTGTACATTTTAATAGACTGTCATTCATGTAAATATGAATTAGCAGTGGATAGTCACATAATTATTCATTCAAATGTCAGAATTAAATCTCTAAGAGTGCATATGTTTGGGGATACTTTTTACTTATATATAAATTATCTGAGGCTCTTATGACAATTGTTCACAACAATTTGCAATCATATTCAGGTAAAATAAAAGTTATCTATACCTGATACTACTTTTATATTTGTTTTTACTTTTAAAATACTATTCACACTTTGTTTCACATGTGTGTAGAATAACTTCTGGCTTAGAATGGGAGACAGATTTATTTTCTAAAAATGGGATTTACTTCTAGGACTCATTGTTATACATTACAGTGAATGGGGAAAATAATACTCAGTATTGATAATGCCCCAACCCAGTATAATAAATAGTCCTTGAGTATTCTTTTCACCATGGCATCTTCTTGCCTTTATTTTTTTCAAATTTCTCTACTGATATGGTCATCAAACTAATCTCTTTATTCCTCAGAATTCTCTACAATCTGATCAATTGTCAGATTTTAATGTTAGTCCTAATACAGTTCCAATATTATTCTTTTTCTCTCATGAAATGTGCTTCTTTGCTAGACGTTTCACATTTTATGGTCAAATCCACCAAGATAATTTAAGAATGCCTGTGGCATAGCTCAGGGAAAAATATGTCTTAATTTTTTATTCATAAATGAAACATTTAAAATCAAACCAAATACATTTTTTCTGTCTAGCATATTATGTTTGATTCTAAGACCATACAAAAAGAAGATTAAGAGAATCAGAGAGATAGTCTATTATTTGTTTCCAGTATTTCTGAGTCAGAGTTAGTGATAAAAAGTCTTCAAAAAGCTGACTGACTCTCAAATACACATTGCCTCACAGAGAACTGCAGGGTGACAGATCTGGTGCCACCTGTTTACTTAATGTGACTTGCATGAAATGGTTAAAAAGAGTACATGCATTGTACTTTTCATACACTATACTTATGGTCACAATTTTCAGTTTAAACAATTTTAAAGTAATTTAAAATACTAAAACATGTTAAAATTTTTCTGTGAAATTTATGTTATGTTGTATTTACTCTCACTGAATTTGTAATTGTGTGCATAGTTTTAAGAACACATGAGAAAACATTTCTCTATTGTCAATAAAATGTCATTTTTTCTTGTACTAGATCTTAGGCAGTATTTGCATAAAGGAACATGTAATTTGATTTTATTGAACTTATTATTTTTGGAAGTTGTAGGCATTATATTCATTTGGCAAATAGAAAACAGATTCCAAGTGGTAAAGTAGATTATACATATACACCTATTCAGTAAGGGTCAAGGACATTATTAAATGAGACCTACATAAGTCCAAGGTCTCTTATTTTAAATGACTTCATATTGTCAACATTATAAACCTTGGTTTGAAAACACAGTTAGTTTAACTTTTTCAACAGATAGGTTTAAATTCAAGCCTGTGGAGCTGTGAGTTTTTTTTATTTGATACTCAACTTTTACTTCTTGATCTTAACTCCTTAAAGAAGAAATGTCATAGCCCCACAAAATGCAGTGTCAATCTGTGATGCTTTAAAAAGGGACTTTTGAAACTCTAGGATCTTATAAATCAAGCATTTTTCATGCATATTCTGTGTCTTCTGTTCCCTAAAGGCATTATATATTACTTGTTCTTCAAAAGGCTCATTTATAATATTGCCTGCTAATACGTGCAAATCATATATATGGTGCATGAGGAAAAGAAATTTTAAAAAAGATTTTGCCTTTAAAGTATAGCATGATTAAGATATTTAGGCAGTATCAGAAGAAACATTTAAAACATTAAATATAACATAAATCCATTATAATTGGATGGCCAAAATAAGGTTACCAAAATGCAAAGCCACTTGTAGCTCTTACTGCCTGTTTGTAATTATGTACTGTACAATTAGCCATTTCACGTGATAGAGGGTGACAAACTGCATAGTTATTATCCACATGCACATACCAAAACTCTCTTTTCATGGAGATTACTTTATAAATATGTATCAAATTGCACTAGTAGTGCATCAAGGGTAAAACTTACCTTTTCTGTAAGTGTTACTTAGAAGCATTACATAACTCAACAGGATGACTATCATATAAAAATATATGTATATAGTTTCACATGTGCATCGGTTCCAGGTGATTCTCCAGAAATGGATGACTATACAAATAAAAGAGACATAGGAAAAAATTTTACTCTATTTGAGGTTACACTAGAAATTTTTCCAAGATTCTGCTCAACTAGGATTTTGAACATGTTTTCTTTATTACAATTAATTAAAAAAATGTGAAAAATGGAACTTTAAGAAAATCAAGAGCAGAATGGGTCATTGATGAATAAATCCCATTGATCACAATATCTGGAGTCAAAATTGCATTAGTATCCTAACCAAAAAGAAAAAGAACTTCTTAAAAATTTACAGTGTGGCTATTAAAAACATTCATTATCTTCAATGCTAATATCTTTACAATTTCTAACTTTTTCATCTTCTAGGTTGACATTTTAAATATACTTCAATAAAACTAATAAAGTTCAACACCTCACTCTATTAGATAATCATGCTGCTCTGTAATATATTTAATTATTCTCTTTATTTATAAGATACTACTATTTCAACAAATCATAATTGTTGTGGTTTAACTCTGTAATACATCTCCTCTTTCCTGGCAGACATTAATAACATGATTCAATCTTAAAGCATAAAAATAAAGATTATTCCCTTTAATAAGTAGTATATTATAATATCTTTAAATGCCTGAGATAAATATCATTTTGAGGTTTGTTTTTATTAGGCATCAATATTTAAACCTTGTGTTTTAGAATTTCTGACTGAATTTAGAATCTGAATTTTTTATTTACTATCTTGGCCTTCCTTGGGCATGATACTTAAACTTTCTGTGATTTAGCTTCCCTTTGTAAAAGAGAAGACTATTAAATGAGTTAATATGAATTAAGTTCTTAGAGCAATACAATTGAATAAAAGAAGTGCTCAGTAAATATTTATAATTATTATTATTATTTCTCATTTTTTTTCACCTGCTTTCTTGACTGTGACCTAGGGATAAAAAAAAAAAAAAGGAAGTGATTACCCTTACTTCCTATTCTAGGTTCTTAAGATTCTACCAAAGATATGTTATAATGAGAGGTTTTCAAGATGGCGGACTAGAGGGCGGCTGCATTTCACATTGCTCCAGGACGCAGGATTCAAAAGAGGAGATAGTGAGAGGCTTGGGACTAACTCAAAGCCGCCGGGTGACTCTCTCCCTTTGGGGAGGCGTCCAGGATGGGGCGGTAGCCCGGGAACGCAGGGAACTTTGTGAAGTAGAGTTGCTCGGTGAGACACCCCTCCCCCCGCTGGAGCGGTAAACACGGACAACAGGGATCATCGTAGAGGAGGTGGCTCAGCACAGCACTTGGACTCGGAGCAACCACTGGGGCTCCGGGCGGCTGCCTGAGGAGGAGCTGCGTGGCGAGCTGTTTGAACTCAGAGCGACCGCTTCTGAACACTGGGGGGTTGCCCGGAGGAAGAGGAGAAGTGCAGCGGGTCGCTTGGTCTAGGAGTGACTGCATCAGAGCCACAGGCAGTTGCCAGAGGAGGAGCTGCGTGGTGAGCTGTTTGAACTCAGAACTACCGCTCCAGAACACTGGTGGCCTGCCTGGAGGAGGAGCGCGGTGGGTCACTTGGTCTCGGAGCCACCGCCCCTGAACCCCCAGGGGGCTAACCCGAGGAGGAGGAGGAGGAGGAACAGGGCGGGTCACTTGGACTCGGAGTGACTGCCTAGGGCTACGGGTGGTTGGCAGGAGGAGGAGACGTGAAGTGAGTTGCTTGGGCTCCTAGTGACTGCGTCGGAAACCGGGCCGCTGTCTGGAGGAGGAGGTGTGTGGTGGGTCTCTGGGTATCGGAGCTATTGTACGGGGCTCCAGGTGGCGACTCAGAGGAGGGGCGGCATAGCCAGGCGATAGGTGCAGAGCAGGGTCCCAGGAGCTAGGTGGCTTCTTGCTGGAAGAGCCCCACAGAGACAGCCTAGGGGCGGAGCGAAGTTTCCAGGACTGCAGGCAGATTCTCTGGGAGAGGCAGCCTAAGGAGACTCGCCTGTGAAGGGTGAGGCTCCCAGGCCCAGGAGGTAGGTCCGGGCCCCTGGGAACCTTGAAGAGGAAGACGGCCCAGTCCAGGCGGTAGTTGTAGATTGAGGGGAACCTCTAGGAGGGCAACTGACCAGCGAGACGTCCCCACCGAGTGAGTCTTCCCTGCCAGATGAGGTTTTCCCACAGGGACAGTAAAACCAGAGACACAGGCACAAACAGGCCTTGCCTCAGCCCACAGCCTAGTTCCCCATTGGATGACCATTGGTCAACAAGTGGAGGCACCTCTGCCCACTAGCAGGGAATATACACCACCTCTTTCACCACTGGACAGATCTTCCAAACAAAAATTGAACAAAGAAACCATAGATCTCAATAACACAATCAATAATTTAGACTTAACAGACATTTATAGAATATACCATCCAACCAAGAGCGAATACACTTTCTTCTAAGCAGCACATGGATCCTTCTCTAAAATAGACCATATATTATGCCACAAAGCTAATGTCAGCAAATACAAGAAGATAGAGACACTACCTTGTATTCTATCAGATCATAATGGATTGAAGTTAGAAATAAATGAAAGAGTAAAAACAGAAACTACTCCAACACCTGGAGATTAAACAATATGCTATTATATGATGAATGGATAACAGAAGATATTAGGAAGAAATTAAAAAATTCTTAGAGGTAAATAAGAACAAAGAAATACCATATCAAAATCTCTGGGACACTATGAAAGCAGTACTTAGAGGAAGATTTATTTCATGGAGCGCATTTAATAAAAGAAGTAAAACTCAAAAAATAAATGACCTAACACTACAGCTCAAAGCTCTAGAAAAAGAAAAACAGACCAACACCAAAAGTAGTAGAAGACAGGAAATAGTTAAACTCAGAGCTGAAATCAACGAAATTGAAACAAAAGAAACAATACAAAAAATTGACAAAATAAATAGTTGGTTCTTCGAAAAAATAAACAAAATTGATAAACCTTTAGCCACACTAACAAAGAGAAGACAAGAGAAAACCCAAATTACTAAAATTCGGCATGAACAAGGAAATATCACAACAGACACGACTGAAATACAAAACATAATTAGAAGCTATTTTGAAAATCTATACTCCAACAAAATAGAAAATTTCGAAGACATCAACAGGTTTCTAGAGACATATGAATTGCCTAAACTGAACGAGGAGAACATACACAATTTAAATAGACCAATTTCAAGTAATGAAATAGAAGAAGTCATCAAAAGCCTACCAACAAAGAAAAGTACAGGACCAGATGGTTCTCAGCTGAGTTCTACAAAACCTTTAAAGAAGAGCTCATTCCAATACTTCTCAAAGTATTCCATAAAATAGAAGAGGAGGGAACCCTCCCAAACTCATTCTATGAAGCCAGAATTACCCTGATACCTAAACCAGACAGAGACATATCGAGGAAAGAAAATTTCAGACCAATATCCTTAATGAACATCAACGCAAAAATTCTCAACAAAATTTTAGCAAATCGCATACAAAAACATATTAAAAAGATAGTGCACCATGATCAAGTGGGTTTTATCCCAGGGATGCAAGGTTGGTTCAACATCAGGAAATCAATAAATGTAATTCACCATATCAATAGACTTAAAGTCAAGAATCACATGATTATTTTGATAGATGCAGAAAAAGCATTTGATAAAATACAGCACCCGTTCATGCTCAAAACACTAGAAAAAATAGGGATAGTGGGAACAGTCCTTAACATTGTAAAGGCCATCTACACTAAGCCCATGGCTAATATCATTCTAAATGGTGAAAAACTGAAAGCATTCCCTCTAAAAACTGGAAAAAGGCAGGGATGTCCTCTTTCACCACTTCTATTCAATATCGTCCTTGAAACTCTAGCCACAGCAATTAGACAGACCAAAGAAATTAAAGGGATACGAATAGGAAAAGAAGAACTCAAACTATCCCTATTTGCTGATGATATGATTGTATACTTAGAAGAACCAGGAAATTCCACCAGAAAACTTTTAGATCTCATAAGTGAATTCAGTAAAGTAGCGGGATATAAGATCAATGCACATAAATCTAAGGCATTTTTATACATAAGCGATGAATCTTCAGAAAGAGAAATTAGGAAAACTACCCCATTCACAATAGCTTCGAAAAAAATAAAATACTTGGGAATCAATCTCACAAAAGAGGTGAAAGACCTCTACAATGAGAACTACAGAACACTAAAGAAAGAAATTCAAGAAAACCTTAGAAGATGGAAAGATCTCCCATGTTCTTGGATAGGAAGAATTAATATTGTCAAAATGGCCATACTACCAAAGTGCTATACAGATTCAATGCAATTCCAATTAAAATCCCAATGATGTACCTTACAGAAATAGAGCAAGAAATTATGAAATTCATCTGGAAGAATAAAAAACCCAGAATAGCTAAAGCAATCCTTGGCAGAAAGAGTGAAGTAGGGGGTATCGCGATACCAGATCTTCAACTCTACTACAAAGCAATGGTACCAAAAATGGCATGGTATTGGTACCAAAATAGAAAGGTGGCTCAATGGTACAGAATAGAGGACACGGACACAAACCCAAATAAATACAATTTTCTCATACTAGACAAAGGGGCCAAAAATATGCAATGGAGAAAAGATAGCCTCTTCAACAAATGGTGCTGGGAGAATTGGAAATCCATATGCAACAGAATGAAACTAAACCCATATCTCTCACCATGCACGAAACTAAACTCAAAATGGATTAAGGATCTCGGAATCAGACCAGAGACCTTGCATCTTATAGAAGAAAAAGTAGGTCCAGATCTTCAACATGCTGGCTTAGGACCAGACTTCCTCAACAGGACTCCAATAGCACAAGAAATAAAAGCAAGAATTAATAACTGGGATAGATTCAAACTAAAAAGTTTTCTCTCAGCAAAGGAAACTATCAGCAATGCGAAGAAAGAGCCTACAGAGTGGGAGAAAATCTTTGCCAATCATACTTCAGATAGAGCACTAATCTCCAGAATCTATAAAGAACTCAAAAAACTCTACACCAAGAATGCAAATAATCCAATCGACAAATGGGCTAAGGAAATGAACAGACACTTCACAGAAGAAGATCTACAAGCAATCAACAAACATATGGAAAAATGTTCAACATCTCTAGTAATAAGAGAAATGCAAATCAAAACCACCCTAAGATTCCATCTCACCCCAATTAGAATGGCGATTATCAGGAATACAAGCAACAACAGGTGTTGGCGAGGATGTGAGGAGGAAGGTACACTCATACATTGCTGGTGGGGCTGCAAATTAGTGCAGCCACTCTGGAAAGCAGTATGGAGACTCCTTAGAAAACTTGGAATGGAACCACCATTTGACCCAGCTATCCCACTCCTTGGCCTATACTCAAAGGACTTAAAATCAGCATATTACAGAGATACAGCCACATCAATGTTCATAGCTGCTCAGTTCACAATAGCCAGATTGTGGAACCAACCTAGATGTCCTTCAATTGATGAATGGATAAAGAAAATGTGGTATGTATATACAATGGAATATTACTCAGCCATAAAGAATGATAAAATTATGGCATTTGCAGGCAAATGGATGAAACTGGAGAATATCATGCTAAGTGAGATAAGCCAATCTCAAAAAACCAAAGGACGAATGATATCGCTAATAAGTGGATGATGACACATAATGGGGGGTGGGAAGAGTTAGTGTTGGGGTTGGAGTTGGGTTTAGGGAGGGGGGCAGGAATGGAGGAAGGAAGGACTCTATAGAGGGAGGGGAGGGGTGGGAGGGGTGGGAGAGAAGGGAAAAAAAATGGAAGAATTAATCAAACAACATTACCCTATGTAAATTTATGATTACACAAATGGTATGCCTTTATGCCATGTACAGGCAGAGAAACAACATGTATCCCATTTGTTTACAATAAAAAAAAAAAAAAAAAAGATTCTACCAAAATTTTATCAAGAGTTCTCCAAACCTTGCACCCAAGCTTGGTAAAATGCACATGGACAATATTCAGACCTGAGATTCCTGTGTTTTGGCCTATTGGCAGATGTCAGTTTGAAAGTAGAGAAAGAATGTGCATGTTTCTAAACAAGTAAACGTTGGGTCACACTGTATTCTGGAATAAGGAAGGAAAGAAGTAACTATGGAGCTCTATCACCTGGCAAAACTTTCTGAAATTTTAACAAGGAGAAACTAATGAAATCAGTATTACCTAGTTGTTTCTTTGTATCTCACTCTGAGTCAGTCACTGTACTAAGTACTTGCTTTACATGCAATATCTAAATTTATCTTTCTTGCAAGGCAATGAAGTCAGCACTTTATAAATTATGTAACTGAAGTTCACAGTAGGTAAATGATAAATGTTGAATGAATATTCAAGGAAAATTACTCCAAACCATCCAAGATGCGTTAGGACATGTATGGGTAAAAAGGGATGTTCAAATGGATGTGTCAGTTTTCAAAAATCTTAACTAATGGAGAAGAAAGCACAAAAAGACTAATATTAAGAATTAGTCAACAAGAAGACTAGTATCATGTCAAAAATGCATTTGCTAACTTTGCTATAAAAATTACTGCAAATATAAATATTCTAAAACAATACAAGTCCATTATCTCAAAATTCTGGGTGTCAGAGTCTGAAATGGGTTTCAACAGTCAACAACCATGTGTTGGCAGGGGTGCACTCCTTTGTGGAGACTACAAAAGAGGATTCATTTTCTTGTGTTTTCTACTTTCTAAAAGCTGCCTGAACTCGGGCTCTTAACTTCCTTTCATCCTCAAAGACAGCAACAACTTGACTCTTTATCACCTCTGATTATTCTAATATGTCTCTCTTCCACATTTAAAAATTCTGTGATTACTTTTGTTCTTGATAATCCAGAATAATATACCAATTTTGAGATTATAATTAGCAACCCTGATTCCATCTGCTACCTTACATTCTCCTTTTTCATTTAGCACTATATACTCACAGATTTCAGGAATGCTGATGTGGACGTGGGTGGGAAACCACTAATCTGACAACCAAGGAAAACACAAACAACCCTGGGCAGCAATTATCAGGGCTCGGTCATCTGGAAAGAGAACTGCACAGCTGAAATCCAACAGTGTGAGACCATGTCACATAGGTCCATGTTCTTCACCATTCCTCTGGGGTAAATTAGTTAAATATAACTATTAAATTTTGGGGATCTAAAGGATGATGTGCATTATTCAGGAGTTAGTAAACATGTTTTGTTGAGTCCCATCAACACTTCTACATTCAAGTTTCTTGGTTTTCTGTATAACTCACAGATCTGGACCTGCAATTCTCTAAGACTACTAGAGCTGAGTGGTGGCTATCTCTTTCCAAAGGCACTGACGCTTCCACTGAATACCTACTGCTCCAGTTTCTTCTTGCAGGGATTTGTGTCAGCTGCTATTTGTAATATCTCTTTTTGCATCTATAATTTCATATAGAAAAAAAAATCTCTTCCGAAGTAGAGAAATAAAAGGTCGACCAAAAAAGCCATGTGTCTTAAGAAAAACATTAAAGCACATTTCTCTACTAATAAAAGTGGATAATAAGCCAAGAAATTGCATCTCACAGCCAGCCTGCTTCATACATTCATATGACCTGTTTTTCCTCTACAGTTTTGAGTTTGTGACACTTGATCTTTGTTTCGTGGGGAATAGTCATGGCCCCTGGGGACTTATGAGAAATTGTGACACTTTATCTTGCAACAATCATGCTTTTTCACCTTCAGAGTAATTTTGAGAACAATCATGTAATGATTTTAGCTGGGAATTTTATTGAGCAAAGTAGAATTGAATGTTTTTATCAAATATTTACTTTGGAGGAACCACACTACATTGCTTTATCAAAAGTTTTTATATTCTTTCAAATGCTTTAAAAAGTGTGTTTTATAAGATAAAAATTATTTGGGAGTCATAAGGCACATCTTAAAATGGGACCGCTAAGGGAAATATTTAATGAGTGAATTTAAGAATTTGATGCAAATTAGAAATAGAGGCAAAAAATGAAGAAAAATGATAAAATGGATTGAAAATCATCCCATTAAAATAAATCCATCATAAGGAATGATACTAATGACTGGCATATAGTTTTGCCATATAGCTATCCATTCACTTTTTAGGCATGCAATCTTTTATCCCTCCATTCATTCTGAATTTATTGACGACTTTAGAAAATATCAAGATTAATAAGATAAAAAATATTTCTAAGCTCAAATATTTTATAAGCAAACAGAAAAAAACATATACTCTGATTCTAAACTCAATTTGCTCACTTGAGTCTCCTAAAATTCAAATTCCATTATCTTGTGTGTTTTGTGAAAATGGCTATATTTCACCTTCGTTCCTAAATGATTGATAGAATTGCATATTTACATATGACAGTTGTTTACCTTTTCCACAAGATAATGTTCTGTTTTTTTTCTTTTCATTTGTTGCTGATACCTGCTTTGAGTCTAATACTCAATCCCTCCTTAGATAACTTATTGTCCCTTAATATTTATTTTAAAAGTGTATTTTGGGCTGGGGTATAAATTAGTGACTGATCACTTACCTAGGATGCATGAGAATCTGGATTCAAGCTCCAACACTACAAAAGAAAAGAGAAAGAAAGAAATGAGAATAAGTGAAAACCTTTTTTTTTTTAGGTACTAGGGATTGAACCCAAAGTGCTTTTCTCCTGAGTTACCTCCTTTCTAGCTTCCCAAGTTGTTGGGTTTGCAAGCATGTACCACCACCCTCAGCTAGAAGTTCTACTTAATTGCCTATGTTGGTTCTTGTTCACACCTTCTGAGGCACAATGTGCTACTTAAAAGTAAAGACAAACTTCTTTCTTCTAGCTCTTCAAATCACCAATAATTACCTCTTTAAATATTACTTCCATTTCTCACCTTACTGTATATCTGGAAGTTCCAACAAAAATGCAGTAGATCTGCTTCTTTGTTCATTGTATTCCTAATCTTTCTTTAACATTTTCTATACCTATGTCTCCTTGTCTGCATTTCATTTTGAATGTAATGGCCATTAAGGATACTAGATCATTTTTTGCCTGTAATGAAATTTTGGGGTTTTTAATCACAACAGTCCCCCCTTGTTTCTGAAATATAATTTGTGCTAGTTCTTTTGCAAAGCTACCTGTTCTTATTTCATATATTCTACTATTTTGTTAATCTACGCATATTATTTTAATTCCTAAATAATCTAAAACATATCCATGTTCTAGTATTTCTAGGGCTGTGGATACTGGGGATTGAACTCAGGGGTACTCAACCACTGAGTCACATTCCCAGTTCTATTTTGTATTTTATTTAGAAACAGGGTCTCACTGAGTTGCTTAGTGCCTTGCCATTGCTGAAGCTGACTTTGAAATAGTTTCATCATATCCAACTGTTTGGAGGGAAATATTTTGTTGCTTTTTCATTTTTTATTGATCATCTCTTCTTCCATTTTTTACTTTCATTTAATTTTTTAAATGTCATTTATTTTCCTGAATGATAGTCTTAGCTCTTCTTAGGTCTTAGCTCTTCTATTTTGCAGTAGTTCTATCATCCCTCAGTTGTGAAAGGTTGTGAACAGATGACTTTGCTTTCTCAAGAGTGCTAGAGATGTAAATTGTTCTATTTTATGTTAATTTATTGGCTTGGATTCCTGTACCATGATGTAGTATTAATTTGGAACCATAAGTATGTATAACACAGGACTGAAACTTCAAATTTTCATCAGTAATTTATTTCCTCTTCTCATGGCTTTGACAAATATCAAATGTCCTTACCATTCACCTGACCTACAGGCAGAGATTTGCAACTTACTTTTCATTGATGGGACAGCTCCTCAAGGTATAGTGACTTGCTAAAATCTGACAGCCACTTGCAAAATTAATGTTGAATATCTTGTTTTGGAATAGTTCCAACAGGGTCTGGACTCAAGTACAAGATACATTCAGACCTCTCTAGCATGAACACTTTTCTTCATTTTTTTTTGATAGCTGTGTATTTCCATTTATATATTTAAACATTGATTTTGAATTTTTAAAGACTTATTACGTCTTTCTCTATATGTGTATAGACTGGCAAATTTGCAGCAGGTACACTTACTCTTGTGGCTAAAACACCTAAAACTGTGGATTTTTATTAATTCATATACTTTTTGAGCTACCTCCAGTAGGTAAAATGCTTCTGGTAATTAAATTGATGTTTTGTTTATACACTGCTACTAGCTACTTTAGTAACTATTTACTAACCAAGAAGAATTAACATAATTTAAGAATTAAAGCAGTTATCTTATTGAAGTTCTGACATGTAACTTATAAGGTCATTTTTATGTCCTAGGAGGCAATTATATAATTACATAAATCCTTTCTATATCAATTCAGTTTTCTAAGATAGTGTGAAACTTGTTTTGATACTCTTAGACCAATGGAGTACGAAACAAGCTAGACATTATAAAAAGTTGATGAATTTGCTATAGGTAATAACATTATTTAGTTATGTTAGACATAAGATTACTCTGCTTTACTGAACACAAAGAGAATAGCAAATAGTAATTCTTACTATTGATCATTAAAAAATAATATAAATATGTTCAGTTATTTATAGCTACACATAAGCTTAAATAAGGTGCAATTGAATCAGTGCAAATCTGCATTAACTTTGAGGGATTTTGCAAATATTAAAAATATATTGTATTTTATATTAAGACCATTGAAACTTTCTTCTCATTGGTCTCATTATAGAACTTTCCTTCAATCCAATGTCAAATTCTATCCAATCTTTAATAAAACGGTGCTCACTTAAAATAATATAAAATGATATCATATAATTAAACTACGTTTCACATACTCAAATTTTGAGATAAGTTTAGTCAAGTGTACTGACAGTTTAGTTTTGATTTTTTTTAAAATAAGAGTGTCCTCTTTTCTTCCCCTATCTACTTTCCTACAAGTTTAGACAAGATTAAAGGCTTCAAAAAGGCACTCAGAAAGCTAATTGGAAGAACTATAAAGTAAACCAAATCCAACATGCTTATTAAGTTGGAAGTAGTCAAATCTCTCCAGCTAGAGAAAAGATTAAAGGCTAAGTAAAAGGATCTTGAAGGGCTTTTGACACCAGGATGCCCTCAAGTTCCAAGGACCAAGGGTGGATCCACATATGGAAGTGTGAGTACAGGACCATAACAAAAAAAGATTTCTTCACACAGAACAAAACCTTCACTATCATTTGACACATTTTTTTTTTATGTAACCCTAAATGCTTTCAATGTTAAGAAAAGTACAAGTTGAATTAAATGGCTATGTCTTCCTCAAACCTGGAGAAAGAATAAGGAGTAGATTATGCACTTAAAAATGACTGAGATAAGTACACACAAATATTCAGTTATCTCAATTTCTTTAATTCTTAGTTTAATTATGATTTTACAAATCAGGTTTTTAAAATGTAAGTGAGCAATTTTAAAAATTATATTTAAATAGAAAAACCGCATATTACTCTTTTCAATCCTTTATTCATTTATCTTCAGATTTCTCAATTTAAAAAATGCCATAGCATCTTCATATATGCATATGCAGTTAATAAACTTGCACATGTAAATGACTTCTTTTATCCTCATTTTCGCATTTTTAAACTAATAATAATGATATTTTATTTTAATGTTATTGTGAAAATAAAAATACTGTGGAGTATGTGATACAGATTTGTAAACTGTACATTCAACATTCTATAAAACTACTAGAATTTAAAGCTGCCTCTAAGAAGGAAGACTTCAGTTTGTTCCTCTTTACAGCTCACTTGGTGTATGTTTTAATAAGTTTGTCTTCAAATGTACTCAGGATTTCCATTTTCTAAAACACATATATATGCACAGGTTTAAAACTACCTCCCATTTACAATGCTATATCACTAGTTCTTTCTCTTATTCCTCATCTCTCATGGTCTGATTTCTCTTCTAGTCAAGTTGCACCAAAATACCTTTTTCATGCACACAGAATTCGATCGCTGATTTCTTAGTTTATGCTTCATGTGTAATGACTATGTCCATCCCTAAGACTTGGTGTGAACTTTCTAAAGTTCAAACTGGATAGTAATTGCTGAATTCCGGTATGTAATCTCTCATATATTCATGATTGTTTTCAATAAATAACTTCTGAAAAGTGAATGAGTGAAGGTTAATAATTATTAGATAATAGTAATTAGAAGTGAAAGACAAATCTCTGCTCAAAAGAATCCTAAAACTTAATGGAATAGGTGGATAAGTAGAGCATCAATTACTCTGTAAAGCCCCTATGGTATAGAATATACAGAGGAATGAGATCTGCTGAATGGAAATGTCACCCAGACTCTGGTGGGGCACTAGAGAATGCACAAGGGACTTGTCCTCCTCAAAAGACTCCTAAAGAAAGAGAATATTAAACAGAGATTTGAAGGCAGGTGGAATTTTGCTAGGGAATAGAGGGGGAGAATGATTTTCCCACAGGGATGTAAATAGTTACAAGGATGCAAGAAATGCAGATGAGCTTCTGAAGCTTTTAAGTGGTAGAAATGCAGGGAATATATCGGGATCTGTGAATAATGAGATTAGAAAGGTAGGTAAGAGGCAGATAAGGAAGAAACTGAAAGATAATACCACGAAATTTATATATGATGTTTCCATGAATTTTAAAAGTGAGATGGCAAGACTTTTAGTTTATGGCAACATCATTTTAGCTGCAAAGTGTAGATACTGGATCAAGGGGCAACAAAACTGGAGGCGGGAGCTGACCCACTTTGGAATAATCGTGGCAAAGATGACAAGAGAATCAGAGACAATACCTGTGTTGGGATAAAGGAAAAAGGCAAGGTGCTGTTTTGCATACCTGGATTACTGATGGGACTCATCAAAAACAGGGAATATAAAAGAAAATTGTAGTCGGTGCACTATATTACATAGAATTATTTTTTGGCAGATAGTGACAGAAGACTCCAAATAACAGTGACTTAAATAAGACAGAAGCTTATTTCACATAATAATGCAATAATATATTCTTGGCTGGTTGAGTTCTTCACATGGTCTCGGACCAAATTTCCTTTGACCTTGTTCTCTACTTGTAGAGCCACTGTTCCCACAACTGTTTCAAAACTTAGTATCATATATTCAGTTACAGATCCAGCTATAATGTCTGCATTCTGGCAGCTGGACAAAAAAATCAAAGTTGGACAAAGCTTGCCTTTGCTGGCCTTTGCCATATATAGACACAGAAAGTTACATAGAATTTCTTATTCCATCCATTGGTTAATACTTAATCACAAGGTCAGACTAACCTGCAGCAGAGTACATGCTCAGAAATATTCTGGATATTTTATTACTGAAGAATAAGGGACTATTTGCTACAACCAATAAGTTCAGCAGTTATTAAAGTCAAGCACAAGATTTCCTGACAGTGGCCATAAAGGTTCAAAAGTCGGAAAAGATACCTGAGATTAAAATAATAGCTGTGATTGTTAAAGGGAGATGAATAAAAGAGACCACCCAAACAGACACAGAAACACACAGACACACACACACACACACACACACACACACACACACACACAGGGACACAGTGTATAGAGTAGAAAACTGCCTTGATTAAAAAAGAATTATCTAGTAACAAAAATCTTTAAATTTTTCTATTAATTTTTGGGTCCCTGTTCTCTGCTGGTTCTCTCAGCCTAGATTTCTTTTTCTAATATCCTGCTCTGCATGTTGAGAGTAATTGTCCTGGAACTTTCCATGCTTGACTCTCCAATCTTCTTCAATTACATTCACTCTGATGCTGTGTATGTACAAGTGGATTTAACTACCACCCGTATGCTGATGACTCTCCAATTTATATCTCCTTTGTTATGATGCTCTCTTCAGAGAATAAGTAACATCTGTCTAGGACTTCTATTCAGATCCCTCATCCACATCTGATAGCTAACATGCCTTTTGTTTTTTTATGCCTTTAAAAAAACCCTCAGTTTTATCTCAGCACATGGCATATTCCCCTGAACTATTTGTAAACCCACAAATAATCCTTCACTATCTTTGTGCTTTAAATAATTGCAATATTTTCTTTTATATTAAATTTTCTATCATACCTAACAAGTTGAAATTTCCTGTGGAAAAGAAAACTGTTCATTTCTCTCTAGACTTTAATGTGTTTAATACCTAGCATATTATAAAAAAAAACACTAATAACTGTAAAATACAATTACACAAACATGGAACTGAAAAGTGACATAATAGAATAGCACTTGACAATTTTTCACTTGAAAACACTGTACTTTAGTAGTAGGAATGATACAAAATATCTCTATCTTCAGCTAGTTTTCTTTCAATACATTGATAATGTGTGATGAATATGCATGACAGTATTCTCCATCCTATGTGAATTATGCTCTTATAAGAAAATGGAGCTCAGTGTTTTTGAACAAAGCAAATGTACCATGCTAATACATTGTATGAAATCACATTCATACTACTTCATTTTTGTCAAGCTAAAAATCGCTCTGCATTATTCTGCCTCTAGGCATGTCCTGAGCATGTACAAGTGTGTAAAATCCTAAAAAGAAACCCTAAATATAAGAATTTATCTTCTGCTTGAGGATCTCTCAGTCTGAATAAGAAAATAAGCCATAGGGACATAATAAATACTCTTAGTTTGTCCTGAGAAAAGTATCCATAAAAACTGAGGTAACAATTTGATTGAAAGAGTAAGTTTGTGGGTTAGGGAAGACTACATCAAGAGATTGAGCAAGATCTAGACTCTAAAACTTCTTTGGACAAGGAATCAAGGACAGGGTATTCCAACAGGGACCAGCAGTGTGGATGGGAATGGGATATAAAAAGGAGAGCAGCACAGTGAGTGACTAAATTCAAGCAGGGCAGGCAGGTTTACCCTCCTTTATCAATTTTTTTACCAATATCTTGGTTATTTTATCATTAAATCAATAACTATGCCCCTTTTCCAGACAGCAAATCATTGTCTTTCATATTTTATAAGGATTTTGCAGAAGTAATATATTATCCACTTCCAAGTTTTCTTAAACCTATACTCTGTGCAAATTAATATTAATATGCTGCAGCTCATTTGCAATTAAAATTAGGAGATAGAACTTTATATTTTACTTGCCTGATTACATAATGCCAGAGAAAAAATGATGACATATCTGAAAGGTACAGAGTGCATATTGAAAATAGTTAATTATAAAGGGAGCAATGCAAGGTAATAAATACTCTTTAAATGAAAAAAATAGAGATAATGTCAGCCAAATTTCATTATTAGTTAATTCCACATGACTCTATGGCAAAATCAGGTACTCATGTGGAACGTCTATTAGCTCTAGCAGGTGTTGTGCATAACTAGCTTAGGGCAGATTCTAGTCCACTGAGTACAAGTATAACTCTTAAATTGATAAACCCAAGTGGAACTCCTTGCCATATTAAAAGGGATTTATCAAAATTAATTAGAAATTTCATAAAAGGGCTCCAGAGTCCAAAAGATTGTTTTCTTTTCCCCATAGTTCAAACCAAACCACATGTACATATAGTATTTTTATAAGAATGCTTAACTCATTTCTAAGCAGTAATGTATTTCTATTCCTATCTGACCACAAAGTTCTTCAGAGTTAATCTCAGTTGAAATTTATTCAGTCTTTCTGTGACTGAACATTTCCCTATTTCAGTGACTGTTGGTCGGTGAATTCCTATCAAATTTCACTGCCCAACATTTTAGCTTTACTCCTTACAATTATTAAAGTGTAAATTTAGCATGCTTGGAATTAAGCATCTTTCTTTTATCATTTACATCCTACATTTCATCTGGAAAGACACCAACAAAATTAGTTACAACAGGTAAGTATATGAGAAAACAAAAGTAGGATAAAAAGAAATTGATTTTATATGTAACAAGGCATACCTAATAGGTCAGCTATTTGCTCTGTAGTATAATTAAATCCACTCTCCTGCATAACTTGTTAAATTTTTCAAATGTTCATGTTCTTTATTTTTCCCCAGCTACTGGGAGAGTTGACACATACTTTGGATATCAACTAGATATAAGGCACTTCTGATAGAAGCTTTGAATCAATAAAATAATAAATAATAATATCTAAAAGTTTAAAAATAGATGGGGAAATAATAAGCATATGGATAACTGTAATGTGAGAGGCACAGAATAAACCCCTTCTATAATTATAAAATTATATGCATATAAATATATGAAATTCTGACTTTATTTTCCCTGGAATAATTAAATTCCTTTAATTTAAGGACAATCTTGACTATTTGCAATTTCATAAATTTTGTTCACTTTTATAGTATTTATCTAAATTACATATTAGTAGAATAATTAAAGAATAGCTATTTTTAAATTTGAAGTAAAAAATAGCAGACTAAATAGCTCCTATATATATATAAATATATATATATATATATATATATAAAACTCCTACATATATATAGCTCCTATATATATATAGTTCCTATATATATAAATATATATATATATAACTCCTATATATATAAATAGCTCATATATCTTGGACATTTTTTCTTGTACTTATATATTTAGGTTCCAAAAGATAACCTTGCAATCTAACTTTCATTTGATCATTTTCATTGAGTGTAATATCTTTCTAGCTACTGTGTTTTAGAGCTAACATTTTTCAGCTGAAGAGAAAGATTGAACTACTGCTAATGATAAAACAACTATGATTATTTTGCATTTTTAAAAAGTGCATACAAATCTTTTAATCTCTGCCTACACCCATCAGAACAATTGCCTTCCAATGTAATTATATTCAAAATGCAAGCAAGATAATAAGTATCTTGGAATTTAACTTGATAAATATTCATTTGCCTTATAGGGAAAAGAGATGAACATTCTCATATAATTAGCTGCATATTTTTAAACCATGCTCTTATTGAGTTTTTTGAGGTATATTTTATGTATGCAAATCTGTTAATTTATACAGTAAAAGAGGTAAGGAGGATGGAAAAAGTGAGGAATCAGAAATATTCATTCCCATTCTGCCCTCCTTTCTGGGGAATAGGTTTCCTAATTATAAGAGAGAAATAATTTCTTTCACCTAATTCAGATTCTTTGTTTTAGTGAACCTAAGCTGGTCAGAGAACTTAATTATAAACCCATACTTACCTTTCTTAGTTGCCATAGAAAATCCTTCTTTTCTTAAAAGAGAAAAACAAAATTCTATAGCAGGGAATTAAGACGATAGTAAGAGAAAATGCTCTAACCTTGGCAAATGACACAAGGGCAAACAGCTTCTTAGTGGGTTTAAGTTCCTCAGAATTTGAAAGATATGACAGCATCTGCAGATTGTCCAAGTTATACATCTTGTGACCCAGCACATGACCACTAAAACACAGGTTTATTTTTGTCAGTGGGTTGAGGGTTTGGCATGTGGTGACTCAGACCTTACATTCTTAGCATGTTAACAGTTTACAATTTGCATGTGTTCATATTAACATGCTGGTATTCTTATTCCATTCTGCAGGCAAAGACAGAGAAATGACCTAAGAACTTGTAATGGGCATGAAAGAACTGAGACCCTAAATCCAGTGCTTTTTCAATACTTTTTCTCTCTAAAACTACAGTTCTGAAGTGTCCTGAGAGAGAATTGCTTTTACAAAAATTGCATCTACAATTAATCAATTTCTGATGAAATTGTGAATAAGTGGTTTCATGGGAGGAAATGAATCATTTTCTTTCTGATTTCTATATCTCCACCTTCCATGAACCCTTTAATTGCCTCAAATTACTCTATTAATTTCCTCTTTCACCAGTCCTCTGGTTTTATTTTGCTTTCACTTCACAGTTATAGTTTATGACCTTTTTAGCACCACCAAAATATGATTGTAGTTATCATAATAAGATAAATCAAAAAAGATGTGATGCACAGGGATATTATGATAATGCTTATATCTAAATTATATTTAAAATTGAATTAATTAGTGATAAAATAAATTAGCAAGAATGATTCATGCACATGTGATTGGTTTTAGTCTTAAAATAATAAGGTATCATAAGGATGTAATATGAAGCTCTTTTTGTTTGAAGAATAGAATTCTATTTTCAGGTCACAGTATTTCACTGTGGTAATTTAAATACCCTCCAGCCTGAGTGGATAGAAAACTAGTCCCAGAAAGAGGATTC
This sequence comes from Sciurus carolinensis, assembly GCF_902686445.1. Classification (NCBI taxonomy): domain Eukaryota; kingdom Metazoa; phylum Chordata; class Mammalia; order Rodentia; family Sciuridae; genus Sciurus; species Sciurus carolinensis. The sequence continues at coordinate 102,746,864 of NC_062221.1, read as the reverse complement.
CACTCCCCTATTATAAAGTGTCTGATTTTAGAGGATTGTACTCTCAAATTCCAAGCTTAAGTTTAGAGATGGTTGGCTTTTACTTTTAATGAAAAAGCCCTCAGAAGGCTTGTTTGTAGTGGTGGTGAAAAACAGATTGCAGTAAAAGTATCTTATTCCTGCAGAGCTGAGATCAGCACATGCATTACTCTATCCATCTATCCAGAAAATGATATGCCACAGTCGGTGCTGCGACTTAATAACATTCCCCATTTCCCCCCCTTGCATCCTCCCCTGTCTGCCAAACCCTCAGTACCTGAGGAGGTTTCCTGCTCCTTTTTTATCAGATTGAAGTTACCTTGCTTTGGTCAGACCCCTTAGAGCCTAATGAGCCTGTGGAGGAGTGTGATACTAGGTCGAGATAAATGGAAATATTTTCAGACCATGGACTGCAGTCAGAGTAAATGCTGAAAATGAACAAAAGAGACTTCAAATTGACAATCTTCAGGGTGGGAAAGAATACATTTGAAGGGTGTGATTTCATTTCTACCACTACTTAGATTTGCTTCATTTTCTCTGACATTTTCACAGTCTGCAGTGACATCTGGTTGTTGCAGCGATAACAATGGTTCCCGAACTGATCCCATACTGCACCAGGCAGGCATTGTTTTTGCTCCTTCCCAAATCACCCAGTTGGATTCAGGTGACTCATGAGATTGTTGTTGTAACCAGGAATATTATTAACACTAATTTATGTAAAAAGTTGTAGTTTCCAAATCCTATGCACAGAAAATGCCCCGAATGCCATTTGGAATAGAATCATGTAGAAGGCTTTGTTTTATTTTATTTTATTTAGATTTAAACTTACTTATGTATTTCACATCTCTGACATAAAGTTCTTTAAATACTTTTATACATTTTTTTTTTTTTTTTACTCATTCCTTTTGGAGAAATTTCACAAGCAGAAAATTACAGAGGAAGAAAAACATTCCAAATTCCACCACCCCCTGGCAGCCAACTCTTTGTGGTTTTTATTTATTTCTATCGTTTCACAACTTTTAACTAAACATTATTCTTCTACTTGGATTTTTTCTTTAGTTAAGGAAACATATTTGAAAGTTCCATATTATACAGGTCATTTAATATACTTGGTAAAGAATTAGAATTTTGGAACCTATTAAATGGGATACTAATTATAATAATATCAGGAGGATTTCTTAATAAGGCATTTTACCCAGAAGGCAAGCTCCTACCACTGATAACAATTCTCTACTGCTCTGCAGTTTTGTGAGCTATTTTATGCTATCTAAGATAAAATGTTCATCTTCCTCTTCCTTCCTTATGATAAGGCCACATAAGACTATAATAAATAATCCTTATATCACTACTTAACACCAAGCTGAAAAAACTTTCAAACAACCTCACTCCTGTGGCACTCAGGAGCTATTTCTATTTCCTTTTCTTGCTTCACTTCTTTAAAAGGCAATATTCTCTCTGTGAAAAAAAAAAAAAAAAAGGAAGATTCTATAAATACTTTGAGAAGTTCCTGAACAAAATAATCTAGGAATGGGTTGGTAATAGGACTTTTGTATGCTTACAGGGAAATGAGAAACACAACAGTTTTCCCTGGGCTGGTTATGACAAAGGTCCTGGGTTGAGCCCCCATGTGGTCTTAACCTGTTGCCAAGGCTGAATGGGATTTCCAGAGAAATACTTCGAAAACCAGTGGTCAGCTCTCAATTAAACAGGGTAGACAACAAAGATTGGCATCTTGGGGACTCCCACAAAGGCTGCAGACCCAAGTTATTCTCCAGGATTGGCCACTCTTCTCAACAATCAGAGCCACACTGCCCTGAAGACTTGGCATCTGCAGCACTCTCTTCCTGGAACACACTTCTTGGAGATTTACAGACTCTTCCCTCACCTCCTTCATGTCCCTGGGAACCTTCTCTGTGAGCTCCTTTCAGCAGCGCTATTTCAAATTGCAGCCCCCTTCTGCTACACCATATCCTATCAACTTTCTTTTTTAGATTTTCCTCTAATAAACTAAGTTTGTCTAACTTATAACATATTTAATTACCTTATTTATTATACTCTTACACAAAAATATATTATGCAAATATATTTTGTCTGTTTTGTTCTGTGCTATATAGTAAAAAATTTTTAAAGTACCCGATAAATATATAGATAAACATTTAATAGTTTTATGTGATGGGATAAATGAATTGGATTTTATGCCTCATTCATAATAGTTCCAAATGTATGTCTTCAGTTAATTTGATAATACTGACACAAAAGTGCTCCATATAAATTTTACCTTTTATTTCTTTGGTAAAATTGAAAATAGCCAATTTGTCCCATGCTCTTCTTAAAAATTTTGTAAAAGTCTCTAAAATAGTCACCATGTTTTGTTTTGTTTTATTTTATTGCCTCTTAAAGACACATATTTGTGTCAGTAAATTGGAATAAATGGTACTTTAATTTTAATGTGGATTTTCCAACATTCATCCTATTTATTCATTATGTTTCACTTATCCAAGTAGTCATTCCTCATTTATCAGACAGAACTTCTTTCTTCCCCCTAAAGCTGAAATGCTGACTACTAGCTAGTCATTTTATATCCTCATCAGAGAACCTCGATTGGATGCCATGGTATGCTATTCACCATGCTGAACACTTCACATGTGTCCACTCCCTTAAAACATATAGCAAAGAACCACTCATTCAGTCCACATTTCATAGCTGAGGAAACTAGGAAGGAGAGAGTTGAAGTAACTTCCCCAAATTATAAGATTGTCCAAAAGGCAGATTGATTCTATGATCCCAGTGTTGAATTCCTTAAATTCACACTAACTCACTAGGAGAAATGTTAGGTGATTAATATGCATTAATTCATTCATACACTCATCATCCCTAGGATGTAGGTATGTAATAAATGGAAGTGAGAATTGAGAGACACTTATTAATTTGAAAAAAATGATGAGATGGTCTGCTTTAGATCTGTGTTCTTTCCCAGTGCACTACAGTAACTCTAAAGGGAAGGGAAGATTTCTGGCACAGTTACAATTTTCTGAATTGGTTGGGAACCAGGAGAAGAGATTTCCTCTATTGTATTGTGCAAAGTTCTCTAACCGCACACTGCTGGAGTTTCTCTTCCGCGTTTTGATGAGACATTAGTGCTATTAGCATATCAGCACAAAACATAATCCCAACCTTTCACAGTTGCTGTAAAATATCCATATGTGTGAGGACACTGTCCCCAGATCAGGGACATTGTTTCCATTCCACAAGTGGTGTGTCTCTAAGCCACCATTTTATTCTTAACCTACAGAGAGAATAGAAATACATTTTTTGACCCAGATTCAATCTTACTGTTCATCACAGTAGATTTGTATTGACTTTTTCAAGTGAAAATTGCATACTTTGGGGAACATTATTTTTAGAATAATGTATTATGAATGTGCAACTGACCTCAGGTAGATGTTCAAAGCCTTTGTGAATTAGTAATATTCCGTGAAGTTAATACATCTCTGGGCAGCAGTAAATAATTCATGCTTTGTTTTAATAGTTTCATTTTAGCATGAATATTCATATTATATCTGATGTGGGAAAAAGAGTCAGTTAGCATTGCCTAAACCCCTGGGAAAAGTAGATATGATGATTATTAGAAAGAGGAAATAAAAGATTAATCTTTGATTATTTAAAAGACACAAGTTTTCAAAGAATTATATAGGGTTTTGAATGCAATCATTGATCCTGTAAATCAGAGTATCTGGTTCTGTCAGTAACTGGTTGTTTTTTGAATGTTATCAACCTTAACATTATTAACATAATAAGAAACACTCAATGTTATTTTTAAAGAATTTTATTTATTTCTTTAATTTTCTGAAATAAAATGAGAATATCATTTTAGATTGAACTTTATAAAATGTAACAAATAAGTAAAAATTTTTATGTATTATTGCATGTACACACACAGACACACCTACGGAGGAAAGCTCCTTTTAATTACAGAGTTAAGAATTCACTGGTCATTAGCACTGTTATGAATTGATTTTAAAAGATGACAATATTTTGTGATTTTATCATAAATTGATTATAATTTTAATTATTTCTTTATGAAACAAAAATTTATCCACTCTTTCTACAGTAAGACATCAGTAATATACAAAGCAAGGCACTTTGCTTAAACACTAAGAACACATACATAAATAACACCATCTATACAAAAACAGTTTGTGTCTATGACTACTCCATTACTCAGTTAAGATTGTCAAGTAAGACTTGAACTAGCCTTGGATATGTGTGAACTGAAGATTTATCACAGTCTAATTCTAAATAGCCAGTCAATATTAGGCCACAAATTTTGTAGTCCTGTTTTTTTTTATTCAAGAACCTTGCATTTTTGCTCTTCTTTGACTTAAAAAGCACTTTGAGATTCGACCTTTCTATTTGCTCTAGTCTCTTTAAAATCAGATAGGAAGTTATGTCAGACACAAGATTTAAATGACATGGTGACATATTGTCTCATAACTCCTATTATGAAAAAAACCTCAATTGCTACCATTTATTTACATTCAAAATCACATGGTAACTTTTTTCTACTTTTATCCTTACAAAATTTATTTCAAAATTCAAGTTGTCGCTATTGTTTCCTTTATTGGTAAAATTTTTTTAAAAAATTAAATGAAAACACTGTGATACTAATTTAGGTTTCTTATTGGTTATTAATGGCATTGGCATTGCATGAATTATAAAAACATGCACAAGATCTAAATAAATGCTAACTAAAATGATAGTGAATGGTTTTACTTAAACTATTCAGTCCTTAAATAAAATCAAACAAAACATGGCTGTGATGAATTTTAGCATGTTAAAGATATTATGAGAAGTGTATAATTTCCTTTGGTCTGACAATAGAATTGCAAGTCAAAATTAAGTCATTTCAGATAGCAAGAGAATTCTGCATTCTCTAAGCGTAAGGCAAATCATTGTGTCAAGCATTGCTTATGGACTGACCTTTTGTACTGAGCACCTAACTATAGTATTCATGTTAAAAAGCATTCATCCAAAACTAATCTGAAAATCTATTCGATAATGCACAAAAACATTTGTGCTCATTCTTCATGTTTCACTTTGAAACTTACTTGGAGGAAACTTATTTAAACATTGAAATCAAAAGAGAGCAAAGCTGGAGGGGCATCAATGCAATACCATTCATTGTTATGTTTTGATCTCATTCTCTAATGCATACAAATGTTTGAAAAATTCCTCTGTATACCAATTACACAAAGCTATGTTTTATTTTATGTAATGAATATGTATGAAATACAAAGTACCATTCCAAGATGTTTTTTAACTTGAACATCTCATAAGTTTTGATATTTTGACATCTTATCTTGCACAATGAACCCCCTGTGAGAGACATTTTGGGGTTTACCTCATTTGACCATGTGTAAAAGCTCCTAGATTAAGTATTGACAGAGTACTCACCTGAAAACATGGGAGTAGAAGTGGCAGTGAAGTAGATAATCCTCAGAGATCCAGAGCAGATTTGGAACTTCTTGAAGAGAGGACAGGAGATGAGTAAAGAATTATGAGCAAATTCATTAATTACTCAAGATTCAAAAATTCAGATAGTAAGCTGTTCAAATGGGATAGAAACATATAGGCCATTTGGTGTGTTTACAGAGGTACTCAATGACAGTTTGTTGTAAAATTTCTCACTTAGCTTCAAGGTATATGAAAGCCCTCACCGTGTGATTTGAAAAGATATATTTCACCAGTTAAAACAATTGAGAAATAAGAAGTACCTTCCGGAATTCCATATACCCTTTCAAATTTTCTTTCAATTTCTTAGTATCTAGACATGTCATGTGTAATGATTCAAAAGGCCACATATCTGGGTGTCTGTCTCCCCAAATTCTACTTCTTCAATTATCTTTTCTCCACTGAGTAATTTGGATGCTTTTTTTTTCTCAAAAAAATAAATCACTTTTTATAAATGGCTCAAAGCTTGACCAAGAATAATGAGAAAGCTCTTATTCTTCCATCAAGGAAGCTTTGTTTCATTTCTCTTTTCACCTGGGTCACTGGCCTGAGGTCTGTAAAATGATTTTTTTTCTTTTGTATTTGGTGTACTTGAACAAAGGAAATCCAACAAAAACTTGTAGGATCAGGAAAGAGAAATTTTATATCTCTATATATGCATACACAGATTTATCTAAACTAGGTATATAAAAATTGCTTTAGTCATATTGTACTCATGTATAGGACAGGGAGTTTAGAAATCTGGTTGTATATTTTTAATGCAGGTGGTCTTATTTAGAATGTTTACAATAGAACCTGTAGATTCAGGCCATTTGTTTTCTAGATCACTTTCAAGTTGGATTATGCAGGGGTCTAATAAAATTTCCTTTACAATTCTCATTTCTAACAAGTCAATTTTTCAAAGACGAATTTTAGTTCTAAAGTAATTTAATAGGGTTATTATTTCTGTTCCTATCTTGTCAAAATTTTAAGAGTTTTGCTTCTGCAGGTCTTTTCTACAGATATGGGATACTATTTATTTATAGTTACAAGGAAATCATTGCTCTCTTAGGGAAAAACCCGATTAAAGTAGATCCTATTTGTTATTACAGAGCAAAGTCTTCTAAATTAAATTTCCTCCATTGATTTATCTTCTAGGCTTAAAGTGAAGCAATGTCAATGACATCCTACTAGGATGTAAATTCCATATTGGCAGGGAATTCTAAGTTTCTGACTCTCAGCTTCTAGAATGGATCTTTGCACACAACTTACCATAAATATTTGTTACTTGGTTGAATCCACCATTAAGACAGAAAACCTGACTATATGTAGGGCAAAATGAAACAAAAACCAATTTATGCTCAAACTCCTTCACTGTTCCTTTCACACATTGGTTTGTTCATGTGTGCAGTCATATGGCATATGTGTCTGGAATGCGTCTACTTGCTAGTAAAAGCAAGCTGACATCTGCTATCGTTTTACACCTCACTGTTTCCAGCATTTCCCCCTCCTGCGCTAGACTCTTCACCTCCATGGACTTCTTTCATTGTCTCCTTTCTGAGCTGTCAAAATAACTTTTTAACTATGCTTTCTGTCTTTTGGTTCTTACTTCTCCTGTGGGTCAAATTATCTTTCTAAAATAAAAAGAATTAATTACCTAAATTTCCTTATAAAAAAACATGTTCTCCTTCTTCTATGACCACAGGATTGAGTACAAAACTTGGATCATATTGGAACTTCTCTTTCCAACTCCAATGACAGCTAATCAATTATAGTTTCTGAATGTGGCATAAACATTCCAGTCTTGTGTAACTTGACCACCTGTAATCTTTTATTTGACCATTTGGAGTTCTGTTAGGTATTATTTAAATCCTCAGCTCTAATGCCACCTCTTCTGTGAGATTTTCTCTGACCATTGCTCTTTTCAACACTCCCAACTATTTTTAGAAACTGTGGCAGCAAACCTCCCAATCTCCTGTATCTTTCCTTTATAAGTAGCCCTATGCATCTAATTCTGTCATGGGTACTCTGTAAAAATTTGTGGTCTATTAACCACTCTCATAATAAATAGGTGTCAGATATTTACAGAATGAATGAAAACATCAGTGTATTTTAATATACATTAAAATGTAAAATGCACCTGGGTAAATTATGTTCATGTTATATATATTCCATTTATTTATATAAAATATGAATGTTTTATTAAACTATCACAAATGGTTTATAGTGGTTACAGCTTGTTCTTTTGCTTAAATCCATGGAAAAATTTTTTTAAATATCCACTCCTGGTTTGACAATGCAAATTGCATTGTTTCAAACCCTTTGCCTTCAAAAATTTACATGCTGAGGACTGTATTAACTTACCAAACTAATATTGCCAGCACGTCCTCTGAGACAGTTTTTAAGACCAAAGGTATTACTGCCTTGGTAGCAATATGGGAGAAAATCTATGATTTTAATTTTCCACTTCAAGTAATAGTCGGGGAAAATGTTCACGGGTCTATTGTGTGTAAGGTGAGGAAAGAAGGTAAACAAGTAAGGAAGCAGAGATATTTGCTGTGAAATATTTTCGTGCATATTTTGTAGTTTTTTAAAAGTCTGCAAACACACACAGTGCATGCACACACACACACATACACACACACACACACACACACACACACACACACAGAGGATTAAATGGTTTATCTGAATGCAAGTTTCTGTCAAATGGATTGAGGGTAGATTAAATATTCAGTTCTATTGGAGTAAATGCACCATTAGTTACTATTTCCATCTGTCCCTACTCAATAAACTCAGAAAAACTGTGTGATACCACAGTGGATCATGGGTTGCTGGCCTGCATGAATTAAAAGGGAACACATGCAGGGCATGACCTGAAACAATGTAAGGCAGAGTCATTATCTTATCGCAACTGTGATTCAGTCTTCTGCATCCACTGCAGGAGGGGCTGACCATGGGCATCCACTTATTATAGTGGCCATTCCTTGAAGAGCTCAAGATTCTGTAGTCATTTTAATATTCTTCCCTAAAGGCAGAAGCAAACTATGGGGCTTCAGAGGACAAGAAAGCTTTAGAGAGGACTAAAGACTGATAAATTCATCTTTGAAGAAATTGTTGACAACTTCCCTAAAGTTATCAGCTCATAGACTGTGTTCACTTTAAATGAACTGCTTTACATTTTACTAAATGACAGTTTTCCTAAAAATTTATCATTCAGTATGGATAGAAATTTACATTTCTGTCGGTCACCACTGTGATATTTATTTATGGAAAATGGATGAAGTCTCTCAATTTCAATGAGTAAATTCTCAGTGGTAATCCTTGTCCTGTGTGGTGCTTACTGTCCTTGAAAGTTTTCTTTGGAATTAGTTGTTAACAGATTTAGTAAATTATATAAACTTCATGTGATTATACTTCAGGATTATAAAAATTCATATATATTCTCTATGATAAGTAATGAGAGCTCAGATCACACCTAATAATACATCAATGACACATTTAATATGCTTTCATTTGATGTTATACTTCTTAATTTAAATATACATTTAAATTATGTATGTATAAATATATATATGTATTAAAATTTGGAAAATGACTCCAATTCAACAAAGTGCCAACATTTGGATATATATTCATAATATACATATACATATATATATATATGGACACATATACATTCACATGTATATGTATATCAATACATTACATGTATATGTATATATCAAGATATATACATATATCGTGAATTTTAGAAAAAATATCTTTCATTTAAAGGACCCTGAATATAAAACCAAGAAATCAGAGGGAAGAGGTAAATAGGGAGAACCAGTTGTTAAAAATTTCTAACACAAAAATGAATGTGTCCCATCAAGATTTCCCAGGTTGAGAATCAAACTGTATTCTAATTTATTACATTATATTTTTTAATGATTTATTACATATTATTGTAAATGTACCATTTTACACCACATACACTCAGAGTATTATAAAACAATCACTGATAATCAGTGCTTTGAAAGTCTAAGCCAAGGGCAATTACAGGAATTTACTAAGGACCAGACACATACTAGGTCCCAGGAATACAAAATTTTGAACTCATTCACAAAGTTCTGATATTTTAATAAGCAAATTCAATGTACTTCAGGATTCTAATAAATTCACAGGGTGCCTATTTGCAAGATGAACTATCTAAACTCAGATAGTTCTGAATGGAAATCTATCCATCCCAAATCCCAATAATGATGTATAAATTTTTTGTCTCCTTTAACAGAAGGTGTTTGCTGGGATTTTGACTGAAGCTTTTTGTTTGATTGAAGTAAGTCATTATTTTCTGTTTTTAAGTTAATAATAGAAAATGTTTTATTTTGTAGTTACACTTACAATATAGAAATAATGTGTTAATATTCTTCAAAATTGCCTATAATAGAAATATTTCCAGGTAAATTTGGAAAATGACTCCAGTTCAACAAAATGCCATCATTTGAATTGGAGCAGAAAATAATTGAACTCAAATTATAAGTTTTTCAAACAAACTATATCCTTCGGGACTAAATGAAAATGTCCAATTAATTCTGTTCTAAATCTCTGCAGTATTTTCTAAAATATGTGTTAAGTTTTGGGCTTAATTATTAAATACTTTTTTGAGTAAATTTGGATTGAAAATCAAGAGTCAAACACTGATAATTTTATAATCTTTACACACTACTTTTCTTACAAATTTTAGTCTAACATTGTATTTCATTTTATAAATGTATTTTATCTTTAAATACAATAGATCTGTCCTTTGATGTGATGACAGAGCACCCTGAAAGAAAAGATTTAAGAGTTGAGATCATTAGTTTAAAATAACTTTTCTCTGAAATTATAGGCACTTAAGAGCATTGGTTTTGGAATATGAGCCATTCATCTATCTATCTATCTATCTATCTATCTATCTATCTATTATCTACTATCTATCTATTCTTTAGCTTTTATGAATATGAGCACCTCAGTATAATTGAAGCAATTTGCATTTGTTATCGGGCAACACAAAATGCCTTTAATAGCTGACTCTGATGTTTCTTTGAACCACAAACAAAAGGAAGTCACATGCTTAGAGCTTCACAAGAATCATAATGATCTAAAGTGTGGGGGAAAGTGTCAATATTTGAATCACAGGCCAATTAAATTCATATGTTTTTCTTTGTTTTCAGTTTTGAGAGAAGAGACTTATAAAAGTTATTATTCGAGATATTCCTATTAGTTATTTGTCTCAAATGGAAAGCAGAGAAGATCATTTAATTTATGAAAGCTACCCTTGTGAGGTTAAAAAGAAAATTGATTGTGGTTTATTAGCCCTTCCCATAACCACTCAAGAGTTCAGCTAACTGAAAGCAATTGATACTAGTGGAATCAATGGTGCAGTAGAATACCCTAGTGGGTATTGTTGGAACTTTTAATTCTCATTATGCAGTTTATTCTTTCAAGGGTTATTTGACAAAATTCTTGTTGATGAGTATCTTTAAAGATTTGCTGCTTAAAGAATTGGTTTATTGAAAGGTTTTGCTCTATTTTAAGCCAGCTAACGGATATCGGCATTATGATTCATACAAAAAAAAGCATAAAAATTATAAAAATTTATATAATGTCCATAGTGTTTATATTTTTTCCATTCCTTTCTAATAGATGAGATGTACCCAAGCTCTGATGATCATGTTTCATTAAAAGTAGTTGTAATTAAGAATTTCAGTAGGCTAACTCGTAATTGAATCATTCAATGAGTTGTTTATCTGCCAAGTGTGATTCAACCTGAACTGTATTTATTTATACTTTTCCGTGTGCATTTTTACTTAGAGTATTTTCAAACAAATTCTAAGATGGGAAAATAAATAAAATAATCTGCGTGAGTGTAGTCAAGAACTGCCTGGGAAGAGTCAACTGCTTACTGCTGTTACAGTATGAAAAGGAAGGGTCCCTCAGAAGTCACTGCTTCAACCAAACCCTCTACTCCTTCCTATTTTTTTTTTCTTTTCATTTCTTAGTTCTATTGTTTTTCTTTCCTGCCTCTCCTAAACTGGCAAGAGAGTTATCTTCTTCCCTCAGTCTACTTCTGTGAATTCTCCTGTCCTAGAGCACTAAGCAATTGTTGCACTTGTGTCCTGGTTCCTCTCTACCTAGACCAATCATGCCTAATTTCTCTGGACACCTCTTTTCAACTACCTTAAATTATTTACTATTTACCCCACCTTTATGACAAATGTATGCTGTATTCACACCCATACAAACTGACAAAAATATGCATATATGTTATCATCTTGCTTAAGATGATCCTTTACCCTAAAGATTCTGAACATATTTCTGTAAAGAAATTCTATACTTAAAATTCCAAGTTTGAACTTTTAACTCTAGCAAAATTAGTGAAAGTTGGAAGATCCTTTATGAAGGGGAAATGATATTTATAATTTGTTTTCATCTCAATATGATTTTATGTAAAACTATATGCATATATGTGATATGTATATATTTTTCAGATAAATATTAGAAATATCATAATTTTAACAAATCTTTTAAGGATTTCTATGACTCCAACTATTTAATTTGGTATGTTCTTATTATCCTTCATTAATTCAAAGTTAACCTGAGAATTGCAGTACACACATAGCAATATCCTTTGGAGATAACTAATAAAATTTAACAGTTGGTTAAGATTTACCTTTCTCAGATTTTTTCCAAGCATAAATGAAGACTACAGTACCTGTGCTTATATAAGAAAAAGTTATTGTCTTTTGTGAAAGTTATCGTCCTTTTTAAAAAAAATTAATCAGCAATCAGTTTATCATGGGAAGTTATATGCATTGAATCTGTTGTCGGTGTAGATTAAAATTTTAATTTCATACCTGGAATCCATAGAATTTTAAAAATTAGTCCAAGGATACCATGGCATAAAGTCCCTCACTGGGAATTGGCAGGTAGGAGTTGTGTTAGCTAAACTTGCTGTTGTTCAGTTTGGGGCCATTAACTTAAGAACTGAGAAACTGAAAACACTTGAACAGTGGAAATCATTAGAGTTTCTGTCAGGAAAAAATAAAGGCACAAATGAAAGTGCCTTCAAAGTTCTTAAATTCCTATTGAGTGGTATTAATTCATTGTTATTAACAGTGCAATAATTTGTTGGGAAAATTAGAACCCTTGACACTCCCAAAGTGTAAATGTTGCCCTAATATTAAGATTTGTCACAAATTCTACTCTGTGAGGTTGAGTCACTGTCACTCTCAGTCAACTTCTCCTCTGCAAACTTATGGTGGAGTTCAAGGGCCAGGATGTTGTGAGAGGAAATTACCTGGTTTAAATTAAAAAGAACTTAAAAGGAAGGTTACATTTCTGAAAACATGTATATCTGTTTAATAATTAAAATGCATGTCTAATATGTTAGAAGAAATTCAGTATTTAGCAAACAATGTTTTATTAATTATCATGCAGCATTTTCAAAATGCTCACCACACATGTATGTTGTGATAATTACTTAAATGTAGTTTTTCTTTTAATCTTTGTCATACACAATAAAGGTAGATAGCATTATTATATCACTCCATTTTAATTTTGTATGAACTCAATGAATTCAACAGCTACAATGTACAGAGGTTATCCAACTTTCCTGAGGTTATAAGGCAAATGTTTAATCTAAATGTAGGTATATGTGATTCAAAAACCCCTAATTACATCTAAAGCTAAGGTCATGTGCACTAGTCATATACACCCAAAAATAAGTAGTTAGATTTAAGATTTTAAAAAGTCAGGACAGAGATTAGCTGCATTTCAGAGAACGTATCTTATTTCCTGTGACTTCTATATGGCAGGTATCAGTTGACTTTTACCATCAATTTACAACAAACACTTCCAACACTTTTTTAAAAAAAATTAATCAGCAATCTGCTTATCATGGAAAGCTATATGCATTGAATCTGTTGTCTGTGTAGATCAAAATTTTAATTTAATACCCAGAATCCATAATTTAAAAAATTAGTCCAAGGATTCCATGCTGGAATAAAATTAGACAGAAGTAAAATGATGTAGTTTAAATAGAAAACAACCCCAGGAATTCTTCTGGGTCAACTTTGAAAGTTTGCAGAACATGGGGAATTTGCTGGAGCCATACCTATTTTTATCTGATCTATGTCTTAGGTTTCCATGCCTGCCTTAGCAATGGGAGGTATGACCATTAAGGTGCATGAGTTAATATAATGTTGTGTCATCCTTAAAGAAAAGAAAGGCAATGAAAAACCATGTTCCCCTCTCAGTTCCCAAAAGCCTAGCCAAGCCAGTGGAGCAATGAGAGCACCCAGGCCAGAATAACTAGGTAAATGTTATCTTGAAGGTCAGTGACTTCCTCTCCTGCACACTAGGAACCAGGGCAAGCTAATGTTGTCTTTGGAAAGTTGCTTTTTGTACCTAAGCCATAACAATTGCTCCTTGGGGTGCTGCTCACACAAGCAGACTAAGCAAGCTAATGCTTCTGAAGTCTAATAGATAAAACCCCTCACACAGTGGTGACTGATGCAGACCTGAGGACGTTGTGGAAAGGATGCCTGTTACTCAGCCAGTCATTCACCATTGGATAAAACACCAGGAAGGGTGGAGGTGCTATCTGTTCAGCCTATCACCACTGGATCATAAGCATTTCTCAGTAAAGCCTTATCCTCCTATGTTGTCTCTATTTTCCTTTGTCTCTCAACAATCGATCCCAACTGGGTTGTGGGAAGACAAATGGTTATATACAATTAATTCAAGGGAAAAGAAGAGTCCAGGAGAGAAAAGTGAAAGGCAGTAATGGCTGGAATCCTCTTTGATGTCATCTTCCATACTACCTCTGGCTTCCTCTCCTTTAGCCATGCAACCTTCTCTCTGCCCCTTGAACACACTAGGTCCTCTCTTTCCTGGGGGCATTTTTGTTGTTATTATTATTATTCATTTAAAAACACGCATACCCAAGAAACACATATGACTTCCTCTCACACATCTTTTACATGTTTCCAAGTATCCTCCTGACTTTTCAGTTTTAAATACATCCCACACTATTTCTGTACTTCCTATTTTTTATCTTTTGCCTTAATATCTCCACTTAATTTATCTAATTTAGAGCAAATTCTGTCTTATTTCACATGTGCATATGGATTAGAGCCCCTTTAAAACTGGATAAAGTGTGAAGAATGGAAAGTCATTTGAGATACAGCAAAACAGCTGAAACTGTACCTTCATGTTATTCAAAGTCTTTTCTTGCAAGAAAGGTTAGTATCTTCATGCATATTACGTACTATGCTTTTTCTTAATGTTTTATCTATTATCTAACTTTCTCTACTAAAAGGTAAGCTCTTTTTGGGCAGAAATTTTTCTTTATTATATCTCTGCTATAAGTTAATCCCATGAATAGTACCTGGGATTTATGATTTTATAACTCTGTACTGAACTAATTATAGTACCTTGCTAAAAAAAAAAATAGTTTGAGTGGATCGCTATTTTCTTTTATGAAAGTTTGGCATTATATTTAATGAACTGGTTCACTTGTACATACAAAAATTGAGTATGTGATATTCTAAGCTACGACATTTCCCTTCTCTTTAACATGTACCTCAAGTACAGATTTTAAAAAATAGAATATGTAAATACAATTAAAATACTCGAAATACGTAAGACAATTATCAAATCATTCAACAGTTTTAAAATGACTTCCCAATTTTTCTCTGGTATCTACAAGGTCCTAAATGTTAGCTAAATGTGTTATACACATACATACATATATATTCATGTTCATAAATTTTTTTTAAAATAACACTAAATTTAGAGTCAGTGCAGTTCTCTGATTCTGCCACAAATTGTCTTCAGACTAGTCATTTAACCTCTCTGGATTTTAACTGATTCATGCAAAAAATAAAAAGGATCAACTATATTTTCTGGAGATCAACATGTATCCCCCAGTTGAAAATGGTTTCTGTACAGTCAAATGACATATAAATGACTATATTTCATAATTCCTTTTTCTTGAGCAAATAAATAAATTTCATTTCATTTCATTTAAAACATCAAAGTTTAACATATTTCAAAATATATATGCTAAAAAGCAGAATAAATTAACGGTATTTTTGTAGTTGTGTCTTCTTTTTCTTGTCACACCAATATAGACAAAAACTATCAGTGGTTTATCAATTACATGTTTGTGTTTGTTTTTACAGTACTAGAGATTGAACCAGGAGAGCACTTTATCACTGAACTACATCCCCACCTTTTTCCATTTTTATGTTGAGACATGATCTCATTTAGTCTTACCTTGAACTTTGGATCCTTCTGCCTCATCCTCCACAGAGTTTCTGGGATTACAGCTGTGTGCCTCCACACCTGACTCAATTGTATTTTGCAAAGACTTTTCAATGTAGAAATTATTTGTTTTCTGTCATTATTGTGAAGCAGGAATTGGTAGAAGGATGTTGGCCATTGTATTCAAAGACACTACCCTTTCAAATTGATGTTAGTGTATTTACCTTTCTAAACAATGTTCATAATGCAATCAGGAGGATAAAAAGTCACAACATGTTCAAGAGTGAAAAGAAAGCAAACAAAGGCAGCAATTGTAACTCAAGAAATACTGCTAACTGATTATGGAAAAATGAAATCATTGTTCTGGTTTATGTTTTTTGACTCACTGATCCAGATGTTAAAGGAGTGCCTGAGTCAATATGTGTGATTGAACTTTTTTCTACTTTCTGGATCCCAAATTGTCATTTCTAATTGTTTTTCTGAATTTTGTTGCTAATTAATAGCTCTAAAACTGCTCTATAATAAAATTTTCCATTCATTTGCACAGCTAAGTTGATAAGTAACAGTTAAGACGGCAGGTTCTGAATCTTTATCAGATGTTGAACTCAGCTTCAAGTTTCATAAAAAAAAAATAATGGAAGAGATCAAGGAAATTAACTCAACCTGGAAATTTTAAATGTATAAAAAAGACTTTCTAACTTAACTCACAGAAGAAAAATCCAATTAGCACCAGCAGATGCCTCATATGGTACACATTGGAGAAGAATGAAAAGCAAGTTAGTGCCCTATTAATAGTGTACAGCAGTTTTATAGCTGTGACCCATTAATGTCACAAAACAAACCCACTCCCTACAGAGACGTGAATGGTACAGAGAATGGCCTGGTACCTTAGCGGGCATCAGAATCATCTGGAGGGCCTATTTAAACATAGATCTTTGGGAACTCCCCCAGAGTCTCTGATTCAGTAGGTCTGGTGTAGGTAGTCTATTTACCTTTCTAAGGCAATGCTGCTGCTGCTGACCCAAGGACCAAACTTTGGTTATAAACAGTTTGAGTTGTGCAATTAAGGCTTTGAAAAGGCCTCAAAGGTATTTAATCCATATTTCTAATTTAAATTTTAATCATTCCTGTTGGCTAAATTCATTATTAAATTTGAGTAACTACCATGTTTCAGACATGGAGCTGGATGCTAGCTGTACACTGGTTAGAAAGACCCCCTCAAAGGGCTCATGTCCTTATGGGAAAGTGTGTGACAAGGTGCTTATTATGCAGAGTTTCCAAGGGAGAATACAGAGGCTTTAGACTATGAGGATAAGCTGAAAACTATTAAACAGCAAAGCAATATGGCCAGGCTTGGATTTTTAAATTTATCATCCTGGCCTGACAGGAAGCAATGAAGTGAAGTAGTAAATGATTGCAGTAACTCAAGTCAGAGACAGTGATGGTTTTTAAAACACTTCAGTGTTTTCATATGGCTTTTAGAATACAATCTTAATGCCTTGAAGTGGTAAGAAAAAGAAACTGATTGACCACCTACAGACTTGTGCAAACTTGACCCTTTTTTATGCCCACCTGTATCCATACTTGCCTATCAACAGAGTACTTAAAAATTTAACCCTGCTTAGTCTGCTTTAGTCCCTCAAACTCAGAATAGTTTCTCTTTGTTTCTGAACCTGTTACCATCCCTTCTATCCCAGGATGACTCTCTGCTACTCTCCTCACTAAATCACTGGTATTTTTATCTAAGCTGACCTGTCTGGATGGACCCATTCTCTTTCCTGTTCTTTGTGACATTCCACCCAGCTTCCTGGTTTTTCCTCTTTGTTCATTTCTACATATACATTACTAGAGAAACTGCCTCTTGAATGGACAACTGGGGTATTTATCAGTGTATTTTTCAGAAAGCCTATATCACAATAAATACACAATAAAAGAGTGCTCAGGAGGTTGAGGCAGGAGGATCGTGAGTTCAAAACCAACCTCAGCAAAAAGCAAGGTACTAAGCAACTCAGTGAGACCCTGTCTCTAAATAAAATTCAAAATAGGACTGGGGATGTGATTCAGTGGTCAACTGCCCCTGAGTTCAATCCCCAGTATCAAAAAAAAAAAAAGAAAAAAAAGAGCAGTTTTATTGAAGGAATAGAATCCTATAATGTAGACAAGAGTGGGGGGGAAAGGAATAGACAAAGAGAAAAGATGTAAAAAATATAGATTGCAATGTTATAATACCTAAGAGTTAGATGAAATAGGCAGGTCCAGAAATGTATGAGGTGAAAAAACATATATCAGCTTTAGTTAGTGTATTTGTCTGTTTTCTATTACTATAATGTAATACTTTAGGCTTGGTATTTTAAACTAGAAGAGGTTTATTTTGCTCACTATTTTAGAGATTCAAAGACTAAATTAGGTGGGCTTATTTATTTGGATACATCACAGCATTATGGATAATTGGAAAAAGAAATGACTATAGGGAGAAGGAGTCAAACATGTGAGGTGGTCACATTTTTATGACAAATCCCTAACTGGGGACCACTGCTCACATCACTACACTGTGGACCAAGAGTCTAGCACAGGTTACTTGAAGGACATGCCCAAACCATATCCAAACCATAGCAGCAAGGATTATTATTGATGACATTACAGACAATGATATAAATGGAGTAAATAGATAAAGGAGAATGGCAGGAATGGGAGATTCCTACACACTTTTGTAATATTAGATTTAAGTTTTATAATAACTATGTAAGATAAACCCACTATTACCATCTCACAGATAAAGTAATTGAAGCAGAGAAATATTAAGTAACTGAAAAAGGTTATAAAACTAGAAAATGACAGATTTGAACCTGGAACATTTGTATGTAAGAAGAAGCTTCAACCCATTTATGTAGTCTTCCCTTTCGCTATGTATAAATGAACAAGTGGAAGGAAATACACACTCATTGATCTTATTATGCAGCATGTTTTATGGTACCTACTGACTCCCTCATCAGTTTCATTATTCTTTTAGGGAACTTTGAATAGAATTTATTAAATATCACTTACATTTCAAAATCATATTTCATCTTACTAAATTTAATTGTCATATTTTTATTATTGAAGTTGAAGTATCTACTGCATTTTACCTGTCCATTTTGTGATATCATGTGCAATTTAATAGACAGATATTTCTTCGTCAGAACCACTATTGATTCTAATAAACAATAAGACTGAGTTGAAAGATGAAACTGACTTTTATTTGGGAACTGTATTCATTTTTTGTTTGTTTGTAGAAAAGGTAAGTCACTGCAGTCAGTCTGAATTAGTGCAACATGGTTATCAAAAGAGCTAAAAGTTAAATTATTAAACTCTCAATCACAGATTTGGAACTAAGTAAATGTGGCATATGTCAGACAACATTTGCAATGTTAGCAAGTTTTATGGTTTGAACATGAGGTGTCTCCCAAAAGCTTGTGTGTGAATATGGAAGAAGGTTAGAGGAGAAATAATTGGGTTTTGAAAACCTTAACACAATCAGTGAATTAATCCCTTGATGGGATTAACAAAGAGGTGACTGAAGGTGGGTAGGGTGTAGCTGGAGTAGGTGGGTCATTGGGGGGGTGGTTATGGGGTATATATTTTGTATCTGGTGAGTGGAGTCTCTCTGCTTCTTGATCATTATGTGAGCTGCTTCCCTCTACCACTCTCTTCCACCATGATGTTCTGCCTTACCTCAATCCCCAAGGAATTGAACCAGCTGTCTATGGATTGGGACTTCTGAAACTGTGAACCCCAAAATAAACTTTTCGCCCTCTACAATTGTTCTGGTCAAGTCTTTTACTCACAGCAGTGAATAAGCTGACTAAAACAGCAAGGTCCCCAGTCACTCCATGGAAGAGGTAATATTAAAAATTAGAAATAAAATGGTGACTGTGGTGCTAGCAAAATGAGAATTTTTTTTTTTCATTTTTTCCTTTCTGTTTATATGGCAAATAAAATAAGCAAACAAACACATCTAAACTTAGAAAGCTTTTCAGGATCCATCTGTTCCAGTGATTTTGGACAAATGTCAATCTTATTCACACAAGGGATGGTGTTAGGAAGAAGTTGGGGAAAATGTGAAGACAAGCATGAAGGCTTTTCATACTGTAATCTTTCAGCTAGCGGTCTAGGGATAATAGAAAATGGAGGCTAGGTTTAAAAATAATATTGATAAGTGATTTTAATTGGTAGATGGCAATGTTGATAATAAAATGAAAAATCACTTGAGAAACTACTGATTTTTGGTGGAGATCTGGGAGAATATAACCAGTGACCAAAACACAACAGATGCCAATAATATTAAGACTCTGAAAGGACAGGATGCAGCCCATCGTCTCTGGAAGATGAAAGGTTTGCTCTAATCCCCCTTCATGAAAGCAAACTTGCTTCAGAGAGGAGATTTTAGTCCTGGAAACAAGAAACTTACAAAGACAAGTTGTTATTTTCTCATATTTTTTCCACACAATCCTGCCACCTGTACCCTAAAGATATTTAAGGTTTCTGAACATTTAGTGAGAAAATGGACACTATCAGGGTATGATATAAAAAAGAAAAAAGATTAAAAAAAATAAAAACTTTTTTCAAAGGTCAGTTCCATTGTGCCAGTCATCAGGCAACTAGTACCCGGGACTCATGTCTCCAGTTACCCTTCAATGTATACATTCCACATTCTAATGAGAAATTGTTAAACTCAACATCAGTAGTTGGATAACAATGTAGAGTTTAAGGAAGGAGAAATAAACAGTGGTGTCTTTTAATTTTTAAAAATGCTTCTTTTGCTGGTTTGCTTTATTACCTGCTTTGAAATATGGAGTCTTAAAGGATATTTTTAAATTTTTTATTTATTTATATTGCCTCAAGAAGAAAGAAGGATTTAGTTTTTATTTTAGAGCTAATATCAAATAGTCTAAACAAATTTTCTCTGGGGATAGTAGAATACCACCTTAAAATCAATTTGTTTAAATCAAACTCCTCATCCTATTTCTAAGCTCATTTTCTCAATATTATTTCTCTCAGTAGCACTACCTCCCTAGCATAACATATCTTTGACTCAGTTTTTCTCCATGGGAAGTGAACACTTGCTGTGTTTTCTGGATACCCATTTAGCCTATTTTATTTTATTTTATCCTCACTATGTTGCTGAGACTGGCCTTAAACTTGGGATCATTTGCCTCCACCTCCTGACTTGCTGGGATTATAGGTATGTGATGCTGTACCAGTTATTTACTTTATTTTTAGAATTTTTAAATAATTCATGTAACCACCACTGTTTAAATTCATATAACTAGTACCCAGGTCAACAATAGTGATTTACCATATTCCTAGGAGCCTCTTTGTGGTCATTTCTAGTAATTATCCCCTACTTCTTCACACAGATATAAAAATTCTCATGACAAAAACCCCAGATTGATTTTTCCTATATTTGTATTTTAAACAATTAGTATCACATTATTACACAATGTAACAATTTATTTTTCTTACATATTTCTCTCAACCTTTATATATGTGGGATTAATCCTCATTCTTATGATAGCAACAGAAAGTCAAATTTTATTTTTTATTAAATGTTTCTTTTTAAAATATTTCTAGACTTAGTTACAAAGTATGATTTGGAGTGAGATTGGTCCTTCTTGTAATATCCTTGTCAAATTTTATGTTAGTCATGCTGACCACATAAGTTAGGTTGACAAAAACATATCACTTTTTCATATCCTTGGAGAACTTGTGTATACCTTATATTATTATTCATTCGATGGTTAGTCAGATTTATCAGTGAAGCTAACTATTCATTGAGTTTTACTACTGAGAGGACTCTTAATTAGAAATTCAATCATTTCATAGACATAAGACTATTTAGATTTTTGGAAATATCTGCTTGTATCATTTTGGTAAAAATGAGTTTTGGAAGAACTTTTTTTCTATTAATTTGTAGCACTGAGTTGTTCATTGACCCTATTACATTCATAACATTTACATTATATGTAATAATGTTCCCATTTTTTCATTGCAAACATAGATTTTTCTATGTATTTTGTTCTTAACCAGTCTTGACAGGATTTTATGAACTTATTAGCTCCTTAACGAATGAAATATAGCTTTGTTGACTCTCTATATTACATATTTTAATTTTATATTACTGTTTCAAAATTTATTTGCATTCTTTTTCATTCTTCTTGGTTTAATTTTCTCTTTTTCCTCCACCTGCTCTTGACATGGCTCCCTGACTGCCGAGCTGCAAAGTCAGCCCACTAATCCTCAGTGAGAAGCAGTGGTGGCTGGGGCTGGTTGGAGCAGAGATGATGAGCACAGCCCTCCATGCCAGCTCGGGCCTGAAGCCTGTGAGCCAGGGCCAAAGCAAACCATGGTGTGTGAACCTGTCACGCTGTGGCAGCCTGGTGCCAGTGTCTACTCCACACAGTGCTGCAGCCTGAAACACCCAGCATCCATCATCTCAAAACCTCAATCTCCACCTTCTCAAAGAGCATAGGAAAATGGAAGTAGCGTCGACCCGAATGAGATTGCAAGGCTAACCAATAGTATTAGTACTTTTCCAAACCCCGATTAGCATACATTTGGACCAACAGCATTGACCCAAAGGCTACATAAACCCCTAGACTAGCACACTCAACTGGCAACCCTTATGAGGGTTCCCTCCTGTCCCTGTGAGAGTTCTGTTTCTATTCTTCAAACTTGAATAAATCCTATTCCTTTCATTCTTGCCTTCCATTGTCCCATGAGTTTCATTCTTCAGATGTGCAAGACAAGAACCTAGAAAGAAGTTGGCAGTGAGCTGCTGGGATCCACTGCATCACTGGATGTCATAACTCATCATTTAGACCTGTAACACACCACGAAATAGTAATGGAGAAGAATCCAGCTTAACGGACTGCAAGTCTGGGAGATAAAACCACAGGCATCCCCTGCTGTGATTAGCTGCTATCACTAAAAGGGGCTTTCTCAACTGCAGCAGCTACATCTTATGCAGACTCCGCCCAACCAATAGAAGTGCAAAATTGAGTTTCATCTCAGTCTCTCATTTCACTCCTTCTCTTCTCTTTCTCCTTCTGTGTTTTCATGTTACTGTTTACCTAAATATTTATTCTGTGTGTGAGTGTGTGTGTGTGTGTGTGTGTGCATGTGTATTATGATGTGGATATAAGGTGTCCTCAAAAGCTCCTGTGTTAAGGCAGGAGGGAAAATGATTAAATTGTGAGAGCTGCAACCTAATGAGTCCATCTTAATTTGAATGGACAAACTGGCTGGTAACTATAGGCAAGTGAAGAGTGACTGAAAGAAATTAGGTCACTGGAGGCTTGTCATTGGGAACTGTGTAGTGTTTCCCTGGCTTCTCCCTCTTTCTCTCTGCTTCCTCAGTGCCATAAACTGAGCAGTTTCACTATACAACGCCCTCCCATCATGATAAGCTTGGGACCTGAGCACTAGAGTCAACTGACCTTGAATTGAATCTCTGAAATCATGAGCCAAAATAAACTTTCCCTGCTCTAAATTGTTCCTCTCAGGTGTTTTGATCACAGTGACATAAAGTTGATTAACATGGTGTGACTGTTTGCTACTTTGAAATACAGATTTTTGCATGCAGTTATATGAAATAATACAGAGAAGATCCTTACTGAGCTTCCTCCAGTGGTAACATATTTCATAACAATAGCATTATAGCATGATATCACAAATGGGAAATTGATATTTCTGTAATCCACAAACATTATTTGGATTTTATCAATGTTAAATGTACCCGCATATGTGTATATATGTGCAAACACTTGTGCATTTAGTTCACACCAAACTTATTACACAAGGAGATTTAGTCAACATCAGAGTCAAGATGTAGAACTGTTCTTGCAGCTCAGAGATGCTTTCCGTAGGCATATCTAGCTCACCCTTTACCCCTTGTTACCTTATTCTTAGCAACTAGTAATCTACTCAGTTTTGTCCATTAAAGAGAGTTAGAGAAATACCCCAATTAAAACAGGCAATAGATACGTTTCAAAAGAAGACATACAAATGGCCAACAGGTTTATGCAAAGGTGCTCAACATCACTAATTACCAGGGAAATGCAAGTGAAAACCACAATAAGATTATCACTTTCCCCCAGTAATAATGACCATTATAAAAAATACTGAAGATGACAAGTGCTGGGGAGGATATGTAGTAAAGAGAACTCTTGTACACTCTTGGTGAGAATGTAAATTAGTAGGTATTATGGACAAATTTTCACAAATTTTTAAAAATAGAACTATCATAGGATCCAATAATTCCACTACTGGGTACATAGTCAAAGAAAATAAAATTGGCATGTCAGAGATACACCTGCACTCCCATGTTTATTGCAACACAATTCAAAATAACCAGAAAATGGAAACAGCATATGTGTCCATAAACTGACAAAGGGATAAAAGAAATGTGGTATACATGCACAATAGAATATTATTCAGCCATACAAAAGAATGAAGTCCTATCATTTGCAACAACATGAATAGAACTAGAGATCATCATATTAAGGGAAATAAATCATAAGCAGAAAGACAAGTACCAAGTACTCCAAGATCTCACTCATATGCTATATTATGAATTGGAGCCAAAATATTCCACCCAATCTAATGTTGAAAGCATGGTGGCCAGTGCAGCAAGGTTCAGATGTGGTAATTAGGCAATGATTGGATGTCCCACATTACTGGCATTTTTAAATCTCTGGGGTCTCCATTATAGTTTCAGCTTCCTAATCATATTCTCATGCTTTTTTCTCAGGGAGTGCCTGCAGGGACTCTGACACTTTGCCAGGCCTCACAGTCCTATCTTTGAAATATTGGTGGAAGTTTCCATGAACCCCTCATTCCAGCATCCTACATTCCTGCAGAACCACCACCATGTGGTTGATGCCAAGGTTTGCCACCATCTTGAGCTGTAGTGAATCTTCCTGGGACCCTTGCTGCAGCAACCTCTGAGTGTCTTAGTGACTGAACATGTTGAAAAATCTTCCTAGGCCCCCTTGTGCAAGAAGAGCACCCCACTGGTCTCTTCTCAACAGAATTTTCCCTTTTACTTCCTTGAGCTTGAATGGGTGTAGTCTTCCCAGATCCAGAGAAGACCTGGAACCAACTTTCTTATCATCTCTGGGCAAAGTATTTCTTTAGTGGCAGTAACGTCTTTAACAACTACAACTTCCTTAGCCCCAGTTTTATTCCTGCCTTACAAGTTCAAAGTTTTTTGAAATCTTTCTGCTCTGATTTTGGCTCCTGATTATCATAATAAATTTGGGTAAAAGTCACCCGTCCATATTACTGCTTGAATGCTATGCTGCCTAGACATTTCTTTCACTAGATTAACAAGTTCATCACTTTTAAAACCAACCTCACAGAAAGTCTAAGGACACGGGCAAAATGCTGACAAGGTCTCAGGCAGAACATAATATTAATGGCCTCAACTCCAAATTCCAATAGCGTCTTTCTTTTCTGATCCCTCCTGCACCCTGTCTTCACTGTCCACTGTCCTTTTGGCATTCTGGTCTTCTGAGCTCCCACCAGAACTTCCATTAATCTCTACTTGCAACAATCAAAAGCATTTCCAGCTGGCATTGCTAAGCATCTCACAATTCCTCCCACCAGTTCAAAAAAACTGAAAAACTTCTGATCCATGTGGTCAGGTTATTCACAGCAACAACTCCACTTCTCCATGCCATTTTCTGTTTTAGTCAGTTCTTTCACTGCTGAGACTGAAAGGCCCAACCAGAACAATTGTAGAGGAGGAAAAGTTTATTTGGCGGCTCAGGGTTTCAGTGGTCTAAATCCATAGACAGCAGACTCCATTCCTCTGGGCTCAAGATGAGTCTGAACTTCATGGTGGAAGAGTGTGGCCAAGGAGAGCAGCTCATGTGATGATTAGGAAGCAGAGAGAGAGAACTCCACTTGCCAGGTACAAATACATACCCCAAAGCCACAGCACATTTCCCACCTCCTCCTGCCCCTGCCACCTGCTTCCAGATACCACTCAGTTAACCCCCAATGGGATTTGTTTACTGATTAGTTTAAGGCTCTCACAACCTCATCATTTCCCCTGTGAACCCTCTTGCATTGTCTCACATAAGAGCTTTTGGGGGACACTTCACATGTAAACCTAACAACCTTCTAAAGAGTACACAAATATACAGGTACAGAAACATTACCTGGTTCCTTATTAATATGTACAATATTTAAGTTTGATGCATAGCTTATAAATAAAAATGAGTTACATAAGTTAAAATTCTCATAAATTTGATTATTGATGATTTTTTCACTCCGCTATACGTATTTCTGGATTTTGTGGCTTACTGGGGTTTTCATTGAGCATGCTATATATTTTCTCCACTGAGTCTCATGTTTGCCCTGGATCTTATGAACTTAAAAATTTCCTACTTTCTTTTCAGATACTATGTAAGTCTGTTCAACTTTGTAAATTAGGAGCTGAATCATCAACAAAACCAAAGCTTATGTTATTATTTTACATAGTTCAGAATAAGAAAACTGAAAGATAATCACAATGCATAAAAATGCTAGAAAATGACAATGAACTCTTCTAAATTCTTTCTCAGCTATTTTTACTTAAAATAATCCTAACTATTCAAATTCAACATTTATTTCATTAAAAACACAAAAATTAATGCCACTATATCAAGATTTATTGGAAAAATTTTTTATTTATTAGAAAATATAGTTAATGATGGACAAGTTAAAAAACAAAGCATGCAACATTTTATTCCAGTTTTTGTCAAATTATTTAAACCAATGCCTTAGTCTTCACCAGCTGCTAACAACAAAATAACACAAACTAGGTAGCCGATACACAGAAATGTGTTTCTACAGTTCTGGAGGTTGGGAAGTCCAAGAATAAAACAGTGGTAGATTTGATATGTGACCAAGACTAGCCTGGTTCATAAAAGGAACCTTCTCCCTGGGTCGTCACAAGTAAGGCAGCTCTCTGGTCACTTTTATAAGGGGAGTAATCCTACACATTGGGGCTCTATTCTCATGAGCTAATCACTTCCATAAAGACCCCCATCTCCTAATAGCATTCCTTTGGGGATGATAATTTCAATATATAAATTTGGGTAGTATACAAAGCTTAAGAGATCTTAGTGTTTAAGTGCCATCTTTCTCATAAGCTCATTAATGCCATTCCTCTCTACCTTTTTTATTTTCTTTGGAATTGTTACACTTCTATTAATACCACAAACTGTGGCACTTACTATATATTGCTTTTTGTTGTTTCACAACCTATAATCTCACTAATCTGAGACTGTAAGGACTAAATTATCTTTCTTCAACAGTTCCTGAAAATTTTAAGGTAAATTTAAACATATAGCAGGAGCTCAGTAGATTCTTGTCAATTTCCCCAAAATGGTAAGAAAGCTAGTTAAGGAATTCCCTTAAGTGCATACCAATATTTTCAAACTAAGGTATTAAAATTACATGTTTGATTACTGATTTCTAACCTTGGGAACAGCAGGAAAGTGAATATGGCATGTGAGTAAACATTGCTTGAACAGAGAGACAAAGGATTTGTCAAGAAGATAATTAGAGATCACAAAATTCTTCTAGTTAGAATCCTCAGGATTAGTAGCAAACACTGAAGGAGACAAAGAAAGCACTACAGTGGCAAAAACAATGCAAAACGATGTAGAAAATTAAAAAAAGGAATATAAACTTGATGACACAGAAAAGGAAATTCTGATGAGACAAACAGGGTTACAGAGGCATACAAAAGCAGAATTGAGACTTGATTATACAAAGAGACATTAAGGCAAATTGAAGGTCAAGCACCAAAAAATGCCTTAGCTATACATACACTATGATTTAAAAAGAAGTTAAAAAACAGTAGGAATAATGCAGGATCAATGTGGCCTCAGAGTCAAGAGCTAATTAGAAATAAAACAATGAAGAGGTCACAAATAATAGGAATATTTTTGCATCTTATTAAAAATTGATAGTCAAGGAACAGTGGAAAGGCGCTTCATTCCTCTCCTAAAATCTTATTTACGAAATATGATCACAAAAAAGGATACAGTGAAAAGAAATGTTTTTGACAAAAGTATTTAACTTTTAATTGTAATTTAGCAAAGAAACCAACTGAAATTTGAAGGACCCATGACTGTGATTTTAATGTTAAGAAATTCTTAAAAGTATTACAAGCATCTTCCCTGTTATTACATCAGCATGTTTATAAAGATATTCATTAAGATGTTGATTTCTTCATTTATAGAGAGTTCCAGGCACTCTGTAATTTTCACTGTTATTTAAGGTAAATAATTTTACTGCTTATTTACATGTATGTTTCAGTAGATACTCATTATTCTTTTGTAAACATACATGTAAGATAAAGAGCTCAAGTTGTTACAACCATCACTTCAACTTCCACTTTAGAGGATGGCATTCTTTAATATTCCACTAGATGGCACCCGAGATAAGGTTTCCCCCTCTGACAGCCCCAACACCCCTTCATCGGTTAAAGAAATAAATGAACTCTTAATTGATTCTTGGATCATTATTCTTATGTGACAAATCTCTATGAATTTGGATGGATTTATAATTTTGTTTTTTCACTGCGAATCTTCAGACTCACTTTACATATAAAGTAAAACGTGAAACTCTAGGAATAATAATATTTTGATTTTGTATGAAATATGATAGAAAAATAAGGTAGGCGTTTTTATTAGGACAAAGGTTTTATGAACTATGAAATTATCTGGAGTACAGTTTTTAATTTCCAGTTAATATTATACAATTAATGAAAATCAGTTTAAAAATACATTTTATTAATTGGACTGATGGATAAATGTCATCATTGGTTGATTCAACATTTTGCATTATAACCATTTTATGCTTTTAAAGAGAGAAAAGCTCAGAGGAGATATTTCATTAAATAAAATATTACTCAA
Organism: Sciurus carolinensis; assembly: GCF_902686445.1. NCBI lineage: Eukaryota > Metazoa > Chordata > Mammalia > Rodentia > Sciuridae > Sciurus > Sciurus carolinensis. The sequence continues at coordinate 102,718,116 of NC_062221.1, read as the reverse complement.
TCGCTATGAATTTATATTCTGTTTGTAAATCCCATGAATTGCTCCTGGTATAAGGTCTTCACTATGTAGTTTCCTGGGAGAGCTCATTGGGTCTTCCTCAAACAGTGAGATTCATGCCTACAATAAGGAGTTCTTGAGTAGTCCTAACTGCTTCCTCTAACTCTCTTCTAAAATTTCATAAATACTTTTTAGTTTTCTGCTTTTAAATGATATTCTTAACAGTAAGTATACCCTAGATACTATGATTGATAAATTTATTGGTATTACTGAACAAATATCCTTGGAAAAGAGAAATATTTTTCAACAAAGGTCCCTTGGAAAAAAGAAACATTTTGCTTAGAGGCAGCATTGTATTTGTTTTTGTAAGTTTCTTATTTTCCTGTAAAGTCCCAAAATCAAGATACTTTTTTAATTGAAATACATTCTCACAAATCATAACCCAATATTTGAGATTAATTTTGTTATTTAAGCAATTTATTAGTTCTTTAATTTACCAGGCATCCAGCAAAGTGAGTGTTTAATTGTGTGAAATAGTACTTTGGTGCCTAAATTAGCCCTTCCAACCAGTCAGCTCAAGGAAAGCCTGATACATTATTATTTGAGGTTGTACAGGGTCAAATTTTACTGGGGTAATAGAAACTTAGACAAGTAATTGATTTTACATAGAAACTTTGGATACATAACTCTAAATATAAAGGATGCCTCCATACCACTTGCCAAAATAATGTCTGTAGCCAACTGCCAACTTGGGGAAAGCATTTTGATACAGATAAGGCAGTGGCTTTATTAACTAAATGAAATTCCCCAAAGGTCAATAGTAAAAATGTAATATAGTAGGGTAGTGAAAAAAGATGAGGAATAAATAAATTAATGAACAATCCAAGCCTCATAGTATATTAAACTGACCAAAACTTAAAACTTACCATACTGGCACTTTGGAATACCAAATACACTGGTATAGGTGTCTCTTATAACATTTTTAAAGAGCTACCACAACCAATAAAATTTCTTATCATGTTAACTTATGGGTCTGAAATAGCAAGAGTTTCACATAATGAAACATCAGTCAAAAATTGATGAGTCTTCCATCATGGAAGACTCCATAAGTGATCATGGAAGGTGGGAGTGTCTATGTGGTAACTTTGTGACTGTCCTTATACTAGTCCTACCTAGCATAGCATTTTTTGTTTTCCATAGATTATTGCCTATCCTTATTCACTTAAAGAGATTAATATGTTGAACTCCTGTACATCAAACGCAAATGACTGAAAAAAGAAAAATTATTCCCTTTTTTTTTTTTTAACCATTCTTTGTTAACAGTGGAATTTTGGAGGTCATGAGGGAAAATATTTTGAGGAAATGGTTATTTATAAGACTTCCGGTAGTTCCACAAAGATTTTCTTATGTATTCTTTCTTTAAGTTTATTGAATTATTTATGGGAAGTGTGCTTTTGAAAATGGCATAGGATGGTTTACAGAGAATGGCTTAAACTCTTAAAAATATGGGTAATGATAAAACAAAGGAAAATTTTTATCTTAAAGAAATTTGGGAACAGAGAACAAAAAGTAAAATTTAGCTTTGGGATGCCTCATGTCTATGGCAAAATAGAGGCAAAACAGTGCAATCTGTTTTATGATGCAGTGTGTTTCTAGCTCAGAACTTGCAGGAGATTTTTCACTCATGGATGGGCATATGTGTAAGGCCAGCAGTAATGAAAGTAGAGGAACCAGTATCTCTGCTTTCAGACCTAAAGAGTTTATGTGAATTGGAGAGAGACAGCAGAGAAAGTTGGAATCCTTAACCATTAATCACATCACTGTAATTTGCATATGTAAAAGATGAGTTAGGATTACTTTTGCTTTTCCACTTCTGGTTAGAGTAAAAAAGGGAGTATACTAAATACATTTAATTCATTAAAATGTTAAAAACTTTATTATTGAAACACACTATTGTGTTTTTAAATGAAATTTAAGATAGCCATTTAAATTACCTTTTTCTATTTAAAGATTTGTTTGTACAATATAAAGTTATGTCTGCAATTTTAGGCTTTTCCCATGATTTAACATATAAAGAAATATATACTGATGAGGTTCAAAATAAGATTCCTCAATTAATTTGTGGTTTTTTTATATGAAAGGATGGAGGAAAATACATTTTCCTGAAATAGTTTATAGTTCTCTTCTAAAATTGTTTTATTTTCTTAGATTTTTCAGAGTGATACATTGCTGAAGTTAATAACTCAAATATGGGGGTAACATTCATCAAGGCCAGGCAAACCTAGGCTCTCTGTTCTTGGCATTATCAGGATCTTCAAGAATCCTAGTTGCAGCTGTAAATGGCTTTGGTAGAGGCCATTTCAGCAACATCAGTCAAGATTTTGTCTTGACACATAATGGTAGGAGATTAGAAATAATGCATTACCTAAAGTAAACCACTCCATCTGGTTTTAGTAATGATGCAGTGCTGTACAGGACAATTTTTTGATGTTATATAAACAACTAAAATACACAAGGACTCAGATGGAAAAACAAATCTTTACTTGGCATGATATCCATTGAATTTACTATGCTGAGAAAAATGAGAGAATAGTGAAATATTTCATGTTTCATATGAGAAACATTTTCAAAATATGTAGGTGTAAGAGGAATAACTTAGTTAATAAAATACTTAAAATTGCTCCCTTTAAAAAAGGAAATGAATGGCATTGTGTGTATTAAATTCTAAAGTACCTGCACATTAATTTCAGAAATATTATTAATGAAAATGGAATACTACAAAAGGCTCAAAGCAGGTCAAATATGAGTCTCAACCATCATTACCCCAGACAGTAAATGTAGAGGTAAGAGTTAAAGAATTTTATCTAGTCCCCATGCATGTCCCCAGAAAAAAAAAAATGCATAAGTATACAAGATATGCAGAAAATAGAAGAAAGCATGAATTTTGAATTGGCTTCTAAATTTGTTTATAAAAAAACAAATGCAAATTTATTGAAGATTTCCTAGTATTCATTACACAGAGCCTCAAGAGAACTTCATTCTACCAATTCTTGGACCGATCAGCTGTGACCTCTGTCCTCTGTATCTTGCTCCTAACATAAATGAGTAGCAGATATTTATGAAGCCACATTTATATATGATTTATGGGGAAAAACTTATATATGCATGATGCAAACTATCTCTTGTTGCAGAGAAATAATATATATTTTAGGTATTTTAATTTACTGAATAATGATTATGCCAATATACTTGTTATTAATTCTAAATATCAGTCAAAGCCATGTTTTTGATAACCACTTTGCTATTGAAGAGGATGTTTTAAAAACTCTAATAATTTTTCATGAGAAAATACATTTACATGCCAATGAAAATATGAAAATAAACTATAACCACTGCCTTATATATATATATATATATATATATATATATATATATATAATTCAAAACTTCATGTTTTAATTGGACAACATATCCATGGTGAATTAAAATTTACTCTTAAAAGAGATTAAAAAGAGCAGTAAGTATTTTATGCTCACACATTAATTTATTTAAGTAAATTTAAGGGCACCCACCAAGAACTGGGTACTATGGACAAAAACATGAATAAAACTAGTATCTTGCTTCAAGAACAGATAGATTACAAGGGGAAAAAGTACAAAAGATATGTGATATCACAAAGGAGGGAAAATTAGTTTTGTTGTGGATGTCACAGAGACGGTATTTATGGCAGGCCTCATAAAATGATTTAAATGAGCTAGACAGATAGTACTGTCTAAAAGTATTCCAGGCAGAAAGAACTCTGTGGTCAAGGCATCTTGTTATTCTACAGAGCAAGGTAAATCTGCATGACATGAGGCTGCAAAGGAATCAGGGCAAGGCTGAAGAAATAGTTTGGAAACAAGTTGCTTAAGACCTTCTGTGTTCTGCCAAGGAATTTTGAATTAATCCCATAAGAAATGGGAAGTTACCAAAGATCTTAGAGCTGAGAACCAAGTATATATGTAGTTCTAGACAAATAGCATAGTGCTGCACTGTGGGAAGAAGGTGGACATAAGAGACAAGATTATTGTGAAGTGTTTGAGTGTGGAGAGAATTCATCCAGAAGAAAATGAAGAGATTCATAGTGGACAGATCCTGAGTTTGCAATTTGTTTTAAAAGTTAACTAATCACGTAGCTTAGGTGAGGTTCCGAGTGTTCCCAAGTCTGACAGTCTCAACCTCATGTATAAAATGGTGACAAATGAGATCAATGCAAAAGATTATGGACTACTTGAGGAGCAACCATAAGTGCATACCAGGATATCTGGCAATCATTAGTTCTCTTTCCTAAAAGCAATCTGGACAATTTAACTTTTAATCTGTAACTTAAATGATAAAGTTTATTCAGTGTTTTATTTAAATGAAATGTTAAAAAAAGACATGCCATAACTACAGTAATCCAATACCTGATTTTAATATTTATAGTCTGTAGATTTTTTCCAATAACCGAAATGAAATATCTTATAAGTACCTTAATTTTACCTCTTCTTCCTTAATTCAACCAGAGAATAGGGAAAAAATGATGATCCTTCTCCATAAAGAGTTATTTGTAGATATGAAGATAGTAATAACAAGTTCTTTTGAACCTTGTTTCCAGCATGGTTCTTCTTTTAGTGTCTTTCCATGAGTGGTCTAAGTGGATGAAATAGCAGAATCACATGGGAAACTGGTTTAAATACATATTTCTGGGCTTAACTCCATGACCTACTAAAGACTCCTAAAGTACAAGAACTAAAATCAAGAATCAACAAATGGAATGGATTCAAACTAAAAAGCTCCTTCTCAGCAAAGGAAGCAATCAATAACATGAAGAGAGAGCCTATAGAGTGGGAGAAAATCTTTGCCACAGATAGAGCACTAAGCTCCAGGATATATAAAGAACTCAAAAAACTTAACACCAAAAATAATGAATAACCCAATCAATAAATGAGCTAAGGAACTTAACAGACACTTCACAGAAGAAACACAACCAATCAAAATGTATATGAAAAAATGTTCAACATCTCTAGCAATTAGAGAAACACAAATCAAAACTACTCTAAGATTTCATTTCACTCCAGCCAGATTGGCAATTATCAAGAATGCAAGCAACAATAAATATTGGTGAGGATTGTGGGGAAAATGGTACACTCATACATTGCTGATGAGACTGCAAATTGGTGCAACCACTATGGAAAGCAGTAGGAAGATTCCTCAACAAGCTTAGAATGGAACCACCATTTGACCCAGCTATCCCACTCCTTGGCCAAAGGACTTAAAATCAGCATACTACAATAATACAGCCACAGCAATGTTTATAGCAACTCAATTCATAGTAGCTAAACTATGGAACCAACTTAGATACCCTTGAACAGATGAATGGATAAAGAAAATTTGGTATATATACACAAGGGAGTATCACTCAGTCTTAAAGAAGAATGAGATTATGGCATTCACAGGTAAATAGATGCATCTGGAGACTATCATGCTAAGCAAAATAAGTCAATCCCAAAACACCAAAGGTCAAATGTTTTCTTGGATATGTGGGTGCTAATTCACAAATAAGGGGCAGAGGCTAGGAGAGAATAGAGGTACTTTGGATTAGGTAGAGGGGAATAAAGGGAGGGGAGGGAATATGGGGATAGGAAGCATAGTAGAATGAATGGGAGATTATACCCTATGTACTCATATGATCACAGAAACGGTGTGATTCTACACCATGTGCAACCATAAGAATGAGAATTTATGCTCCATATATGTGGGACATATCCAAATGCATTCTACTGTCATGCATAACCAATTAGAACAAATAAAAATATTAAAAAATAGAACATTAAAAAAGGAAAACAATACTGTATGTAGGATGCTAAAATTACACATTTATTATCTCAGTAATTTTAATAATAATCAATATTTGAAAGCTACTGCCATGTTTTCTTACCCCTTTCTCTTCCTCCTCCTCCTCTCATCTCAGAGTTTAGTATCAAGTTTAAGTTAGTTTTAAAAGTCTTTCCTGGAACTCCTCTAAGTAAAACCTCTTCTTTCTTTTGACACATAGCATTTGGGAATGTTAACCTGCACACCGGCAGCCAGGTCAATGGAGTGAAATGCTGGCCATGGGTAAGGAATTCAGTTTGTACATTGCGTCCACTGCATATACATTTGTGAGCAAATCTCCAAACTTTTTGTTTCTTTCTAATGATGATTATGATAACAAATAGTTACAGAGCACTAACAATGATATCATGCATGTGGTAGGGTTGTTATGTGCCAAGAAAGAATAATCTATATAACTTAAACGTAAGTCACAGAACTAGAAGAATGGCATGTTTAGGATTACATCCAAATAGTCTAGCGTTTTTCTTACTCTTTCTTACTCTTTATATTAGATCATATCATCTCCCTGTTCTGTCCTGATAAAACCACTATGTTATGGCCAGTCCTCTGAAACTGTGACCAGAATAAGATCTTTGAGCATATTTTCATCTGTGACCAACACAATTCCAGCATAGGGACAGAGGGGAAGAAGATGTCTGACTCATCTCGTTGAATGCTTTAATGCACTGAGGAAAAGAAACAAACAGAGTGTACATAATTTATAACCAACCAAGGGTGTTGAGGACTGATGCCAGACAAGCTCCTCACTTCTGTTAACAAACTCTACAGTATCTTCCTGCTTAGGAGAAATGGATAGGAGGAAATTGGTTACTTTAACAGAGAAAGGTTAAAATAGATAACACAGTTTCATAACAAAAATGGTAAACCAACACTAAATGTACATTCATACTGTTTTATCCTCTCTTCTTTTCCAATGAGAGGATCCCTAATTGTTCTCTCTTCAAATGGATCAACAATTTGTTGAATATGCAGTGTTTGACAACCTATCTCACAGAAAAATATCTGACATACACTTGTTCTCTATGTGTAAAATCAGTATAACCCCATAGTAGCTCTATATTTAGGAGTGATGTGATGGTCTCAATGTTAACTAGTACTCTTTATTATTATTTTTAATATTATTTAAACTTGTCAGCCAATTAGCACTGTCTACTGTTTCACAAATGTGAAGTATTTACTTAGTTTTCAACTGCCTAGAACATGCACAGTAAGAGGATATCAATTCGTTCACCACAGTGTTTAAAATATCCATCTTATAACCATGCCCCATAAATCACAGGAGACTTATTTAAAGGGTCCTGTTCCAAGTTACATAATCTGCATCTCTTGAAGCGCAGTCACCTCTCTAAAATTTCTATGAGTTCCAAATAATTCTTGTGAACATGAAGTGTGCCCAACATAGGCTCAATCTGTGAATCTTTCTATTATTCATGTGTGTGTGTGTGTGTGTGTGATGCATATACATACAATAACTTTTTTACCCAAATGATATTATCTTGCTGTAGTTTTCCTCAAAACACTTTAATTTTTAAGTCTAATCTATATTAAAGTGTAACATTTTTCCTTTCAAAATGAATATAATCAGACAACCTTAAAGATGATCCAAAGGATTTTGCCATCTAAGCAACTGACACAAAGATTGAGTGTTATCAAATGAGAACAGACAACAGAATTGTGCATCTGTCATTAGGACCAGTGACAGAGTTGGAAAATATTTGTTGATTTCCAAAAAAATCTGAATAAAAATTCAAAATTCTTAATCTCTCTAATAACAGGCAAAATTTTAAGGAGGCAGGTGATATCCGGGTTTTAAACACATGTTCTTGGACTTATATGTAATTTTTAACTGAATTAGATGTGGAGTATTAAAAATCAGAATATTGCAAATAAAATTTCAGCTATTCAACCTGTAATCAGAATTACAAATCTAAAACTGTGCCATTTAAGTACATTGGAGTGGAGCAGAAGACTGTTGTGCTTTAGGAAATCTCATGCCATACCGTCTGGTCTCCTTGGTTCATTTATATTACTTGTCCAGCCTCTACAGGTGTAAAATTTCTAACCTTTATTTTAGACACTTGTGTAATACCATCTGAAAAAATAAAAATAAATATTTGTTGGATGGATATATAAATGAACAAATCTGAAAAATTAAATTTAAATTTTTAAAATCTCATTTCTGACATTATACAGTAAAAATTTCTGCTAAGGACCTCTACTGGTAGGTCACCTAACAATTACATAATCTAGACTTCATATTTTCCCTCTATTATAGGGTTTAATATAAAATGGGGTTCAAATTATGTTTCTTACTCTCTTCCAGAAGGAATCATTTTATAAATCTCATAATTCAAAATAAGAATCATCCTGCAGCCTTGAAACTATTACATTAGTTATTTATCTTCTCCTGCATTTTCCAAGTTAGAAAAAGAAAACTCATATACTTGTATCTTCTATGGTCATCCTGTCTATAGCTTGAGTAATAAGGAATTTTAATCTATAGTAAAAACATGTTATTTCTCTATCATCAAAATTTGTCATTTGTTTTAGTAAAATTTAATGTTTAACTATTTAATTTACAAAATGTATATTTGCTATCCAAATTCAACATCTTTCAAAAAAGTATTTCTTTAAACCACTAGGTTTATTAATAGAAGATTTTGAAAAGGTATTGCGTTTATGCCTTACATAAGACCCCACCCTGTCTTTCTTCTTATTGAGATATTCCAGGATAAGATCATAAAACATGTGGTCTCATCAAAATGAATCCTCCAGAAAAAAGACTGTGATTTATTTTCATAATCTTATGAGTGTCAACTTTTTACAGAATATTTTTTTACACTTTTTGCAGGAAATAGCCTAAAATACTACCCGGTTTATATTTGACTTAGGTCTTTTTTCAGGAATTACAGAAGAGAATAAAATGAAAAGGAAAAATAGCAAAGTAGGTCATATTGCCTTGATCCTACATCTGTTCTTTCAAAGCATGCAGACTCAATCAGAATAAACAAAGAGGAAGTCCACACAGTTTTTCTGTGAATCACAGTCCAGACTCAGAGCTGGCACAGAGTTGAGGAACATTCCTCATGATTCTTATCCAAACCAATGTCTGGTATTTACCCAGGTTAAAGTTTTTCTTTTCTTTTTTTTAATGTGAGAAAAATGCCACAAATGATACATTTTTGCTTCATTTCCCAATATTCTAGTTAGAAGTTTATTTGAGTTGTTTCCATACAATTTTTTATTTCTTGAATCAGTGGATTTAATATTCCTGGCATTCTTTGAAAACATAGTTGTATGAATTTATGAATGAAATTTTGCACGTTCAAATTCTGGTCCTTAAATACATTATTTTTCACAAGGTTTAGAGAAAAGAAAATCAATCCCAATTTCTTTAACATAGATTTCTTATTTTTAAACTCCTAAGAAATATTGAATGATGTAGCATACATATCCAATGCTGCCAAAGTTTCAAGCATGACTTTTATTAAGTGTTGTAAGAAAAGATGGAGAATGTTTGTAACAATGAATATCGCTTTCATTTTATGGACTAGAATGCTTTTATTCACATTTACAGATTTCTAGATTGGATAAGTTATTTGGAGAAATGAATACGATTACTTCTTTAAAAATATCTTATGCTTATTTCATAGCTCTCTGCTCCCATGGAAAATTTTCTTGATTCTTAGCATAAACTATTAGTTCTAATATCAAACTGGACTCTTTATTCAAACATACCTTCCTATTCAGTGTCCAGAATTAAATATACAAGAATCAAAAACTATTTTTCTCTATCAATGTCTCATAATTGTCCTAAACAACTTAATAAAAACTAAATACACAATAAAAATATTTTATATGGGTTGTGTAGGAGCATAAAAAATAGTTAAGAACAAGAGAGTTTAATGTTAGAAATGATGTGAAAAATAATCACATGGGTGCATTGTCTTTTCATTTAAAAACATTGTTATGATATGAAAACCTTAAAACAAATCTTAGCAATATGCTCTGTGGACTAAATTGGTATGGATTTGTCACAAGGAAGCCCATTATTTTGGATAACTAAAATGCACTAATAAAAAACAGACTTATTCTTTAGCTAATTTTATGCAAGTTTGAGTCTGTTTTTTCAAGAGGAAATTTGTTCATATGTGGTGTTATTACATATACTCAGAATAAAAGCATCATGTAAAGTTGCAATCATAGTATGAATCTACCAAAAATTTTAATCTAACCACACATTCTTAGGGCCCATTTGTAATAAAGTATTAGAAAAGGTCAACAGTGGTGTAAAGAAAATAACTGATCCCTTTGAGTGTAGTCAATAAATAACTGTCAAATGATATTGTCATATTAAAGTTCTGTTAGTAAGTTTTCCCTGGAATTTTCTGTGTCAGGAAAAAAAACATATTAAAGTATATAGCATATTTTTATGCAACTTACTTTATTTCTATTTAAAAATAGAAAAACTTGAAAGCTAGATTTTTTCTTTTTTCTTTTCTTTTTCTTTTTTTTCTTTTTTCTTTTTTTTTGAGTCATGGATTCGTTCTCTAGATTTCCAGAGAAAAGAGTGAAACCTGGTTTTAGATCACTAACCCAAATAACTAAAAACTTCTACTGAATGTAGTTGTAAGCCCTACCTTTGAAAAAACTGTTTTCCTTTTATCACTAATTTTTGTGTTTCTGAATGAGACATCTATTTTTATTCCTTTCCATTAGTTTAAAAGGAAATAAAACAAATTAGAATTTTGGTTGCCAACAATGGGAAAAAGAAATTCAAATCCCTGGGATTAAAGATGTTGCATTACATTTAATGAATTTTTATTATAACCTATGAGCAGAATAGAAAGAAAAACAAGATTTATATGCACTACAGAAATAATTTATTGGATACTAATGATGCTGTATCATTTCATAATTTTTTTATTTATCTTCTAATTTTTTACAGACTGCATTTTGATTCATTGTACACAAATGGAGCATATCATTTCGTTGTTTCTATGGTTATACACAATGTAGATTCATACCATCTGTGTAATCATACATGTACATAGGGTAATGATGTCTGTCTCATTCCACAATTTTTATACCCCCCTCCCTCTCATTTCCTTCTACGTCGTAATCTAAAGTTTCCCCATTTCATAATTTTAGTTTAAATAGCAGCACAGAATTCTTTATCTCCTTTAGACAAAAAGAATATTTAGCCACCAGACATGGCCTATAATCAAATGCATTATAGAACAAAATTACTATATTGTGATAGTTATAGATGGTAGATAGATAGAATATTCTACAAACCTGGACTCGGCTTTTAACATTTTTATCAATGATATTAATATTAAATATATCTTAGTATGAAAAGTGAATTAAAAAAAAATGTTACTGACCCCAAATAAGCTTTCCCCACAATCCCACTGCTGTGTGATTTTCACTCACAACCACCATTGGGAAGGTGGAGCCTCCCGTATCCAGAAGTTATTGCCAATCTTCTCATTTGGTGTTGTACCACTGATTATCTTGATCATTGTCAGTTTTTCTCAGCAAATCCAAATCCCTGGCTTTACTTTCAATATTTAAGCCAGTAATTCTCAACATATGGTCCCAGACTTGCAGCATCTGCATAACCTGGCACTATGTGCTGAATTGTGTACCCTCAAAATTCGTATATTAAAGCCCTAACAACCTTAAATCAGTTGTTGCAGCAAAGTTCATAGAGTCTCATTTTCTTCTTAACAGCACTACCCATTTTTCTTTCCTTATACCTTGATAAATGTCCACATAAAATTAAAAATACATATTGTATATAAATATTATGCATTTCCCAAGTTGTTGATCTTTTGAAAATTTATGTCAGCTTTATTCATTCATTAACCAAGACATTCCCCTAATTGTTAATAGGGAATATAAGAAAAGCAAATAAACAAATAATGTCATTCAACATTCAAGGGCAAAGATTTACAAACACACACACACAAAGGAGAAAAACTGAGAATCATAACATAAACACTAATGGAACAACTGAGTTGTAGAGAATTAACTAATGCAAGTCTCTTTATATTTAGAAATTGACACAAGGAGACTTCATGTAGAGGATAGAGGTGATTCAACTTGCTCAGTAGTTACAACTTTTTATGTCACATAAAATGAGGAAGAAATAACAATCTTATAAAGGTTAAAAAGAAATATAAACTTGTGAGAGTAAAAATCAAAACAAAACAAACTGAGGACAAACTGAAAGAACTTTCAATGGCCAAAACTGCAACAATTTAAGCAATAAAATAAGAGAGTTATTGGATTATAATTTGAAGAATATTTCATGAGACCATGTGGAAATAAGTAAACAAAGAGCAATTGTGTTATTCAGCTATTATGATGTAGATGTAGTGTCCCCCAAAAGCTCACATGTAAAACAGTGCAAGGTTTGGAGGAGAAATGATTGTTTTATAGCTTTAACCTAATCAGTTAATTGATTCCTGATGGGATTAACTGAGTGGTACCTGGAGACAGGTGGGATATGGCTGGAGGAAGTAGTTCATTGGTGACATGACTATGGAGTATATATTCTGTATCTGGTGAGTAGAGTCTTTCTTTTCTTTCTGATCATCATGTGAGCTGCTTCCCTTTGCCATACTCTTCCACCTTGATGTTCTGCCTCACCTGGAGCCCTGAGAATGGATTTTGCTGTCTATGGATTGAGACCTCTGAAACTGTGAGTCCCCAAATAAACTCTTCTTCCCTAAAATTGTTCTGGTTAGATCTTTTAGTCACAGCAGCCAAAAAAAAAAAAGCTGACTAAAACATCAGCTTTTCTTCACTATGACCAAAACAGGGAAAAGCTTAGAGAAGGAAAAGTTTATTCTGACAAGGACAACTTAGAGAAGGAAAATCTTATTTTGGCTCAAATTTCAGAGTTTTAGTCCATGGTGGGTTTACTCTATTGTTTTGGGTCCAAATTGAGGCTGAACATTATGGCAGAAGGGTGTAGTGGAGAAATGCTGCTCCATTCATTCAAGCTAAGAAGAGGGGCTACAAAGAAGATGAGCCCTTCCAGGGCACACACCCTGTGACCCATCTCCTCCAGTTACCCTCCACCGGCCTACAATCTCCACCCAGTTATTCATTCTTTCAAACTTGGATAGACTGGTTAGGTTACAGCTCTCATAATCTAGCCATTTCACCTCCTGTTTTAATACAGGAGTTTTGGGGGGCACCATAGAGCCAAACCATAGCATTCCAACCCTGTGTCCCTAAAAGCTCACATTCATCTCCCAATGCAAACTGAATATAGTCTGCTTCTAAGTGTTCCCATAATCTTAACAGTCCCAGCATTTCCCAAAAGTCCACATCCAAAGTCTCATGAGAGACTCAAAGCAAACTCTTAGCTGTGAGCACCTATAAAATCAAGAGCAAATTACATGTATCCAATATACAATAGCACAGAGCAAAGAATCCTATTCCAAAAGCAAGGACTAGGAGAAAAGAAGGGAAGTGACCAAACAAGACTAAACCCAGCAGGGCAAAATTTCCTGTAGCTACACCTCTGGCATCTGAGGCACAAGATAGAAAGATGTTATCTCCAAAGAATTGGACAGTTCTGTCCCTTTGTTTTTGCAGGTTGCACATATGGCCTCTCTTTGAACCTGGATTCTATGAAGATTTCTTCAGCAGATAGCCCATGTTCCTGGCATCCCTTAATCCCTTGGGTATCCATTCCAATTTTAGCATCACTTCACAGATTCATGCATCACCCTCTCAGGGGCAACCCACAGGGATTTTGACCCTACTATATTTTGCATGACATCCCAGACCTTCTTTTGACATTTCAGTGAAAGTTTCCCTCGATCCCTACCTCTAGCATCTAGCATTCCTGAGGAAACAGCACTTTGTGGACAATGTCAAGGTCAACCTTTAACTCAAGCAATATCGGTCTGCCTTGAACCATGGTAGGCCAACACTTTTGTTCTGGGCCTAAGGTGAGGCAGAATATCGTAACAGAACAATGTTGCTCCATTTATGATGGTGAGGAAGCAGAAAAGGGAGACTAAGCAGCCACAAGGAAGGTGAATCTCTATAGGGAACAGCCACCTGCCTACATTTGCCACCCAATTAACCTATTTAGACTAGGATGCTAATTAGGTTACCGTTCTCATAATGTAATCATTTCACTTCCTGCATTAACACAGGAGATTTTGGGGGACACTTCATATCCAGATCATAACAACAACACACAAGTTTTCCATGCAGAATTTCTCAAAAAGGTGGAACGTAAGTTCCTACTCTTTAAGTGTAAGCTACATATAGAGATTTCTATAGAAAAAGTATAAATGAAAATGAAGAAAATAGTAATCTTATAACGATTGACAAACAATGACATAGCTTAACCCAGTCATCAAAATTATCATCAGCAGTGATATATCATTTTGATAGTATATGCCTGTGCCATGTTGTGAAGAGAATGGCATTTTACCATTGTGATATTCTTTAAAGAAAATATAACCCAGTTAATCATGAGAAAACATCAGAAATATACAGATATTCTATGAGAAAAACATATCAGTATGACTTAGAACCATCATGGTTATACAAAATAAGGTTTGAGAGAATATCAGAATCAAAAGAAACTGAGGAGACATAGGACTTAATACCACATGGTATCATGGATAGGGTTATGCTCCAAAAAAGATATTAGGTTAAAATAGAAGACAGTTTTTTCTAAAAAATAAGAAAGTTTGAGTACTTTATCAATACTGGTTCATTATTTTTAATAATATACTATGTTGATATAAGATGTTAATAATAAAGGAAATTAAATGTACATTTAGGAAACTATATGTACATATGTTCATGGGACCTCTGTACAGTCTATTCAATTTTTCCATATATCTAAAATTTTAATACAGAATTATAAAAGAGAAATATGAGCTTTCAGGAGAAAATTCTTTTGCAAATATAAAAGCATTGTAGAAAATGTAGAGTTATCATTGGAAGTGCTATTTAAAAAATTAAGAAAAAAATGCCATGATTTTGGAGATGAGAGTACTCCAAAGAGTTCTCCAGAGGTCATGGTTGGTGTATGGTCATAGGAAGAGTGGCCATTTAATGGCCAAGTGATGTTGATCAGGCAGCTTAATTTCTCTAATATATGGTATTATCTATAAGTATTATTCATGATTTGTTCTCTGACTAATTAAGATTACGTTTTTGAGAAAGCATTTGGGAATAGTAAAAAAACATGAAAAATTTAAGGTGATGATACTATTATGATTGCCTCATCATTCTTCTGATTTCTTCGAAATCCATCACTTTTCTCAAGCAGAAGTTCATTTAATTAGTCCCAGTGTCATTTAGACATCACCTGCTAAGTGGAACCTCATTAAAACCCATTACTGAAAGAAGATATTGAGTTCTTCATAACCCATTTCATACAGCCCCTTTGAACCATCTTGAACTTAGTAAAAACTCATTCAGCTCAACAGTTAGTCATGATGAAAATTATTGCTGCCTCTCAACCTGTTTCCACTTGCTTTCAAACTCAGGAAAGACTTAAAATCTATTCTGTTTTAATATCCCTTAATTTTTGATGCATGCATACATTGTCTTTCAGTAGGTCATAAATACCTAGACTGTGGGCATCACTTTCATTCTTCACCTAGCAAACTAGTACCTTTCCATTCACTGGTTAATCTCTTGACTAGTAAGGACAATAGTTTTTACCTACCTAGGTAAAGGGAGGATGTTATTCACACTTGAAAGAGCTGTTCATAAAAAAACAAGTTAATTCTATATCCTGTTTTCTTGATGATTCCAATGGAGGGGTATTTGTTGTGTTAATAATGAAGAGAAATAAAATTTATTCTGCATATCAACAAAATATATTTTCTATTTGCAGTTCATTTAAGCTATTTTTGTCTTAGAGTGACAACAATATCTACAATAAGTTTGGTAATATATTTTAAGAGAATTCTCGATTTTTTAATTCATTGCAGGATAGCTTTCCTTGACATTAACAACTTTAGGAAGATGTGGCTATCAATTTCAAACTTCAAATTGGTTACTGCATGGTCAAGAAGGGCAAATATATTTCACCAAATAAATACTGACATCACAATCACCCCTCCCTACTTACAGGAACCATGATAAGAGTTTGACCACTGAACACCACTCCATTGACCACAGATTTCATTCAAGAAATGGCCGCCCATGGTAAACCATTCTCTGGATCCCAACAATGAACAATCCTTCCTGTTTTGACATGTCTCAACTGTGTCTTTTGTAGCCAACTGAGGACTGCCAAATATAACTAACCACTAGTTTGAAATCCCTCTAAAGTCATTTCCAAAATCCCACTTTAACAGAACAGCTGCTACGATCAGACAATGATCCATATTTCCTTTTTACTTATCAAATGCACTCTTTTCTAATATCTCTGAACCCCTCTAATAGATGGATTCCTTTGTCATACTTTCTGAATAAGTAGTATTTGTTACTTTTAAATTGAACTTATTTTTTTGTCTTTGATAACAAATATACAAGGAAATACTAAGTGTGTTACATTATATTTTATTATTTTAAGTAATTCAAGTTAACCTTAATACAGATGACTGAGAAATTGTAAATATTTCTAGAAAAGATTCTAACAACCCTTTGGGTAGGGAGCATCTTGTTTACTTTCATTGATGTGCATTCAGTGTGTCTATTTCATATTGGATGAAGACTAAATTCATGGTTCTCTGATCATTTGCAACACAAGCAAAATATCATGATGACATTTTCCATACACTATATCCTGATGTGCCTGAGAGTAATCACTGGAGCATTTTCAGTGTTTTGATGAGCCTTATAAGAAAGAGCCTCAGATAGCAGTTTTTCTTTTTGTCTGGATGTAGGTTTCCAGGCTAAACCTTTAATTTTGTAGCAATTGAAAGGTTAACACCTTCTGTTGAACAACAAAAGAACTACATTGTGGTAATAAGGATCCTTTGCACCTCCAGTGGGTAATGTCGAAATATAAAGAGCTCGACATGTCAGTTACCTGGTGTAGAAGTTAATATGAAACAGTTTTACACACATTTATTCTCTTTGTTTTCTCTAGATTTTCAATTGTATCCCAAATAACAAACTGTTAACCTTCCAAGCCCTAATCTATAATTCGTATTCTGGACAACGGCTGATTTACTTGACTGAAAATTTTGTTGATGGAAGGAACAAAGGATCAAGCATTTAATGGATACACACAAAAAAAGGCTCAACTCCAAGAATTTATATCTATCTTACATTAGAAGAACTTATGATAAGTTTATAGCAATAAAATGTCAAGATGTTAATAGGAATTGGCAGGTTTCCATGTGATTAGATGACAGAATTACAGCCCAAAATGTCACCTTTTTGTTGGAAATGTGAAAAACACACTGAACAGATGCATCCAGACAGATAACCATTGTAAAAACATCTGTCTAAAACTCTAAGCGTAAATTATTCTTTATAAAGTCATCAGTTACTTATCGCTCCACAATAAATCTTAGTCCACATTGAAAATACAACATCATAACAGATTGAGCATGGAAACAGGCTTCCCATGTGCTTTTAACGGTGCTTCCAGTTTTGTTTAAACTGAAGCTAGCAAGACATACAATATAGATCCCCCTTTATGTACCTCTCTTATAGAGACAAAACTTTAAGGTATGACCCTATTGATTTAAAGCAAGGAGACAAATTGATCATCCTCAGTGACTCAACGATTTGACCTTTGTCTTCACTGCTTTCATTGTCTGTGTACCCAGCATTTATTGATTTTAATGCAATGTGTTATGGCTTAACAACATTGTAAGCTCCATGAAGTCAGAAACCATGTTTTACAAACCATCATATCATATAACCTCTACCAGATAATTTATCACCTAAGGATTTTTTTAATTAATAATCTGAAAAATAATTGCATGAAGACAAATAGATAAATGTAATTTTGCTTGACATTGTAGCACACAGATGTTCTTACTTATATGTCTACTTACGATGTTCCCTACTATTCATTTATTTGGCTATCCATTCTAGGATGTTAGTTTCTAAAGACAATACTTCACTTTTGAGTACATTCATGTTCACTAGATTTCTAGCCATTTGGTCTATCTAAAAAGAAAGAGTCAACATGCTTATTATCTTGTTATGATGTGCATACAATAAAAAACAAAATTTTTCCTTCTATTTTAATGAATAATTGTGAATTCTTGTGGACACAATCTGTTTGACCAACTCCTTGAGGTTAACGAAGCCATCAAAAGAGGCATAGTTAGGACCCAGAATCCTCCAAGGCCATGTCTTATGATTAGCACAAACCAGTTTGCTGCTGATATTGTCAAGAGTGCTCTACCCTTCAACTCAATTTCTCGCTTCATTGCTTTGAACCCCTATGGGACAGCAGCAGTTTAAAGGATGTCAACAAGAATACTCTTGTTCTCTCAGGAATTCAGTACAAGAGGATAAACAGTTACACAGCTGGCCAAACTAATAGGTATGGAAGTGTGTGACTTAAGTGTTTAATAAATGCACAAGCATTTTACAAGACCCAAAGGACCATCCTTGGAATTGTTAAATTTGACTGATATATGTGGAATTTACTCACAGAAATTTCTGTTTAAAAACAGAGTTATAGGTTTTATATTAGATTTTACAAACATCATGTTGAGTTCATTAGTAACTGAGATAAAGGTCATATTTTGTCAAATATTTCTGTGAAAAGCAAAAATAATTCAAAAGGAAAATTCAGAGATGAAACTCTAATTCCATTTTTCTGTTTTGTGCATTTGCTATGAAAATGGGTTATGAGGAGTTTAGGACCCATAAAAAATACAATCAGAGTTACTTTATATTAGGTAGAGAGGAGTGAAGGGAGGGGAAGGGGTATGAGGGAAGGAATGGTAGTAGAGTGAAGCAGACATTTTTACCTCATGTACATGTATGATTACATGATCCATGTGATCCTGCAATATGTATA
Organism: Sciurus carolinensis; assembly: GCF_902686445.1. Classification (NCBI taxonomy): domain Eukaryota; kingdom Metazoa; phylum Chordata; class Mammalia; order Rodentia; family Sciuridae; genus Sciurus; species Sciurus carolinensis. The sequence goes on along the minus strand of NC_062221.1, from coordinate 102,699,212 downwards.
ATCAGAAAAATGAGAGGTCACACTCTATTTATGTATGACATAACAAAATGTGTAAATGCATTCTACTGTCATTTACAACTAGTTAGAACAACTAAAATTAAAAATTAAAAATATGTAATCATAAAACTTTACATGTACCTCTGTACCTCTTAATAGTTGTGTGACTCCTTAGTACTGCCCCTTTTAAGACTTTTCATCCTTTAAAAATAATTTTAGAAAAGCAATCAACCCAATGGAAGTTTGTGGAACACTAAGTTGTTTTTACTCAAGAATGACATTAACTACAATTTACTTAGCACAGTATTCTGTTATAATGTCCACTCATTGAGTGGATGCGATTTTAATATTACATAAATTTTTCCTTGAACCTGTAAGAGTAAAAAGATGTACCCCATTTGTGTACAATGAACCAAAATGCAGTCTATAAAAATAAAAAATAATCAAAACAATTGAATATGTATAGTATATAATAAATATTGATATGATAAAAAAATAATATGCAAAAAAAAGAAAATGAGCATACTTGAATTATCATTAGTATAACCTGTAGACATTGGTCATTTGTGTGTGCAAAGATTTGGACTTGGAACTGACTTCCTGGCTTCTATACCCCTACACAGGTCTTTCACATAGAGTTCATGATTCTATCTGCAACCAATATTATTCACTTATTTCTCTTACTAGTAACTACAATAAAACTTCTGAAAGTGTAAGATATAAGACATTATGAAAACAGGATAAAGTATTAAAGTCACTTAGGAAAATCTGTCTTAGAGTACAAAATTGAAATGAGAAAATGAACAATTTTACTGCTCCCCCTAAAACTGCTGAAACTCACTTTAGTTTAATAAAATAAGAATAGTTCATCTAAAAATATTAACAAGAATTTATTTTATCAATTCAGAGGAACAAATGATTTCCTGACCTACAGCTGGTGAATATTATATGAACAGCATTTAATACTAATTAAACCCACTGGCAGCAACAGATTCCTTTTCTCTGGAAACATTGCTAAAGCCTATTTAAAGTATTGGAACATTTTATGAGGTCAGGAGGAATTACACTGTGTATTTTTAGTTTCCTCGCTGCACATATGCTATTACCATTACTGATAAAAATCACATAGGCTATGCCTAAGTATTTAAAGCAACCCATTTGACTTTTGTTTATTATTATGCTGGAAAAAAAATATCCTTTCTTTCTTACACTGGAGTTCACTCTTCATTCTTAAAAGAGTTTTGAGTTCAGGTAAATCCTGAAATGGGAAAATTGCCTAGGACCAGACTGCAGGAAGATTTCTGATAAATTTGGAGTTTTTCTCTCCCTCTTTCTATTTGCTTTCTGGTAACCCTGTCAATAATTAGTCATAAGTTTTCTTAAATAATCCTTTGGCTTCAATTCCAAACCCAGTCCTAATTTCCTAGGACATGTTTCTTTTCTTTTTTTTTTTTTTTTTTAATATTTTTTTTTTTAGTTGTAGATGGACACAATACCTTTATTTTATTTATTTATGTGCTGCTGAAGATCAAACCCAGTGCCTCTCACGTGCTAGGCAAGCACTCTACCACTGAGCCACAACCCCAGGACACACTTATTTTCTAAAAGGAATATTCCTTTCTTCTGTTCACTACCCATGACCCCCATTAAGATACTAATGTTCTCAAATTTTGGTTGGTGAACAGAAAAAGAATAATGAAATTTTATAAGGCAAATGAATAATCTTTTCTTACATATCTGCAATCTCATGTTCATTACAGTACTATTCACAATAGCTGAGAAATGGAAATAACCTAGTGTCCATCAACTGATAAATAAATAAAGAAAACATGGTATGTGTACAAAACAGAATACTAATGAACTGTACAACAGGATGAAATCCTGTCATTTACAACAGCATGAATGGAACCTGAGATCATTATATTAAGTGAAATAAAACAGGCATAGAAAAACAAGTACCGCAAGATTTCACTTACTATGGAATCTAAAAATGTTGATATCATAGAAGTTGAGAGGAGAATGGTGGTTACCAGGGAATTGTGAGTAGGAAGGCATAGGGAAAAGTTGAACAATAGAACAAAAGAAGTTTTGGAATGCTGTTGCATAGTGGGGCAACAATAGATAATAATACGCTGTGCATTTCAAAAAACTGGAATAAAGGACTTTGAAAGTTTTCATCACAAAGGAATGGTAAATGAAGAGATATTTATGTTAAACCTAATTTAAAGATTTTATAGTATGTATACATATGAAAGCATCACATAGTACCACTTTAATATGTACAATTTTTGTTTTTGCATATCAATTAAAAATAAATATAAATTTTAAAAAAATCTCTGACTTTTTTTAAGAAATAGCATTTTTTTGCACAAATGATTTCTCATAAGTATGGGTAGTAATTCTTTTGACAGGGAACTGAGCTAAATTAATTTTAACATCATTTGCTCATCAATATACTAGAAAAATAAATCAAAATTTATTTTAGTTCATGAAAATGTATTTAGAGAAAACATCAGATAAATCTTATTCCAATAGGTATCAATTACAATACTTAAACAACTACACAGTTGTTATCTCCTAAAATCATGTCCATTTGGCGTTTTGGAATGAACAGTGCAATATGAAATGAAATGTTGCCAAGTCCTAAACCAAAACAATGAAAATAACAAAAGCCTAGTAAAAATGTCCCCATAAGAACATGAGCCATTCTGGTCTTGACTACTAAGGCATTATTTTATCTAAGCTAAGTTTTATTCCAACTATAAGATCTTATTTTAAAATGTTTATATGCCCCTCAAAATGTTAATACAGCACACCTATCATATTGGTCTCAATGCTATACTTGAAGTATGCTGAGGAGTCTTGTTTGATTTAATATTTTTTTTTTATTTTATTTTATTTTTTTTATTTATTTTTTTTTTTTACGTTTACATAGGGTAATGATGTTTATTATATTTTTCCCCTCCCCCCCACCCCTCCCACCCCTCCCACCCCTCCCACCCCTCTTTTCCCTCTACACAGTCCTTCTTTCCTTCATTCTTACTGCTCTCCTTAGCCTAACTCTAAACCTAACCCTAAACCTAATGCTAGCCCGTCCCACCCCCCATTATATGTCCTCATCCGCTTATCAGCGAGATCATTCGTCCTTTAGTTTTTTGAGATTGGCTTATCTCACTTAGCATGATATTCTCCAATTTCGACCATTTGCCTACAAATGCCATAATTTTATCATTCTTCATTGCGGAGTAATATTCCATTGTATAAATATGCCACAGTTTCTTTATCCATTCATCAACTGAAGGGCATCTAGGTTGGTTCCACAATCTGGCTATGGTGAATTTAGTTGGTTCTCACAGCCAAAGCCTTTCATACCAAGGAAACATAATACACGAGATCAGGTAGAAAAGAAAAAATAAACAGTGTTGTTCATAAGTTCATTACTTAACTTCGACACTACATATATAGAAGAATAATAAAATTTTATATTAACAAATTTCCCACAAATTGGTAACACCATACATTATTGTTTTTTAGACAATATGAAATAGATAACATTTGTTGTGAATTTTATAACCAGATCACTGTATCTCATATTAAATCAAACTTGAATTAATTTGTTTTTATATTTTCAAATTCTCTCATCCCCTCCCATCCATACTGGTCTGAGAGGCAATATATAAACACACTTGAATTAGTATGTAGAAATTAAATTTAGAGTCATAATTAGTTTTTAATGTTTATTAAATATTAGAGTTAAAAGTAGTTTCCCATAGATATTTGTAAACATTTACTTTATTATTAGCTTCCAGTTATTTTTTGCAACATTTAAATGTCTAATTGAATTATTTAAAATGTAAAAAGTAGCCTAGTCATATAAAAAAGAATATAGTAATAAATGATGATTATTATTTTAATACATCTTGATGTTAGTTCAAGTTTTGTCTTTTTTTTAATGACTTCTTTTAGTTCACATTTATCACAGTAAGTTTTTATTTCTTCTACAACTCTGAAAGATAGCTTTACTGGATATTTTAATCGTGGCTTGAAATTATTTTCTTTCAGAGATTGTAATATCTCATTTCAAGCATACTTGATTTGGGGGTCTGAGTAGATAAGTCAGAAGTGAGTCTTATTGATTTACCTCAATATGTGGCCTGACACTTTTTTTTTTCAACTTTTAATATTCTTTTCTTATTTTCTGTTAGATGTTTGGATTATGTATCTGAAAGAGGTTCCTTTTTTTTTAATTTTAAAAAGTTTATTCCTGAAAATCCATGATACAGGAGTTATTCACTTATAACTCTGTAAGTCATGACTTAGTTCAAAACACATTGAAAATTAGTACTAAAGGCAAGTGTATAGAGAAAGTAAAAGAGATTCCATTGAAATGCAAAAATCACTAGCTGTTTTATTTATAACAAAGAGTTGGTGGGTAAGTAGGGCCCATGTTTTAATTTGGAAGGGAATAGTGGAGGTTATAAACACAAATAGTGGTTACTTATTGAATTATGTTCAATGCATTATTTTTTTAAATTTTAAAAATTTGTTCTAATTTATTGTACATGACTGTAGGATGCATTTTCAGTGCATTATTTTAAAAAGTGGGCAACAAGTAAAGTTGCTAGGAAAGTAAGTACTGATGTTAGGTAGAACATACTTTGTGGCATGTGGTGATGGTCAATTATTAAAACTTTTTACAGTGCTAAACTGCATGATTTGCAGCCCACACCTTAACTTTGGCCCTGTGAGATCATTTTTTTAACTAATTAATTATTTATTGATTTTTTACAGAATACATTTTGATTCATTGTACACAAATGGGGTACATAATTTTGTTTCTGTAGTTGTACACGATATAGATTCATACCATTCATGTAATCATACATGTACGTAGGGTATTGATGTCTGTCTCATTGCACCATTTTTCACATGCCCCCTCTCTCTCATTTCCTTCTACATAATCTAAAGTTCCTCCATTCTTCTCTCACTGCTCAACCTCCCAATCCCATTATATATCATCTTACACTTATCAGGGAAAACATTCGGTCTTTGGTTTTTGGGGACTGTCTTATTTCACTTAGCATGATATTCTTCAATTCCATTCATTTATTTGCAAATGACATATTATTATTATTCTTTGTGGCTGAATAATATTCCATCGTGTATATATACCACTGTTTCTTTATCCATTTATCTGTTGAAGGATATCTAAGTTGGTTCCACAATCTAGCTATTGTGAACTGAGCTGCTATAAACATTGATGTGGTTGCTTTACTGTAGTATGCTACCTTCAAGTCCTTTGGGTATAAATTGGGGAGTGGGATAACTGGGCCAAAAGGTGGGTCCATTCCAAGTTTCCTGAGGATTCTCCACACTGCTTTCCAGAGTGGCTGCACCAATTTGAAACTCCACCAGCAATGTAAAAGTGTGCCTTTTTCCCCACATCCATGCCAATACCTATTATTGGTTGTTTTCTTGATAAAAGTCTTTCTAATTGGAGTAAGATGAAATCTTAGACTTATTTTAATTTGCATTTCTCTAATTTCTAGAGATGTTGAACATTTTTTCATATATTTATTATATATTTATTAGTCACCTGTATGTCTTCTTCTGTAAAGTTTCTGTCCAGTTTCTTGGCCCATTTATTGACTGGGTTCTTTGTATTTTTGTTGTAAAGTTTTGTAATTTATAAATTTTGGAGATAAGTGCTCTATCTGAAGTGCGTGTGGAAAAGATTTTCTCCCACTCTGTAGGCTCTCTCTTCACATTTTTGATTGTATCCTTTACTGAGAAAAAGCTTTTTAGTTTGAGTGCATCCCATTCATTGATTCTTGCTTTGCATATTATTTAGTCTCCAGGTGTAGGAGTTTTTGTTTGTTATTTTATTGTTGATTTCTAATTGCATTCCACTATGGTCTGATAGGATACAAGACAGTATCTCTATTTTTTTGTATTTACTAATGGCTTCTTTGTGGCATAGAATATGGTCGATTTTGGAAAAGGCTTCATGAGCTGCTACGAAGAAAGTGTATTTGCTCGTTGACGGATGAAATACTCTGTAAATGTCCATTAAGTCTATATCATTATATTATTTAGTTCTATAGTGTCTTTGTTCAGTTTTTGTTTGGAGGATCTATCCAGTGGTGACAGCAGTGTGTTAAAGTCCCCCACTATTATTGTGTTTTGATCTATTTAATTCTTAAAATTGAGAAGGGTTTGTTTGATGTACATAGATACTCCATTGTTTGGGGCATAAATGTTCACAATTGTTAGGTCTTGTTGAGATATAATTCCCTTAAGCAATAAGAAATGTCCTTCTTTATCCCTTCTGAATAACTTAGATTTGAAGTTCACTTTATCTGATATGAGAATGGAGCACCCTGCTTTTTCACTGAGTCCACGTGCATGGTATGTTTTTCCAGCATCCTTTCAACTTTAGTCTGTGGATGTCTTTTTCTATGAGATGAGTCTTTTGAAGGCAGCGTATTGTTGGGTCTTTCTTTTTAATCCAATCTGCCAGTCTATATCTTTTGATTGTTGAGTTTAGGCCCTTAACATTCAGGGTTATTATTGTGATATGATTTGTATTCCTGGTCATTTTGGCTTATTTTTGGTTTTTAACTTGACTTGGTTTCTCCTTTGATTGACTTTTCCTTTAAAGTAGTTCCTCCTTTTGATGACTTGTATTATTATTTTTCCCTTCCTCCTCATGAAATATTTTGCTGAGAATATTCTGTAGTGCAGTCTTTCTATTTGTAAATTCTTTTAATTTTTGTTTATCATGGAAATATTTTATTTCATCATCAAATCTGAAGTTTAGTTTTGCTGGGTATAGGATTCTTGGTTGGCATCCATGTTCTTTCAGAGCTTGAAATGTATTGTTCCAGGCCCTTCTTGCTTTTAGGGTGTGGGCTGAGAAATCTGCTGATATCCGTATTGGTTTCCACTTATAAGTAATCTGACACTTTTCTCTCACAGTCTTTAAAATTCTATCTTTATCTCATATGTGAGGTATTTTCATTATATGTGACTTGATGTGGATCTGTTTTAATTTGGTGCACCTGGTATTCTGTAAGTCTCTTGTACTTGATTTTCCATTTCATTTTTTCAGGTTTGGGAGATTTTCTGATATTATTTTATTGAACAGGTTGTTCATTCCTTTAGTTTGTATCTCTGCCTTCCTCAATCCCAATAATTCTTAAATTTGATCTTTTCATGATATCTCACAATTCTTGGAGTTTCTGTTCATGATTTCAGAACATTTTCTTAGTTTGTTCGACTTTATTTTCAAGGTTAAATATTTTGTCTTGTCTGACATTTTGGCTTCCACAAGATCTATTCTGTTGGTGATGCTTTCTATTGAGTTTTTTTATTTGGTTTATTGTTTCTTTCATTTCAAGTATTTCTGTTTGGTTTTTTTTTTTTTTTTCAGAATCTCTATCTCTTTATTGAAGTGTTCTTTTGCTTCCTGCATTTGCTCTTTTAACTGTTTATTAGAATGATCATGCATTGCCTGCATTTGCTCTCTTATATTGTCTTTTGCTTCATGGATCATTTTAATTATGCAGATTCTAAACTCTTTTTCTGTCATTTCTACTGACATGCTGTCATTAGATTCTATCAAAATAGCATCTTGGTTTGTTAGGGATAATTTCTTCCCCTGTTTTTTCATATTGTTTCCCTATATTCCCCTCTTTCAGTGAAGATCTGAGGTACTGAGGTTTCCCCACTGCAGAATTATTGTGACCCTGCAGTTTTCTAGTACCTCTCCTTTGAAGGGGCGATCAATATTAGTAGCACCCAATACAAAGAAAATTTAACCTTGAACCAGAGAGCCCCTATAAAGACTTTAACATTATTGTAATAAACAGGATGAGTTTGATTATTATTTACAGAATTTCTAGTGGTGAATGAAGAGGATGGGGAAGGGTGTGGGATCTAAGTGAGTAAATAGAGGTACCTGTCAAAGAGCCTCCAGTCTCCTGTAGGCGGCTCAGGAAGGGAGCTACCCTTCAAATGATGTTGGCCACACCCTCGGGAATAATTCAAAATGCCTGCACCAGCCTACAAAGAAGTTGGGGAGTCCCAGCGATGGCTCAGTCAAGTCAGGGGGCAGGCAGGCTTGGCATCTGGCATCCTTCTGCAGTGGGGGAGGGGAGCTCAAGTTTTGTCTTTAAAATAGTGTTGATAGAATTTCTCAGAACAATTCAAGATTTTATATGTTTTGGGTGACTATCATATACTATATTAGTTATCAAACCAGTCAATTATTACATCCTATATTCAGTCTCTTTTGAGACTTTCATGGGATGATTGGTCATATGTAATGCAAGTAGTCTTCAAACATTACAAAGTAGAAACTAGAAGCTGTAAGCTGAATTCTCCTAAAATTGTGTCATTCATACATAAAAGATCATGTGTTATTTGGTGAAATAACTTAGATTGAACTCCAGTTCAGAACCTTTTGCCTTTGTATTTTCTGCTACCAAATGAGAAAAATGATGCATAAGTAACTCCTCTAGTATTGTTAAAAAGATAATATTTCAAAAGATTTAGTGAAGTACTTAACAAATAAAAATTAGCAACAATGGTATCCCCCAAGAAATAGTGTATAAAGGAAGTCACTATCAGTCAGTCTCCAGCATAATCAGCTGGGGACAAGCAATGTTTCAAGAGTTTGGGAGAAAGTGAAGAGCCATAGACAAAACCTACCATTAAGAAATACACACAGGCTGGGGTAAGTTGTAGCTCAGTAGTACAGTAGTTGCCTCCCATGCACAAGATACTAAGTTCAATCCCCAGCACTAGAAATGGAAAAAAGAATAAAGAAAAGAGTTTATATCAATAAGAAAAGTGCCAATGATACAGAACAAAAGAGATGATATTTAGTTAATAATGAATTCTATAAGTTAAATTAAATAGTAGTTTGACTTTGTATTTTGGTTTTGATAGCCTACCTTTAGTATATCTCCTGGATTCCGAATATTGGATTTGAGACATCTTGGATTTTGTCTTGCTTGTGCCCTGTGTTTTGTATTTGAAAATTTAAATACCTTTGGACTAATTGTGCGCTGATCACCAAATTTAATACCAGCCACGTTTTAATAAATATCTAGTATGATTAAAATATTGACAATAAAGATGCTCCTTGGAGATAACTTTAAGGATTTTTTTGGAGAAACAGTTGCAGTCAGGATTATCTTTGACCTGAGAATACTGGAAGATTATTTTCGTCCCTGATTCACCCCTTCACCTTTTGTTTATTACAAGTTGAAAGGTCTCCTAGTAATAGAATGCCTGAAAGAAAAGTGAGAGCCAGATACAGACATTTGGTATAATTTGTCAGTGCCTGAGGAAACAGAGACTGAGAAATCCACCAAGAAAAATATGATTGAAGTTGGCCGGAAATGAGACCACCTGTCTCCTGGAAAGACCCAAGGCTGTTTCCACACCTAGAAAATATGTGCTAGACACCTAATCAGTTATCTTGGATAATGCATGCAAAATAAATGAATAAATGAAAGGAAACAAACCTCTTTATTGTGACTTTGTAAGTAGTTTAACAACCCACTTGGGAAATAGGCACACACAAAGGTCAAGTGGAATCAGTTACACCTTATCTTTGAAATGTGACTTTATAATACATACACAATAAGTTATAAATGAAGTTAAATATGATCATTGCTAAGATTTTTAGTATTACCTAAAAAAATCTAATCATATTTTTTTCCATTTCTTTATGTAAAATAACTTTTTGGTGATAGGCCAAAATAAGCAGCAGCATTTTCTTCAAATTTCTCATATTATTAAATTCATTTTTCTCCTCCCACACAGCTTTTATTGGCCATTAAATTCTTATTAGTAAAGAAACTTCCCTGTTATGATTTTCAGCAACTAATATCAAGAAAACATTTATCTGTCTAAAATTTTGCCATTCCTCGAGTGTGCTATCAAAAGTCATTTTGCAGGCTCAGGCCTCCACTTAACAAAAGAGTTGAACCATAATAAATTTTATTTTGTGATTACAATGCAACAGAAGTTCAATACAAAGAAAATTTGAGGCTCATAAAAGTCAAATCTGTAGTGAGAGGACGAAGACAGTCTTGTAAATTGCTCCACACAAAATATGTGGAGTCGGAGCCCTTGGACAGTTCTTTAATTCTTACTTTTCAAAAAGATAACACCTGTGTCTGTCAATTTCATTAGCAAATAGAAACTTTTAATAGTAGAGTTTGAGGGTTGTTTTTTTTTTTACTGAATCTAAAAATCCACTGTTGAAATGAATGTTTTTTTGCCTCCACATTTTCTCCTTCATAAATGATCTTAAAGACAGGATTTTATTTTTATTTCATATTATCATGCCATGATACAGAGACTTTAAAATAAATAAAAGTCTTATTCTTTCTGAAAAATGAGCAAACATAACTCTACTAGAACTCAAAGCTTAGTAATGTGTAATTAAATTGGGTACTAATTAGAAAACATTCTTATTCTCAGTCTCTGATTGTTGTGCCTATCTCTGCATTAACAAAGAAATATCCAAAAGAATAAATCATTCTTCAAAAAGCACAAAATGGCAATCTTTTCTAACTAAATTTTGTATTTGTGTTCATTTGAGAAACTCATTGTTAGGCCCTAATCATTATCTGGTGTGAAGCTATATTTTCATGTAAAATTTTTATTTAGCACCAGAGGCATATACCTTACTTATAGTAGGTTTGTAAGTTGGAATATCTATTAAACTAGCATGCCAAGGAAGTTTGTTCTTTCTGTATAGATTCTTAAACAAATCTTTGGCAAAATGCTCAGGTTAATATACTTCATTCAAAATTATCATTTTTCTACCACCAAGAATGTATCTATGTTTTTAACTACCTACAAAATATATCACAATTTATCCCAAAGGGGAAGGTCAGAGAATGTGAAAGCTCTTAAACACTAATGAGAAAACGGTAATGCAGAGAAAACTAAAAAATACCTATGCATTACTCTATCAGAGTTGTGAAACACAGGGACAATGTAGATAGTTTGAGTTAACTCATATACTTTTCAAAGAACAATAGAGAATTTGTATTTCAGGATGTTACATTAAATTATACTGATGGGGGAATGTGATGTCAATTAAAATAAGTAAGAGGATGTCTGAGCAAATATCTAGTCCAACATGCTCACCTGAAAGATAAAAATACTGAGGTCAACAGCAACAACAAAAATATATCTCATCATCACCTGAAAAACAGTTGCCATTCGTTGATTAATGTTGAATTAAAATTATGTTTTTTCCTTGCCCCGCCAAAAAATTGCTTTGCTAAGAAGTGTAACATTTGACCCATGACAGTCCCCCCCACAATGAATGGTCTACAGACCATGTACAATAATGCACAAGATAAGTATTTTTATCATTGCTTGTCCAAAAGTTCAAAATTCTCAATAAATTTCCTTGATTTTAAACATTTTAAAAGAGTATGTGGGATTGATAAGCAGGATTTAATAACAGTCACAACATTATTGAAATGACCAAACACTTAAATCAAATAGATCTTCCACCACGAAAAAAATTTGGGAACTAAAATCTGACAGAATCCACTAACTGAGAACATTGTAATAATTTACTAATTATTAGACTGTAAAAGACTTCCAGATGGCACAGACAAATGCATTTCATTATAGTCCATTATTCTTACTTGTACTTAAAATTTCTAACATTTTAGGTCAATTCTGAAATTTATATAGCTGTGAATTATGGTTTTGGCCCTATCGAAATACAGTTTGAACAGAAGTGCACATTTAAAAATCTACTTATTCAACAAACACATAATTTCTAAGAATTTTGTGCTTACAAAAATTGAAGAAGTTATAAAATTGTAAGCCAGAATATTACTGAAATTTTTACTATCCTTGCACAAGTTACTTATTTAAAAAGCATGTCATATTTAGTAAATAATGACTGAACATCAGATTCATTTTAAAAAACCAAAATCATACTTACAAAAATATAAAACAATAGTCTAAAAGGCAAAGGAATCTATTTAAATTTCTTTTTTCTCAGCAGACAAATGTGGTGTTTTTTCCTTGATAACACCTATGCTATATCAATAGCTATTGTTAATCATACTCCAAAAGGAGTCTTTTCTAAAGAGTGGTAGATTTTTGAGGGATCACAATCTGTTACATATATTTTAAAAGAGGTTTTAGTCATGTCGTAATCCATTTTCTATTCCTATAACAGAACTCTACAGACCCAGTGTTGTAGAAACAACTTAGGTTCATTTGTGTCAGTTTTGGAGTCTGGGATGTCCATGATTGAAGGGCCACATTGGTGAGGACCTCCTTCCTGGGTATCATCATAGTACAAGTGTCAGCAAGCATGTGTAAAACGCAGAAAGAAATCAGGCCGAACTCTTCCCTTTATCAGAAATCCCTTCCCACAATAACTAAGGCACAGCCCTAATAATAGCATTAAGCCCATTGAAAGGGCAGATCCTGCTTGGTCTATTCACCATATGAAGTTCCTACCTCTTAATACTGTCACAATGGGAATTAAGATTCCAACCCATGCATTTTGAGGGGCACATTCAAACCATGCAAACTATGCAAATAATATTTAGGGTATTCTCTTGTCACATCTGAGTCTACCCTCAATAGTGAGCACTGCTACAGGTGGAGTCCTGTAGAAAAGTACAAGTGAGAATGAGTCATCAGAAGCATCTGTACATTCTTTCTTTCCCACCTGCCTTTTGATATTGCCTAACATTACCCTGACTCCTATATTCAATGTTTAAGACATAAACTCAAAAGTCATCTAAAACAAGGCAGTTCATATGGTCTAAGGTGTGGTATACACTTTGATACCATTAAAATCATTAGGTAAATGTAAAAAGACAACAAGAAGTCCTTGAAAGGATATAGGGAACTGCCACACTATGCCAGTGGAAATGTAAATGACACAGTACTTTGGAAGATACAGTCTAGAAACTTCACAAAATGATAAACACATGGTGAGAATATGAGGAAAATGGTACTCTCATACACTGTTGGATAGGACTGCAGAGTAGTACAACCACTCTGAATGGCAATATTGAGATTCTTCAAAAAACTAGGAATGGAACCACCATATGCTCCAGCTATCCCAATCCTTAGTTTATCCAAGAGATCTAAAATTGCAGTTGATTGAGTTGCAGCCACATCAATGTTTATAGCAACACTATTCACAATAGGCAAGTTATGGAACCGTCCAGGTGCTCTACAACAGATGAATGGATAAAAAAAAAAATGCGATATATATATATATATATATATATATATATATTCATACACACACACACACACACACACACACACACACAATGGAGTATTACTCAGCCATAAGCCATGAAGAAGAATGAAATAAATTATGGCATTTTCTGGTAAATGTATGGAACTATGACTATCATGCTAAGTGAAGTAAGCCAGACTCAAAAGTCAAAGGTCAAATATTTTCTCTGATATGCAGAAGCTAGTCCAAACTAAGGGTAAAAAAACAGAGAGGTGGGGGAGACAGAAAGGGGAGGGGAAGATTCCATCAAAATAGAAGAAATATCACTAGACTAGATGAAGGGGATTGAGGGGCAAGGAGAAGGGACAGGAAAAGGGAAGAACAATGGAATGAATCTGACCTAACTTTCCTTTGTACATATATGAATGTGCCACAGAGAATCTCAACATCATGCATATCCATAAGGCACTAATTTTTAAAAATTAAAAAAAAAATTAATAACAGAGATTAGAAGACTAGAAAGAAGGGAACTGGGGAAGGGAGGTGGAAATGGGAAGGGAAAGTACTAGGGACTAAATTAGAGCAAATTATATTCCATGCATTTTATAATTATGTCAAAATGAATCTTAATGTTATTGTTATGATTTAGATGTAAGGTCACCTAAAAGCTCACATGTGAGACAATGCATGAATGATTGAAGGAGAAATGATTGGGTTGTAAGAGTCTTACCCAATCAGTGAATTAATCCCCTGATAGGGATACAGAGTGATAACAGTAGGGCATGGCTTGATATGGGAATTGGGTGTGGCTTTGGTATATATTTGTATCTGGTGAGTGGACTTTCTCTGCTTCCTGATCAACATGTGAGCTAGTTCCCTCTGCCACACTCATCTGCCATGACATCCTGCTTCACCTCAAGCCTCCAGGAATGAAGCCTGCTGTCTATGGATTGAGACCTCTGAAACCATGAACTTTATAAAATCTTCCTTCTCTACAGTTGTTCTGGTCAGATCTTTTAGTCATATCAGCATAAAAGTTAACTAAAACTGAAATTGGCATGGAAAAGTGGAGTTTTTGCTGTGAATAACCTGACCATGTGAATCAGAAGCTTTTTGAGCTTTTAGGAATTGGTGGGAGGAATTGTGAGATGCTTAGCAATGTCAGCCAGAAATGCTTTAGATTGTTGTAAGTGGAGATTAATGACAGATTCTGGTGGGAGCTCAGCAGACCAGAATATCAATAGCAATGTAGACAGTGAAGACAGGGCCCCAGAGAGTTTAGAAAAGGAGGATTCTATTAGAATTTGGAGTTAAGGTCATTTATATTATGTTCTGACTGAGAAGTTGTCAGCATTTTGCCCATGTCCTTAGACTTTCTGTGAGGTTGGTTTTAAAAGTGATGGACTTCTTAATCTAGTGAAAGAAATGTCTAGGCAGCATAGCATTCAGACAGTGGCATGGATGTAGCTGATGGCTTTTAAGTAAGTTTATTGTGATATTTAGGGACAGAAAGCAGGGCAGAAAAATTTTTTAAAAACCTTGAACTTATAAGGCAAGAGTAAAACTGGAGCTAAGAAAGTTGCAGTTGTTAAAGATATTACTGCCACTAAAGAAATGCTAAAGACTTTGCCCAGAGACAATAGGCTTGAAGGCATCTCAGACCATTTCAAGACCACACCCATTTCAGGTTCAAGGGAATAAAAGTGAAAATTCTCTTGAGAAAAAACCAGTGGGCACCCTTCTTGCACAAGGGGGCCTAGGAAGTTTTTTCCACATGCTCAGCCACCCAGACACTCAAAGGCTACTGCAGTCAGAATTCCTGGAGTCTTGGCTACTGCTTGAGATGGCAGCAGACCTTGGTGTCAACCACCTGGTGCTGGTTCTACAGGAATGCAGGATGCTGGAGTTAGGGGATCATGGAGGCTTCCACCAAGGTTTAAAGAAAGGCCTTGGTAGACCAGGCAAAGTGAAGCAGGGTTGGAATCCCTGCAGGCACTCCTTGAGAAGGCAAGGTGTGGATATTTGGGGAAGAAACCAAAACTGCAGTGGAGACCATAGAGATTAAGAAACCTGTAACTCAGTACATTGTCCTAGGAAAGCTGCAGGAATTGAATAGAGATGAGCCAACAGTGAGGCCACTTGTGCTGCAACCAACAAGGTCACAGGGGTAGAACTACACAAGCCCTTTGGAGAGGACATCATGCCATGAGCTCCAGAGGTCTAACACAGAACTAGAGGACTTATGTGCCCAGATGGATTTCAGTCTTGCTTTGATCCCATCACTTTTTTCTATGCCCCTGTTTTTATGAACAGAAAGTTTCAGTCTGTACCTTTCTATATTGGATACTCATAAATTGCTTTTAATTTTATAAGAGCTTACAATGCGAGATTGCCTTGAGCTTCAGAGAAGACTTTGACCTTAAACTTTGAGCAATCTCAGAACTGTTGAGACTATGGGGACTTATGGAAATAGACAAAATGTATTTTGCATTGTGAGATGGTTGTGAGCTTTTGGGGGCCAGGGTAGAATGTAATGGTTTAGATGTGATGTCCCCCGAAACTCACATGTGAGATGATGCTTGAAGATTTGGAGGAGAAATGATTGGCTTGTAAGAGTCTTAACCCAGTCAGTGAATTAATCTCCTGATAGAGATTAACTGAGTGGTAACTGAAGTGATAGAGTATGGCTGCAGGAGGTGGGAATTATGGTGTGATCTGGGTATATATTTGTATCTGGAAAGTGGAGTTCTCTCCCTCTCTGCTTTCTGATCACCATTGAAGCTGCTTCCTGTTGCCACACTCTTCCACCATGATGCTTAACCTCACCTCAAGCCTTGAGGAATAGAGCCTGCTGTCTATGGATTGAGACTTCTGAAACAGTGAGTCCCCAAATAACTTTTCCTTCTCTACAGTTGTTATGGTTGGGTCTTTTAGTCACAGCAGTAAAAAAGTTGATTAAAACAGTTATGTATAACTAGAAAGAACCAATAAAATACATTCTAAAAACTGTTAAACACAGAATTATCACAAGACCTACCAATTGCATTTCTAGGTATGCACTCAAGGGAAATCAAGTACATCCATACAAGAACATGTGCACAAATACTTATTTTATTCATAATAGCCAGAAAATGGAAAAACCCAAACATTCATTGACTGATAATTGCATAAGTAAAATGTGCTATTTTCAAACAATGAAATATTATTTGGCAGAAAAAAATGAAATCCTAATATATGTTATGATATAGATGAACCTTAAAAACATGATACAAAGTAAATATGAAAACTATCAAGAAGTCAGACACAAAAGATGACACTTTTCTCAGTTACATTATGAGAAATAGGCAAATCTATAGAAACAGGAACAGGTTTTCTAAGGCTAGAAGAGGGATGAAAAATAAGGATGATGGCTGATGGATGTGGGGTTTCTTTTTGACATTCTGAAAAGGTTCTAATATAGATTGTGATGATGGTTACACAATTTTATTACATTGTGAAAACATAAAAAGCCATTGGATTGTATTCTTAACTGGGTAAATTCTACACTGTATTCATCATGTATCAATAAAGCTGTTAAATTAAAATTTAGAAATGAGTCCTGCAAATTTATCTTAGAGTTAACACTTCTAATTAGTTGATATTAAGTTTAATGATATCCTCTTTCAGCATACATTTGAGTGTAAGAGGCACAGTGCACAAAAGAACGAGACCAGTGATAATTAAGGTGGTATTAAATAATAGAATCCTAAAATTGTGGGAAAATATTGCTAACATTAATTCCAAGTGGAAAATTTTAAATTATGTACATACTGATGAGGTAAAGAATAAGGGTGTAGCAAAGCTATCTCCTGTTGCTTTAATCTAATTGACCAAAAATGGAAAAGTCAGTAAAATGAATTCATTTCAGGTTTGGTGATATCTTAGCCCCCTGCCTGCATGGGGAGGGAATAAGTAACCCTTGGAGGTATGGCCGGCTGGAAATAAAAGTCTGAAAAGTAATATCAAGAAATAAAGGAAAAGAATAAATAAATAAGTGGAAAATATTTTTTAAAGTGAGGGCTTGATGGGTGGAAGAGACCTGATGGGTCTGATCCTAACAAAGGGAAAAAGTCTGTGAATGCTTTATTTATAGTGAAACACACCAAAGGAATTTATTGTAAGGAGGGATTCTTCAAGGCAAACAAGAAGCAAGAGGCTATGTGGAAGTTGGCTAATTGGACACTTATCACTTGCACAGTAATTTTTTCTACTCCAGGTAGTTGGCGCCACAATGCTAGTTGGGGCACACTGGTATCTCTCTCTACCTCCTGGGAGTTGCGTTTGAACCTAGGACCATATGAGTCAATAAATTCCACAGTATCACAGAATTCTCTTTGAGCAGGATTTCTGCCAAGGCAACAAAGCTGCCTCAGATCAGTGAGATTACACTGAGAGTTCTCCGAGGGGTCACCTCCGCTTAGAGATGACTCAGACACGCCCATGGTTCATTTGCAGCTTCCAAGAGTGATGGAATGAGGAGAGTGGGAATATACTACAGATCCATTCCACTTACATCGACTTCTTAATCTTTAAAAATCTTAATATTTTTACATTATAACTTAGAACCTTAATCAAAATGTTCTGCTTTTCCAAGTACTCTCGACAATGTATATTCTTTTGCTCACTCATGTGTACTAAGGGGCATAATAAGATACTTCTGCATTAAGTGAATATTTTGAGTGTGAATATTTCTGCCTTCTTATGTTTGGCTCAGATCAAGTACAGAAAGAAAGCCCTCAAAATCCAGACACAGAAATGGGGACTAAAATAGCAAGGAAGAGTTAGTCCCCTGGGAAATGAAGGAAGGACTTCTGATGTTGAACAATTTAGTGGGGACAAAACTGAGAAAGTACAAAGGAACCTAAGAAGGTAGGCTAGGACAATAGCAGAGAAGGAAGGAGAGAAAATAGGATGTTTTATTCCTTTTGGTCTGGTAGGTGCACAGTATTTGTTACTGAGTCTGCTGCCTTCAAAGTGGTTGCCAACTAAGATTTTGAGGGAACTGAGGCTCTTGCTGTCACATCAGAAAGCACAAAAACTCCAAGCGTTACCAAATGTGCATGGAAGGAGATGATTGTTAGGCTTCTTGGAAAAATTTTACAACCTGTTGGAGTCCATTGTAGTTTTAATGATTTGAGAAACAGAGAAGAGGGGGAAATAACAGAGGACATCTAACACATTTAGCACATCTACTTTGTACAAGCTATTTTGAAAACTTGTTTTATGAGATCATCTATTTTTATTCAATGCTTTATGCTTTATAAATGTTTATCAATAGTTATTTAGCTGGATATATATACCATAATTAATATCAGGGCATACTAGATACTTTCATGTATCTTCAGTTTCCATATCATTAACAAACCAGATTTACTCTACACATTTTTTATACTTCTATATTTTAAGAGTACTGAGAGATTTACAGGATACTAATCCAATTATTTAACCCATAATCAGAGAATGTCATTTGTTTTTTAATCTCTCATTTATATAACAAAATGTAAAACATGTTATGTTAATGATGATGTTTTCCAGAATGTATAAAATAATGGGTTAAATAGCTTTGTGTTATTTTCCAAAAGTGTAAAATTGAGAGGAAACTTTTTGTGACATTATATTACATGATGTCACTCCCTGGTTTCAACTCCTTTAATGAATTTTCATTGCTCTTAGAATAAAATGCAATGCATTCATATCTTATGTGCCCCACATGACTTGGTTGCTCTTTACCTCCCCAACTTGGTTTCACTAGTCTCACACCTCAGTTACCACATCTACAGACATAATAGCCTCTTTTCTGCTTCTCCAAAACTCAAAAATTATTTTGCTTAATGATCTTTACATTTCCTGCTGTTCTATCTAAATATTGTCCTACTGTTTAAATAATTTTAGGCATCAGTTTAACTATCACTTCCTAGGGGTGACCTCCCAGGTTATCATTCATTCATTCAAAACTATTTATTGATTTCTTCCTCTGTGCCAAGAACTGTAGTAAGTGGAAAAATAATCAGTTTCTTTATTTCCTGGAGCTTAAGTTGCACTAGCATTGATAAATAATCAACCCAGAAGTTTTATAGTACTTCACACATACAATTTTGTCTTTCTAATCTCAAGAAGTTTAATAAATTCAAAAATTTGAACAGACTATGTAATTAAGAAACTGATGTCATTTAAGGCTCCCCTACTCAGAATTGGGACAATAAGAAAGGCCAGTCACTACTTACCTTAGCTATGCAGGGAAAGTTCAAGTCACACAAACCAGGTGCCTCTGGACCTTACCTCCTAATCTCAGTAAAAATCAGAGCCACCCATCTGCAAACCCATCCTTTATTCCAGTTCAATCCAGAACGAACTTCTTCCCTCCTCCTTGTTGAAATTTTTAATTAATTATACTTTGTTATTTTTTTGTTTTTAATTTCCTTTCTCTTAGTGCCTATGTGTCATCCAAGTTGACATGTGCAAATTTGGGGGTGCACATTGACCAACAACCAGCAGAGGAAGCTAAATATCCTAATAAAACAATTCACACTGCAAACTGGACATCATGGCAATAGTCACAAGTAGGATGTATTTACATGTCTCCCTCTTGGATTACTAATGAGGTCCATTACATGGCTCAGTGGGTTTGAATGGGCTCAGCCAATTACTGGTGTGCTTATGCTCCAGGTCTCTTTACAGTTACGTCAAACTAGGCTTTGCTTTTCTTAAATTTTGCTGGCCTCGGATGACCTTAATGACTAGAGAAACATAGTAAATAGCCTAATGTCAGGTAGGGATGGAGAAGTATACAAAGGAATAAAGGATGAGGAGCTTGCAGAGAGTGGACCATTAGGATGATCTCAGCAATCCTAGTATTTCCAGAACACTATCCATAGACAGTGGATCCTTTAGGTTATCACTATGGCAACATGTGACATTCAGATGCCAATGACAAGGACCTCAAACTCCAATGTGCTTCAGGTGATGTTGCTATTCCACACTGAAATTCCCCAGAGAAGACAACATTTAAACTAAAAGTTTCTGTAAAATTTACTGAATTACATAAATTTAGAAGTATTCCATATTTTTAAAATAATGTGATAATGAGTCACTTTTGGTTCTGAAAAATTAAAATCCTTCAGTTACAATTAAAAGTATATGATAAACAAAGGGACAGGGGATTAATTGACTTTACACCTAAGATTTAAAAATAGAAAAATATTTAAATCTTTAATTCAATGTATATGTTATAGAATTATTCTATTTAAATTCACCATAGTAACCCAACAATATCAGGATAATGGCTACCAAGTTGTAACCCAGACTATACAACCATGGTATAGGAAGGAATAATTCATTCACTGGATTTTTTCCCTCAGTAGTTCAATTTATCATTTTTTAAGACAAATAAAAATTAATGATATCTAACTACACATTACCATAACTCTACAGTGCTTCTTGTAAACCCCTACTTTCAATATTTTTAAAATAACAAATTCCATGAAATCAGCAAATGGAAAATTAGCTTTTCTTTTCTTTCTTTTTTTTTTTTTTTTTTTTTTGTGTGTGTGTAGTGTGTATTTGGCCTAGTCATAATTTTTATTCATCTTCAAAAGGAAATAGATTCTTTACTCAACATCCTACAATATCTGAATAATTCAGACATTAATCAAAAACCACATAGATAAGACCTCTGTCACAATCCAGTACTACGTCAAAGTTCAGGTATGAGATTTATTGGCAATTTTCTTTACATATAAAGGTATTCAAAGATTAGAGAGCTAAAATAGCATTTATTGTGTCTGTTACTATTTTTGAGTTAACATGTATGCATTTACAAATTTCACTAAAGTCTTTTTTAGAATAACCCATAAATATACTCACTCTAAATGATATTAACCTGAGCAAAAAGCTGGTGAAGCCAGCAACCACATATCAGAGAAAACATTCACCCTTTGGTTTATTTTGATGGGTTTATTTCACTTAGACTGATAGTCTCCAGTGTATATCTAAAAAGAACATTTTTTTTTTAAAATGAGAAAAACTAGGGGTGAAAAAGCTGGTGAATCTACACCATAAACTATATATTACTTCCTTTAATGATAACTTAGGACTCCATTCTAGATAAGGCCTCAGCCTTATTCATGCTTTTATGAAGTCTTTCAGTTATGTGATATGGTCACTGATTGCCCATGAATTTCTAATGAAAAACTCTTCCAACTTTTATACATGTAAGTACTTCTGAAATGATTGCTAGCCATATATTGAAACTTATTGGAGATTTAAATTTACAGTAAACTAATAATGCTTTGGACGCATCTATTTATTATGTCTTGTATCATAAAAAAAAATTAACTACTCAGATGGCATAGTGAAAATCCTCCTAGTTAAAATTAAAAAAGGAGACCACTTCTCTCATGGAACTCTTAGCCACTCTGGGGAGGATGTTCTTTAGACAGTGTAAACAAGAAAGTGTTAATTGTAAGAGAAAGAGGTTGCCACCATCACAGGAGTGGTACTTGATGCAGAACAAATAAGGAGAACATTCCCTGTAAGATAACAACTCAGAAAAAAATCCCATCATTTTATGTAATCAATTTCCAAAGTATCCTTTAATCTGTGTGTGTGTGTGTGTGTGAAAATACACTGCACAAAACACTTGTTAGACTAAGAAGTATCACTTTGAAACAGCCATTCTAATTTTTTTCAGAACTTTTATTTACATTATAGACTTAATTCCTTTCTGAACTGATGTTAGAGGATGCACCTATTGAAAGAAAAAATGAACTATGTACATGAGTAAGAAAAATCAATCCTAATATTGAGCTGTTTTTGGATGCAATATTTTATCTTTAGCTTTGTTTAAAACATCCTTTTAAAAGAATATATATATGAAAAACACAAGTATGCAGAAATATATTTTCCCAACATTTTAAAGACCTTTGAAAAAGTAGCAGAATATAAATTATTTTTCTCCAGTGATATCCTGGTCCAATCAGTGAAGTAAAAAGCAAATGTCTATATGCAATTTCTTTAATTTTATGTTGAAGAAGTTTTTAAATTTAGTTTCATTACAGTGAGCTAAGTTTTTCCTTCAGAGTAATGAGTGCCCTGCAATGAGTTTATAGAGTTGACAGATGTTTACAATATGCATAACTAGATACATATATAAACATTTAAGACTTCTATAGAAGTGCAATTGGAACAGAGAGAAAGGAAAATGAGAAATAGCAGATTATTTCTTATTGAATGTATCAAGAAAGGGCATGAATTATACAACTTTAGGGTACATTTGCCACGAGATCAATGGAAATTTATTCAGAAAACTCACTAGAAGCAATGATGAGCATATACTGTTTACATTTCTCATTTAAAATATTATAAATTTAAACATGTCAATAAGTTATATACTTAAAAGACCAGAAGGCAAATTTTGAATAAGAAATATATCTTTTGATCTCTTTTTGATGTTTAGTTACATGTGGGAAAACACAGGAGTTTAAAATGCTCACATCAAATCCCGAAAGCTACCTTGCATGGGGCCAACAAGAATTATACATATTAAAGTCTTGGTTCCACAACTCTAATCTAGCTTAAAAATTCTAACTTTTTTATTGTTTTGCATATACTACCCTTATTGTGTTCCTTGATACTGAGATTTTCTATACCAATTCTTCTGGTTGTCAAACAATTCAGAGAATCATATTTTAAATCAGTTTAGTCATTTTCTTCCAAGAATTTTAAATACAGCTCTAACTTTCCTTCTCCTTTTAGTATTCTGTCTAACAACCATTACCTTTCTATAGAAATGATATCAATTGGAAATATATTTCACACAAACTCTTCATATCTCAATGATGGCACAAGCAAAAGAATATTAGATATAAAGAATCAATTGGCATAAGACTAACATACGATAAAAACTTGTACATTTCTATTCTGCCAAGCAATGGGTGATCTTTTTACTTCACAATTGAGCCACAAATTAAAGGAAGAAAGAAATTGATCACAAAATTGTTCAGAGACTTTATTGCTACTGTTGCTAAGTATGGCTGTAATGACACCAAATATATGAACTTGATCTTAAAAATCTTAATATGAATTACAAATGATCAACCAACACCTCTGAAAATCAAATAGGGTGTTAAAGAAAAGATAGGGGAGTGTAATCAAATCCATGTAACTGTACTGGGGTTGCCATCTCAGAAACATCTCAATATACATGTTGGCACTGTGTTATCTTTAAAAAATAAAAAGTGTGGCTGAGAGTAGAAATGCTTTCTTAAACATCATTACCCTATGTACATGTATGATTATACCAATGGTATGAATCTATATCATGCACAACCATAGAAATGAATGATGTAGCCCATTTGTGGACAATGAATCAAAACTCAGTCTGTAAAAATAAAAAAAAATATTAAAAAAAGAACCTCTTGGTGTTTACCTAGTTGAAATTATTATGTTGAGAACTCCCAGTTTTCTGATTTGTCTCCTCAAACACCAGAACTCTGCAATTCTTGTTTAGGCTATACTGATGTATTCCAGTTCAAACATTCTTGAAAAATTTATTCCTAGAAGAAAATATTGTAGGTGCAGTGTTGTGAATTGTGATAAGATATTTTACTTGAGCAAATGATTAATAGACTTCCCCTTAACTTTCATGTTTCAGCGAAAACTTCTAAGTAAATCTTACATGTGAAAATTTTTCTAGAGAAGAAAGAAATGGTGTTTGTGAGTTTCTGTTTGAACCAGAGAACAGTTTGACATTATTCATGTGGAAAATATTTATGTGCATAAAACAAACAAATAAAATTAAGCCATGTTGTTTTGGTAACCAGTTTAGGGTATTGTATGACATTTGTGTGGTAACCAATGTATTATGCGGCATTTTTTTTTCCTAAATAGCTAAATATTTTCCATATACTGTTTTTTTCTTCAAATGAAAAATGCAGACAGCTCTAGAAAGTTTTGGAAATTAAAAAAAATGTTTTTGACCTCCAGATCAAACAATTCCATTAATATTCAGCAACATGAACATCAAGAGAACAGCTATCACCATATTTTCTGCATTTCCCAGTTTATTTTATATGAATATAGAATCATCCACATGTTCAAAATGGACATAACATTATAAAATATGACAATTCTTAAACCATAGGTAACTGAGAAAAAATACATTAACAAATAATTCACCACCTTTGGCAATATACACTCTTTAAAATATTCTTTTAACACAGAGAGAAAAAAGTTAAAAAAGAAACTTGAAAGGAAGAAGATGGGTTAAAAACAATCTCTGAATTATTTCATTTCAAAAATATAAGTTTAGGAAATAGACTCTGTTCCTATGATTTTTAATCTAAGTAAACCAAAGTATGTTCAAAGCTTTGGAAATCAATGTTTCATTCACATGAGAGAGTTCTGTCTTTAGATATAGAGAATTTGCACTTCCTGCTTGTAATTCTAAGTCCTTCATTCTCCAAATTCATAATGATCATAAGGAGTCATTGCTCCAAATTCATAATGATCATAAGAAGTCATGAGTTCTAGTTACAGATATTTCCTTCCAGTCCATCAGTCCACTGAAATTTCTATTCCCAAAGCAATGGGCACTTTTGAACAAACCAATAGATATTATGTATTTTTTTTTTTTTACTTTTAAAAGTACAAAAAAATAGAAACATTTTTTTCTGTGATCTCTTTATTTCCCTGAGTACTATGATTTGGATGTTCAATGTTCCCCAAAGGCCCATATGTTAAAAAGGAGATCATCTAGTTGGGATTATTTGGGAAATAATGGAAACTTTAGAAGCTTGGGCCTAGTGGGAGATCCTGTCTTTGGGGACATGCTCTCAGAAAGTGTTTATCCTTGGTTTCTAGCAAGAGGATTATTATAAAAACCTGAATTTGTCCTTACTCTTTTTAAATTTCTATTCCTAGTTTAAGACATAATTTCTTATTCCTGCCCATGCAGATATGATTGCCGTCTGTACCATGATGTGACTATAGCCAGGAGGGCTCTTATTTGAAATATTGTTCTGTGAAACAAATGACACCCCAAAATAAATAAATAATAGTAATTAGTTTTGACAAACATTGGTTTCTGACATACAGATTTCCTTCCTCACATGACTTATAACTTCTTTGTATCATTGCAGATATTTTCTATTATTTTCATGGATATCATTTTTTAATGGTTAAATATATTTAGTCATGTTTTATATGTGACTTGTTAAAGAGAAAAACAATAAATTGCCATCTGAATCTATAACTGTGTATAAAGAAAACAAATACAAAAGCACATTTGCTTCTGGCTTGAATTTAAAAGGAGAACTATGTGAATAGATTAATATTTCAAGTGAAAAAATGAAGTTACTGCAATTAATCATTTATATATTTGTCAATTTATGTGTAAGTATCCACAAACCCAGGCATGTTGCAAAAGCTCCTTTGATTTAATCTTATGCCTAGCTCTTTGATTCAGTCTTACATCTGACCTAATTCAATCATCTCTTGACTGAAAACTAGTCCTTCATACCATCTACTGCTTCAAACCCCACAAATTAGAAACACTCATATGACTGAGTCATCAAACTTACTACAAGGCCAAATCACTGTCACCATTTCTGTTCGTCCTCTCATTATTAATCACTGTCTTCTTGATCCAATCAATCTATTAAAAGTATTCTTGGTTGCAGACAAGAAAAACCATTGTGAGTACTAAAGCATAAAAGAATTTATTAAAAGGATATTGAAGAGTTCCCAATTCACAGAAAGGGCTAGAGAGACAGTAAAAAATTTCTTTGGCATAGAATTGGACCCCAAATCCATCATGCAGTCAGACAACATCAGCACAGCTGTTAATGATCACTGAATTATGATGTTATAACTCCAATCTGAGATACTGGATCCACCACCAACACGGTTACCACTACTGCCTCAGGAAGCTGATTTTACTCCAATTGCTGCTGCTTCCACTGAGATTTCATAGTTACCCCCTTCCTGTCCAGTACTCTCCTAATTCCAAGTCTGGGCAAGTGTTGTGCTTGGCAGTGCCTAGGTCAGGAGTCTGTGTTCTAATAGTAAGTGATGCTAAGAAGCTTTGTGCATATCACTCTTATCATTCAGTTTGGAATTTCCCAAGCATAAGGTGAAAGTTCAAATTGGTTCTCTCAAAAAAACTGATGTGTCAGCATTAATGAACCTCAGCTTACCCTAAAATTGGATTCTGATTTAAGATACTGATGAAATTAACAAACCCTACTAGAGAATGTTTATTTATAAATGAATTTGGAAGTAGAAGAAAACAATTTGCTGAAATTTGAAAAAGTTCTTTTATATCCAAAAGTATAGATCAAAGTTGCTTCTCAGGTTTATTTAGACACAAACCAGATTACCTGATTGCTTACTAGATTGTTGTTTGCAATGACACAGATTTTAAATTTTTATAATATCATACCCTATGTTTTATGATGTACTATAATTAGGTTCTTCAAGAATGTGAAGTTTTACATTATTGTAGAACATTGTTTGGATTTTAAGCAACAATAAATATGGCCTGTGAAGCAAGATCTGAACATATTTGAGACTGAAGAATTTAAGCATTATTGTACCTCAGTTGAGTTTATAAAATATATATTTGTTATATGGAGACTAGAAGTGCTTTGTTCGGATTTTGGAAGTCAGTTGCCCATCGATATCCCCTGGACACCCAAAATGGAAGAGTTTAACCAATTTTCTGTTCTGAACTGAAATGCTTTACCAGGACCCCCTACTGTGAGTGAAATTGACTTATATTACAAAATCTACAGTCACAGCAAGGGTCAGGGGTAAATCACATCACCACAAAGGAGTGTATCCTGCTAGCTGCAAGTCAGTATGAGAAGAAAATAAAGAAGACAGGAGGGCAAAAAATAAACATCAACAATTTTTAAAAATACCATAATAAAACTTCCATGCACTTGTAACATTTAAATTTTGCCTCATGGAGAGGTTGCTGGCATTTAACTGAAACTTGAGCCCTTTATTTGCCTAAGATTTTATTTGCACAGTGTTGTAGAAATGTCTGGATGTAAAAATGTCAGGAATTTTCTAACTTAACACTATTTACCAGTTTATAATATTATTTACCTCTCATAGTAAATTAAGAGTAGGGACACCCAGAGAAATATAACATGTTAGGTGTGCCCTCAGGCTGATAATGTAAGCAAAATCAGAAACTGTTGCAATAGATTGATTTAAACAGCTCCACAGAGTAATTTTTTATGCATATATATATCAAGTGTGCACTCACACATATATATGCACAAAGATCTTGTTTTCACATAGAGTATTTGCTCTCTGGATACTATTGCTAAATTGTATTGGATATTTTATATTTTTTAGTGATAACTTCTTTATCTGAACATCATCTTGCAGTTGGCTGGAAATGTTTATCTTTGGGCTAAAATGTTGCTGTCCTTCTCTGGTGAAGACTCTCATTTATATCTCCTAAAGCATCTAGCAGTTCCCAGCATTAAAGCACTGTTTCCCAAGGCAGGAACCAATGATCACATGCAACAGAATGCTATAGAATACTTAATTTGGATGTCTGTTGCCTAAATTTCTGTATCACTATTTCTGATATTGAACACTAAATCTTCAATTTAAACACCCACACATGATCCTTATGTTCACTATAGCTTGGGAATCATGCTTTCTATTAACTATAAAGCCTCATTATAATGTTACATAGAAATATACATAGAAATTAAAATAACTAATTCTACCATTTATTAATAGAAAATATAGCAAAAGGATCAATAAACTTTGAAGTAATATTTTAATGTTAATTAAGCATTACATTTTTCCAAACCCTTCATTAATTCATTTACTCATGCTCCTATAAATTTGACACTGATCCCTTCATTGAGATTACATTTGAATTGTATACATATACACACACATGTATATACTACAGGTATATATAATACAAAGATAGCTGGTACACCTATGGATTCATGAATCTTTACAAAAACTCTGTTTTCCTTGGAGTTACTTAAGTAACATTTTGGAAACTTTATAGTTCCCTTGCCTAAGCTGTACCATGTAAGAATACTTAACATTTTAATATATGTAATTTGTTATAGCTATGTAACATACAGAACGAAAGTATGTTCTAGGTTATACTCATATATGGATGCTCCTGAAGTTTAAGAGAAATCATCAGATGAACACAGTTGTAATTTTCCATTGTGAATGTCAACTGTCAGAATTCTATTTTGTTAAAAGCCATTTTAAGTAAATAATTCTGTAGTTAATAATTTCATGTTGGAAAGGTAATCTTATGTAATTAATGTTTTAAAACATTGTTTTATGCAGGCTGAGAGATAAAGGTTTAATTTCATTTTACTGCATATAGATTTCCATATTTGACAGCACCATTTGTTGAACAGACTATTTTTTCTCCATTGTATGTTTCTGGCTCCTTTGTTTAGTATGAGGTGACTGTATTTATGTGGTTTTCTCTCTGTGTCTTCTATTTTGTACCATTGGTCTGCCTGTCTATTTTGGTGCCAATACCATGCTGTTTTTGTTACTATTGCTCTGTAGTATAGTTTAATGTCTGGTATTGTGATACCTCCTGTTTCACTTTTTCTATTCAGGATTGTTTTGCCTATTCAAGGTCTCTTGTTCTTCCAGATGAAGTTCATAATTGCTTTCTCTAATTCTATGAGGAATGTCATTGGGATTTTAATTGGAATTGCATTGAATCTGTATAGTGCCTTTGGTAGAATGGCCATTTTGACAATGTTACATTCTGCCTATCCAAGAACATGGGAGCTCTTCCAACTTCGAAGGTTTTCCTTCAATTTCTTTCTTTAATGTTCTGTAGTTTTCATTGTAGAGGTCTTTCACCACTTTTGTTAGATTAATTCCCAAGTTTTTTTGTGTTTTTTGTTTTTTTTTTTTTGAAGCTACTGTGAATGGAGTGATTTTCCTAATTTCTCTTTCAGAGGATTCAGCACTTATAAATAGAAATGCATTAGATTTACACATATGAATCAAAGACATAGGAATTAGACCAGAGACTCTGCACCAAATAGAAGACAAAGTAGGCCTGAATATTCATCATGTTGGCTTAGGATCAGACTTCCTCAATAAGACTCCCAAAGTACATGAAATCAAAGCAAGAATCAATAATGGGATGGACTCAAACTAAAAAGTTTTTTCTCAGCAAAGGATACAATCAGAATGTGAAGAGAGATCCTACAGAATGGGAGAAACTCTTTTCCACACACACTTCAGATAGAGCCCTTATCTCCAAAATTTATAAAGAACTTACAAAACTTTACACCAAAATTACAAAGAACTCAATCAATAAATGGGCCAAGGAACTGGACACTTTACAGAAGAAGACACACAGGTAATTAATAAATATATGAAAAAGTTTTCAACATCTCTAGTAATTAGAGAAATGCAAATTAAAACAATCCTAAGATTTCATCTTACTCCAATTAGAGTTATTATCAAGAACACAAACAATAATAGATGTTGGCATGGATGTGGGGGAAAAGGCACACTTTTACATTGCTGGTGGAGTTGCAAAGTGGTGCAGTCACTCTGGAAAGCAGTGTGGAGAATCCTCAGAAAACTTAGAATGGACCTACCTTTTGACCCAGTTATCCGACTCCTCAGTTTATACCCAAAGGACCTAAAAATCAGTAAACTACAGTAACATAGTCACATCAATGTTTATAGCAGCTCAGTTCACAATTGCTAGATTGTGGAACCAACCTAGATGCCCTTCAACAGATGAATGGATAAAGAAACTCTGGTGTCTATACACAATAGAATACTATTCAGTCATAAAGAAGAATAGTATTATGGCATTTGCAAATAAATGGATGGAATTGGAGAATGTCATGCTAAGTGAAATAAGACAATCCCAAAAAACCAAAGGCCGAATGTATTTCCTGATAAGTGGAGAATGATATATAATGGGGTTGGAGGTAGGGAATGAGAGAATAATGGGGGAACTTTAGAATATGTAGAAGGAAATGAGAGGGAGGGGAGTATGAAAAATGGTGGAATGAGACAGACATCATTACCCTATGCCACATGTATGATTACAAGAATGGTATGAATCTACATTGTGTACAACCATAGAAATTAAATTATGTACCCCATTTGTGTATGATGAATCAACTGCAGTCTATAAATAATTAAAAGCTAAATAATAATAATAATAATAATTGTTAATTATGTGTTTTAACTTATGTATTAATGTATGCTTGTTTATAAAATTCATAAATAAAAAAAAGAAATGGTTACCTGTGTCACTATCACTCAAAGATGAACAAATTATTTGTGTGAATTTTCTAGTGCTCTTGTATTCCTTTTTTGAAAATGTGCTAGCATTGTTTAAGTCTTTATTTTTTTACTTAATGTTTTATTATCCATATTTCCCATTTTAATATATAGTATTATTATAAATAGAAAGGCTATGTATTTCCTAAAAATACTTTCATTTACTTATGCAATATTCCATCTTTAAGTATTTCCATGATTTTCAGTATTTCCAAATAATATAGGACCCTGAAATTAACTTGAAGCTTAAAGCATTATATTAAGTTTTGCATTTTTCCTTTGGGTAAATTAAAAGCAGTAAGATATGTAAGGGGTATAAGACAGTAAGATATTGATGAACTCTTGGAAATTGTTTCTTAGATATTTAAGTGGCTTTCTGGAGGGTACTATGAAAATACACATGAAAATCTTTCTTAAGAAGTTTTGTTATTTAACCTAGGCATTAGGCATTAGTGAAAATTATAATGGCTAGGCTAAAATAATCAGAGATGTTTACTCATTTTAATATAGAAAATCCACAGTAATGTTGCTCATTTAAAGATATAAATTAAAACTTCATAATATGATTGTTCACAGGAAAAAAAACTTAAAGAAGAAATATAAAAATTGACTTTGATAAAATATCAAGTTAAAAATTGGTTTATAAAACCATACACACATACACACACAAATGTATTTCAAATATATTTAAATATGTACCATATACACAGAAACCTCATGGAAATTAAAGAATTTTTATTTTTAAGTTTTAAAGTTTACTTTAACTATACATAAAAATATAAAAATTGCATGTATTAATGGGGTAACATGGTATATTTCGATACATGCTATATACATTGTATAATGTTTAAGTCAGGTTAAATATTTTTATTTCCTCCAACATTCATAATTTCTTCATGATAAAAAAATTTTAAGTTCATCCTTTTAGCTTTTTGCAATGTACAGTTCATTGTTGTTATCTACCTTCATACTCCCATGAAGTAGCACACAAGAACTGCTTGCTCCTCTCAGCCTAAAACTACCTACCCATGGATCAGTCCCTCTCCATCTTTTCCCCTTCCTTCTATCCTTGGCCTCTGGTAATCACTGTTGCACTCTCAAGTTCTGTATGGTCAACTTTTTTAGATTCAACATATGAGTGAGATATTGAGATACCAGTCTCTCTGTGTCTGTATTTCATTTAACATAGTGATCTCCAGTTCCATCTACGTTGCTGTAAATGACAAGATTACATTCTTTTCATGGCTGAATTGTTTTCCATTATATGTATTGTTTTATTCAACTTTCACATTACTGTGACAGAAACACCAGACAAGAACAACTTATACTCAAGGACTTAAAGCAGAATACTACAAGATGCAGCCACATCAATGTTCATAGCTGCTCAATTCACAATAGCCAGATTGTGGAACCAACCTAGAGGCCCTTCAATTGATGAATGGATAAAGAAACTGTGGTATATTTATACAATGGAATATTACTCAGCCATAAAGAATAATAAAATTATGGCATTTGCAGGCAAATGGATGAAACTGGAGAATATCATGCTAAGTGAGATAAGCCAATCTCAAAAAACCAAAGGAAGAATGATCTCGCTGATAAGCGGATGATGACACAAAATGGAGGGGAAGGGGGAAAGAATGGAGGAAGGAGGGACTGTGTAGAGGGAAAAGAGGAGTGGGAGGGATAGGAGGGTAGGGAAAAAAACTAACAGAATGAATCAAACAACATTATTCTATGTAAATCCTATGCCTTTACTCCATATACAAACAGAATCAACATGTATCCCATTTGTTTACAATAAAAATAAATTAAAAAGAAAGGTTGATTTGAGAGTCAGTGTTTCAGAGGTCTCAGTCCTTTGCTCTGGGTCCAACGTGAGTCAGCAAATCATGGTGAAAGGGCCCAGTAGAGGAAAGGTGCACAGCTTATGGCAGGATCAGAAAGCAGTGAGAGAAAGAGGAAGGGGTCCTAGGGAAGATATATCCTTCCAGAGCATGTCCCCAGTGACCCATCCCTTCTGCTCTTCTCCACCTGCATACAGTTACCATCAGTCAGTCTATTCAAACGAGGACTAAGATCGACTAGGTTATAACTCTCTTAATCTAATCATTTTGCCTCTGAATAGTCTCACATTAGCACAGAACTAATTAGCACAGGAGAGAAATCTCATATCCAGACCATAACAATATATGGACCACATTTTTTTATCCATTCATCAGTTGATGGCCCCTAGGTTATTTACATTCCTTGTTATTGTAATGAGTGCTACAACGAACACAGGAGTGCAGAAGTTACTTCAACATGCTGTCTTTATTTCCATTGAATATATATCCACTAGTGGAATTGTTAAAGCATATGGTACTTCTATTTGTAGTATTTTTGAGGAACTTCCACACTGTTTTTCACAATGGCTATACTATACTAACATCTTAAAAGAGTGTACAACCTTTTCCTTTTCTCCAATGCAGATGCATTTGAACTTTTGTGATTCTCATAAACACCATAAAGTTTTCCCAGAAAAGTTTGACTACATTATCTCCTATGAAAATGAGCATTTTATTCACCCTTGTATATAGTTTTACAAAAATTGTATTTCTGTTACATGATGTCACATAATGATGTAAAAGTATTAAAGTTCCAATTACATAGTCATTTTTCTAATTGAAAGTATAGAAAGTAACAGAAATGTAAAGTGACCTTCCTCCAGAAAATGCATAATGATCTACAATGTGTGTAGTCATTCTTTTCTATTTAAGACAAAGCCACATATTTATGTTCCTTTTATAATGAATTCTGACCCTTTGCATAATATGTGATGTTTACTGGGTCCAGATTCCACAAAATTTCAATCTTTGTATGAGTCAATTCTCACTATATAGATATGTAGTATTTATTTATAGGCACTAGGCTAAGCTCCCACTTATTTGAGGTAGATTTTGTCAGTAGATTTTTATATTTTTGTGAAGTTCTAATATAATCTAGGAATTAAGCATAGAAATTATTACCATATATTTTAGCTACAGATTATGATAAAGATCAAGTAAGTTTTTTAAATCTACCAGGCTCTGTTACAAGAGTGTGTGACGGGGTGGGAGGGGGTGGAAGGTGTATTATAAGCTCCTATTCATAGGACAGGTAGAAGTGCACTAACATTAATATTGCCTTAAGTATGATGAGCATTTTAAGTATTTCACACTGCTGAACTTTTATGTTTTGATGTGTTTTATTTTAGAAAGCACATCTTTATATTTTAATTTATTTTGAAACAATTTATACCTGCTCTAGCTTAGAACTCTCGCCCCACCCCACACACACGAAGGTAGACTTCTTGCTTCTGCAGCACATATACTAAAATTGGAATGACACAGAGAAGATAAGCATGTCCCCTGCTCAAGGATGACACACAAATTCATAGGGAGTTTCATATTAAAAAAAAAAAAAAGAAGGCAGACTATATTCCGATTAGAAGAGTTTGAATATCCTGCCAGTAGTCATTTTCTCTAACTCTAGGCTTCCAAATCTCTTCAAATGCAGTTTTCTTTTCCAGTCGATTCATTCATAAAGCTACGTTTAAAGTAACAAATGCATCATAAACATTTTTATTCAAGTTGTGTGTCATACACTAAATGAGCCAGTGTGCATACAAGTGCTTAAAAACTCCTACTACATAAGTTCTATAAAGTTATAAACACTGAAACAAACATAATAATTAACTTGACTCTTAAAACCTCACATTATAACATTTCACACTTGGTTCCCTTGGTGCATAACTTGAGAGATTTTGACTGTAGGGCAATAGCTTTACCCAGCTCATTCTGACCTTGATGTTTTTACATTTTGAAACACCATGTAATTGACTAGGTAATGTATAAGTACCATATAAATACATACATTGAATTTCCACTTCTGTTTATTCACAACTCTGCTGAATGACCTAGATCCCTAATTCCCAGTCAATAAAAAGATAACCATTGGTTATGCCACTAGATGGCAGAGAAAGATCAGAGAATCTTCATTGCATACATAAAATGTATATATAATACACTTAAAAGTCTTACTTAATTGTACATATACATATATATAACTATAGTTTCAATATTCTTTTAAACAATAATAAAATGTGCTTTATAAAGAATTTGTTAAATAAATCATCTTACATGGAGGATCCTATACTTTCTTTGTGGTGTATATACATGTATACATGATATATACATGATATAAAACATTCCTGATACATTTACACGGTGTGTGTTGGTGTGTGTATGTGCACTCACATGTGCACATGCATTCTGTGTATTACAATATTTGAGAAAAAAAAGTAAAGCAACCTATGACATCTCACATACATTCACAATTCCATTTGTCTTTAAGTCTTGCATTAATATAAACTCTAACAAGATAAAATTAAATATAACTATTATGTTTGTAAACTTTAATACTATCCTTTCACATATAATTCTATAAATGAATTCATTAATATCGCTGTACATTGTAAAAAAGTTGACTATTCATAACCAAATTCTCTTGATTAATATTTACATTATTTTTTGGAAGTTACTAATCAATCAAAAATTCCAAACAGTGACTGATCTTTGAGGAACTGTTTTTAATTTCCATATTTAATGAACTGGTTAAAGAATAGAACATTTATTCTTATAATTCTTAATCTTAACCAGGGAGTGGTAAATTTTTGTTTACACAGAAATTTAATGAAAGCATCAGACGACTAGTACTCTTGGATCCAGTTTTGCCTCTGAATCTGATATGCTCCGCATTCCTTAAAAAGTCAATATCTGTATGCCAAATAATAGGTGAAAAGAACTTGTGACCTAAAATACTTATGAAGGAGAGGAGACTTTATAAGTAAGTCACTTATTTTTTAAAGTTGCAAATTTTTCAAAAAGTTCAGATGAGACATATTGCTGTGATTCAGTTTTAGAGGATCATAGCTTTCCTTGTTTACTTTGTTTGAATTTTTATAGAGTTCCCCTTACATTCCCTTCTTCCTGATTGATTTTATCCTTTCCTACTTCTCTCTCCAACTTATCACCAATTACTCCTCTTCCCTAATTTCCTCTCCATCACTCTGGATGAGATCTAAAAAAAAAAAAAAAAATCAAAAAGGTATGATTCTAACCGTAGGTTGGTGTCGGAGTGGGGATAGATGCTGTTTTTCTGAACTTCTTGAGAATTAGGAAAATCAGGCTACTGAACTTAGTATGGATATAGCATAGCTAAAGCAGACTAGATAGAAGGAAAACTCTCAGTGGCTGAGTTGCTGAGCAGAAATTTGAAATTCATTGTCAAAATTCTAAAACAGGTTATCATGTGCTGAATAATAACCATAATCCCATGAAAAGTAATTAAATAGAGGTAATCTTTAAATTCTTGATTTTTTGCTCACTTTGGGTAGGTAAACTGTTTTTAAACCTATGGTTACAAAACATTGAATCCTGTTTTCAATTATAAAAGCACAGTATATTGGCAACTCTGATGTAGTAACAGTTTCTACCATTCCTGTGACACCCTGGACAGTGTTAGACACGTGTTAAAAAGAAAGCATTTTTCTTCCCTAATGAGAGTATAAGCACTTTGTGGGCTGAGACAGTATCTGAGGGTATTTTAAAGTTCTAAATTTGTACATATATGGTTTTTTTTAATTATTTTTTTATTTTTACAGACTGCATTGTGATTCATTGTACACAAATGGGGTACATCTTTTCATTTCTATGGTTGTTCATGATATAGATTCATACCATTCGTGTAATCATACATGTACATAGGTTAATGATGGTCTGTCTCATTCCACCATTTTTCATGACCCCCATTTCCTTCTACATAATCTAAAGTTCCTCCATTCTACTCTTACTCCACACCCCACACTCCTATATATATCATCTCCACTTACCAGGAAAACATTCGGCCTTTGGTTTTTGGGGATTGGCTTATTTCACACAGCATGATACTTCTCCAATTCCATCCATTATCTGCAAATGTCATAATATTCTTCTTCTTTATGTTTGAATAATATTCCATTATGTATATATACCACAGTTTCTTTATACATTCATCTGTTGAAGGGCATCTAGTTTGGTTCCACAATCTAGCAATTATGAATTGAGTTGCTATAAATGTTGATGTGGGCTGCATTACTGTACTATGCTAATTTTAATTCCTTTGAGTATAACTGAGGAGTAGTATAACTGGGCCAAAAAGGTAGGTACATTCTAAGTTTTCTGAGGATCTCCCACACTGCTTTCCAGTATGGCTGCACCAATTTGCAACTGCACCAGCAATTAAAAGTGGTGCCTTTCCCCCACATCCATACCAACATCTATTATCGTTTGGGTCTTGATAATAGCCATTCTAATTGGAGTAAGATGAAATCTTAGACTTGTTTTAATTTGCATTTCTCTAATTTCTAGAGATGTTGAACACTTTTTCATATATTTATTAATTACCTGTATGTCTTCTGTAAAGTGTCTGTCTAGTTCCTTGACCCATTTATTGATTGGGTTCTTTGTATTTTTGGTGTAAAGTTTTATAACTTCTTTGTAAATTTTGGAGATAAGTGCTCTATCTGAAGTGCATGTGGAAAAGAGTTTCTCCCACTCTGTAGGTTCTCCTTTCACATTCTTGATTGTATCCTTTGCTGAGAGAAAGCTTTTGTTTGAATCTATCCCTTTATTGATTCTTGCTTTGATTTCTTGTGCTTTGGGAGTCTTGTTAAGGAAGTCTGATCCTAAGCCAACATGATGAATATTCGAGCCTACTTTGTCTTCTATTTGGTGCAGGGTGTCTGGTGTAATTCCTAAGTCCTTGATCCATTTTGAGTTGAGTTTTGTGCAAGGTGAGAGATAGAGGCTTCTAATAAATATTTTGAATTCATTGACTACCTTGTCAAAAAATTGAACAGTAAATGTTTTCCTTAACTATGTCACCGGTAGACTGAAATGATCTACAAGTCTGTTGCAGTAATTTTTTTCATTTAGGAACCAGACAATTAGGATTCCTAAAGCAAAAAAAGGAGAAAACCTCACATTTTAGTGGGGTCATATGTTTCTTAATAGACTCTGATATGCGATCTATTTTTCCTTACATTTTGCCTTTGCTCCCTTTACATATTTAGTTTGCTCCTAATTGTCCTGGGAAAATTAATCCTTACAACATATCAATTTGCCAACAGCTGGAAACATTCTCTCCTAATTCCTTCATCTCAAAGGAAGTGCTTTCAGTGAGGAGAAACCATATTTGTAATCTAGTTAATCTTTTCCTAAAAGATCTATCCAGGGTCTTTCTTTCATGAGAAAAATAACTACAAACCTCTCTGGATACTGTTTTAATTTTTCCCAGACAAAACAGATTTTGAGAGACTTGAAGAAAGTAGAAAGGAAAACTCAGCAACTAAAGATGCTAGTTTATACTATTATCCTATTACACACTAAATATCTGCTTTTTTTGTTATGATTAAAGTTGGCTGGAAGTTGACAACTGCAAACTTGTCATTTGAATAAGACTTTCTATTTGAGAAACTTCTTACTCTCCTTTGCATTGATAACATCATCACATTGAAAAAATTATATTCTTAGCATAAAAATTATGTTCCATCTCAAGAATTTTCTTTGCTGTTTTGTTTTAATTCACACACGTGCTCATAATGTGTATGAAATTATATGCAAGAGTTTGCTAAGCCAATGATTAAAAGATCAATCTTTTGTTAAAACAAATTGTCCCCTGCATTACAGACTAATTGTCATCCCTAGCCTTCAGGCAATAAATCGCAGTAGCTCCTTTCCTGCAACAATTGTTACCAACAAAACATCCCCTCTCTTCCAAAACGTCTTGGGGATATTAAAGGTACTACAAGCCCTAAAAAATCAGTTATACTTGGGATGATTTTTTATTAACCTAAAAAATTACAAAAGTGTGAATTGTACAACCACATATCAACTAAAAAAATAAATCGATAAAAATTCAGGTTAAATGAGGATGATATCACCCTGCCTGTTCAGAGAAAATACATTAGTACTGCATAAATTCATGTATATTCTATTTTCAAAAATTGGAATCTTTCACATAACTTTTGGGAAATAGAAAAAAAATGTGATACCTCATACATTACTACATTTGGAACTAAATACAAAATCAAGAAGAGAAAAGTTTCCAGGCATTATAAATTCTTATATATAATTATTATTATGCTCAGATTAAATCATAGATATTATTATCTAATTCTCTGGTAAGCTTCGGTGATTTTCTTGTGTTAAAGAGAATCATACCCTTTATAAAAATGTGAAGAATCTTAGAAATAATTGCAGTCTACCTTTCAATTTATTTTTATTTTTTCAGAAGAATCATCTGGGAAAAGATAATAGTGGCTCTGAGGCTCTTCACATTTCCAAGGTGGAGGAAAGGAAAAAGTCATACCTCTAATACATTTTAGTCAATGACAGGACCCAATTCCTCAAACAGGTATGTGCTTTAATCATGTCCTGATGAAACAGCAATGACTCCACCCTGGAACCATGGACATGGCGTGTATGTCCCAAAGTTGAGCTTAGGTCTTACCCATGATAGAATGTTGTCTTGCAATCAAAATAGAGCCTTCCTGAAATTTCAGGACAATGCCCTAATATTAATCCTTTTCCTCAGAGAATATAAGATTTGTTGGGATCAATTTATTCTTTGCAGAGTCTGACTGTTCATTATTTTAGCACTTCTGCTTTCTAGGTAATATCAAATTGATTATTGAATGGGCCTTTCCATGAATTTTCTAAGGAATTGAAGTTAAATGTCCAGGCAAGAACCATGTATTCTTCCTATTTGCTATTTATTGAAGAGAGATGCTGTATATACTTCTTTTTCATGAATTCTGCCTTTTTGTTTCTATATTTCATGAATTCTGCCTTCTTGTAATGAACTTATGCTAGGCTCTGGAAATCTTAACTCATTACTATTTTCCTTTTTTATCTAGACCTCCTTTCTATTAACTCCTACTCCTTCCCTGCAAAATTATTATTTGGAAATTAACTTCTCAGAGTCCCTTACTTCTGAGAGTAACTTTCCTTTCCTAAGTCTCATTTTAGAGGGAAAGGAGAGAGATTGAGATCCCCCTCATACATTCCAAGTTTTCTAATCTCCACTGCTTTTCTCTTCTAGCATTAATTCACACTCACTACCCTCGTTCCATCTTCCACTGTCTCTTGAGATGAATTGTGAGCCCTGATAACAGATGGGTATGCAGATAGCCTGTCATTCTGTACTTAAGCTTGAGTTAACCAAGGATGGGAACCCTTTCCAAATATGTCTGAGAGTATTAAAATGTGGCTCTTTCACGCTTGAACAACTGAAAAGTAGCCAAAATACTTATATCAATTTCTTTTAAATCAGACTGAGAACAGCATGATAAATTTTGACTCAAAAATTATTTATTCAAATGGTTATGGAGCATTTGAAATCAGGAAATGTAAATAACAAATGCCTCCTGAGTGTCTTGCGGTATCATTGTAAGAAAAGAGAAACTTCAAGGAAACACATGAGAAAATAAATATGATATCCTATTAATTATAACTTCTGTCCAGCTAGGGTGCAAATATGGAAATAAATTTTCCTTATCTCTTTGTACCTTCATCATTCCTCTAAACAGTATTTTGTCATTTGTGTAAATATCCTTTTTAATTGTCTTCTTGGCATAATTTTCCTGTTTTATTTATTAGGTTATATAAATGAAAGCATTTTACGTTACCTCTGGTGAGTTTTTTATGCTATTTTCTTATTTTGATCTATTATGAGGAAGATGAGACATTTGATAGTGGTTCTTTTGGTAGACATTTCCATGCTAGGCTACCATGCTGGAGGAAATGAGTTTCTGGTTATGTCAATAATTAAAATTTCAAAGATTTCACAATCAATATGGTATAATTTCAAGAGAAATCTTGTATCTTTATCTGACACTCCATACAAATCAAATTGTTTTTATATTTTCCTTCATTGCAGAAAATACTTTGTGTTTTGCAAATTGCTGTTTATCAATTCCTTCATATGTTCACATAGGCTGAAACAATATCCATAGTGAACTGAATGAAAAATTTAAACTTATCAATTTAATATTGCAAATAGTGGCAAGTAAATGAATCTTCCTCAAGAAATAAGTGGATTTTCAAACTCAGATCCTGAGATAAGAATTTGTACAGACCCAGTGGGGTCTTGAGAAAAGCTGCTAAAGTTGTATTACTCCTCACTGCTTAGTTCGGTCTTGTCAAAACAAAACAAAAGACTATCAAGTTGATAATGCAAACACATACTTGAAGTTCTGGATGTATATATTGGTAAATTGTTTAAATTTGTGCTGAAATGATTTTTAACATCACAGAATGAACAGGCAATAGAGACACAAAGAATCAATGTGTTTATGCCTCAGGCTCAATGTGATGACTGAACCGTGTGTCAAGACTCAAGAGTCTTACAAATGTTGTCACTTCACCTAATAAACTCCATCCCCTTGTCCTCCAAGAAAAACGTGGAAAGGCCCTCATTGTTAACATCATTAATATTTAATGGTTAAAACATTCGAGTAATAAAATTGTTAGGGTTTAGGTTAGAAAAAAGAACTGTAATAGAGATATTTTCCATGTTCTCTTTCCACATGATATATAAAAGAATTATTTTAAAGAAAAATAGTTCAGCATGCATCTCCTTATTCTATTTTGTGTAATTTGTTTTCGTACATGAGGCTATTACTTCTAGAGAAATCCAGCATTTCAGAACATCGTGACAGGTACAGATCTTAAAGATATACAACTTACAATACTTCCAAAAACTATAATAAAAAAGTTAATAAATGTTATCTTACTATTTAAATATTTTAGCATCACATTATTTTATGTTGAGTATTCAGATATGAAATTATAAATTGCTTTTATTTAATTTAGCTCTCCCATTTTTATTTCTAAATTGGTAAAATTAATATTTAGACTTTTTCCCCCGCAACTCTGATGACCAAGAATGTGCCATAATGTTATGAACATGATTCCTGAAGTCTATATTCTTTGGGGCTTTAAACTACTTTTGAATAATCCTGCTATACTTTTATGTTAAGTTGTCAATAATGCAACTTTGTAAGAAACATCAAACATGACTTTACTCTCCCTATGAATTATTGATTATATCTCAAGGATATATTGTGGGAAAACCATTTTTTAATTAAAGCATATGAATGTTCCTAAAAGTTGTATGACTTGCCTGCTTTCAGAGACCTCCTGTTAATCAATATAAGACACGATCACTTCCTAATGTTACTATTCTTCAAATGGATGAGAGAAAGGGTAATTCATTTTGTTTATAATGTTGTTCAAAGAGAAATTTACCTCTACATATGGAAAAGCAACTAAAATGATAATAAAATCCAGTGATGCTTCTAACCATTTTTAAAAATTTAAATTAAAATGTAGATAATTTAATTTTAAAATATCTTTAATTTCCACTTTTGTATCTGCTTCACAAAGAAGTTTCCAACTTAGAGAATCAATAAACACTGTACCACAGTAAAAAAAAAGTCAATAATTACCTAGAACACAGAGGTATAATGTTAAAAATTTGAAAATTTATTTGTTTCATAATTTTCCAATTCACTTATGTGTTCAATTACAATGTACTTAGTAATTCTTTGTTCCTAAAGGTAGGGTCTTATGTTGAATGACTTCTAGGGCTTATATCAGAGGGATATCTGTGCATCTCTCATTTCAGAGTAAGAATGTATGAGAAACACCATTAAAGGTGACATCTGCCTCTGCTCACATATTCAAATTCTAAAACTTACAAATGTTAGAAGTTAATGGAACTGATCAACTGTTGCTATCACCCTCAAAATTTTATATATAAATAAGCAAAGTGGTATGTAGGAATTTGAACAATATGTACAAGTTTATACTTTACAATGACAGCAAACTGAGATAAAAAATATGATGCACCCAAATTCCTGGTATGATGTCTTTTATGTTATTGACTTATGGCACATAGCAATTAACCCAATTTTGCCGTGGGTGAATTGGGATATTTGATATAATGAAACGTCACTTTATGTGACATAAAATAATGCTCGTATAAAGCCATTAGACCATGAGTTCCCTGATATTTTACACTGTGCTTGTTTTGCCGATAGATTGCGCCCGTACTACTCACAATTTTATGACTTTTAACAGTTCGGTTACCTATAAAAGGTTCCATTCATTCGGATTTTAAGAATATGCCCTATTTTTAAATAAGCCATGGCTCTTAAAAGGGAATCTGTAAATTCTTCATTGGTTATTTAAAAAAAATAAATCATTGGTCAAGTTTAAATTAAATGTTAAATAGTTGTGTCAATATTTATGCCAGTCAGGAAATGAAATTTCCTTCTGAATATGCTCTGTACAAGTTTTTCATATTCCTTTAGAGAGAGAATGTTATATAGTGGTATGCACGTTCCAGCCTACTTATTTTATCCTTCATAATATATCTTTCCTTTTCACTTTCAGCTTTATCTGAGGACCTACTTTCATATTACTCAACTATTTTTAGATCAAAGAATTAATATTTATAATCGATTCAAATTTACTCTTTAATGTAAAATGCATTCTCATCTGTTTTCTTAACTTTCTTGCTATAGTTAATTTGTGTTGTATAAATATTTGTTAGCTTATTGACCACTTTTTAAAAATATCTGTTAATGAGAACTTGTACTCTAGACAGAAATTATTCAAATGTTTTAAACTCTACCACTTGAACTTTGTTGTAAGCTACAAAACAAAATTTCAAAGTACATTAAATTCTAGATCACTAGTGAGAAATAGTTTAATTTTTTGTTAAGTCAATCAAGCAATTGGAATGATTCATAAGTGTATACATATGCCAATCACATTCTCAGGTTTTCTATGAATTCTTTCACATATCTTCACATTATAAGCAAAATAACTTCACATTAATAGATCATGTACAGTGTGCAGTGGTATGATAAGCAGAGAGAA
Organism: Sciurus carolinensis; assembly: GCF_902686445.1. Classification (NCBI taxonomy): domain Eukaryota; kingdom Metazoa; phylum Chordata; class Mammalia; order Rodentia; family Sciuridae; genus Sciurus; species Sciurus carolinensis. The sequence continues at coordinate 102,655,586 of NC_062221.1, read as the reverse complement.
CTTATTTCTCTCTAAAAGCTAATTCATCAGACTGCAACTTAGAAAGGGTCATGCACTTTATTAAGATCTAAAGAGTCCCTCACACTTTAAATGAAGGCATACAGCAAAACTTCTTATTCATCACTGTCATTAGTTTCTGGCTCACAAACTTCTCCATTGCTACTCCAGTTGTTCTTGGAAATTTAACATTGACCCATCCAGAATTTGGCTCTCCTCAATTCCTTAGATTATTCCCACTTGAATTTTGTCCTCATCTTATCAGTTCCACTTCAACTATCTGCATTTTAAATATCTCACTTCAAAACCACATTTTAACTTTCTTGTTCACTACTGAAATAATCTGCTCCAGCTACACATCAGCCATTCACCAACTTCCAAAATTAACTCTACTTGTTTCTTCTCCAAGTCTTTTCCTTCCCTGTCCTCCACATGCCTGTCCTTACCTCCCTTTTTACCCAGCCAAGATTTCTTAGATTCTTTGGATGACTGTGCAGCACTATGACCAATGCCTTGCTGAGGCCCTGGTCCTCCTTGCATTTCTCACCCTCTGACCTACTTGCTGGCAAACCTCCAGCCATAGTGAAATCCAGCCATTCATCCAACCCGTCTCCTCAGCAGCTGTCTATGGCTAGAAAAATTTCCCTCCACTGTGTGAACTAATCTCATTTTAAATTTATATTTACAAATCTCAAATGAGCACTTAGCACTTGTGAAGATACCAGTACATTTTCCTAAGCTCTTAAATGACCATTTCACACCTTCTTTTCTGTCTCTAAACACTGTGCCCCCACTCGACACTGCAGATCCTACATCAAATATCATTTAAAATATTATCACAATAGTTGATTTTATCTTCCCACATTCATGTATGTGCTTCTAAACCCAGATAGGTTACTCCTCTTGTCTCGTGGAGATATCTGCTGTTATCCAAGGCCAACGTTTTCATACATAAGCTGAAGGCTCTCATCATTAACTGCTCTATAACCATCAAGGTTTTCTCATTCCTAAATTACTCCCAGCAGCAAAACAAAGCAATAAACAAATGACTAATATCTCACCATGTTTTTTTTTTTTTTTAAATGATCTCACATTTCACACCAGCCACCAGCTCCTGTTCATTTTTCTTGGCTCTCTTTCCTATTAAAACATCTCAGATGTTATCGAACTTGCTTTCACACTTTTAGTTCTCATCTGAACCCACCCACCACTAGGTGGGTTTAAATCCCTCCTTTTATTTCACTGAAACTATTGTTCTAAAGATACAATATCTAACCTTAAGAAATTATTTTCATAGTTGTCTTTCTTTTTTTTAATATATTTTTATTTATTTATTTATTTTTATTTTTACAGACTGCATTTTGATTCGTTGTACACAAATGGGGTACATCTTTGTTTCTATGGTTGTGCGTGATGTAGATTCATACCATGCATATAATCATACATGTACATAAGGTAATGATGTCTGTCTCATTCAAACCTGTCTTTCTTTGTCCACATTTTTCTAAGCTACTAAAATACTACGTTTCTGATTTTCTTCACACCTCACTGATTACTTCTCTTCTCAGTACTTTGCTAGTTTTTAATACTATATTTTTCAAGCTTCTCTTAAACCGTATTTTTCTTTTCAAGCTACAATTTCTCCTGGTATGATCTTATTCAGATCTATAAGTCGAACTGTTTATTTCCACCTCCACCTTCCTTTTGACCTCCATGCTTCTATGCCCTAAATCTACTTCATATCTCTCCATGAGTATTTAATATATAAACAGAAATACATCAAACTGTTTTAGTTAGCTTTTTCACTGCTGTGACTAAAAGACTCAACCAGAACATTGTAGAGAAGAAAAGGTTTATTTGAAGGCTCACGGTTTCAGAGGTCCATGGAAGGCTGGCTCCATTCCTTGGGGCTCAAAGTGAGGCTGAACATCATAGAAGGAAAGTGTGGTGGAGGAAAGCAGCTTAAATTATGATAAGGAAGCAGAGAGAGAGAGAAACTCCACTGACCAGATACAAATATACACCATAGCCACACCCCCAATGACAACTTCCTCCAGTCACACCCTACCTGACTCCAGCTACCACTCGGTTAATCAGGGATTAGTTCACTGATTAGGTTAAAGTTCTAACCCAATTGTTTCTCTTCCAAACCTTCCTGCATTGTCTCACATGTGAACTTTGGGGAGACACCACATCTAAACCATAACTCCAAGCAGAATTTTTTATCATCTCTCCAGAACCCAAAGAAAATAATAAGGTACCATGCTTGTACCTCCACAGTCCCATCCAGGTCATTGTTACCTTTGACATTATCTCCTCTATACATTATGGATCTATTCCCTCTCCAAGGTCTTTAAAAGCTAAAACTCTTATTAAAGCCATCATTTCTCACCTGTCTTAAAGAGCAAGCAGAGTGAACATTTAAAAGTTCAACTTATATAACTTTATACTCAAGACTAAAATCCCTCTATATCTCTCACCGAAGTAGACAGCCCTATAGGACCTGTATCCCACTTACCTCTCTAAACTCAACTCCCAAACCCATCCCTTTTTCTTGCTATGCTTTAGCTATCATGTCCTTTCCACCATCAATAATATATGCAATAGCACCCCTATCATGGAATTTTAGACTCTTACTGGAAGATTTTTTTCTAATATTTTAAATGCCTTCTTACTATATGGTTTTATCTCAAAGTCTTCAGAGTACTTCAAAACTATTACAGCTAAATTAATTCCTGTGAAGTTTCTATTTCTACCTGCAATATATTGCTTTTTATTTCTTCATAATTTTTGGTTGTCTATCAGTGGAATGTAAGCTTCATGAAATAAGGGACTTTGTCTTACTAGTTCCCCAGTATATCCAGAAACCTTAGAACAATATTTTTTTTGCACATGGTAGGCCCCAAAACATACAATAAAAATGCAAAGTTTTGAGTATGTGCATTCCATCATACATCAAATTATTTTCATTCATATTCTTAATGACACATATTCAGTCTTATTTTCTCTTCAGTTTTAGATACCCTATCAGTTTTCGAGGGGTGGCATAATAAAGTACCTCAAGTCATGTGGCTTAAATAATAAAACTTATTTTCCCATAGTTCCAGAAGCTAGAAGGTCCAAAATCAAGTTACTCATGTTACATGATAGGACTGACTTGTTTTGAGACCTCTGTCCTCAATTGGTACTGGTTTTCTTCTTCCTGTGTATTCTCATCTTCTTCTTTCTATATATGCCTGTGTCCCAATTTCCACTTCTTTTAAGGACACTGATAATGTTGGATTTGGGTTCACCATAATCACCTCATTTTAACCTATTATCTCTTTAAAGTCTCCACATACAGTCATATTCTGAGGTATTGTTGGTTAAGACTTCACTTAAATTTTTAGTGGAACAGAATTCAGCCCATAGCAGACACCTACTGAGGAGAACTAACTCTGCATTCTCATCATTTCACCAACTTTTGAAATTTGCAGGAGTTACTTAATAAGTCTCTGTTTTTACCTCACTAAGATGGCAACAGTAATAAAGCATCCTCAAAGGATTGTTGTGAGAAATAAGGGAACAAAATCGATGATCATATATGCCTATCACACAGTTGGTGATCGTTTTATATTGAAATTCGTGTAGTCTTTGTCTTATCATTCTGTATTATTTTTTCCTATCATAATGTGTGTGTATATGTATTGTGTGTGTATGTGTATTGTGTATGTTATTTCTTTTAAAAAATTATCTCTTTCACAAGTTTAAACTATCTCTGTAAGTAGAATGAAGGTAAAATAATCAGACTCATTAATTATATAGAGCATTTGCTCAATATGCAAACACTTTATTATAAACTTTAGGAGTTCAAAGGCTACAAAATCCCTCTGGGTCACCATATTCTCTGTTTGCAAGAATAACTTTTATCTGTTTTGAGTTGGCAGTCGTGCATAGCAGTGAGCAACCTTGAATTATCAGTGAGCACCTCCTTCATTTCCTCAATCATTGAAGTCTAGAAATATAGAGTAAACAATCCAGTTCAGGGCTCACACTTTTTTTTTTTTTTTTTCTGTAAAAGACCAAACAGTACATACTCAAGGTTTTGCAGGTCCTTTAGTCTCTGCTGAAATGATTCCACTCTGCCATTCTAGTGTAAAGCAGAGATGAGAAATACATACAAAATGAGTATGGCTGTGTTCCAATACATATTATTATGGACACTGAAATATAAATTTCATGTAATTTCCGCATGCCATGAAATATTATTTTTCTTTTGATTGTTTTCAATGACTTAAACATCATTTTGCAGCCTAACAGCCCACAAAGCAGATAACAATCTTCATTTTTCCTGACGTTTATAATTTTTCAAACCTTGAACTAATTTAAAGACGTGAAAACTACTGAGGAAATATTTGTGACAAGCATATGAAAAAGCATAGTATTCTTGTGGCATCATCTTTATGTGATTTCAATCCTCTTGGGAGTGTCAAATGGGTGTAATAGATCTTTTTAACCCCTCAGAAGATAACTGTGTCACTTGTTATGACTCCAGTGTAGGTCTTTACTCTCGTGTAAGTACAGTTCTTAACCCTCAGCTTGCATAATTGGGTTTACTGCACACTATGGGAACCTGGAAAATGGCATTTCTCAGAGTCAATTCTTTTTTTGGCAATCATTCAAGAATCCCAAGTGTAAGTCATTTCTTGTCCCATGGGGAAACAACCAAGTATTCAAATCTAGAGAGCAAGAGAAGTGAGGGGAACATAGTTCTAGTAGCTGAATTGTATACCTCCCAATCCATGCCCCATCTGGTAGATGAGTTGTCAATAAATCTCTGTGGGTAACTGCAATCGTGAGAGACACCCATAACTTTCTTGAGCACCCTCCTCCTTTCGTTTATCTCACCAGAATTCACAATGTCAGAGTTTAGCTATATGGTATCCTGAGAAATAGTATAGGTGTTTAAACAAGTGGACAGTCTCATGATATCATGAATGGAAGAAATTAAATCAGAAATTAAATCAACTCATTTCAATTGCTTTAATGGGTACCTGGGTGAAGGGAATGCTCCTTTAGATGGATTTATGAAATACTTCATAGGGTCCTCAAATCTGTTGTATTTTCAAAACCAAAAATACTTAAAAGTTGGCTGGAAGACAGGTTATATGTGTCTTTTATCCATGAAATTCATCAATTATTCAGTTGTAACTAAAGGTTACTTATTATATCATAAAAAACCCTGTATTTGACAATATTACTAATTTGTAAATTATAAAAGCTAAGAAACATTAACACATTCTCTAAACTGGGAAGTCTTTCTCATTTTCCTTCTACTGTGACATGAATGTATGCTAAATTTATTGCCCTAATTTATAATGCCATAACAAATCTTGTATCTAATCTATAATCTTTAACAATAGACTACAATTTCAGAGCATAAAAATCAGTTCAATAAATAAAGACTATTTGAAGTGCACATATGTAATGGGAATATTTATTACGTCTTCTTTGGGTAAACTTTAATTCATTTGTAACCTCGCATGCCACACAATAAATAATGTCATTTAATATTTGCAGGTTTTAATTGGTTTTCTATGCTTTTCAGAAGTGACATAACACTTAATTTTGCAAAATATTTTTTGGAAATAAATGGAGACCTCACAATTTAAGAACAGATTTAATATCTTAACACCATATCTCTCTAAGGTCAGATATGAATATGCAGGAAAAAAAATGTGCCTCATAGCAATCAAAATGTGATCAGTTCAAAAACCAAAGTCAAAATGCACATACATTTCCTGTTTTCAAAGTTTGTAGGCAAAACCTTTTTCTTCCCAAATGTCATGTTTGAACATAATTTTTATTTTCTTTTCATTCCTTTAATGTAATTGCCTCTGCACAAAGCAAAATGGCTAATGCCATCACTTGTTTTACATTTGTTTTGCTTCCTGCTGTTGAATGAACAATCAGTGTTTACAGATTAGCAGCAGTTGTAGTCTTCTGACTTTTACTCCTTTCAAACTGCCAAATGAGAACCATTTTATATTTCTTGCTCTGGCATTTTTTGGAGTAGCTAGGACATTCACAGTGTAAACCACTGTTATTCATACTGTTATAATTCCTTTGCAGTTAAGTCATTACTAGTAATCATAGCAGGCTTGTAGTACAATACCTTATTTGGGAATGTCATGTGAGATGCCCACAGCAATACAAAAAATAAAGGCCAACTTGTCTGGCTGCGGAGGGATTTATTGCTAGCCCCCTGGCAGAAGGATCTTTTGGGAAGTATTATGTCCTTCTGTGAGGTGGATCATATGAACCTGAAATGGACTAGGTGCCCTGAGCTTCAACTTATAGGTGTTATGGAAATACAACAACATGCCACTTATTTTATTATTTATAAAACATCCAGTTGTATTTTTTTCTACACACAAAGACTTAGAAGAAAGTACTTTAATAACTGAAGCATTAACCCAAGTGAGCACAAATCAGAAAAAAAAAAAAAAAAACACTGGCATTTGACTACTCTTTCTCCCCACTTACCTCCCTGCCCAAAGTAACCTAGAAACCAAGTTCATTTTCTTGATTACAGTCCTTTCACTGACTGTAATTTTCTGTGAGATGCTTTATTTTGAAGCAGTTGTTTCAAAGTAAAAGTGGAAATGTGGCACTTTAATTCATCACCCTGAGTTGATCAATAATCAATTTATGCCACTTTTGTGCTATATTTAGCACCAGCTCCTGCCACAACCCTAAGCCCCTTCTCAAGAAAGAACTTGAAGTTTTTAAAAAAGAAGTTCAATATACATTACAAAAAAAAATATGTGTGTGTGTGTGTGTGTGTGTGTGTGTGTGTGTGTATCCACCATATGAAAAGGTAGCCAAGGAGATAATTCTAGAACTCTCTTGAACTACCTAGTTAATTAAATCACTTACCTTTCCTCTGTGTGTGTGCCTTTATTATGGGAAGTGTAAAAAATAATATCCTATCCTCTGTTTAAAGGATAAATTATCATTTTTAAATTATTATTTTATTATTATTGATGTTAATTGAAATTTATAAAATATATTATTCTATCATAAATCTAACATCTGTGCAGTTAGCCCTCACACACACCTAATGAAATGTGGTAAGAATGAGTACAAGAAAACAACAGGTAAAAGAATTGGTCAAGTTCACATAATATGTAAAGTATCACAACTAATTCTTTCTAAATAGCTACTGCTGTTTTCAATAAACCTATCATACAACAAAAATTGTTAGTTATTTTAAATGTGAAAAATCTTAAGTGTAAAGTAAAAGATCCTTCTGTATAAGAAATAATATTTTCTAAATTCTCTTTGTTGCAAGCATCGGAGAAGATTTAGAACATCCTCTACACTGCTGGCACTACAGAACAAACAAGAAAACTCTGCAGACTTTCTGCAGAACTAAAGGGCATCAGGTCATTTCTACTCCCTGTGGATGACATTAGATTTTTACTTAGATCATTGTCGAATTTCTGAAACAATTTGAAAATAAAAACTCAAAAAACAATACTGACAAGAACTGGAATAAAGATATCAGCCAATTATTAATGTGGCTTTAATCTGACTTAATCATATGCTAACTTTCTGCACTGTACTAGAATCTCCAAGATTCTATATTTTACTCTCCATACCTGTGAATATTGTACCTAGCTTAGCAAAAGGGACTTTGCAAATACAATTAAGGGTAAAAGCTCTTAAGATGAGACCATCATCCCAAATTATCCTGGTTAGTCAATCTAATTATGAATAGTTAAAAACAGAGAACTTTCCCAACTGAGTCAGAGATAAAGATTCAGAAATTGAAGAAAGATCAGAAAGACCTAAAGTTCCTAAGTTTTAAGATAAAGGAAGAGGTCATGAGTTATTGAATGAGGGTAGGCCATAGGAACTGCAAAAGAAAAGGAAATGCAGGTCCTCTTAGAAACCCTAGAAAGAACATGGCTCAGGACACACCTTGATTTTAGAACAATGAGGCTTGTTTGGAATTACAAAACTGTAAGATAATAAAATTATGCTTTTTTAAGTCATTGTGTTTATGGTAATTTGCTCTAGCAGGGGAACAAAAAAACGTAACATATGCTCTCTCTTCTTTTTTTTTTTATTGTCGAACTTTATTGACTTGAAACTATGTAATGCTCCAAGTTATATCTTGTTATTTTGAACAGAATCCAGATAATTACATCACAAAATTATATACAAAGTATGTATATATTAGACATATATAAAAATCATAACCAGATTCTAAACAAGTATTTTATGTAAACACAATCAGATTCAAACTAAGTTTATTATCTTAATTGCTTATTTTACCTGAAATTTTTTATACCATGCTATTCTGAAGTTATGCTTTTATGAGTAACTTTTATATCATGTCTTCTCTAGGAACTGGAAAATTTGATTGAGTGTTTTACTCACTTGATGATTAATAGTGATTTGATATTATTTTTCTCTTCATTAAATTGTGAGGATTATGTTTAAATAAGCATGATTTTGCTCTCACACATTTTGTTTCTGTGGAAGTATCAAAATTGAGCATCATTCACAGTAACAAAGATGATGTGTGGAGTATGAACTCTACTGTTATTTTTAAATTTCAGAAAAGTAGTGCCTTTCATGTGAGGATTTTAACAAAAAAATTCACCTGTCATTTGACTTTTCTGTCTGAATTTTTGATAAATGATGCTTATGCCACACTATAAAATGATGAAAATCATTGACAAATAATAAATATGATTCTATTTATTCTTAATGTTGTGTGTAATATTTATGGTAGATTTTCTATCTTTATATAAATTCAATTTGGTTGGCCCACTGGTTTCATATAATTCTTGAATCTATTTCAGTCCTGAATCAAGACAATCATGAAGTGAATCTAAATATTTTATATGTTACATTGTCAACAATATATACAACCCATGAAAGAGACTGTTCAAGGAATTGAAATGCCACCAATATTCCTCTTACTTATTCCTTATACTGACAAAATTCATAAAACATATGGAAACTGCTCCTGATAAATTTATATAATTTAGAAAACTATCATTGAAGGTTATTTTTTAACTATAAATACTGTGGCATGTTCTATAGCCTAAGTTTAGAGATAGTGGAGTTATTCCATGAAAGGTACACTTGCCTTTCATGTTGCAAAATTTTCATTTTTTTCTATTTGCTTAAAATATGTATATTTTGGGGAATTGTTTCATGGTGACTAAATTCACAACTATCTCGTTTATTAATTAGAATGTCATTGACTTAATAAACACTGAGAAATATGCTACCGTACAATCTGGAGTAATAAAATTGATTAGTTAGAGAATTATCACCACAAAGGACAAGATGCTTGGTAAGGAAGTCTAATCAATATGAAAAAACTGTTTTGGTGAACAAGTTTTCTTTTGCACTGACAAATTCCCTGGAGATTTTTCTAGTACAATCTGCAAAATTGAGAAAATCACCGTTATGACTAAAACTGTTGAACCCATGGTATCTACGAAGGCCTTTGTAAACATTGTTGGCATGAAATATTTATAATGGCTGATGTTTTAGAAATAGCCAAGTGAACCATCCATTCAGAATTAATCAGAAATTGAATGAAAATGAACTATTATAAGACTTTGACACTGAAAATGATTTGTGTGATCTCTAATGGCTAATTAGCTGTGCAAAGTCTAGGTTTAATGCACTTTTTTAAAGATCTTTTTTCAAGTGAAAATTTATCAAAACAGACCTGTGATCATGCTGATAATAACAAAACCTTTATATTTGTATATTGAATTGTTCATGACCACACAGTTAATCTAAATCTGAATCTAAAGTTCTTTCAACCAACAGCAAAAATAAAGTAAATACAACTTTTATCTTACTATTCAGTGTCAGAGGACTATGATGGTCTGGCATATCTATCTCCACCAAAAGAGTATCACAAGGGCATATTCAACACTTTCTTAAACAAGGTTGTATAAGCTGACTATAGTTGGTTGATTTTCCATGATATAGATCTCAAGAATATATATCTATCTTGTTACACTAATTTTAAGTGCAACATTATACAATACATTTGTTTATCCATTACCTCTAATCACAATTTCTTTTTGCTTCCATTCGATTTTAAAGAAAGTTTAACAAATTTTTTCAATATATTATCAATTGTGCCTTCTTGTAATTATAAAGTTTTCATGTTTTCTATAGCTTTCAAATGCACTGATAGTCCCAATTCTTCTCATTCCCTGTTCCTTTGGTTTTGTTCATAAAATCTTGACCCTCAATAATCATAAAGATATTTCCTGGTTTGAATTTCTCTAGAGGTGAATTTTCAAAATAAATATTAAATAGATATTATAAATAGTTTCTACTGAATTGTAACATTAAACCACACATGTATGCTGACCTTGGCCAGCATCCCTTGGGATCATTCCTTTCATTGAGTCATTGCAATCCTGAGACAGAATTTGTAAAGTGGTCTAGTCCTACCAGCAAGATATTTCCACTCAAAGTGATAGCTAGCTAGCATTTATTGAATTCTTGTTTTGTGTCATGTAATGTATAAAGAACTTCACATGTAATTGCTCTCTTTATTTATAAATGAGGACTAAAAGATCTAGAAATGTTATTACGTCCAACCTATCAAGGATTAGTGTCAATTAGGAATTTAGGAAGCCATATTTTAGCCTGAAGCTTTAAGGATGATGCTTCTGGTTTACCAGGGGTGAGTAGTGGCACATTAATAATTGGCACTACTGAATTAAGACAAGAGCCTCCTAAAAAGTCTCCACAAATCTTCCATTCCCTTTTTAAATCCCTTTGAAGCATAAATCTGCAGTTTCACTCTTCTGCCCATCTTTCAGTGACTTCCCAGGTCACTCAGGATGAACTGTCCACATAAACTGACTTTCAAAGTCCACTACAATTTGACCCCTTTACCACTTTGACCTCACCTACTATTGCCCTCCTCCTCTTTTGCACCTCACACACTACACCCAGTCTGATCTTCAGACTGTTTCTTAAACACAATAGGCATTGTTTGTCTTTTCTCTGGCAGTCCTTTCTGTCTAAAATGTTCATTCCCCCCAGGAAACTAGAATGATGAATAGGCTTTTATCTCCTCCAAATATTGGTTCAAAATTACATTCTTTGTGATGTAAAATAAACATCCTGTTTAAAATTTTGACCTTCCCCAACCCACAACCTGGCATTCCCAATAACTTTTTTCTTCCTCTTCTTCTTTCATAGCACTTATCCCTATATATTTATCTTAATATTTATTTTTATTAGTATTTTTTCATTAATATATTTATACCAAATGCCTAAGACACATAGTAGTCACTCAATGTTTGCTTACTGGAGGAATAGATAAGTGATAATGATCCTGAGCTACTGTCTTCCATATAATTTCTAATTTTCTAAAATTCAATAAAAAACCAATATTAATTTATACTATTTTTCTAAGTCTTCATAAAAAAATCTTCAAATGGATTCATTTGGATTTAGTGTTTTCTACCTTATTTTTCCACACTGAAAATGAAATGGGCATCAGGATTTCTTCATTAACTTTCTATGAGTCAGGATATTAAAACATAATATACATTAGTATATACTAATGTCATAGGAGAAGGGTCCAAGAGGAGAGAAGGTACTCAACTCAGGACCAGTGAGGTTCTTGGCGTACTTGAATTTCTGCATGAACCAGACAAAGGCTTAGAAGGAAGATGCTAGGCACAGGAAGGTAGATACACATCAAGTGAGAATGCAAGCTGTCTGAAGTGTGAGAAGCAGCCCTGAGTTGGGTTTTAGGTTTAATATTTATTGAAGGGCTGTAGGGGCTAGACTGGAGGTGGAGCCATGGTGGAGCAGCATAATTTCCCTCCAATTTTCCCTGTTCTTGTGTGCTTCCCTCATTTTATAGGGGAACAGGCCAAGGGCATGTTATTCCAGATTTACAATTGTGCTTTCTGCATCTCAGTGGCTTGTGGGCATTTCCTTTGAGATCCAGCATTTCTCTCTCTTTATCTTAAATCCCTATCTCACTGCCATGTGTATAGTTAGTGTGATGCTATTTGATACAATGTAGGGTCTATATTCCCTGAGAGTACCTAAAAATATGTAATACTTCATGGCATCCTATTTAATACTTGCAACTATCAAACCACTTGATATTTTACTGCCCTGTAGAAGCATCAATTTTAGTTCTGGATATTGTTAATCGATATCAAGTTGGAGAAATATTTTCTTTGATATGATGTGTTCATTAATTAGTTTTTCATGATTAGTTCTTTTCCATAGTATAGTACTTCTTATACTAGATATCTGTACTTCATTGGCCACCAATTTGTAAACACTTTCTTTATCATTGGAATATTCATTCCGTACAATAGAATTGAAGATATCAAAAAAATGGCATTACCAGACTCTTGCAGTGATGCCGTAGGGCACACGATCTAGATTTTGCAACAGAAGTCTCCATTCCAGACTTTGAAATTGAGACATTAGCAAGGAGACTCTAGTACCACAATGGAATCCTGTTTGGTAATGAGAAGCAGAGGCAGTAGCTACACCTAGTTATATTGTCAGTGGTGAAAACAGACATAGACTGGAGTCTGCACCCCTGAGGAAGACAGCTTGAGGGCTAGTGCCTACAGACAGTGGCAGTGACTGAAGTGTCCTCTTCAGTCTCTGGTGCTATGGAGACTGTCAAGCCTAGTTCTCTGGCCTTCCCATGTATCTAGAGCTACTCTTTGCCCTCTCAATAATTTGCTTCTCCTTGTCTTTTGGTTAAAATCAACTGGGGACAGTTTCCATTTCTTATTCCTAAACATCTAGTCTGACATACTAATAAATGTGTATTAGAATAACATGATCGTTAGCATTCAGAATCATTGGTTCATATTTCTATGAAATAAGTATTTGTAACCTATATTTATTTCACCCACCCCAGGGTAGAAGCATCTTCTACCTGCTGCTTACAGTTTTATCATTTATTTAATATTTAAATGTAACCCAGTAAAATTAATTAAGCAAATCAATATGTGAAGGATGTAATATATGATTATTAGTTTTACTGTGGTTCCAGTGTAAATGTGGAGCAAAAGCAATTTTTGAACAAGTTTCATAAACTTCTGTTTCATTATAATGTAATTTCTCAATCTATGATCACTATGCAAGTATAGACAACTAGGTCTTATTATCTCTAAATATTAGTCTTTAAAATATTGTTGAGGGTATTCAACTGGGACTCAGGGAATTTTGTATACATATAATCACTATCAGCATTACCATGAGTCAAATATCTGCCTTGAGGAAATGTCTTAGACTTTTCATTATATAAATTTTCTATGAAATGGTCATTAAAAATTTGTGTTGATTTACAGTGTTAAAATCTTTGCCTTCTGAAGAAAAATTATATGAATCAAGTATTGTAAAATGTTAATATATGTTAATCTGCTGAATCTATTATATGAAAATCTGTTTTATTAATCTATAAGTTTTTCTTTGTAATATTTCATATTTGAAAAAAATTACAATAAATTGATTTAAGAGGATGAGACTTTTTCTTCCACGACAATGTCAGTTGTACCAGAAGAGTATGTATACAGGACTGAGTTGGACACATTGCTCTAGTAGTTCTTTTTGAATTTCTCAAATATTATTATTCAATTAATTCCTATAGGTATTATATTAGGAAACTACAATATAGATATGAGTTCTCACATTTTATTTTTCAATCCATTCTCTTCATCATTATATCAGGAAGATACATAATAGACATGAGAGATGTGAATGGAAATATAAACAGTTATAGATCTACTATTTATCTATATGCACTTAAATTATTTTCACTAATGTGAAGGCCAACATTGCTATCATTGCCTATGAAAATTTTGTAGGGAAGAGTAAATAAATAACTTCTGGGAGTTGTCTCACAGGTTTTTCACTATAAATTATTTGTGTGATTTACTTTGCTGTTGCAAAGGGTTGCTTCAAATTGCGATTTTTTAATTTTTAATCTTAACCTCTACTGCTAAAATTTTGTAATTCCTTTTTCACCTTGTACTTAAATTGATATCAAAGTATAATACTGCTTAACTACTTTTTTCACTAATTTTGTTTTCCTGCAATAGTCTCCACTTTATTATTATTAGTCTGTTTATTACTAAAGCAGATGTTGATACCCCCACCACTATTGTGTCATGATATTGTGTCATGGAGATAGTCTAATCAGGTGCAAGACTGATTCTAACAAAGTTTCAATTTTCAAGTAAAATTGATCTCTGAATGAAGGGATTAGACTATAAATTGCACAACTGAGTATCATAGAAATAATCCACAGAAATGGCACTTACTGGCAGGAGAAGACATTTTTCCGATATAAGTAAAGAATACAGCTATGTGGTTTATTCAATGAGTTAGATGACATCCTGAATATTGTTATCATGTATATTCAAACTTTATTCAAGGATAATAAGAATACTTTTCTAGTGGGGACTGGGGCATCTATATTACTTGGCATTATTGCAATCCATCAGTCTATCATGATTCTTACAATTTGTCAATTTGCATGGCCTCTGCCCCAGATATCTTTCCTTACAAAGCAATCTATTTGATTATTTTTTATTAAGAGTTGTGTGAGGGCTGGGGATGAAATTCAGTGGTAGAACACTCATTCAGCATGCCCAAGGCTGAGTCTCATTCTAAGCACTACAAAAAATAAATAAAAAGATAAGTGTGTGCTATGACGATAATCAATGGGCCCACCTCTCTGATGTGACTACACACCCTATGCATACATTCATAAATCACTTACATGAGGTATGTTGAAAATGTACTTCTCATGAGGAAACTAAGTACTCTAATAGGTAAGTATTATAAATCACTCATTAGCTCTCATCAAAGACAATCCCACATAGTATTTCAGGAACTATAAAATAAATTGAAATATTTTCACTGAAGTAAATCACCCTTTTTGGTTTTTGACGTTAACTTTTAGACTCTAGGAAACCTTTTTGGTTCTCTCAGAATAGTCTGTCATTGATTTTTATCTTCTGTATTTAATATTTATGTGACTGAGAGGGGCATCATGTAATTGGTTAACAGAGCAACAGTTATAACTTTCAGTTTTTCCATAATAATGACACAAATATATTTGTATGCACACACAACTAGCCTGAAAGTAAAATCAAGTTTTCAAACTTAGTCAAACAAATTTATTTTGACAATTATAGAACTAATTATCTATTTCATTAAAATCAATTGTTCAGTTTTAAAGTTCAACAATGATTTTTATTAAGTAAAGCTACTATGCTTAAATTTATATTAGAAGTATTTAATTTCAATACTGCTTAAATATTTTAACACAAAAAAAGGAAAAACTATGATCATTCACCATGTTATATATAGTTTTCAATTTTTTAATTTTTATTTCAGATACATTTACCCATATATATTATATTTTACTCTAGATTCATATTTTATTTTGAATTTTTCCAGGTTTTGAAGGTATAATTGACAGATGTGATGTTTTCATGTACGTAAATAATGTAAAAAGATTAAATCAAGTGAATTAACATAACCATCATCTTCTTTTGTGACGAAACTATCTAAAATCTACTCTATTTGTAATTTTTAAGGATAAAATACATCATCATTGTCAACTAAAGTCACCATTATGTTCAGTAGCTTCTCAGAACTTATATTTTTCTTTCTAACCAGAACATTGTACCATTATAAACATGCTTCCGCTTCCCCAACCTCATCCAAGCCCCTGCCAGCCATCTTTCTATTCTCTGCTTCACGAGTTCCATTTTTTTTTGGTAGCACGTGCGAGATCATGCAATGTTTATCCTCCTGTGCTTGGCTTACATCACCAGGCCTGACATGCTCCAAGTTAATTTATGTGATTTCATCAAATAATAGGATTTGCTTTTTAAAATTTTATCTATTTCCACAAGATCTTTTTTTTTTCCCACAAGAGCTTTTTAATTATATTCTGTTTTATGTTTTTATTAGTGCAGTGAAACATAATTTTGGTATCCATTCCATTCGAGCCTGGAATATAATTTGCTTCACTTATGTCTTCAGTACTTCTTTCCCTCTACTCCTCCTTCCTCTTGTTCCCCTTCATCTTCTCTTCTGATCTTGCTTCTATTTATTGATAGTTATTTTTCATTAATGACTTATATAGATTTACATAAAAGTAAAATTCACTGTGATATATTTATATATGTATGTAGCATCATTTGGTCAATTTCATTCCACAGTTCCTATCTTTTTCCATCCCACCTTCTCCCCTCCCAATTCCCTTCCTCTGCTCCATGGATTTCCTTACTTTTAACGCTGAAATAGTGTTACATTGTGTATTCATATCACGTTTTATTTATCCATTTATCCACAGATAGACAATTAAGTTCATTCCACATCTTGGCTATTGTGAATACTGTTGCAATGAACACAAAAATGCAGATATCACTTTCATTTTATTATGTATATACGCAGAAAGGGGATCACAGAATCAGACAGCAATTCTATTTTTAACTTTATGGGACTGTTTTCCATAACGTCTTTAGCACTCTACGTCTTTACTTAAAATACACAAAGATTTCCTTTTCTCCCCACCATCACCAATATTTGAAACCTTTTGTCATTTTGATACTAGTAATGCTAACAGAAGTTAGGTCATGTCCCATTATAGTTTTAATTTCCCTTTTCCTAAGAATAGTGATATTGAGTGTTTTCCAACCTGTTCATGATTTTTTTTAGTTATGTTTTTTCAGATTCCTTGCCCTTTTTGAATTGAGTTGCTTGTTCTCTTGCTATTGAGTTTTTGTAGTTTCTCACATATTTTGGATATTAAACCTTTAACAAATTTATATTTACAAATCCCATTTGTCTAGTTCTGTTTTGTTGCTTTTCCTCTTAGAGTCATATCCAAAAGATTATTTAAGAAGCTTCCCCCTATGTTTTCTTTCAATAGACTTGCAGTTTGGTCTCTTTATTTGCAAATGACATGTTTGTATACATGGAAAATACTCCACCAAAACAACTGGTGGAACTAATAAATAAATTAACTAGAGTTATAGCATATAAAATAAACATTCAATCCCACTGACAATAGCATAAAAATAGTTATTAATAAATTTACTCAAGGAGGCAAAAGAACTAAACACTAAAAACTGTAAAACATTAATAAAAGAAATTAAAGACACAAATAATGGAAAGATATCTCATGCTATGGATTAGAAGAATTAATTTTGTTAAAATGTCCATACCACCCAAAGTGATTACAGATACAATGTTATCTCCATTAAGATTATAGTGATATTTTTTCATAAAAATAAAAAAAACCTATTCTGAGATTTTTATAGAACAACCTAAGGACCCAAATATGATAAGTAATCTCAAATAAAAAGAACAAAAATGGAGAAATATCATTACCTGATATCAAAGTATATTACAAAGCCTTGATCTACTTATAAAGTTTTGATTAAGCTTAGTAACCAAAACCTTAAAAACAGACATCATAAACCAATGGAATGAACTACAGAACCCAAAAATAAATTTATATACATACAGTCAATTGACCTTCACAAAGTTACCAAGAACACTCAATGAAGAAGTGGAAATTTCTTCAATAAGTAGTGCTGGGAAAAATGTATATTTCATGCAGAACAATGAAAGTGTCCCAAATGTCAGATTATATAGTACAGATAGCAAATATAATATCATAAAATATCTTGTGTTAATTTATATTTTTACTGACATCAGTATAAAAACTACTCAACATGAAATTACCTATCAACTATTTCATTCAATGGAAGCTACTGTGTTTGAAAAAATAGTGGAAAAATAATATTTATTTACTTTACAAGTCCAATTAAAAATACTTTTTATTCTTTATATATCTTAAGAAATATTATTCTTCAATTAATTTAGTTGGTCGATGGTTCAGTATTGAGCAATTGTTAGTTAACTCTATACTACTTGATTTTATTGACTATTTCAATAAACAAGCAGCATATCTGTCATTTTGTTTTGCCAGTTTACAAATAGTCCATATAAAAATAGTCCAGGGCAAAAAAACAAAACAAAAACAAAACAAAACAAAAAAACAATGCATAATGGACATGTTTCACAGTTAAATTATTTGAACTGCTTTTATATGTTGTGATTATTTTAAAAAATCCTTGACGGTAGTAATCTCTGATCAACCTGTTCTATATTATGTTCGCTAACAGAAACTTGGCCTCAAAATGTAGAAGTTCAGTTAACTTTGCAGCTTCAATTCCTTCAAATTTAAAGTGATAAAATTAGATGTGTGAGTCTTTAAATTTTCTTTCTTCATTAGAACTTTATAAATTAGCTCTAAAATTGCATTTTTTTTCTCTCTTTGCCCCAATTAAAAATTCTTTAATAGTAAAATGTTGAGTATTACTGAGTGAAATTAATGGATAGATATTAGGCTAACAAAAATAATTTACATACAGAATAAACAAATTCAGTTTTCTAGTGTGTGACCATTATGTGCTTATCTTGTTACTACAACTACTTGAGATACTAAAAAACTTTTATTTTCCATAAAGCCATCATATTTGAAAGCATCAATGAGTCATTGAATATTCCTTTGGAAACAAAACTAATATGCATATTTTCTTGTTTTCTATCACAAATAAATGCTGCTCGATATTATTATTGTGACAGTATAGTTTACACATTTTGCAATTTTATTTTCAGCACATTGAACAATATTGTCATTGATCTGGTCAAAACAAATTTTAATGGGGACTATAAAATGGAATGTATATATTTACCATATTTATTCAAATACTGCATACACTTGCTCATTTGGAAATAACAATTTGTGATCATGCTGCTACAATGAGAAAACAAAATAAATAATTTTCTAACACGTAGAGCAAATGATGGAAATTTAGATGGCATTTTTACCTTTGATATTTGGGAATGTATTTTGGGGGAAATTTATTTCCTTGAATGAATTCTAAATGGCTGGGGAAAATATTTAAACACAAAAGAATAATCTAGTAATATGGGCTAGGACTTGAGTGCTAAGAAATCTTTGTTGCTTTCTACATTGCTCAAATGTCATTCACATTTTTTAAAGAATTCTCATTTCTAATGTGCACAGTGTTGCTTGACTCAATTCATGGGAATGACCCATATACATTGAAAGGCCAAAATTAGCCCAGAATAATGAAATCAGCTTGTATTGGGGTCATTTCAAAGTTAATAAGTGATTGGATGCATTTTGTATTAGTGTAAGTAGAGTAACATAGTTCAAAAATATTTTCAAGTATAAGAATATTTTCCAAACTAGTTAAGCATTTTGACTCATGACCCAGGACTTATCTGTTTCCAACTTTACACACTGTATTTGGGACCGAACAGCTTCACTGAGTCCTCATAGACCAGTTCCCTAGGTCAGTCTGAAAAGACTCTTGGGACAGATCCTGGAAATGCAGCATAAGGGAGAATGTTAGTTATGCAGGGCATTCACAAATGTATGCAGTGCCACTCACTGACATCTACAAAGGGTCCATTTTATAAATTGTCAAAGAGGCCATTGTAGCAGAATGACACCAGAGAAGAGCTGTCAATTCTATTATTAAATTGACATTCCGCACATGCTGCTTTCAGATGGAGGCCCTTAATGAACTTAGTTGTCTTCTTTTTTCCCCTTGACTATTTACTGTTTTTTTTGTTTTGTTTTTGTTTTTCCCTTAACTACTCTTCAAATAGACATTAGTTGATGTTAAAATGTGGGGCAAGTGAACCCTATACGAGGACATCCTTCTGTTTCATTGACAGCTCTTTGAAACACCTAGGAGAGAAGTTTCCATGATATGTCTGCTGCTCAGTGATGCTACAGTGATTGCTACAGAAACTATGACATCTCCCAGGGTATTGTCAATCAAGAATGTGAGGTTGAAAACATGAACCAAAAACAGTGTGTTTTAAGCAAGACAATAAATAGTACTGTAATTCTATCTGTGAAAAGGAAGAGGAACAATGAATTGTCTTAATTTGTGGAGCACAACACCCAGTTTGTGGATGTTTTTGACAATACAGAGTAAAGGGCACATGCCTTAGCCAGAAATTGAGAGTTTCATACAGGCTAATTGTTAATTCTCCTGGGATCTTCATTGTTCTCCTAGCCAATGGAGCCATGTGTGCTAAACAGGCATTCAATGAAGAGAGTGCCCTATATTCTTGTCATTTGTTTAATGCCATTCTTATTGTTATACAACCACCAAGCCTTGATTTACCAGGTAGCCAGTCCTGTTATCTTGCCTGCTGTGAGTCCTCTATGAAGATGACAAGCACCAAGAGATGGCTAACTTTTGTTCTCAGGGATGTCTTTTCTGGATATCCTGTGACTGACAGCTGTTGGAAAGAAGGACAAGGAGATTTTTACATCTGTTTACTGCCTTGCAGTTTCCCCATTCCTTCCCGCATTGACTATTGTCATTCATGGAAGAACTAAAATTCCTGCCCTTCCAAAGCAGATACCACAGAGCTACAGAGCTACAGGACTAGGAAGAGATCATTATATGAGAAATAAAAGATGCATCAGGCTTAGTGCATGGAGGAATGCTCTGATAGTCTGGTATTAGAATGTAAACATTTCTAACATTCTTAACAAGACATTTCATCTTATGTTGCTATTTGTAAGAAACAGAAATCTTAAATAATGAATATTCTCCATATGTTGTCAGTAGACTGATGTCTGAAATGAAGATATTTAAATTGTGTTCCAACTGTTTTGCATTGACCTTTTTAATTTTTTTAGAGCAAACATTTTTTAAACTATTTCTTATTATACCTATCAAATTGGCAGAGTGGAATTGAAATTTTCCTCTGATGACAGATTCACTTATTGTTTTGTATTTTCATATAAGTGTACTGCTCTTTTGTTTCTTTTCTTTCTTTCTTTCTTTCTTTCTTTCTTTCTTTCTTTCTAACAAATGTAGCATCACTCAATTCCACAATTTCTTGCTAAACACTCATTTAGTGGTTTTATTTGAAAACTGAAAGAGTAATAAAATTTGAGTTTTATGTAAAACATTGGTATAGAAAATATATTAAATAACTTTTTTGAATAAACAAACTAGATTGATGGAATTCCCATGCCCATTATGTTATCTAAAACTTTCTGAAAAATGTTTTACAGTAGCATATAATTTACTCAGTGTAAGTGGGTTTTGTAGTGCTATTGAAAAGACTTTCTGTCACTTATTGGCCTTAGGATGATGAGATTTTAAGTCCCTTGATCCACAGCCTGTGTTTCACAGTCAAGACTAAAAGCCAAGACTAAAGCACAATTGCACTTCCTGGCTTAAACAGGGATTGAGTTATATATAGCCTGAAGAAAAAAAAATCAGTACATCTTCAGACACAGAAATATGTACCAAGTGAATATAAAATCTTAAAATGGCACAAGTCAGCTACAGAAATTGTGAGTCTCAAATTTAATAATTCTGCTTAATTTTTTTTTTTTTTGTACCAGAGATTGAACCCTGGGGTGCTCTACCACTGAGTTACATCTTGTCCAGTCACCTTTATTTTCTATTTTAAGACAGTGAGGTCTAAATTACCCAGCCTGGTCTTGAACTTGTGATCCTCATGCCTCAGCCTCCCTATCAGCCAGGGTTACAGTTGTGTGCTTCCATACTGGGCTTATCTACCTAAAATTTTATAATTAATGAACAAACTCTGTGTGTGTGTGTGTTTAAGCATAATTTATTTGTATAGTTAGTTCATATACACACACACACACACACACACACACACACACACTTTTCTTTCATGTCATTTAGCAATAAAATTACCCAAAACATAATAACAAAAATTTTGTATATTCCAATATAATATTTAATATATTTTTGAATTTTTAAACAAGTTCTATTTTTCTATTTCAATTCTCAAAATATCTATACCATCACGGAGCTTACATATGAATGTGGCTTGAAACAAAATATGTAATTGACATTAAGAAATATGCCAAAGTTCAACAGCATTGTTAGAGTAATATCTTATTATCTACATACAAAAATCAGTGGGAATCAGCATTACAAATTTTTTATGCTGTGTATCAATAAAAGAGAAAGAATCCCTAAAGTTGAACTATCTGTGCAATTATGTGATTTTATCACTGTAAGCGGAATGAACTTGACTTAAATGAGTAATCCTATCTTGTTTATTTTAGAGAATACACATTCACATAGGTACATTAAATTGAATACAATTACAAGACTAAATGTCAGATATTGAGCTTCAAATTATTTTAGCCTGTACCTATATAATATGATTTCCAATATTTTACAAGCCAAATTTACAAAAATATTTTATTTGATCATCTGTTTACTCAGCAAAAGCATAGTGGCATGGTAGTATTACAGTTCTAGGAAAACAGTGATAAGGAGAAAAATATCCCTATCCTCACAGAGCTTACACTTCAGTAAAAGGAGGTATAATGATTGCTAGGTAATAAGTAAAATAAAGCATAAATGGATGCAGTGATTTCAGATAGAGTAGTCAGGGAAATGCACTCTGAGAAGATAACATTGAAAAAACACACAAAAATGATAAGATACTTAGGTGGGTATTAGGGAAAAATGTATATCTCATAGTGAGATGAGCATGTGAAAGTCCCTGAAGCAAGAGGGCAGCTAGGTTAACTGAAGAAAAGCAAAGATATAGCTGGAGTGACAAGAGCAAAGATATGTGGTAGAGAATAAAGTCAGCGATATAAAGGATGTCTGATTATGTAAGGGTTTGTAGAATGTTCTGCAGACTTTGAACTTTACTCTGATTGAAATGGAAGGCTATGGGAGCATTTGAAGCAGAGGAATGGAATGATCTAAAATGTGTATTTGAACCATCACTGCATGGTGAATAAATAGTGGGTTAGTACAAGCCTGCAATAAAGAGAATCTTGCTCAATTTTATGCTAAAATGTTATGGCTTGAAGGCATGGTAGGGGAAATAGTGAGAAATAGTTCAATTCTAGATATGCTTTAAAAGTGCCCTGAGGAGAGTGTTCTGACCTAGTGTACATTGAGTGTGAGAAGTCCAGTATCTCACCCAAGGTTCTTTGAGCAAGTCCAAGAATGGAGGAGCCATTAACTAAGATTAAAACAACTATGGTAGAGGCAGGTTTGATAAGTAAGATGAAGAATTAATTTGGCCATATAATGTTAGAGATGCTTATTACATGATTGTCAATATAAAGAACTAGATGTTTAAAAGTTCATGAATAAAGAATGGTTAAGGAAATATAGTTTATGATTATTAAAAAGTTACATGTCAATGAACTACATAGTTGATATATGAATTCAGGAGGTTAAGTGATAGTACCTAGAACCTAGAACACACACACACACACACACACACACACACACACACACACATATATATATAAAATGCAAAATTGAGCCCCAGGACACTCCAATGTTTAGAAGCTTAAGACAAGAAACCAGCAAATAATGGAAAAGCATAGGTAGTAAAGTAGAGGGAAAATCAAAGGAGAGGTCATCCTGGAAGCCAAGTCACAGCAGGGTTTTAAAAAGGAGCAATAAGTCAGTCATGTATCACAGGTCAAAGATGAAGATTAAGAATATATAAAAATAAGAATATATGCAGATGTATATATATATGGATGTATATATACATATATATAAATATATAAGGCTAAGAATATATATAAATACACTAAACTAAAATAATGTAAATAAACTAAAAGTATACATAGATGAATATATAGATGGGGCTATTAATATAAAAAGGAATATTGGTAGCAGTAATCTAAGGATAATTAAGTGATTGATTTTGTTTTGATCTTATTTACTTCCTGTTTTCCAATATTTCTACAATAAATATATTATTTTTAATAAAAATACTTATAATGATTTCAAAAGATTTCTACTGCCCTAAAATAAATCAGATTATTTTTTCCTCAAGAGATTGACCCCTCTAAAATTTATTTCATCGAACTCTGTTTTCCTGGTTCTTAGACTATCTGTATATTAGAATTAGTGACTATTTTTAACTTCCTCAATAAAGTATGTTGTTTCCTGAATAAAATATGCTATTACAGATGCTTTCCTTTCTATCAGAATGTCCCAATCTCCCTCATTCATATGATATATTCACCAAGTAAACTCTAAAAGTCTTCCCTCAAATATTTCTTACTCTAAGGAATTGTCCAAGAAAGACTACTAGCATTATTTTTTCCTTCATCTTCTTTGAATTTACGTTTTTCTACCTATGCTTGAATTTTTAAATTTATTTCTTTATTTCATTTTATTTGCAGTGCTGGGGGTGGAACCAGGGTCTCACACTTGTGAGGCAATATTCTAAAATTTAGAACATCTCATATCTAGCCACTTCATCCTATCTACATATGGTAGTCCAATAGGAAAAAAGGGAAAGTTCTCTGTTGTCAGATTCATTAGAGAAAGAAGCTAGTTATACTCATCCCACCTTTTTTTATTTCTTCCTGGAATTTCCTTTTCTCTTATCACTCTTCACCTTGAAACGTATATGGCCAGCCAACAACATATGAAAGTCATGACTTAAATCTATTTGGTCTCTGCTAAAAGAGTAAATTTTAAGAAGCATCAAAAATAAAAAGTAGGGGTATGTATGTAATGTGAAACAGCATTTTCCAAATGTTCGATTTAAAATTTCTGGAGCATATCTATTTTGAGTAAAAAAACAAAATAGATTATCTCTGTTGGGGAGGTGAGGATTGTGATAAGAATTCACAACAGAAAGTAAAATAAACAGTGTATGGAAATGCCAGAAAGTCAACACTTTTATCTATTTTGGGTTTTAATATTTACTAATTTAAAACATAGTCATCTAATATAGGATTATAGAAGAAACTTCACAGGAAAAATTTGCATAATTGACATGTAAGTACCACTTTATGACCAATAATATGGATTCTTCAGGACTGATTGATATTGCTGATTCTACAGAGTATAATAAAAACAGTATTGATATAAATTAGCTCTTTTAGCTATCTATACATTTCAGTTATGTGATTCAAGATAATTTATTTGATATCTGTGGATAAAGTAGTTCTTATAATGATTAAATAAGTTGTGTTTAGTATTCCTAGCAAAGAAAACTAATACAGGCATTCATTATTCTGTGAAACTTTCTTTCTTTCTTCATAATATGGAGATGATTATCTTCCAAACTTTTCTCCTCAACAATTATGTGTAATTATAATATCTTACTAGGATATTGCCAGGAGAAAGAACATGTTTATTTAGGGTGGTTAAAGAGGACCTCACTTAGAAAGCATCTTAGTCTGTTCCTGCTGCTAGAGCAGAATACTTTAGACTGGGTGATCTAGAAGGAACAGATATTTACTGTTTACCATTGTAAAGGGTGAGAAGTCCAAAATCAAGGTACAAGCAGATCTGTTATCTGTTGAGGACCTGTTCTTCATAGATGGCTCCTTTTATGTGTTCTTGTGGGGGATGTCTTATGTGTCCTCATGTGGTAGAAAAGATGAAAGATCCAGCAGCTACATGAAGTCTCTTTTATAAGTGCACTGGAATATCCACAGTGGTAGAGTCCCTATGACTTAATCAATTCAGTAAGGACATGCCTATTAAAATGTGATAGATTAAATTTTAGCATAAATTGTAGAGGTGCACAATACTTCAAATGACAGCAAAAGGTGATATTTGAGGCAATATTCACAGAAAGGGAAAAGAACAGACTTTCAGATATTCTTGGCAAAGTACATAGCAAATATGAAAGTCCTGAAGAAAGAGCTTCTATTGGCCTGTTATAGGAATAGCAGGAAATCAGCACTGATAAATCAAGGTAAGAGGAGAAAAGAAAGAGATGAAATAAGATAAATGTTGAGGGTGAGCATAAGAAGGTTTTTATAGATATGTTAAGAATTGTGAAAAAAGAAGACATTTGAGTGTTTGAACAAGAATAGTTATATAACCAGGCACTTTGGCACACACCAATAATCCCAGTTACTTGGGAGGCTGAGACAGGAGTATCACAAGTTCAAGGCAGCCTCAGCAACTTAGGGAGGTCCTAAGCAACTTAGTGAGACCCAGCCACCAAGAATAAAAAAGGCTGGGTTCAATTCCTGATACAAAAAAAAAAAAAAAAAAAAAAAACAGAAATGAATTACATGATTCACTTGGATTTCAAAAAGGAATAATATGACTTTCATTTTGAGATTTTTCCAAAGGAATTTAGGCCTTGAATTAGGAAGACACATTAGAAGACTTTCAACAATCCAGTTAGAGATGATGACAGAGATGGAAAGAAGAGAGATTATTTTAATGAGATGTAGAAAAAAACTTAAGAGGACAACGTGATTTAAAAAGGTTGAAGTTGAGGGGATCAATCAAGGCTATAAAAAGTAAATTCAAAATTTGAAAGTGATTAGGAAATATGAAAACTGATTTGTTATGTTGAGCAATATTAATATTGAAAAAACTGACAAGATAGATTTCGGCAGAACAATGGACTAAAAAGGTATTTGGTCTAAATCCAGAAAGAATTGCATGAGGGAAATTGGAGAGAAGAAATGTAGATAAATTTTTAGGACATTTGTTATAAAAAGAATTAGCAATAGAACAGTAACTGTGAGAATATAGAGAATCAAGAAAAGATTTTAAAAGTTGATAAATTATCTTTACTTAGCAAGAATGAATTAATACAGAGGAAAACAATAATTGATCATACCTCAGAGCTAAGAGAATTTCTGAAATCACATTCATGAGTAAACATAAAGGGTTGTAGTCAAAATCAAAAGTGAAGGTCAGTGTAAGGAAGGCTTACAAATGAATAACTCACAGTTATACGACAGAAGGCAGAGTACATGGGACATATGTAAATAGTACATGTGGTAGTAGCTTAAAAGAATGTTGATATGGTTTGGATATAAAGTGTTTCCCAAAGGCTCATGTTTTGAAGGCTTGGTACTCAATGTAGAAAAATTCAGAAGGAAGGTTTTTAGTAAATGATTGGAACACGAGAGCTCTGATATCATCAATTTATTAGTCTATTGATGGATTTAAAATTTAATAGACTCTTGGGAGGTGATGGAAACTATATGAGGCGGGATCTAGTTGGAAGGCGTAGAGACATGACCTGGAGGATATATCTTACCCCAAGTCTCTTCCTCTCTCTCTCTCTCTCTCTCTTTCTCTTTCTCTCCTGCCTTCTCTCTCTTTTCTTCTTGTCCACCATGGATGAGCACCTCTGCTTAGTCACACCCTAACATCATGATGTTTTGCCTTTCCAAAGGCCCAAAACAACAGAATCGAGTGACCATGGACTAACACTTCTGAAACTATTAGTTAAGATAAGTTTTTTCCTTCTCTAAATTTATTTTTAAAGGTACTTTGTCACAGCAATTGAAAGTTGACTAACAGGGAATTGGAATTAGAAGCTGGATGTAATGGTGCATACCTATAATCCCTGGTACTCAGAAGCCTGGGGCAGGAGAATCACAAGTTCAAGACCAGCTTCAGCAACTTAAAAAGACCTTCAACAACTTAGCAAGACCCTTTTTCAAAAAAGCACAAAATTCAAAAAGAAAAATGATTGGATAAGTAGCACAGTGGTAAAGTGGTCTGGTTTCAATCCTTAGTATAAAACAAAACATTAGAATCAGAAGCAGGATTATTACTATGATTATACCTAAATATGCACTTGAGAAGCTATTGACATTGATTTTCAGGAGGAGTTTGGAAAGGACTACATAAGTCCTAGAATGACATAAGCAAAGCTAGATTCTGGTTTGAGTTTAGAAGACCAAAATACTGTTAGGAATATGGACAGTAAAGACTGAATTGATGGCATTTCAGATGGGAATATTGAAAAGAAACCTTTACTGGAAAATGGACTCCAGGATGTTCATGTTACATTTTGCCAAATAACTCAACAATATTTCATCTGTTCCATGTGAGACTGAATTTAAAGTTGATGGACTAATTTATCTGGTGAAGGATATTTTAAGGTAGCACAGAATTCAGAAAATAACGTGTATTGCTAGATGCTTTCACCAAATTTACTGTAAGAATTTGGAGCAAAAAGTAGAGGAGGAGATTCTGGAAAACATGTTCTTTGGCTACAAGAGGAATGTGTTTAAAATTGGGAACAAGGAGGGTACTTTTGTTAAAGAGATAAATATCACTAAAATGAACACAAGTACTTTGGTACTTTGAACAAGACAATAGGAAAGACGTTTTGAGAGAATCTTATAAATTGATCAGACCCCATGGAACACAGTTTCAAGGACATAAAAATATGAACTTGTTTAAAAGAACTTGCTTTGAGAAGAGAACACCTAGGTGTCCAGTTCATATACAGAGGTCTAGAAATTCATTTCCCTAGGAATAACTTTACTGTGTCAAATGTTGAGGTATTTAAGAGGCCATAACAGCTGTAATTGATATTGGCAAGGCTTCTACTCTCACTGTTGGAAGAACTTAGTGACATCCGAGTCATTCAGGTTTCCTTGCATAAATGCAGAAATAAAGAGTTGAGAGATCATAGAGGCTTCCTTCAAGACTTAAAAGGTTAGCCTGGGAGACCAGGAAATGTGTGGTGGACTGAAGTCCATGCAAAGAACCCCTGAAAAGGTGATATGTGAGACTTTAAGAGTGAAGCAGAAACTTCAGTGAAGACCTTATGTCATGGTTTATATGTAAGGTGTCCTCCAAAAGTTCATGTGTGAAAAATTGCAAGAAGTTTTAGACATGAAATGATTAGATTATGAGATGTGCAGCCTTATCAGTGAATCAGTTTACTGATATGGATTAATTGGGTGGTAACTGGGTGGTATGATGATGTTGATGGAGGAAGTGGGTCACTAGGCATGTGCCTTATATTTTGTCCCTGGAAAGCACAGCTCTCTTTGCTTCCTAGCTGTCATGTACTGACCTGCTTTCTCCACTATGCCCTTCCACCATAATGTTCTGCTTCACCTAAATTCCAGAGCAATGAAGTTAACCATCTATGAAATGCAAGTTCTAAAACCATGAATCAAAATACACTTCTTCTCTACATTGTTCCTGTCAAGTCTTTTGGTCACAGTGGTGAAAAAGTTGACCAAAACACTCCAGGAAGTTCAAAATGCCAGGAATGTAGAACATCTGCTGAGGGAAACTGCAGGCAGTGAGCCAATCTGGTCTAAGAGAGATTCCATGTGGGTTGCAACAAACTAGACCATAAGGCTGTGTAACTCCTTTGGAGATCACATCTCACCACCATATGCCCTGGCTGCTGGACATTTTCCTGTTTTGTTCAGTCTTGCTTTGGTCCCAGTCCTTTCTTTGCTCCCATTCTTCCCCTTTGAAATGGAAATATGTAAATATTTCAGTATTAGAAATATGTAAATTAAAACAAATTCATAGGGTCTCACAGCTTAAAATTTCCTTGAATCTTAGAGGAGATTTTGAACATAGACTTTTGAGAATGCTGAAAGTGTTCAGACTATGGGGAATTTGGGAAAAGGAATGAATGCAGTGAATACATTTTGCAATGTGATATGGGCAAGAGTCTTTGAGAACCAGGGGCAGAATGTTATGGTTTGGATCAGTAATGTCCCCCAAAGTTTCATGGTTTGAGGACTTGGTCCCCAATGCAACAATATTCATCAGTGGGACTTTGGGGAAGATTGGATCATGAGGGCTCTAATCTTATTATTGAATTAATCCATTGATGGGTTCATAATTGAATAGATTACTGGAAGGTGATGAAAATTGTAGAAAGTGGAGTCTAGTTCAAGGAAGTAGATCACTGGTGGTATATCCTGAAAAGGTATATCTTGTCCCAGTCCATTCATATCTCCCTCCTCTCTGTCTCCGTTTCTTTCCCTGTTTCCTGGTCAACATCAGGTGAGTAGATATATTCTCAGAGGCATTCCCCACAATGATACCATAGTGTTTTATTTCACCAAAGGTCCAAGACAACAGAGACTAATAATCATGAAGAGACACCTCTAAAATCATGAATCCAAATAAATCTTCCTTCCTCTAAATTGATTTGAAATAAGACCAATATGGTTGTTTTGTGTTTGTTCTTTTGTTAAAGAAATGGAGTGAGTTTTAGTTATGTGACAGAGATTTGAGGAGAGAGGAAAAGGTTTAAAATGATAATTAAGGGTAGTTGAAGAATGAATTGCTGAGGGAAATATATATTTTTATTCAGAAGTCATGATTTAAACATCAGAGCTATCAACCTGTTAGGGTTTTTTTTCTAGCTACATTTATTTTCAAGAGTCCAGGTACAGAGATGGCAGAACTGAAATTAAATAGATTTAAAATTTTGCCAGAGAAGCATTAGAAAGCAAAACAGGAACAAAGGAGTTACAGAATTTGCAAGGGAGTGGCCATAATGTTAACTTTATGATCACTATGAGATCTAGTGATGGAGAAATGCAAGCATGTGAAGGAGGGGAGAATAGTGAAAAGTTGGATCAAAGTTTCTAAGCATTAATGAAATTAAGGACTAGAATAAGTATGGATAGTTTGTCGATCTAATGGGAAAATAAGAGACAAGAGTCAGGCATATGTTTGAAATTGTAATTATTGGTAATCATATAAACTAGAGTCAGAAGTGAGTGATTAAATTAGTGGGAAAGAAAACAAATATTGTATTTATTTTTGACTATTATAAATACAGGTAAACATTTTTCAATTCAGGTTGTAACTCACAAAGGAATGTAGGTGGTGGCTGGAGGAGGGGTTAAATGAATCCTGCTCCACATAGTCATTCAGGGATTCAAGTTTATAAATGTTTTCTCATATTGATGTAGCACCATACAAAGCACATGGTTTTGTATTTGTATCATAGGGAAGAAAGAAATCTGGAGGTACCCTTGCCAAATCTTCATTCCTTTGACATAATCTATAAAGCAGAGCTAGTAACATCATGGTACCTAACTGAAAGAGAATGGGGAAAATGTGGAAAACAGAGATATCTAGTAAGAAACAAATGTTGATGTGACACCTGAAATATGAAGATGACTGATAAAAAAGACATGTGATAGATAGTTAACTCCCTTACAACTGCCCAAGTAATCTTTCTAAATTGCAAATCTCACTGAGTCCTTGGCTTAAACAATAAATCCTGTACTGAGCCAGGTGCTGTGGCACACACCTATACTCCCAGATACTCGGGAGGCTGAAGCAGGAGAATCTTGAGGTCAAAGCCAACCTCAGCAACTTAGTGGAACCCTAAGCAACTAAGAGACCCTGTTTCTAAATAAAATAGAAGGGCCAGGGATGTGGCTCAGTGGTTAAGCGCCCTGGGATTCAATCCCTAGCACGAAAAAGAAGAAAGAAAAAGGAAATCCTGTAGTGAGAAATATGCAAATTTTACCTAAATTTTAATGTGATGGGAAGGAGATTCCAGAGACTCTTCCTAAAATTAGGAATAAATTGCAAATTTCCTGCATTGCAAATAAAATATTTAGTTATCTGACCTTTCTTCATTTCTACAGGTCCTATAGTTTTCTGCCTTTTAGGTTGTACCTGGGATGCCTACTGCCTCAAAATTCAGTTTAAATAGTTTTTATTTCTAGAGAAATTTCCCATTTGCTTCCCTACTCACACACCAGCTTTCATTAACTGTTTCTTTGTTTGGAATTCTGTGGAATTCCTTGATTTTATAGCACCATCATGTATTATCACTCATTCATGCCTTTCTGTCTCCCACTTACCCCCTGAAGGACAAGACCTTGTGTAATTTGACTTTCTATACCCAGTCACTACAAGTTACCAGTATTTAGAACAGGCGATTAATAAAGATTTCCTGAAAGGATGAATATTTATTCCTCTTTGTTATGCTTCTATTTATTCCATTTATCCCTTTGGCTTTTCATGAGATGCAGATTTTTCCTACTCCAACTGTTTTTTCTTTTTAAAGGATCAGCATGAGTTGTTGTATCAAATGTTATCTTTTATTCCGCGGCATGTCCAATGCTCTGAGCAACCATTTTTCTTTTTGTAGAGCTTAATATGTCTTTGAATAATTAGTATTTAAACCATTAAAATCCTTCTCTTGGCAAATTACAATGATGATAATAAAAACCACAAAAAATGTCTTTTTTCTGTGCCTTAATAAGATACAATTAAAATTTAATAAAACCTCTGAATTCCCATTTATCAAATTTTGCACATCCTGAGGGAGGTAACAGCAGTGTTACAACTAGAGCAATTAAATAGCCAGTTGTAGTTAAACTCTTTAATTCACATAAAGGTGAGTGTAATTCTGTACTTATCATTCCAGGTTTGCTCATGGCTTTTTTGAACAGAATGTCCATTTTTATTCAGTTCTGTCTATATTAGTACATTACAAAGAGTTCTAACTTTATTATATTTGTTAATGGAATAATGATGATGTTTCTACCATGTTTCCTTAGTTGTCCATTTTTCTTGCAACAGATTAATAAGTCTAAAAAGCATCCTTTTAAAATGCCTTACCCTCAAATCATTTAATGCCATTACTGCCACAGAGAATAAAAACAAAAAGGAAAAAGTCAGAAATGGAACATATATTTTTAAAGAACTAGATTCCATTAAAAAATTTAAAAAACAATATTTTCCAAGCATCTAAAATACCCATGAAGTATTTTTGCAGAACTGCACAAACAATTCTTTTATAAATTTGAAAAATGTATTGTGAAACATTAGCAAAAACCAAATCAATATATGCTACCTGCTTTTTGACATCCCTTCAAAAATAATTGAGACTCACTCTCTTCATTTGATTCAAGACAATTATACTCTACTTTGTCAGATATTTTATGACACAGATTCTGGATACTATAAATTGTTCTTATAAATATTTACACAAGCACACATAAACAAAGTCTGAATGCTTGCCAGGTTTGTAAATCCAGCAGTGTGCAAATTACATTCCAAAATGTATGGAAACACTGCTTAGAAGTGAAATAAGACAATTAGAGAATGCAAGGATTTTTCCTTCCTCCATCTCCATTAGTTGGTGGTTCCTGATGGAAGGCTAAATATACACATACTTATTTTGTGGTTTGTTTTGTTTAAGCACTGAATAGACCTTACTATTGCTTAATAAAACACTTAAAATTCCAACATGAAATATATGTTTCATATTTCAAACCCTATAAATCCCTGTTACAGTTCTCAATTGAGACACTTATCTGGAAAACTTAGAAAAGCCATAAAATCACTATGGCAGCCTTTAAAAAAAAAATTGGCCAGGAAAAGCAAAACTGAAGTTTTTGAAATGTTATCTTCATAGAGATATAGTGAAAATCAATAGAGTAGTGTTTTAAACAATCAAGGACCATGCATTGAGATGCATTTGAGAGGCATCTTAGATTCAAACTTTATAATTACTTTTTTTTATTTCTATTGTTCTTAATCATTGGTATTTGTAAAAAACTACAACTCAATAATTTTTTTTTTAATTAGTATGAGCATTTAACATGCAATTTTGGCAAATTTCTCATGGCAAACTCTCTGAGTTTTGTTTCTTATAGCGCAGCTACTACTTAGAAGACATTGCTTATAATAATACTTTGGAAGAAAACTGCTGATTATTTAGAAACTAAAACATTGCCATCCCTTTAATAGCCAATAAAGTAATTAAAACTGCTAAACTTGCTTTCATTTTTTAAAAATGCTATTGAAAATTTTAATGTTAATTTCAGAGAAAGGAAAATATATGACATGCATTTTGCAGCCTTTCCATCTGACTAGAATTATGTTAGAGCTGGTTTAACTATACCAATTAAATAATACCAGCCTGAATCTCTTTTGGGCATTTGTATTTTATTATGAGGGCTTAATTTTTATAGAGAGAGTAAAATTTCACTTTGGTTTTTACTTATTTACTGGCTCAAACTTTTTAACTACATTATTTGCATACCTAAGTTAATGTGTCTATTTGTTCAAATTATAACTAATATTTCTTTAGAGCTAGGACTTCAATTTTGGAGGGAGTAAGAAAGACGATGTGATGTTTGCATTTTCAGGATAATATTCAAGGAAAACTAGTTGTGCATGAAAATAATCTTTTTTTTCTTTATTGGTGTATTTTAAACTATGATTATGGAACTTATTAAAATTTTCTGATGAAACAATTTCAAGATGAGGCAGATTTCTTTGCTTATGTTTTACAAGAGTTACATGATTTGTTATTTTCCAACTGCTAATTTTTATTGCAATCTGGTTGTTCTCAGTCTTGGCTGAGCATCTTTGAAAGCAAATTGAAACCCAGACCCTCAGCTTACATAAAAAGAATCAGTGTGTAGGGGTGGAGACAAGGACAGGTACTAAACAAAGGAGGGAGGCTGAATGTACTGTGACCTAGAGAAACACAGCTGTATAACCTTTGTGATGATGTATTGCAGGTAGCAGTTTGGAAATGTTCATGCAAACATTTCCATGAACAGTTCTTAATAAATATTTTAGTTTCCAGGAAGAAAACTAAATCATCTCAACCACAGATCAATGTGAACAAAATAATCATGTTAAAAAAATATAGCCACCACAACAAACTGTTATTCTGTTAAAGGAAAAGGTTCTAGATGTATAATGTCAAGTTTTCTTTAAAATATCCATTGTGGTGATCTGCAGAGCTAAAGAAGTACTTGGAATTCCACTGAATGTCTTCCCTATAGGGCATTTATTGTGTGCTTAGTAGGAAAAGATGACATTGATGTCCCATTCAGATAGCACCAATTCTCCTCCTGGCTGTGAGACACTGCAGGACATGTTTCAGTTTTCCTGATAATGTCTTCTAGCCAGGACAACCTTCTTCAGAGAATGATCCAGACACCTGAAGCTCTGACTGTGCCTCCAATGTTCACCACCACTGTCACCCTGCTTCTCTCAGCTTATAGTCAATGACCTACTAGTGTGATGGACAAAAGTTAAGTTCCATCACCTTTAGATGGTACAACCTTACCAATTTACACTCCAGAGCTCTCCACAGCATGAGGCTGAAGCTAGACTTTGCCTATTATTTCCCTCTTTTAACTTCCTCTCTTTCCTGTCCTTCCTGACTCAAGTCTCAATCCCCAATCACTAGCACATCAATCTGTCTCAGGTTTGCACCTCAAATATTAGACTGTCTCACACTAAAAAGATGAAAAGAAAAATACAATTATGATCCTGAAAGTGACGACTAACACTGAGTACTACTGTGCCAGGCAGCATAGAAAAAAGAACTGTAATCAATCATCACTTTATTTAATCCTTATAAGTCATTATTATTTTTGTCATTGTCAATGTTTCCATCCTAATTCATAGATAAAGAATCAGAAATTTCGAGGAGTAAGAAGTTTCCCCAAGGCTTTCAGCTAGCTGATGGACTCAGGTTATCTTAACCAACAGGCTACATTTTTAACACTTCTCTATGAATTCAATGCTTAAATGAGGTACAAAGAATGTAGATTCATGTAAAACAGAAATCAATGGAAATTCATGGATTTAAGAGTGAAGAATGGGGTCAGAGAGATCTGTGCTTTTATCAAAGCAATATCACATACTATTTGTGCTGATAAGCAAAGCTGTTTGTGTCCACACTTGTGATTACTTCTACCTGGTCAGATTGTTTTAAAAGATTCCATAAAGCACATATCTAAACTCCTTAGTATAGAATATTGAGAACGAAAGTTTTAAGTCCATATTCTCCAATCCATTTCTTGGAATCACAGAGTAACAAAGTTCACATTGTTAAAATAATGTCTGCACAATATGTTTCTTTTGGAGGTGAAGTTGCTAAAATGAAGTTAGGATTATTCATTCAAGATGTGAAAGATATAATCCCAACATATTTATAACTAGAATTGCATGAATTAATGCACAATATACACGAATAATAGGAAATAGCCAACACAAAGAATTTCCTTCCATAAAATTTGTTTCATCCATATTAATATGAATAAATAATAGAAACACAATAGGTAAATGAAAGTGAATAGATAAATCTCCTGTATGGGAGTTTAAATATGTAGACACCCTTCCGTGAAGAAGGTAGAGCATCACTATCCACCCTTTAACTGTTAGCTACACTTGAAGATTCACTTCCAGAGAGGGAGAGTAACTTTAGCAGAGACATTTGGTAAACACTACCGCATGCAGGTGAGTAAGGTTAACGTCATTAATAATAAGACAGGTTGACAATATTGTACCCTTGATATGATGTGATAAGAATGGTATTTTATTTCTGTGGTTTTACTCCAAAAAAGTCCATAACCACAGTCTAAATAAGAGAAGAAAAAACAAAACAAAACAAAACAAAAATGAAGCACCTGACTAATCCTTTTAAAAACTGCCAAGACCTTTGCAAATGAAGGATTTTTGAGAAAGAGTTACAGTCTACAAGAGCCTAGTGAAACACAATAATAAATAAATAATAGATAAATAAATGTGGTATCCTAGATGGGATCTTGGAACAAAAAGGAGAAATTAGGTAAAAATTTTGGGAAATCTCAATAATATATAGACTTGAGTTAACAAGTGTTATTATGTTGCAATGCCAGTTCATAAGCTGTAATAAATGGACCACATTAAATTAGTAAGATGCTAAGAGCAGAGAAAATTGGCAATGGGGAATTCTCCATAATACCATGCAACTTTCTTATTAACATAAAACATCTCTAAGAAAAATAAATTGGGTAGACACTTTAAAATGCAGATAGAATTTTCTGAAAGGACACCACTGGCAGATATGAAAAGGCAACTAATGCCGTTCATATAAAGTAATATTATTCTATTAAAGAGAAAAGACATTTTGACAAACTCTACAATATCAATGAAACTCGAAGATATTATGCTAAGTGAAATTAGCCTGTTACAAAAAGACCAGTACTGTCTTATTCAAATTCCATGAGGAACTCAGTTAAGTAGCAAAAATCATAGAGACAGAAGGTAGAGTGATGGTTACCAAGGACTCAGAAGGTGGGAATGAGGAGATTATTTTTAATGGGTACAGAATTTCAGATGGGAAGATGAAAATGCTCTGGACATGGATAATGTGATAATTATACAACAATGTGAATATACTTAGTGCCACAAATCTGTGCAGTTAAAAGTGGTTAGAACAACAAATCTTATGATATTGTGCATTTTGTCACAATAAAGAAGGCATATCAAAATAAATTCATACATCTATGAGATTGTTATTTCCTTGAAGGGAGTACCATAAATTTTTATCTATTTTATTATTTACTACCTTTTAGTGTCTACAATGGCATCTAAATGTATATGGAATTTAAGAAATGTATGTTGAATAAAAAAAACTAGGAGAGAGACAATAACCAGAATTTAATTAAATAAGGGAAAGGCATTGTTTCATAATGAAACAGAATTTAATGGCATTATCATTCCTATTTTGTCACAATTTTCAATTCAATGTAATGGAGATGAATGGGTTCACACACTGAAAAGAGTAGGATTTTAATAAGTATATGCTCATTTCTTTAAAAAGTTTTTTTTTTTTTTTGGTAAAGATTAAAGATACTTTTGAAAACACTGCCCTTGAAAATTCTTATGTAAAAGAGAAATTATAATTTCTATGTATGTTGAGATTTAAAATTTGTATATATTTAACATAAATATTGACTTGGTCAACATAATGCAAGTAAACGATTTTGGAATCAATTGCCACTAGTGCCAGGAACTCACTCTCTATTTGTGCCACAATGTCTCTGGAAGAATGTGTGTCTACATTTCAGTTCCAATTCCAACTTACAATGGCTAGGAAACATTTTTTTTCCACTGGAGTTCTTTTCAAGAGGTTCACCCCTTACAAAATCAGAGTGATTGGGATATAATCATCAGTAACATTTTGTCTTTCATGTCCAATTTTAAAATCAGATTTTAGAGGTGGAGTCCCCAAATGTTGGATGTGGAAACCACCTTTAGAATTGCTAGTGTGATGAAAAATTGGCACACATGTTTATGGTAGCATTCTGTGTAATAGATTGACAGTAACTGGAATCAACAAATTTCCCAATTCTTCATGTTAGATTTTTAAACCAATTTAAAAGTATTTAATGTGGTAATTTTAACTGATAAAATGAATTGGCCAGGTGCTATTTACCAGGTATTATGATAAGTACATTAAAATAATTAAGTGACTAATCTCAAAATAACCATAGATGGAGAATTATTATGCCTCTTAAACAGATGAGGAAACAGGTTAACTCTTTGCATCAAGATTTATTCAGATATAAGGTCAAAAAGTGAGTACCTCCAAGGTAATATTTCCCATAACTGCACACTTAGCAGTGATTCAGCAATTATTTTTAAGGAAGATGCTAAGCATGAAATATGGGACCATTTAATATTTAGGTTTATAGTAAACTGTGAAAATTATTATTTGACATTTTAAAGCTACAGACATTTCCACTATTTCACCTATAATTCACTTCTGAACTGAAGTTGAAGACAGAGATTGTTGTTATACCAATAGAATATAAAAAAATTGTATGAAAACTTAGTGAAACCTATGTTTCAACATTTTTAAAATCATACCCTAATCATAGATATGTTACTTTCCTCCAGTGGAAAAGCCACCCTTAACAATAATGCAAATGACAAATCAAGGGGTTAAGTTGATTACCAGACTGCTTTTGGTGGAAGAATTTGCACTTGCATAGGACTGCCTTGAAGACTTAAAAAGTCACATGGTTATTCCCTGGCATCTTCTCTCCTTTTTACTGTTTCTATTCCCTCCGCATTTATTTTGTTTGAGGTTTTCTTTCATCTTTCCTGGTCTCCTCCTTTTTTCCTTCTTTTGTTCTTTCTTTCTATTAGCTCCTCTTCATTATTAATCCCATGTACTCTCCCCTCCTTTGAAAGAAAAGAAAACCCTCTACAGAGCTCAGAGTTGGAGGAAGATGACTCAGAATGAACATTTTAATTACAGTTTGGTGTGCCTCTTTCCACCCACCATTACCTGACCCTTCTGTGTAAACCATTTCTTCTAAACTTTCTTTTGACTTTTAAATAAAAACAGTTAAAAATACAATTTAGTTCTTTCTCATCAAGTCTCCTCTGATATGCTCTCATCAAAAATATTAGGATATAGCAAGGATACCTACTTTTATGACTAGATCAGAATTCTTATTATTTTCTGGTTATTTAGTAGTCATTGTGCCCTTTTTTTTTTTTTATTTATCAGCTGTCTTAGTCCATTCGGTCTGCCGTAACAGAATACAATAAAATGTTAGCTTATGAATAATAGGAACCCATTTCTTACTGTTATGAAAGCCAGAAAGTTTAGGATCAAGGCACGGGGAAACTGAGTGTCTGGTGAGGGCTTTCTGTGTATGTCTTCTACTGGTAGAAGAGCCAAATCAGTTCTATAGGACTTTTCTTTAAAACAGTAACCCTGTTCATGAGGACTGAAATTAATCATCCTCCAAAGACCCCCACTTCCAAATATCATTACATTGGGGATTAAGCTTCAACATATGAATTGTGGAAGGACAGAGACCTTCAGACCATAGTACCAGTCAATGACCATGTTGACTAGTATTTAGTCATGAGCCAAGGCCATTACAGATAAAGAAATCTTACAAAAATATATTTGTATACTACTTAAGTTTAGGTTATGGTTTGTCTTTGTCATTTAA
Organism: Sciurus carolinensis; assembly: GCF_902686445.1. Taxonomy (NCBI): domain Eukaryota; kingdom Metazoa; phylum Chordata; class Mammalia; order Rodentia; family Sciuridae; genus Sciurus; species Sciurus carolinensis. Next base: position 102,615,946 of record NC_062221.1, on the reverse strand, counting down.
AATATTATTCTAATTGGTATCATATGATATCGATATTTCATTTTGCATATTGATGGTTGGTACTTTTGTAATTGTAAAAAAAGACAAAATGGTAAATTTAATATATCGATCTACCAATAATGAGTATTAAACAGGATTTGACTAGATGCTAACGGACTTCAAAGAAGGGGCTGTTACCCAAACGGGGGAGACATGAGTTTTCATGTCAAGCTTCATGACTCACCTTGGATGTAGAGTACCACTCACTGCTCAAGGTCACCTTCCTACTTCCAACAGGCCTGCATTGTTCAAAGACTGACAGATGTAGAAAGAAATCAATATGGCCATATTGGCCCAGCTAACAGGCATTCAAACTCCAGATAATGTGTGTGATCAGCTGACTGTGTATTAGCTCTGCATTATCACTTGACTTTCTCCTCTGCACAATCTTGCCTCTTACCCTTAACTTCCATAAGTCTTTGTCCCAGAGTTGCTCCTTTAAAAACATCATGCATGATCAATTCCTCCTCAAAATCTAACTTCTGGGTGACAGATAAACAATTTTTAATTTAACTAAATTACTTTCAGTTAAATTTTTAATTTTACTTAATATTTTACAAATATTTTTAAAATTAAATTCCTGAATTAGGTGCAGTGGAGAATGGTTATAATCCCAGAAACTCGGAATGCTGAAGCAGTAGTATCACAAGTTCAAGGTCAACCTCACCAATTTAGCAAGACTGTCTCAAAATAAGAAATAAAAAAGGACTGGGAATGTAAAGCACCCCTGGGTTCGATTCCCATCACTAAAAATAAATAAATAAAAAATTCTTGTTGGTTACAAACATTACTGTGACCTTTACATCATTCAAGGAAATCAAAGCAGAGTAGTATTTCTATTACCTAAAATCAAACATCAAAAATAGGAAATGCATGTATGCATAAGAAAATTTTCCCTGTGAACATAATGATTCCATGAAAAGAATGTCTGGAAATAAATCAAAGGGAGAGAAAAGCCAACAATGAATATACAATTCAAAAATAAACGTTTCGATTAAAATGAACATTATTTTTTTGCCAATAGAAATTGAAACTACAATATATCTCCACTCTTTCAAGGAGAAAAATGGAGAAGGAGTAAAGATGAAATGTGAACTGAACAAAAGGAAAACAAGTGAATCCTGAATGGCAGGAACTCTGTGACCTATCGTCCGTGACCTTCAGATCTAAATGGGTAGTATACCTTGACACTCCAAGTTCCCCTGAAGCAGGCAGCAGCTGTTCCTAAATAACTGCAATTTGCTACAACACTGAAGATAATATAAATTTCTTTTCAGAAAACAGTTTCAGAACCAAGTAATTAAAATTGCTTATGTCAGTTAGTGGGTCTAGAAACGAAAATCAAATAAACAAAAATAAAAGCATGACAAGAGTCTGGATAGAGTGGGAAGAACTCTCTTTCCTCAAACCAGAAAACTAAAAAAACTGTCTTCTCCATTTGAACAGTTTTCTCAGTTATTATTATGCAACTTAATAAAATTGTTCTTCTTGCAAAATACCTGGACATCTTAACTTTATACTACCAATTTTGGTTATTAAATTCATTTTGGGTATGTAGGAGTCAGTGGGAATTACAAAGTAGCAGCCACAAAGGCAACTCTTGGAAGAAACAGTAATATATTGAATAATCCCTTGAACATTTTTGCGTCTGAAGTTCATGTTCGCCACTGGTCATCTCACTGTGAGTGTTTCAATGGGAATCCTGCCAAAATGTGTTTTCAATTCCTGGGATGCTCATCAGAATAGTTGCCCCATGGCAAAATGCCCCATTCAAATTTTCAAAGTTAGAATGCTCCTCCAGTAACTTCAGCCCACGCACCAGTTTAAAACTACTGAGGTTATTGGTTTCAGTATCATTCACTTAAAAAAGAAAAAAAAAGAAAAAAGAAAATTCTCAAGCTTTAGAGTATCTTTCCATTAGTCTTGAGAAGGGTTTGAGCCCGCACTAGATGTGAGAACAGAAGATTCTCAGACCTGTTTAAGCTGTAGTCCCCATTCATAATATACTAAATAAATTTAATCTATACTGTGTACTGCAAATGGATTTTCCCTTGGTACAGAACACATTAATCATGGTTTTGTTACTTTTGCTTTTTACTTTGTAATGGACACAAGCTATTTTTAATTTTTCCCCAGGAAGTTTCACTTAATTGACTTTGAAAAAACTAAAGATATTATGCTCCATATTTAACAAGAAAAACAAACTAATTTCTCTTTGTTAAATACTGCTAGCTATTGAGAGTTTTAAAGAAAGCATTAAAGCAATTTTGAAATTGGATCCATTTTCTGATTCTTTAGAATGTATATAAGTAGATATGAGGAATGGTGGTTTGACTTTTCAGTCCTCTGTCTTGTTACTTTCTGAAGCTTTTCAGGGGTGTATTTTTAAGATCATTAAGTATATGCCTGAGTGGGCAGAGAGTATTAACAATGGAACACTTAAATCTAAATATGCATGTATAACTGTGAATTATTTTTAAATTCAATCCTACAATTTTTAACTCAAATATTGGTTTTCTTAGTCTACCACTTAGTAAAAAATATTGTGCATTGGGAAAGTCGATAATAATCAAGATGAAAATACATAAGATATTTGCCTCAAATAATTAGGAATGATAGAAATTAATGAAATCTAATTTTTAATAATGGAATGGTAATAAAGACAAGCACAATCATGCATGAACAGTAATCACTTATCATTAATTAGCTGTGATTATGTGCAGTGCTAAAACTAGCATAAAATTTTTGCTTTGTTAACTGGATACTAGAGAAATTTAGGGGTATTCCTTTCCTTCCCCTCTTCTATCATTAGTATTTAGTGCTTTCAAGCCTTCAGAGTGTGAAAATTTTTTAAGAATTTTCAATGCTAAGAAAGGTAAATTTTGTAATTCAAATATAAACTGGACTGGATTTTGATAGATGGCAAAAAATCAGAAATAATTTCTTAACCATCTTATTACTAATGAAACTGATAATAGACTAATAATACTTACTAAATTTAATTCAGAGTTTTACACTGCCTTTGTAGTCTAAGTTCTTTGTTTCTTACTCTCTCTGTGCCTGTCTCTTGCTCTGCTTGTTATACTTGGTCTCAGGAAAAAAAAGCACCAGAAGGTGGCCCCTGATTGGAGGGCTGATGGGACCAGAGAGAGGAAGAAGTTATATGGAAAGTACTTTGAGAACAAGATTGAGAGACATACAGAAACAAAAAGGTCAACTGTTGTATTTCCATACTGGAATAAATTAGCCATGGTTTCTGCCTACATATTATATACTACATATTACAACCGTACTAGGCTATGTCATAAGTCCTTGGTGGAGAGATGAGAAAAACAGAGAGAAGGAACCAAAATAGGCTAGATCAAGCTGTGGTAACAAACTCCAAATCCTAGTGGTTTAAACAAGAAAGGGTTTTGTTTTTGTTGACACCCAGTGTCTCCCACAAATTGAGAAAGGGCTCTTCCCTTGTCATCTTCATCTAGTCACTCAGTCTGCACCACGCAAAAGAGGGAAAAGGCAAATTGCAACCCAGCTCTTAAACACTTCTACTCAGATTTCATTGGCCAAAACAACTCACAAGACATCCCTGATACAATTATTTTCAAACAGGAACATGAGATTGTATATATAATTATCAGTGTAAGGTCAAATACATTGATTTTATTGTAAATAATCTAGACATTTAAATTCTATGCACCATATGCTGGGATTAAACCTGCTCTAGGATTATTATCCTGCAGGAAATCTGAAAAGCACTTTTTTAAAAATTATTTTTCTTTGTAGTAAGTAAACAAAAGCAAAAAAAAATATAATGAAAATTAGAGAAGGTGATTTGTAGAATTAATGATATTACCAATATACTTCAATAACTAACTTTTACAGAAAATATCCTTGCAGGATTTTTCCATCTTAAATTGAAAGTGAGTATATACATAATAAATGTGAATATGAATATATGTCACAAGAGAGTTGATTTAAAAATACTGATCATACAATTCTCTCCTTTTATAGCATTTTTGCCACCTTTTCAGCAAACTAAACATTACTTTTAAATATTGCTGTTAATTTTCTGTATAGTCATGCATTTCTACAATATTTAAGAACTTGTTAGATATATACACTTCTCAGTTTTTTCTGTGAGGAAGTTCATCTACAATATACTATTTAGCTGGAGCTTTCAACACTGATACAAAGGCTGAAGTAGAATTTGAAGCAATATAATTATTAATAAGGCAGGAGGGAATTATGTAAATTTTTAGATAATTGACAGAATCAAGTGAGTAAACAAAGCTAGCTTATATTTCCAACTCTGGAATCTGATCTCAAATTTAACTATTTCAAGAGGAAATTTTTTTTTTTTTTTTTTTTTTACCATGCTGGGGATTGAATCCAGGGCCTTGTGCTTTCAAGGCAAGCACTCTACCAACTGAGCTATAGCCCCAGCCCCGAAATATTTTATATTTAAAAAAATCAATGTATTCATTTTTCATCTTAGTCTGGTAATGCAATGAAAAATGTTTATAATTTTATCAAAAATAGATGGAAACTGGGCAAAGTTAATAAAATATTCCCAAGAACTTACTAAAAAATGTTCAGTTTTTTTTTTTAGAATCAAACTTATTTTTATTTGATCTGGATATGAGTAATTATTTAAATAGATTTGAAAGGTCAAAATGTAAATCCATAAAAAAACAAATCTTATTCTTTTGTTATTATTTACTAAAAGACAGATATAGGGTGAGTAGCAATATTACATTAGGTTAAAAAAAAGTAATAAGAAAAAATCTTTACAGTAGTTTTCCATTAAATTATTCACAGGTTTTAAAAACACACAAATATACATATAGGATGCATACATTCATAGCATAGATCCTAAACTTTGCACAGTGATATTTCTTGGTAATCACATCTGTGTTTATTTCAGTGTAGAAATAAAAAAGAAAAAAGAAAGTTTGCTGTTTTTGTAACTAGCCTTTCAGAATCAATCTACATTTCCCTGAAGTCAAGAAAACAATGTAACCAGGATGAACCCCACTCAAACCGTAGGAGGATTCTGAATCTTTAAATGAATGGTAGTTTCTTATGTGTATTAATTCATGTTAACAACAAACACTTCTAGGCTTTCAAGCCCTTCAGGATACTGAAGCAATCCATTTTTTTTTTTTTTAATTTTAATTCTGTAACCCAGCCTCCCCCTTTGCTGACTGTAAGATTTTGAAATCCAGTCCTTTCTTCTGGGCATCTGGCATAAATCTCCATTGGACATGAAGAAGGAGGGCATGTTCTGTGGTCCGCAGGAGAACAGCCTGACAGCTGCCAGTTTAATCCCTTGACAATGCAAAAATTTCAAGGAGGGAACCCCACTTAACATGCAAACAGGCCCAATGTATTTGGTCTCTTTCCGTTGTAGTGATATTAATTAGAATAAAACAAAGCAGTATTTTAAAACAATTTTTTGGAAAAACAGTTAAAGTTATAGAAAAGGAATGTTGTCATGTCAGCTTCTAGATTTATATAGTGAATTTGAAATTGTATTGCATAGTTACAGAAGTAAGAATCTGACATTCTGATGCCTTTGAAAATACTGTACTGCAGTAGTTAGCTAAAAAACCTTGAGGAATTCTTTACTTGAGACCCAGGGTGCAGGGTAGGAAAAGAGGAGAGGTGCCATCGATGGAAAGAGATAATTCTTGTTTTTATATCCGTACTTTTATTGTTTTGTTCTTGAAGCGTCCCATAGCTTTCACCAGATGATCCTCACTGTCAGGGCATTGATCTGGTTCATCCTTGTGTTTCTGGGCAGAACTCCATTAACTAGAAACTTTCTGTGCCTTTCTCCCACAAAGTTATAGCTGTTTGTCCTTTCATGACATATTCCATGACTCCAGCCTTCTTCAGTAATGCATTCCAGCAACTCGCAAGCCTTAAAGCTATAAAGAGATGCTACTCAATGGGGACTCACAGAGAGAAAGTCAAATGCTGTTGCCCATTTATTGTTCTGGCATGCACTCCAAAGTCCTGCCAGAATTATTATACTCTTCCCTGTGGGTAGCACTCGTGGGTGTTTTGATCATCATCCAAATTAGAGGTGAGCCTGGTCTGAAATCACTCTAATGCATCTACTCTTTGTCTTTGTTGGGAAAAAGACCTAGGGGAATTCACCATTTCTAGCTCCTTTTTTGTGTTTGTAATCTGTTAAAAGGAATTGTAATTATGTCTCAGTTTAACCCATGACATCAGAGGCAATCTTGGGGCAATTAGAATCTCATTAGAAACACATTCAAAAGGAATCCTTTTATTACAAGGCTTATTCTTGTTTTACAATCTCCTCAGCAGTCTCGGAGTAATAACAGCTATCACACTTATTATTTACCATCATTAATATTCTTCTAAGTGCTTTACAAATATTAATTCAGTGTGTTAAGCACTGTGGGCACCTTCTCAGATTTCCCTGATGGCCTCCTCTTGTGGTCAGAGAACTACTTGTACTAGATTTCCCCTTTGATTTGAGACTTAGCTGAGCCTCTCTGCAAGATTTCTTGAGGAAACACCAAGGGCTAGATGACAGCACAGAGTCACAGAAGAGCCAGCTGTACAGTGAGGTGAAACTTGACCAACAGGAAGCAAGAGATAGGGAGTGACAAAGACACCTTCTCTCTTTCCTCTCCTTACTCTTTTCTCTAGCTGATCCTTATTCCAACCCTTCCAGGCAATTACTGTGTACAAATGCAGAACCATCTTCTGCATTTCCCTATAGCCTGTTGAGAAATAGTACCCAGACTGATTAACACTTAACATTGTACCATTTTACTTCTGTTATTTCAGTGTCCTTTTCCTCTTTCACTCTGGGTGGAATCACCAAAATAAAAGGTGAACTCTTTAAATCTCGCCATAAACTCTGCTTTCTAAGAATAGTTGATCTTTTAATCTTTGGAAAAAATCTTATAAGTGCCATGATTATTCCCATTGTTCAGATGAGAAACTGAAATGCACTAAGATTAAATAATAGACAGGAGTTAACACAGCTATGGGACAGCACAGAGTCAGTTTGAGTCCAGAGCATACGCATTTAAACCCACATGTATGATGGTCTGCATCAAAAAGCAAACTTGGAGCTGACTCTCATGTCAACTTCATATCTAAAAGCATAAAGAATGATTGAAAGGATGAAAAAATCTATATAGTTTTATTGGATCCTGGGCAAAAACACAGAAAATATGACAATTAACAATGCTGTAATAGCAATTAGATCTGCTATTTAATTGAAATATTATTGACAAGAGATGTCTGCTAACTCACTGCTTCCATAATCATGATCCAGGGCCACAGGAATTTTAACATCATTAATGCCAAAATATTTATTATGGTTTAGATATGAGGTGTTATGGTTTGGATGTGAGGTATCCCCAAAAAACTCACATGTAAGAAACTGCAAGAAGGTTCAGAGGAGAAATGATTGGATTATAAGAGTCTTCGCCCAATCAGTTATTTAATCCCCTGATAGGAATTAATTCAGTGGTAACTGAAGTGGTAGGGTGTGTTTGGAGGAGGTGGGAATTGAGGCGTGGATTTGGGTATGTATTTGTATCTGGCAAGTGGAGTCTGTCTCTGCTTTCTGATCATGTTGTGAACTGCTTCCTTCTTCCACACTCTCCAGCCGTGATGTTTAGCTTCCCCTTGAGCCCTGAGGAATGGAGCTGGCCTTCTATTAACTACAACCTCTGAAACCATGAGCCCTTAAGTAAACATTTCCTCCTCTATAATTGTGCTGGTAGGGTCTTTTCATCACAGCAGTGAAAAAGCTAACTGAAATAGGAGGTGTCCCCAAAAGCTCATGTATGAGACAATGCAAGAAAGTTTAGAGGTGAAACAATGAGTTTATGAGAGCTATAACCTAATCAGTGGATTGATCTACTGATATGAATTAAATGGCTGGTAATTATAGGCAGGTAAGTATGGCTGGAAGAAGTAGGTAACTGGGGGTATGCCTTTGGGGGTTTATATTTTGCTCCTGGTAAGCATACCTCTCTCTCTTTCTCTCTGCTTCCTGGCCTTCAAGTCCTAAGCAGCTTTGCTCTGCCACACCCTTCTTCCATGATGTTCTGCTTCACCTTGGTCACAGAGCTATGGAATCAGCTGACCATAGACTGAATCTCTGAAACCATGAGCGTAAATCAACTTTCTTCCTTGACATTATCTCACAGTAACAAAAAAAAAAAAAAAAAAAACTAAACCAGTATTTTAGAAGTACCAAAAAGTCATGTGAATTTATTTATTGTTGCTTACTATATTCTTGCTAATAAACCTCTGAAAGAAATCCTAAATACATCTTTTTCTTTGATTATTCCTATTGCAATAAGTCAAAATATGCCTTTAACTGTAAATAATAAATCCATTCATAATTTAGGAATAAATATTTATTATTGATTATCGCGTTCCCTCTGGCCGCAGAGAGAGACACGACAAACGTCTGAAGCTTTGGAAGTTTATTGTGCACAGTCTTCCTTTCTTTCCCTCTTTTCTAATCCCTTTCTCTCTTTTCTTTCTCTCGCTCTCTTTCCCTCTGCTTAACTCTCGCCTGCTCCGGTCGCTCCACTCCTCCCGCTCGGCTCACACCTGCTTCGGCCGCTCCGCTTCTCCCACTCGGCTCACGCCTACTTCGCACTCTTCTCCCTCGCTTCTTCTCCTACTCTCAGCTTCTTCTTCTCTCAGCTTCTTCTTACTCCCAGCTTCCGCTTCAGCCGCTGCTTATTCCCCCACCCACCAAGCTTATATACACTTCAACCAATCAGGGGAGAGCACACGAGGTAAACGCACGGACAGCTGCAGGCATAGAATAGGTACACGAGGGGGGCATGCTCTAATCACATCGTTAACTAGCCAATCATTGGAATTCGCTGGTTGTTTACTGTATAGCTGGCCGTTTTTGGCTCAGCATCAGGCGCCATCTTGACCGTGCTCAAGGCTGGGGGTCCCGGGAACCCCGACATATCCCCCTTCTTTATTATTAAACTAAGGCTTGGGACCGTGTCTGTCTTAGGCTGAGTGGTCAGCATATGTCCTTACCCGTCATCAGAGCCTGCAGAGCATGCTGCAGCTCCTGTCTTAGGTTGGTACACAGCCACCTCCTTCATTACCCGTCTTTGACTACCGGTCCAGCATCAAGAGCCATACTAATGGGGGGCTGTCGGCCTTTAGGGCTGTCATGGCCTGATGAAAGATAATTTGATCTCTCTATTGGCTAGCTCGTAGATGCATGCCAAAACGAATGAAGAGAAGGAGGCCAAGGCAGAGGAGTACCACCATAGCTCCTAAGTCTGCCCGCTGTTTGACAGATCTATAAACAGAAGAAAAACCATGTAGCCATATTAAATACAGAAACAATATACATCCCAGTAGAGTTACAATACGGGCAACACAAACAGCTCTCAGGGAATAAACGCATCCCAGTCCCAAAAGTTCTTGCAAGGTATCCACTTGTTCTTATAGTAAGTCCACTTTCTGATAGAGTCTCTATGGTCTGTAAGGCTGCAGCTATATTTTCGGCCAAATGATCGTTGTTATGGTTGTGTCAATGCTGCTACTGCAAGGACTGTGATGGCAATGATCACAGCTGTTGCAACGTCAAAGCCTCTCCTGTTTCTTGATAATAGCACTGGCAATTCTATATCTGCAACAGAAACTAGGACTGGTAGGAAGATAGAAATGTGCATCAAATTGCACGGGTGGCAAAAGAACCATTCCAGCATTGTGAGAGATAGCACACGGTTAGTGAACAGTTAAGAGGTGTTATTAGAAATGTTAGTTGGTAGAAACATAAAAGGGAGGAAATACACAAGCTGACGTGGGAGGAAAAGCAATATTACAGCTAGGGTCAGCAGAACGAGTTGCTCCACTCTGGGTCTGATTTGTAGTATGATTCCAACAGCAAATTGCAAAAATTCCTCCTGTTAAAGCAAAGAAAGGCTAGAGATATCCTTGTCACCAAAAGCAGCACGACCTGAAAAATCATCAGTAGAATTGACAGGCTTGTAGAGGAATTGGTGAAAAACAAGAAAAGAAAGGATAAAAAATGTGTTAGTTAGAAGTAAAAAATATGACCAGGCTAACAATGGCCCATAGGTTCCGGGTTTGCCTTTCCGTCTGAGTTTTTGTTATTGGAGGAAGGCTCAGGCTCGCCATTGTGAGGAGGAGCAGCATCACTTGCATGCTGTAAAACTCTGATTAGCCTTTCTGGAATCCAGACTGGAGTCTGTTGATCCTGTGGGAAAATACAAACAGACCCTCGGACCCAACGAAAGACTGGATCCGGTCCTTTCCAACAACCTGTCAGGATATCTTTCCATTTTGCCCATACTTGAGGAGTATCATGGGGATTATAATGTCGATCAGCTGCAGAGTGGCCGTCCCTATCCAGAGTTAAGAAATTTAGAATGAAAAGAACTAAATTAAGTTTATCTTTAGGAGACTTGTAGGAGGCTCCTATTCCCCCTTTTTGTTTATTTAGACAATTTTCTAAAGTAAGATGTGCTCTTTCCACAATGCCCTGTCCCTGAGGATTATAGGGGATGCCAGTGACTGATTGGATGTTAAATGTTTGTAAAAACAACCGGAAGCTTTTGGAAGTATAAACAGGACCATTATCTGTTTTAATAACTTTAGGTATGCCCCAGCCAGCAAATGCTTGTAGGCAGTGTTGAATGACATCTTTTACCTTTTTCTCCAGAATGAGCGGAAGCCATAATGACCCCTGAAGCAGTGTCTACTGACACATGTACATACTTAACAGTACCAAATTCAGAAATATGGGTTACATCCATCTGCCAAATATGACCAGGCAGCAGTCCCCTGGGGTTAACTCCAAAGGATTGTACTGGGATTAAAGGAGCACAATGTTGACAAATTTTTACTATTTGTCGAGCCATACATTTAGATATAGGAAATTTTCTGCTCAAAGTAGTGGAATTTACATGGAATTTTTCATGAAAGAGTTTTGCTTGTTCCTCTATGGAAAAAACAAAAATTGATTTGGTGGCCATATCTACCAAGTCATTAGCATTGGCCAAAGGTCCTGGTAAATTAGAATGAGCTCTAATATGTCCTACATAGAATAGATGTTTACGCTGTAGGATAAGGTTTTGTAGCGTGGTAAAATAAGAAGCTACCGTGGACATGGAAGAAATATGGGGTACCATTTCAAGAACCTGTAAAGCTTTGACGATATATAAGCTATCAGATAGAAGATTGAATGGCTGATTATCTGCTAATTTAAAGGCTAATATTACAGCTGCAAGTTCAGTAACCTGTGCGGAGTTGGGTGGAACTATTATGGTGTGAAGTTGTTTACTGATAAGTACTGCACCTACTCCATTTTTGGAGCCATCAGTAAAAATGGTTACACAGTCTTTAAGAGGCTGGACACTAGTCACTTTTGGAAAAATTATGGGAGTATTTTTACAGAATTGAATCCAGGGATGTTGGGGATAATGGTTATCGAACTGAGCTGAGGTGGAACAATATAATACTGACCAATCATCATCATTATTAATTAGCCATTTAATTTGCTGAGTGGAATAAGGAGTTATAATAATGGATGGATGGATTCCAAAAACAGTAACGCAAGATTCTATTCCCTTGAATATTACCTGAGCAATAGCTTGGGGATATGATTGTAATGTTTTAGCTGGAGAGCTAGGGAGATTTATACTTTGCAGAGGTCCTCCTTGCCAAACTATGCCAAAAGGGGTATGTTTCTCTGAGATTATGATTAAACTTAATGGTTGAGTAGGATCACAACGATCAACGTAACACTGCTGAAGTCTATTCTCTACTAGCTGTAAGGATAGCCGTGCTTCGGGAGTAAGTTTCCTAGGGGAATTCAAGTCAGGATTACCTTTTAATATATCGAATAAAGGTTTTAATTCCCCTGTGGATAATTTTAAATAGGATCTGATCCAGTTAATGTCACCTAAGAGTTTCTGAAAATCGTTCAAGGTATTCAATTGATCTGTCCTGATGGTCAACCTTGATGGTCTGACTGTAGTAGCAGTGAGCCTTGTACCCAGATATTCTTGGATCTCCTCTAATTGTAATTTTTCAGGGGCTATCGTTAGTCCTCTTTTTTCTAATGCTTGAGTTATAAATTGTAATGCTTCTAACAAAACTTCTTTTTCTGGATGGCAAATAAGTATGTCATCCATATAATGATAAATCAACAATCTCTTAAACTTTTGTCTAGTAGTTGTTAACGCTTTATCTACGTATATTTGACATATAGTAGGACTGTTAGCCATACCTTGAGGCAACACGGTCCATTCAAATCTCTGATCAGGCTGAGTGTGATTAAGAGAGGGCAAAGTAAAGGCAAATCTCCAACAATCATTTTTGTGTAAGGGTATAGAGAAAAAGCAATCTTTTAAATCCATAATAATAGTAGGCCAATTTTTTGGTAGCGCAGTGACAAGAGGGAGTCCACATTGGATGGGTCCCATAGGGTACATTTGTTCGTTTATGGCTCTTAAATAATGTAATAACCTCCATTTTCCTGATTTTTTCTTTGTTAAGAATATTGGAGTATTCCAAGGAGAAGTAGAATGTTGTAAATGACCTACTTGTACCTGCTCTTGTACTAACTTATGAGTTGCCTCTAGCTTCTCTTTTGTTAGGGGCCACTGTGGAATCCAGCGAGGCTTATCATTTTTCCATATTATAGGGATTGATGGCTTATCAGTGGCCCCTAGGAAAAACCCAATCCATGAAAATCATTTTTTGGTGGAAGTAAAGGCAGTGGTTGGGTAGATCCTTGACTATGTCTTCCTAATCCTTTTTTATCATCATAGTTCATATTTTGTAACATATTTCTTACAGGAGTCCCTTGGTAAGTCTGATCAGTGGTGAGTTTCATATCCATTTGCTGCAGGACGTCTCATCCCCATAGACTAATAGGAACATTACAGACATATGGCTGAAATATTCCTGTGTGTCCCTCTGTATCTTTCCACGATAATGAGGAAGCACTTTGATTGGGGCTTTCTGCTACTCCTAAGCCTCTCAAGCTCTGAGCTGCTGTGATCAATGGCCAGTGCTTTGGCCAGACCATTGCACTAATAATACTTTTGTCTGCTCCCGTATCTAATAAACCTGTAAATTCCATATTTCCCACTTTTAATTTTAGAAGGGGCCTCTGTCCCATATCCATAGTAAGGTTTATTAAAGTGGTTCCTGTTGATCCAAAACCTCCTTGTCTTTTATTTGTATTTTTACTGGGCCACAAAGAATGTCGACTGGGTAATATAAGCATTTGTGCAATGCGATCCCCTGGAGAGATGACCGTAATTCCTTTTGGTGAAGAGACCAAGGCTTTTATTTGTCCAGTGAAATCAGGATCAATAACCCCTGGGTGTACTATAAGTCCTTTTAGTGTTGAGGAACCTCTACCTAGTAATAGTCCTACACTGTTCTGTGGGATTTTATCATGCCAATCAGTATCAATCATCTGCACCCCCATATCTGGGGTTAGTATGAGTCTGGAGGTGGCACAGATGTCCAATCCGGCACTTCCTGAGGTGGCTCTGCGCTCCCCTTCTCTGTGGGAGGATACCACCGTCGGGGAACTTGTTGAATTACCCCGTATATTTGTTGCGGGCCCCGGGGAGGGCCCTGTCTCCCGTTTTTTTGAAGTTTAGGATTCAACCCTAGGAAATTATCCTCCCTATCTCTAATAGACTGACAGGCACTACTCCAATAACTTCCTCTTCTGCATCTTGGACATAGCCCAGGTCCGGTTCCCAAGTTATTCTTTGTATAGATGTTCCCACCTTGGGCAAAGGGTGGCCTTTTGTTTGGACAAGTGGCTTTTAGATGTCCCTTCTGTCTGCACACAAAACATGATCCTAAAGATTCTTTATTAGTTCTTGAAGGGAACCTCCCCTGGGCTTGTTCAAGTGCGGCAGACAACAAGGTGGTTTGTCTATCTATGACTGCTACAAAGGCACTGTTCTGCGCCGAAGTATCATTTATATCTCTACACACTTTTAAGTAGGTGGACAAGTCTTTGTTTCTCCATGGTCTTATGGCCTCCCTACACCATTTGTTGGCTTGTTCGTAAGCCAATTGTTTTACTAGGGGCATGGCTTGCTCTGCATCTCCGAAGATGCGTGATGCTGTCTGAATTAGCCTATTGACGAAGTCCGCGTAGGGCTCACTACTCCCTTGAGTTACCTTTGACAACTGGCCCTGCAAATCTCCTGCTCCTTGTAATGTTTTCCAGGCCTTGGTTGCAGCCACGGCAATTTGCGCATAGACTGCTGGATGATAATTAAGCTGTGCCTGAAGGGTTTCATAAGGTCCTACGCCCATAAGCATGTCCCTATCGACTTGGGGATTCCCCGCTGCCGCATTTTGGCGGGCGGTATCCGTAGATATTTCTTGCCATGATGTTTTCCACATAAGGTACTGTCCCCCAGACAGAGCGGCCCTAGCAAGATTAGTCCAGTCCTGGGGCACTAAGTTTAATGATGTCAAGGTATCTATTAAGGCTATAGTAAAAGCTGACTGAGGACCATATGTGCTAACTGCTTCTTTTAACTGTTTCACTATTTCGAAGTCTAAGGGTTGGTGGAATCTTTGATTTTGAGCATCCTCAAAAACAGGATACGCTACAGATCCAAGATGACTCCATTCTGAGCGTAATCCGACACCGGATGCTTCATGAGGGGGTTCCCTATTTATGGGAGGTGCACTAGGCAACACGGGCACTAGAGGGGGCTTTTCATCTAGTCTTAATCTTTGTACTCTTTTTTCCAGTTCCTCTCCTGATAGTTCCCGTTCTGATAGTTCCTCATCTGAATTAGTTTCTTTTTCTGAATTTTGGGAAAGATATGAGCGTTCCTCTTTTATTTCTTCCAAAACCTGTCTTCCCTCAGCTAAAGGCTCGGTGAGTGAAGGTTTTTTTCTTTTTATCTCGCAGACAGGATTTAATAAGAGACCAAATAGCCATAGTGCCTACTGGCAAAGGGTTTTGCCTATCCGCTATACGAAGGTCCTCCCCCAGCTGTTCCCACTGTAGGGTATTCAAAAGGCCCTCATCCAAAAACCAAGGGGAAACCCTTTCCACAGTATCGAGAAATACTTTAGCTGTTTTTTCCTTTAATGGCGTCCCATGGTTTTTTAATAGCTCCCTGAGGTGTTGCTGCATTCTGAATTTAGACGTTTCAGACCCCATTGTTACTAATTTGAATAGCTTCAGTTATGGCAGTTACAATAACAAACAGTGGCCTAGCTGCCAGGAGCAACGAGATTACTGAAAGGAAAACTATCTATCAAATGTGCATTAAAATTTTTATAGCGGCTTTTCACGTGCTACCTATACCCTAATTGGACCGCTTCAAGCGTGTTTCTACTTTCACTTTTAATTAGACCGCGTTCCACGCGTCAGGACCGCTGCTGGCGTATCCCGATACCGGACCACCTTCGGTGTGTCCTTATTTTTATTTTAATCGGGCCGCATCCCGCGTGCTCCCAGGACCGCTGATGGTGTATCCTGATACCCTTTAACTGGACCGCATTCCGCGTATCCCCAGGACCGCTGATGGCGTATCCTGATACCCTTTAACTGGATCGCATTCCACGTATCCCCAGGACTGCTGATGGCGTATCCTGATACCCTTTAACTTTTTTATAACCGGTTTAACTTATTAAAATTTTTTAAGATATCTTACCTTGTCTTCTTTATAATATTTTCATCTTCCCGGGTTTCAGCACCAGTTATCGCGTTCCCTCTGGCCGCAGAGAGAGACACGACAAACGTCTGAAGCTTTGGAAGTTTATTGTGCACAGTCTTCCTTTCTTTCCCTCTTTTCTAATCCCTTTCTCTCTTTTCTTTCTCTCGCTCTCTTTCCCTCTGCTTAACTCTCGCCTGCTCCGGTCGCTCCGCTCCTCCCGCTTGGCTCACACCTGCTTCGGCCGCTCCGCTTCTCCCACTCGGCTCACGCCTACTTCGCACTCTTCTCCCTCGCTCCTTCTCCTACTCTCAGCTTCTTCTTTTCTCAGCTTCTTCTTACTCCCAGCTTCCGCTTCAGCCGCCGCTTACTCCCCCACCCACCAAGCTTATATACACTTCAACCAATCAGGGGAGAGCACACGAGGTAAACGCGCAGACAGCTGCAGGCATAGAATAGGTACATGAGGGGGGCATGCTCTAATCACATCGTTAACTAGCCAATCATTGGAATTCGCTGGTTGTTTACTGTATAGCTGGCCGTTTTTGGCTCAGCGTCAGGCGCCATCTTGACTGTGCTCAAGGCTGGGGGTCCCGGGAACCCCGACAATTGATCATTCCCATTTATTTTCAACTATATATCTTTTTATACTTAAACTTCCCTTTAAAAGTCAAACCTAGCACATTTTTAGACTAATGTAGCTGTGGATTTCCATCCAGTAAATCTAAAAAAAAAACAGCTATCATAATACAATTTAAAACAGGAAAATAGATATTGGTCAGGAAAGTATAAGATTAATATTTGCATACTGTGGTTTAGAACTTGAAATGTCAACATAAAAGAAATTGGGAAACCTAACAGTTTGTTCCTAGTAATATTTTCTCACTTATATACAATAATAAATCTGACAGTCTACTTATTATTGCAGAATGGGCTATGGTCTACCTCAAGTACATCTAAACTGTTCTATTCATTCCAGAAAATCATTTATAGTTCTTTTTCTTTCCAGGAAATTGTGAGGGAGTCTCAAAAATCAAGCTGATTTTTTTTTTTTTTAGTTCAAACTCCAAACTGTATTATCCATAATCTAAATATTATTTCTTGAATCTTCAACCTTCCATTTACCACATTTGAATCAGCAGATTTTAATAATTTTTGCTTCACATTGTTTTCTCAGTTCTTGCATTTTTTTTCCCCATTTTTATAGCTGAGCAGTGGGGCATACTCTATTTTCTGGTTGTAGTTCAGTCAAGATGCCCCTGCCTGTTGTAGAGACTCTACTGCATCCCATAAGGGTCAAGAGTTTCCACCACTTACTGGGTGAGCTGTATCCCCTCCCTTGGATCTATACCTAATTCATATTCCCCTACAGTCACAGTTCTCCATTTGCTCAAACATGTCTCTTTCAACTCCACTGGCTTAATCAAATTTGTAAATCATTTTCACATGCTCTTCTTCTCATTTAGAACACCACTCTGCTGACCGTCAGAAACTATCACCCATATCCTTCAATAAAGTGTGAAATCCATAGACGTACAGTAGTGTCATTGGTACATTTATTTGTATTTTTTGCTCTTTCCAATATTATTTTGCATTATCTTTAGGTATCTTATTTTTAAAAATCCTATCAAATTAAATAAGAATAACATATTAGAGTTCTCTAAAAAAACAGAACTGTGTGTGTGTGTGTGTGTGTGTGTGTGTGTAAAAAAGAGAGGAAAGAGAGATTAGAAAATAGAAAGGGATTTAAGGAATAGGCTCTTGAGATTATGAAAGCTGGTGAATCCAAACTTTATTGTTTGAGCCAGCAGGTGGCAGACCCAGAAGACTAAGGGTACAGAAGTCGGTAAACAGAATACTGGAGAAATCCTCCTTGTTCCTCATTGTTCAAGGAGGTCAGCTTTTTAAAATTCAGACCTTCAACCAACTGGATGAGGTTCATCCATATTATGGAGTGTGCTATTTCATTCAAAGTAAACTGACTTAAATGTTAACCTCGTCCAAAAATACTCTCCAACTTGACCCATGAAATTAACACATCATGACTGGGCTTATTACTGCTTTTAGCATTTTCCCCAGGCAACAGTTGCCTGTACCCATGCTCTATTTTACAATAGTTAACAGCCTAGGTGACAAGCTCACAGTATGTGTTGCAGGTGTCTGAGAAATAAATGAGGCTAGTACAGGTCATTTTACGTGGCCTAATAAATGTAGAATAGGTTATTTCTATACCTTTCATCCTCAGAAATCAACAGGAGTCACAAAACATATATGTTACAATGCTATATTCTGGTTTTTTGAGCTCAATATCATATTTTTAGGATTTTTTTTTTTTGGATAACTTGCAATACAGGGTAGAGGTGAAGCTCACACTAGAGTCAGACTGTTCAGGATTAAGTCCAGGTTCTAGCCATTAGAAGCCTGGTTAGTATAGGCAAGATGCTTACCTCTCTGCTTTTCATTTTACTTAACTATAAAAATAATATTAAAAAGTCCTCTTCATTATCATTTAAAAGAACTACATAATTTAATATTTGTAAAGTACTTAAAGAATATCCAATAGTAAGTGCTATCTGTATTTTTTAAATTAAAAACAAAGAAAATAATTTTCCTGCATTAAGCAGGGGTTCCTTTCACCTTAGTGTGAATTACTTTTTCGAGAATTGCAAAATCAGAGTGAACATTTTAGTCAAGTAAATTCCTCAAATTCACTCTGATTTACTTTTTCCTTAAGTAAAAACAATGAGCATGACAGTATTTGAAGGAGATACTTTAATTGTGAAAACTGTTTGAACCAGCAAGATCATGCTTGTTCTCTCCAGTAGAAGAATAAATTGTTGGTAAAGACACATGAATATACAACAATAAGCAGGATTTAATCTCTTTGGCAAGTCAGGAACAGAGATGGAAATGAATTTGTATGTGTGGCATTGTATATGCAAATATTAAGTAATCTATGTGCTCTAGTTCAGGTCATAAAGCAGGTCATGGACAGACATTAATTCTAATAATTGCATTAGACTGCCACAAAGAATGTGGAATACTTCAAAAATTTAAAAAATGTTTTCTTGGATATCCAATATCAAATGTATTTTTTACAGCAGTTGCTACTAGTAAATCAGATCTAGTGTGCCAGTCTGAAAGACAAGAGAGCACATTTCAATCTCCTTAGGCTTAGGTGGGCAAGCACAAGTTGCCAAACAAGATTTGTGTAGCTTCAGTAGTACAGTGGCATTCAACCTCTGCTTGATCAGCAATAGATGCTGATGTCCCTTTCTAATTGCTGACTGGCTCTCCAGCTTTTGTGCTGCTAGAGATTGGGTCACAATGACCCAGAAGAGTAAAACCTTACAGTGAGGAAGTTCAACAGTTCCACACAAGCACATTCTCATTACGTTTATGTCAGAGACTTAGGATCTGACTTCCTACCAAGTATAGCATATAGGGGGTCTCGCAGGGAAACAGGAGAAAAGATCATGAAAGCATGGTGTTATTATTGAAGAACTTCATTTTTCTTTTTTCTTTTTTTTTTTATACTATAATAGGGGAAAAAATGAAAAGATGCTATCCTTCCAAGCCCACTAAATATAAGGCTACTAAGATCCTAACCTGCTCCTAGGTACGTGAAAAACGTTTGGGTAACAACCAGTGGGAATGACTCTACTCTTTCTGTATTATTGAAAGAAATTATAAATACATATTTCTTTTTCATTTTTAGTATTATTTTTTATCCCACATGTTATAAGTGTTGATTTAAGGAAATTCTAGCTTCTTTTTGAGGCTTGTAAATATGTGTAAATATATCCTTTGCTATGGTTTGGATAAGTATCCTCCAAAGGTCCCTGTGGTAAATGTTCAGCCCACAGTGTGGCACCACCACAGGAGATTGTGAAGTCTTTGAGAGGTAGGGTCTTGTGCGAGGTCCTTAGGGCCATGGGGGTGTGCCCTTGAAGGACACTGTTCTATTCTTCTTTGCTCTTTGTTCCTTGAGTACTGATATAAGGGGTTTTGTTCCACCACACGTTCCCCATCATTGCTATTTGGCATCCCACCAGAGGCCCAGAGCCTTGGGACCTCTGGAACAAGTACTGCAAACTCCCAAACTGTTAGGTAAATAAGAATTTTTTTACATTAATTACTTCAGAAATTTTGTTATAGTACTGGAAATCTATCAATACATCCTTAATTTATGTATAATTCATGATTAAAAATATTTTTCTCACCCCAAAGTTATGCATTGGATATCCAAGAGTTTCACAGATAGTTGCGTGATTTTGTATTTTGCATTAAATCTATTATGTATTTTTATATAAATAGTAAATAAAATGACCATATTTATATTCAATACCATTTATTGAATGACCCAATTTATCTTTACCTTTACTAATTTTAAAGGTAACTTTTGTAATGCATCAAATTTCCATTATACTTTCATCTGATATAGGTCAGAGATCTATTCCTACATCACTTCAACACTGCTTTTTAATTTAGGACACTTCACAGCATAATGCTGGGTCTCATATTTTTATTTTTTTCTATTATTTCCCCTATGGATTTCATTATATTTATTCCTACAGATGTCTGTTTATCATGATTTTATTATTAAAAATACACTTTGGAGAATTTGTTGAGATGGGTTGCATAGCACTTATAGATTAAAGTAGGGAGAACTGACAAATCTCAATATATTTCATTTAAAAAATAAAATGTATCTATTTGTTGAGACCTTCTATCTCACAACAGTTTTCCAAGTTTTAGATATAGTTTTTATATTGTTCTAGTTTGTTTGATATTAAATTACTTTTAGCTTTTCCTTTACTTTTCCCTTAGTATTTTGATTGTGCCTATAGATAGGAAAGTTGCAGCAATTATATCTAAAAACCTTTGAAATAATTCATTAATGGCAAAAGCATGTTCATAGACTTGTAAAACAACAGCAAAAAATGTTTAATTTTCTCTGTGCATAATTCCTAGGGAACACATGCTAAAGGAGTGCTGAGATCCATTACAATGTTCCCAATTCCCCAACTCTCCAAGGTTCACAGGTTTGTGAATAACTGAATCACATGACTGAATTCATTCTTTATAGCTAAATCTATACTTCACATTGAGTCTAGCTCAATCCATTAATTGCTTCCTATATTTCAAAATTTTAAAAATTTTCATATTTTTCTACCTTTTATTGAAATATAATCATCATAATTCCATCATTCTAATTACTGGACAGTGCTTAATTGTATTGTATGACATATTCAGTTGAGTGGATGTCCAGGAACCAAATGGAGTGGCACTTGCTCATTTTAAAACGGCTCCAGAGAGAGTATCCAGAAAAACAAAAATGAAATGAGTTGATGTCTGCAATGGAGTTGATCTTTTCCACAGTAGACCAACCTCTGATTCCCCTTGAGTTTGAGTGTGAAACCTAGAAGTTCTGCTTATCAAAATCCAAAAAAAGAGTACTTAGATTGGGTGTGGTGTCACATACATATAATCCCAGTTCCTCGCAAGAGTGAAGCAGAAGGATCACAAGTTTGAAGCCAGTGTGGGCAACTTAGTAAGAACATATGTCAAAATTTAAAAAGTAAATTACAAAGGTCTGGAGATATGATTCAGTTGTCAAGCACTTGCCTAACATTCCAGAAGCACTTATTTCAAACCTCAGTACTTAGAAAGAAGACAGAATGACAGGAAGAAAGGAAGGAAGGAAGGAAAGAAGGAAGGGAGGAAGGAAGGAAGGAAGGAAGGAAGGGAGGAAGGAAGGGAAAAGAAATTATTTGGAGAAACCTGGGTAACAGAATAATCATTCATTATTAAGCATATTTCATCTACCAAGATTTTTGTGACAAAACAATTAAATTATTCTTGTTTAAGTAACAGAGCGTGATTTTTTATACTTGGCAAATCATGGATGAGTCAACCGCTACATGTTCACAGTAAAAGAAATAGGTCAGATGCTAAGGATGAGATCTGATAACTAAGCATCTTGTCAGGAATTAAGAGAAAAATCTCATATTTTTGGGAAAGACTCCTTAGTAAGATATAGTACTCAGCAATTTTAAAATATCGACATATGATGAATCCTAACATCAACTGAAGAGATCTAAAGTTTTTTTGTGTGTGTGAAAATTCTTTTCAACTGGTCAAGTATTATCACTTGTTAACAATTTGAAAGACAAATCTATTAAAGCAATCCTTTCTTATCCATCTAGTTTCTACTTTTTCAGCAGAGTTTTAATTTACAAATTATTTAACTTAAAATAAGAATGACATGGGATTAAAGTTAGCTATGTTATTAATGTTGTTAGCAATGTATATTTAAATTAATGCCAGTATCATCTATTCGGTCACCCAAGCTGCTGTCTAGTTCACTTCTTTAATATATATTTCATTTCCAATCCCTTCAATGATACCCTGTTGGCCAAAAGTATAATATAAAATCTGTATTTATTAGGCCATTCATTATCTGGCAACTGTCTTATCCTGGCCTATTATTGGCTTGAAATGTGGCAGTCATGTTGATTGAGTGGCAGGAAAAAAAAATAATGAACTTCCATAGGGGAAGAATAAAATTCAAGAAGTCAAAGTGGTTGGAGGCTGCAAATCAGAAGTGTTTGCTAATAAAGACCAAATCAAGAGCTTATTGTACATGTGCAGGCAGATGCATGAAATCAAGAGTTAAGAAAGCAGCTGAGGATCTTAGGCTGTTTTAGTCAGTTTTTTTACCACTGTGACTAAAGGACCCAACCAGAATAGTTGTAGAGGATGAAGAATTTATTTGAGGGCTCACAGTTTCAGAGGTCTTAGTCTACAGAAGGCCGGCTCCATTCCTCCAGGCTTAAGTTGAGGCAGAACATCTTTGTGGGAGAGTGTGGGGAGGGAAGCAGTTCGCATCATGATGAGAGGGAAGCAAAGTGAGAGTCTCCACTTGCCAAATACAAATATATACCCCAAAGCCCACCTCCTCCAGCCACACCCTACCACTTCAGTTACCACTCAGTTAATCCCTATTAGGATTAATTTACTGATTGGGTTAAGGCTAGAATCCAATCGTTTCTCCTCCAAACTATCTTGCATTGTCTCACACATGAACTTCTGGGGGACACCTCATATCCAAACCATAACTCTGGCTCTGTGTCCAGCTTGTTGCTTGCCACTCTTTCATAGGCCCCTCATGATGTAATTTAATATTTTATCACTTTCTGTCTTTGCAGATTCAACTTTCCCCTACAAGGTTTTTGTCCCCTAGCCCATATGCTGAACTCCCACTCATTTTTTAAAACTTTGATCGAACCTCACTAACTCTTCTATTATTTCTCTTCCCAGAAAACCTGATTCTTTCTCCAACACTTTAGCTAATACCTATGGGCAGTGCCTAGGGGAAACAGAGGAATGGCCCCAAGAATGTGTGTCTAATGAAAGTAAGAATTCCCTGAAAGGATTGACTATAACATTAAAGTTTAATGTGTTGCTACAGAAATATACACAGTCATAATGAGGAGTCAGAATAACCTCAGGACTATGGAAATTCTACGCTAATAGAAATGCACATACAGCATACAGGCACATCTGAAGAACACTTTCAATACAACACTACTTTGATTACAGCAGCTTTGCAGTACAATTTTCAATCAAGAAGTATGGTGTCTCCAGCATTTCATTCTCAGAATTGCTTTGAGTATTCTTTGTGGGTCTAGAGAATTTTTAGTTTAGTTTTTTTTTTTTTTATTCTGTGGAGAATGCTATGGAAATTTTGATAGGTATTGCCCTGAATCTGTAGTGAACAATAGCTCAGAATAACTCTACACATATATAGTGAACTAATTTTTGACAAAGGGCACCAGGAGGACATAATGGGGAAAGGAGTTCTCTTCAAAAAATAATGCTAGGAAAACTAAAAAAGAAGGAAATTGAACCTTTTCTTACACAATATGCAAGAAATATCTCATAACAGTTAAAAGAACTAAATGGAAGATCTGAAACTATAAGACTTTTAGAAGGTAACACTGGGAAAACCCTTGGGGATGATATTTTGGATATCATACCAAAAAATCAGGACACTACAGCAAAAATATAAATAAATTGGACTGCATCAAACTAAAAAGCATCTGCACAGCAAAGACAGCAGCAAAATGAAACAGCAGCTAATGGACTAGGAAAAATAAACTGTGTGCAAATTATGTACATAATAAAGGGTTACTACCTAAAGCTTACAAAGAGCTTATATAACTCAATAGTAGAAAAACAACCTGATTTGAAAGGGGCATAAGATTCAAATGGATATTCTCCAAAGAAGGCATAGAGTTGGCCACAGTGTATGAAAAGGTGCTCAACATAATTAATGATCACAAAATACAGGTCAAAATCGCAAGGAGATATCACCTCATACCTGTGTGGCTATTATCAAAATGGCAAAAGATAACATATGTTAAAAGGGGTGTTGTAAAAGGGGCACCCTCTCACCCCATTGGTGGGAATGTATGCTTGTGCAACCCATATAGAAAGTAGTTTGAAAGTTTCTGAAGAAATTAAAACAGAACTAGTATGTGCTCTGGCAATCACTCTTCTAGGCCTATACTTAAAGGAAATGACATCATCAGTTTATAAAGATAGCTGTAGTGATGTGTTCATCACAACATTGTTCATAAGAGTCAAGATATGCAAGTAACCTAAATGGCTATTAACAAATGTTAGTAAAGCTATATACTGTGGGTTTTATGCAATGGAATATTTATTATTCAACCTTTAAATGTAGGGCATCCTGCCACTGAATGAAGCATGGATGGACATGGAGGACATTATGCTTTTGAAATAAGCCACCTACAGAAAGACAAATATTATTTCACTTATATGTGGAATCTAATAAAAATAAAAGTCTCTATAGAAATAGAGAATTAAACAACCTCCTGTTCTTCCTCAAAATATCTTACTGTACTTTAACCTTATCACTTGAAGGAAGCATTTTTTTAGCTTCTTTTGGGTGTATCTAAATTGGCAGCATCACCTCTTCTGTTCTTTAGGATTATTAATAAATAAAATAAAGGTCACTTAAAAAGAAGCTGATGAGACTCTGACAGTCTGAGAATCAAAACAGTTTATAAGTGATTAGTAGATAAATACTTTGAATTCTTTGGCAGTGAATTTGCAGGTCTCCACTTCTTTAGGATCAGTAATTTATACTTTATTTTGCTCCTTTGATGTTGTCATGTTTCCCTGATTATTCTTGGTCTTTGTGGTTTTGCATTGATATTCATGCATGTGAAGAAGCAAATATTTTTTCCAGTCTTAACAAACTTGCCTCAGCAGGAAAATCTCTCACTATTCAGCATGTCTATAAATCATGTAAGGATATCTGGTAGGGTCCATGGACAAGCTTTCTGTTGGGGTCCGCAGGCTGACTACTCTGGTGCTTGAGTCAGTTTGGGTGGGTCTTATACCTAGATCCATATTGTCAAACCTAATGCTTAGGTCCACTAGTATTGGGCCTGGACTCCTGGTCCACTAAGGTGGGCATGGAGCTTGGATCTGCCAGGGAGAGTTTGTTTCCTGAATGAGTCTTTTGCTCAGTACCACAGATAAGGCTTGGACTCTGAGACCATAAGGGCAGTCCTGCATCCTGATTTCACAGAAATGGGACCAATACTTGAGTCCACTAAGATGTGCATGGACCCTGGGTCTACTGGAGCCTAGGAATCTAGTGACTGTCTGGAACATGGGTCATTGGGTACCAGTCTGGAAGCTGAACCCGCAGGAGCTAGCCTGAAGTCTGGAGCCGTAGGGGCTGAACTGCTACATGGGGCAGACTTGAAGCCTCTAAATTCAGGGATAAGCCTGCAGCCGTGGGGGATGAGGGCTGTCCTAAATCTTCTGTTGGCCTTGAGGGTAGATTTGTGAAGTAGAGTTAGGTGCTGACCCTTCTGGGACTGGCTTGGAATTTGAGTCTGAGGGCAGGTCTTGGAGCCCAGAACTGGGTTCTGTTGGGATAAGATTAGATCCTGAGTCTGCTGAAGTGTAGGGTCATGAGGCCTTTCCTGGACGGACCCAATGTATATTTGAGTGTAAGGCTCTAGAGGTCTACTTGGCCTTGGTGTCTGTGTGAATCTAAATTCTATGTCTGGATCCTGGAGGCATCCAGAACTGGCTTATGCCTGGTTTCATTGGGGAGGGACTCATTTCACTCTTCTTCCCCAAAATGGAGAAAATCTCTCTCAAATCTGTTCTGCTCAGGGAGAGGTGATATAGGTAATGTGAAACTGTCCTTCCTAAACCTTTTCAAGGCATTTTTGTTTCTGTGCTATACCCTGGTGCTACACTTGCTCACCTGCATTCCTTCCCTAGCTTTTGTAAAGACATTTTTACGCATGGATAGTTGCTCAAATTGATGTTTCTGTAAGAGTATGAGTGATATAAAGTCCTGTTCTACTGTCTCATTCACATCCCTTTATCCAGTTCTTAAATAAGTAGTCTATTTTTTTGCTGAGATGTAAAAATCTCTTATATGCTCTAGGTATTATATCCACATCAAGTATGATTTATAAATATTTGATTCCATTCCTGTGGGTTGTCTTTTCACTCTCTTAGTAATGCCCTTTAATGAACATAATTTAAAAAAAAAATTGATGAAGACGTCCAATTTATCTTTCTTTATTTGCTTTGATTTTAGGGTTACATTTAAGAAGCCTTTGCTAAAATCCAACAATATAAAATTTCCTCTTATACTTGCCACTAAGAGGTTTATGGTTTTACCTATTAAATTTAGGTTGACTCTATTTTGATTAAATCTTGAATCTGGTGTAAAGTCATATGTTCTGAATACAGAATCTCAAGTCAAAGTTTCTTATGATCGGAGTTGGGTCATATGTTTTTTACCCTGTTACCACCCTTCAGTCCCAAAAACCTGCCAAGAAATTAGGCATGAAGGAATATGGTCTCTTGTAACTTGTAAAGTAGGATCTACTTCCCAGCGTGAGAAAAAGGGCCAGATTCTATCTACATATTGCCAAAGGAATTCACACTTGAGATGTGAAATTTCTGAAGGTTTTGACAGAGGATGGCAAGTTAACTAAAGGGGAAGACTGCAACAAGATCGTGAAAATTATAATATCACAGAAGCTTAGGGGAAACTGTTTTAGGAAGGGGTGGTAGTGAAGAATGCCAATACTGCTGACATCAAATGAGAGCTAAAAATTGAATTTGATAGCAAAAATTACCGTTTATCTTAGCAAGGGCTCTTTGGTTGTAGATTTTCAATCAGAAAAAGTTGAGTAGTGTGAGAGTCATGGAGGAATAGTAAGAGTGGATAAGCAACTCTTTTAAAATAGTATAAGAAAGTAAAAAATGAAGTGAAGAGAGGATGTATTTATTTATTTATTTATTGCTTTTGGTAAGATGAAAGAGGAAAGAAGGGACAATTCAAGTATAAGTTTTCTTACAAGTCAGAAGTAAAGGAAATTAATAGTATAGATGATGAAAGGAGTGACAAAGAAGAACAAAAAGCTAAATTACAAGGATGAGTGTATCTATATATACTTTGGTAGGTTTAGTGGAAGAATATTGTTACGTCTTACCCAAACAGTAGTATTTTCTCTTGGAAGTAAGAAATGCTGTCTTCTGCTAAGACCATATGTACATATGGAAAGTTAACTTGGTTAAATATGGTTAAATATGACAAGTGTTAGAACGATTTTATTATAAATACAGTAAACTCAATTGCTAGATCATGCTGAGACTGAGCAGAATTGGTGATCATTATTTAAGAATGGTGTTCATCTTCGAGTTTTTCTCCTGAATTACTAAGATGTTGAGAAACAAGTGTGAACAGAACACATATCTGTGCCTTTCTAAATGGATGCATCACAAAGACAGTGAATGTTCATTTAACAATGGGGTCCTCATTCATTTAACGAACATTTACTGAATTTCTACTTTATGAAGTTACCCTATCACAGGCACTAGGAACACCTATGTATAAAACAGACAAAAAGCCTGTCTTATTAGAACTCATGAAGATAATTATTAAAACAATGAGCCTAGAAGCCATCAATGAGGAAGAAATCAAAGCTAGAAAGTGATAGTGAATCCAAATTGGAAGAGTGGCTGTGCTAGAATTTTCTCCTGGTGGAGAAGATAAAAGGTTCTGGTGAAAATAGTGGAGGAGGATTTTGGGTGAAGATGAAAGCATTAAACTCTTCCAAATTCTCCAGTGAATTTGGAGGACTGACCTAAAGATGAAGGGGGGAAAAAAAAGAAGAGGTAAAAGATAATCGAACATAATGGTGTGAGTCTTAGTGTAGGAGAACATTTCATTAAAAATCATCATATATGTGAATATTTATATAGTAATTATAAAGCTGCAACAGAAATGGAGAAGACTAATCTTATCTCCTGACCATTATAGAAACAGGTTCAAAGAAGAAAAGTGCAGAGGAAATTATATCCTTAAGAAAGACACAGGTTTTAACTAAGAGAATGTGGGACAACTTGTTGACATATAATTTGTTACTTTTGCTTAAATTTTTTCCCAAAGATTTTGGACATGAGAGTATACTGAGCCAATGGAGAAAAGATACTTTTCAACCTGCTAGGATGGTGTTTGCCAAGTACAGATGTTCTTTTCAAGACTTATCCTAGTGGGACTGCATTGGCTTCTGGTCCATTAGATTTGGGGAAATGGACAAAATAGATTCTCCTAGAGAGAAAAACCACACTGTGACAGTCCCTTGCTATGAGATTCTACTTACAAAGCAGTATTATAATAAGGTTACATTCCTTACAGCTTGTTTGAAGAGAGAGAACATATTTGGAAAATAAATATGTCTGTCTAAGCTTTAGATAATTGCATTTCTAACTATAAATTAATGAATTCATATATACTGGTTGTCTGCATTGGTCTTTTGTGAACATCACCTGAGTAAATCAAAATCTTAGTGAATCATTTCTGGAACACTGAATGATTCAGTCATGATAAGGTTATAAGCCAACTCTGGATTTACTTTTATTACTGAAAATAACTCTATTAAAAGTAGAATATTTCTATACCCTGAGGAGTTCCATTACAGAAATACTCTACTATTTTGAAAATAAATTATGTTTCCCATCTGTGTCATGCCTACCAATCTGTGAGGTTTGGAGGATAGATATGATATCTTATTATTTTATATGCACAACATCTACTGCAATGCTGGCAAGTGTTAAGCAAATATTTAATAGATTTGAAATGAATTGGTGCTGTGGGTGTAGCTCAGTGATAGAGTACTTGCCTATCACACTTAAGGCCCTGGGTTAAATTCACAGCACTGAAAGAAAAAGAAAGAGGTGGGATGAATTGAACAGTTATTCAAATAGTGACCTTGCAGGAAAAGGAAACTCTTTTCCATTGAATATGTAATATGATCTTACATGTTATATCTAAAATAATCATATAATATAGCCATTACTTTCATGGGGGCATTTATAGCAGTTTTTTTTTTTTTTTTTTTTTTCCATTCCAGGTTTCCCTATATGAATGGAGTATATGGTAGGTTGTATTGCCCAGTAGTTCCCTGCAGCAGGTTAAACAAAGTGGCTGGTATATGCAACAAGTTAAAGTATGCAGCAAACCTATGTAACAGACTATGATATTGTGTCATTAGTCCTTTTGCAGGTTAGGGCTTGAATTACTGCGGATTGAATTTGTGAAGTAGCCTGTACTTGTGCTGCAAATAGCAAAGTGTAAGTATACACCATGGCCGTTTATTTAGCAATCTCAGTCCATGCCCTAAAACCAATTTTAAATGGAAGGTTTAATAAAGATTTTGCTTAAAACTGTCTGATCTTACACAGTATGTGTTTAGAAGACTTAATCCATGTGTTATTTTGAAAACTAGAGCTGCAAACACTAAAAATTGTATTCCATATTTTGGGGACTTTGCATTTACAACAACTGAGCACTCTTCAGGACAAGAAAAGGTATTTGTGAGATATCTTTTCAGATCAAAATACTTTTTTCTCTGACTCTAAGTAAACTATAAAGAGAAAACCATGGTATTTTTAAACTTAATTTATAGGTTATTGAATTTTTCTTGGTGTTTAGTTTCAATGATTATCATAAATAGTTTCTTAACAAGATGAGGACAGAGGCAAAGGTGCATATGTAAGTCAGAAATTTGGGCAGAAGACCAAATGTCTTCAGAATTGTCTTCTGAAGACATAAAGGCACAGGAACCAAATTTTGAGTTTTCACTCCCCAGGGACTAAAAAACCAATTAAGAGTCCTCAGGAGTAGAGTTGAGTATATAAATCAAGAGCTCTGGAACTAGAAGCAGGAAGACACCAATCTGAGATAAAACACATGGGAAAAATCAGGGTAGAAATTATTAGAAGCATGAGAAGCAAAGTCAGCTGGGTAGGCCAAAGTCATTACTCAATCACAACACATTCTGAGTTCCACTCACTTTATGCCCAGTTCTGTGCTCACATAAAATAAAGAGTTTTAGAGAAAAGAAACATACTTCTTGCCTTCAGAAAAGATATTATGTAGGTTAGAAGAAAAGGTGAGGAGTCAAAATTGAGCCACAAAAATAATGTGAAGGGACCGGGCACTTTGGTGCACACCTATAATCCCAGTGGCCTGGGAGGCTGAGGCAGGAGGATCACAAGTTCAAAGCCACTCTCAACAATTTAGTGAGGCCCTAGCCAACTTAGAAAGACCCTGGCTCAAAACAAAAAACAAAAAACAAAAAAACAAGACTGGGAATGTTGCTCAGTGGTTAAGTGACTGTGGGTTCAATTACTGTATAAAAAAATTTTTAAATTTTTAAAAATGTGAAGAGACAACCAAGCGCAAATCAGTAAGCTAGTAATTGGATATAAGTTGAGCTTTAAGGAGGGATAAATATGTGTGTGCACTAGAAATAAATGTCTAGAATAAAGATGGTCCAGATCCCTAATTAGAACTGCATAGGAGTAGTACAGAAAGAAGCTAGCCAAGGCTAGAGAACTGTTCCATACACTGTTTTACATGTTAACCTTCATGCTATTATTAGTCCACTCACTTGAAATTCTTCGAGAAATATTAAACACAGTGGAATTGGCTGCCTTACCATGGATAGATTCTGCTTTTGATAAAATTGTTTGGAATTCTTTAAAATGAACACCAAATCATTTCCATAAATCATTTCTTGACCCCTCCCCTTCTGGATGGGGCTATCATAGAGACACAATCCTAAATCAAATGAGCTACTCTATTTAGATAAATGACAATTTGTCACCAATTTATTAAGTAAGAATTGTGCACTCTGGTCTAAGAACATAAATTCTAGTCATTATTATCTTTTTTTTTTTTGCTTCACTGTAAATTTCTTTATATTTTCTTATTAATAATAGTCCTGAGTTTGATTTATCTATTAAGTTTCAAAACTTACATTAAAGACAAATGAGCAAATACCGGGCATATCTCATAAAACTTGTGCAGAAAATAATTTTGATGGATAGGAAATCTTTTTTGTCAACCTTGTAATTGATTTTCCAAGGTCAACCCAAATTCAATTAGTCTTATAAAATGTGAGTTATTCATATTCATCCAATTTCTAACCTATGTTGATCCAGAAGCATCTAGAACTGATGACAGGTTTGTAGAAAACAGCAACTACGCCTCAGGTTTTCCCAGCCCATTCCAGTTAATGAACTTCAATTACTGCAAGAAGAATTTGCTCTTCTAGAGAAAATTTTAGCAACTGCCAAAATAAAATAGTATTACCCCTTAAATCATGTTGGAAGAATAATCAGTGTTTATTTGTACTTGAAGACAAACTTTATAACATTATTTTCATTGGGGTTTTTATAAATTATGAATAGAAAAAAAACAGTGCAGAAATTAGAACAAAAAATTCCCAAATTCGAAATAAACCATTATTTTTCTTATTTTGTATTTAGATACTTTTAAAACAATAGTTTTAGACATTATTTTTCCTTACACAATCAAATACTCTAGAAATACTGAAAAAATTCTTTATGATTTATTGTGCTTTCACATTTGAAATAAAAAATCTTCTAAATGAGAAAAAAACTACAAGTAGCCTCAAAATCTTCTTGGAAATGTAAGGTACTTTTTGGTGAAACTTAATTAATTAGTATTTTATAATAAAAATTATATTTCATGCTATTCCCTGAATTGAATTCCCTTCCATAAAGATTTATAGGAAGCTATAACTACAAAAAAATCAGCAAGGAGGTCTTTATGGTAGGAAATTGCAGAGACTTTTTTTTTCTACTAAGTCAAGCTGATTAAGAAAGTAAAAACAAAGAGAGTTTCTTGTTCATGTTCCCACTAACAGTTTTACGTAGGCTGAAAAATGGACTCTAATGCTGTGACTGTGCAAGGCACTTTTGTTTCTGGTTGCTCTCCCTCCCAGCCCTGCTGGAAAATACACACGGTTGGACAAAATGCTCACAAACAGTGATCTCATTGTGATGTCCCTAACTCGGGCATTAGTACAGTTAGATGATTGAGAAGCACAACATGCTCTGCACATGTGCATACCGTGTAATTCTGAGCTTCCTCCAGGAAAGAATAGGCTTTGATAGGCTGGAACTAAAGCTCTTCTAAAGGTGTAAAATAACCATGAATTTCCTATTACTATGGACAACTATTTCAGATATTCACAGCCAATTTAAGCACTGTGGTAGCTAACAGCTGTTCTAGGATCGTGGCCTTATAGTACATGTATCTTTTAATAAGAGTCAGGGGAACATTCCTCACTCTGCCCATAAGAAGTTATAATCAGGCTACTCGTGCTTCATATCTATCTGGTGCTCTTGATTTGCTGAAATTTGAAATTTATATAAATGTTTTATAAATTATATGAAGAAACATTCTTTTGTGAAAATTTGAATTAGTTTCTCTAAATTGCATTTTTTTTTTAGAAAATTTCTAGAAATATAAGACAAATTTGTATTATTTACAAAGTTTGTGAAGGTAGCTTTCTAATTTTTCCTAATTCTTCTAAGAAAAATCATTTCAACTGTATAGGTCCCTATCCCCAAAGATGCAACCCACATATATTAGGGTACTTGCCAAATTTCCTTTTAATTATTATAATTTATGGAATATTAGTTCAAAGATAAAATTGAATGCAATGGAAAGGAAAAGTACTTCTAGACATAGTGTTTGAAGATCTAGTTTTTTTTTTTACTGAATACATAAAATTTTCATTATTTACATATGAACTTTCTCTTTTGACCAAGAGGCAACTTTGATAATAAGCATAATAAATTCTAAAATGAATTAAAATCTGAAAAATTGGATTCAATCTGGGAAATTTCAATACCATAGATAACAAAAGTTTAGGATTACAATGTTCTGAACATATTACTCAATGAGAATCAGCAGAAGATGATGGGAGGGAGTAGTAAGATTTGATTGCTGGTTATAACTCTAATGTGAATTTCTGGAAATAGAAGTCATGCAATACTAGTGGGTATTTTTCCTCTCCAACATATTAATCTTTCAATGTGGAAATGAATTGCCTTGGTTTCAGGTATGATTTGTACCCATACCTGCTGTACATTGGAAAAATACTTGTATACTTAACTACATGACTAAGTCCATTTGCATATTCTGCAAATTATTTCATTATCAACCCTTCAGTTAATTACTCTTTACAACTAATTGAGAGAAAATACGAAAACTGGGGCACTGTAAGTACTTAAGGTAGTCTTTTATTTGGAAGCCTTTTCACTGGCTTTCTTTGGGAACTCAAATTGATGAAATTAAAAACTGCTATTGTTTCTTGGATGATCATATTTTCATGTTATGATCAAGAATTATTACCATCTCATAAAACACACCTAATTACATGATGCAACAAAATACAAAATGCAAACTTAGATTCAATGTACTTCTATTCATAATACCATTTTCAAAAAAGTGGATTTGTTTTTGTTTTGTTTTCTTTCTCAAGAGAGAAGACTATGATAATGGAAGGAAGACTACCTTTAAAGTATTTTAGCAATGATGTTGATACAAAATGTTGATAAATTTTAATTTTAAAAATCATTAATTATAATTAATATTGAAGTATAATTTTTGTAGAAAACTATAAATGCTCATCAATGTTACTATAACTCATTTGTATGTTTCCAAAATTAGCTATTTCTCCTAGAATATTTACCTTTGGGGTTATCTGAATTTTAACTCACCTCAAATTTAATGTTACATATTTAATGTTATTCAACTATATGTTTCAGAGTTTTGCATATTGCTAATAGTATATTAATGAATAATATTTTGTTTCATTTTGATATGCAAACTTTGGTGAGATTAAATTATATATAAAATTATCAAGCTATTTAGAACTAGGCAAGGTTATGTTGATTTCTTCAAATGTCAATGACATCACTCCCCTTTAAAAACATTAAATTTATAATAACAGACAATTTTAAAAGTTTTAAATATTTATAATTGAGTTTAAGTATAAAAATGTTTTGTTTGTTCTCAGATAAATGAACAAAATTAAGCCTTCATACAGCAATAAATTCAAACACTGTAAGAAGAATCATAATGTCAAATACTACTTTCCCATACCAATGATAATAATAATAACTAATACTGATATAATTTAGTACTTATTCTGTACCATACATTAATCTCTATTTACCATATGTGCATATGCACATAACCTAATTCTTACTACATCCCTGTGAAAAGCCCTAATATTGGTCTCATTTTATAGATGAGGAAACTGAAGCAAAAGAAAATTAAGTACCTTGTTCAAAGTGGCACAGCTGGTAAGGGACAGGGCCAGGATTCATAATCAGTATGAATTGCAGAGTTCATGTTCTTAGTCATCGCTTTGTTCTACTGCCTCTAGCTATGCATTATATTGCTGATGTAACTAGTAAATTTCTCGAACAGAAAACAGCCCTCTTATATTTTGCAAATTAGACAGTTGAAAAAAAATCTGGATTTCCCATTTTTTACATCAGGGAACTAGTCAGTGGAAAGGAATGCTTTGTAGCTTATATGTGTGTCCTTGTATTTGCACAGATTTCATTGCAATCAAATTTACTTGCTCATAGCAGCTACCTTTCTCTTTGGGGGCATCACTTGGTTTATTTTTCTGATAGAAGTACAGGAAATGAAAACATTAAATGGGCCTCAATTCTCTTGCACTGCCCTTTCAAATATATCCTTTAAATAGCTTGGTTAAGTCCCTCTCCTGTCCTTCTGTGACTATACTCTTCAAGACCACATTCTTGATAAGGACAAAAAGCTTTTAAAAATTGAAGCATTTTGGATGTTTTGGGTAAAGGAAAAGAAGGAATAAAGATAGACATAACCAGGGGAAGAAACTGAACATTGTAATGCTTGTTTAAAGAATCTAGATTCCATTAATAATCAAGCATTGTAGAAATAAAGTGCTTTCAATGCCAACTAGGCCTTCTTTATTTGTTAACCAACAAGGTAAATGTAGCTTTCACCTGGAGGCCATTTTTATTTCCCACCAAATTTAAACCTAAATAAAGAATCTCTGTGTTTAAGAAAGGAAAGAAAATGATTATAACAAAATCTTCACAAGGAATTACAATCTGTTTCCTTTGTAAATGAATATAGTAATTTCAAATATTCTTTCTAGATATGAAATTTTTCCAGATTTGTTTTACACTGTTTCAGATCCACCTGAGAGCTATAGATCATTAATCTGGTTTGGATACCCTTTACATGATGCAATTCTTTCATGTTGATTTAGAATGCTTTATTCAATATCTCTCCAAAATTGTAGAAACTTGCCTAATATCACTAAATGCTTGCTATTTAGATCAGTTAAAATTTTTATTTCTCTCCATATTGTTCCTCTTAACATAGGAACCAGAGCTGTGTGGATATTATATTTGTAATTTCGATTCAACCAATAATTATTTCATATATTGTAGGAATTGTGGGGAATAACAAAACACACTCACACACAAAAATACAACTTCTTCACCTTCACCTTGATGGCAGAAAGGTAACACCCCTTTAAAGAAATACAAGATAATGTATTATCAATTAATGGGCTGTTGGAGACAAATATAAGTACTATGCGAACTGAAAGTTTGAAATGTCCCTGAGGTTGACCATGAGTATTCTTCAAGGAGAAAGTTGTTGTAGAACAAATCACATAATAGTGACAGAAGGATAAGAGGAGAATATACAATGACAATCATGCAATGGAAAATGTGGTTCTTGGGAAGTGAAAAAGGAAAACAAAGGAGAGAGGGGCAATGGCAGAGGTCATCTTACACAATAGTATGATATAAAGCACTATTAAGGACTGAATGCCTTGTCTCTTCCCCTAATTCATATGTTGAAACTTAAGTCAGGATTCCATAATGTCTGAAGATGGGCCCCCTGGTTATGATGGAGTCATGAAAGTAGAGCCCTATTCATGGATAAGTAACCTTATAAGAAGACACACAAAGCTGGGCTTGGTGGCTGTAATGGTTAATTTGAATTGTCAGCTTGATTGGATTAAGAGATGCCAATGATTGAGAAGCTTCTGGGTGTGTCAGTGAGGGTGTGTTGAGGAATGATTGGAATGTGGGACAGCCACTGAAAT
Source organism: Sciurus carolinensis (assembly GCF_902686445.1). Lineage (NCBI taxonomy): Eukaryota > Metazoa > Chordata > Mammalia > Rodentia > Sciuridae > Sciurus > Sciurus carolinensis. The sequence continues at coordinate 102,579,615 of NC_062221.1, read as the reverse complement.
GGAGACCCTTCTGAGCATGGACAGCACTGCCCAATAGGATGGTGACTTGGATGAAATAAAAGTGGGAAGAACAAGGAAGCAGATGCAGGTGCAAGATCGACTCTTCTTGACTGAGTTATTGATTGCTGCTTCAATCATCTAAGCATGTTGGACTCTTGTTTCTTCACTCTTTCAAGGCAGACACTGCCAGTGATTCTTCAGGTAATTTCCAGAAGCCTTGGTCTCCGACTAGGATAGCACTGTTGATCCCTCTTGTTCTGGGATTCCGTCTCTTGGACTACACCGCTACTGGTTCTTCAGGCTCTACAGCCTGCAGATGACCATTGTGGATTATCCAGCTTCTGGTCATGTAAGACAATCTAATAAACCCCTTTTTTATAATCTTACTTTCTGTTGATTCTGTTCCTCTCGAGACCCTGACTAATACAGTGGCAGACACCTGAAATCCCAGCAACTCAGGAGGCTAAGGTAAGAAGATCATAAACTTGGGACCAGCCTGGGTAACTCAGCAAGGCCCTGTCTCAAAATGAAATTTAAAAAGACCTGGGTGTGTACCTCAGTGATGGAGCACCCCTAGGTTCAATCCCTGGTGCCAAGGGAGAAAAGAGAAAGAGAATGTGTTTGTATGCTCTTTCTTCTGGCTGAAAATGTGAGGATGCAAGGGGAAAACAGAAAGAGAGCCCACACCAGACAGCACATCTGCTGATGCCTTTGCCTTGGACTTGTTAATCTTCAGAATATGAGAAATCAGAGTTCATTGTTCAAGTCACCCAGTTTATGGTAATTTGTTATAACAGCCTAAAGAAAGACAAGTATGTTAGGAGTAACTAATAGATGGCCTGGTCTGTCCGATAGTACAGAGATCCTGTCCTCAACAAACTTTTACTCCTTACATTCTAAGAAAAAAGTATATTTTAAAGTTTCTCATTTGCTCATTTTAAAGAGTATTACCTTATTTACTGCCTTACAGATTTCCCCTTGTCAAGTTGCTATTGACATGCATTTCATTAATATTTTTAATTAATTATGGAAAATTCAAAATAAAAAAACTCACAAGAATCAGGTTACAATGGGATCTGACAAGGCATTATTCAAAGTAAAAGGGGATGTCTCTCTTTGAGCCCCTAATGTTTCTTTTTCTATGACTTGTATGATTCTGTAAGTTTCCTTGTGCCTCAGTAGTCTAATACCCTTTTGCTTCCCCATCTCTGAGATCCCAGAGGGAACTGAAGGGTTATGGAAAATAATATTACTACAAGACAGCCCCCAGGAAGAAGAGAAAGATGATGTGGCTCGGGAGGAGGGAGGGAAATTAGCTAAACATTAAACCTCTTCCAGTAAATCCTTTCCCAGTAACAGTAGGCCCTTAGGGAAAGAAACCAAACTTTCATCCCTTCACTGGTTCATCCTCAGCATTTCCACCAAAAGCAAACATCCATCCCTCCCCAAGTACAAATGGGTCCTGAAGGAAGGAGGCAGGTACTGAAACACAGGGCCCTGAACTTTTACCTTTTCCCATTGCGATGAGTCCTAGAAGAAGAAAAGCTTATAGTGAAGCTCTGGGTAACAATGGGTCCCAGAGAAAGTAAATAAGTAATGAACTCTGAGTTGTGAGCTTTTCCCAGTGACAGTGAGTTCTGGGCTTTTTACAACTTTTATCCTGACTGCCCAAATCAACACATTCTGCCTCAGTCTCCAATAATTAAACCACCCTCATTGTAAACTATAAAACTCAGACTCCTTCTATAACCAACTGCCATTTTTGTGCCCAGAAAAATGAGCCCTTCCAGTGCCTGACTGATTGACTTTGCTGCAGAATAAAGGAAGGCTTGCTGATTCATTCAAGGTGTGCTTCTTCCTGGTTATTTGTGTTTTCATAATGGTGCTGAAACCGTGTTGGTTTTTTTTTGCTTTCAGGAACTAACTGATAAATTGTTACAGACTTAATGTCGTTTCTCCCTGGAGTACATTATAGCCCACATATAAAGAAATTCATATAATTTCCTAAATTTCCCAATACTGCCACTATAGAAAGACAAAAATGATGAAATTGAAATGAAAATAATTTTGCTAAAATATTTATGCTTGGTAATCAACTATACTCTCTCCTTCGCTCTCTCTTTCTTTCTCTCTCTCTGTTTTGAGTAATTTGTACATAGCCACATGATATATAGTCATGAATTATTTAAACTTTTAACTGTCACAGGTGTTGAACTCTTGGAGTCACTTGCTGGTATACAGAATACAGAGACACTATTGCATTTTTATTGTATATGTGGTCTCTGAAGAAGTTATATTAAGAAAAAGGGGAAAAACAGAGTAGGGAGAAAAGAAGTTTTTATCTTCCCTTAAAAATACTGTTATTGTGATGAATCACAATATTATCTTTCATAATAGCTCAGAGGATGTTATCATAGGAAAGAAAAATCTCAGGAGCTTGAACAATTTTTTCAAAATTTAGATTATTTTTAGGAGAGCATCTATTTAAATCAGACCATAGATTGGCATGTAAGCCAGTTTCTACCAAAAGAATCTGTTTACTAGACAATACTAACTTTGTGAAATCAGTATTATTTTGAAAATTATACAGTAAATCTAAAAACCATTAAAAACAGAGATAGCCTAATTTATCTCCCAAAGAACCCCTTTTTTAGAAACAAGTTATTGTTTATTATTTTATTAATTAATATACATTAGGAATGCCCTCCTTCTTCCTTATCACACTAGTGTCAATACAGGAAGGTTCAGAGGAGAAATGATTGACTGAAAGAGTCTTAACCCAATCAGTGAATTAATCCCTGATGGGATTAATTGAAGTGGTAGGGTATGGCTGGAGGAAACTGAGATTGGGGCATGGCTTGGGGTATATATTTTGTATCTGGAGACTGGAATCTCTTTCTCTCTCTCTGCTTCCTGATGATGCAAGCTGCTTCCCTCTGCAGCACTCTTCTGCAGTGATGTTGTGCCTCAGCTGGAGCCCTGAGGAATGGAGTGGGCCTTCTATGGACCTTATAAGACCTCTGAAATCTTGAGACTTCAAATAAACCTTTCATCCTCTATAATTGTGCTGGTCAGATCATTTAGTCACAGCATCAAAAAAGCTGACTAAAACAAGGAGTGTTCCTATATCACCCAACCTGACCTCATACTCCCAGGTTCAAGGAATCCTTATGCCTTCACCACCCAACTAGCTGAAATTGCAGACATGTACCACCGTGTGAGCTACAGCAAACTAATTCAATATGCATATACAGTAATAGTAAGTAACCCTGATGTAGACATATTTTCATTGGTATAAGTCATAGTTGTTAGTAAGAAACATCATGATATGATCCTCAAAAGAATTAAGTGCTATTTTATGTTAATTTTATAAAGAGGAAACTATCATAGAGGGTCTCAATAAATTCAGTCCCAGAGATAGCTCAAAAACCAAAGCCCAAACTCAGAATCATTATGCTCCAAAAGCAACTGCTAAATTAAAATAAGTAAATAATATTCAGTTTTATGCACATGCAGTACTTATTGTATATCAATAAACAAAAGCATGAAGTCCCATAGCCTTTGTTGAAAAAAAGAAAAGCCATATAGACTAATTTAATCATACAAGAGTTCATGTTATCAGATCTATTTTTACAAGACCTTTTCAGTACTCATTTTCATGAGGAATGTGTGTGACGCATGCAGTTTTTAGAGCACTAAGAGTTGTTTTTAGTGTAGCCTGGCCTATAATTTTGAAGTCCTTTAGGTCATCAGTTCCAAGTATCCATTGGGTAATTCCATGAATGCAAATACAAAGTAACTATAACTTAGAAGGTAATAAAAGCTAAGTAAATTCGTCTGACCCATGACTAAAATGTTCAGATTTTCAATTTAAAAAAAAATATTTTTCAGTTTGCTTTCATAGTTTGATGAGAAGATTTCAAAAGTCAAATATCTTAATTAAATTATTTTAACAAAAGTTATGGTTTGATAATTTGGACTACTGTAGTCCATTGTTGACAGAAGCCCCAAGGGGTATAATAAATTGGAATAAATGTTTAGCATTATTTACTTGTAGATAATTTTATCTAATGAATAAAAATAGCACTAAGCCATTTGATTATGTAATGAAATATTTTATATAGATTGAGTGCTTATGAATAATATATGCATAAATATTTTGAAGTATTTCCCTATCTTATATTTTTACCCATTATATATTTCAATAAATATTGAATTTGAAAATCATAATTGATAACTAACTGATAGAAAAAAGATATCAAAAAGAATAAAAGATATTGTAAAAGAATTCCAAGGGAACTATTTTAGTTATGATCTACTGCTATGTAACAATATATCCTCAAAATTCAGTGGCTTAAAAAATAACAGCTGCTTCTTTCTTTCCACTTCCACAGTCTAGGTCTTATCAGAATAGTTTATTTCTACTTCAATGTGTATCGGCTACAGCAACTAGACCAGAAAATAGTGCCACTCATTTATATGTTGGTGCTGGCCATTGGCTCTGAGTAAAGTTTAGCATAATTAAAAGATGAAAATGTATTTTTGGAAATCAGTATTTCTATGTTGGCTATATACATAGATTAGATTTAAAATTTTTACATAGTTCAATGTTTTCAAAAAAAATCTTTAAAAAATTTACAAATTCTACTTCTTTGGATAATTAAATTTTGTTTCAATTTGTTGGAATGACTTTCCTTTTCTTTTTAATTTAATTTGTCCCTTTTTGTCTTGCCAATTAGTGTAAATATTTATATATTTTGATATATATTTTAATTCCATCCTATTATATTTTAATTTATTAAAAAATTAATTCAAATTTTAAAGTAACATTTAATTATTAAAACATAGAAAATATGCTTGTCTCTGAATATAGTTTTAGAAAATGCTTACAAATTTTATATTGATATAGATTATTAAATAGTCTGTAATTGTTGTCTTTTATTTTATCCATACTTCCTATTTTGTTGATATAAAGAACAGAGACTCTGAATATTCATCTTTGGGGGGAAAAAGTTGTGGTTTCGTTGTGAAATGATCTAAATTAACTTTTTTTAAAAAGTTTTTCATGAACTCTTAAAGTTGTATTCTCAGGTTAGTTACAAGGTTCAATGATTCCCCTTTCATATAACCTAGTAATTATTTTAAAATTTTGCTTTATTCTAGGTATTTTATACCAGTTCTTAATTAAAGTTTTTAGTGTATAACAAAATTAATATACCCTGATTGATGGCTAAAACTGATATAACATTCTAAAGAAATAATTACTCATCAAATTACTCATGGTAAGGAAGTCATTATTCAAAGAGCCTCAAGAAACAACTGCAGTGGGATTTTGCAGCAGGAAAGAGAAAAGAAATTCAATTCTGAATATATAGCAAGGAACAGTGGAGATGTGTAGCTAAGAAGTAGGTCGAGGAGATCAGGGAGTAGCATATTATTAATAGTGCAGAGTGATTCTTCATGAACTGATCTATCAGAATTCTTGCTAAAGGCAATCTGGGCTGATCAGACCTCACTTGAGGGATGACAGTCATGAAAAATTTGGCCACATATTAGGGTGTTCAGATACAGGGAGAAGGGGATCTGGCTAAACTAACTTAACAGAACTTTTGCTAAAACTGGAAGCGATAAGAGCAAGACCACAGCCCAAGTTCCTGCCTAGTTGAACAGAGGTTTCACAGGAGCTTGAATAAACTTCCATCAAGTCCAAACCTAGAAATGCAATATTTTGATACAAAGTAATGGTCTGTCATTGTGCAATTGATTTTATTTGCCAAAATGTAATCTGAATACTTTATTCATAGTAAAACCACACAAAAAAATTAAAAGGACATTCTATAATTTCATGATTCCTGTGAGATAGATAAAATGTTAAACTTTTACATAACTGAATCACTCTGTACTCTAAGCAAATTAGATATTGCTGAGTTATAAAAGTTATATCTCTGAATTCAATTTATCTTTTCTTAATACTAAAAAAAAGCTTTAAAATTATATTAAGACCTAAAATGACAGTGAATTATTTTATTCAAAGTATGCCTCTTTCCACACATGTGGCACCTAATATTTAATAGTATAAGTCTGTCCATGATAAAATGCATCTTAAATACTCATATTTTATGGCTACATCAATTATAATCATTTTATCTACCTGAATATAAAGCATAGAAAAAAAAACTATTAATCATATCATTAACAGTATTGCTAATCTGAAGATGTTTACTGAAATTATCTGAAGATGTTTACTGAAATCACATTTCTTCCCTTTTGTCTCCTGTTGGTGCAGAATAGACAACAGGATTTATTTTTACTCTGTTGATTTAATTTTGGTTGACAAATATTTAGTACAGTTAATATTTTAGCATAGCAACTAGTGAGTAATAAAATTTTCTAAAGGTTCTTCTTGATAAGTTAGAATGATCTATTTATATGAAATGTTATAAAAGTCACAACTATTTGACTTTCATCATTTGCATGCTAAAAAATGAGTCATAATTTGTTTCTATTACAACAAACATATTTTCTCTGAGAACCTCATTAACATAGGTATTTTTCTGTCTTCTTGGTTTGAAATTACACTTGTCATGCCATGAGCAAATTCAATGTGAAATAAACACTGCCTGGTTAATATAAATAAATATATTCTTGCAGTCAAGACTGACTAATAGCTAATTATTCTCATAGACAAACCTTTGTGGTAGAATTTGTGAGGTTTGTAGGTATATTAGAGTAACATTTCAAGTGCACCCCTGTAACAAGAGAATAATCCTAGATTGTGAACATGGTTTGCTGAGTACCAGAACTATTTGAAATGTAGATGATAACTGATTTTTTTTCTCTATGCAATATTCTTATTCTGAATTCGTTATTATACTATCATTTGTAACTTTGTATCTTTTATGCTAGCTATAAATATAAATTTCACCTTCATTCTTCAGAAGGACATTTTTTCTCCTCAAATGTAACTAAGGGCTATCTCAAAAAGTGAATCATTTGCATTGCCATCTATAGGAAAACAATGTACTACATATAATGTCCCCAGGTAAAGAAGTCATAAAAGAAATATAATTTTATTACAACCTCTTTTTTAGAATTTAGACATGTACTTTGTTAATATTGCTGTTGTTTTGTTAAAGACCCAACATCCATGGGAGAAATTTTAAAATTTCCCTCATACTCCTTTTAAATAAATCTGCACATCTTAAGTATGCACATACAAGTATGTGCATACTCCCCTCAGTAACTTGAAAACTTAAACTAAATATATGTTATCATGTACAATGTTGTAAACTGGATCTTTGATAGTAGATCTTTTGATCACTATCCTGTGTTCTTTATTAACTACTGGTTTATTTCTTTGCAAGCTATTAAGTTGTTCTAAACTTTGCAATTCTTGTCTGTAAAATGAGATTTTACCTAGGTCTATTGAAAAGATTTAAGAAGGCAATATACCTAATGTGTGGTGTATTCCTGGTGCCTAGTAAACTCTTACTATAAGTTAACTAGTACTTTTTAAAAATTTTATTTGTTCTAATTAGTTGTACATGACAATAGAATGCATTTATACATTTTGATAGATCTACATAAATGGAGTATAATTTCTCATTTTTTCTGATTATACGTATCATAGGATCACATCAATCATGCAGTCATATGTGTACATGAGGTAATAATGTCTGTTTCACTCTCTATCCTTCCTACCCCCATAACTACTTTTATTGTCATTTTTTATATATTAGTATAATTTAAAATGTAAGAACTATATGCACTTAAATATATGTGTCTTGTAAAAGAAAGTAGCTTAACGTAAGTATATGATGGTTGACATAAGGAAATCAAAACATGCTCTATATAGTTCAAGAAGATATGATTTTTAATTGACATTTTTAGAAAAAACTTCATGAATGAATAATTCCCTTCCTGGTCACTGACATAGAAATCTACAACATTTTGTAAATTTACAAGAATTTAACTTTTTTATTGATATAAAATATATGGACAATTGAATGATAGATCACTGTCAATAACACTAGAATTAGTTCATATTTTTAATTCAAAAGGATTTAATGTATATAAATTAATTATTTATTATATTTGAAATCTCCACATGTATTTGAGCAGCACAGTAAAATTGTTTTAAAAAGTCACAGGTTAAAAAGTATGTGAAATACTTTTTGAAAACATTTCAATTGGTTGCCGCACAGATAATAAGCTTCAGCATGTGGTTGTGAATTAAATGCAAAATAACATCAGGAGCCCTGCTTCAAGAAATAATTAGGCCTTCTGCAGAGTCATTCAGTAAAATTACATTATTGTGTTCAACTGAGAGGAGCTGTGTAGAATGTATTTGTAAAATATAATTGCAGGGACAGCTGGCCTGAAAAAGGAAGAATCTTAATAATATATGTTGCTGAGGTGGTTGGTTGTTTATTTCCCATTATCAGAGTGGTTGATAAGAAGAACAGTCATTGTTGCATGGGAAAGAGAAATTAATTCGGGAAAATAATGATGTAGCTTCTCATGTCATTTAACTGAATTTTAAAGTGAAATGTATTGTTAGCCATGCAAGCAGTGTGCCTGGAGGATTTGTGCTGCTTAGGCTACTCCAGAGGCCTCATATCTTCTATGTGGCTTTTCTCAGTTGGCTTCTTCTTTTATTTTCTTAACTTCCCTCTTGTAATGTAAACATGGGAAAGAGAAAGTGGTTGAAGAACAAAGGAAGAGCATACAAAATAGCTCCACTCCCTCTGCATAAAGCTTTAATAGGGAAATGGTACCACACTGAGATTTTATGAATAGATTGATAATAGTGTGTTCACTTAAACCAAAGGGGGAGCCACTATATGTTTTGCCATTTAAAAGTTTATTTCACTTTTTCTTAGATGCCTTTTAGATTTTTTTTCTTACTCTTTGTCAAGAAGGACAATTAATTTTATCAACATACTCTTTCAAAGCCATTATAAACTCATGTGTGCTAAAATAAATATCTTGAAACTCTAATGATCATGAATTACACAAATTATCACAAGAAACATGAAATTCAGTATTTCATATACAATTTACTGTCATGTAAATTATACACAAATCAAGGGAAGATAAAGAAAAAAATTAGATTATTATCTCTGGAGAGAACTGTGCTTTAAGGTTTCAGTGATAGTTAAAAGCTTGCTTAATTTTTAAGTGACTTTTATTTATAAAAATTTAGTATCTATAATAATTATCTCTCCAAAAAAAAATATTGATAAATATATATATTAGTCATGTTTTGGACACTGTTTCTTTTTTTAGACAATGTCAGAATATCCTTCTCTTTAATAAAAAAAAATTATAGAGTTGACTTGTATTTCATTTGTAAACACAAAGTTGGTAATGTTCACATAAAATATCTGATGCCAAAGTTTTATCTCTTCAGCAAACAGATATTGAGACCACCATGTGTTAGTCACTATTCTATACGGTAAACAAGTAAGAGTAACTACATTCAGAAAAGTGATATGCAAAAGTAAAGGTAGACATCACAATATCAATATCAAAAGTGATAAGTGCTATGAAAGAAAAACAGTGCAAGCAGATTATTCAATGAATATAATTAATGAAGTATATGCAATTTAAATAAGTTGGCTAGGAAATACCTCTCTGAGGTGATGTTTAGACCATCTCTTTCTTTCTTCATTTCTTTCTTTCTTCCTTTCTTTTGAGAATCCTTTAATATATTTATTATTCTGAAATTGAGGAGGAACCAAAGTTTTCCCAAAATTGTAAATATAACTATAGGAATTGTGTTCTATTTATTAGGGAAATCAAATCAGCGCCCTCAACTATATACATTTGAGTTTGACAAAAATACTTTTATTGGCTTCCCTTATGTAGAAAACATGGATTTAAGTGAATTATTCAGAGATATTTAGAGTTCATCTTTAATTTATTATATCTCATGATCCATGGGGTCAAGAATTCAGTCAGACTATTGGACTATTCTGTTTCATGAAGTTTTTGTAAAACCATTCTAATATTCAGCAGCAGATGGACTGATGAGAAGATCCAAGGCAGCTTCTTTCACACATAGCTCCTTGGTGGAGGAGGCTGAAAGACTGAAGTTGGTCAAAGGCTCTCAATTCCTTCAGCACAACATTCTTCTCAAGTCAGAATTCTTATGTGGTGGTTCGGGACTGCAGAGAGGGTTCCAAAAGATAGTCAGTAGAGGTTTCTAACCTCTTCAGTCCAGACCTAACACCTGTTATGTCATTTGAGCTGCACATTATCCAGGAAAGCAGTCATAACATTCACCCAACTTCTAGGAGTGTGACATAGGCTCCATCTCTTCACAGTAGTGGAGTCATAGAAATGGTAACTGTCTTTAATCTGTGTCAATTCCAGGGCTGCAAATGCCCCATTATACTGTTTACAAATCCCAAAGAAAGAACTTTGATAACTCAGTGGAGAGAGTTTGGGGCATTGTATTATATACAGTAAAGGTTGGCTAGGATAAAATGGAGAGCAGCCCCACACCTACAAGCAGGGGAAGAATATACAGGATAGATTGAATGCCAGCTGTGCAGAGGAGTTTATTTAGATGTTTTATGAGTACATAACTTTACTTCACAACTAAGAGCATTCTGGTTTTATCCCCACCTAAAGACCGAAGATAAGGGAAGTATATGATTTTTCTCCTCCCTACCCTCTCTAACACATTCTTTGGAGTCCTTCCTAGTTCACCTTCAGGACAAACTACCTTCTATGCACTGACTTGTGTTTAGCCCAACACTTTACCCCTTCAGTGCCTCATAGACCCCTTAATGTCCCTCACATTCTTATGCCGTCGGTATCTTCCACAAAACCCTTATAAGAGGACTCCAGAGGAAACACTGCATCCACATACCACAGCAACAATACAAAAAGCAAGAACCAATAATCAGGCATGCTAGAGTAATTTAAATAGCAGAGAAAACATGAAGCCATGTTGAAGGAAGGCAAGTTAACCATCTAGAGAATCGATCGATTGAAGGGCATCAATAGTATTAATTTGTTTAGATACTTGGATTAAAGCATGGGTGAAACTGTGTTCATTATCAGGTATATACACACAACATTCTGTCCCTAAGACTCTGCATACTCCACCTTGGGAAGCCATGAGCATATCTAATGCCATTCTATTTTGCAACACTATCTTTCTCCTCTGGGTGGTTACTTCGGTCATTAAAATGATGGCGTGTTTAATCTGATTGACACCTTGACAGTGAACTTAGACCTAAATTTCTACATCAATCATGACAGCTTGTGGGGAAAAACTAGCTAATGGATAGAACCACTAGGAGGTATGGCACTGCCCTGTGTGTCACACTTCAACATTACTGGAATTACTAGGTGTGTATGAAAACTCTGGCTGGGATATAGGGCCTTTTCACTGTCCATCATTCTGTTCAATGGTTAAGTAGGTAAGGTCATCCACAGGCTCACATATCCACAGTACGTCCCTTAGCAAGGGGAGTTCCATGAGTAACGCTGGGTGATGAGGTGAGGATATTTGTCGAATTGTCTGTGTTCTCACATGGAGAGTGTGGAGTAGCCACACAAAGGCCATTGTCTTGTTAAAGTCCACTGTCTTGATAATGATAATGACCACATTGGGCAACACAACTGAAAGCTACCTTTTTAACTGTCACCTGAATTGCCCCCTTCCATGAAAGTCTATTCCATCTATAACTATACCCAGGCACTCAAGAAATATTCAGTGTCTCTCTAATTAAAGTAAAAAAAAAAAAAAAAAAACTTCCGTTTAGTGTAATTATATGATGGCCATTTCAGCAGCTGAGTGTCTTCAGTTCACTTCTGTTTCAACTAAGTCCATTCTGTCTCATTTGCAGGTTGTACGACCTGGGAAAGTCTTTATGCTGCAATCACAGGGGGTTCTGAACAGATCCAACAGTTAGATTTGTTGGCATGATGTGCAATCTTCACGGCCTAGTCCGGGGAAAGAGTACTTTTTGCTAACCTGTGGAGACTATCATGTGCTTCATAGGCACCAATTATGACAAATCAGTTTCATGAGGCAGAGTACCTGCCACTCTACAAACTAGTGTTAGTAATGTAACCTGCACAGTCAGTTCATCCTGGCAAGTGTACCAGACCAATCTATCCATTTGGGCTTTGCAAATATAGAAAGAATAAGATGACCCTGAAAGATACAGCTGCCACAAACTGATACAGTGTTCATACAACAGAGTGTATCACCCAAGGGTAACTTGTAATTGTGAGGGCCAGGTTCCTAACACACTAGGTTTCACTTACTGAAGTTGAGATGTTCTCCCTCCCTTTATTAAGTGGTTAATAAAGTGAACCACCATGGTCGTACTTGCACAGTCCATAGTCAACTAAGGTTTCTTTTCTCAAATGAGATACCTTGAGGAGCCAGCAACAGTTGTTACTTGTGCCCCAGGCCAGTTTGAGAAAATGTTTGATAGATTCTTCCTTTATCTGTAATCTTAACACTGGGGGCCATGGGTGCCTTAACATAGAAATGGCTGCAGGTCATTGTTCTTATTTAATGCCCTCATTGCCTCAGGTATATGAAGAGGCCACCTCTGCACATAGAATTATTTTCAGTCTTTAAGGCTTGTTTCAGCAGGTCATTCATTCGTTCAATTATCAGCTCCTGTTAGATTGTACAACAGGTGGAAAAATCCATAACATGTCCTGATGTTAAGTGCACTGTTAAATGTCTTGACCTGTGAAATGAGTCCCTTGGTCAGTTATCATACATGATATTCAACTTGATCAGTCCCTTAATAGGGCCCTTTCACGGGATCTTCTGGGAATGGTTTGCATAAAGCCCATAACTGTTTTTATGCAAGTCAAAGCATGTTTGACCCCTTCTGATAACAGGAGAGAGTCAATGTACTATCCACCAGTGCTGAAGAGGGACACCACCTTGTTTGATGTGCCCACAGATCATATTCAGCAGTCGTGGATAGTACTGGTCGTGGGTAGCAGGCAAAACAGTTCTGGCATGTGGCAAAGATGTCAGACATCTTTTACAGGCAGTCCTCAGCATGTCACAGCTGCCTTTAAAGTCTTTTGACCTGCATGCTGTAGTCTGTTGTAACTAAGTGGAAATTTCCTCTGCTGGGGCTTCTACTAGCCATCTTCGCCAGTTGCATGACCTTGACTTGCACTTCTCTGGTGATGGGCTCCACAGCAAGAATGGCAGCATAAGAAGCACACAGGAGTTTTATCAACAAGCTATAATGTTCTTCCACTTCCTTCTCTAACTGACCAAAGCCCAATAGGGGTCTTCCATTCCTTGATTCAGTGCCATAAACCCAATTCAAAGTCATCTGGATGACATGGATGATGTGTGTAAGTGCTCCAGGTATTTGGCCTGATTAGATGCTTCACTATACAACTCAAATCAGTCCCATACTTCACCCCTCCTACACAAATTATTTAGGGGTTGTAGTAACTGAGCAAGATGAGGAGTGAAAACCCTCCAACAAACCAGTAACCCCATAAACTCTAGTACTTGCTTTACTGTGCTAGGAAGGGGAAATGCCTGAACTTTCCTGATTATAGCCTAAGGTAAACCTTTGTCTTACCTAACCATACAAAACCCAAGAAAAAATTTCAATGACAAGCTTCTCCTTTGCAAATGAGTCAAAAGACGGGTGCAGTTTCAGTGAGCACTGAAATAGATTCCCCCTTGAGCATTTTGTAAACAGTTTTACCAGGAGGTGGGGCCTAGGTTTGTTACCACACTATGACACACGGTGGAGCTATGGAGATGTTCTTGAGGTAACACGGTGAAAGTCCATTTCCACATGAAGGTAAATGGGTCTTGACTCTGAAGGGCTATATCAATGATAAATCAATGATAAAGGAGGTAAGCAAGGTCCAGTATGCAATGATACGTAGTTGAGTACTAAGCCATTCCAGAATGGCTTATGCTGGGAATGTCTTCATATAATGAAGGGATCATCTTATTTAATTTTTCCTAATTCACTGTCATGCTCCAAATTCCAACCAGCTTTCTTACAGGCCACACAGGGGAGTAAAAAGAACTATGGGTTGGGTGAATTATGTTTACTTTAGCCAATTCACGTGTAATCTCTGTTATTTCTTGATGTCCACTGGGGATCCAGGACTGTTTGGTGATGACTGTCCAGCCAATGGAAGGGGGTTTAACATGCTCTCTTAATATTGGCTTTACAGTTGACACATGCTTAATTTCCAAGCAATGCAATTAGAACTTCCCAATTATAGTTTACAGGTATTTTCTCCATGAGACATCAATACCTATAATGAACGTAGGGTAGCGGGTAGGCAGCAGGTATCCAAGCTGCCATGTAAGGATTACAGATTGAACTGTCACTGTTATTTCCCTATATTCATCAAGAGAGTTAATTTCCTGATAATTTGTCAGGGTTTCCATGTGTCAATATAATTCAGCTCCCATGTCTACCAATGCTGTTACTCTGAATATTTTCTAAAGAGCAATGCTTTCCTAATTCAATATACGACTTCCAGTACAAAGACATGGTTTAAACTCCTTAAACCTTGACCTCCCCTTAGTCATCCTGCAACCAAGGATCCAAAGACTCCTCAGGGGGAGCCATGGGCTCTTCTTTCATCATATCTCCATCATAGGAGAGTTTTATCTTTATCTCCCTTTGAAGTAGAGTCCATTTTGTCTTTTCCTTCTTAAAAGGTAAGAGCTGAAATATTTCGTCCTTTGCAATTATTTTTATAATTGTATCAGAGTGGCATTAGGTTGTTTACCTATTTTCTTTTCATCCACTCTTATTAAGTCCATTTACATCTGTTTATGTGGGACTCAAAAAGGTCCTTCCAGTTTGGGCTGGGTTTTATAGATTTCTGTTTTCTGCCAGTTTTCTATTTCCCTTGATTATTCTTGTAATCTGTAGAGCTGGGCCTGAATGACTAACTCCTAGTCTGTGGCTAATCTTAATGTACAAAGCAGGAATTTACTGCCACTACAGTGACATTCTTTATTTTCTTTTGCTTTCCCATGACTATTTTGAATGATACTTCCAACACTTGCATCACCACTAGGCATTTTGGGGATGCCCATACTCAAGAAATGGTCCCTACTCCTCCAACAGGGAAGCCATCTCGAACCACATCAAGGCTTGTGGTCATTTCACTCAGGATTGTCCCCACAGACCCCATGTCTTTTTCTGACTCCAGAGTTAACTCAATGCCCTCCTTGAGATCCTGCTGGTGAAATCAACTGTTCAACCCAAAGTCTACAAACATCCCAGTTCACCATTTACTGATCCCAAAGAAAGATCTTTGAAGACTCTAAGAAGAGAATATGGATATTTTATTACGAACATGCTCCTTGGTGACAGCAGGCCACAAGAAAATGAAGTACCACCCTGCACCTACAAGCCTGGGAAAATAACACGGAAAAGATTTTGTGCCAACTGTGCAGAGGGGTTTCTTCAGAGGTTTTATGAAGACATGACTTGACTTCACAAAGTTTGACCTTCACCTAAAGAATGCAGATAATGGGGGTAGTCAGTTTCCCTCCTCCAAATCCTTCCTAGCACATGCTTAGGAGACCTTCTCAATTTGCCTTCAGGAGAAACAAACTACTATGCATTGACTTGTGTTTACTGCAACGATTTGCCACAGTGCCTATGAAAATATTAAAAAGTTTTCAAATACAATGACCGGAATACAAATTCACCTCAAGTATTTGGACACTTCTATAGAATATATTACATAGTGGGTGGGTTTCAGAGAATATAGGACAAACTGAATCCAAAATGACATAGGTATTATAAGAATATGATTTTTCCAATCTTGTACCGCAGATTTCATGAATTAAATTGTGATCAGAGAAACGTTTCCTTATAGGTTGAGGATGGTGACTTGAATCTGTTAAATACCACAAAAACTAATGCACTATTGAATTTTTTCTTATAGAAAATGCTTCATGAAAAGGTTTGTGTTTTCTCTATTGATTTATTTCTGTATGGTACCTGTGATTAATAACAATGTATTACAGTTTTGAAAATCACCAAGAGGGTAGATTGTAAATGTTAATAGCACAAAAAGTGATAAGCATGTGATATAATACATATATTAATTATCCCAATTTGGTCATTCCACAATGTAAACATATTTCAAAATATCATGTTGTCAATTGTGAATACACACAATTTTAATTTCTCATTTAAAAATAAATCAATTAAAATATTTAAAAAACACTACTAAATAATACTTAAAATATTAAAAATAAAAAAATAAATAAATCAAATTTTAAGACTGGAGGTGTGGCTCAGTGGTAATGCATTTGCCTAGCATGGATGAGGTCCTGGGTTTAATGCCCATTACTACCAAATTTAAAAAAGTCAAAAATATATTGATGCTAGCATCCTATAACTGTTACATAAAGAATACAGCAGACATTCATGCCAACATGGTGATCTCCTCCATTTTTAAAATCCTACTGACAGTCATTATACAGTAGATATATGTACAATATCAAGACTATTTCATTTGACCCAATTTGACTAAAAGGTTGTTTTGTGTGTACTTGAGAATGAACTTCAGAATTATTCCTTTGGAAGCTCTTAGCTATCAACACAATCAGTATACCACTGCTGTGGGATGTCTCTTTTGGCAAATAACTAAGATTCAAGCAAATTATTGGTCCAACTGTTAATCATCTACAGTAGCAATAAATCATTCTAACAATTTTCCTTCCTAAGGTACATTTGTCATTAATTTCCTTCATGAGGACTACCTTAATACAAAAGACAAGGTCACTTAGACTATCTTCAATAGCCATATAAACCCTTAATTTGGAGCACTATATGATCTTATAATAATTGGTATATAATGGAAACAATGAGTTGATATTCTAAAATTAATTTTATTTTCTGTGTAAAAATGCTTCGTCTATGATACTTAACTTGCCAACTTTTCCTGTAACTTAAATAAGAACACATGAATTTCTGGCAATAGTGTTGGCCAGATTATGGCAATTTTCTAATGTTCAAATTTATGGTCTCTGTGAACAGCAAGAATTGTAGTTGTCCTAAAATGACACGTAGGAGGGATTCTTATTTCTGTACATACATCTTCAAGAAGAGCTATATGTACTATTCACCTTGATGCAGTATACTTCACTCAGATTATTTTCTTCACCTATCTGATATCTCCTGCTATTAGGGGTTATTAGGAAATATGTTAACCAGATAGAATCTCCAATACCTAAATTTTAATTTAAAGTGATGGAAGATATGTCTTCATGAGCTGGAAAACAAAACTCCTCTTGCATTTTTGCTCATTAAATAAGCACAAGTCAAACTACCAAATTAAAATAAAATAAAATAAATTTATAAGAAAACTACTTACTGTTCTAGCACAGAACTTTGAAAATAGTCTCACTCACTTTTTAAATATATCTGTAAAGTTTGACCTTGACCAGGAAGTTAAGAGAAGTAATCAGGA
Organism: Sciurus carolinensis; assembly: GCF_902686445.1. Classification (NCBI taxonomy): domain Eukaryota; kingdom Metazoa; phylum Chordata; class Mammalia; order Rodentia; family Sciuridae; genus Sciurus; species Sciurus carolinensis. Next base: position 102,562,137 of record NC_062221.1, on the reverse strand, counting down.
TGAATTATGTTCTCTTTGAAATGGATGGGTCTGCTAGACAACTCTCTGGCATCCACACTCTTTGGTTGTACAAATAATTAATAACTACTTTATTTCCTTTCTTGAAAAGCATGTTTAAAAAGGATACATTGACATTTAAATGTCTATCCATATGATCACCTGGAGATGAGAATAATTAGCTGCCTGACTTGATATCACTCTTATAGAAACATTTAGATCTATATATTTGGAGATACCTGAAAATTATATTTTTTAGTATTTTATCCAAATACTTTATATATCTCCCCCCCCTGGGCATTTAGCATTATTTGTATCTAAATAAAGATATTTTGATAACACTAATTTTTATAATAAACACTCAAACTTTTAAGCAATTCATTGGAAACACTCATAACATTGAATGTTTATTTTATTTTATTTTTTATTTTTATGTTTCACAGACTGCATTTTGATTCATTGTACAAAAATTGGGTACTTCACTTGATTTCTATGGTTATGCATGATATAGATTCATACCATTCGTGTAATCATACATGTACATAGGGTAATGAAGTCTGTCTCATTCCACCATTTTTCATACCCCTTACCCTCTCATTTCCTTCTACATAATCCAAAGTTCCTCCATTCTTCTCTCACCTTCATCCCCCCACCCTGATTATGTATCATCATCCACTTCTCAGGGAAAACATTTAGCCTTTGGTTTTTTGGGATTGACTTATTTTACTTAGCATGATATTCTCCAATTCCACCCATTTATCTGCAAATGCCATAATATTATTCTTCATTTTGGCTGCAAATTCAATGCAATTCCAATTAAAATCCCAATGACATTCCTCATAAAAATAGAGAACACAATCATGAACTTCATCTGGAAGAATAAGAGAACTCAAAGAGCCAAAATAATCCTGAGCAGGAAAAGTGAAGCAGGAGGTATCACAATACCAGACCTTAAACTATAGTACAGAGCAATAGTTAAAAAAAATGGCATGGTATTGGCAGTAAAATAGACAGGCAGACCAATGGTACAGAATAGAAGACACAGAGACAAAACCACATAAATACAGTCACCTCATACTAGACAAAGGAGCCAAAAACACACAATGGAGAAAAGATCGCCTATTCAACAAATGGTGCTGGGAAAACTGGAAATCCATATGCAATAAAATGAAATTAAACGTCTATCTCTCACCCTGCACAAAACTCAACTCAAAATGGATCAAGGACTTAGAAATTAGACCAGAGACCCTGCACCTAATAGAAGACAAAGTAAGCTCAAATCTTCATCATGTCGGCTTAGGATCAGACTTCCTTAACAAGAATCCCAAAGCACGAGAAATCAAAGCAAGAATCAATAAAGGGATAGACTCAAACTAAAAAGCTTTTTCTCAGCAAAGGATACAATCAAGAATGTGAAAAGAGAGCCTACAGAGTGGGAGAAAATCTTTTCCACATGCACTTCAGATAGAGCACTTATCTCCAAAATTTACAAAGAACTTACAAACTTTACACCAAAAATACAAAGAACCAAATCAATAAATGGGCCAAGGAACTGGACAGACACTTTACAGAAGTCATACAGGCAATTAATAGATATATGAAAAAGTGTTCAACATCTCTAGTAATTAGAGAAATGCAAATTAAAACAACTCTAAGATTTCATCTTACTCCAATTAGAACGCCTATTATCAAGAACACAAACAATAATAGATGTTGGCATGAATGTGGGGAAAAAGGCACACTCTTACATTGCTGGTGGAGTTGCAAAGTGGTGAAGCCACTCTGGAAAGCAGTGTGGAGAATCCTCAGAAAACTTAGAGTGGACCCACCTTTTGTCCCAGTTATACCACTCCTCAGTTTATACCCAAAGGAATTAAAATTAGCATAGTATAGTAATGCAGCCACATCAACAATTATAGCAGATCAATTCACAATAACTATATTTTGGAACCAACCTAGATGCCCTTCAACAGATGAATGGATAAAGAAACAGTGGTATATATACACAATGGATGTTTATTTAGACTTTAACAATTTTATTTTTGAGAAGTCTGGTGTCCTTTTCATAGCCATGTTTCCATAAACATTAAAAAATAAGAGTTATCGCTTAATGAGCACTAAGTCAAAACCAGGTGTTTCTTCTCCTGCTTCTTTGGGTTTTGAATCATTTAATGTCCATGATTTCCCTATGGGGAAAATACTACTTGTGAGGAGAAGGGAATGTCATACCCTTTTTCAAGTGAGTGTTCTGTCCCAGAGAAGTTCACAAAACCAGTAAATGCAGAATCTGGATTTGAAACCCTTCCACTTGGTTTTCCTGGTCCCTGTTATTTTTCTTTGATTTTCTAAATTAGATTTAGGAAGAAATTATTTGTAAAGGTCCAGTGGTCTTAAGGTAAGTCATAGCAGACTGTATATATTCTAAACTGCTTGACAAGAGTCCTTGTGGAACCTTCAAGTGTTCAGGCCTATGGACTCTGTTGAACTCACCACTCAGACCATGTAGGAAGACCTGATCATAACTTCATTTGGTGGTTGACACTCTACCTCTTCTCACGTGCAATACGCCATTATCATTTGGACAGTATACGAATTTTAAAAGGAGGCATTGTCGCTACTGACAGATTTTAAAATAAAAATTTCCTTCAGAGCTTACCTTGCTCTGGGGAGTATCTAGAAGGATAAAAATACAATGACAATGAGAAAAATCATGATTTGGAGCTATTTTTTTTCTAAATTAATGTTCTACTTTTAGAGATTTCAAGTAGATATTCCAGAAGATGCAGAGGTCATATTTAAAACAGAAGAAGCATTTTATGTATTTTGATGTTCAACAGCACACACTAAAGTATTGTTAAACAAAAATCAAGGTCCAATACCAAAATAATGATTGCTTCTCCATTAATAGTCATAGTATTTAAGTGAAATTGGACTTCATAGATATGTAAAACATAAACTATCAGATATAATTGACTGTAATTTCAGGAAAAACCTCTATCAAAATTCTCTTCATGAAATTTCAAAAACGATTTAAAAATCATGGTTGTAAGATAATTTTTAATTAAAAATGATCATGGACTATGGGAAATTTCCTAAATAAAATAAAATGATAATATCAAGATAAAATATTATGCAATTGCTGTTTATTATGTTCTTACTTGTTAAGACAAAGTTTTCTTGTAGAATCAAAAAATTAACCAATGAGCATAGCATGTTGCTAACTGGAAGTGTGCGTAGGTAAAATTATTCTTACAGTCTACTTTGGTTTCTGTCACACTGTATAATTTTTCTGCTGTAAGGTTTAGGTCTAAAGTGTAAATTCAAGAAATTTTTATTTTAAAAACATTACTAGAGCCCATAATATGTTCTCCTTATGATTTCTTCAGAAGTAAACAACATTTTCCAGACATTATTTAGCTTTAGCATTTGGTCAGTGAATTAGTAAATATAAAAGGTTTAACCTCTGTGGGTATCTGAACAGAACTGATGTTGGCTATAGATGTAAGAGAACAAGAATTTCTAAGGCATGATCTTGGCAGTACTTTGCAAGAACCCTGAGACTGAGCCCAGATGGTTTCTATATTGAGTTTAGCACAATTTCTGACACATAGTAGGCAGTTAAAAATATTTGTTGAATGGAAAATGACTGAATAGCTTAATATTCTTAACTGTTCCAGTTTAACATTTAGAAGTTATTTTTTAAATTGTTAGAGTGATGAATATACTCATTGAATACAGCAGCAAATATTTTCCTTTGATAAATCTCCAATGATTTTTGATAGGTATGCTAGTTCGCAATAGTGCCAAAAACTTGCTTTTTTCCCCCCACTTTTTAAAAATATGCAAACACCATGGAAATATTTGGTTAGACTTTAAGAACTTAAAATTTGTACTTACAGTTGTTCTCTTTGTGAAAATGTTAAATTACATGTTGCATTTTCAATTATTTAAAACATTATTAATAGTTTTTTTATGTATCATGCCTATGATTATATGCAGGTTTTCTTTAAACAATTCTATGAAATTACCCAATTAACCATCATTTAATTTTTTTGAGGGGGTACTGGGGATTGAACTTTGGGGCACTTGACCACTGAGCCACATTCCCAACCCTATTTTCTATTTTATTTAGAGGCAGGGTCTCACTAAGTTGTTTAGTGTCTCACTTTTGCTGAATTTGGCTTTGAACTAGCCATCCTCCTGACTCAGTCTCTCAAGTTGCTGGAATTACAGGCATGGGTCACTGAGCCCTGCATCATTTAATATTTTCAAAATTATACATAAATCTCACAACAATCCTAAGATATAGTATTATAATTATTTTTCCTATTAAATTAAATCTAGAGATGTTAAGGAATTTGCCCTAGCTCATTCTAATGGTAACAGGACCAGACTTGACCAATCCTAAATTGTTACCTTTATGCTATAGTCTTTGCAAATGTATTTTTTTGCTGACATTGAAGAACATGTACCATATTCATTGAGCATTACCTTTCTCTTTCTCTCTCTCTCTGTCTCTCTGTCTCTCTCTCTCTCTTTCTCTTTGTATGTTTCCATTGCTCAACAATTTAGATTTCATATTTCAGCAAATTAATTATCTTCAGCTAAGAATGAAAAATACAATTGGAAATGTCAATTTTCGAAAGTATTTTTATACAATCTAACTTATTATTAACGGTTTAAATATTCAACATTTTCTTTTCTGCATTCTCAAGGACAGAATATTAAATTCTGAGGAATAAAAACAATTTATTCATAAGCACAAGTTTGTCTTTCATACAGTTCTGTTTTTGTCTACTTGCTTCCCCATCTCCAAATATTTATATAGTCATGCCTCCATACAGGTCTAGTTGTTTATGATATTCTAGGCAAAAGCAAGTTTATTTTATTCTTTCAAACTGCTCTTGTATTGATTTAAGTAAATATGCCACTAAAAATTCTATAAGAAAGACTGAACTAGGGAGCAAATCAGAATCCATTATTGCCCACAAGTGAGGAGAAAACACATGTATTTAAATTACCCAAAAAGTGCCCATATTACTTCTTCAATTGGTACAATTCAGATATAAGTAGTGATGGAACATACTCTCTGAGAGCTGTAATTAAATTCCTATTATGTCATTTGGATGCTCTTAGCTACTGTGTATTAGAAGACACATCATGACCACAGAACAGATTGTTTCTTGTGAAAAGCAGCAGCACCATAATAGAATCCTCCATGAAAAATAACAGGCAGAGCCCTGCCATGTTAAGGTTTTTGCATTTTCCTTATTTTTATGAGCTGCCTATATGTTCAAAGTTGAATGTGAATAAAGGTGATTATTTCCAAAGCAACAGAAATAACTATACAACTAAAAAGTCATTTTCATTATTATAGAAACATATTAACTCTTTTAAGTTAAGTCAATATGAAATCCCAATTCTAATGTAATATTCTTATAACCAGTAGTTTTGCTTTAGATGGACAAATACATTGATCACTTTAATCAATATATCAGTTTGATTTATAAGTCAATAAGTAAACTTTAATTGAAAGACATCCCTGATCTTGTATGGAAATGATCAGTCTCTTTCACTTCATTTACACATTTGTTGAATATGTCAGAAAATAAACAAATGAACGGATCCTGTCTCTGCTGGTTATAAGGAACTGAGACAGTGATGCCTTGATGAGCAATCACAGCCATCCATTTGAATATTACAAGTGCTAAAAGAGAAAGAAAAATACTTTGTTTATGGTGATGATTAATATTATGACTTGAAGACCAATTTTAGGACTAGAGGTGTGAATGCTGGTAGGCTCTGCCATCTAAGGCCTAATAACCCTTTCCCAACTGTTTTAACCACTTTGAATCCCACTTTCTTCATGGGAACTATTAAGCTTTGCTTTACTTATATAACTTCTGGAGACTATCAAAATCTGAAAGATACTGTTTTTAAAAATCTGAAAAAATAAATAAAAACCTAAAAATCACTTTGCAAACTGTAAAGAAACTTTCTAATAGATTTTCCTTATTAAGAGAAACTTGAAATTTTTCTGCAATTTACTTTATTTAGATGGAATCCCAGGTCCCATTAACTGGTTCCTTCTTGAACTTTAAGAATTTTCCAAAAGTTCAAAAATAACAAACGGAAAGTTTTCTGGAAGGGTTCATCACAGAGATGAAGAAGAAGCAAAGTGTGCACCTGTCATAGGATCATATGACTAAACTGAAACTATCACTCCAGATTTCCTTATGCTCTCATGAACACACAATAGTCTTGTGTATATATGTGCATGTATATACACTCATAAGAGCTGCTTGTGTGTATATTTGTATTTTTGACTTTAAAATAAATCTTCATTACACATCTGTCAAATCTTCAACTTCTGAGTATTCTATAACATACAGAAAATTTTCTGAGCTAAGAGTGTATGACTTTGAGAAAACCCCTCACACAAAGAAAATAGATATATGTTTCCCACTGGACTGCAGAACAAGAAGGCATTATACATGAGAAACAACCGGTTTATCCAAAAGGTACAGCCTTAAAAAGATACATTTTATACTATTATGAAGAGATGATGAATGATCCTCCTTGCAAATGGGATCAGATGGCAGGGGAAAAAAAAGGAGAATTTCACACACTTTGACTTTCCTCTAATTAATATTTCAGCTACACAGATAGCATAAACTTGTTTTCAAACTGGAGATAAACATTTTCCTAACAAATCAAACCAGAGATAACACTTTCCAAACAACTCTAAATTACATCAAGCAAATGCAATAATATTCAAAAAAGAATATGTTTTCTAGCAATTAACTGAAATAATCTATACTATTTTTCTTGTTGCAAAAGTAGATTCAGTTTTGAAGTTTAAAAATACAATTTTGTAAAATAAAAAAAAACAAGAAACTTATGATCACTACAGAGAAATAATCTTTTTTTTTCTATTAAGAAAATGAGCGTGACTATAAATACCACAGGGCTCCAAAGGCTATGAGTTTGCTAGAGTAATCAACTATCTAATTATACTGGAGTGGTGGTGGAATTATTTTTGTATATTTTATAGCTCAGTGGGCAATATACTTAAATTAGGTCTTTAGAACTTTAAAAAATGGAAGTAACAGTTTAATTTTTTTAAGAAAGATTTTTATAAGCTGATGTAAACTATTTTAGTATAAATTTTGTTTATTTTAACTATCTACTTCTCTATTGAAGAGTTATAAGTAAAAATAAAATAATTTAAAATAAATTAATAACCCCTTCTTTAATCACCACATTTAACCCAAGGGGACTTCGGCCTCTTTCTCTGTCTCTGGTAAGCAACTTAGCTCAATCACATGCTCCCCACCATGATGTTTTGCCTTGCCACAGGTCCAAAATTAATGAAGTCAGCCAACTATGAACTGAAACCTTAGAAAATATGAGACAAAATAAGCCTCTTGGTTTCTTTAAACCTGATTTTCTCAGGTATTTTGTCACCCTGATAGAAAGCTAACTAACATAGCTGATATTATAATATCATGCTGATATTTGAATTCAGTTCAATCCCAGATAAAATTTTGTGGTTGATGCCATAACTTGACCTGAGCTTTTGGATTCATTATTTTCTACAACAAAAACCTGAATTGCTTCAATAATTAACTGTGCTTAAACATATATAAGCAAACTGGCATCCAGTATAAGAAACATCTTATCTTTGAGTTATCTAAAGAAGTGAAGACCCATTTTCAAGAAGCTCAACTCTATCGAGATAGGCTTCACAAGCTAGAATACCTTTTAAAACTTATAGTGCTTTATATATGAAAATGTAGTATACCACATTTTGATGATCCTATTTTAAATCGATTTAATTTTTAAATTACGTTGTAAATATAGAAACAAATGGCTCATGTCTTATTTAATTTAAAAATTTTCTCCACAGATTCTTATAATTTCTGTTTCTTTTCTCCTTTTTCTTTAGTGCTAAAAAAGTACCGATCTTTGTATACAACTCTAGGATCCCTAAAATTTCACTTATTTCAACCAACACTAATAATAATATTCTTATGTCATTAATAATATTATTAACTCAGATTCATTATTTTACATTAATTAGACATTTCCATTCTGGAAAGTACATAGTAAGATATTTTCTCCATCAAAAAGAGGGAAATTAAGACCAAGGGGATACACAGCACAGAAGACAGAGCTGGCATTCAATAGACTTTGCAATCTACTCTGGTGGATGATGGCCATGAACACAAAGAAGTTAACACAGAGATCATGGCATAAATATAACCCATTCAAGCACTCTGTGGAAAACAACAACAACAACGAAAACCCTTGCAGAGAGGGAAGAGCATGTGACACTATTTGGAGAAGATTAGAAGGAACTAGCCTATGATGCAACTTGAAAGAATGAGTAAACATCTGAACATGGGAAGAAGAATTGTTGAGGCAGAAGAAACAATTTGAGCAAAGGTTCAGAGATGTGAGAGTGTATGGTGAAACAGGAAACAAGCAAGTCATATTATGTGATTCTGAAGAGGAAAGCAGTTGGGTCTTCCTGGTTTAGATTCATTGCTCTCAATCGATAAAGTCACTCTGTAGTGAGTCCTGAGTGGGATCAAGAATTTTCACTACTAGCAAGTGACCAGGTGCACTTGTGATTTGGACTCAGGAAGAATTACTGGATTAGAGGCATATGACGTGCTATAATTATTGCCAAATTAAAGTCAAATGCAGAATGCAGAAAGATTTTTCTGCAGAAAGGTTATAGAAAAGAGGATAGCCTGTTTTGTCCTACAATATTAAAATCATTTGTGAAAGGATAATTAACTATAATCTTGGGCTTATTGGAGGAAAGATTTATAACAGCAGAGTCTAGAGTTTATATGACTGAGTACTGGAGTGTCTGCAAAGAGGGGAAGCCCTGTTATTACTGACATAAAACCAAGTTGTATGTAGAAGCAATGATTAAAATAACAATCAGTGCCCTGGTTATAGTAATGCATAAGCAATAGCCCCCAAATAGAGACTGTTGTGACACAGATGTTGTATTGTGTATGGTAAATTAATGCCATGTAAGAAGGGTATTCACAATGTCACTGTTTGAAAGACTCATGACCTGGTATACAGTTCAAGGGTTTCCACCTAAAAGAGACAGAGAAAATTAAAGTTCACTGTCAATTATTACATCCTGGTACCTGATGTTGAAGCAGGAGTACACTTTTATTCGCACAAAATAATCATCTGTACAAATAGTAAATCCCTTTTCTAATTCATCTCCCCACTTCAAAACTCTATGTTTTCAATCAAACTCAGTAAGCCAAAAAATGTAAGCCAATTGGTAAGTTCCTAAATGTGAACAAAAAGCTACCACATTCATACTGTGGCTACTGTGGTGGCTAATAGTGGCCTTGATTAAGTGTTTGAAATCTTCTGGGCTACCATTCCCTAAAAAAGTAATTTGAAGGAATTGAAATAAAATCTAAAATTCCCTTTCATCTCTGACATTTCATAATCTGTGCTTTAGAATAAAAGAAGACAAAATGTGAGTAGAAAAAATATGGACATTGACAGAGGTACAGTCTAAGCTAAAATCTGCATTCAGAAAACCAACCTACTAGCTAGATGCTTCAGATACACTGATCTCTGAATTTGACTCGTTTATGAAATGAACACAATAATTCTTACTGCACTAGGACAAGAAAAACTGAAAAACACTGAGTTCTAACATGAATATTTTCTTAAAATCATTGCGACAAAAACAACTCTCATTATTTCTCTTCTTTTAGTAAATAAAGAACTACGTAGAGAGAAAATTCACACCCACCACATCTAAAATCTCCTGTCTCTCAATCCTACAGAGCATACATTTACAGACGAATTAAAAAGAAAGGTAAGAAGGGATGGAAAAGGAGAGGAGAAAGATAGGAGGAAGGGGATAGACAAAGAAGAAATATCTCTTGATTCTAGAAAAGAACTCTTTTTCTTAAACCAAAATGACTAAATCCAATTATAGCAAGAATATATAAAACCATATGAAAAGTTGCATACTACAAAAATTAAATTGTCAACAGCTGCATATGAAAAGTATGACCACAGAAGACAACAAGCATTGGCAGTACAAAAATTATTCAATAGGCATCTATATTTTAACGGGTGTACTTTAAGAAGAAAATGTCAATCATCAAGATTTCAAATTCTCAACTGTCTTTTAAAGATTTCCAGAATGTGCTGGAAACTGTGGCCCTGGATGCTCAGACTAAATCCTATTTTAATCTTGATTCCAACACCATACTCCTGTAGTATGATTTTGGGTCAGATATTTACCTCCCAACCTTAATTCTGTCTTCAATCAAATGAAGGTAATTCTACCTACTTCTAGTGACTCTGCTGCTAGCCAGGTGATGGCATGCCAAAACTAATTTAAATACTTCAAACCCATTTCTGAGCTTTCTCTAAGTATTATATCTTCTGAGGATGAAATGACATAATGAATTTGTAGTACTTGCACAGAGTAATCACTCAAAAATTATTAGGTTTATTAATATTAAAGGATTGACATAAAAGTGTTTGATATGTAGATTAAAATATTCATATTTGGATACCATTGTTTGAATAATTTTAACATCTCAGGCTGCTAAAATCTCTGTCAAATTAACCTAAAATATCTGTGTTTTCTTGGACAACTAATAAAGACTGTGACAATATAGAATGATTTGCCACAGATTCTGCTACTTTGGGGTCAAAAGTGAAAAACAACACCTTAAGTTTCACATGTGTCATACAAGTCAAGTCATACCACTACCATTTCTGAATGTTGGTCAACTTATCCAAGAAGCCAAAATAGAGTAGCACAAGCAGTACTTGTCTAAAACACAAATGAGAGTGTCAGCCCTTGTGAAGACAGATTTTAAGAAATCGTAAAGAAATAGTAATGCCCCACCAAATATCCTTTTATTTCTTGGAATCTTCTTTCTTTCCTTCTAAAGTTGTAATTCCTTCTATCATATTCAAAGATCATAATTTCCAATGTCATTGTAGCCTTCTCTGCTTACCCTCAGATATGATTGTGATCATGACCATCTTCCTCCCCTGACACCCTCAGTTCCACAGTTCTGGTAACGTTTCCATTTTTTTTTTTTTTTTTTTGGTGGTTCTGGGGATTGAGCCCAGAGCCTCATTATGGCTATGTACTACAATTCATCCAGTGTGAGACTATTTGGAGTTATTAAAGGGCACTAATAGCACTCAGGTTACAAATTAAATCATTTCTCCTGACATTTTATAAGGAAAATGTCATTAGGCATATTGTACAGATTTTGAAAAATGCAAACCAAAATCAATGAACAAAATCAATATCACTAAACATTTAGAGGTTTCCTATATACATAGCAAGAAAGATCAGTGCATACTCTGCTACTTTCATATATCATAAGTATTTTCCCAGGAAACTAAATGTTTTATAAATAAGTAGTGGGTAAAACCCATGAGTGAATAATACTCAAACTTCTTGTACTATAACAAATTTTCAAAACACAATTTTGATGATAATTTTTTAGTGTTGCCAATAACAAGCCAATAAATCTATTTATAAATATGCAAAATTACTTATTTAGAAGATTATTCAGAGGGTTAATTCTGATCTAAATTTAATAAAACATCTGCTTTTTGTAAGACATACATTTTGTTTTTCATGAATATTGTACCAGTCAACATTTAAAAAATAGCATTATTCTTTAAAATATCTCCAGGATCATATCTATTACTTTACATATCACATTGTATATATTAGACACATATATTTTTGTCAATTATACCTCAATAATATAGAGGCAAATAAATAAAAATAATGTTTTCAGTATCATTTATTCTTAGTTCAATGGGAATATAACTAATTCATGTTCATAGCAGAAAAGTCAGAAAATACAGGAAAAAATGCAAAAGACTACTGGAAAATTTTACCATTCATAGTAAGTGGCTTTCCACCAGAGCTTCCATGTATATTAAATGTATAATTTATAAAAAATAATAAATAGTTTCAAGTTTTATTTTCTTTATCTCCTTCTAGTGTAGGATAACCACTGTTTAATTTTTTTATTTTCTTAACTTCTTCCATGTTTCAGATAGTCACCACGATCTACCCAATTATCCTAATCAGAGCTCTGGAAATCACTACTCACATCTTTCTCTGTGTAATATGATAGCTCACCAAGCCCTACAAATATCCACCTCTAGAATAACTCTCCTAAACTTCAGTTCCTCTGTAATCCTCTGTATTACTGCAAGTGTCTCCTAGTAGGTCTTTCTCTGTTCAATGTAGCATCTCATAGCCTGTACTGCATGATGCTGTTGGGATTTTTTTCTAATATTGAATAAAACAATGTCATTTCTACAATATTATGATTCATTTAAGATAAAATTCTAGTTTTTCAGTATGACGCTGTCCCCTTCACTTCTTCAGCTTCATTTATCTCTTGACATTGTCCTTAGGGAATGTGAAATAATTTGCTCTTGACTGTGTGTTGATTTTCTGTGGTAGCTTCCATATAGAAAGCCACATGATGGGACTAAGATAGGGGACACTGAGATGTACCACCTATATTTAAGTCCCAGCTCAGTTAGTTGTTGCCTTTGGGCAATTCACTTAATGTTTACATTTTTCAGTTTCTTCACCTATAAAATTAGGAGGAATTCAGTGCTTACCCATCCTATCGTAATGAGAATCAAATGACATTTGCAATGTTATTTGTAAGGTGCTTTGGATAGTAGCCAATACAAGTAAGGGCTATGTAAATATGTATAAAATAAAGGCTTTCTGATTTGTCTGCTATAGTGTTTAACTTGTGCAATAAAACTTTGAAATCTTTCCAAAAGTTTTTCTTCTGAAATTAGATGGAGATCTTGCCTCAACACTTTTCACAGTGTTGAAGTTATCTACACTGGTGAGTCCCCAAACTAACAGTTGTTTTGTCTGTGTGTAGAGTATGGCTATCCCCTCTTTATCACCGGTATCTAGCACAAAGTCTCAGTAATGCCTTACCAACTAGTAGTGGTCTATCAGTATCTGTTTTGCCAAGTACCAATATTTAATAACTGACAGTTTTGTTTAAGGTCTTGTTCACTACTTGTGCTTTTTGTGGGTAGTTTGCTTTCAAGACATTAGTTAAATAAAAAAAAAAATCTTAAGAGTTAATTAAGTCTCATATAATAATTAATTACAAACATGTAATCTAATTTTACAAAGACAGTCAAAATCCACTTTTGTCTGTCATTTTACAATATGTTTTCATGAAGAAACAAAGTAGCACATGTCATATAATTAATTCAGTGGAAATTAATAGAGAACAAGTCATATTTTCTGAGATCATAGGTTATTACAGTTAGAACCAAATGATGAGAATATGGTGAGAAGACATGAAGAAAAAAGATACAGATCCTATTTGCAGGATGCCTGTGGCTCTCTTGGGTTTCAAACCTATTTCTTTAAGGTTACTTAGGAATCCTAGAGAACTATAACAGGGTCTTATACAGAGAATAACCAAAGTAAAACAATGTAGCATCCATACATATATGGAAAACATAAAAGGAATAAGGAATAAGTAGGACAGGAACTTTCAGTTTAACAATTAACTATTTCAGAAAGATGTTTTAATTCATACTGCAAAAATAGACAAGCAATATATGACAAGACAAAGCTAATATAGCTAAGGAGATGTCCATTACATTTAAAGTCATGAAAGTGGAAATGAAAGAGATAAAACTGAAAAAAGTCTTTGTGGAAGATGTAAAGTAATTGGCAAATTCCCTCTCTTACTGATGGTACATCAGAAAATGAAATAGGCAGATACATTACAAAATCTAGATGTTTCTATCTAAACATCTTTAAGGATGAGTGAGGCAAAGAACTTTGCAAATGAAAATGCTAGCAAATGCACATGTTCCTATACTACTACTGGCATTACCATTAAGTTTAGAACAATAACAAAAATAGTAAATAATAACAGTAATAATATTAGGACTATGGTAATGATGAAGATAATTATCATTATACTAATAGACTAATGGATATAAGATTGAAGGGAAAATGTAAATATTCTAAATTATACTATTTGCATAGTTAAAGAACTGAGCACCTTGGTATCTAAAATGTATAACAAAGAACATGTTATTCTTTTTCTAATAAAAAAGAGCTTCAAGGAAAAAGAAATAATTTCCAAAGCCTTTCTGGTCACCAAGTTGCTCTTACACGAGAGGAATTTGATGAGTTAAGTGTAAATGCATAAGAGACATGTGGATTGAATTTTCTTTAAAAATACACAAGGGTTTAAAAATTAAAGAGAAAAAGTTTTTGGCACAATTCATTTTTGGTGAAGCCAAACCAGAAACATTCAAGACAGTTTCAGATGGTAGTATGACCTTCAACATTTCTATATTAATCTAAAAATAAGCACTGTCTTTAGGAAAGAGAACTAAAGCAATAAACCCTACACAAAGGTATGGATTTTAATGGATAATTTTATAAGGATTTAACTGAGTTTCTTTCTCTTTTTAAAAATAATCTCCCATCCCAAAATTTCAAACAAATGTCCACCATATGTGTCATGCTCTGTGTCTATTCCATTATTTCTTCATGTTGTTTCTATTTCTCATAGAGGAGACAACATCTGAATATGTGTAAGAAAAATGTCAACCCTCCCGAGTGGTAGGATTAATTTAACCACAACTTGTATTTTTCAATTGGTTCAAATGAGTTCCGAACTTGAGTCAGTTTTTAATACACTTAGTCCACGTTTAAATCTAATATCTCCTTACATATTTGTTCAAAAAACACTTTCTAAGAATGACATTTTATTCCTGTAAATAGGCAAGAATTGTTAAGAACCTTGGATGCTGGGTTATGTTGAGATTTACTAGTGGGTGAGTCAGGCAACCTCCACAGGGACAGTCTTCAATAAGTGGAAAAACAATGAAGTGGGAATACAAAGATCAGTTGGTATTTTTATTGTTCACTGGTTACCACTTGGTATCTCTCATCAAACACGGTATTTTAGAAACTTGGGTTCATTGCTTTATTTTTCTTGTACCGAAAACACCAAGCATTTTGCTAATCCTTAAGCATCCCAGTCATCATGATCTATCCCTATCTCTCATTCTATTTATAACAAGTAATGAGTCTTACAAATTATTTTCTACACCATTTCTCAAAGTCATCTCCTATGGTTTAGATATTAGGTGTCACCCAATAGCTCATGTGTGAGACTGTGCAAGAATATTCAGCGGTAGCTAAAGGCAAGAAAGGTGTGACTAGAGGAGGTGGGTCATAGGTGGCATGCCTTTGGAGTGTATATTTTGCATCTGGTGGGTGCAGTCTCTCTCTCAGCTTCCTGATCATCATTTGAGCAGCTTCTCACCTCGAGCCTTGAGGAATGGAACTGACTGTCTATGGACTAAGACCTCTGAAACTGTGAGCCCCAAAACAAACTTTCCCTCCTTTAAAATTGTTCTTGTTGGGTCTTTTGATCACAGCCATGAAAAAGTTGACTAAAACATCGTCCATTCTTTTCTATTCCCATTATCCATTTCCTAAAGTAAATTCTTACCTCTCCAACCTTCTCCAACTGCAATTATAAAGGAGAAAATCACTGATCTCTCTGCTAATTTGAGTACACTCCGTATCATACTGAGAACAATGTAACATTTCTAAAGGAAAAGAAAATTGGGCTTGGAGGTATTCCTCTGTGTTAGAGCACTGTCTAGCATGGGTTTGACTGTCTAGTCCTGGGTTTGACTCCCAGCACCTCAAGGAAAAAAATGATTCTACTACTTTTCTACTTTACAACTTTCTGTAATATCCTATTGTTCAAAAGTTAAAATCTTATATCAGAATACTAGAAAGCAGTGTTGACTCAATAAATATTTTCAAAGAAATAAATTTGTCCTTTTTTTTCATGGTCCTCTAAAATCTATCTCCATACCACCTCCAGTACTTTTTAAAGCACACTAACCAAACTCTTTGTGATAGATAGAATGGTCCTTCAAAGCTCTCTTTCTCCTAATTATTGGGAAAATAAGATATATTGCACAGAAAAGGGACTTTCAATATTTAAAGTTATGTTCATTAATATAGGGAGAGTACCTATTACCCTGGTAGGTTTGGTCTAATTACCTGAGCCTTAAAAGTAAACAAACTTTTTAGCTGGAGGCAGACAAAAGTTGACAGAGGTGAAGCAAGAGATATGTTGGAGGAAGAAAAAGTCAAATTCCAGACAGGAACAAATTGAATAAGTGATTACTGGCTTTGAGACAGAGTGATCCACATGCAAAGGCCATAAAGACCACTAGGAGCTAAAGGCAGCCAGCCAGCAAGAAAACAGGGGCCTCAATCCTACAACCACAAGGAATTGAATTCTGCCAAGAGCCCAAATGAGTTGTAAGTGGATGTTCCCCATATCTTCCTGATAAAAGCTCTGTTGACCAATCATTTTACTTCAGACTTTTGAAAGGCTGAAGCCTAGAACAGTGTTTTATGCTAAGTTTGTGATAAAGTCTATGGTAAGACAATAATAAACTAGTAGTCAAATAGGCCTTGAGCATGGACCTTGCGTTATGCCCATGTTTATCATGGCTTCTTCACCTCTGATTGGTATGTTGTTCTTTGACAATAACCTTCTATATTACTTTCCAGTTCAACCCTAATTCACATAAACATCTTTAAATTATTTGTAATAGTTCCCTCTTAGTACAACACTCTTATTTAAGTTTTGAAAAAGAAATTACTTAAGAAAATCTACTTGATTAGATTGAAAAGAATAATATACAAGCAAAGGAGTAAATAAAGGGGTTTAAATGCCCCAAGATGAATCCATCTCTCAGTAGTGCTGAGGAGTTGGGGGTGAAGGTCCCAGGCTCTTGTTCTTCCTTCAGAAGTGCCTTCAACAGTTTTGTTGTTGTTGTTGTTGTTGTTTCAAGAAGATTCAGGTTCACAGTGGGACTGAATTCCAGTTGTTGTCAGTGGTAACAAACTTTTTTTCCTTTCTTGTGTCATCTTCCCTATTCCTTGACTTCTGCTTCCTGGAATTATCTCCCAAATAAACTAAATTTTCATAAGTCCTTGTTTCAAACTCTACTTTTGGCATTAG
The DNA here is from genome assembly GCF_902686445.1 of Sciurus carolinensis. Taxonomy (NCBI): domain Eukaryota; kingdom Metazoa; phylum Chordata; class Mammalia; order Rodentia; family Sciuridae; genus Sciurus; species Sciurus carolinensis. The sequence continues at coordinate 102,545,026 of NC_062221.1, read as the reverse complement.
AAATACTCTCATCTGTTTGCAGGTGGGTTGAGGGGCTAGACAGAGGAAAAAATTGCCTCATGAAGTTAGCTCCAATAGTTTCACTATGTGGAGATAATGGCAATTTTAAAGATCATGACTATGTATATTGTAATTGCATTGACAATCTTGGGAAAAGAAAATGTTGCCCCAAGTCAGAACCATCAACTCAGGGAATATTGGGAAGACCACAACAACTCTGTGGAAGTTTCTTTAACAGATCTTCATTTCCTTCAGGAGGGAATATGAGACTTTGTTGAAATTTAAACCTAGAATTTATTATGACAGGTAGCAAAACTGCAAAGGATACTGAATGTTCAACCCTACTGAAGTTTCTGTGCTGAAATCATGGCAAAATACAGAAGAAATGGGAGACTGAGGTGTGAATGGGGATTCTTGGGCTGATACACCCAATAAGGCATGTTTTAGTGTGAAGAAAGCCTGCACCTTAGAAAAGCTCACTGTGCCTGTCCTATGAAGAACAGAACTGAAAGGAGATGATGCCACGAGAGAGGTTCTTATTTTCAACAGTATGGTTTCAGAATAGCAAAGACCCTGTGGTAGCACCTAGTCATCAGAAACACTGTAGATATCATTACTAGAAAGCACAGCAATGCCAATTTGGCATATAAAGGAGTCTTGAACCTATAGGAAATTATGATAATAGCTAAGAGACTATGGAAAGTTGGGGAGTAAAAAAAAAAAAAAAAAGAGCAACTAACAGGGTGTTGCTTGATGTGTATAATCTGAAAAGACAAAAGACCTAGTAGCACAAGTCTTATCTGCCTCTGGAATGAAAAATCCCTATTCCTTGCCCAGTTCCTAGATCAGAGCTAGCCTCTGACACAGGGCCCATTCATCACAAAGAAGACAGGTTCTCTTGAAAAAAGACCAAAAGCATATATAATAAATGTTATACCAGTCTCTCCTCAAAGGGATCTATGACCTTATACACCAGAATAACCACATATTGAAGAAGAACACATAAGCTCTTTCATGAGACATTGAAAACGGAATCTTACTTCATCTTGAAATTTAAAAATGTATTATGGCCAGGGTAGTAAATGGATTTCTGATAGAAGCCACTCTTGTAATGGTCTAGTTTTTCCATGGACTCATGCTGTGGTCATTTGCCAAGATTCTGAGCTTCTAATAAGGTCACAAATATTTGGCATCTGGTAGAACCCTCATAGGAGGTTTGTGATCTGTGGAAAAAGAGACAGTAGTGTAATATTAAGAGTGGAACTGAGGTTACTCTACCTTCCCACAGTCAGGACAGTTAGAAGTGATGCTACATCTCAGGTGGACGTGTATGGTCACAGAATACAGACAACCTAATATAATGTAAGAGGAGGTTCTCAGCTAAATTGAAAAGGGTCTTGCTGAATTTTTCAAGGCTGGTCTCAAACTTGGGATCCTCCCGCCTCAAATGAGAATGCAGGTGTGTGCCTTCCACCCAGTTCACTCCTGGGACTTTAGACTCTGAATTTGAGATCTTAAACCCCAATAGAGAAGTTTCCCTTCTAGAAAACACACTGAGGGTTTGCCAAACCTAAAGCTTCAACTTTGGCCTAGTCATGTGGGCTTCACATACATGTAGATCAGCAAATAAATGGAAGAGTTACTAAATCCATAGCATTATTGAGCCTATCATGAGTTTCTACATTTGTTGCCACGTAAAGGAGGCATGGAGGAGTATGCTAGACATTGAGGGGATCACTGTGGCGTTCCACAGCGTTTCTAGAGTTTCTATGCCCAGTGATAACAGAAAACAGGCATTTGCACTAACAGTAACCTGATAAGGGGCAAGGCAACCACGAACTCAGGCACCTAAAGATTGAAAGTCTGTGTTTCTGTTAGATAATCATCCACGTGGAGTCTGGAGAGCTGACCCAGAGTGAGGGACTCTTGAACATGTGGCAGAGTGGATAATAAATATCAGTGTAGCTTTGAGACCCACTACTAAAGCTTGCTCTACTAGACCTATTTTTAATTCTTTTTCCAATAGGTGTTGACCAGTCGCTACTTTGAAGAATTGTTTAAAAACTAAACATAATGTAAGGTGGTAACATTTTTCTTTCATGGAGTACTAGGGGATTGAACTCAGGGACACTCAACCACTGAGTCACATTCCCAGCCCTATTTTGTATTTTATTTAGAGACAGGGACTCACTGAGTTGCTTAGTGCCTCGCTTTTGCTGAGGCTGTCTTTGAACTCTCGATCCTCCTGCCTCAGCCTCCCTTGCTCCACTGTGCCTGGTATGTGGTAACATTTTTGAGCACTGAAAACATTTGTGCTTTGTGTTAATATCCCTACACTAGCCTACATTTTCAGCCTCATTAGGGGGGAGTTCCTGTTCCCTCTGTCAACATCTCATCTCATTTCTCTGCTTTCTTACTTTTTGTAGATATCACAGGAAGTTTCTAACTCTGCACTGCACATAGCGTAACATAGAGAGGGAGAAAATTTACTCCCCTGGGATAAAACTTTCATCAGTAAAAACCTGATGAGAGCATGGTTAGGATAAAAACCTGAGTTTTCTCTTTTGGAGAGAACTACCTCTGAGGTTCCACAGCAGGACTGAGCCCCAGCTACCCGCAGTGCTAATCCAACTTTTGTTGCCATTTCTTCCTTTCATGTTCCATACCTTTGGCTCATTCAATACTGCTTTCTAGAATCATCTGCCAATTTAATCACCAAATCACCTGCCTGAACAGTTCCCATCTCTAAAGAAATAAAAAGTTGGTTTTGTTCTGTTTTTTTGTTTTGTTTTGTTTTGTTTTTTGTTTTGTTTTGTTTGGCACTGGAGATTGAACCCAGGGCCTTAAGAGTGCTAGGCAAACACTCTGTCACTAAACTACATTTCCAGTCCAGGAAACCTAAAGCATAAATAGATTTAAATTGCCCAACATCCTGCTTGGTATGTATTTTGCACTCAATAAATGCTCTCATCCTTTTCCTTTGCCTCAATATATTCATGAATCTTTGGAGAAAATAATTGTTAAAATGAAGTATTATACGTAACAATGGTCATACTCTGCAAACGTGGTTACTGTCATCAAGTCAGGTACTATGTCTCCAATTGATATTTTTCAGTCATACTTCAGAGTTTAAGAGGCAGAGTTTTGTAGCAATAGAACAGGTGCCTAAAGACATGGGTTTTTGCCCTGCTCTATTTTAGTACTTGGATTCTATTTTATCTTTTAAATTTTCATTGAAATATTTAATACTAGGTTTATTATCTTTAATATGTTGCAATTCCTTTTAATTACCTAGATGATGTGAAATTTGAATGAGCATCTGAATGCAAATATGCTTTATAAAATAAAATACCTTAATGCAACTATGTATGTTCTCCATCACATGATGGAGAGATCATGTCAGAGATGGTTCTTATTTAACTAGCTAATCCAATATAACATTTTTCTGAAAAACATTAAATGCATGCTAATTTATATTAGTTTCTCATTATTTCTAGAAAAAAAACTATTTTAAGGACAGCTGGTTGTACTTTTTTGAGTTTTAGGCAATTTGAAAGATTTGTACAAACTAAGTATCCCTAATCCAAATATCTGAAATCCAAAATGTTCCAAAAAATCCAACGTTTTTGAGACAGCATAATGCCACAGTGGAACTTCTCCACCTAACCTTATGTGTTAAGTTGCAGTCAAATTGTATGCATACTAAAAATATTCTACATACTAAAAATATACTACACAATTGATTTCAGGATTTGTATAAAAGGTTGACATGAAATATCAGTAAATTTAATGTTTAGATGCAGGTGCTATTTCAAAAGATATCTCATTATGTATACCCTAATATTGCACAATCTGAAAAAATCCCAAATACAAAATGTTTCTGGTCCCACAAATTTTGGATAAAGTTTACCCAAATTATAACAAAGTTGTCTGTTAGCATATTTCAAATTTATGCACAGATAGCAAGCCACTTTCTTTGAGCTGAGAGCTGATCTTGGTTTGTCTGACTTGCTTTCTTTGAAAAACAATGCCAAGTGCTGCTAAAAGTCAGGGGTGAATTCTCAGCATCGAGCCACAGATTTGCAAGAACTAGATGTAAATCTCATGGAGACTTGGCAAGTAAAGAGCAGTTAAGTTACAGTCACTTATCCACTGATGCCCCAACTGATACTTCTACTGGTGTTACAGAACAATCCAAGTGAGATATTTGTTCATGGAGTTATCAGTATACCAAAAATGCATATCATACCTTGCTCTACCAGTTCTAGAAGGAATAATTAACTCTTTCAAACAATAAGTTAAGAAAAGCATTTAGAAAAATTACTTTCTCTTCCTATCAAAAATAATACTCTTAATAAAACTGGAAGCTGGGTGCAGTGGTACACACCTATAATTCCAGTCACTTGGGAAGATGAGGCAGGAGAATCTCAGGTTCCAAGTCAACTTCAGCCATCTAGTGAGACTATAAGCAACCTATTGAGACCCTGTCTCAAAATAAAAAAAAAATTTTAAAGGGCTGGGGATGTGGTTCAGTGGTTAAGTACCCCTGGATTCAATCTCTAGTAGCAACAAAACAAAATAAAACAAAACAAAAACTTGAGCCTACCAAACTTTTGTAATTAAATTATTATTCGGGTAGCACATTTCCAGTCAGTACATTGTCCTTTCTTCTTTCACATTCGCTTAGTTGTCAGTTACTTTTTAAGGTTAGCATAACCTGGGATGGAACAGAGGATGTTGTCTCCATATTAACCGGGGATCCTGTTCCTTATTAGTGAAATGACATGACAGCAAAATATTCATAGTGCTCCATCACTCAGCCTGTCTTTTATCACTGCTTCTATAATGGCTGTATTGACAAAAATCAAGTGTTGCTAGGTTCTTTCATTTCAGGAATACTGCAGAAAGTTAAAACCCCAAAAGAAATGCCTGCCCTTTGCTATACAGCATCACCTTCCCAGGAACAGTTACCCAATACAGTGCATTTTAAAATGTATAAATCTAAAGTCATCAAACATGGTATAAAACTTTTATTTGAGATGAAGTCAGTTAGAGCTTAAACTTTCAGAACTATGAAATTCCGGATTCAAGGTGACTCCTACCTAATTGGTTCTATTTAAAACAGAACCACTTATCTCAAGAAAATTAACTTGAATAAAATGATAAGTAGGAGAGCATATGAATAGGCATGCTATGTTTAATTGATATGAAACATAATCATTTTATCAGACTAGAAATGTCCAGTGAATAAATATGAATAGTTAGAAACTTTCATAAAATTTCAGAAGAAATAATAGGTATTTTTATATATTACTTCTGCATATATTACATTCAAGGACTCTAAGAGAAATCCTAGGATCACAGACTGTTAGTACAGGAGGAAGTACTGAGAGTGTCCAATTCTATCCTCTGCTCTGTCTTCTTGCCCAGGAAACCTGTGTAGTATTGAGGATGCACATGCAGAATCTGGAGCTAAACAACCTTGACTCTATCCCTGGTTGTGACCTCCATCTCTGGTTCTCATCAGTGCAATGAGGATGGTAACAGTCATACAAATTACAGGGTTGTTGGAGGATTGGCTTAATATGTGGGACATTTGAGAGGAAAATTTTCACACACTAAGAAGATAATGTTTATTATTTAGTAGCCATTCCTCCAGCACCTAGTATATATACTCATCCACCAGGCACTGGAAATGTATAGATTATCTTGTGGTCTCTGCCTTCAAGATGCTGAGAAGTTGGAGATGAATGCAAGACTATACTGGACACTGGGCAATATATGAACAGATTTCCCTGGTGCAGTCCTTACAGATGAAATGATATTCTAATTAGATCTTGCCAGCCAAGTAGGAGCTTTCTAGGTAGTTAATACTGTTGATGACGTTAAAAAAGGAACAAATTAGTAATATGATCTTTAGGAAATTACTAAAATTTACCAAATACTTACCATAGACCACACAAATTCTAACAATCGAATGTGTTATTTTGTTTAATCCTCAAAAAAAAAAAAAAAAACCTCATGAGTTAAGTTTAATTTTACCTTGTATCCTTGAGTTCAGGAACCTGAGGTCCAAAAAGATTATGATGATTTTCTAAGGTTACTTGGGAATATATGGTAGAGCTGGAAAGTGGTCACGGGAAGCAATGCATTTTAAGCGGTGAGTTAGGAAGTGGAAAACACATGTGAACATGGAGGCATGACAGATGAGAAAATGTTCAGAGTGACTTGAGCACTGAGCATGTGCAGATCATGGTGGCAGTTGGTGAAAAAATCCTAAGTACTCTCCTAGAAAATCAACCATAATGCAGTAGCACCCAGAAAGAAAAAGAGGACCCTGTGGAGGTTTAAGAGAAGAGAAACAAGTAATTGCTGCTACCAGTACCAAAAATTAACATCCATCCATTATCTCACTTAACACTTCCCCCAAAACTTGTGGCACATCTAATAATAGTATCTTTTAAAAAAATGTATTCATTTTTTATTTATCCTAATTGGTTACACATGACAGTAAAATGCATTTTGACACGTTGTACACAAATGTAGTATAGCTTCTCATTTCTCTGTACATGGTGCTGAGTCACACCAGTAGTATAATCATACATGCGTGTAGGGCAATACCGTCTGTCTCATTCTACCGTCCTTCTCATTTTACAGCCCCAACACTCCCTTCACTCTCCCTATAATACCTCTTGAAGTTAATGTTCAGAGGTTTGTCACTTTCCTAAGAATTTTGGAAAGATTCCTTTGGCAGCAGTGGTTGAGACATATACAATTCAAGGGAAGAATGAGAGGCAGGAAACTATAAAGCTGGCTTCAGGCGTAGGGTGCTAGGGAAGAAATGATACTGTTAAGTAAGATTTATAAGAAAGCTTGAGAGGTAAAGGAGGACATCAGTAACTGGGGCTTTGCATAAAGATCCTGTGCTGATTTGGGGACTTCCTCTTGGTAGACTTTTTAGACAGGCACTGGAAATATGCATCTAAATTCAGAAAGAACACAGATAAGAATAACAATGGAATTAGCTATTTTAAAATGTATGAATGACCTTTACTCTTTTTAGATGTTCATATTGGTGTATTATAATCATACAAAATAGTAGGATTCATTGTGACATTCATATGTGCACATATTTTGATCAGTTTAAATCCTTAGTTCCTCCCTTTCATTTCCCTAGTTTACCAGATGGGTAAGATTAAAGTGTAGCCACACGCAGTGGCTCATGCCTGTAATTCAGCAGCTCTAGAGTCTGAGGCAGGAGGATTGAGTGTTCAAAGCCAAACTCAGCAACTTAGTGAGGACCTAAACAACATAGCAAGACCCTGTCTCAAAATAAAACATTAAAAACAAAGGCTGGGGAGGAGGCTCAGTGGTTCAACTTCTCTGGGTTCAATCCTGGGTACCAAAAAAAAGATGGTAAATATGGTAATATTTATCATGGTAGTAGTACTTTTGTAGCAAACATGCTCTTAAATTCCAACATTATGTAGAAAAATAAAGTTTACTTTTACTTCTTTTATTTATTTATTTATTTTATTTTTATAGACTGCATTTTGATTCATTGTACACAAATGGGGTATAACTTTTCATTTCTATGGTTGTACACAATGGAGATTCATACAATTTGTGTAATCATACATGTACATAGGCTAATGATATCTGTCTCATTCCACCATCTTTTATACCCCTGCCCCCTCCCCCCTCTCATTTCCCTCTAAGTAATCTAAAGTTCCTCCATTCTTCTCTTACCCCTTCCCCAATTATGTATCAACATCCACTTATCAGGGAAGACATTCGGCCCTAGGTTTTTTAGAATTGGCTTATTTTACTTGGCATGATATGCTCCAATTCCATCCATTTACCTGGAAATGCCATAATTTTATTCTTCTTTATGACTGAATAATATTCCATTGCATATATATACCACAGTTTCTTTATCTCTTCATCTGTTGAAGGGCATCTAGGTTGGTTCCACAATCTAGCTATTGTGAATTGAGCTGCTATAAACATTGATGTTGCTGTGTTACTGTGGTATGGTCATTTTAAGTCCTTTGGATATAAACCTAGGAGTGGGATAACTGATTTCTTTAGTTCTTATTTAGAATATGAAGAGCTTAACTAGTTGTTTTCCAAAAATTAGAGATATCAATTACTCACTGAGTTTAGTATAGGAAGGAAGGTGACATATGATAAACTACTCTTCACTCTAGCCTGATGTTTGGTTAGAGAATGAGGTGGGGGAGAAAGAGGGGCTGTTCAACTTGTGTCTCAGTACCACTCTGTACTTGATATGAAAGTAAATAAAGTATATTAGATAGTTTGCAAGAAGTGCTAAATTCAGGGGACTTGTGATTCACTCCCTGTTCTGAATTAATTTGGGAGGAATTGCTATGCATGCATCCTTTGCTATCACTCAAGGAATCCCAGTCTGGTAAAGAGGATGGAAAGGCATGGATAGAAAGAAATGCACTTGGCACACTCTAGCTCCTGTCATTCTCTAAGGTTGGGAGACTTCATGGGAAGTTATCAGGTCTATGAGCAGTTCAGATAGAATTGAAAATTAACCTTCATTTATAACCAGAGAGTAAGAACTTCTAGGAAGACAGAAATCATGGTAGATTAAATTAAGGGGAGCATCGCACATCTTAGTTATGATGCATGTTGAATATGGAGGTGGGAGTCATATGTGATGGTTATAGCTGAAACCACAGTGGATCATATCCAGGGAAAGAATGAGCACTGAGGGGAGGGAAACCCTGAAGCCATGAGCGACATTAATATTAAACTTCTAAAAAGCACAACCAGCATAAAATTGGGAAAGGACAGAGAGAGGGTAGAGGTGAACAAAATTCAGAGTTTCTCCTCAAATTACAGGAGGAGGAACTTTCAAAAGGAATCTGAACAAAGCTTAGCCAATATGTCCAAGATTCTAGCCAGTTAGTGCACAGAAATTTCTACTTTGACTTCTTTTCTTGACTATGTTTCACATTAAAATCATCCTTGAAGTAGGGGAGGGGTTGGGTAGGCTATGAAACACTTCTTACAATGCTTTTGAGGGCTTTAAAGGAATGAATTTCCCAGTTTGCTTCTGGAAGCACTGAACTAGATGAGTGATAGCTCTGTGAAATATTTAGAATCAGAAATGTTAACTCTTTCCTTGAAAATTATATCCCAAAACTCTAACATAATTTATTAGAAAATATGGGTATATAAAATGCTATTTCATCTATAGTCTTTACTGTTTGGGGGATATATTTGTAAATAAGATATTTTTGTATTAAACTCAAATAAATTGAAAGTGTCCATGTGAACAAAAGAGACTAGTCCAATAAATTGATGATAATAATAAATACTAATAATCAAATAACTTTCACATTGCTAAGGAGTTATAATGGAAGGCTGAGAACAATAAAACTGCTGGGATAATCAGGAAAATTTTTCTTCAGATTATGAGACTGACACGCTGCCTACTGCGCTAAGGAGGCAGATAGGAAAAATTTTCTTGATTTTATATAAGATCAAACTGAAAATAATAGGCACAATAATAGGAGGTAGTACTTAGGTATATTATATTAGTGAATTTGTATTAGAGATGATTAGAGATGATTAATTAATTGGCCAGAATCATTGTTAGTGACTATTATGCACTGTATTGCATCTCACAGAACGAATGCTTGATACTCTATCTCACTGAGCCTCAGAATGTGTCTGCAGTTGGAGACAAGGTCATTAAACAAATGATTAACAGAACAAAGCCCTTCATGTGTGTCCTGATCCAATCTGACTGGTGACCTTATGTGAAATTTGAACACTTCAGACATGCTAGGGATATATATGCACAGAAAACCATATGAAGACACAGTGAGAAAGAAGCCAAGGAGACAGCCCTCAGAAGAAACCCAACTTGCCAACAACTTGATCATGGACTTCTAACCTTCAGTATGGTGAGAAAATTGATTTCTGTTACTGAAATCAGCCAGCCTGTGGTGTAAGGTTTTGGCAGCGCTAGCATTCTAGTACAGTGGGGAAGCCAGAATTCACCCCATGCACTCTGACTGTGGCATCCATGATCTTTTCCAGTATATTATCACAGTTTGGAGAGAAGGGTCACGTATTTGATTGAGCATGCACATCTGTCAATGAAAGAAAGAAAATTTCACAATAGCAAAACACTAGTCAAGCTCTTCTAATTAGATGGTAATGAGCTCAACCTGAGTATCTTAAACATTCAAAAGGACTTTTGCTGGGATCTGGCAGAGAAAAAGGAAACGAAGACCCTTCTTCCTGCTGTAGTGCTTTTCTGGTCATCCATGTGTAGGAAATACACCCCTGGACAGTGCCAATGAATACCCCAGCCCAAACCTGAGAATCACAGGGGAGTTAATGCTGCCCTCATTGTCCACACATGGGTCTTCACAATCTCCATTCCAGACCAGTGCACTAAAGGGAGAGAAAATACTTCCCAGGGGTTATGTGAGAAAACTATTGATTTGAAATACATAAAATGATAAAATGTTGATGCCCTCATCGTAGAAGTATGATCACAGCATTTCTTTAAAAAGGCTTGTGACTGGGCGCATCACAAGAGATATACCTTCCATTGAAGAAACATATTGCAAAAACCTTTATTAGGCACTTAAAATGGAGGAAATGCCAAAAGAATCTATTTCTTAGGATGTCAGGTAATGGGAGGCTACAAATTGCTAAAGAGAAGTAAATTAAAGAAACGTTCTCAAAATTTAGATCCCTATGTTTTGTTCTGTAAAATATTTCCAGGAACGGCAAACGATGTTGAAAATTCCAAAACTCTCAACCAAAGCCAAAAGTTTATAAAATGATTGGCTCACATTACCTGCTACAGAGTTTGAAACTATGCTGTAAAGCATCCAAGGATATTCTTTCGACTCTCTGAACTATTAGTCGTAGGAGTAGGTGTACAAAGGAACAAGTTTGCAAAAGAATTTAATATTTTTCTTCCTATTCCCTAAACAAGCATTTATTTAACTGCCATAAGGAAAAGAAAGATTCTTATGTGAAGATGTGAAAAATTGTTTCATGAGTGCTAGCTTACAATATTTTGACATTGTCTGGAAGTACATCCCTGAAATAGGAGCATCTTCTGAAGAGACTCTACAGGGAATTTAGAGAATCTTGACTCTGAATACAAGTATATGTAAACTTAAATGTTTATAAAGTATGAGACCTGAAGGTTTTATTGGGAGCATCAAATAATGAAAGAACTCAAATGTTTGCTCTAAAGTTAGGAATCAATATAAATTATACTGTAATTTATAAAATAAATAACAGAATGAATCAAAAACTATTACCCTATGTAAATGTATGATTACACAAATGGTATGCCTCTACTTCATGTACAAACAGAGAAATAAGATGTATCCCATTTGTTTACAATAAAAATGAATTAAAAAAATATCTGTATTAGGTTAACAGCTTTTGCATTTTACCTTGATTGAAGTCCTTCTTAGTGATTCATGTCTACACACATGAATTATAATGTACAGGACAGTTTAGAGATGATAAAACAAAACTCAGTGAGGACAGTATCAGATTTACTCTTCACTAACAATCAAATTCTGGTTTTAAACCCATTTCAGCTTTACAGAAGAGAAAATAAATAAAAGCCTGTGTTTCCAACTAACCTGTGCTTCTTGGTATGACCTAGTCAGTCTTCTAACATACAGGAGTCAAATAATAAAGAAAAATTGAAGTTTGGTAGGATGGTGAGGGTATAGGGTACTTTTCCCAACCTTTCATATTAAAATATGCACTGGTCTCCAAGACCACCCAATTTCTTCTTTATATGATTAGCCCTAGTGTATTTCTTTTTGTCTTGAAAAATTTTTCTTCTAAACTTATTTGACAATCTATTTTAACTTTGATTGGTTTTGACACTGACATGGACTTGTTATTTATAGATTTCTCTTCTTTAATTTCCTGAATCCAGCAAATGGGTTCTTGGATTCTGTATTTCTTTTTTGCTCTAAGGCTTTAATTTTCTACAGCTTAGTTTTTTTTTTTTTTTTAGGTTTTTTTTTATTGTAAACAAATAGGATACATGTTGTTTCTCTGTTTGTACATGGCGTAAAGGCATACCATTTGTGTAATCATAAATTTACATAGGGTAATGTTGTTTGATTCATTCTGTTATTTTTTCCCTTCCCCCCTACCCCTCCCACCCCTCTTTTCCCTCTATACAGTCCTTCCTTCCTCCATTCTTGCCACCCTCCCTAACCCTAACCCTAAACCTAACCCTAACCCTAACACTAACCCCTCCCACCCCCCATTATGTGTCATCATCCGCTTATCAGAGAGATCATTCGTCCTTTGGTTTTTTGAGATTGGCTTATCTCACTTAGTATGATATTCTCCAATTTCATTCACTTGCCTGCAAATGCCATAATTTTATCATTCTTTATGTCAGAGTAATATTACATTGTATATATATACCACAGTTTCTTTATCCACTCATCAACTGAAGGACATCTAGGTTGGTTCCACAATCTGGTTATTGTGAATTGAGCAGCTATGAACATTGATGTGGCTGTATCTCTCTACAGCTTAGTTTTAAGTGTTTCTTTAAAGACAGATTTATGTTTGATAACTAAAATTTTACATTTCCAAAATGCTTTTCAATTCTCACCTTAACAGTTTTTCCCAGATTAGATATTTTTACTAATATCGTTTATCTTAGAAATCTAAAGCCATGTCCATCATCTAGCATCTTCTGATACATAGAAATATGAGGTTCGACTTCAGACTAATCCTTTTCTAGTTCACTGTTTACTTTAATTCTAGTTCATATTTGACTCCTTCTGTCAGTCAATGTGAAGATCTTTTCCTCACAGAAACATTGGGTACAATGGTGATTACCAGGAATTGGTGGCTAAAAATTTCCACTAGTCAGTAGGATTTAGTTCAAGAGATCCACTGTACAACATTATGTCAGTAGTTAATTACAATGTATTGTATGTTTGAAAATTACTTAAAGAGTAGATTTCAAGTATTATTGCTATAAAAAATAAGTACTTTAAGTCACATATGTTAATTAACTCAATGTAACCATTCCAAAGTGCATAAATTTATTTCGAAACATCACGTTGTATACTGTAAATACTATATATGTAAAATTTGTATTTGTCAATTAGAAAGAATCTTACTCTAAATTTTGCTAAGAAGTATCTTGTCATGTATTTTTGTTGCTGTTTTTGTTGAATGTTGTATATTATGGATTCACTCAATTTTAAAAGTACTATTTTTGTCTTATTTTGTTTTTCTTTGGGAAATTCCATTCTCATTTTTCCCTTATATCATTTTATTTATATATTAGTTTTCAACTGCTGCTGTAACAAATTACCACAAACCTAGAGGCCTAAAACAACATAGAGTTATTAACATATAGTTCTGGACGTTGGAGTCCTAAAATCAAGATGTCCATAGGACTCATTGGAGGCTCTGGAGGGAAACCATCTTCTTGTCTGGAAACAGCATCAAGAGGTTACCTGCCTTCCTTCTCTCGGGGTCCATTCCTTGCATCCCTCAGAATTCTGCTTGTGTTTGCATGTCTTCTCCAACTCTGAGCCTCCTTCCTTCCATCAGGACCCTAGTGATTACTCTAGGCTTACCTGCATAACCCAGAATAATCTCCCCATCTCAAGATCTTTCTTTGATAACGTCTTCAAGTCCTCTCAGTCATGTAAAGCAATACATTAGCAACATCAGGGAATTAGAACAGACAACTGTGATAAAGTTATTCTTTCTACTGCACCTCCCATTTTTTCCATTCTGTCTTTCTAGAATTTCAATTTTGGAGATGTTGACCTTTTCAGACTAATCATCTATATTTTTCATATGATTGTCATCTCTCTTTTTGTCTATATTCTGATAATTTCCTGGACCTACTCTTCAGGTTTAATTTTAGTACTTTAATTTTATTACTGCGTGTATGCTTTTTACCCCAAATATTTGAACCATAGCAGCTCATTTATCTAGTGAAGTTTTCTTCTACATTGGTCCTAATCTTTAGTACTTTTCATATGATTTTCCAAATAAGTTCATATCGATTTCATTATTCCAAAATGAACTAAATAATTGTTCTTATAATGGCCTTAATTTTCAGCTCTACTTTGGAAAGTGAACCTTATATGTTAGGGACCTCATATCAGCCTCAGAGCTACAACTGTATCAGAACTATAGATTTGGACAAAATTTTGGCTTCCTGAATTGATCTTGGATAACTCTGACGATTAACACTCAAATTATCAATAACTACAGATAAAGCATGTTAACCAAGCAAAGTCTCAAGAGATGTGCCAAAATTTATTCAAACAAGAGAGAAAACTCTGAGCCTGCCTTCATCAACTACTCTCAGACTGTAATTGTTCTATTCAGGGTGCCAATCCTAAACTTAGAATCTGTCCCCACATTTAATCAGTCCTTGCTACATAACTATTTGAAATATCTAATAACATGCAGTATTGGTTGTGGGTTTGCTCTGTGGATCCCGATGGTCTCCATTTGAATTCCAATTCCTCTGCTCAATGGCTGTGGGATTAGCTTGAACATGTTACTTAACTTTTTTTTTTTCTCTCTCTCTCTCTGAATAACCAAGATATAACAAAGCACATACCACCTTAGGTTATGTAAAATTAAAAGACTCAATATGAGTTAAGCTCTCAAAAGAGTGCCAATAAAAGAAAATAAACACTGCTATCCACAGTTTCTTACCTCCTTTCCTTCGAGAAATTAATGATGAGTGGCTAATCACCTATCTTTATCAATATCAATGGCTCTTGTATTTATAGCTAGTTTTACTTTTGTTTTAGTAATAATGAAGCTTTCAACACAATGAATTTCTCTGATGTTCTTGGGCAGACATCAACATTGCCAACTCATAACCAGTGGAATTGAAGACTGGAGGAAGTTAGACCCTACTTAACCCATTTGCCACAGATTCTTTGGTACAGAGTAGATCTGTACCTGTGTCGCAAGAACATATGCAAGGCCAATCACATATTTTCTATGTAACAAGTTCTTTCCTTTGTGGGTTCCCATTGTCCTTCTGCCTACATTTGCAATAATGACTCTTCTTTTTATTTTTAAAGTTGTAAGGATTAAATTACTTTCTCATTCTTTCTCTGAGAACTACATTGAATTCCACCCTCTTGATGAAAAGGGACTCTGCCCTTAAATGAAAGGCAAGCTTGAGTACTACTTAGTCATGATAAATGGTGAAACTTAAGCCCACAGGACTTTTATCTTTGAACATATTTTTACTCTGACATCTTGAAAATATTATATGATGTAATTATTTTCACAAGTATTTTAAAACTGTTTCTCTATTCCTAATGTAACAATTCAAATGGGACCTCAAATTATGACCATTATCATCATTTCATGAACTCCTACTCTGTGGAAGGTGCTTTAAAGATATTTTAAATACCGAGACATATGTCAAAGAATCTTGGCCACTGAGAGGTTAAGGACCTATTTCAGGGAAATTGTATAAGCACAGAAATATTGTAATTCTAGACAAGATTTACCTACCATCTGGCTTAGAAGTGCATCAGATAATAAATACTATGTGTAAAGCAGAAAATAGCTTAAAGAGTTTTAAAAAGATAAGAAAGATTGAGACAAATGATGGGTGTAGAACACAGCATCCTCAACAGGGAGTGTTGTATTAAGCACCCATGTGGAGCTGGGGAGGTATGTTGCATGTCTGAGAAAAGATAGTAGAACAGTTGGGCCTCAGTAAGGAATTTTAATATGGAATCATTTCTCTACCAGCAAAACATATAAAGAGTTTATAGGGAAAGAGGAAAACAACCTCCACATGTCAACAAAAACACAGTATGAATTATGACTATTAGGTAAATGAACATTCTTATTGTCAACAATATTTTTATCTTCTCATCTTTTTGATGAGAATGTTCTTAATATTCTCAGAATCCATTTGACTTTAGCTAGCTAAAAGAGATACCAAGCAAACAACACATTCATTTCTTTATACCAAGCAAAGGAACAGAAAATCCAAATAAATAAATCCCCAAATGGTGGTCACCTGAAGAAGGTAGACACCGAGAAGTGTCTGGGTGGTGTAACCATAGGAAATGAGTGCCTATCTCTCCAGAGAACTTCTGTCTCTACTCAGCTTTGTTTTGTATCACAAAACACCCAAGCCCTCTGGTGTGTTGGACTCTGTTATTTTTTACTCCCCTTCAGAGGTTAAAACAAACAGGAGAGTCCGAACGTGATGATCATAACAGGAAGAATGTGGGTGTAGGAGGTGTGATAAATCAGTGCCTAGAGCCTGACTTGGCTCTTTCATGAAATGACTGAAAAATCACAAAGTGGCTTGATGACCAGGAAAATACACAAAGATGGTGAGTAGAATCTGTGGTCCAGGTCCATGGGAACATTGTTCTGCAGTGATGAACCCAGTCGTCATTTAAACCACAATTGCCAAAATGACCAGCCACAAGAAGGACACCCATCTCCTGCCAAGCCCCCACCCTGGCCCTGTTTCTTTCTCACAGGATGTAGTATTGCCTGTTGCTAATGAACCATTAGGACTGCCTCAAACACACCCTGACAGCTGCAGAGTTTTTGGTAACAGTCCTAATTCCACTTTCCCTTCCATCTGTCTACAGATGGTTTAAATTTGACCCTTCCAAAAAAGAAAAGTATTCTACCAAAAGTTAATTATTGTGCTTAGAGATTTCTCACAAGAATTGACAGGACTATGATTTTGCAGGAGAGTCTGGTAATTGTGGATTATGCTGAAAGTTTTACACTCACTCTGAACATGGACTTTTACACTGTTTAATACTGAATTGCTATATTCCATTTAGAATTATTCAGACTGTCAATTATAATGACATAGATAATAGTCAGAAATGTCAGCCATAAATACTGAAGGGAGTTAGTCCGTTCAAAACTATTAGGTCTGCTTTTATTTTTCTTTTTCAAAATATCTTTCAACTACAACAGGATGATACAACACCAGAATGTTTCTGTTTATTATGTGCCATCTGGGTTTCCTTTATTAATTAAATAATTTTTTTTTTTACAAGACCTTTCTTCTCAGAATTGCAAAGCTTTTAAAGACATTACTTCAATACTCATTGTACTTTAAAGAGATTATCTCAGTATAAATAACAGGCTCAAGCTAATTTAGGAGAAATGAAAGTGTAAAGAGGGTTCTAGATATTTCAAAGAATCACAAATCTTAGATTCTTTGCAGACTTAAAGTTCACTAGTCCTAGACTTTTCTTTCTAGGTGCAGAGGCTGTTGACATGCACTGAGTCATTCATTTTATTTGCCACACAGGCAGAAGGAAATACCAGTTCTCCTGATACCCAATTCAATAGTATGCACTTTTGACACCCAAGGCACACATAAATCACTGGTCTTACATAAATCATTTTTGTAATGGCTTCATTTCTATAAAAGTCTCTGAACTAGAAGAAATTTCATTTTTGATATATCAAGGCAATACTTTAGCACACTTGCTTTATGCACCATTTTGTACAGCCTACAAAGAAAAAACAAGGGCCCTTTTCTCAGCATCATGCTTAGGGGAGCTTATCTTGAAGAATGAATTCCTTCACATGTAAAAGGCAATTAATGTTGTAAGGTTGTGTATGGAGCAAAAAGAATGGCACAGCAGACTTGGGGGTGAGCAGAGCTTCTCCCAGACTCTCAACAGGTGCTCAGCAATGCTTATAGAGTTGCTCTGAGCTGCATTCTCTTAGAGAGCAGTGGGTTAAATGAACAATGGCACCTACTAGCTCCTGTATGAATTCTGTAGCTTAGACTAAACAGTGGACATATTTAATATTAGACATATTTAATATAAATATTAGACATATTTCATTGTAGAATGAGATTGGAAAGATATTTGTGGTTTTTGCATCTACTATAAAAGCCTTTTTGTTCAAAGTAAAGAATATAGCAATATGCAGGAAAAATCTTCCTTCAAGTATTTTTCTAAGTATTTTACCAATGACTTTTGATCCATAATGGTTGATTTTATATGTTACCTTGACTAGGTTACTGTACCAGATAGTTTCTCAAACGTCAGTGTAGATGTTCTTTTAAAGTATTTTTTTTCAGATGCAATGAACATTGAAATCAGTAGACTTTGAGTAAAGCAAATTACTCTCATGATGTAGGTGTAACAGAGAAAGACTGACATCTCCTAAGGAAAAGGGAATCCTGACAGCAGTCTGCCTTTAGTTTTGAATTGCAATGTGTCTCATCCTGGGTCTCCAGCTTTCCAGCTGCCCTGCAGATTTTGGACATAGCAGCTTCCACAATTATGTGAGCCAATTCCATAAAATAAGTCTCTCTCTTTGTGTATATATACATATATATATACACACACATACATATACACACATATAAACTGTATATACAAACATATATAAACATATACACTGTATATATGTGTATATATATGTAATTTGTCTTTGTGTGTTTTATGATATGTAAAAATATATATCATAAAAATGACATATAATATCATAATGGCACACACACACACACACACACACAAACATCCTCTCAGGTATCGTTCGAAATGTTTTCTTCCCTTCAACACTCATGTTGAAAATCAACTGAAATTATAACAGTATTAGAAGGTGGGACTTTTTAAAAGTGACTTGGTCATTAGTATTCCAGCTTCCTGAGTGTAAACAGTGCCATTATAAAAGAATGAATTTGTCCCCCTCTTCCTGGTTTCTCACCCTCTCACCTTCTGCTATGCTATGACGTAGCATGATGCAGCATCTTGATGTGGAACTTTCCAGCCTTCAGAACTGTTACCGATACATTTCTGATCATTAGAATTATCCATTCTCATGTAATCTGTTACATAAGCATAAAATAAACTAAACCCCATTCTCTTTTATATATCACTATCTACCTCTTTCTCTACATATATACACATATATGTGAAAAGATACATATAGTATAAATAATATATAAGTATATGTTATATATTACATATGTATATGTAATACTATATATTTTACAAAATTATACACTCACATACATATATATATATACACATATAGAGAGAGTGAGAGAGAAAGAGAAAATATGTCTTAGTTTCCTTTGTGCTGCTTAACAGAATGTCTGAGACTAGGAAACATAATATAAATATTACATTTGTTTGTAAAAAATATATATCTAATGTATAAAATGCCATTATGATATTATATGTCATTTTTATGATATTTGATGTTATGATAGGTCATATATACGATATTGTATAAAATGTAGATGTATATGATATTTGGTATTTTGCTATATTAAATAAACATACAGAGAGAGAGAAGTGGGAAGTATATGTATGGAACATGTCATAACACTATATATATATACATATACACCAATATGTATAAACATAATACCATATTATATATTCCCACACCCCATTGTTTCTGTGGTGAACCCTGACTAATGAACCATGTATTCACGTATCCAATAAAACACCATCAGAATGGGCTGGTCAGACCAGGCACAGTGGTGCATACCTTTAATCCCAGCAGCTCAGAGGCTGAAGCAGGAGGATCTCAAGTTCAAAGCCAGCTTCAGCAAAAGGGAGGCATTAAGCATTTCTCAATGAGACCCTGTCTCTAATAAAATATAAAATAGAACTGAGGATGTGGCTCAGTGGTCCAGTGACCCTGAGTTCAGCCCAGGTATCCTCCAGCCAAAAAAAAATGGGTTGTTCAGAGGAAGATTCTTCTCCATGCTTTATCAGGAAGCATGAGAGTAACATAGGAATCATAAAGGATTATCACTGTAGCATCTGGCTATTGCCTTGGCTCATGGTGATTGTCCAACCCCTTGTAGAGCTGGAATAAAGCTTGAGGTTGAGGACTACCAAGTACTGCTTTGAGAGGTGAAAGTGTTCAGGTGCTAGACTGAACCTTTTTCACTATTTTGTGGTTGCATGCTTTGAGTAAGTCCTTAGACCCTCTGAATCCTTGGTATATCATTTTAAAACTATAATTGATTTTTTAAATCACACATAATAACTATATATATTATATATAAATACAGACATTGTTTTTAAAAGAAAAATCTATAATTTTTTTCTTTTTCTCTGAATTGAATTAATATTTGTGTTTTGGAGACTTTGGAATAATTGTACCATGTCATTTGATGATTGTATTATCCTTGAAGAACTCCTGGGAGCTAATGATAATTAAATCTCATTCTGTGTTTAGCCTTTTGTTCAGTGAGATACACATGCAAAGATACTCAATAAACATTTGTTATTGTTGGTGATTGTGGCAGTAAAACATTTACTTCTTGCCCACATTTCCCCATCTTCTTGCAACTGAGTAGGGCCATGTGAATAGTTTGAGCTGATTAAATATGAGCAGAGGAACATTCACAATTCCCAAACTGAATAATTTTTTAAATAAGAAACTAAAGAATAAGTATTCTAGATATGGCAATCTCCAGAAGCAAAGCCTTTCATATTCTGGGTTCTGGAGTGTCTAAGAAGAATACAGTCTCCTGTTGAGCCTATTGGAGTAAAAACAGTGTTTATATATTGAACCCTGAGGTTTGTTGATTGTTATCTCAGCCTGACTTTTCTATCCCATCTAAAACTGTGAAGAACCATGATTATCATTCAATACGAGTAATCAGACATTATTACCTCATGTACATATATGACTGCATGACTGATGTGATCCTATAATGTATAATCAGAAAACTGAAAAATTATACTCCATTTATGTATGATTTATGGAACTGCATAAATGCATTCTTACTGTCATGTATAACTAGTTAGAAACAAATTAAAATATTTTTAAAAAGAGGTCATCAGTGATGTTTTCCAAAAAACTACAGCCTTCCAACCACTGTTTATATTGTGTGACCCATACATATACTATATTGTCCAAATAATCTGTGCTGGGTAAACAATATTAGAGTAACTCAGAGCAAAAAATACATTTTATTTTCTTTTTAGCATTTTGTTTCTTTTGTTTATATTTTAAACTTGACACTCAGGAAATCTATATACTCCACATAAGATTTATTTGAAACACTTTATAGAAAGTTTAAAGAAATTTGAAGAAAGAAACTAATGTGTCTTAAATTCTAAAATTACAAAGTGCATTTTAATATTTAATATAAACTCTTTCTTCCATAAATATTCATCAATGTAGGTCCAGCATAGTGAAGTATCACTTCCACTGTTAACTCAGACATCACTGGAGAATATGAAGGACAGGACACTTTAATTGTCAGAATAGTTAGACTCTATCTTGAAACTAAAAGATAATTTTAGTCATCTCTGATGATGCTAAGAAGAGTCTTACAAATCCAGTAAAGCTAACTCTAAAACTACTAATATAAAGAATATGACAAGGGGGCTGGGGAGATAGCTCAGTCGGTAGAGTGCTTGCCTTGCAAGCACAAGGGCCTGGTTTCGATACTCAGCACCACAAAATATAAATAATAAATAAAAGAATATGACTAGGATATATTAAAATATTGTATTAGTATTGTATTAGTACACTTTTCATTGTTTTAATAGAATACTTGAGTCAGGCTAACTTTATGAAAAAAGGGACTTACTTAGTTCACATTTTGGAGTCTGAAAATCCAAATATCATGGTACTACAGGTTCTAGTGAGGGTGCCCTTTGGTGAAGTTGCATCATGGCAGTTGGCAAAGGCAGGAATGCATGTGGGAGGAGGAGATCACATCTCTAAACATGAAGCCAGAGAGACAGGGACCCTGCAATTCCTTCTGAGGGTACCACCCAATAACCTGTTGACTTCCCATTGGGCTCCACACCTTAAGTTTCCAATAACTTTCATATCACCACACAGGGGACCAACCCTCCAAAACACGAAACTTTGGAAGACACATTTAAACCATAACCAAACCATGATAAGCAGTAGTAGGTCAATATCTTAATCTCTGATATATTATTTAATCAAAATTATTTTTAAACATTGATGTGGCTGCATTACTGCAGTATGCTAATTTTAAGTCCTTTGGGTATAAACCGAGGAGTGGGATAACTGGGTCAAAAGGTGGGTCCATTTCAAGTTTTCTGAGGATTCTCCACATTGCTTTCCAGAGGGGCTGCACCAATTTGCATCTCCACCAGCAATGTAAAAGTGTACTTTTTTCCCCATATTCACACCAACATCTGTTACTGCTTGTGTTCTTGATATAGCCATTCTATATTTATAACAGCTCAATTCACAATAGCTAGATTGTGGAACCAGCCTAGATGCCCTTCAACAGATGAATAGATAAAGAAACTGGTATATACACACAATGGAGTATTATTCAACCATAAAGAAGAATAATATTATGGCATTTACAGATTAATGGATGGAATAGGAGAATATCTTGCTAAGTGAAATAAGCTAATCCCAAAAAAACCAAAGCCCGGAATGGTTTCCCTGATAAGTAGATGGTGATATATAATGGGTGTGTGGGGGGAGAGCAGAATGGAGGAACTTTAAAATTGCATAGAGGGAAATGAGGCGGGGTATGTAACATGGTGAAATGAGACAGACATCATTACCCTATGTACATGTATGATTATACAAATAGTATGAATCTACATGGTGTGCAACCATAGAAATGAAATGATGTATCTCATTGTGTACAATGAATCAAAAATGTAGCCTGTAAAAAAATTTTAAAAACTATTTTAAGCTAACAAAATTTAATTAATTTAAAAATTTAGAAGGAAATATATTAAACCTAAGGAAAAAGATTAATTTCTTAGACGTTTTTAAATATTCTTATGTTGTGTGTGTGTATGTGGGTATGAATTTCTAATTATAATTCTCATTTTAGTAAAATGGCATAGCCAAAATAATTTGTTAACTTTGTTCTTCAAATATCCAGGTGGACACAGCTAGTTGTTTTCAACAAAAAAATTAGCTATATCAATAATAACACTAGGAATGAGGATCTAAAACAAGAACTATTAGAAAAAAGTGAAATGTTACTTTCATAAAATTTTCCATATGAGTATAATTTCAACTTCTTTACAAAGGCCATGGAGCATGGAAAGTTAAATATAAAATATTAATGTGAAAAAATTAATTGGCAAAGAACCACATTATTTTCAAAGAATATCTTCAGAAAGATCTATAAATAAAGTATTTGAGACCCATAAGTTAGGTTATGTAAGAAAACACACACACACAAACACACCACACACCACACACACACACACACACACACTCACACACTGAAACAGAATGGAAGATTTTAATAAAGAAAAAAGTTAAAAGTCAGACAGGTTTGCATAGGCAATTACATGGGTAACCATCAGTAAAGTGCTCTTATTAATTGGGTGACTATTTGAAGATGTGACCAGAAAAAGTAACAGTAGCAGTTTATTTGTGTATATCATTTTTAAAACCCCAAATCATGGGAGATGCTCTTTGTTAATTGAGAGTATGCAATCACAACCTGTAAGTCATGAAAACATAGTCTGTCACGAATAAATACTTAAAATTAATTAACTATATAGGTTTAATCTTTGATATAAGCTAATAAAAAGATGTTAAGATAAATACATAAGAATAAAGATAAGCTTACTTAAACTGTGTACTTGGGAACTAAAAGACTGTGGCATTATTATCTCCATGAAAGATGGCCATTGTTTTAAAAAAATGTAAAATCATTTAAGATGAAACATGAGAATTTCATTTACATTAAATTCCTGCCATGAAGCAAAAACACAAGACAAGACAAGGTTCATAAGGGAATATAGCCCAGAAAAAAACAAAATGCCAGTGAGTGTATCAAAAGGTGTTAGCCTAGATGAGGAGGCTCCATCCTAGTTTAGGAAAAAAAAAAAAAAAATCAAGTTATAATTCGGAGAGATCCTGGGCGCTAAATCAAAAATTATGACACAGAGTCAGAATAAGAATCCATGTGGCTAATTTGAGGTTGAGAAAATCAGGAGCGAAAGTGAGTTTTGAGTGAGGGGACATTCATCATGGATGGTCTTAATGAAAGTACTAAGATCTTGAGCGCTTCTCTTATATGATATAGGATAGAAGCAGCTGCTTCAGGAATTATTCTGAAATGATCCTCACTACAAGCCTTAAAGATAAGAGCAGAAAATTGAATATACTTCCCTGTTTTACAATTACTGAGATCTTGTGAGATGAATTGGGTCTGAATCACTTCTCTCTTCAGAGAACTAACCTCAAGGAGTTACACAAAACAGGAATACCTGTAACACCAAGCCTTCCATACATATTATAAACCAGCCCTACCATGCCTTGGTGCTCAAATTATTTTATTTAGCCTTCAATAAGAACTTAGATGGCCAGGTATATCATCTGCTGCTCAATACAAAACTATGTGTGAAGGTCTGAGTTCCTGGAGCCTTATTAGTATTATCCTGGTTTCCATTGATCTTTACTATGAAATATGGATGTAATAATATGCATGTCCTGAAGTCCATTCATATTTCTTCTGTTCTCATTAGCAACAATCTATTTTCCTTTTGTCTTTGTAACCTCCCTCCATCCCTATGTTCAGTGGTATAGGGAGTTCAAAAGAAAAGATGTTAGTTTCCATTCCCAATTCAATGAAATAATTATCATATTCCCTAGTGAAACCATTCCTTCCTTCTGAATTAAGGGTCTATAGCAAAGTGGCATTCAATTTTGCAGAAAGGCAAAGTGGATCGTTTGTTGTAAGTGTTTCAAATACGCACTAAGAGCAACATTAGGCATACACAGAATTTATCCAAGAATATGTATATATAGTATCTATTGAAGAAAAACTTCAATTACAGAAGTAGATCAACACATTCTGTCTCCTAAACTCATTATTTCACAGCCCAGGCAGGGTATAGATGCTCTGAATATAACCTGGCTGCAATTCTACCAGAAGGGACCTGCCAGACCAGAATGTTGGAAGAGACTGAGATGCTGCCATGATGGTGAATGAGCCTCAGGCCCACACTACATTACATATCTCTAAGTTAGCCTAAGAGGGGTTATCAACCACCTAGTTTCATGAAGAAATGAGAACTATGTGAAGATTGCTGTTGCCCAAGTGTGATTAAAGAGAATGCCTAGAATGACATCACTTCCGTCGGGAAAACCTTGCAAGCAGGGATGTAGGTATTAGTCAAAGGTCTTCTTTCCCTCTGTAGGTGCTTAGTCCTACAGCACCTACATGAGCTTCAGGGCCATGAGAACTTATTCTTAATTCATAGGTACAATACCAAGAGGGGTCACTCCTGTCTTGGTCTGTTTTGATGTTGCTATAACTGGATCCATAGACTGGGTAATTTATAAGGAATAGAGATTGTTATAGTTTGAAAAGTTGGTGTCCCCCAAAACACATGCATGAGACAATGCAAGAACGCCTGAAGTGTATTGATTACATCATGAGATTTGTAACCTACTCAGTGATTAATCCACTGGTGTGGGTTAACTGAGTGGTTCCTCTGGGCAGGTAGGGTATGGCTAGAGGAGGTAGGTAACTGGGAGTGTGCTTTTGGAGTTTATATTTATTTCTAGTGAGTAGAGGTCTATCCTGACCATATTCTGAACTGCTTTCCTCCACCATGCCCTTCTGCCATGTTCTGTCTTACCTTGCATTCCAGGCAATGGAGTTGGCCATCCATGGATTGAAACCTCCAAAACCATGAACCAAATTAAAATTTTCCTCTTTTGTGTTTGTCTTGTCAGGTATTCTAGACATAGTAATTGGAAAAAACAAACTAAAACAGAATTTATTTCACTCAGAGTTCTTAAGTCAGGGAGGAGGAAGAGTACAGTAACAGCATCTGCTCAGTGTCTGGTAAGGGTCTCCTTACTGTATCACAACATGATGAAGGGCATCACTGAGGAAGGGACAAGCAAGCCAGAAAGAGATCATTTATATGACAAAGCCACTTGTTCCATACCCATTAAGCCATGAATGGATCAATCCATTCAAGAGGGCAAGCCTCTCTTCATTCAATCACTTCTTAAAGTCCCACCTAGTCCCACCTCTTAATTCCTCTTAATAGGAATTAAATTTGAAAATGATTTTTGATGGGGATACTCAAACTGTAGCATTTTCCTGACATAATTTCAAGACCATGTTGTGACTATGGGGGGAAAAAGGAACTACTTTGTCAGTCACTATTTCAAAGTAAGTCCTACATCCTGTTGACAGAAAATCCAACCTTGTAGGTATTATCTCTTTGGTGACCCCAAAACTGAATCTTCAGTTATCCATTCTTCTATCAGATCTACTAGTAGATGGGTCCATTGCCACTTTTCTTAGGCCTGCAGATTAGAAGCAATGAGGTGTGGAGCAGGATGATGTGATTCAAGCACTCAGCAATTGAATGGATTGTAGTGCTGGAAGCAGCAAGGTACCAGAGAAGGCAAATGCACTTCTGAAATATGTATATATTTCTGTAAAAATAAACTTTGCTTCACAGAGGTTGTTCTTCTTCTAGAAGGCACATTATTCAAGTTGTAGCAACTTGTATTTCACATAAGAGAAATATTCCTACATATCCTTAGAAATTTCACTGACATGGCAAAAAGGATGGGTTTTGTTTGGTTTATTTCCTACTCCTTACACACAAATGACTTACTAAACATTGCAAGTCATTCTTGTTACTCCCTCCTAATGAGATTGAATCAGAATTAATGTCAGGGACCAATGGTATGGGTCTATGGATGTTCTGATCAAGATCTTGAGGACAGAAAAAAGGTGAAATAACTCTAAAAATATGGCAGAACCTATACAATGTATGGCATATGCATAATGCTCTAATGCTTCTGACAAGAGTAAGAAAACTGCACTAAACCCAATGACTGCTTTGATTTCTCATTTTCAGGATATATATCTGGAACTGTACCTACATTGCAGTAAACCATGAAGTTAAATTTAAGACAATTTGCCGTCAATCTCCTTGATCCCATCGGCTTTTGTACAGATTAATTTTGGAGGACCTAGAAATTGTTATTTCTGCATCTTTGAATATTTTTGGAGGAAAATCCCCAAGGATTTATGTTCAGCTGAAAGTCAGTGTCTGGGATTTTTCCCTGTGTTCCAGTGCAGAGTCACAAGCAAACTGGTCATCAACTCCTTCAGCTACTGCTGGAGGAAGATTTATATTCTGGAAACGTGACAGTGTTGCAGGACCTTCCTTAAGGGGTTGTGATCTCCTCTTCATACAGGGGAGTTCAGGTTTATGCACTAGCTTGGTTAGAGGTATTGGGTGAGAGGACGTAACGTCAATGGCAGGGATGCAAATAAAATTACCACTCTATAGTTTAAGTGTATTCTCATACTATAAATCAATTATCTTTTGATGCCTATTTATTTTATTCATAAGACCTAGTAATCAATTGTCCACAGACCGGAACTGTAAAGGACAAAACACTAGGATAGTAGACTCTATCTATGGTCAGTTATGGTAATTGAGCCATCCTTGTCTCTGATGCTTAAATACCACCCTCACCTAGCCTCTGTCACTCTCTCGGTCCAACAATTCCCATTAGAGTAATGCAGAGCACTCTAAGGATGGCAACTCCCCCATCAACTCTAATCTACTAGCAAGTAGCAAGGTTTTGAGGTTGATATTATTTCCTTAAAGCATTTTCAATGCCCCTCAGATGAGTATGTTTTCTGTAACTTATAGAAAGCATTGTCAAAGAGAGAGAGAGAAAGCAAGATTGTATGTAATTTTGCTCAAATATTCCTGCATTTGTAAATGTGCTAGTTTCCTTCCTCAGAACTACTAACAGAAAGTTCTGTCATCTTAATGTCATTACACATAGCCCTCTATGGAATCCATGCTTTGGTCAGTCAACCAAGCAGATGTGAGGGTCATTTCCTGCTACTTAAGTTAATATGTTAAATCCTGTATCTAAATATACTAACCTATTTATATATTCCATCTCCTTTATCTTAGATTAACATGCTTAGCATATATTCACGTATGTGATCTGCAGATTTCAAATGACAAACATGAGAAAGTTCCTGTAATCCTGTGCTATAAGATAACCAGTGAATCTCCCCTGGTGTATTGAATTCTGACTCTGGTTTGGGGTCTAGTGGCAATGAGAGATGGTATGGGTGGACTATGCAAAGATTTGGTTCTCCAGCTTTATCTGACACCTACATGCTTGTCCCTGGGAGTTAGTGCTTTGTCATTAATCCTAATATCTACATAAGAAATTTAGCTGATTTATCTGACCAATTTGCTTCAAAATTCTTCAAACTGTTACATAAGACTTCAGTCCTGATCTTCAGTCATGCTTTCACAGTGTCTATAATGGATTATTTTTAATTACTTTAAACTGTCATGAAGTTCTCTGATATTCTATTTGTGATGTGAGGGTTGAAATCCTGTGGTTGACTTTTTACATTTTTTTTCTGAAGTCCTTTTGTGCTGTCTCAATATTTTCTCAACCTCAGTGAGACTTGTAAGCACAGTCGCTCCTATAGTGGCAGAGTATAAACTTTGTCTTAACTTTCTGGAGGCTAGATGGTCCAGGTGGTTATGATACTACAGCATTACACAGGTGACAAATTTCTCCCTTCTGTCTGCAAATGGGTCGGTCCTATTGTCATGCTCTAACTCTGTGCCACAATTATTTCTGAAGGCTTTATTTTGGGGGGAACCTCTCAATTTAGGCAAAATCCTATCAGTTACTTTGGAACCAGCTAAACAAAACTACCCTGAGGTTTTGTTTTGTTTTGTTTTGTTTATTTAGCTTTTAATTTTTTACAGACTGCATTTGATTCATTGTACACAAATGGGGTACATCATTTTGTTTTTATGGTTTACACAATGTAGATTCATACCATTCATGTAATCATACATGTACATAGGGTAATGATGTCTGTCTCATTCCACCATTTTTCATAACCCCCTCCTTCTCATTTCCTTCTACATATTCTAAGTTCCCCCACTTATTCTCATTTCCCACTCCCCAACTCCATTATATATCATTCTCCACTTATCAGGGAAAACATTAGGCCTTTGGTTTTTTGGGCTTGGCTTATTTCAACTTAGCATGATATTCTCCAATTCCATTCATTTACTTTCAAATGCCATAATATTATTCTTCTTTATGACTGAATTTTATTTCATTGTGTATATATACCAGAGTTTTCCTATCCATTCATCTGTTGAAGGGCATCTGGGTTGGTTCCACAATCTAGCTATTGTGAACTGAGCTGCTATAAACATTGATGTGGCTGTATTACTGTAGTTTGCTGATTTTAGGTCCTTTGGGTATAAACCGAGGAGTGGGATAACTGGGTCAAAAGGTGGGTCCATTCCAAGTACAATCCTGAATAGAAAAAGTGAAACAGGAGGTACCACAATACCAGACATTAAACTATACTACAGAGCAATAGTAACAAAAACAGCATGGTATTGGTACCAAAATAGACAGGCAGACCAATGGGACAGAATAGAAGACACAGAGACAAAACCACATAAATACAGTCACCTCATACTAGACAAAGGAGCCAAAAACACACAATGGAGAAAAGATAGCCTATTCAACAAATGATGCTGTCAAAACTGGAACTCCATATGCAGTAAAATGAAATTAAATGTCTATCTCTCACCCTACACAAAACTCAACTCAAAATGGATCAAAGACATAGGAATTAGACCAGAGACCCTGCACCTAATAGAAGACAAAGTAGGCCCAAATCTTCATCTTGTTGGCTTAGGATCAGACTTCCTTAACAAGACTCCCAAAGCACGAGAAATCAAAGCAAGAATCAATAAAGGGATAGACTCAAACTAAAAAGCTTTTTCTCAGCAAAGGATACAATCAGGAATGTGAAGAGAGAGTCTACAGAGGGAGAAAATCTTTTCCACATGCACTTCAGATACAGCACTTATCTCCAAAATTTACAAAGAACTTACAAAACTCTACTACAAAAATACAAAGAACCAAATCAATAAATGGGCCAAGGAACTGGACAGACACTTTACAGAAAAGGACACACAGGCAATTAATAAATATATGAAAAAGTGTTCAACATCTCTAGTAATTAGAGAAATGCAAATTAAAACAACTCTAAGATTTCGTCTTACTCCAATTAGAACGGTTTTTATCAAAAACACAAACAATAATAGATGTTGGCGTGGATGTGGGGAAAAAGGCACACTTTTACATTGCTGGTGGAGTTGCAAATTGGTGCAGACACTCTGGAAAGCAGTGTGGAGAATACCCTGAGGTTTTAAAAGAGCCAAGTCAGTGTGGGAAGAGAATTACACAGCGGCAGAAGAACTAAGGATATGGTAAGTAAACTAGAGATTAGCAACATGAGGAAGCCACTACCACCCTTAGGGGGAAAGTGGAAGCAATATTGTGGGAATCCAAATGCTAGAGTACCTATAGGTAGTTGAGAAAATGTGGCAGAAGCTGAGACCACAGAGAAATCATAGTCTCCAGAGGACACAGCTTATGCCAGAGATGCTGTCCAAAAGCAAAACAGGAGAAGAAATACCCTTGTTTCTTCCTGCCTCCTGGTCTCACCCCATAAATTTCATGCCAGTGCCAGAAGTCAATATTCCTTTGATTTACCCTGGAACACTAGAAAATCTAGAAAGGGATCAATCCTGATCAAATAGTTCACATAGTTCCTGGGTCTGCAAAGAAACAGATGTGTTTTACAGAAGAGCGATTTACTCAGGAGGCAGAACAATTCCCTCCATCTCAGAGTGGAGTGCTTTGGTCACAATGAGAAATCACCCCTGTGCCCAGTGAGCAGGACATCGGATGTGCTATCTCCATAAAATAAAGTTATCAGGAGGATGAAGTTGGATTGAATATACCTTAGGATATTTGATGAGGAAGGAGTACTTGAGAGGAAATGGACATTTGCTTAAGAATATGTCACATGATTAATATGACCAGATTATTTATAGAACCTGATAGAGATCCAAACACAAACAATCTTCATGAACAGCCAGACCATGCAGATTAAGGATGGTTTCAGAGCACAGGAGCCATATCCATTTAACTTGCTTTGTTTAGCACTCCAGATAGCATCATAAGCAGGTGCTGAGTCGTTTGGGGTTTTCATGATAAATTGTTCTTCCCGATGAAAGTGTGAATGACTGAATAATTACCCGACATTTGGGAACAAGGGAGTTAAATAGTTAGCAAATGCAGAAAAATAATATTGAAATTTATCCAATTATTAGATTCCCAGTGGAAGTCATAGAAGCCAGTGTGCATTGTTGACATTAAGCTGGACACATCACTAGGATTCTGTCTTTTAAAACAAGGCCGAGCTAAATGAGTAGGTGGCAGGACTGAATAACGTGTTGTGTCTTCAGTGATGTATCTGTAACTTTGTCTACTGTGCTGCACATAATTAGTAATAGGAATGCTGTGAATGGATTTTTCCCCCTACATTTCTATTTTCCATCATTGAGTAATTTGAACCAGCATGTGGGACACATGGGATGAGCAAAAATCTAAATTACACACAGGTTTGAATATTGGCTCCTTGAAGGATAAACTGTGTTAAAAATACAAATTCCAGGACGTCAAATCCTTAAGGGAATTATGTCTTTCTTGCTTATTATTATTTTTTCTTCTTTGTATTACATAAATACCAATGGCATTTTGTTGCAAAGAGATTCTTTGGAATTTCTCTTTGTTCCACTTTGCACAACATTGTCATTACTGAATTTTTATAGCTTGGACTTCCATTAACATCTAAAGAAGTTGTCAAATAATCTTTTCCAATTAGATTATTCTTTCCAAACTATTCTAACTCCAGGAAAATATTAATTCTGATGCCTAAACAGTGTATAGTATTATATTTAAAGACAATATACAATCACAGAAATTTTTAGTTCCTAAAAATTATCCAGTTTTATTGTCCCTATTTTATTGATGAGAAAACACAACAAGGAAATTTAGTAATTTTCTGCCCCCAGAACACGTGTTGTTAATGACACACTAGGTCAGGAATACATTTTTTAAGTAATCCAGTGTGCATTCTTTCAGTAATTCTTCATCATTCATAAGACTTCATTATTTTAAGTATGTGATAATAGTTCCAATTCCGGGTCACATATAGTGGCAAATACCTATATTTATTCTTAAGTAAAACAAGACCGTTTTAACACCCGGGGGGCAACTCATTCCTCCCTGTGCTTAGCTTCAGGTTATTTGCACATAAATTCTTCAGTTCAGAATCATCTTAATGTTTTTTCCTTGTTTGTCTGTGTAAAATTCCTTCCAAAACATTTTAGCTTTCCCTTCTGACTTCTTCCTTTAACCTGAATTTGTTTTTAAATCTTAGCTATTCAGTTGTAATTCTCTTATCATCTGTGAATTTGCAGTTTAATACACTCCAACAAATTGAAACCAGAAATTAAACATTCAAAAACCACAATCCAATGCTGTTTGCATGTAGAACTTAATTTTTTAACATGAGGAATGTGTTTAATAACATGTGCATAGACAGATTTGCTATAAAACTAGTGATACCAAGCTTCAGGGTCCCCCTGCTTGAAATGGCACCTTCCTTGACCTTGGGACAAATCTTAAGAGATTATGTGGACAATTTTATCTTTTGTACGGAGGATTGAATTCAGGGATGCTTAAACCATTGAGCCACATCCCTAGATCATTTTTATATTTTATTTTGAGACAGGTTCTCACTAAGTTGCTTAGGGCCTCACTATATTGCTAAGGCTGACTTTGAACTTGTGATCCTCCTGCTCAGCCTCGGCGGTGCTGGGATTATAGGTGTGGGTCACTATGCCTCAAGGTATTTCTGTTTTTAAAATAAGTTTTTTAATCCCTGTGGTTTAAGAACACTGTTGCTTTAACTCAGCCGTCTCTTCTATCACACATTCCTTTGTGGGTCCAATAGGTTTAAAGCTAAGGGAAAGATGAATTGGTGGATACATACAGTTTGGTTTATGGGTATATTCATGGTGCTCTCAAGGACATCCTTGTGTAATAAAGTAATCCTACCCTAGTGTGTGAAAGATTGCTAGGGATGCTTTAACACTTGAATACCTTCCCTGCTGCTGCAAATGGGCCTGAGACTATATAGCTCTATGAACATGTTCTGTGAATATTCTATCAACAAATGTAAGAGGGCAGCAATAAAGAAATGAGTTTGGAATGTGCAGAGGATTAAACCAGTTTTTGGGAAATGTACTATGCTGTATCATCCATGTCTCTTTAAACAGCAAATTCATTATAAATTGTATTATTTTCTGAATTTTGTGGTATTAGCTTTTCAAAATATATCAGTTGTGGCTTCTCATTTTAAATATTCATTTTCATACATAACTTAGGACTCACTCACCTTCCTCCCAAATTTATAATTCCAACCCCCACAAATCCCAGATCTGCCCCTGGGTGATGAACTTTCTAAAACTAAGTTTCATAGGTTTC
The DNA here is from genome assembly GCF_902686445.1 of Sciurus carolinensis. Lineage (NCBI taxonomy): Eukaryota > Metazoa > Chordata > Mammalia > Rodentia > Sciuridae > Sciurus > Sciurus carolinensis. Next base: position 102,511,573 of record NC_062221.1, on the reverse strand, counting down.
TGAGGAACAGAAGGCCTTACCTGGAGTATACTTGGCTCATTCCAAGTATACTTACTAAAGTATACTTGGTAAAGCTTACCAGAACTGGGACTAGAAAGATCAACATCAGAGAAGCTGAATTCTATCAACAAGTCAAAGAGGATATAGCTAATGAAGCCAGGAAAATGGAAAAGTTCAGAAGACTCAGGTCTACAGTGTAGCGGAAAGCAAGAAGGAGCTGTCATACCTTCTAAGAATATTTCTATTGCAAAGCTGGCATTTCTAAGACTTGATTTTATGAATGTGCACTGACTAATACATAAGATGGCCTAACCTAATTCAAGTAGTCAGTACAGATTCTACAACCTACCATCTAAATTGTAAAGGAAGATGATTAAATATCCATTTGACTCTATCCATGAGTCCTAGGGATTGACATCACAACCTGGCTTTACTTGCATTAGTATTGGAAAGATTAAACATGGAGGAAAGAAAAGTTCACACACACACACACACACACACACACACACTCTTACACACACATCCCAGGGATACAGAGATTACTTCTGCTCTGTTTTCGTGAGACTTGGAGAAAGAAGAAAGCAGGGATTATTTCTCTCTCTCATAAATTTGTAGCAATCTGATGTCTGATGCAGAAGTTGAAATACATTTTCAAACTACTTATCATGTTCTTAGTCTTTTTGCTAGATGACCAGCAATTAAATTAGGGATAAAGCAAATCTCAATTTTAAAGCCAGGCTTCCAGGTACCCAGAGTAAAATGTTTACACTCTTGCTTTATAATGCATTTAATATGTGAATGTGAGCAAATGGAAGACACTCAAAATTAACTATTAATAAGATGGAGAGGAAGGAACATGAGCACAGAAATTATGCATACTGAGCATTCAATGCTGATTCTCCTTTAGACAAGTTATTTAAAACCTCTGCAACTCAGTATTCTTCTCCATAATATGAACAAAAGGACACTTACATTGGAAAGGTTTGCTGAGTATTCAGAAATGTGACTTGTAAAGTTCAAGGTTTATGAATGTGTAAAAAATTGAGGTCAATATTAACCAATTCACAAATGGATTTGTGAAATTCTAAGCTTCTAGGAAGTCTAGTATTCAACAAGTATTTACAAATTATCCCATTAATTCTACATATCTCTTCTGCAATGTAAGTCTTTCTATCTATTTTAATTAATTTTCCTGTATCATACTACTGGCAAGTAGAAGGTAAGATGAAAATAATTTTCCTTAAACCTCAACTTTGTAACAGAGAAACTGTGAGTTGAGATAATTGTGCGTTTTTAAATAACTTATTCTATTACCTCCAGTCTTGTCTCAACTCATATTTAGGGTGTGAGAAATGAGAATGCTTGAAAATATTTCATTATAAAAACTAAAATTAGGATTAAAATAAAGTTTTGACTTTTTAGCAGATAAAACAAGAGCTCATCACTTAAAGAAATTAATGATTGCCAATTTAGATGAAAAATAAAATATGTAAATTCAAAGAGGTTATAATTCTTTCAACCCATTATGCACTATTTTAATAAGATTTGAAGTTGACCTTGGTAGAAAAAGAGCCATAATCTTTCAGACTAGAAGAATATGTGGAAGGAATTGATTTTGCGTCCCCAAATTGAAAATAATGTTCTACAATTCCAAAGCTTGCCATAACTCTATTTGGCTCATAAAAGTCACATTATTCTTTCATGCTCTTCCAAAGTACCCCATTCTTTCTGACCATTTTTAGTACTTTCTACTCTTTCATTTACTCTAGTTAGCCAAGAGATTATTAAAACTTGCTCACAGAAAATACATTTAGATGGAACAATAACAAACACTGTTGGGACAGTGTGATGCCCTTGAGATTCTTGTTAGACTGAACTTGGGTTTGAACCCTAACTCTATCACGTGTAGTTGAGTGCCCTTAGCGAGTCCTTAACTAATGACTTTCCCAATTACTGAAAAAAAGAGTAAAACAGAAGCACTAGCTCTGCTTAGTGATAAGTAGGGTACATGCTCTGATTAGTCCCTCCAACAACTTTGTATGAAATATTACCTTTAATGCCTTCATTTTTTAAAAGGACCACTCTAAGATTTAAAGAAGTTAAGAAAATTGTCCAAGAACTTATATGTTCTAAATAGTATTGCTAAAACTCAAATCTCCATTATTTATATTGCTTAAAGTTTTTCAAATAATGCTATCTACATACTGCTACTCATGAGATTTGAGATAAATCCATATATAACATGGTATGTAGAGGCGTTTTGAGAAGTATTGGTTCTCATTTCTTTGTATCGGCACAGTACTTTGAGTTTTTCAAAAGCAGTTAAGATTTCTTCTTTCATTTGGTTTTCATTGACAGATGAAGAAACTAACACAGTATGGGACTAAATGATATCAATAAATTACCATGGGATCTGTTCCTAGGATCTGGGCTTTTTCTCTTCACATTTGTTACCTTTTCTTCTCTAAACCTTCAACCTATCTAAATACTGTAATAAGACACTTTCATTTTTAATATCTTTTGAATACTCCCTTGCTTTCTTGGCTCTGAGGAGAAAGGCATATGGTTATTTTCATAAATGAATCTGTGCCTCGGTGCTACAGAATCTGATAACACACTGAAAATGATTATTCTGTGATCCCTGGGATCATCATTGCTGGAAGGCCACTTACAACAGGACTTTCCTGCCCTTTGCAATGACAAGCATTAATGGAATCTAGCTAGTGTACCATCTGGTCTGTGTATGAGGCTGGTGTCAAAGTGAGTCCAAGCAAGTTCTTCTGATGCACAGCCTTTACAATATCTTATAACTCAGAAATGTTCCTTCAAGCCACCACCCACCTTTCCCAGTGGGAATCTAGTGAAACCATTCTCTTGGAAATAGCATACATGTATTGCGTGGGTGAAAAATCCCTGCCTTTGGAGGAGATTGTGGAGGAGTGAGTGGGTGGTGACAAGGCAGGGTGGGGGGGGATTTGAAAAGCAAAGATGGAAAAAATAACCACTACTGCCACCAAAATATTCTGCTCATGGATGAGGGAGTACACCCTACAGCTGTTAGCACTGTGCAACATATTTTGCATATTTGCATATACCAAGTATTTCCAAACAGCCTTGTGTTTGTTTAAACTCCCCCAAGGAGATGTCTGGTAAAGATGTTATTGTAGAAAGCTCTTTTTTTGGTGAAGTTTGCAAATTATTTTCAAAATGATTATATATATCTGAAGCTGAGAACAGCCATTGTCATTAGCTACATTATAGAGAAGAAATATGGACAAGTTCTTCTACTCATCAAATAACTCTTAGAACAAAGCATCTAGGTTCTAAGAGGAAAGAAGGCACCTCGTTGGTTGAAGTTAATTCTTTTCAAAAAGGAATTGTGATTCAATTCAAAATGAAACACAGAATATCACCCAGTGATGGATGCTGGTTCTTACTGAAGGTGTCAAAATGGGATTTTCTTGGTTGCTGTTAACTCTCCTCTTTGACTTACAAGTATTTTCTCCTAGCTTTACTGAGGAATGATTAGCAAATAAAAACTGTATATTCAAAGGGTACATGTTAATTTATTATACACACATTGTACAATGATTACCACAAATTAATACATCCACCATTAGAAATATTTCATTTGGTAAGAAAAATGATAATACTGAATAGATTTCTCATGTAGCAGTTTACTTTTGGAAACATAAACCACTAGGAAACCACACATAGCTCATTTGAAAAAGACTAGTGAACTTTCAACAGAAGGAATGGGGCAGTTTAAAACTATATTTTCCTTTTAGCAGGATCCACAAGAAAAGGATAGAGTATCATGCTTAAAGGGAAACAGATTTTGTATTTTTTGGCAAGATACTAAATCCTCTGTTGCTATATTTGGTTCTCTGCAAATAGTCTCTGCACAAGTGCAAAGCAAAGATCAATGCTGGTGTTCTTCATTCAGCTATAGCCAAACTTGGTATGGAAAGTAAAACAATTGTGTTCGAGTGTTGTTTCTAACAAAATTTTGCTGCTCATTTATTGATCAGTAGCATCGCATAGTATTCATTTACATCTATCAGAACATGTTTGCTTTTCTGTCACAACTTTTCCACTGCTTAACTGATAACAGATGGAATGATTCAATCTGGACAGAAGTGTTAAAGCTCTACCACGTCAATGTGGTCATCTATCACTATTGAGTCAAATGTGTATGGGCAGGTCAAATGAGATGCTTGGAGACTTAGGACATCACAGGATGGGCATACGTTCCCAAAAAAGGAAATAAAACAATTGAGTTGTAGTTGGTTGTCCCCAGAGAAAACACAGTTCAGCTAGGAAGAATCTGCACTAGATGACTGGCTTTCCAACTCTGAGTGCCTGTCTTACATAAATACCACAGAACCCAGTGGATTCCAAGTCACCATAATAAATATATGAAACTTTGAAAAAGCAACAGGAGTTTCCTTTATATGCAGTTGTTTAAGTGAGTGAAGATGAACCTTGCTAGTTGCAGTGAAACATTAAGTCCTCCCTGATTATGAGCTGATAAAAAAAAAATGCCTCCATTTCAGAGTCTGTAATAATGACCCTTAATGATGTTCACATTCCATCCTCAGAAACTGTGAATATGTTGTCTTACAAGGAAAAGGGGCTGGGAGATAGGGAGATTGTTCTGAATGGTACAGAAAAGCCAACACAGTCACAAGGGGCCTTAAATACCTAAGTAGGAGACAGAAGGGAAGGTGAGAGTGAGACCCTGTAAGAAGGACTTGAACAGCAGTTGCTGGCTTTGAAGCCAAAGGAAGATGACCATAATTATGAGGACGACTCTAGAATCTGGAAACAGATTCTCCCTGGGAGAAACAAGACAGAAAGCAGCCTGTTCTTCTAGCTTCCCAAGTCAAAACTTTGGTCAAATGTCTGCCCCACTGAATTGTAAAAAACTTAAATTTGTAGTAACTCTTTACAGCAACCATTAAAACCTCATATGCCCATCTAGCCTGATATGAGGGACAGTTAAGATGGCCATGCAGATTATTTCACCTGGGATACTGGAGGGTATACTTATTTAAATATTGATTTCCAGACTTCTGCATTTTCACCTTAAAGAGTCACTAAGAAAATAGAGGGGCTCATTTAGGACCATATCTAGCTTCATTCAAAATACAAGTCTTAGAATTCTTCAGGGGCAGTTGTTCAAGGTCAATGAATCATAGAAAAGTTTTTGTCAGTTGGCCTTTTCATATTGCTTAAACAAAGTTCTGGGACAACAACCGCAAAACAGAACAAAACACACACACACACACACACACACACACACACACTCCACTTCATGTATATATATGTTTTTCCTGAAGGATCAAATGAATACCTCAGAAGTACTGTTAAAAAAATCTTGATTCCTGCTGTTAGGTGTTTAGCATAAACCATTCCACTTTCTCTTCCATTGTAAACATTTGTTTTCTACACCCTCCACACTATAACATATAAATGCATTGACTCTAAATATTAACCTCTTATTTGAAAACCTAAGATGTAATTTTGAAAGATATTTATAAGTTGTTTAATTAATAAGAAGGAAACAAAAAGGTGTTTAGTTAATTCTTTAAAAATGCAGACCAAATCAACATGCTCCATTAAAATATAAACATTAAATTCACATTAAATTATTTATTGAACAATTGAAGATAATGACATCTGTTTTCATTACAATATCTTCCATCATTTTATATCATTGACACAAGGTATGAGTCCTGCATTTGAAGAGTGAATAGAAATAAAAAGTTTCTTCCCCAACTTCCCACAAACAAAAAATATGATTTCATAATTATTTTATAAAGCCAAAAGTTCTATGAATTACATAATTTTGTTAATTAAGAATGAAAGCACAACTAAGGTTAGTTAACTTCCCTCTTTGAAAAGGTAAAATTAAGGTAGAATAATTGCTGACAGAACTAACAAATCTGGATTTCATTGTATTTCAATGACATAATATTTTTGTTATTAGTTTTCAGATAACCTAGTCAAGTGACATAAAGTGTAGCATACTATTTTTTCTCTATGAAAAATTTGACTTCACTTATGTTTATATGATAACAAATTTAATCCATATTTCCCTTTAAATATATGCACTTTAAAATTATACAAAGAATTCACGTGAAAACATTTCCCTATATTGTATATCCTGGGGAAAAAAACTGGAATAATATTTTTAAGTCAGATAGAATATTCAAGATTGTACATATCCTAAGAAATTAAATCAAATGTGTAAATAACCATTAACTTTTGCTCTAGCTGCAACACAGAAAAATGTACAACTCTATTAGTATAAAGAGATCATTAGAAAAGTTCACATCTTATGCCTATACCAAAACAATTAACCAAAGAGTCTTGTATCCTAAAAGAATTATCCTTAGACTAAAATTTAGTAGTCCAGAAATGGTTAAAAAAGAAGTGAATTGATGATGACCAGCCTTTTTCTAGAGGGTGTCCTTACACAAAGAATTGGTGAATTATACTTAAATGTATTAGAATTTCATGGAATCTTAAAAAGAGATTTTACATAAATTTATTGAATCAAATTGATCGATTTCAAGTGAATAGTAATTTGATTATTAGAAATCATAAATATAGTATTCAAGCAAATGAAAAGCATAACAGAAATAAGAAATTAAGATATTCAGCAATAATGGCTACTCTATAGGCTTAAAATCCCCAGAAACCACTAAAAGAAAAATCTTAATGCAAAATTCTAAAAAATGTCTGTTCTTGACCAATCTCTACGGCCACATAACCAAGATATTATCCTTTGGAAGCTACTGAGATTAATGTTTCCTTGCAGACTCCACTCATATCCCATTACCAGAGCCATCCACATTTTTTATAACTTATATATCATTTTCAACATAAATTTTGGATCAAAACATGACCCTAATTTTTCCAAAAGCATTTAAACCATAGTTTTAATGCTTTGATAATGGATTGAAAGGGTTCTCAAGTCTTTCAATGTTTCTAGAGAATAAACTGTAATTTCTCAAACAGTCTTACATTTTCTGAAAGATATGTATCTTTTATCCTGCTGGGAAGAAAAAAAAGTCTGAGTCTTTAGGGTTCTGCCCATTAAAATTGGCAGGCTGATTTCAGTGTGGGTCCCATTGTTTCTACTGTCCTGTCAGCTGAGGAGGAGATTCATCCAGGGATTCTAACTGCCATCCATACCCTTTGTAACTGCAATGGTTCGAGTGAACTCTTCCATCTTTAATAACTGACACAGTGTCAACATCTGCTTCTAATAAAGTTGTTTCTTTTTTTCTCAAGTTGAGTAAATTTGCTGACTGAGATCTTTAAAAGGTTTGTGTTTTCCCCCCTTTTCATGGGGGAGATTTTTTTCCACCATATTTTGCAACTTTTCCTCCAAAGCAAGTTTAAAAAAAAAAACACTTGGATAACTTCAGAACACACATTCTTATTCCAGGTGCCAAATAAACCCAAAATATAACTGAAATATATAACCTTTGGTAATTTAATGTCACCGTCTTCTTACTTTTGGAGATAGCAATACATAGAGTCCTAGATGAATAACATTTTGAAATATGTGGGAAACCTTCAAGTTGGGCCTATATACCACTAAGAGATAATTTGTATTCCTTCAGAAAAGCAGTCATGTATCGATTCAATTGCACAGAAATGGATATGGAAAGTAAAGAGAAGGGACATTTATCAGGTCAATTAAATGACCTATTTACTCAATTCATGGACATTTTTTGGTAGCTGTCATTTGTTGAGCATCTAGCATGAACTAGCTTTTATTTTTATATATGTATGATTTCCAACTTCTGCAGCCTTTTAGATATTAGTATTCCATTTTACTTAAGAGGTAAGTGAAGTCCCAAATCACACATTACATTGTGGTTAAGCCAGAATCCAAAGAATGGCCTAATATCCAAACTCTCTTCCATTAATTCATTCTGCTTCCCTATTCATCTCCCACTCAAAACTCAAACATATGTACTTTCCCTTTCCACCACTTAATGCCACTGCTCCCACTGGCTTAATTCAGCAAATACTATTTAACAAAAGGACACTAAGGAATAGAATGCAGCGTCTTAAAATGCAGTTAAGATTGCCACTTTAAATTACAAATACAATGTCAAGCCAGACAGAAACTCAGACTAGATTCTGTCACATATTCTGCAATCTCAGAATAGAAATGGACAAACACTATTTGCATAATAAATAACAACCTCCTTAAGGGCATCTTTTATAAGAGTGTCTAGAATTCTTTTTAAATGTTATAAAGTCAAATAAATCAATTTCTTCATTATTTGCAATTCACTAATTCACATTTTGCACATTTTTGAGCAATCTTGGCCATTTTTGCTTAACATAATATAAATAATCTTGTGAGCAAGAGTAAGAGAAAAATTAGAGTGCAGAGTTAAGAGAGGGTGGCTGACCTTTCTAAGAAAACACACTAGTTTTTAAAATTTTACAATCTCTTTTCGAATTAACAATGATATATCAAATCTCGTTAGGATCCTAACTTGCCAACATTATGTTGTTTCTTAACTCCTGATAATTTAGTGGTGGAAGCATAGATTAGATTTAGAATAAATGAGAAGATTTTCCATTATCTACTTCACAGAGTTTTAGATAGCTTAAATGTAGCATCCTTTGTAAAACAGTCAAGGAAGTTAGAGAGACCACTGGTAGTCTTCAGTAAAGCAATTTGGAAACCTAGAAAATCAACCTTAGCATTTTGATGTGAGAAAATCAGCCCCCCAAATACTATCATTTTAAATGTAAAGGAAATTCAGATTATTGTGCTGAATTACAACCTATCCCATTTTATAACTTCTGGTGGTAATGGTAACATCACAGGACTAAGGGATGCCAAACAATTATAGAGGATTTGTAAGTTCTGCCTCTTTCTACTCAAATTTGGATCTACTCCTTTGGTGGCAGTGTGCTAAAAATACCTGGACTTGTTCTTAATGAAAGAACTCAATGACAAAAATTTTTCATATGTAAAAAAGAATTGGGGTTCTTCACTTTCTCAGATCCTCACAACCAAGAAATCTTTTGTCCAATATTACCAGGAGGGATGTAGTACAATGTCTAAATTCAGGGTGAAGCCACCTATTTATCAGTTCTTTCTCTTTCAATTCAATTCAGTGGAGAAAAAGGAAAGAAGCAGAGATAATGCTTTTTTTTTTCTTCTTCTTAACTGGGAAAATCCAGTTGAATGATCTGAATGAGTTCAAGTATGATATTGTTCTAAGAGAAATTGCAAAGGACTTTAATAGATTTCAAGGGAAGAGAAGGTAAATAAATAATCCCCAGTGAGTCATCCCATGGGAACTACTGAATGCTTGCTTTTGAAAACTCAGAAGAACCCAAGACAAAATAAATTTTATAGGTTCATAAAACCATGTCCTCCACATATTTGGCAAATTATAAAAACACCATTGCATCAAATCAAATTATAGGTCAAAATGTTCATAGTTTAATCAGACCACTTCCCTGGAAATTGAAGTTTATATCATGAGTGAGTGGAAGTCACCTCAAGTTTGGTAAAATGTGTATATTGTTAAGGAGAAGCGAAGCATGGAGTGATGAGAATACAAAAGAGTGTACAGGTTTATAACTCAAAGGATGCACCAGCAAAGAAAACCAACACACAAAACAGCCAAGATAATATCTGAAAATTATCTATGAGAATTCTGCCTACCTAAGTATGTTGTCTTTTCAATGTCTAAAATATTCACACATCACACATGCAACTGAAGATGGCACATATCATTTCACTGAACATTTGATTTCTTGTTGGTAGTGAGAGATAGGAGAAACTTGAAAAATCCTTTCTATCAAATGGAAACATCTATATTACACCAATCTTTTGTATCAAGCCCCAGAAGCAGGTGAAAAAAGGAGAGGACTTTGTCTTTAAATTCCTTACATTATCAATAACTGCCATTTCTTAATCTTTCCCTAATAGTGTCATAATGATAATTTTTACTTCAAAATTTTATTTAGAGCCTGAGGGTCATGTCAAGTTGAATCCGCAAATTTTTAAATTTTTGCTTAATTTCAGTAACTGTGGTATAATCATAAATCCAATATAAATTTTATTTTGCCCTAAAATTTTAAGAAGATTAAATCAAGTAAAACTAAATTTAAACAAAATGGCTTGCACAATGCTATTTAAAATATTGCATAATTTTTTTTCAATTTGCAATGATGAGCAGCATTATCAGAAATAAACAGGGTTTTGTGATATGTGTAGTACATTTCTAGATATTATTCCTTCAAATTACAGGAAAAGAATCACTTAAAATATGACTTTTGAAATTGTCTTGAATGAGTAATAAGAAACAGGGAAAGTAAGTCACTGGCACTCACAGGTCGCATGATTAAATGCATTTTTTCCCATATAGTAGTTGTGTAAAAACTGTGTTTTCATTTATCAAAGCTGGATGGACTAGAAAGAGAAGTGTACTCTAGGCAAACTTTCCATCTAATGAAAGTTTGTGCAAACTTTCTTCTTAGTCAACCTCCAAGGACTCTTTGGGAGAAATCAAAGTAAAGAAATACCCTTTCTTTAGTGTGTCCCTCCCTCCCACAAAAAAAAAAAAAAAAAAATTCCTTTCCAAGTTATACATATCACTCAAAATTAAGTGAGCTAGCATGGCATTAAATATTCACTGAGATTTAATGTAAAAACAATACTGTATTGGTTTGGCTGTAGTATAGCTTCTTTTGTAGAAAGGAGAAAATATTGAACACTTGAGGTAACCTAGAAAGCACAGACAGGAGCATATCACACACATTTGAAAGATAAGCATTTAAACGTTTTTGCCAGTGCTTCTCTGAGAGCAAGTTCTTTAAACAGAACTCAACAATTTTTACAATATTAAAAAAAAAAATACATTCCCCCAAAATAGCCCATCATTGCTAAACCAAACTTTCTATATTTCTACAAAAATAGATGCACGCAGAACTACAAAATTGTATTCCTGAAAGAATTAACATTTTCCTTTGTGGTTCTTCTTTTCCTGACAAGGTGGCCAGTTCAAAAAGAAAAAATAAAATGACACAAAAACTATCCCATGTACTGGTAAAAGCAAGAAAGTAAGGAAGAGTTGCACAGTTGACAAAGGCTCAGATGAGGGAAAAATTAAAACTGCTTTTCTTCAATGACTAGGACCCACTCTGCTTTCTCCAGAAAAGGTTCAAAACCAAAGTCAAATGCCTGCCACTTCTGCTGCTTCTTCCACATTTCTTGTGTTCCATTGCAGAATGGAAAATTCCAATGGCATCTTTCTCCAGTGGGCCCTTGGATTCAGGCTGCAGCCTGCCTTGCTAACGCTGAATGCTTCAGTACCAGGGTGATTCCTTGCTCTTGTCTTGATGCTGCAGACCTAGAAAAGAGGACAATGGATATGAATACACACTGTTGTCAAAAATGTGCGCAAACTGCAATGTGTTGGATATAAAAGCCAAAAAGACAATCCAGGCAACTGTGGGAAATGACTTCAAAATAACCTAGTCTCTAAGCAAATCCTGTGCTTGGATTCACAATTTTCAAAAGGCCAACCTAACACAGTATGTGACAAAAACTCTAAAGTAGAAGTGTCATTTGTACAGTAATATATATTATAAAATATATAGATATATTAGTTTTTTTTTTCTCTTGGTGATGAGTGAATAATACATCCAATAAAATAAATAAAAATTTTATTTTTAACTTCAAAAAGAACTCATATTAGGAAGAAAAAATGACAGCCAAACTTTGGGGTATTTAGCAGTATTTTAATAGTTTCAGCAACTATCAAAATGATACTTCAAGACTAAAATGATGAACAAATTCTATAAGTATTTCACAATAGAATTAGTATAAATTATGGCTAAAAGCCGGGCCTAGTAGAGCACCCTTGTAATCCCAGGGACTTGGGAGGCTGAGGCAAGAAGATGGCAAGTTCGAAGACGGCCTCAGTAACTTAGTGAGGCACTTAGCAACTCAGAGAGACCCTGCCTCTAAATAAAATACAAAATAGGGCTGGGGATGTGGCTCAGTGGTTAAGCACCCCAGGGTTCAATTCCCAGTACTGGAAAAAAAAAAATTTTAGGTAGAAATGGAGTTTAGGATTGTCGGTGAAATTCATTCATTCATTCATTCACCACTAATATAGGTTTGTGCAGAAACCTATATTCTATTTCTGATTTTACACATTTTAACCCCATCTTCTTTTAGACATTATTTTAAGTGGGTTATAAAAATCTGTACTACATAGCAAGAAATAAAATTGGAATATGTTAAAAAATAGTAACCAAAAGAAGATAAACATAGATTTATTCCAACTTACAGCTAAAATTAGAAAGTTTATCAAAGAATATAAACAGAAAATATGACTGATGTGAGTCTAATGCAGCTGACAGATTTCTGATAGGAGCTATTATAATGCACAGTGGCTCCAGCTTACACCCACTTGAAGTCATTTTAATTTTGTTTTGCATTTTTCTTTCCAGATTTATTGAAGTATAATTGACAAATATAAATGTGTATATTTAAGGCATACGTGTACCACAAAGCTTTGATGTACGCATATACTGTGAATAACTACCACAATCAAATTAGTTAACACATCCATCACCTCTTTCAATTCCCTTTATTTTTGTACCTGAGGCATATTGTTTGGAAGACTGAAGACCCCAAACATACTCAAGTCCTTTAGAATCAGATATCAAAATATAAAGTGAAGTCTTTGAAACAAGTGGGGAGGAATGAGATTTGACTGCTGATGTGTGGGTATGAGAGTCTCAGGATATGCTCTTAACTCTTCAACCAAAACTGTTATAAATCTGGCTGGACATCAAAAATTAAAGAGTTAAATAACCCAGTATGGTTTTAAAGTTTTATTATTACTAGAACATTTCTTGTCTCTCAACTTGTTAAAGGATTTTATCAAATAATTCAAAACAAGACACAATCAGTCATTGAATGTAGGCCTTCAGACACTGGACAAACAGGACAACAAATAAGAAATCAAGAGACACACACAGAATTCCAAGTCTGCTCATATTCTACTTTGCATTAGGGTACTGGGAAAAGAAAAGGCAACACTTCCCAAATGCAAAAAAAAAAAAAAAAAGGAAAAAGAAAAGAAAAAGATACCATCTTTATTTTTATTTCCTTAGGCACACTGGTGTTATGTTTAGATGCATAATCAAAAGTTTTCTTTTCCAATTTCAAAAGAGAGAGGAGGATGAAAGCAGAAGGGAGAAGAAGAAATAAAAAGGATCTGGGTTGTATCAAGTCACTCTAAGTTTGCTTTACTCATTTTCAAATGATTCTGTGGTTAGAATAATTTGCAACCTGACATAGTCTCTGTTGGGTGACTATTATAATCTAAACCACCTTTACTGACAATCTGCTGACTACATAAATATTTTTTTCATTATTGAAACGTCTCATCTTCTGTATGACTCAGTGTTTCCACACTTGAAGACTGCATCAATCTATAGGATGTCAGCACTGCAAGTCATGAATATTGTTGTAATCATCAAGTGGTTTGACTATCTTTTTTTCTTTTTAAATAAAGGCTATCCTTGGTTTGCTTTGCAAAGACATATGACTCCTTCAAAATTGCATTAGTCTTTTGCCATGCACAAGTATTGAATTACTTAAGATAGCCCCAAATTTTCCAACCAGAATAACAGAAGTCATTCTCTCATTTTAAATTCATCTCTTTAGTTTTTGTTTCCGTATCTCTACAATAATACAATGTAAACCTTTAATAATCAATTCATCTGTGGCTCAAAAGGTAATAAATATCTAATAGATCCTTGTAGTTCAGACTCTTTTGATGGTGGGACATAAATCAAATCTTTGCTTTAATTACCAGGAATTCATATTTAACTTTCAAACCAGACATGAGTAATGCACAAGAAAATGAGCAACCTGAAACAAAAGACCCTACTAAGTTGCAACAGAAAAGCAGGGTTTATAATTTTTCTAGTTAAAAGACAATCACTAAGGGTAGATTTAAGATTATATAATGGTTAGCTAGTACTTTTAGCTTTCCCCAGAAAGGAGGGGACAAAACTGTTACACAATGATCTTTGTGTGGTCCACATATATTTGGGATTTTCCAAAATGTTCTTGCCAGAATAGAATCCACTCTTCTATCAGTTTTGCTCTTATTTAGGTTTTTGTTGCCTCCTCACTTCTCCAACTCAAGTCTCCATGAAATTGGTTCATAACCCTTCCTGAGACTTTTCTACTAGCTGCCTGAAATCAACCATGTTTCTTGTTTGTTTTATTGGTAATTCAGTTGTAATTTTATTGCTTAGCCTGTGAGATTTCTAGGAAAGAAAATAAACAACATAAAAATGATGTTAGCTGATACTTTCTTAAGGCCTGAATATGCCTGGTGTTGTACTATGTGCTTTACATGAAATGTCTTTTCCAATGTTCTCAACCATGCCGGGATAATATTCACTTTACTTATGAGAACTCTGAAACTAAGAGAAGGGATGCAACTGTGAGATGGGAGGGCAGAATTTAAAAAGAGGTGCCTGGGGCTGGGGAGATAGCTCAGTTGGTAGAGTGCTTGCCTTGCAAGCACAAGGTCCTGAGTTTGATCCTCAGTACCGCAAAAAATAATAATAATAATAATAATAAAAATAAAAAATAAAAAGAGGTGTCTGATATCAGTGTCAGCAGCCCTAATCACAACATATATGCTCACGTATATGTGTATGTTGGCTGTGGCTATGGTGCTGCCCCAATCATCTCCACTCCTCAAAGAAGAAAACTCCAGAATCAATTCAAGAAAAAGTCAGTCTTTTCTTTTTTTTTTTAAATTCCTTTTTGCACTGTTTAGAAACACCCTCATTTAATAGTACTGACACAGAAATTAACAAAATAGGTCTCTTACTGATTTTGAAACAGTTATACATGTGACTTTTTTTCTAAGATGCAATAAATGATACACAGTAATTCATTATACTTCAGATAAAGGTCACTTCAGTGATATAATGGGATATGCTGCATCATTGGATGTGTTTTTCTATGTGTGTTTCTTTAATGTGACCATCCTTCCACCACCAGACTTCACCATTGTGAACTTTTGAAACTGAGAGATTATTCAACTCATTAGGTATTTGTCAGAAATGAACTAGGGAACAAAGATACCAAATTGTTGACTTCAGAGTCTGAAGTTCAGTTTAGAGAAAACCCTGAGAGAAAATGAAAGCTCATAGAGGCATGTCCTCACTTCAAGTCTAATACCACCAGCACGATCGCCTGACCAACAGAAAAGGAACAGAAGAAAAACATAGACACAAGAAAAGAAACTTGGGAAAATTAGGGACAAGAGGGAAATCTTGGTCAAAGATGATGTTCAAAATTGATCTCCTTTCAAAATTTGGAAAATCTGAGTCTTGGTCTCTTCAGGATGCTAAAACAAAACACCATAAACTGGGTAGCTCATAAACAACAGAAATTTATTCATCATAATACTGGAGGCTGGGAAATCTAAGACCAGAGGCACCTACAGACTCATATCTGGTAGAGGACTCTCTGGTTCAAAGAAGGCATCTTCTCAGTGTGCCCTTACACAGTAGAAGGGGTTTGGAGTTTCTTACAGTTCTCTTTGTAAGAGTGCTGATCCCATTCCCTCACATGGGCTGTTTCCTCAAGGCTCACTCAACTCCCATAGGCCTCACCTCCTAATTCTACTCCCAAAGGGGAAAAAATGTTAACATGTGAATTTTAGAGAAGACATAAACATTCAGATTATAAAATTGACAATGTATAACAAGTTACTATTACTGGGAACAGAGATAAATCATAAACTAGTTTTGATTTTAGCAGGCTACATCTTCACAGATTAGAAAAAGGTTATAGGAATAAGGATAGAGAATAGCAACAGGTTGTGTCTAAGCATAAAAAGCTTGGAAACTTCTTCCTCTTCTCCCTCCTAGGAGTTTTGTGAAAGCATCCTAAAGTTCCCAAGGCAAGAAGGCAAGAAGGGTATAGAAGTTGACTCAGAGGGAATTATGGTGGGCTTGCCAATGGTTTCCATGGCATGATATATGTACCCTGGCACAGAAGAAATGGCATAGGCCACACCAGATGAGCATTTTGGAGAGATCACAATCACAAGGAAACTGAACTCATCATCAAGTTTAATAGGGGGAGACACTGTACAGAGAATGCACAGAGAAACAGATGGAGGAGGAAGGTAGATTGAGAAACAGGGCCAGGATAGGAATGAAATGACCACACTAAAAAGTAGACAGTAACCTATTAGTTGACAAGTTTTTCAATGTAATAACTTCCTAGAAATACAGGGGCAATCCCAGGGAGAGGATGTGGGGAGAATTTGAGAAGAGGTTTCAGCTATAAATGGGATATTGTTTTGAACTGAAAGCAATGGAGATATCACCAGATTGGACCAAGATTAACCAGAATAAATGAAGTGAAGTTTTCTGCAATTAGATAGAAACAATAAATTTGGTAACTAAAAAGTTGCACCCCAGCACAGCTGGGTTGTAGGGACTATCTTGATTGTCAGAGTCACATTCCATAGAGAAACATGACCACAGCTCTTTACATTGAATGTGCTTCCAATTATTTTTATTGCTGTAGATAAAAGAAGTAACCATAAAATGGGAAACATACTGTTGATAAAATAGAAAAGAAATAGGAACATAAACTCTGGAAGTGTGGGTAGAACATTCCATGACCTAAAGTGAAGAAAGCATTTAAATGAATAAATATAAACCTTCAGGTTGTAGATATTAAGAGCCTATATGCAATTTAGATAAGAATGCTTGCCATTAAAATAATAAGATGAAAACTCACTTCCTGTACTTTAGAAAAATGAATCCCCTGCTTTACCCATGTTTTAGTAAAGATAAATCATACTTAATGCAAACTTAAATAATTCAACACTGTGTTGGATGCTGCATTAAGATATCCAACCTCGGGCTGGGGTTGTGGCTCAGTGGAAGAGGGCTTGCCTCGCATGTGTAATCCTGGGTTTGATTCTCAGCACCACATATAAATAAATAAAATAAGTCTATTAACAAACTAAAAAAAAAATTTAAAAAAACATATCCAATCTTCACTAGCAATCTGACAGCTCATAATGACACAGTGACAAATAATCACAAAGACATGCAAGAGACAGTCATAATATTTCCTATCACTTTATGAAATTATTGTTGTAAATGATCCTACAACTGCATTTATGTCTGAGCCTGAGGGCAATCGGTTTAAGTATGAGCTAAGAATTTCTAATTAAGACCGATGTGAGCATAGCACCTGACTACTAACTTACGGGTGAAAAATAAAGAAAAGAGTTGTCCATTTTGGCAACTATGATTTCATTATAGGTGAATGTCAAAACAGATCAGGTTTACCCACCATGGAGATATTCTTTGAATATTTTTAAAACATCATTGTTTTTTGAATCTTAAAACATCATAGAAATCTTGTTTAAAAATCAAGATAAATAGTATTTAGAAAAGAAAAACTCTACATAATATCCCCTGTCATCAGACAACTTGCTGAGTATATTTTGGATCTATGTACACACACCGCTATTTATACTGTGCTGCAGTTTATTTCACCAGCAATATTATCTTGGAAAACCATCACATTTCAGTAGCACAGTTCACCTTATACTTCTGGAAGGCTTCATAGTATTTACTCTACAGTATGCCATAACTCAATTTTCCATAACAGTACATCATTTGAATATGCCCATATACACACATATATGTATATACATATACACTTATAACTTGTGTGAATATTTTAGTAATTATAAATTCTGTGGAATATATTTGTATCATTGCCAAATCCAAGCATACATTTTTTTTTTGGTTCTTTTTAGTTATACGTAACATTAGTATTCATTTTGACACAACTATAAAGACATGGAATATAATTTGTTCTAATTTGGTCCCCAGTACTTCCCTCCCCCTCTCTTTTTCCCTCCCCCATTCCCTTTCCTCTACTGATCTTTCTATTTTTTTATTCCCCTTTATTTTGAATTAGCTCCTGCACATCAGAGAAAACATTCGACCTTTTAATCTATATATTTGCTTGTGGGTGGTTCAAAGTATGTTTGTACCTATTCCTATTTTTTTACTACTTATGATTTATATAAAATATCTAATTGTTTCACTTGCATTTCTTTCACTATTAGTGAAGATAAGACATTATGTGATTATGGTGTTTCTTCCTTTGTACTTTATCTTTGGTCAATATTTTGTGCTTTTTAAAAAGCAATTTCTTCATTGGTTTCTAAGTGTTTTTTACATATTAGGTATGTGAGAACTTTTTCTCAAGTATTACAAATATTTTTGCCTATTCAACAATCTATCTTCATACTTAATATGTAAATGATGGACAATAATTGTTTTCAAAGTCATCAAAAATAAGATGTATTCCTTTTGAAACAGACCAAAGATACAACTTTTTATTAGACATTTTAATCATAATGGCTTTCTACTAATTATAACTCTTGCACACCAAAATAATAAAAGATGCGTAGTTGTGACTGCATAACTTTATAGCACAGGACATTTTTCTGTCTAGAGATATTTTCTCAAGGCATATTTAAAATCCACTAAAAATCTCCAGGTAGTAGTACTGTCAGAAACAATGAGGTGAAAACTGTCTGAACTTGCCAAAATGTCTTTAAACTGGAATTCAAAAGAGGAGTAGAAACTTAAACCCCAACAAACTTGACATTACTAGTAGGCCATAATTTACAATGTCATTGTGAGTGGGCACCTGCACACCTGAGGCAAGCATTACAGGTGACAACCCTTCACTGCCCAGGTGTTTTCCACTAGTTCTTGTTTTCCTAGGTCTAGACAGCAAGCCTCTGTCATCTGTCTCCCCTCTCAGAACCTCCCTCCCTCCAAACCATGAGCCTTTCTAAGCACAGAATCTTCTAGACTTCACCTTTAAGCATCAGTCACTTCTCAGACTGGTACATGCTCAAATGTGCAGCTGGAAGGTAAACTGGCAAGTACTTAAAGCATCGAGGTATGGAGTTACTAATCAGAACAAGTCACTTGAAAACTTGAAAACTGAACTTGTGGACAAACATAAAATATAAATCACACAGTGAGGTGGTGGCAATTTACCAGGCTCAAATTTGATTGATAACCTGCTGGGTGATAGAATCACAGGATCATGAGACACAATATGGAATGCAACTACTTACCAATTCAGTGACCTCAACTTCAAAAACAGATACAAAGAAATTTTGAAGACAGAGACAAAGAATGAAGAAAGAAGGGAATGGGGAAGAGTGAAACGGAATACTCTCTGTAATTTCTTCTACAGACTTTCTCCCAGAACAGAGAGGAGCAAGACCCAAAAAAAAAAAAGTTTGGATCACTTATTGTAACTGAAACCACAAGTTATAATACTCTCAAGAGATTCTAACTATTCAGACATCTGTTGGATAACAAATGCAGCCAAACATGCATCTTTAAAGAGGTTTCTAGGTTATGCAGTGACAGCTTTACGATTCAGAAAATAGATAATCCAACCAGAGGAAGAGCTAATCAGGATTCACAAAAATATTGTTAGGGATACAACAGCCACACAGGAAACACAATACCTAGGAGTATGAAATATTTAAAGACTTCAAAATTTTAAAATTACTTCATAACTGCTGGAATATAAAAATCTCTTAAATGTGCATTTGGTTTAAATAATCACTTTCTCTAATCCCAGTGACTCAGGAAGCTAAGGCAGGAGGATCACAAGTTTGAGACCAGCCTTGGCAACTTAGAAAGACCATGCCTCAAAACAAAAAATGCAAAGAACTGGGCATGTAACTCAGGGGAGAGTGCCCCGGGATTCAATCCCCACTACCAAAAAAAGAAAAAATAAATCAATCTCTTCATTAAAGCACAGTTTATTATAAAAAAAATTCAGTAAGAATGAGGTAAGTTTTATATTTCAATTCCTGCTCTGACATGGTTAAATTTTTTCTCATTTCTGTACGACATGAACACAAGATTACTCTCTGACAATTTCCAGAAGAGTTTGTTCAATCCTAGCAAACATGAATCGGGCTTCAATGATTATGAAAAAGCTAAGCATCACCTGATACAGCACAAGCAAAGCCGGCATGAAAATAAGCATTAGAACACATGCCTGTGGTCAAACAAAATTTATGAAGTCTCCAGTATATCAGGCTGCATCCAAAAGGAAAAATGGCATATTCTGCCTTTCATCAGTCTTTGCAAGACTTCTTTTCTTTTGGGGGCGGGGGGTCATCTTTTTGCCAAAGAATTTGGAACATGTTGGCCACAGACAACTGTTTGTGAAACCTTATATTGTTGATAACTGGAATAATAAGAGAAATGTTAGGCAGCCTGAAAGGGAAAAAGAATATCTGTAAGTTCTTCAGGCCACGTAGAATTCTTGTGTGTAATCTTTGCAACCTATTTGAAAACTGATGCAAAATTGCAAACAAATTCTGAAACAGATCTCTTCATTCAAGCTGTTCTTTTAAATGATCCCCTATATGAGATGGGAAAAAATAGTGTACAGATGATTTACTGGTACAGAAATACCCTGACATACATTCCAAAGGCTTGTGTGGTTTTCCACTAAGGGTCACACCAGAACTATCTCACACACAAACAAATCGGTTTCTTTTAGGAAACCATGGTGTCATTTAAAAAGGCCCCAAGTTCCAACATAGTTAGTAAATGACAACTCCTTTAAGAAATCAGTCAAGAAGTCTCTAAACATAACAAAATGATAAGAAGATGAAAATGCTAATTACCCTATTCATCCGTACATGTTCTATATACATTTGCAGATATCATATTGTGTCCCATAAGTCTATAAATTACTTAATCAAAAATATTTTTAAAGAAAACAATCAAAAGATAATAGTATTGCTTAATCTCACGGTTTTTGAGAAAATGTTTAAGAAAGCAAGAGATGCTATCCAATTTACACAACAGATACAGCAAGCATGTTTTGAAACTCATTCACAAAATTAATGCTAAAATACAGAATGCACTAAAAGTTCACAACTTTGAAAGATTAACAGGTATTAATGGAGTCCTGTGGAGTCTAATTCCTAGTCTAACTTTCTTGTTCTGCACATAAACTTTCTGATCCATTTGAGTGAAAGGATGAATATCCTGACAATACATAAGCACAAAGAGATGGTGTCTATTTTTTATTCTCCTCTCATTCCTTGTGACAGAGTGTTCTAGAAGAACTATGTTTAAAAATGTCTTGGAAATATATAAAATGATGACCCCCTCAAATTGTTATCATATTTATGTATGTACATATGAATATTTTATTTTTCATTCTTTACCACACTGTGTGCCCAACCAGTAGAAAAGCACCCAGTATTCACCCTGTAGTCAATTTTACTAGTAAATACCACTACTGAGAAATTTGGCTTCGACAAATCTCACAACTAATAGTCAAGAACAGAAACTAAGTTAGATACAGTCAAAACAAGAAAGAGGTATTTAAAGCTTGCATATCAATTATTCCTGATGCTTTCACACCTCTAGTGTGATTTCTTCTTCTGTTTAAAATGCACCATACTTATTAAATATCACAAGAACTTTCATTTATATTACTTGTCATCATCTGGAAAACACCACCATGTGCATGGGTTTATTGGAATCTCTTAGCTGGGTCATGTCAGAAAGTAACATTTTTGCTTTGAATCCAGGGAAAAGTAGGAGCTAAAAAGTTCTGAAACTTGCTCAACATAAAACAATTATGAAGTGGTGACATGGGTTCCAGAATCTTTTTGTTCTTTTATTCCTAGGCACATCTCTGGACACACATCTCTGTAAAAACCCAAAATCCCTACACTGACTATTATTTTTACGAGCCACTAAGTGACTGAGGGGGATTTCTAATAAAATTAATTCTGTCTGTTCTTCCTTGTTTATGTCTTTCTCTTGGAGACTGAGGGTATAGAGCTCAATGGTGGAGTGCTTGTATCAGTCATGCACGGGGCCCTGACTCAGATTCACACACCACACACTCCACACACACACACACACACACACACACACACACACACATATTGCTCTCTATCACAGATGTACTTATGTAAGTGTTTTTTTTTTCCTTCTTCTGAACTCTCCTTCTTTCACTCTCTTCAAAATTGTATTAGTGAGCCCAGTATTATTTTGGAGCCCCAAAAGTAAACATGATTTGACAAATTAGTTTTCTCTGCTTTCATTAAATTACATGTACATGAACACACCACACAGACAAATGCACAGGGTTTCTTTTAAAAAACTTTTTTAAAGAAAGCACATATATATGCTTTCCTGCATTTTTTTCCAGTCAGCAATACCACATGGAATATAGCTTACTTATAGATCTTCCTCTTGGTGACAATCACTTAATTCTAATTTTTCTTATTATGAACATTACTAAAAGTTTTTATTCATATATCTTTAAATGCTTACACTTATGTGTAGTAGACTCAGGGATTAAAATGTTGAGCCAAAGTTTTTGAGTACTTTTGATGTTAATTCATTTTCCAGGCTACTTTTTTTAAAGGCTACAACTCTGTAATTTCCCACCAATAATATATATGGAAAATAGAATTTTCCCTTAACCAATATATCCTACAAAGATTCAAATTTATACATGGACAATTATTTGAATTACTATGCAAATACATCCTAAAACATTCATAATGCTCTCAGAAGGCTCCTGAACTTGTCCTATCAAGCAAGAGGAGGATCTGCGAGGCAAATTCCCAGGCACTGGGCATCATGACATGATCACACCATTCTATGGCGAGAGGCCCAGGGAAGAGCGCAGGCATGATGTCTACATGGCTCTGGGAGAACAGGGGAATTTCATTAAAGTCCTGCAGAATCCAGCCATGGATACTTGAAACTGACAGCAGGGCTCTGGAATACATTTCTCCCCTCTGATTCACCACCCAGTTGCTTTTCATGCACATCTCACTATCTGGCTGGGATCTCCTGGCACTTTGCATGCATCTCAAAGATGGTTTCCATTACTCTTCTGGTCACGAAATTGTCGTTCTGGATACATGCCCTAGTCAACTAACACCATTCAAGAATGTGTAAATATTTTAACTTATCTGTGTTAGTTTTTTTTTTTTTTTTTTTTTAACTCAGTGAAAAATAGGTGTATGATATATGGTAGGCAGGGGGAGCTTTGTAGGAAGGGTGAAGCAATCAGTTGTTAATTACTACAATCTTTATTGTTACCAAAACATTAAAAACTCAATAATTACAAAGGTTCAAAGAAAGTATTTCCATTAGTTCATAAATGTCTGCCTAACATATATATATATTTTTTTTAATCTGTGACTATCGTCTTGTGATGCTTTAACTTTCCTAACTGAAATAACACATTCAATGTAGGTATTCAAAATTCTATAAATCATTACCGAACAGCATTACTGCCATTGAGAAATATTGTCTCACACTGGCTTCTATATGGATATGCCATTTAATCTTTCTATCTGCTGAGAGTGAATGTTTAGAAATAACTTCTATGCCTTTTATATGCCAATAAAGATGATTTTATAAAACCAATAAAGAAAATTTCATAATTTCCTAATCACTGATAAAAGTTACTAATATTGTCAAGAATAAGAATAGGTGTTCATAGGTTTATAATTCATATGGCTAGTACATGTTCCAAGGGAAGAGGTGAAATGAAAAGGAAAAATGATTTTAATGAAGCATCTACATAACATTTGTTACTTTGATGCCTTCTCTTCACTAAAGTTAAAAGTACCATAGAGCCATGATATTTTAATACTAACTATAGTAACCTCTAAATTATTGTGGCTTTCTGATAATTCCTCTCCAAATTTACTACATCCCTCTTTCATGGTAAAGACTGGAATTTGAGCATAGTGATATTAATAAATATCCTAGCATCTTAGGTAACTTGTTATTTTCTTTAGTCCTTTCTTATCAATGAAAATGTGTAAAAAGAGAAATTACCTCCAAAATTTTAATTCTTTTAGTAGGATTAAATAACAAAACTAGAAAAAATTTTAAAAGGTTTTTTAAAGAGGTTATCAAGGTTATTTTGAGAACTTTCAATCACAATCTTTTTGGTCCAGCTTCATTAGAATCAGACCAGCTACAAGCAAGCATGGCTCTCAGGATATGATCTAGAGATGGCAATTCACAAGGTGGATGAATAAGCAATGGCAACTAGACGTCCATTGGTCTCTTTTGCAGAGAAAATGTTCTCCATTTACTGCTATTGTACATTAGCTGTTTTTCATCTTGCTTTACTGTTTCCTTTGTTTAATAAATCAAAGATATTTATGTTTCTGCAAATGGATTTCATTGCAAAGCATTCTTATAGCACTGAATACCATGATCTTAACCAGTGAAGGAGTTCAGCCTATTACAAAGGAAACACTATATGCTCTATAGTAACTTTTTAAAACATTTTTCTGAATTTTGTTTTACTGCTGGGTGTTGAACCCAGGGCCTCGTACATAGTAAGCACATGCTCTACCACTAAGCTACACCCTGAGCTCCACTATGTAACTACTTTGAGCAACAATAATTCCCACTTAAATCCCATTACAATTTTTTGTCATTTTTAAGCATGGATCCTTTGATAGAATATTCACATTACAAGATTCAGAGTAAACTAGAAGTTTGTTTTTAAATGTATTTTGCTCCGTAAGTTTTCAGAAATCCACTTAATATGATTTCACTTCAATGATTTATCAGACACAAATTGTCCATGAAGAGAAATGAATAGATAAATAAAGACATTCATCTACTTCTAAATTCTCCAGTGATACCCAGTATTCCCTATCTAATATGAAAATGTAGGTCCTCACACAATTTTTAGCAGATTTCCTACTGGAGCAAGTCCATTCATAAGCCAAAGAATTAGGCCCACTGACAAGAAAGTCTCTTCATAAATAGTCTAGTTTATTCTTCAACATCTGACATAGTATTGGAAATACTTTTCTAAACTTAAGAAAAATTTCACTATCTGAATTTCACAAGTAATTTTTAGATCTGGTAACTATTGTAGTTCTGTTTTCCTCTGCCTGGAAAACCAATGTCCTATGATACATAATCTTGGTATCACTTGGTATCTGAATATATCATGGTCAGTGAGAGATCAACCAGATAATGCTTATGATCTAGCAAACACCATAGTTGGGAGCAGTCTCATGTAATGATTCCCTCATTGAATCTACTACTCAGAGGTTAATCACACACATTTATGGCTAACACTCTTAAGGTGGGTTTTCTGAGAAGTCAGAATAATATCAATATGTTTTATTCCATTTTAGCTCCAGATTTCATGAACTATGATATAGTAGAGAATGTTGTTTTATTTTGTGTTTTAATTTTAGGTTACCTAAATGTATCTCAGCAAAAAAGAATATGTGGACCTCAACTGTAAGCTGTTTATATATATTTCATATTGCATTATCATATTCCTCAAAGTAAAAGAGAATAAATTCACAACAAAAATTTTAGCTAAAATAACAGGAGGTCTACAAAGAAAAATAAATCTGTGGATCTACAGATGAATACCATCTCAAGGCACAAGCAGCTTGTGTTTACAGAGAATAAGTCACATCACAAAACATGACTCCTTCTACTTTTGGTAAGTTTAAATACGGAGAATGAAGAGGAAGTTATAAATACAGTCAACTTTGTATTTTAGTAAAAAGAACTCATTGACAAATTTTTACTTGAATAATTAATTCAAACTGGCTGGGAAATGCAAGACTGAATATCTTACATTAGGTAAATTGTGGCAATAACAGAAAATAGGAATGACAGCATTTCAACAAAATGCTGTGAATGGTTATGACCAGTGAAAGATGAGTATTAGATCAGAATTTAATTAATGTCACTATGAAAAAATCTGTGAATAAGATGCATATTCTTGCATTCATATGCCTGTCTGATAATGTATCATACACAACCACAAACCCTCCCATATTCATTTAATGATCTTTCCAATGCACACAGGCCCACTTAATAACCAGATGTTACTTGAAATTAGTCCTCTCATCTTCATTTTAACATCCTACCCTCAAACTAAACCTCTTCATAGCTGCTTAATGTGAGAGGAAAGTTATAAAAGTTGAAAGCAATGGCTCTTGCCATGAAGAAATATTAAGCTAAGTGAGTCCAAGAGCTTTTTTTCAATTAAGCTCCTATGCTAGAATCACTGCTTCTAAGGAGATCACAAAACCTGTTTTTCAGATTGCTAAAGGTACGGGGAGAAAGACTAATATAAGATTTGTGTTAACAACCTTTTGTCAAAGATATATTTTCCCAAGAAGGGCAGATATCATATCAACACACTGATCATTGCAAGGTAACAGTGAGTAATACCTGTTCAACAAGAAAGTAATAAGTGAGAGTAACCAGGCATGCGAGATAAATAGTGCCAGGACAAGGTGAAGGGGAAATGGCACCCTGGACACAAATTCTAAGGAGGTATGCATGCACACAACCTGACAGTGAGAAGGCCTTTACATTTTGTGCCAGAGGAACGTGACCAAACTCACTGTAGTTCAGTTCTTCAGAAATGATGCAACATTTCATTTCATTCTAATGGAAGAATTTTACTTACCAAACTTCAGAGCTCAATTATGAAATGCTGGAATTAATTTTTAAAATTTGAAACTTCTAAATTTTTAAAGAAAATTTAAATTAATTATAGATATGGTAAATGCTTCTTTAGAATAAACTTCCAGGAATAGAGAAACATAAAATAAAAAGTGAGTCTCTCAATCCCACAATATATAAACTTAAGAGATTTGAAAACATGTATGTATATACTTGTACATGAGTGTTCATAGCAGTATTATTCATATTAGTCAAAAAATAGAAACAAAGCAAATGTTCACCAACTAATGCTTGGATAAACAAAATATGGCACATCCCTAGGATGGAATTGGATCCACCCCTTGAAAGAGGTACAAACTGCTGATACATGCCACAAAATGGATGAAACTTGAAAACACTGCTTTAAGTGAAGGGAGACACAAATGGTCAGATATCCTATGAGCATATTTACATACAATGACCAGAATAGGAAAATCCACAGAGGCAGCAAGTTGACTAGTGGTTTCTGGAATAGGAAGGTAGTGGGGAATAAGGAGTGATTCCTAACAAGTACAGAAGTTTTTGCTGAGGTGATAGATTGTTCTGGAATAAAATATTGAAAAGGGTTACACAATATGGTGAATAGACTTAAAACTACTGAATTGTCTTCATTAAAATAGTGAAGTACAATTATGAGGTAGATCAAAATAATTTTTTTTAAACTTAAAAACAGTGAGTCTGTTAACCTTTCCTTATATAACTAGAATTTAGAGAATATGTTGTTGTGTGCCAGGGTATTTGTGAATGTTTCACTGAAATGACTCATTTAACCCTCTAAATAATCCTATTAGGCATCTTTTTTATGTAAGAAAGCTGAGGCACTGGGAGAGGTTAAAAAATTTACTCAGAGTCTGCTTTGTTTTGTTTTATAAGTAACTGAGCTGACTTTATGAAATCAGGTTACCTAACTTTCAAACTCAGATCACATGCTAACTGACCAAGAGTAACTACCATTAACAGTTGGGAGAAAATACTTCTAAATAATTTTTACTGAGGAAGTATGCTATAGTTTGGTGTCCCCAAAAGTTCACATGTTGGACCAAAGCAAGAAGGTTCGGAGATGAAATGATCAGATTATGAGAGCTTTGACCTAATCAACGGATTAATCCACTGATATGCATTAGCTGGGTATTAAGTGTAAACAGTCAGTGTGTGGCTAGAGGAGGTAGGTCACTGGGCATGTGCCTTTGGGGTTTATATTTTGTCTTTGGGGTTTATATTTTGTCCCTGATGAGCTAAGTTAGTCTCTCTCTCTCTCTCTCTCTCTCTCTCTCTCTCTCTCTCTCTCTCTCTCTCCATCCCTCCCCACTTCCTGCTTTCCATGTCCTGAGCTACTTTTTTCCAGTCATTCTACCATGATGTTCTCATGTTTTCTGCCTCACCTTGGGACCAGAGGTATGGAGTGGGCTATCTATGAACTAAGACCACTGAAACCATGATCCTCAAATAAACATTCCCTCTTCTGTTGTTCTTGTCAGGTCCTTTGGTCACAGTGATGACAAAGCTGACTAAAACAGAGTACATCTTCATTTAATTTTTGACTGTGGCAGTTTTGGCAATACAAAAGCAGAGCCAAGTAGTGGACAAAGACCACAAGATCCAGCAAAACATAAACTATTATCTGATCCTGTACAGAAAAATTTCACCCTTGCACTACTCTGTACACAATACTTCAAAACTTTCTTTTATCATTTAATGCTGTATTACTTTGAACCTTCTAGATTTCCTAGATTTCATTACTTTCTTCAAATATCATCAAAATAAAAATGTACTCACAGTTATTAAATAATTTGCAATGAACTGAGAGTTTATGCCCTTCCCCAAATTCTCATTTTGAAATGCTAACCTGCCACAGTAGTAGTATTAGGATATGGAACTTTCACATGGTGATTAGGTCATTGAAGTGAAGCCCTCATGAATGTAGTGGGTTTTAAAAGAGGTCTCAGAGTACTCATTTGCCCTTACCACCACCATATGAAGTAACAGAAAAACAATGGTCATCTGTTAAGCACAAATCAGGACCCCACTGGACAAGGCTCAGCAAGTGCTTTGATCTTGGACTCAGCAGTCTACAAAGCTAAGGGGAAAAAAAACTCCTGTTTTTTAATGCTATATTATGACATTATATATTGTAGTCACCAAGTCTATGTCATTTTGTTGTAGCAGCCTAAAATGAGTAAGATCACTCCTCTATTGTAAAAGGTCATGTGAACACCATAGTTAAGAGAAATACCATATCATTTAACAAACTACTCTCAAACAGTTGGATTAATTTATTTACCTTCTAATGGAATATGAAAACAACCTATATTTTGGTGATCTAGAGATCTAGACATTGAGAAGTGTTATGACTTTCTCACCTGAATAAAGCCTTCTTCCTTGGCTATTCAGAAACCCTCCAACACTGATGCTGAGTCCTGAGCTGCATAGTCAGGTTCATGTGGTATAATCACATAGAGTGAACCATCCCTCATTCTTCTCATCTACCCCTTCCAAGCTGATATCTTTTACATGGAAACTTATATTCTTTTGCAAGTAGTTGAAGGGTGGAAGAAAAACTACTATCCTTTTTGTTGTCCCTTACAGTGAATACTGTAGTATGCCTTTTGTAACTAAGGTATTCATTCTCCTGACTCAAGAGTTGATTCTTTGGGAATTACCTTCAGCTCAATGAAGAAAACTTTACCCAATATTATGGCCTTTACCCAGAGGCAGATCACAAGCAGTAACTGGTGAATGCAGAAATAGGAAAAGCCAGTCCCCTGGGTCCAATGGCAGTGATGGAGTGCCATTCCAGCTGCAGAACTCTCTGTGAATTTTAAGGTCTGTGTTGATCTCCATCACAGCAAGACTTTCTCTGCTCAAGCCTCCTCTCATCCCACAAAGGTGATGACCAAATACACTACCCCATAAAATGTCCTGTGGAAAGTGGTCCTTCTCTAATGCAGGTGATAGTTGACTTTATGTCTGAGTTTAGATGAAGAAAATGACCACATAGGGCTTAGAGCCTTTCCAATTTGGGCCAGTTCCATGCAGAGAGTCCCATGCAGTTCAACCTCCTAGTGCAAGGTTCATGCCTCAAATTACACTTTTCAGAGACAAGTCTGAGCAATCACCAGTTTCTTTTCCCAGTAATGGGGTTCTGAACTGGGTGACAAAGATGTCTATGGGAATCTTCTCTGAAGTTCAGA
Organism: Sciurus carolinensis; assembly: GCF_902686445.1. NCBI lineage: Eukaryota > Metazoa > Chordata > Mammalia > Rodentia > Sciuridae > Sciurus > Sciurus carolinensis. The sequence continues at coordinate 102,481,703 of NC_062221.1, read as the reverse complement.
TTTTCCCTGGGATTACATCTTCCAAAATGTAAATTTAGCTGAAGGTAATAAAACGTCTAGTTGTAGCAGTTAATCTAATCTAGGATACAAGTCTACCTGCTTAATGATTTTGCTAAAAATGTCATTTTTATTTGCTTGATTCCTTTATTTTCTCAGTTGAGTCGAAACTCATGAGATAGGGATAGATCATGATCATGACCCTAAACCCACACTGACAAAGAGCAACACTACATGCGTCTAGTAAGGAAGTCTTCATTCCTCACTATGAACTATTGTGAGAGTCTTAGTTATCTAATTTTATCTATAAACACAAGGAGTTGGTACCCTAGCAATCCCTTAGAAAAGGGCAAGTCTTGATTCAAATTCAGTTGAGGCACAGGACAATGTTATTTAGGCAAACAGGTTTCCCAAGTCTGGATATATACAGATCCTCCCAAGACTGGTTTTTGGTTTTTTGGTTTTTGGGTTTTTTTAGTTGTAGATAGACAGAATGCCTTTATTTTATTTATTCTTTTAATGTGGTGCTGAGGATCAAACCCAGTGCCTCACATATGCTAGGCAAGTGCTCTACCACTGAGCTACAGCCACAGCCCTCTCTTAAGACTTTTCAGAGAATTAAAAGAACTACTCTTGTTCATTTACAAAAGGTAAGAGCCAGACATTTCATCCTGATGAGACTATTTCAAGTTGGAATTCTGAACAATCAGTGAACCAGACTCATACCAGAATACACCAGTACAAAAGTAAGTAAGATGACAGAGAATTAGAAACACAGAGCAAGTAATCAGGGCCCCTTCTTTGATGGCAGAAGGCAAAGAAGGAAGCAGTGCTAAGAGCATTGTTACTCTGTCCCTCAGGACCACAGATGTGAGACAGGGAAGACCCTGGCTGTCCATGACGGCAGCTACTAACTTGGGACTCCAATAATATCTGGCTCCAGGCATCAAACATGGCAAGAGTCACCCTCATTCTGCTAGTGTGTGGCAATGGAAGAACAGCCTGTGAGAGCCAGCTCCACAGCTCACCCTTGTCCAGGAAGGGATAACCCAGCTCCTTCTTTGTTTAGAGAAGCTACTTGAACCCTAAGAGTGGATAAAAAGATGAAATGGGTAAGGCAGGGTACTGTCCAACACCGAAAAGCTCAGAGGTGAGAAGCTGACCAAGATAAGAAAGTTCGACTCATACCAGGGTGAATGCTGCATGAGGCTGGGTATTTCCTACTCTGGAGAGTTCTCGGTCATGAGACAGCATGGGATTAAAGATACTCCCCACTGAGGAAAAGTTAAAGAAGGAAAAATTTCTCTTTGATGGAAAGAAAGTTCTAGTACATCACAAAGTGTGCCAGGGAAGGAAGCTGTGATTGGGGGTGGAGATAGGTGACTTGGAATGCAGACTCTGGGGACAGATTTGCTAACTTCATTTTTCTTTAATTTTTTAATTTCTATTTTTCTTTAATCCAGTCCCTGTGGTTTCATGAACTCAGAACTAGGAATACTATTAATATCACATTTGGTCCAAAAAACCAAGCTCAAACATTTAACACCATTACCTTCAAAGCTAGAGAGGAAATGAATGCTTGAAGAAGAAATACTTTTCTTGCCATATTTTTATCTGTTGAATGGAGATTTTATAGCAGTCAAATTAAGTCTTGTGTTAATGAAATCAGAGTAGGGAAAGGCATGGCAAAGAAGGGAAGTGAAGAAAAGAAAAATTGAGTAAAGTTTATTACTTCTGAATTCTATTCGGCATTACACAATAAACAGCTCAGATAAGGAAGATTTAAAGAATGTGTTCCAATCTCTATATACCTAAGTTACCAGAGATTCCAGCGCAAAGGAGTCAATTACTAGCCTAAGAGATGGGAGAAAAGTTATGAGATCTTTCTCAGGCTGCATTTCATAAGCTAGTCATACCAGTTTCTGCAGGAATGTAGGAATTATTGCAAAATGGTTAGGTTCTATAAACATATCATCAAAGCTTCACTATACATAGAAAAAATATTTCAAAAAATTTTTTTTAATAATCCATCTTTTTTAAATGCCTTAACTTATTCTTGTTTGTATGGAAAGGAGGAAATCTACCAGCTCACCTGTATCAAACCCCACACTTGGCACTATGTCCACTGTTCCATGAAAGGCTCCGGCCCACGCTGAGGTAGCAGTGGTGACTGTAGTCGGATCTGTCTTTGTGATGTCACACTGGGGAGCAGGAATCCTGGCTGCTCGCACTGACGGCATCAGCAGGGGCCCATATGATGGATCCAGGGCAGAGCCAGCAGCAGGGTGGTGGTGGTGATGGTGGTGGTGGTGACGGTGGTGCATGTGGGCATGGGGGTGATGGTGCCGCATGTACACATCATGCATGTGGCTGTAAGATGGGCTCACCTGAGATGCCAAAGGATAGTGCCAGGACTCAGACACGGGCGGGGGAGGGGCTGGGCCAGTCTGATGCAGGCCATGTCCAGGCCATGGGCTGGGCTCGGCAGCAGTAAAGGTGCCAGGGGGTGCAGTGACCTGGAAGTCAGGATGAACTCCCCCCAAACAGGGTGCAGGTGGGGGCTGGTAAGAGCTGGTCCAAAAGGAAGTTGGAAAACTACTCCGCTGGCTTGAGAGAGCTGAGCTGTCTGAGAAGACAGAAAACACATTATTTACATAAGATTCAATTCTGGGATAGACTTGCCTTTACTTGTCTGATAATGTTTCACAAGCAGGTGAATCAGCATGCACTCTTCCTCTCCCCACACAGGGGTGAACTGATATAACGTTAGCCTGTGGGATCCTGTGCCAAGACAATGGGCAGAATTCAAAGTGCTGAATATCCCCCTTCACCTCCAGCATTTGCCTTCTTAGTTTGTGCTGTGGCAGTCTGTGCTGAGGCTTGCAATTTGGGGACTGAAAAGCTTCATTTCCTCTTGGGAGGTTTTCTGCCCTTAGGTCTGACCACAGGTCATGACTACATTTCTCCAGTAAAGAAAACTTGTGCCATAGATGAGTCGTGTATGAATTGGAAATGATAATTTTTCTAACTTCTTTTAAACAGAAAAACGATTTTCACTCAAACCAAACATTCCAACACCAAAAGTAATAAATGTAAGTAAGATTACACTTTACTATGCTCCCTATTTAATTTTCCTTTATGAAAAGTGTATTTCAACCTCTTTTTACCCACTGTACAGAACGGGGAGTCTTTGAATTGAGATAATAATGGTTAACATTTAATGAGAGTAAACAAATACTCAACACTAGGTCAAGAACTTGGCATGGATGATCTCGTAAGATCCTCACTCTAGTCCCATGAGGTAGTTATTTTATTATCACAATTTTAGAGATGAAGAAATGGAGGCAGAGAAATCTAAGATTCACAGTAGTAAGCAAGAAGCTGGGCTTTGAAGTCAAGACATCTGCCTTAAGAATCAGTAGCTGGTACACTTCATAATGTGCCACAAGAAGGGGCAATTATAACCACAACCTGAACATCTGGCATTTGTTGAAAATTCCAGGGAAATCATAAGTGGAGGAGATTCAAATAGAGTTCATGGATCTGAGGAGGTGTTTGAAGGGATGGGTAATATTAGAGAACACCACACAGAGATGGAAGCTGGAGAATCCTCCTCAAACTCTGCATCAATCCAATGATGCAACTGTTGTGACCTATTTCTGAATGACCTACTGTGTGCCAAATATAGAGGGGTCAGGGATGACTAGACAAATGTCATTTTTAATCACAATTTGGAGAAGGACAGTGAGTCAAAATGCATGCACACACACACACACACACACACACACACACACACACAAGACATGGCAGGCATTCTCACAAGAGGAACCAAACCAACCTAATAAAGTGACAACCCAAAGTTGAAAGGTTGAGAGGAAGCTAGTTTTGTGAAGAGGTAGGACAACACATTTTAGGAAAATGCACAAGCATGTGAATAAAGGCCACTTATCACACGCACATGCACACAGCAGCAGTTTTAGTAGCAGCACTAGAGGAAAAATGAAACCAGTAGGCAGAATTCGAAAAAAGAAAGATACTACAAAATATGAAGGACCAGATGAGTGTTTTATGGATTATTTCTAACTAATGATACAGGTTGCTAAAGACCTTAGATATGCATATATATATATATATATATATATATATATATATATATATAAAATAAGATAGCATTTTCATACTGAGTTCCACATAAAAGAATCTTGCTAGATCTTTCCACTGAAGAAAGGATATCATAAATACTCTGAAAATTATAATATCCAAAGTATAATGAATCCACCCATCGTCTCACTTCATTAATTTCCAGAACACTGTTTTCCTGCATCAGGAAAATAACTTGAATCAACCACAACATATATCAAGAGGCAAATATAATTAGTCTATCACTGTTATGTTCAAACATTTTCTCCAACTTCCCTGAAGACACTGGCACCAGCAGGGCAAGCCCTTCTACTCTCTTCCCTGCAGCCAGAACCAGAGCTACTATCATGTGCCCCATTTATCCTGTGAATAAACAATCATTTACAGTCTCAAGGTCAAGCATCACCATCACAGGACCACCACAGTTCTGAAAGTTTGGGGGAAACTGAGGAAAAGACGTACTTCAAAAGACAAAGGATGGAGCTGCACATTCGTCAGGTTTTCCCACATTCCCAGAAAACCTAATGGAATGGCTTTGCTGTCACAAACCATTCAAAAGATAGCACTTAAAAATCAAACTCACTGGCATTGTGGCAAATATACTTTAATTTATCATTGTTTCCAATTATGAAAAATGTCGCTAATGATACAAAGGAAAATCATATAAATTGTGAGAAGAAAATTCAATTTGCCTTAAGGGATGGCCATTTGTAGCACATTTTTGTCACACCTACAATGAAAGCCACCAATATTTAAAAATTTAAAATTCACACAAGGAATTTACAGAGAGTCCCTAAATCACATATTGCAGCTTTTCCACCACCAATCTTTCACTTTGCTGTAACAACTCCCATCTTTAGGATCAAATCATTCTGCTCTCAAGCTTCATCTCCTGGTGTGCCAGAATCCACACCCCATCCCACAAATATTTGCCAAAGACAGAGTTCCCCTGAATCAAGTACCCTATCAAAATCCAAAATTACAGAGTGTAGACTGGTTCTCTAGATGCTTTCCTTTTGTTTATTCTCATTTATATAGACATGGAACCAATCTTACTTTTTAGATGCCTAGACATTTTGGATACTCATACACAAATGTGAATAATGAACTAATTCCCTACGAAAATATCATTGTCCTATTCATGAAGTATTAGGTTGTGATTAGTGAACCCATTATCATGGAAAGGAGAAATCTGTTTTTACAAATACACTCCATAAAGATTGAATAAAGTACTAAAATGCCCAGGGAAAAATAAAATTAAAAGCAACTTAATATTTTCCCAATCGGTATGTCTCCTGAGATCAATATAAAGTTTGCAAAGATCTATGCAGCCTTTTTTAAAAACACTGTTGCATTTTACAAGTAAGTGAAACAATATTGAATGGAAAATATGTTCATGAAAAAAATATACTTCAGAATCACTATTTGGTATCTTTTTTGAAGAAAAAAATCTTGACACAAAGAAACAGATGATATGCTTTGCTTTATGCTGGAGAATCAGTGTGCTTATTTCATATGTATGTAAATTTTTTTCATTACATGACTCTTTGCTTACGAGTACTTAATCATGGCCACATTTGTTGGATGAGAAAGCATATGAAAAACAGCACAAGCTATTTCTGTGCCATATTACTTTTCAGGTTAGTGGAGACCATTCAAAACTGCATGACATTAACACTCCATGTGACTTTGGATTCAATATTATTTAATATTTGGGTGATATTAAACAATATATGAATGATGTTAACCCTGATAGCCTAATGCATATGAAAAGCCAAAAGATAATTTGGTTCAGTTTGCATTTAGAATTAAAGAATCTCTCTCTCTCTCTCTTTCTTTCTTTCTCTCTCTCTCTCTCTCTCTCTCTCTCTCTCTCTCGCGCGCACACACACACACACACACACACACACACACAAAGTTTATTTCTAAATAAAAAAGAAAATGACAAAATTGATATATTTTTGTCCAGTGCAACCCACTCAAAGCATACCATACAATCTATCTGATTCAGACCAGAAGTGTATCTTAGAAAGATGAAGGAGTTTCTTCCAGTATTTCTTCCAGTTTCTTAATAGCTGTGATGCACTTTATATTAACCCCAATTGTTACTTAAAAGAAAAACTAATGATAAACAACTAAAGAGAAAATTTGAATTTTAATTTAAAGAATTAGAAAAAAATTTTTACTTAATTTTGAAAAAAACTGAAAACAATATTAAAAGACAAAATGGACTAATGAAATGCTGAAGGACCTCTATCTTGAGTCATCTTAATCTCCAGAAAACAATTCTTAGAATAAATATTGATAAAACACATCAATGTTAAAAGATAATATTTATCTGCTTAATCTCAGTAAAGAAAAAAAAAATTGGCTCAACTCCATTCTTAACCTAAAGGAGTCTTGATAAAATCCAAGTGCCATTCTCCTGTTCAGCTTCTCATGCACACACACTGTCAGGTCAGAGGTGAAATGATACATGTTTCAACATTTTCTGTCATTCAGGAATTATTCATCACCATTATGTTTAAAGATTGCCCTCTAGTTACTTTGTTGTGCAGTTACTCAAAGTGGGCCTCGTGACTCTCCAATGAGAGTTTTAAAGAGTGACATCAGATGCCCATACTCCTTGGGGGCAGAAGAATGAGGTAAGTCAAGCCTTGCTTCCTTCTCACATGTTCCTCCTAAACTTCCCAAAAGCAACAATCTCCAGAGCCTCCTGGAGATTCTGCTTAGCTTTGTCCTTTCGAGTTAGACTGTTCCTGAGATATGCCCTCCTTGTCCTTTTTGCCCAAACTGAGTTGCCCCAAGTGGACTCTATGTAGCTCAGCTAACCAAAAGAAAATTTGCTTTGCAACTACAAGAAAAGGAGAACAAAACACCAGTAAGTTTTCCATTCAGCACAGTTTTAAGTATGTGATGTACTCTGCTGTCATTTGATTTAACTTACCCATTTTTACAAACACACACACACGCACACACACGCACACACACACACACACACACTCTTTCTATGAAAATTAATGCATAGACATTTTCAAAGTCAATGTTTTTATTTGGATGAGGATAAGGGTACAATTAGATTCATTAGATTTTCTTAACTGAAAATCTCTATTTAATTCCTGTTATAAAATATAGTAGGATTAAAGGTAATTGATGAGATGCTTTGTGAAATAATGCACAAATACTTCCTCTAATTAGTTTAAGCACAAAACACCTGAAGAACTTGCATATCTTCATTAGAAGATACATATTCAAACTATGGCTGTTGTTTGATTATTAGCTGACATTCTTCATCTAAAAATTTACTATGGAAAAATCTTCTGTAATCAGACATAATTCAGTTTTTAAAATTCATTTGTAGCATTGTAGCATGTCTGTAGCACTGCAATAACTCCATGCTATAATCTAGACTCTTCAATAGAGCTGGTCAGCAACTCCTTTGTAAAGTGTTATAGTTGCTGCTATTAACATGATCAATAGCCTTTAGCAACTATTATGTCCAAAATACTGTGCTTTGTGCCAGAAATACAAACTTCCAGAAAACAATGCTTCTGGATAAAGACTCAAGATTGGCTTTCTATGTACAAATGAGTGGAAATTTACTTAAGGAGAAGAGAAATGGCATCTGACTTTCATTGAATGCCTTGATTCAAGCTCTGTGCTAAATTACTCATAATCATTATCACAAAATCTTTATAATAACCCTAGGAGTTGAGTATCAATAAACACATATTATAGTTGAGCTCAGAGAGATTTTAAATTATTAATCCAAGATCACATTGCAACCAGAAACTAATAAGGTCTGGACTTGACTCCAACATAAATAGGCTCCAAAGACTGCATTTTTCAATTTTGTGTAGTTTTGTTAATTACTATTAAATTCTTGCTGGCACATACCTATAATCCCAGCTACTCAGGAGACTAAGGTTCAAGGATCATAAGCTTGAGGCCAGCCTGGGCAACTTAGGAAGATCCTGTCTCAAAATAAAAAAGGGCTGGGGATGTAGCTCATTGGTAGAATACCACTGGGTTCAATCCCACTACTGAAAAAAAAAGTCACCAACTATCTTCATTAGATATGTGAATCTCATTTTATTTTATCTTCTCTTTAATTTTCTGTATCTTCAATTACATTTTGGGGCTCTCCTATGAACCTATCCAGCATTTTTATGTTTATTTAAAATGGACTAATTCAGAACTAGAAACAACAAAGGCAAACTTTGTTCACAAATAGAAAGTAAATCATGCATCTGAAATCAAAGAATTTCACAGAACAAAAGATTTTTGACAATTACTTAATTCACTGCCTTATCTTATAAATAAGAAGAGTGTATCCAGAGGTTTCATACAACTTAATGCAAGACTTGTTTCCCTATTGAAGACTTGTTTTCTAATCCTGAGAACATAGTATGAATTTGGTTCCCTTAATTCAGTCATTTAATCACTTAATTCATATTTATTTTAGAGTTTCCTCATAGAAACGCATTGTCTTAAGCATCAGAGAAAATGATGTGAGATATCTAGGTGTGATATTTATAAACTTAGTGGGACAGGAAGAGATTAAAAAGCTCTAAAATATGTGTTCTACATCTATCACTTTTCCCTTCTCTCTATATACACAGAAACTTTTGCTTCTCATTGACCAGGCTAGGCTCAATCTTCTAAGCCTTTGCACTAGCTGTTCCCTTTGTATAGAATTATTTTTCCCTGAAAATTCATATCATGAATCCTTATTTCCTTCAAGTCTCTGTCTAAATGTAACTGTTTCAGAAAGAGCTTCCATTATCACCTGCAGTAAAGTAACACCTTGCATGTCATTTTATCTGTATTACTTGTTGCTACCACTGAAACATTAGCTTCATAAGTATGGAGTTTGAGCTGCCCCATTACTGATAAAGTTCCAGTACCAAGAACATTGCTTGGAATATGCTAGGAACTTGATAAATAATTGTTGCATAAGTCAGTGAATAGAGATAGATTTGAAGACTGAATTTAAGATGATGCCAAGAAAATTCTAATAATGATATTAAAGTATTACTATTATTCACCCTTTATATACTAAAATGTCACATCTGATCTGGGGTCTTCTCTAATTGTTCCAATGAATCATGAAAATATCACAGAGTTTTTGCACAAATACAACATCCCCTTTAATACTTTTCTGGCTATGATACTATAGACAATCACTCTAGACAATTTTGGGCCCTTCTTTTTTCCAGTTTAAATGATTACCAGGTTGTATATGCCAGTATGCTTAAAGAAGTAGATATTGTAGTAATTATTATCCTGGAACTAATTAATCTGGTAGGATTTATTATTGATACATGACATTGTTTTACTAAACAATCTGATTCACAGAAGCATTATTATTTTCATTCTCTAAAAATTATTTACCATGTGCTATCAAATAAGACATTGGATGGTTTCGTAAGTATCTTAGATTTTTCAAGGACTAAGTCTCAGCTCCTGTATGAAATCCATAGTATTTACTAATCAAATAAGCAGTATGTTTTCCAACTCACTTCTATTGAATCTTGCTATTTGACTGTGATCCACCTCTCCCTATGGTCACAACAATGCAGTTTATGTTTGTTAGAAATAAAAAATAAAGAGGAAAAAGGAAAAAGGAAGGAGGGAAAGAGGAAAATGTAAGAGGAAAGAAAGGAAAGGAGAGAGAGAAATGGAAGGAGAGAGAAAAGGATTAAAAGGAGGAGGGGTGAAGGAGGAAGAGTGGGCAGGAATAAAAAAGGGGGAAGAAGGGAAAAACGAAAAGCACTGTATCTACAGATAAGGCCCAGCAATTCCAGGCCAGTTTCCTGGCTACAATAGAGCAGAACCATTCCTCTGACATTGAGAAGGATATTAGGCACCTCTCACTTGACCTGATCACAGATGGGCAGCCTGTCCTTATCAAGGGGATCACTCAGGTCACTTGTTAAAGTGTGATTCCCATTGCTTTCTCCAGAAACTCTGGTTCAATATATTACTATGAGTTGACTCAAGCAGCCTGTGATTTGTCTTCAACAGCACCAGATCAATGATTACCAAATTTGAGCCTGCCTCTCAATCACAGAGAGGGCTGGTTAAACACAAGTGGACTTTATCCCAGAGTTTCCAATTTAGTAGATTTGGTGGTGGGAGAGGGGTGGATAATTTGCATTTCTAACAAGCTCCCTTGTGATGTTCAGGGTCCTGATTAGGAAACCATACTCTGAGATCCATTTTACCTTTCACTTCTTATAACTAGGTGAGCTTGTAAGAATCATCTGTACCATATTTCTATGAAGCTACCATTGGGATGATGCATTATTTTCTTTTCTGGCTTTGTAATTACCATGAAAATATCATGCACTGATTTTTTTTTTTTTTTTTTTTTTTTTTTTTTGGTGAGGCAGAAATCAGACTCAAACAAATCTCTGTGCCCTCCATTTTAGAAGGAAATAAGCGGACACTCAATCTGCAGTTTTTTTCTTTATTGTGGTGAGACACTATTTTAAATCATAACAATGCTGCCAACAATGCCTACATTGTACACTTTAAAGAGTTAATCCAAGCCAGGTGCCAAGGCAAATGCCTGTAACTGTAGCAGCTTGGGAGGCTGAGGCAGGAGGATGGAGAGTTCAAAGACAGCCTCAGCAAAAGGGAGGTGCTAAGCAACTCAGTGAGACCCTGTCTCTAAGTAAAAATACAAAAAATAGGGCTGGGGATGTGGCTCAGGGGTGAAGTGCCCCTGAGGTCAATCCCTGGTAACCCATCACTCACACAAAAAAAGAAAGAAAAAGAGAGAGAGAGAGAGAGAAAGTGTTAATCCAAAATCAGCTGAAATCAAGCTATGGAGAGAACACAGGAGGTTTTCAGTCTGCATCAGACTCAGATCTCCACTATGTCACCACGAAACACCTACAGGAATGGGCAAGAGCTAACATTTTTAGAAGAGATTCCGGCACGCCTATTATTTAGAGATCCAAATAGGGCCATCGGGGCTTCAGGAATGGTGCTTTGCAGTTTGATTCGGCCACTATAAACTCAGGCCGGTTGCATTGCTACTTTCCATGAGGAATTTAAGGGGTGTGACTGCATCCTTTCCAACCCTGCATTCCACATGTGACAAAACTGATCCAGCTGTTTGTCTGAAAGAAATTCCTTGCTGTCCTTAAAAATTAAAAAGCAAGTGATATCCGTCCTCCAGGGGCAAGTCTCCAGCTGGAACCTGGTACAGGCAGTTGCGAAACAGAGACAGTGCCCTGGAGAGCATCTGCTTTTGAATTCTTACCTCGCCATAGGGGGGTTAGCCCCATCTTGCTTTTTGAAATGGCAGATTCTGGATGGAAGGTGCTGGCTTGGCCCAAAGCTCTTGAGAAGTGTTCATCCACTACTGACCCAATGTCTCCCTGGAAATAAGTGAAAAGGACACAGCGAGAGTTAAGGTACTCCATCTCGGCAGGCTGGTCTTTCTCCTCCTCCTCCTCCTCCTCCTCATCCTCCTCCTCCTCCTCTTGTTTGCTGGGAAGGGTGACTTCCAGAGAGTCCTGCATCTTGCTGTATACCGCTAACTTCTTCTGGGATGGAATAAACAAAACACAGTATCAAAGACCATTTGTAAAAAAGCATTAACCAGTTAACTTTTCACTTAAAAAAAAAGAATCTAAATATTAACATATGTTTGCAGACTGCTTGTTCTTCATCTACTTTATTTCATCTTTTCCCTTCCCAAACCAATTGCCCCTTTCCCACACTGAAAAAAGGTCTGTTATTCCAAAGTTGTTAAAAAAGAAAAAAAAGAAAAAAGAAGAAAAGACATTTTCAAATTGTATACTTTCAGTGTCAGAATTTCATTATTTTTAATCCAGTTGTAGAAAAAAGAAATCTTTTTTTTTTTTTTTAAGTGACAGATTCCTTTTAGTTTTTCTTCCCACTTTTGATTGACTTTTAAAGATTTAATGTACGGTAGCATTATAGTTTAAGACAGGGAAGAACAGGGGATAGGAGATCTAACTTAGGGCAGGGTGAAGACGAAAAGCGCTTTTCATAAAAGAAATAAACTAAAATAAAAACAGGAATGTAGCATCTTATAAAAGGATTTGGCAGATGTGCTGAACTCATTTCTCAAAAATCAAACTAAAATGACAAAATAAGTCTGTGTGAAGATCCATTTTGCATGGAACATATTTTTCAGATGTTCCACTTACCACCATTACATAGAAAGAAAAAAAGATTTTACTGTGGCTTACTGAAAATAATACAAAATGCTGGCAAGGACTAACTTTCCAAATAAAAATGAGAAAAGTCTGATAATTTAAAATATTTTGAAATATATGTTCAAAACAACAATAATCATTAATATATATTATGCCAGATACTCTTCTAAAACCCTTGTGTTTATTTCCTCATTTAATCTTGATAATTCTATTACATGGTTATTATTAATATCCATCTTAGACAAAAAGACATTAAGGCATAGAGAAGTTAAGTAACTTCTCAAAAATGCATAATAGGACATCCTGGGAGAGATGTGCAAGCATATGCATTGTGGGGAACAGGAAAGGGATATCTAGGATAGGAGAAAAGTCACCAAAATGTTGTATTTGGTATTGTTTTTCTGAGTGGTACCTTACAGTTAATTTTTATTTTCTTATTCTTGCCTTTCAAAATTTCCAAATATTTTTCACTGAGCACATATTACTTGTATTATCAACTACTTCAATATAAATTAAATATACATTGTAAAGTTCATAAAATGCATTATTTCAGTGACCAAATAAGCTTTCCACATCATTTACTTATTTTTAAAGCCCCATCCCTTCTCATACCATTTTTCTTATTTCAAAAAAAGCACATGAATATGAAAACTAAATCATTCCAGAATAATACTCAGTAGTTCTGCAAATGTTATTAAAACACATAACCTAGATTCTATGTTTCTAATGTAATTACTTGTTTCAAAATCCATAGCCCCAAATTACAAATGCTGTTGTTATGTGAGGTGGGTCCTGAATGTTTAGGCATATTATGAGGTGTGGTTACTATGTTGGAGCACTTATTTATAAACATGTGTGTTGTTTTTTTATTTAAAATTTGTGTCATTGTGGTATCATTTGTTAATGAATAGATAATAATAATCTACTTTTGCACATATTTGAACATGTTTATATTTAATGTCAATAGTAAAAACAACATAATAACATAGATTATGTATAAAAGGAGGGGATTAAACTCAATCAGCTCTGTTACTCCTAGTTTGAAATTCCATTAAAAAATTAAACAGATATTGTGATTAATTAATCAAACCACAGAGCTGTTTCTCTGTGAGTGTATTTATCCAAAGCATGTATTGAAGGATATGCACACACTTTTTCCTGAAGAGTCTGGCATATTAGAAAGAAGGACCACATTTTTATGGAAGGGAAATTAAAACTGATCTCTAGAGCAGCTTCACTGTCCATAAGTGTTCATTCTATTCTATGAAACTGATTCTCAACATAAATTTCTGAGAATCAGGCTATGCATATAGTAATTTCTCTTGCACTTGTTTAATTCTGACATGAAATTCTTCAAGTAAAGGAACTTTGGCTGTGTTAATTATCCAAATAAAGGCAAGAGTTTATTTTATCCTCAATTAACAACAATTGATTCTTAAGTGAAATAAATTTAAAGTTATATATACTGAAAAAATTCAAAAACTGTATATCCTGATACAAATGTAAAATACTGTGACCAATAACAGCAATCATAAAATATTTTAATTTGTAATTGATGGCCACTGAATTCAAGATACAGATTTTCAATCTATTTAAGATTACACAATTTCCAAATGCTGCACTATTTTGTGGGGTTTTTTTTCCTATCAGATATTGAATGATTGGACACAAATAAGTTAATCTTTGAATTCATATACTTTTCAATACATGTGCCTGAAAAGTAAGCAAAATCTGCCCTTTATCAAAACAGCTGTCCATTTAGTTTTTTAAAATCATTCTTCTGTCCATGCATGCATTGATTCTCTATAGCCTTTATATTTAATACATACGTAATATCTCTATTTACATTTATATAAATGTGCATGTCAAAATATTCCATTTTGATATTGCAAACACCTGTGGTTCTATAAAAAGGGAACCTATGATGAACCTATCAATAAGCAGTATTTAAGAATGTTTATTACTTTTTAAAAATAAAGTGGACTAAATTTTCACAAAATATACAGAACTAATTTAAGTATATCTCCAACACTCACAAATTTACATCCTCACAGTCAACATCACTGTTTAAAAGAAAAATTTCAAAGTATCCAATTGACCTAATAACTAGCTGGAATGCTAAATCTGAATTTGTATACATTTTTTAACATTAAGTGTGAGCATGAAGAATTCAAAACAAAATTTAAATAGAAATTGTCTCATATGCTGACATTCACAGCACCCTAATTTCCTTCTTCATAGACTTTTGAGCTTCAGCTACTTTCTTATATCTGTGTTTTGGTGACTATAAATCAATTATTTGCTTTTTTTTTTTAAACTTAGCATATCACTTGTGTGTGCTTTTGCCATATTCTGAATTCACCAATGTTTACTTTTTGGAATAAAATTTCCCTAGGATTACATTCTTTCTTGGGACTAATATATCAAATTTAAAACACTGATATGAAATCTAAAATGTACAGAACCTAAACTTCCGAAATCAAATTTGAAATGCAATCCACTTATATTTTTTCTCCAAATACACAATGACTTGCTAATAACAACCAAATCTCTCGTAAGTATTCATACTTTTCTTATAAGCCCCTGAAGAATTGTTAACAAAAATCAAGAAGCTGCCTTAAACAATACGATCACTTTACCTAATGCATATTTACGTCTTACTGTCACTGCCTAGTAATGACAATATCTCCCCAGGTAATATTTATTACTCTGGAGTTAGGTGAGACAATGAAGGGGTTAACAGACACACAGTTGAAGCTAACTCACAAAGGTGTAAAGCAGGAGAATGATGGAGAGTTGGCCCAGGCAGTGCAAGCCCTAGCCACCACCTCAAGGCCTGCCATTAGGCACAACAGAAAGAAACTGCAGCAGGAATGTGCAGGGGAAAGGATTTGTCTGACAAGAGAAAGACTTCCATGTCAGGAGCCAAATACCACTAACTCCCCAAGGCTTAAGCCTGAAAAATGCCAAATGATTACTGTGCATATGTGGAAACTTTTTTCCTAAGGAAACAAAAAGTATTTTAATGAATCACTGCAATCATTGGATATTTAAAAACAGCTTTTTCTATTTCTTTCTTTCTTTTTTTTTTTTAATTTCTTCTACTGGCTATCTTTACTTTAATAACAGATTTTTTAAAAATATCTCAGAGAGTCTTGAAGTTTTGAATCTTCATCTGTTTTGAGGTGAATGAATCAGAAATGCAAGGTTGGGTTAGGTTAGCAGAAATATGCCACAGACCTTTTACAGATTTTATTTCACTTACTTTCTTTCTCACACACCCAAATACTTTGCCAGAATAATTATTTGCCAGAATAATAAGTTAAAAATGGTTAACTTAGCCAGGATCACCTAAGTAGTAAGAGGCACACATGGGATTAGAACCTATTTCTGTATGACTACAAATCATGTGCCAAGAAAGCAGACCAAAGAACGTGAGTCTCTATAAGAAAATTTATTTTGTTGGACTAAACAAATCTAACCTGACAGTCAACATGGCACTGCAAGTCAACCAGAATAGTCTAATGATACTTATAGCATTGAAAATTAAATTATAAGGGGTATAACTATTAAGTAGTGCAATGGTCTTAAATATATATGCGTCTGGATGTACTATCTAAAAATGTACTGTCTCCTTGGTAATCAGACACATAATCCACTGGCCTACAATTTTTCTGTAAATCCTATTTTGGAAATGTGAGCAGAGTCAACTTATGAGAAACAATTACACCTCAAAATTCTGTTGCTTTTATTTACCTGGTTTTTTATTTATTTTTCTTAATAGTAAATGCTATTATTTAGCATAATGAGCTACTTTTGAGCACGGTGCCTCTAAATGATTCTGGTCATTATCAAAACTCCAACCTAAACCCTCCAAAGATGAAAACTTTTCCATTTTTATGATGTTCAAAAAAATGTGCCACAGGCTTAGAAGCAATTTCAAAATTTGCATTCCCAAAATGTTTTAAGCAATGATCACATCATTAGGGTATGTGTTTTTTCTCAAACCAACTACTTTGAATGAAACAACAGTTTCCGTGTATAAATTTCTGGTATGTTTGTATAATCCTTTGTCTAGACTTAGTGTATGATTTTTAAACAAATTATCTATTATTCATTAATTCAACTAATTGTCCATTGATTCCTATTTTGTGTCACTAATTGCCCTGAGATTTGGAGATACAAAGATGAAAGTCATAGCCGGTGCCTAAACTGAAGTTGCTCATAGTGGTTGGAAGAGATTTTAAGGACAAGAGTTAGTAAAGAGGGCCTCCTGGTTTACCTACATAGTGGACTGTGTTATTTCTCCAAATAGCTAATATTCAACAATAAGAAGAGTAGGGAAGTAAACCTTGAATTTTTCTCCAGTTTCTAAGGAGGCTGACAAAGAGGATTTAATCAAAACTAGTTCCATGAGTCTGAGCAAGTCACTGAGCCTTCTGGCCCTTAGTTTGGTTTTCTGAAACTGAGGAATTTTTGACTTGATTTCATCTCATAGATCTCATCTAATACTATAAGATAATAAGCAACACACTGGAGCTCTAGACAGATTCACACTTAATTTTGTGTCTTACATTGGCTACCTCCTCTGATATTGCAGAACACTTGCCAAAAAAAAAAAAAAAAAAAAAAAAAAAAAAAAAACTACAGATCATTGAAAACTATTTAATTCTAGACAAGGGTTATCTAGCCCAACTCCTAACAATTAGTCTTGGTGCCTCCTATGTTTACCTACATATAAACAAGAAAGAAGATGTCTTTAGAATCCTCCTACGCCAGTCCACCAAAACTAGTGATTTGCATGCTAAATGGCCTTTAAGAAGAAAGGACACCTGTTGAGTTTAGGTCATTTTTTTTCTCTATTAATATTATGAGACAAGTGAAAAATAGTTCAGTTATCCCAGTTCAGACCACACTTACAAATTACTGGCACAAATCTGGTATCCACTGAAATATCTATAAATATGGCATTTATGAGTTGTTCTAGCAACAGCTGTTTGAATCTAATGGTCTGAAGCACTCTGAGGGTCTTCCTAAATGAGTAGTCACAGCAGAAAAACAGCTGTTTAAAGAGGTGCATTTTGAAAGGGCAGAGCTTTGCCCAAAATCATTGCCTTTACGGTCTTTACCAAAGCCTGAAATTTAACAATTAGAGAGCCTTTGTTTTCTTGAATTAAAATATTTTTCTGGAGATACCTTAAATTATTATCTATTAACTGGATATATTCCTTTAGGGATTAAAAAAGTAACAAGTTAACTAGAAACAGGGCCTGTGGAATGAGATCCAAATTTAGCACCATGTTTTAAAATTATAGTCATCTAACTGATAAACATGCTTAAGGATCTGCCCTAGGTAGGCATCACATGCATAATTGTTTTACTCTTATTGAAAATTCTCTTTGTACAGATGGATACAAGACAGAAATACACATACTGCCTAGTGAGGTCAGCTCATCTCTCTCTGCAATAGCCTGAAGAGCTGCTGAGCAGAAAAGCAAGGTTCTTGCTCTGAACACCCACATTTCCCTTGCTATGGGTCACATCCGTATCATCTTAAACTTTTTGAGATTTGATCAAAAGTTAGGTGAAGTAGGACTCCCTTGCATTTAGCCAAAGTACCCTTCACTTAAATTTCTAGGATCACCATGTGGTAGTATCTGGCTTGTTAGCCAGCATATCCTCTCTCTACATAATTTTATAGATTTGAACCTTCCTCTTTCCATAATTATTAAAATCATCATTCTGAATGACCACCAGAGCCAATAGTTCAGTTATTTTAAAGTTTAATTTTTCTTCCAGTTTTGAACTTTTCTGACTGGGAAGCTACTGGGAACCCAAAGCCATGGGAGAGTTTAAGCTTCTAAGTCTTTGAGTCAAGTTAATTTTTGTAGTGTGGAATTATAGGGGCTGTTTTTTCTCAGAGGAATCCTGTATGAATTCTTATAAATTCACTTAAGTCTTTGCTTACAGTTGCAAGAAAATTAAATCCTCTGCCTTAAATAAATTGACTGTATACTAAAACTATTTAAGTTATAATTTTATTCTTTCTTTTTAATGAATATAAACTTATGCTCAAATAGCAATGAAATACGAGGCACTTAAAACTGTTCATACCACAGACTGTAATTTATTTTAAATAAATTCATTTGCTAAGTGAATATCCTATCTCATAGACAAAAGATGCAACATGGATAGTAAAAATCATTAGCATAATACAAATGCTTGCAAAAGGTTTTGGAATGCCTAAACTTTAAAAAGTACACTACCAAGGACTTGGAAAGAATCTCAAACTTCAAGGCCAAAGAATCCATTGCATATTAATCTTCTTTATCAAAAAGTTGATTGGGGCACTAAAGACAAAAATAAGTCTATTGTGCAATAGCAAAAGGGGTGGGGAGCCTGAGAGACCACATGGCAAGGTGGAAAGATGCGAAACTGAAGAGAGGGGGATCTGGTGGTCTTGATTTTTTCTCCAATCAGCTTTTACATCTCTAGCCAGGCATTTCAACTCTGTGAACATGCATCTTCCCATTTGTAAAAGGAGAGGTTGAAGTATTTTTTCCAGGATTTTTCTATGACAAACAATCTCAGAACAGTTTTATGACCTAACCAAGGTGGCAGAGTCCAGAGAAAGAGTTTGAAAAACTCCTTACAGGCTTATAACCGGAGCTTTGCTTCCCAAGGGAACTCTTTTAAGTGAAAGCATTCATGCAGATTCACCCAGCTGTTACCCTTGAAAAGAACAGAGTAAATATGTTCTAACTTTTACAAAGCCGGAAGTGTGATTGTTAAAAACTTCTGAGCATAATTAGAAATTTGGTGATTGTTTTCTGCGTTTGTCATCTCTTTATAAACTACTTAATTCTGAAACCTTTCCTTTAAGTATCTTTCTAATGTGAACATTATGAATATGGTGGGGAGAGGGGGTAGACAACAGACTGTCTGCATTTAAGATGAGAAGTTCACTGGGTATGAAGGGAATCTATGACTTCAAATCATTGCCTTCAATTTTTCCTGACACATATTTCGAAATTTTCTGTTGATTCCTACTGTCACTGTTGCATACAAGTGCATTCCTTTCCACACACGTTCTGCAGTGTCATCAGCCTCCAGAGCATGTGCTAAGAGACATGAGTCAAGAGTTCTCTTGAGGAGAGATAGGATGGATGAGTGAAGGTTGTGCAGAGACGATGGGCATGGAGAATAGGTTGCTTAGCATCCCTCAGAAATTCCTGGCACTGTGAAGCACACTGTAAAATGTATGCACAGCATGCAATTTCTAGGATTTATTGTCAAGGACTATAAAATTCACTCTTCAAACACTTACAAATTACTTTGATTCATTTGGCCTACCATATGCCTCTGTAACAGATTGTAGTACAGCCTATGTGAATGCATAGCCTACGTGAATGTATACCTACAACACACAATATGTTCTCTAAAAACCTAAACTTAAAACGTCAGCTGTTAGGGGAAAGGTTGAGAAAACACTTGCCTGGTAAACAAAGTTCTATTATTTCACAAAGAATTTTCAGTATATGATCATGCATTGAGAAGAAATATATACTATGCTTCAAATTTATTATAATGATAATGAACCACTTGATACATTAATTTACAAGGACTTCAGGACTAGGGGTGTAGCTCAGAGGTAGAGGACTTGTCTAGCATGTGTGAGGCAAAAACAAACACTCAAGTCCTCAGAGCTATGCAGATTTGAAGGCAAAAATCAGAGCAAAGATACATTATGACAACTGGATAAAGAAATAATGTAAAACTTTAATGTTCTCTCTCCTAGCATTTTATAAATGACCATTAAACTTTCTTAATTATGCTCCAGATTTTTTATTCCTTTCCTTTTTATTTCCTCAATAAATAAGCTTTTCAAGTGCAATAGGAGTTCAAGTCCTGATTTTTGTCTCCCAGGCAAGATGCTATTAGGGGTCACTTCCCATGTACGGTGAAAACAATCTTCATGGACAATAATGATAAAACCTTATGGAATGCAAAAACAACCAAAATATGTATTCTCAGATGACTGCATTAGGGCCAAGTCAATATTAGTCCCACTTCACCCACGCACCGCATAGTCTAAAAATGCTGTCAGCCTGATAAGAATTTCCTGATTTACTCTTTTCTCCAATAGAAAATATGGGTCATCAAAATAAACTCTTGACAGTAAAAGAACAGTAGTTACACTGTCAAGTCTCTCCTTAATTCCCTGGCCAGTCAATTGCCAAAAAGTTTCTTTACTTAGGGAAAAAATGAGAGAGAGAGATTTTGAACAAGACATTTTAGTAAAAGCAACGTGAAAATTTCCAAGCACCCCTTTCAACTCAATTCTTATGATCAACTCAACCAAACATCTACTTAAGCAATGTCTACAGAAGCTCAAATATTTTAGAAGATGACTATTGTACAACACCATTGTAGACAACTCAGGTTTACAAAGATTTTTTTAAAAGTTCATTCTTCAGTTTGTTGATAGCTTTTAGTAAAAGAATGGACTCTGGCTATTGCAAAAGTGAAATAAAAGCACTTTGATTCATTCTTTACTGAAAACTAAATTTATGATTGGTAATTTGTAATTTTTCAAATACTGAAGTGTATTTTCTAGCTCAAATAAAGTATTACAATACTAATCACCCACAGAAGTTCATATTTCAATGGAATTAATTTCACAACTCTGCAAAAAGATATTTGCAACTTCTAGTTCACCATTTTTTAAGAGGGGAAACTATCTTTCTGAATATTTAGTAAAGTTTGAGTCTGTTGCTTATCTACATTCCAATTAATTGAAGTACTCTATAGTCTCAGAGATGGAGGACAGAGAGCTTCATTCTGGACTAGATGTTAAAAATACCCAGGGTCTCCTTGCCTCACTTACCCTAATTGAACAGCCATGGGTTTCTCTATTACTGATATTTTGTGTAGACCAAAGGAAAACAAACAGCTAAACCAAATGTTTTAATCTGTCACCCTTCACTAAAAATTACAAAATACTTTCCCATCCTCCTCTTCAAAAGTAATTTCATTTTAAAATGTTGAAGTTGTTGAATAGTACAAATAAATAAATAAATACTAACAAGAAAGTAGGGCTTTTTCCTTTTTCACCCTTTCTGGTCCTAGTTAAGTTGGTTCTGTGTAGCAGAATCTGGGGCATGTAATCTTACAGAATCAGTTGAATTTCACAGCCCCTAAATTTTAAACAGAAAGTAGTGGTTTCTTTCCAAAGAAAGTACTATCTATCTAGGAAAGAGACAGAAAAAGAGGAAATATAAAAATTCAAGGTGCAAATTAACTGAAGGATCAAATCCTTAGGGTCACAATAAAACATGTTTCCTAAGAAACAAAAGTCAAGTAAATCAGTAAATTCTGTGAATGATAATGCCCTAATCATATCTAGTTGTACTTAAGACCCTAATCCCCACAGTCTGAAGAGGACCCTATTTTGGTACAGTCCCTTGACACAAACATACATTTTCTAATGTAGAGCTAATTAAACCTTGTTGTGTTCAGTAAGTAATATCCAAGGACACCTAGTGCTGATTCCACAGTGCCCTACTCTCCCTTCTCAACTCCTTGTTCTGAGTCCCCTTTAAGGACATTTTCAGTCTGGAAACTCAGCTTTCAGAAACTCAAGATTACCTCCTGGATGGGGAACACAGGGTTCAATAGACTGAACACTGTAACATGCTCTGTGATTTGATGGAATTAGAAAATGAATAAAGAACCATGGCATCACGCCGTCTAAGTCACAGTCACGGGGGAAAGGCTCTACGGAGAAGTTTTAGAAACATTTAATATATGTTGCATTAGGCCAATGTTCCACCCTAAAATTCCCTAAAAGTGCATGTCATAAGCTCACTGTTCAGGTAGCCTCTCATACTTCAGCGGCACACTTCGTTCTCCTAATCCAGAAAACCCTGGCACACTCTTTCTAAAGAAACAAAATATTTGGTTTAAAAGAAGTTTACTCACATAGTCCTAAGTCAGATGCCCTTGGTGAGCTTCAGAGAACTGAGTCCTAAGAGTCAGGATGGCTTTGAGGATAAGCCTCTGAGCTCTGGTGACAACAGCTCAATAAAGCCCCCAGTCAGGTAATACCTCTCATCCCACCCATCCACCTGGCTGTCCTGCCCTCCCCAAGCCTCTCCTCCTCTCTTCTGTTGGTTTTCTGCTCAAGGACGCTTCCGCAGGTCCCAGAGCATCCTCTGCGCCACCCGTCCCGGCCCGACGAGATGCAGCCGGAGGAGCCCCAGACCGATACTCTCGGTGCCCCTCGCCCCCGCCCCCGGCAGGTTGCCTGGTCGGTGACTCACCTGCTGGCCAGGTTGGGGCGCCGACTGATAGCAGGCTGTGGGGCAGGTTGCAGCTGCCACAGGGTTGGGCAGATACTGAGGCGCTCCATACGGCTGGGGGTGATACATCACCTCCGCACAACTCATGGCAGCAGGGGCAGCGGCGGCCCCAGAGTTGCCGCCGCCGCTCTACGCGCTGGCGCGAGGGGCGCCGCCGCCGCCGCCGCAGCTGCCGCCTCTGTCGCTGCTCCAGCTGCTACTGCGGCGAAGGCGGGTCCTCGGCGGCCTCGGGCTCCGCGCCGGGAGCGAGCTCGGGAGGGGCTGGCAATCAGCGGCGGCCCATGCGCGGGCACCTTCATCTTCAGCCCCTCCGGGTGCCCCCTTGCCCGCGCTTATATAGCGGCTCTGGGACGCAGCCGCCCGCCCTGCGACGGGAGCATGACAGTGCTCGGTTCCAGAGAGGGCAGCGGCGCCCAAGGCAGCGGCAGCCACAGACCCGGCCCGGGTTGGACAGCCCTGGGGAGCCGGGACACTGGTTTGCATATACACAATGCACGCCCGGGACTCGTCCTATCACCGGCGCTCGCGGCTGGGCGAGGACCGGGAGGCGGGGGCAGAGAGGGAGGAAGGCTGGGGAGGAGGGGGAGCACTGCACCTCCCCAGGCTCTGACGCCCGGCTTTGCAAAGTTCCTCCAACTCCGTCTGCGGAGGGCGGGTCGCCCAGCAGAGGGACCCTGGGGAGGGCTGGCTGCGGATTGGAGCGAAGTTTGCAACCCTCTCCGCCTCCCAGCATGAGATGGTGGTGGGAGGAGAATGGTATGCTGGAGGCTCCGCGCCCTTGGAGCTCCACTGGTTCCCACCCTGTGTTTGTCACCTGGACACCAGGGCCAGGGCTTCGCAATTCCAAGAAGATTTTACAGAGAGCATCAGCTCAGATGCTCCAAAGGGAGGTCAAATGTGCAAAGAAGTAAAACCTTGTGATTAACTCCTAACATTAAAAATACTCCGAAGTGAAAGTTAACATTATCCCAAGTGTTCAGATGCCAAGAATGTAACACGGTTTTCTACAAGCAATCCCGCTCTAAATTTAATCTTCATGGTTGGACATTCTTGTGGGATGTGTACCTTTTCTGGCTCTTACCACCTGGTTTCCATAGAGCACTAGAAAAAAAAAATTGATGAAACCCATTCAGCTACTATTTAAAGGTGTATTGATTTGCAAGTGGCTTATAAACCCTCTCCAAAATAAAGAAAAAATGTTTGTAGGAATGTAATTGTTTTCCGATGTAATCAGTAGAAAAGAATTATACATATTTTATAAATGAGCAAACTCAAGTTCTAACCTTTAACCTTTTTTTATAACACAACAGCGATCTCTTATTTTCAGTCTGTACTTTCTCGGAGGAAAGTCAATTTGGATGCCAAATGAACCTATTTTGTTATGAACTAAATAGAGTCCCCACCCCCAAAAGTTCATAGGTTGAAGCCCCAGCCCCCAATATGACTGTATTTGAAGATTGGCCTTTAAGGATACAATTAAGAAGTCATGACTTAGGGACTAATTGGATAGGACTGGTGTTCTAGAAGAAGAGGAAGACACCTCAGATACGCCCCCCCTCTCCCCCCGCCACTGGCAAAGAAGAAAATCCATGTGAAGAGTTAGTGCCAAAGCAGCTGTCTCTACAAGCCAAGAAGAAAGGTCTAACTTAAAATCAACACTGGTTGCACCAGGATCTTGAACTTGTAACTTCCAGAACTATGAGAAAATAAATTTTGTTGTTTTCATCTCCCAGTCTGTGGTATTTTGTTATGCCAGCCCCAACAGACTAAAACACATGTACAGTTCTAATATATAATCTTTATATATGTGTATATGTATAACTACACAGTTACACAGTTACATACATATCCTCTCACACAAATGCATGCACACACATACACTCAAAGACATGAACTATAATAATTGATAGGAATATTTTGCTACCCCATAACATCTCCTATTAATGCACTCATTTTATCATCCTTGATTAACAAAAATATATTTATTAAGGACTTACATTGTTTGAACTTTAAATTATGCTTTTTGTAGTGTTCTTACCAATAAAATAATACAAATTTGCTTCAAATGTTTATTACTATATTTTCCCAAATTGACACTTCTTGGTTTTACCCCAGACTTATCTATTGGCTTCTTTCTAAACTGCTCCACACAGGTGTTCCATAAGGAATTCAATCATGATAGCATTGATTTCCCCACATCCCCAAACTCAACCTCCTTTTTTCATGTCTATCCCAGATACTGACACACCCCACAATCAATGACCTCCGTTAGACATCTTAGAATCTTCACACACTCTTTTCTTCTCCTCACAATCTCCACCTCCAGTGTTGAAGTCTAGTTGATCCCAAATCTTATATTAAGGCCTACACTCTCCTCTCCTCTTCTTATCTCTGTTGCTATGATCTTGAGTTTCTCGGTATCTCTTCCCCAGAATCCTGCAAGAGACTTCTTGTTGATTTTCAGGCTCCAGACTGAGCCATGCACAGATCCTTTTTGCACCATTTTTATTTTTATTTTTTTCTCATCTGACCACTGCAAATCCAACAGAGCAACATGAGATTTTGTCCCCCTTTTTAAAAAAATCACAGTAGCTCCACAAAATCTATCCTTCCTCTTTTTAATTTTCCAATTATGGATTCTGCCTTTGTGACTACCGTATTATCTTCTGAATCAAGAGCTCCATGGAATCTTCTACTACCATCTTTTTATAGTTTTGCCGAACATCTGCTCCAATAGCCCTTACTGTCTTCTTCACTTGCAATTCTTTCTTGCTGTTCAAGGAATCACCTTTTTAAACATCCAGTGAAGGCTAGCCTTAATTGCCCCTATTCTCAGCAACTCCAGGACCCCACGGACACTGCTCTCAACTTATTAATAATTAATTACTTGATCTGAAACTGCTTATGTGTTTATCACCCCATCATGACAATGAGTGCTTAAGGGCTCAGATTGTGACTTCTACCTCTGAATCTCAACCCTATAATGTGTGGCTTAATAAACAGTCTTTGAATAAATTATAAAAAGAAATCTATGAATTTGTGGAGGATCCAAGTATATATGAAATCAGTGAATGTTAGAACAGAGTACATGGTTTCTGTTTCTGGTTTTCTCTCAAGAGAATGATAAGGTCCTGGTGATGGAAAAAATTCAGGACCTAGAGAAAAAAGTGACTGAAATCAACCACAAACCTAGGTTGTAAAGACAGCCTTTCAAAATACCTAATACCTACAACTTTTTATTCAGAAAATATAGCTATAATTAATTGTTTTTTACAATAATGTGTTTAATGTCCATCTCCTCTGCTAGACTCTTACAGATATCATGTATATATTATTTATTCCCATATTTAACATCTAGTATATATTTGTTGCCTGAGAAAACAGAACTAGATTAAAGATACGATATCCCCACTTGTGGTACTTTCCAAGTGTCCAAATGTCTTGCAAATATTCATTTTATGACAGAGATATTGTTCTTGGGTCCTAAAGTCATGGACACAAATGTCTGGAAGTAATTGATAAAATCTTTCCACAATGTAATATCTTTTTTCATAGCTTCCTTTTCTATTGATGATAGCTGAAAATGAGAAAGTAAAGATAAATTCTGTTCAGAATTAGAATCTAGAAGAAAAGAGAAAATAACTTGTTGAAGACTGCAGTATTAGTTGACTCATTAGTATAAGTTAATTCCTATTAGAACTAAGTTGGAGTAATGGTAGGATAGGAGATTTAGACGACTTATCTCAGATGGATGTTAAGAGTTTTAGAATGGAAAAGAATCTGATGAGTCATTTAGTTTAAAACATCTTGTTCAATAGATAAGTGAGCATATGACCTGATAAAGGTCTCATAAAGGACTGGTGGTAGAACAGAAACCAAAGCCCCAAGTCTATTGAATCTTGATTCAATTTTCTTTCCATCATAACATAATAAAGCTATATGAATAAACACCTCATAATAAGGATATAGGAATAAACACATCTACAGTCACATGCACACAATCGTATGCATGTAGGCATACATAAAAGAAGAGGTTTCCTATTATATTATCCTTTGGTCACTTTAGAATGTGTGTGGTGGGGGTGTAGACCAATTACATGTAGCTGTTACAGTAAGTCATTCAGATCAGAGAATACAATCTGATCACTGGTGCATTCATTGTCATAACAATTATGTACAGGTGTCACTACGGTTACGTGGAAAGAACAGCAATGAAAGGTAATGTGATTATGTGAACTTCTGAGCCAATGTTCCTCAAAGTTCATCCTCTGATATTTTCTTCTCTTTCTTTAGCATTACGTCCTCCCTCTCTCCTGATTGAATCTGTATATGGAACCAAATTCTACTGGTCTGATATTTATCCCTCTACTTTTTACTATCACTGCAATACTAATAAAACACCCAAATGTCCTGAAATGTTCCCAGCTCTTCAGATTGTGATTTACAACCACCGCACTTTAAGGCCCCACCTGCCAATTTTCCCAGAATGTTCCCAGATTTTACAGTAGGCATTTACTGAGGTTAACCTCCCGTTTTTTATTTATTTATTTATTTATTTATTTATTTATTTATTTATTTTAATTTGAAGAGGTTACTTGAACTGGATTTTTAATTATCTTTTGGGATAAATTAGGGTTAAAAATGGGGAACTTCTCTTTTTGAGTGATAATAGCCAGGCCTACTTTTAGCTTGGAGTCCCAACGTAAGAAAACATACAGGACCTTTGCATGGTTATCCTAGGCTAGGTATCCAAATCCCTCCCCACATGTTCCAGCCACCAAACAGTTACTTTCAGGCAGCCTCTGGACTAAATTGAGTCCACTGATAAAGCAGCTTGCTCTAGGCTCTGAGAAAATTGGTGTCCATCATTTGTGTAGAGTATCACTAGGTCTTGAGTATAAAATCATGGTTGTTTTAGGTGGAAAGATGATCTGTTAGAGTTTTCCACACTCCAATATCTGGAATCTATGAACACTTTATCTTACATAGTTAAAAGAGTTGGAATTATAGATGGAATGAAGACTGCTATGGAGGGAATTTTAAGATAGGAAGATAATTCTGATTATCAGGGTAGGCCCAATGTAATCACAAGGGTTCTTAAATAAAGGAGGTAGGAGAAAGAGGAGTCAGTGTTATATTGATAGAAAATAAGGTAAAAGACTCCATAGGTCATTGCTGACTTTGAAGACAGAAGGGAGTCAAGAGCAGAGGAACATAGGTAGCCACCTGAAGCAGGCCAGGGAGGAAAACGGAGTCCCCCGGAGCCTCCAGAAGGAATGCAACCTTACTGACATCAGTAACAAGCTGAAGCTTGGGTTTTTGACAAGATATGAAGACAAGATAATAGATGTGCTTTGCTTCAAGTCACCATGTTTATGGCAACTGGTTGTAGCAACAACAGGAAAATAATACAATAGTTTCATGGGGCAAGGGTCACTAAAGGAGCAAATTCCCTTTGTCCTACAGTTTGCCATGAGGAGATGCACAATAGGAAGATGGCTAGTGAGGGGGACTCTGAAGCTTAGAGGCCAAGGAAGGATCCTGATGCCTGGATCTTAGGGTGGTACCAATGCTATAAAAATAAAAATATGAATTCAAAAATGCACATGTAAATAAGACCTTTTTATTTAGTCGTCCTTCACACCCGCTGCTTAAAGAGTCCCCTTTAATGCCAACAACTTCATGCATTGCTAACATTCTTACCCACATCTTCTTACATCTGTTGCCTCCTGTTCATTCCACAGTTTCAAATCTTTCACATTTACTTTTGTCCACTTTCTTCCTTTCTAGAACACTCTTCTGCCCCATCTCAACCACCAAAAGTCAGTAAGGTCATGGGTAATGCATGTGTTAAAAAAATTCAAAGTTCATTATTTAAACCTCATCCTATTTGATACTTTATCAATTTTGATTTTGTGAATTAATCTCTCTTTAAATTTCTTCTCCTGGCATCTGTTCTTGATGTTCTCCTGTCTTAATCTGTTTTCCTCCACTCTGGCATTCTCTCTGTTTCCTTTGCTCTCTAAATTTTAAATACAGAGTTCCATAGTTCATAGTCCTTTCTCATCTTACTCTATATGCTCATCCTGAGAGATCCCATGCATCTTTAAATCATCCCTATATCCAAATAACTTAGAAAATTAGCCTCCCTTCCTCAGAGCCCACAGATCCCACGACTTAGAAGAGATGCTATAGGGGTTTGCTACTGGGGTTCTAAAGTCAATAAATAAGAGCAAATGAAATCATCCCTGGCTCAAATAACTATTTTGTTTTGTATGTTTATTATAGGTGTATAGTATATTACATATGATATAATAATATAATATAAATTGTAATTTATGTATATTATATTTGGTACTGAGATTGAACCCAGGGCACTTTAGCACTGAGCTATATCCCCAGTCCTTTCTAATTTTTATTTTGAGACAGGGTCTAACTAAGTTGCTATAGCTGACCTCAAACTTGTGATCCTCTTGTCTCAGCCTCTTGAGTCACTGAGATTACAGGCATGCGCCATCACACCCAACTGTTTATTTTATTTTATTTTGATTTGCTATTGAAAGTTTTCCCAATCCCTCGCAATGAGCTAAATACACCAATACTGTGTCTCAATAAATTCCACATGAATTCTAACATTGAAAAGACTGTCTTTTCTGGAATTGGTCACCAGATGAAACATTAGTTCATGTTTAGGAGATATTTATAAAAGATACATACTAATTAAAATTGATAATGCTAAAATCACACTCAGATTGGCAATACACATAATGTAGGAGAGGCATGGGGGAATTTAGATGACTCAAGGCATGACAAACTCACATCTCCCACTTCACTCTTATTCTCTGTTGAGTTCAATGGTGACTGCATTGCTTCTTTATCATAAATTTTATCTCCCTATTCTCTCATACCTGAACGGAGGTAGTAATATTAAAAGTGCTTTTCTGTAGATTAATAAATAATGTAGATAAAACTCATAGTGTGAAACCTGACCCATGTTGAAATATTAGCTTGTTTTCCTAATTTTCAAGTTCACAAAACTACCTTGGAAAGCTGTGGAATAGACAAAGGTCTAGAATCGTGCCACAACAAAAACTTTTTTTAAAAGCATAATCTGGAAATCTTTTTAAGAGTTCTGATTGAACTATTCAGTCTTGTGAATTCAAGGATAATACAAGGTTTAGGACTTGTGTGTTTTATGCATGGCACATGCCTACTGTTTTGCATTGTTCTTTTCTCTCCAGCCTGGTAAGATTTAATAGGTAAACTTGTAATTGTCTTTTAAAATCCACGCAAGTATTTCTTGGACAGTGCTTCTTACAGAGATTTATAATTGTACTCTGTTTCAAGGTGATATTTTTTCAAGGTGATATTTTTTTTTTCTGATAATTTTTAACAGTAGTAAAGTGGTCCCTTCTTTTATTACTTC
The DNA here is from genome assembly GCF_902686445.1 of Sciurus carolinensis. Taxonomy (NCBI): domain Eukaryota; kingdom Metazoa; phylum Chordata; class Mammalia; order Rodentia; family Sciuridae; genus Sciurus; species Sciurus carolinensis. The sequence goes on along the minus strand of NC_062221.1, from coordinate 102,451,581 downwards.
CTATTATAATGTTGTTGCATTGAAGTACAAGGTGTTAGGTACAAACTGAAGAGCTCATCTAAAGACTTGGAGGCTTTAATAAGATTAATAAGATGTTCTTAATCCTCATAGTTTGATTTGTTTACTGAAAAGTGAAACTAAATATATCTTGTTGACCCAAGAGACGCAGCAATTTGCAGCCCTTACCTCATACAGTTCTTCACTTGTTGGGAACCCAGTCAGCATTTGTTATAACCTCTATCACTACCTCTATCTCCTAAAGGTATTCCTCAGCCAGAAACACGCTCTTTTTGTTGAGTGTTTTGTTGTTGTTTTGTTTTTTCTTTTGTTTTTGTAGTCTTCATTGAAGTTGCAGAACGTCATAGCCCTTCCGATCTAGAGTACTTTGTAGATATTTAATAACAAAAGAATCCAAGTTGGGAAATAATTAAGCAGAAGGAAAAAAAGTGTCAAGATACTACTTAATCTGTATCTTTAAAAGGTGGCAAAAAGTATAATGATGAATATGTTAATTTATCTATTTAATCATTCTACCTCATATTATTCCATATCATAACATCACTTTACACCCCAAAATATATAATTATTATTTGCCAATTAAAAATATTTTTTTAAATTTCAAGTTAGTCTAACAAGTGTTCAGACATCATTTATCCATGTGTTATTAAAAATTTAATTATCAATAAAATCAGTAAATAGGACATACTTAGCTGTATAATAGGGGCATTTGTTCTCATGGAGGATAATGGAAGACCATTAGTTCAATGTGTACCTTGAGTTTGTTGTTCATTTCTTTGCTAGGTTTCCTGGTAATAATGACAGATCTAGGCTAATTCAATGACATTCTCTCTGTCAGCTCTGACAAGTGGAATGCATTTGCATGAAGTCTGGCCTGGTATGAGTACAGTTCTGTCTATGGAATAGAACAAAGCTAAGTGGGCCAGGGAGGATTAAACCCTTGATCTTGGCATCATTAACACCGTGTTCTAACCCATGGGGCTAACTAGCCACAGACAAAGACCAATTGGACTAATAAATCACAGCAGCCAGAAGGATCTGGTTTGCATTTATTTCCCATTTTTAATACATTAGTTTTATAACTTGATTTAAATATTTTAGAATAAATGAAGCCAAAGGTCCATGTTGCTGTCATTCAGAAGAAAGCAAAAAGGAGAAGCCACTCCACACCAATCCCCAATAAACACTAGCTGCAAAGCGACACTGTGAACTAGATTCCCATTTACCACAAGAGATGTCAGCTGAGAACACTGAGAGAAAAATCACAATTCTTACATGTAATTTTTGTTTAGTAATCACAAAAGAGGCTTTGTATTTAAGGAAAACTTTTTTGAACCACTATGAAGGCCAGTAACTTTTATGAGAAAGAAAAATCACTTCTCTGTTGTTTCTGTGTCCAGATTTTCATGCTTTGTGTTTGATCCAAAAATGAAGTATGCATGTATCTTCAAATCTGAAAGTAACTTGCTTGGACCCATTTCATTCTCATTGTATAAATAGGTCATTGGAGACGATGTCTTAACTTTACTGTCCTATGCCTTTAGGTGCCTCCAATATATTCTAATCCCACCTACTTTAAGCAGTACATCTTAGCATCTGAAAATTGATTTCCTTGATAACATTATAATTTGCATTGTTTGCACCTCATATGTGGAGACTTGATTGTATGCAATTACATTATTGCTTACTTTAGGTGGCTCTGATCATTTCGATTGTGATAATTACCTCTTATGAAAAGATAAATTCCACGAGGGAAAGGACAGAGTTAGATACATCATTGGTGAATCATACAGCTCCAAAATAGGCACAAAGTATAAACCTGCTGAATTTAATGTGAATTTAACAACTCTGCCTGTGATTTGTGAATGCTTCTTGTTAATCTATAAATGCTCTTGCTTTGGTCTCTTTCAATCAAACAAGAAGAACACAGTAGCTAAGCATTTTTTTTATGTGAATTTTACATAGGGAATATACCTTATATTATTTTTAGCCTAATTACAGTCTCTTCTTTGATGAGTACATTTCATATCTTTAAATGGATATCTTTTTTATCTATCAAATAATGTGAAAATGTGAGATGTTGGGAAATACTTCTGACAATATGTTTTATTTTCATTTTCTAAGAATTTTAAAGAGTAAACCATTTACTACCTGAAAATCCTAGTACAACTGAAAAATATAAAATCCATTAGAATTAGCATTTCATAAGACATATATTATTCCCAGCAACTATAAATGGAGTAACTCATCCTCCCTATGTTAGTATCTTGAGAACTTGCAGAATCAAATTCATCCTGGTGGTATAGTGAAGAGCAAACCTCCTGAGGTTTCAAAACCATAATATTTTGATCAGGATAAGGGGATAAAATAACAGTAATGATAGTAATGATAATAATAATAATAATCAACCTCTAAAGTGCCTATAATACTCAAGGCAGGTCTTAAGCACTTTGCACATATTAACTCATTTATTCCTGACAGCATCTCATGAGATAAGAACAATAATTATTGCCATTAGACAGATTAGGAAATTGAGGCAAAATGGGGTTAAGTGATTTGCTCACCATTATCCACCCAATGTTTCAATAGCTCTTAACCAGTGGACACACTACTTGTCAAAGGAAGGGGGAGGACTTAAGGAAAGTTTCTGTATGATTTAGGCAGTTCGAGATCATTTTACTCATTCTAATATAAGAATTGACAAGCTCTTGTCTACCATTTCTTACTAACTGAACTGACAACATCATCTCTAGAATCTGCAGTGACATTTTGTACTCTAAATGGCAATTGTCTTCTCCAAGGGGCAAAACCATGGTTAATAGTACTCTATAAGCGCTACTTTCTTGAACTTTAAAGGAGATAGGGACTACAAGAATAATCAAACCAAGATAAACAGTACCTCTATTGCCTTAAAACTTGCCCAACTTTCTTACTTATAGTATCCAAATATAAATTTGGTTCTTTCTTAAAAGCGAATAACTGAAATAATGGCATGTCTGTTGCCAACTTTGTGGAATTAAATCTCATAAATTCTCAAGGACTGAACTGTTTGTTTATGCTTTCCCTGGAAGCACACCATGTTCTATATGGATAATAACAAATATTTAAAAGAAAAACCTAAAAGTAATTTCAGAGCATTTGATAATCAGGTCATAATATCATCAACTTCAGCTATGCTTAGAATAGGAGGAACTTCATGTGAACAGATGGGAGTGATAAAGTAATTCTTGAGCACTGTGAGATGTGATATTGAATATTAATTGTTACTTCAAGCTCAGGAAATGCAAGGAAAACAAAAAGTTCATTAACTAGAGAATTGCTGCTCAAAATGTAGTTTGTTGGCCATCAGGTTGGTTATCATCTCGGTTAGAAACAGATCATCTCAAGCCTTGTCCCACACCTAGATCTGAATCTGCATTTAGTAATATTCTCCAGGTGATTACTCTGCATATAAAAATTTGAGAATCACCAAAAGCCAGTATCTTAACACCCAATCAAATCACTTACATTACCTTTAGCCTGATTTTTAGACCATTGCCACTTGACAAAAATAAACTAATGAAAATATATATCTGACAATTTAAATATTACAAAGTACTCTCCAAGTCCCTTACCTCTTGGAATATCCTCATTCTGCCTATGAGAAATTCAGAATATATATATTTTTTACGCTAAGTTGTTGCTGAGAGAGGTTAACTATCATGAGGTTAATACATAAAGGTGATCATTTAAGCCTTGATCTTGTAAATCCAAATCCAGTAACTTTGCCATTCACGAGCAAACCATCAGCAATCATCAGAATATTTTCAAGTTGTGTTCTAGAAATGCTAGAGTTGATAGTCTTTTTTTATTTTGGACCTAACATCCTAACATTCCCTGCATCCAGTCTTCCTGGGGCATAAAAGGAAATTTCAGTAAAGTATGAATCAGCTCAGTAACCTCAAGATTTTCTCAACTTTTTTGAGAGAACAGAATGATTAGGAGTTTCACTATAGACCTTTCAGGTTTTCTCTTCTCCTCTTGCTCTAAATGATCTTAGGCTATTTGGGGATTGGGGAGCGCATATGTGAAACGATGACATGGAGAGGAAGCCATGATCGTCTCAAATCCTCAGTCCTGTCACCCTGTGTAGCTATCTCTACCTTCTTCCCAAGCCTTGGTGGAATTCTTGGGAGGCTGCTGCCTCTTGGCATGCCAGACATGGAGCAGAGGCACAGGTCACTTGTACAATTAGGAGTAGCTTCTGTTGCTCTTTTTCCCTTTGCAGGAACTGACTCTCAGGGTGAGAATGGAAGAGGAGTGGACAGGGCACAGGAGCCCCCTCACGAGCCCTCACCAGAGATGAGGTCTGTAGTTGCCTCTATTACTCCTTCCTATTTCTTCTAGTCTATTGGATTCTTATCACTTCAAAGGCAAGAAAAACTTGATTTTCAAGTATTGTACTATGGCTTTTTTTTTTTTTTTTTTTTCTTCTCCTTTTGAACGCTTAGAAGTCAGGAATTTGATGTTTTTGTTCTTTGGTTTCCAGAGTTGCCCCTCCGCCTGGAGGCACTGCCTGCCTGAAGTCTAGTGGCCTAAGTGGAGAAGAGGTGACAGGGTGAAATGGAATGAGGAATGGCAAAATGGTTAGCATTGGTTAATACTTTAAAATAGTTTTCTGATATTCTTTAGTTCTCACAATATATAAGTCTAGAGGAAGTGAACTCTTTAGAGTTTATATCGTGGGAAGTTAGGCTCACGCGAACCTCTTAATATGTGAAGGACTGAATTCAGTTCTTGGTAGCACTCTTCACATGTCACTGACAACCTAAGAGTGCTGAGAAGAAAAAGCTCAAAATTGTAAGTTATCTGGGAATGATTTCTTGTGAGACCTGATTACATTAGTTATAATTATTTAGAAAAATATAGACTAAAGGAAAATAAATATTCAAATATCTATCATATCATGTGGAAAGGTGAGTAAACTTTTGTTATTATTATTGTTGTTTGGTACAATAGATTATTTCAAAGAAATTATATGTGCATTCAAATTAAGTATGCCATTTTCATTTTACTCCTGGTAGAGTAATGTTATAGAAGTGCCCCAAGTCCTAAGCCATCACTTGATGGAGAAAATCCTCAGGAAGGCCAGCTTCCTGACTCATTTCAAATGCTGACATGAGTAGAAATAAAATTTGTGTTATGCAAGGCCATTCACAAATATCTTGTGATTTTTATGTTATCACAGCATAGTGTCTTTTATCTTGAATTATAAAGAAAGACTTGTAAGATAGATGTTTACCAATGAACTGAGTTTCTCATGTAGATGTACCTCCCTTCCATGGAAATTATCAAGTAATAAGAATACATTTTTTAAATCAATGTATTGATAAATTTATTCATATATCTATTAAAGCATAAATATATATGAATATAGTCATTGAGTATAAACTTTATGCCAGCTATTCTATTATGCACTCAAGAAAAGGGGTAGACCAGATGAGTGTGACCTCTCAGTATTGTCTAATAGTTTTGATTAGGTGATTCCTATGCTTGCTTCTGATTCTAAGATTTTTAGGGTCAATTAAGTACATTAGTAAAATATTACTATCCCTACACTTTACTGTACAATGAAGCTGCTATAGCATCTTCATTTTTCCACATACATGAGTGCATATATGCACACACACACACACACACACACACACACACACACATATACATTTCTGTGTTTAAACAGACATGCTTTGCATCTATGATTATTCACCTAATGTCAGGAATTTTAAAGAATATTTTATTCTGCTTGAAAGCTAACAAAATTAACTTGCCCTAGTTTCATAGATACTAGCAGAAGGAAAAGACTTCTGGATCCAAAACAGAGGACAATTTATTACATATAGCAATATCAGGAGCCAAATAAAAAAAAAAAATCTGCATTTGCACTGGCTGCCTGCGTCCCAATTCCATGAGGATATGAGGGCCAGGTGACACCTGCATATGCAATGGGTTGCATCAGGCAAGGAATCCAAAGCTTGGGAAATCTCTGTCTTCTAGAAGGGCTGCAGGCAAGCTGGCCCAAACGTTGCTCCAGAGGAAGACATTACATTTTATTCTTATTTTTTAACAGTAAAAAAAAAAAAAAATCCCTGCCTTTTCCTGTGAAGACATCATCTTCCAAGGTTACTATCTACACAAACCTGAATTCTATCTGGAAAGAGAAAACTAAAGGCTACAGTGTTTCTACTCACAAGACATGCAGAAATGTGAGAGAAACAGAGCTGTCTTGCAACAATGCCACCCACTAGACTTTAAGCTTCCATGAACCAGACACTCTTTTTCATTACCATACCCTCCGTTCTTAGCACAGTGCCCTGGTGCACCATATTAAGACCTAGCATTTACTGACGTCTAATAATACGCCAGGACTTTTTAAACACTGCATGCATTAACTTAATTCTAATAACTACTTTAGATAGTTACAAATATAACTTGGATTTTTATATATGAAAGTCAAAAAATTAATGCCAAAATATTAAGAAACTCATCCAAAACCATACAGCTAAGAAGTGGTGGAACCTACACTCGCATTTCTTGAAGAAGAAAATTGAATGAATTGATACATGAATAATTACAAACAGAAAAGAAGCCTTTGTGATTTTCTGTATCAAGCCAGACGGCATTAATTTGTTTGACCACAGTGCAGTTCTGTCTCTAGACCTCACATATTACTAAAAACAGAATGAAATCAGAGTCCAATACATATATTATCTATTGATTTCTACAACTGCAAACTGCTCCGTGACTCAACAAGGAAATCTTTGCTGTAACATCTAATTGAAGCTTTACTATATAGGCTTAATTGACCTAACGTGGTCAAACTTCATGGTACAAACTTACTGTCTCTGAAAAATGTGAGAATTCATTTCATACTTATTGTTCTTAGCAGTATGTTCATTGGCAGAACATTAAAAACGAGTAGAATTGCTCTGTTTTATTAGCTGTGGAATAAATGTACAATGGAAAAACTAGCTCATGACTAAAGCAGAAAGAAATAATTTCTATGCTATGTAGCTGTCCCTGGACGTAGATAGGATTATAGCTACACAGAGCACATACTGCCTTATGTCTTAGTTTTTGTGTTTTCAAAAAACAATTCAATCTTTTGAAAAAAAAATTTCTATTTTTCTTCTTAACTGAATGATCAGTTTTGGCAAGTTTATAAATGAAATAACGCATGTATTTTGGTGGAAGACTAAAAATATATATTTTTGAATATCAACAAAATTTTATGGAGAAGTAGAACAAAGTGGCAGAAAATGTTTAGAAATCCAGGAAAAAACTAAATGGACCCCAAAACTCACCAAAAAATGGAACCATTATCACATTAATTTGCATATAGTTTTTCAATGTTTACTTAATTATTCATCAGTATATTCACATGACATTTATTAAAGTACCTATCATGTGCCATATACTATAAAAAGTGCTGGATTTATAACAGTGTACAAGATGAAATAGATAAATATTCCTGCCTTAACTCCTAAAGATGGCTTTTTTAGGAAACATTTATCATATTTTGAAACTTAATTTTTATATTTATTATAATTATTTCACCAGTTACTTTTTGGGTTTTATAACAGTCATTTTGAAGATTGAATTCTCTTAATAGCTAATGATTAAAACTAGTTTTCTATGATTGCTCTAATTTTTGTTTTCAATTTTCTGTCCCCTCTCTCATTTTTTCATCCTCCTTCCCTTCCTTCTTCCCCACCTTCCTTCTTCTCTCCTCTTTACTTTCTTCCTTCCTTCCTTCTTTCCTTTCTTCCTTTCATTCCAAACGCCCCCATAATAAACATCTACATGTTTTTCTTCGTATTTTATATAAGCATATTCTTATAGCTCGTATTTCCTCTGGACTTGTGTCTGTTGCCTTGGGACGCACTTCTGTTCTTGCTTTGGGCAAGAGTCACGTTACAGAGTCTGAATGTTAACATGCTGAATTTTCTGCCAAAATAATCATCCTCGAATAATTTCAGAAGTGCCATTGAGTGATTTTTCTCAGCATCTTTTTCATTCATAGCTGATATCTGGAATTTTAAAGTTCAATTTCTTTCTTCATTCTTTTAAAATGTACATAACACTGCAGTAATATCTTGCATTGTTATAATCATCTACACCTTTATAAGAATAAAGAAGAAAAGAGAAGAGTTGATAGCATAGGAGGAAAGCAGGAGTCCACTGGCACCTATCATATCCTGTGCATAAAGTTCAGGTAAGTACATTTCCTCTCCCTACCCCTTTCACTTACTCACACACTTATTATATAAGAGTATGCAAGAGAGAGAAAAATATAGTTATATATATAAAATGTATACATGAATGATAGATAATGGTAGCTATTATATCTTCATCATTATCATGAAACACCTAGTACAGGGTGAACTGATATTAAAGATTTTTCTCCAAGTGTGTCATTGGCTGAGTAGAGGGAGCTGGTATGAATCTTTTCAGTGCAACATGTAATTGATTCCAGACAACTACATGTTGCACTGATAATAATTTTTATATATTGTTATAATGATTGAGGGTAAGAAAGAGTTGGGGATAGGGTAATTTCACATATTATTAGATCTTAATATAGCTAATTGATTTTCTAATGAAGGACTGAGAACTAAAGAAACTGAGACCTGACCAATTCTTAAACATAGTAGAATATTTCCATTCTAGTATTATTTCAGCTGTAACTGGTGAACATTTGAACATTTTATAATATTCTTTGAAAAACTCTAAATTATTTCTTCTTTTTGGAGGGAAGAGTAAATATGTAGATGCTCTCCTATGATTTTATTTTTCCCTTTTGACCTGGAATCTTGATAGTTTTTCCAAGTTGCTTTATGGGCATAATTTATGCAAATATAAATAGGAAGGTAAAAAAAAGATAAAAATAAATTTCAGAAAGAAACAACAATTTAAAAGTAAGTTGAGTGAACTAAACTTTCTTCTTTAACTCGTCACTATATAAAACTGCAAATTGTGTTTTTGATATAAAAGTTTAAGTTTCCTATGCGTTACCTTAGAAAGAGTCATTCAATATCTCCCGTCGGGGTCTTCATTCCCAGGACAAAATGAAGCATCTCCTTTTCCCTGTTGGGAGTTTGGCCAAGTATGAGCATTGGGTTTCTTAAGACAAAGTTCCCTCTATCCTTAAAAAAGGGTAAATAATTTTTTAAATTGCTAATGGATTTGGGCTTTATTCTGACAGACGATTATCCCTTACCCCAAGAGTCTGCTCATGAGAGGAAAAAGAAACAGATAAATACTTTATGTACTAATTTCTAAGGAAGCAAAAGGATATAATTGAAAATTCTTGGGGCAACTGAGGAAGTTGGGATGACAACTTAGAAAAGTAAAAGAACCAAATACAAAATGCCTCTAAGCAGGATCCTACAGGGTAGTTACTTCTCAGAAGACCTTCTTTCCTGAAGCAAGGAGGTGGGGACAAAGACTTTAGAAGAGATCTGCCCCACTCTGATGCCCAGGAGCTCTTCTGGACAAGAAACTCAACTTCAGCTGACTGTCCAGTCATGATATAATGGGAATACAATCCCTTCCTACTGTCAACTTAGACTTCAGGTGATTGGGAGCAATGCCCTGGCCACATCACTTCCATCTCCTCAGGTAACACACTTACTTACTTTATGCTGGGGTCCTAATGTTCATGAACACGAAAATTCACATATTGAGGACAACCACCAACATGATGGTCTTCGGTAGGTGATTTGGTCAAGAAGACGGAGCTCCCATGCAGGGAAATAATGCCCTTATTAAAAGGGAACTAGAGAGTTGCCTTGTTTCTTTTACTATCTGAAGACACAACTAGAAACCATCATTGTGAACAAGGAACTGGGCTCTGATTAGACACTGAATCAGCCAGTGTCTTGATCTCACATTCCCAGTCTCCAGAACCCTGAGAAATTAATTTCTGATATTTATTACCTACAGGTTACAGCATTTTGCTATAACAGTAAGAATAGACAGGACACTTTATAAGGTTGACACCTACAAAGTCCCAGGATATTTATATGCCAATATAATATGAATTACTTATCACTGAGAGGAAATGCAAGCCTATATTCAGGGGCAGAATGTGATATACAAAACAGGATCTGATACCCTTAAAAATATCTCCTTTCTCACTTTCTGTTAAAGTTTATCTTTTTTCACTATCAATATTTTTCTGAGAAGGTTGAAAAATACCTGGATAGAAATATATATTTGATGATTCTAAATGCCTTTCTTATTATCTCCTGTGGTCCTTAAATTGTTTGTGATTAGGAAGTAAAAGTGAGACATAAAATGCTAGATAGAGTGCCTATGTAATACACATGCTCTTAGGCATGAAGTGGTTGCAATGCTACTGATTAAGGTTGCCTAGGGAATGCTTAATGGTTAGACAGGAAGGGTCATGATACTGCACCAGTGGGGAGCCTGCTTTATATTCAGATTTCAAACAGGTCCAAACTCTTCCCACCAAGACACTTTGAAATCCCATACAAGATTACAGAATCAAGATAGGAAAGCTAGGGCATAAAATGTGTCCCCTCTGACAGCCAGTAGTCCTTAGTAATCAGGAGACAAAGAGCAAGAGATGCAGAAAAGAGTGTTACTCTTTACCTTGGGGGCTCACATGGAGAGACTCAGAAATGTGACCAGTAGGAAACTTTTTATATATACTTGGGCAGAGCACATGAGAGGGACTAATACATAGTCCTACAAGTGTCTAATGCATAATAGTCCTTGCTAAATTTAACCTCCACCTCACCCTCCCAGGAAATGCCAAAATAAGTCAATAATGTGATTTGTTTTTGTTTGATTTTATTTTGTTTTAAAGTATTTAAAAATCAATCTGGATATGTATCTTAATTCACCAGTTCTATAACTGAATTACTTAAATTATGTAAGACTCTATTTTAGACAGAAACAAGGCTTTGAACTATTTTTCTCTGTACTTTTAGAGTTTATTTTTACTTTTTACTGAATCATTACTGGAAATAACAAAGTAATTCTTTACCTCTTCTCTCTGTATTTTACTATATTATCTTGGACTAAAAGGGGAGTGGAGACAGAGTGGGAGAAAGAGAGAGGGAAAGAGAGAAAGAGAGAGAGAGGGCACACGATAATATTCCTTTCTTTTTTCTCCCCTCATCTTTCTTGGCAATTATATGTTATTGAATAATACATGTCAGTTGAATTTTCATATGTTTATATAATTTATAAACTGCCAGAACACAGTTTTGTGCAACTACCAAATTAAAATATTATGCCCATTAAAGTGCAGCATTCCTTATTTAGATTATGCAGTATTTCTTAGGGAATGGGAATGACTCAAAAGCCTTTTACAATTATTTACTGATGCCAACTTCTTTTGTAAAACACACAGACCATAAAATCCATGATAGACATTACACGCTGAGGATTATTTTCTTTAAAAGAAAATAAAAAATAAATTTTTTAATTACAAAATTTCATATTACAGTCATGGTTATCAAAGACTATATCTAAATTCATGAATTACCACTGCCTTCTCAAAAAGCTATAAATGAATACTTTGTTTTCTTTTTCTATTAGTTTTGTTATATATTTTAACTATTAGTCCTTGGAAAGCGTATTAAGCAATTTAAGCATGAAATAATATGATTTCATATTTAAACTAATACATATAGAGGAATAATTTACATAAAGTGAAATTCACAATTTTAGAGGAAGAGGTTTATGAGTTTTGAAAGACATACAGTTATATTACCATCATAAGACAGAATATTCCCATCATCTCTGCAAACTTCCCTTGTTTCCACTTAACTTTGGTGCCTTTCCCAACCAACACTCTCTGCCAAATACTAGTCTGTTTTCATTTTCTGGTTTTGATCTTTCCGAAAGTCACAAAAATAGGATGAAAAGGTACATAACAATTTGGGTTTGATTTCTTTCACTAAGCATAATGTGTTTGATATCTAAACAAGTGGTTACATGTGTCATTAGTAGTTTGCTACTTTTTCTTGCTAAGTATTATCCCATTGTATGGATATACCGCTATTTGCTTCTGCGTTCACTAGGAGATAACACACTGCAATGGTTTTCTTCCTTGGTTGTCATGAGTAAAACTGCTTTAAACATGAATATATGGTTTTGTGTAATGCTACATCTTCATTTTTCTTGGGGCAAACACATAGAGGTGAGATCACCAACTCATAATGTCTATTTATATTTAACTTCTCTCTCTCTCTGTAAGAGAATTATACTTATCTCCCTTTCTTATCAGGGTTCTCCATGGAACTTGCTTTAGCCAATGAAGTGTGAGCAAACTTACCTGTGCAGTTTCTGAGCAAAGTTTATTTTAAAAAAAAAAAAAAAAAACTGCATATTTCTGCCCCACGCTTTCCCTTCTACCATGAGAACTCCATGTCCCCTTAGGGCTGCTCTTTCAGCCAGCATCTGGGAATGAAGATGCAGCCTGTGTGTAATCTGTGTGAGAAACGAACTTCAGCTGTTGTATGAAACTGAGGCTCTGAGTTTGTTACTGAGCAAAAGCAGAGCGGTGAACCTTAGAAATTCTTGCTTGACTTTAGGTACCCTTTGTAACCCACATCCTTGAACCTCCTTTATTCCCTTGAACTTGATATCAGAACTGTCTTTTGTGATTGTTACTGTTGTTCATTTTCTCTCTTTTCCTACTTTCTCCTTGCTTCTTCATTATTATTTTAATTAGGTCTTTGTACTACTGCCATTCTCTCCAAAACTGTCTGTAAGTCACACCTTAACCCCCACAGTCTACCTGCTCTAGAGTAGATGTTTAACTAGTCTCACAGTTTTAAATTTTCTATCTCCTAGCCTACACTATGTGTTTGTGATACCAGATGAAACTTTTAAAAAATTTTTTTTTAGTTGTCAATGGATTTTTATCTTATTTATTTCCATGCAGGGCTGAGAATCAAACCCAGTACCTCACACATGATAGCCAAGCACTCTACCACTGCACTATGACCCCAACCCTAGATAAAACTTTTTTTAAAAGTCAGTACTCTACTTTTCTTATGTTTCTACTCAAAACCTTCAGTAATTACTCATTACTTGTAGGGGTAATCTGACCATCTTACCTTTGTTAACAAGTTCCTTTCAGTTGGTTGCTGACTCTTCCACCATTACAAACATTTTCCCTTATTGAATGGACACTCTCTTCCAAACCACATAGATATAGTCCTTGTTTCACAATTCATAGAAGATATTTCTCTATATACATTGCATATCCATCGTTTTAATTCTTCCAAGATATATCTTAAATTCCACTCTTTTCCAAGAAATTTTTTGCACTAATTCTCTTGGGCTCCTCCAAGTCACTCACATTAATCTGCAAGAATGACCTTTTAAAAACACACATCCTAAGGACTGAGGTTGTGGCTTAGTGATAGAGTACTCGCCTAGCACATGTGAGGCACTGGGTTTGATTCTCAGCACCACATATAAATAAATGAATAAAATAAAGGTCTATCAACATCTAAAAGTAAAAATAAAAACAAAATTAAACAAACACATCCACCTTTTTTTCTCTCTACCCTACTTAAATTGTCTCATGAGCACTTAGGATAAATACTGCAGCCCTGAATGTCCTAGATGAGCTGGTCCCTTCCTGTCATTTCCATGTTATTGTTTAGCTCCTGTTCCCTTCCCTCTCTAGCATTCTGGTCACAACAGTCTCTTCTGGTTTCACTGGATTCCAGGCTCACATCCAGCATAGACTCTTCATATTGCTATTCCCTCTGCCTAGAATGTTATTATTATTATTATTATTTTTAATGGTTTCTTTTTTTCAGTTCATTTTTAAAAATTTTTTACAGACTTCATTTTGATTCATTGTACACAAATGGGGTACATCATTTCGTTTCTACAGTTGTACACGATGTAGATTCCTACCATTCATGTAATCATACATGTACTTAGGGTAATGAGGTCTGTCTCATTCTTTAACACTCTTTTTTAGTTAAATCCTTCTTATCCATCAGATCACAACTCTACTATTATTTTATCAGAGAGAGCTTCCCTGTACTGGACTCTTTTAGAGGGTCCAAACTTTTCTTTTTTCTTCTTTTTGGTATGGAGACTTCAACTCAGGGCACTTTACCACTGAGCTACATCCCCAGTCCTTTCTTATTTTGAAACAGGGTCTTGCTAAGTTGCTGAGACTGACCCTGAATTTGGAATCCTCCTGCCTCTGCCTCCCAAGTGGTTGGGATTTCAGGCATGTGCCACTGCCTGGCGAGGTCCTAACTTCCTACATGCCTTTGTAACATTTCCTTGTCCCTCTTTCAAAGCTCTTACCACAGTTGTAGTTTTACATTTATTCATGGGATCATTTCATTACCAACCTGTATGTTTGGGCTTCAGCTTTGTAGACCATCCTCCTACACAATAGTAGCTGGCATCTTACAAACCCCCAGCAGACACTTGTTGAGCGTGGTTCAACACCCTTTAGCCAGTGGTCCTGGACACTTCTCTGTATCATTCATTTGTCATGCATTAACATGCTGATTTGTAGTCTTGCACTGATTTATAATTTAGATCTTTATCATCCTGTATTGTTGATTGCTGATTGTTTTGTTTTGTTTTGTTTTCTGCAACATCACCATAGAAGGTGTTTGCCATTAGTTGAATAAATGTATGTTTTCTGGTTGTTCTCTAATACTGAAGGTAGTAGGCATTTATATGCATCAATATGGGTCTATTTGTAAAAATCCCAGTTCATGCTGTCACTAACATATTCAAGCAGAACTGTTCAAACAAAAACTGAATGCCTACCGACCCCAGAACTATGATTAAGTTTACCAGATAAAATTTTAGCCATGAATAACTTTTTAGGGAATGTTTTCAGTATAGCATAGATCATACATGTGTTAAAATTTATGAGTGGTTTATATGAAATTCAACTGAGAATCCTTTGTTTTTACTGGCTAAATCTATCAACTGCAACACAGTTACTCACTAAAATAGAAAGGATTGTTCTTTTTTGAGTACCGAGTATGGGTCACACAGAGTACCAAGTGCCATCTATTTTATTTCATTTTTACTAACCATGTGCACAGGTCCTACAAAAATTCAGTTTGTACATAGGGAACATACAAATTAAAGAACCTAATCAGAGTTACGTAACTATCAAGTGGCAATGCTGATGTGTGTCTCAAGTGTATAAGACCTTAGCCTGCACTCCTAACAACTATAAAATACCACCTCATCTAACACTATCTAAGCTACTGTGTGCACCCAAGGCAACCATAGAATCAACAGAGATTTTTGTCATTAAGTGCTTTGACTATCTTTTAACAGTAGTAATCCAGAGGTCCCACTGTAAAACTCTGTATTAGATTTGTAAAACTGCAAATGAATTTCTGACACCCTCTAGGGGATCTCAAGTCATTCAGCCACTATATGGACTCTGAATTGACATAGATGTTTTACAATATCATTGTCCGTGAGTTACAACTTTCTGATCCTTCTTTGACATAGGGAAAAAAAAGAAAAATTAGATACAGTTTTCATTTTCTTAGTTCAATGGAACAGACACCTCCTTGGTGACAAAAAACGTCCCCAAGATCAAGTTTTCTTTGAGGTGTTAAGTGTTCTTTGAGGTGTTATGAAGATTTGCACTATATTTACCATTTTATTTCAATAAAGTAACTTTGAGTTAATAGACCACCCACTTTCCACGATAGGCTTTCCACTATAACTTTGTAAATATTAGATGAATGGGAAAATTTTATTACTTTGAATCTCTTTTGTAAGTATTATTTCTAATTTCCCTCTCTTTTAAATTGAATTTTTATATGACTTAAAATAATTCCCAAGCTCCGTGCAAAGGGCAACCTGAACACAGTGATGGATGAAGTGTTTCTTGTGCAGTTTAAATATCAGTTTCAAAGACAGTAAGGAGGAAATTTTAAGGTAGATCATATGTCAAGAATTTGGGGTTTCAGGGTGTTGCACATTTAATCATTCCTTTCCAACCTTTGTTCCAGGAAAATGTGACTCCTCAGGTTTCCTGCAAAGTAAACTTGCTCCTTCACCACTGTATAACTTTCATGGAGCAATGGGTCTTAGACACAGATTTAAAATGGCTATATCCCCCACTGAGTTCATTCAAGCTCTCTCCCTGGTTCCTCCAACCTAGCCCCTTCCTCTTTCTCACCCTCTTCACATCACTCCTCAAATCACTTACTCAATCACCCAGGGACAAGCTGGCCCGCTTCCTGATGTGGTGACAATAGTGAAGGCTCTGAAGTCAGACAGGCTGGAGTTCAAATCCTAACTCTTCATTAGCTGTAATTCAACCCCTATTTTGTTCATTTGAAAACCTACAATGATAATAGCACCACCTGCCTAGTGTTTTCTTGAATATTAAATAAATCATGCATGGAGAACATAGTAGAGGGTAAGCAGTTAAAATATTGTTTTATTACTATCATCATCATCATCATAATTATATCATCATCAGCTGACAGAAAAAAATGTAAATTGTATGCCTTCATAAACATAAAAAATTAATACCTGTTCTCTCTCTTTCCTGTTGGATTACTCTCTAATTCACTTCTCCATTTACTTATTAATAAACTGCCTCTAATGCAGGTAATTTTTAATTTTCAAAATGCTTCTCAAGAAAGCTGTTAAACCTCAACATGTCAATGAAAAAGAATGGAACATAATTGGTGACTCTGCTCACATCTACCCATTTCTTACAATTTACTACTCTTCAATCATTAAATTGTCAAAAGTATATTCTTCTATAATAAAATGCTTCCTTGATTCAGAAGAGATAATCAGAGCAAATATTTCCTAAAAGTTTTATTACAGGTTTTTGCAAAATAGGTAGAACCTCAGTACTTTCCAATTAAAAATATATTAATACTCTTTCTTCCATATTCAATGTCATTCTACCTACCACCTCTACCATATTTTCTCCTTTCTTCAAACTCATGAAATATTGCCCATTCATACTCATATCAATCTCCCCCACCCTGGCAATATAGAGAAGTATCTATAATGCATCGTTATCATAGGACACAAATATCAAATATTTAACTTCTCTTCCTAATGATATTGTAGATATAAGTGTTATTTTTCCCCATACTTGAACTTCTCCAAATTCTCCACAAAAGGAAGATAGGTAGAATTTCATGTGTCTGAATCTGCAGAACAAACAAACAAACAAAAATTGCATCAGTAATCTTAAGTATCAGATATTTTAACAAAAATAATCTCTGGAAATTTCATGGTCTGTGAAACTGATTATAGACTCACAAGTATATTTGTATGGTGATTACAACTATATCTCCATATTGGTCCAAACTTTGTTATGTTATAAATATTTTTCTTGACAAATAATAACTGGTTGAAATTCTTCTGTCGGAAAATCTAGTGTTTAAGATGGTTGCACTGTTACTGTTAAGATATACATTTTTCATTAAAATAAATATCCACAGAGTCCTTTAGGGTAATACTCTGTGCTGAATTTTTTTTAATGGAAAATATATCTGTTAAGCATTCAATACTGGCGTTATCTCCTCAATAAATAATTGTTAAGAAACCAGTATGTTTCAAACTTCAGGTAAAGCACTAGGAGTAGTATTGAGCAGGATAACACATCCAGGTCATTGTATTTATGCAGTTTTCATATTCAATGAAAAAACTCATCTCAGTAATTAGTCATATATTTTCATTTTTACAACTCTAAAAGAAGCCGTAGGTATTTCTGTGAGTCTCTGATGGGCTGGGTGGAGAATGGGGTATATCTTGGACCTCTGAAGACAGAGTTCTTCAAATAAAAAAAGGATTACCAGGTGTCTGATATTCTGGTATTCTTTATAAATAGATTTTTCATGCATGTTACTGAATTAACCTGTCAGGTAGATAATCACAAAAGAATTGTAACAATTCATATTATAGTTGGATTAAGTAAAAAAGTTTCTTGAGAAAGGAAATTTCTATTCTGAAATGTGCTACTTTCAGCAATTTATAGGTAGTTCATAACATCTTTAGAATTCTAGTTGCAAAACTTAAATATAAGTTAGGAGAAGATAGGGCGTTGCCAAGTTTCTCACTACAACTAATGAAGACTGAAACTTACTTGTAATAAATTTGCATTATGATCAGAAATTACTTATGTTTGAAAGTCAAATATGTAATCAAAAAGGACACAAATTCATATGTTTACAAAATTTATTACATTCCTCTTTGGGGACAGATCTGGGCCTTTGGGTTTGTGATAATAATAACTACATTTCTTTGGGGGAAAATCAGGAAGACATTCCCCAAAGGAATGATATTTTAGCTACATCTTTAAGTGTGAGTAGATTCTTGTTAGACTAAGAGAATGGATGAACATCCCAGGACTATAGAACAACTTGAACAAATACAATGCATTTAAAAAGGCACTTCATGTTCAGAGAACATTGAAAAGAGGATGGGTTACTGGGAAGTCCTAGTTACATTTTTATCACCATGCTAAACAGTTTAGGTTTTAATATGTTTTTATTGGTTATCCAACAGAAGTTTCTGAGGAGCAAAGTGACAAGGTGAGACTAGCATTTTAGAAAGTGTTCTCTGATGTTAGTATGAGTACTAATTGGTAGGTCACCATGAAACAGATGGACTATGGCAATAATCTGGCTGAAAGATAACCTCACTCTACGTAATCTATCATCTGAGATTATTACATCTGGGATAAACTTATTCTCAATATGAAATTACAGGGAGGTTTAATATCACCATGTGATAGTAAGATAATGAGTTATGTTTAAGATCAATAAAACATATTTAGGCATAGCATCAACTTGACCGTTAAAGGATGACATCAAGATTGAACATTTTTCTGACCAGTAAGGAAACCATGGCAAATGATGTACAGCTTCACATAAATAGTATGAATTTTGATCTTAGTGTAAATTACGCCAGGAGAAGTCAAGTCTTCAGATTATATGCAGTTTTTTTAAACATTAAGCAAAAACTAAATTGTTTAGACCTATTTATATTACTTTTATTATTCTCTACAGATGACTTCTATTTCTATATTTTTAAAATGCCATGGTCATCTATGTCAGTTTTCTCACAAGGGCCACTGTTGGGATCTCAAGTTGCTGGGCAACCTCTGTGCTATAGGTTTCTAAGCAACATGTTTTGCCTATGGTCAGAGTTAGTTTGTTCAAGTCCAGGGTGTTTGGGCCTCTACAGAAAGCTCTCTTCTCTTTCTTTTGTTTACATTTCAGCTATGTTTGTTAATAGTTTATCATTTAATGCATAAAATTTTCTGGCATAATAAAAGTTTCACGTGTGAAAGAAAACAAAGCAACAGTACCTTTCTGAATGTTGATGTCCATAGAGAGTAAGATTCACTGAGACTATTACTCTGGTTTTCCTGCTTCTCTGATGTTAGCAGTTTTCTGCATGCCCCCTTTCATTGTTTGTCAAGAAAATCAATGACACCCTCTGGACATGGAAGTTGGGTGAAAAACAGGATGAAAGGAAGAAACCTTCTTTCAACGGGCCACCTAATTCTTTATTCCAGCTGGGCTCAGGCCCTGTTGAAAAAAACCAAGCCCTGCTCCCCTTTTGTCATCAAGCAGGGCTGCAGTTGCAGAGGGAAACCTCCTAGGTACATATGAAGTGCATGTGTGGCTGTCCTCTGAATGTGGAATGCAGCAGAACCTGCAAAGCCCGAAGTGTGATCTCAGCAGTGTCCATTCCCACTCTGCTGAATCCTGTTTGGGGACTGTGAGTCTGAATCTATCTTTGTTGATCTTCTGAATCATTTATTAATTCTTCCAGGCTGTGAAACACCAGAAAATCTAGTCGCAGGAGATGGATTCAGCCCCACCTTTCCTGTCCCCAGCACAGGCAACCTCTGAACATGGTCTGAAGAATAGCTTTGGGAAGAACTGAGTCATTCGTTGACATACTGGCATTTTGAAATACTGTTGAGTTGGAAGAAAGAAGACCCCCCAAGAGATCACCCAATCTACCCAACTCCTTAGGTTTCCCTCATATTAGGGTCTTTTTTATTTTCTAGCAAACCAGAGCCTCATCTATACTAAATTATTTATGGCTCAAGGAAAACACACTGCCATTTTATTCCTCTCTTCTGATTCTCTTTTGGTCATCTAAGTTCTTTTTTCCTCACTTGTTTTTCTCCTGAGCCTTCATTTCTCATCCAATATGAAATTCTGAAGTCATCTCTTCTGTGAAAATTCCCTCAGATTTTTATATGTAGGTACAACTGCTTCTTGTTTTCTCACCTCGTGTTGTTTCACTTAAGATGTCAGTACCCCTCAGCTCCTTATGAGCCTCTTGTTCCCAAGATAATAAGTAGAGCAGGCACATAGGAACTATTTAATATACATCTTTAGAATAAATAAAAGAAACTTTGGTAATGAGCATTATTTCAAATTAAATACCTGTGTGGTTTTGTGCAGACTTATTCTTTTTGCTAGGAATTAGTTTCTACCTCTTTAAAATAAGCATGAACTAGATGGCTTCAAAGATTCTTCCTGTAGTAATCATTTAAGCTGTTCAAATATATTGTGGTCCTCCCTCTATGAGACCCAGGTTAGGTTGACCTCTGGTACAGTCCTGTACCCCTAGTGTAACTGACATGTGCCCCTTTTCAACGTAAGATCCTGCAGGGCCGACCCATTCCTTCTACCTCCCTCTCTCCCTTATACGATGACATTGAGGCCATCACATAAGTGTGCCCTGATGGCCTGTGCTGGTTAAAACATGAGTAAAAACTTTTATTTCTCAGATTTTGGAGTTGTTTTGTTACCACAGTCTGGTATAAGCCTTTTTCTGACTAAGTTCAACACATATTTCATGATTCTATTTTATGCAAGAGAAGATACCTACTTCAATTACAAGAGTAATGCTAGACCATAAAAGAATGGTTTCCAAAAATCAATTATATTAATATATTCTAGATAAGGGTTATTTTAAAACTATCACTAACACTTGAAGCATAAACATGCTTCTATTTAATGTCAGTAAGCAAGTATAGTAAAATAAAAAAGACTTTAAAATTAGGTTCATACATACCACAAAGAGAAATGGGGGTAGAATAGGAATTATTTTCCTCTTCTGCATTTAATTTGTATCCAGAAAAGATGGTTCAGTTTCCATATTTTGGAAAAAAGGATTGCACATGGACTCAATTTTACTAAAAATGCAGAGTTTGTGTATATTATTTTCCAAGTCATTCTTCTTTCCATGAAATATGACTAAATTTTTTATTGTGACTGTAATACATTCTCACAATTTAATTAGTTATATGGTAATGTTTTAAATATTAGCAAAATTTTGAAAAAATATATTTTTAATGTTGAAACTATCTCCAAAAAAGACCAATGTAAAAACATCCAAACAAAAATTTAAAAATATTCAGGCATCCATATGTTTCTAATTTTAAAGATAAATTATTGAATAAACTAAACAATAAAAGATTGCTTACATTTTCCAATTTTATTTGGAAATTTAATATCGAATTGATTCTCAATTTATTTAAATTTTGTTTGAAAATAAGTTGATTTCTTTCTTATTGTTTTAGTGATGAATCAGATCCTTGCTTTATCACTGGTGGTAAAACTTTTACTTATTTTGAACTAGATTCTGTAGAGTCAAGAATGAAATTACTAGTTTTTAACAGTCAATGCTTACCCAAGATGCTTCAAATCCCTGTTTTTCTTCAAGTTAAATGGTAATAAAACACTTCTATTTTCATTATAAACTTGGAATCATAACTCTCATTTACTGAGCTTTAAGGAGTGGAAAGCTCCGGATCAATTTGATCTGATAAACTGAGTACAAAAGCCAGAGAGTCAGCCAATCAACTGGGTATCCTTGGAGAATTGGGTATACTTTCTCAAAGCCTCTGCTTCTGTGTTTCAAAAGGCGAATACTGAAATTATCTATTTGCCTCATATATTTGTTATGAGAGATAAATGGGACATGGCATTTAATTACAGAACAATTAATTGCATAAAGGCATTTTCCTCTGCTTCTTCTGTAGCCTCAGTGCTTTCCCTACCTTACACAGAAAAAGACTTGAATAATATTTGTATGGTCATGATTAAATAAACTTTTAATAAATCAAATGGGTCAATGAGAATAAAGAACTCTACATGGCATATTGGGTAGATTCTACAAAAAATAGCTATTATTAATTCTATGCCATGATAACTATTTGTACCCTTAAAGTCTTCCAAGATTTTATGATTTGACTATTTCAAGAAAATACTTTGATCAGGTTCCATAATTTTGATAGATCAAATTGCTATGACCTAAAATTCTATATTATTATGAAAAAAAATTTATATATACCTCTAATAGAAAGCTATTCATATAACCTTTCCTTTATTTTATTTACTAGAGTTTTATATTTATACAGAGTAGTTAGGTTCATCCAAACTTATGCCTGCATGGAATTTTATTTCAGTTCATGATCCCATACCTTCCCCCCTCACCTTTATGCTCCCATCCTCCCCCCACCATCCTGCTCCTTCTACTCCACTGGATTTCCTTTCATTCATTTATTTATTTGATTGGTTCTTTTACTTATGCATAAAGGTGAAATTCCCTGTGGCATATTTACATATGCACATAACTTGAGTTTTAAAGAATTCATTCTGCCTTCTGTCCCCTTACCCATCCCTCTCCTCTGCCTCTGGGTCTCCTTCTACATTAGTGATCTTCCTTTTATCTCTATGATATCATACCTTCCCTTTCATTCTTTTCAGTATTCCATGTCAGTTCACAAAGATTATACTCATCTTTACTTTCAAGTTTTAAGTCACTTATGATACACCCTATATTGGTTGGTTTTCAAGAAAATGTAAAGATTGATTATAATTTATTCTGTATGCAATGTTTTTAGAAATATATTCTTCAGATTTCTTTTCTATATGAGAGTCATTTTCTTAAAATACCCCCTCCCCCTGCCAAAGTTCCAACAGCATCTTTGTGGAGACCAGGGGAGAGTTTGACCAGATCATGCTATGGGAAAAGAATCAGAACTTCCACATGTATTCTTCACCTCCTGGTGTTGGCCATTCCGCTTGTGGACTATAAAGACTTAAACACCAAGTACCACACCCCTCCTGGAGCTGACCTTTTCTGTGGGCTAGGCTTCTTGGCTCAGAAATTTTGCTGTAACTTATAAAGGTCTGTGATGAGCCAAAAAAGTAACAACCAGAACTTTGAAATCCCTCCTGGGTAATGCTAAATGAGGATAGCAGAACAAAGACAACTCTTTGGGATGCAAGACAATGGAGAAACCTGTGACTGAACTAAATTCCCTGCTAAGAGTAAAATGATTAGCAAAACTAGGCTTACAGAGCTTGAACAAAAGTATAAAAAAGCCAGACAACAAAAGCATTTATTGTCACCATACGTATCTCTTCAAATAATACAGAGTGGTGTGCTATTATTTTATCATTTCATGTGTTCCAGGAGTATTTGCCAGTGTGACAGTACCTGGGTATTTTGTATCCCTGTTAGGCAGACCAAGTCTAGTTTCCTTTTATAATGGGAACCAGTTCCAGGTTCAATGCACCAGCTAACAAAACTAGGGCTGTAACAAGACTTCCAAAAGTCATGTGAAGAAGCACATTTCCTTACTGTAAATAAACTAGCCAAAATCCACAGCATTATGCTGAGAATTAATTGCAGGTAAGAAGAATGAAGGGTCTCAGATTATTTTAGTGCCGAATTTCTTTAGGAAAAAGTATATTAATGACTTAACAGGTCTATACTTTTAAAATTACTGTGACATTTATTGTTCTTGGTTACCTGACCCAGAAGTATTTAAGTTGCTCCTCAAGAAGAGAATGTTATCTTTAGTTGGTTGGCCTAAATTAGGACTGTAGGGATGTTACCTACAACATATTGCAAAATCCTCCTCTCAGAGACCCTACCAAAGTATATTAATGTAAGGAAAACTTTTCCTAGTAAATGAAAGGAGCTTTTGCAGGGGGCATTGATATATCCCTACTGCTATTAAACTGTCTGGCACATAGTAGGTGTTCAGTGAATATTTGAAGAACAAATTACTGAATGACTGAAAGAACATGCATCCTCTGACTAGCTGATAAGTACCATTTCAGTATTCATTGATATGCATTCCTGTTCCCATTAAGCACTTTGAGAACAGCTTTAGACCACAGCACTTTTCATATTTTTATTTTGATAATGGGGAATTTGATGCCCATTGTCAGTGCCAGGTACTTATTCTCAAAAAGGTAGGCATCCTGAGGGGCTTGTACGTGCTTTTTCAAAGAAACTGACCTACACGTAGGATTGTAAAGAGTAAGAGTTATGCAAAATAATTGGAAAGAAATTTACTCCAGGTTATAACTTGGCCAATTTCCTATCTGTTAAAATCCAGTTCTCTTCATGCCCAAATTCAGTTCTTTCTTTTTAGTGCCAGTTGTGGTCCAGTTTTGTAATGAGAAATTCCTCTATTTAAAATAAAACAAAACAAAACCTCAAATCTTCCTCCTGCTCTCCTCCCACTTAGAGCATAAATCCAGAACCCGTCTGAGGTTTCACTCTGCTCTGAGCAGCCGACTTTCGAATAGTTCCCAGGGTTTCCTCCCTAACCCCACTCCTCCAAGTCTTTCCTAAGAGCACATTTTCAATGCCACTTTTTGCTCCACTCAGGAACTCAGTCCACAGTGCTTAATAAGAATCTGGGCAGGATTCTGGACAGGAACTAATTCTCCATGCCCACAGCTATTCTGCCCACACATGTTAATGTGGG
Source organism: Sciurus carolinensis (assembly GCF_902686445.1). Lineage (NCBI taxonomy): Eukaryota > Metazoa > Chordata > Mammalia > Rodentia > Sciuridae > Sciurus > Sciurus carolinensis. Next base: position 102,426,740 of record NC_062221.1, on the reverse strand, counting down.
CATGTTGGGTGACAAGTTAATAAAAGACCAGGAGCCCCCAGGTCACCTTTTTGGCAAAATTAGATATGGCACATTTTTAGATTAGGTTTTGTTGCCTCTGAGCACCAGAGCAAGAACTAAGACAGCTGTATCTGCCAATCAGTAGTCAACAACGTGCCTTTTTCTTTAAATCCAGAGTGAATAGTCTCCAGAACATTCTTCCTCTGAAAACAAAATAACTTAAAAGATGTTCCTGAACCAGACTTAAGATGTATCTTTAAACCACAGAAGTTTGGAGAAAGTGGAAAAGATATTTTTGTCCATTTCCTGATGGATGGTTTCATATCTAAAGGAAGTTGAGGAAGTTGGCCTTCTTTAAGTTAACAGGCACTGCCTGTTTTCCCCATAAATGTGTAAAACTGGCTGCAACTCAGCAATATAGCAGGTTCAAATGTGATGTTTGTTTTTTCAAGTATTTAGAGAATGAATATGCATAAGAATTGTTACTCATTAAAAAAAGAATAATTTTCTAAATATTTTAAAATAGATAAGTAGATTCTGGGAAGGGCCTTTAAAAATAGCATGGAATTGTACCAATTTGCCAGATTAATGAACATGAACAAGATATATTCATTTACAAAACTCCTTATTTTTATTCAAATAGTACTGGAACAATGAAGAAAAGAAAAGAGGTTGTTTCTACTTATTTCAGGACTCTGTAGGTAGTGTGTTTATCAGAGGAATAAAAAGGACAAAATCAAAATAATGAATCAAAGGTAGATTAATTTCATCCTTTTGGTGTAAGGAAGAGCAAGGATCTAGCACTTGAATCTTCTGTAAATATTCCCCCAAAAGCAATATTTAAAACAATCTTTATTAAAACATCTAACATTTATCAATTTATTTAAGTGTATAATTATATGCTGTGTTCTATCTGGACATGTAGTAATACAATGAGGGATTTATTAAAGGAAATTACATCTATGAACTATATATTATGAAACAAAAGACTATGGAATCCAAGACCTTGCTGTCTTGTCAACAATTTCTCAACTAGACACTTACAACTTCATGCCACCTACTGAGATTATGGTGGTGATTCCTGATATAACTTTTTAACCTTGATTCAAGCACAGGTATTCTGGAATAAAGCATGGTCAACTCCAACCATTTCTTCATTTGGAATCTTTCTACACCTTTGGTGAGAATATACTGATGCCAGAAGAACTTAACATTATCATTCTGACCTAGATCAATGCATACCCATCACTTTAAATTTTTTGAACAGCACAATAGTGCCAAATCAATAAATAAACTAAAGCATCTACCAAGGATCTGGTGTAATAAATATACCCAAATAAACAACTTAAGAAATTGGTCCTCCACACTGGTCACTGATGGAATTCTCTTTGGGTTTCTAGGCAAAACCCAAACATAGGTCTTGAACATCATGGATGTTAGGTCTCATTATTTCATATGTTTATTGCAACCTTCTTTTTCTACACTGGAAATGTATGGTGGATGAATAGATAAATGTCTGTGTGTGTATTACAGAGTGTAAATGTGGATATGGATGTTATTTTTAAAGGATAATTGCACAAAAGTAGAAGACTAAAATTGAGGTCTACTAAGAAGATATCTCCACCATCTATGAAAATATTAAGAGTATGATAGAACAGAATGATAATCCCCCAAATGCCCTTTCTTAATCCCTGAATCCTATGAATATGTTACTTCATAAAGGAAAAGGGACTTTACAGAGAAGATGAAGCCAAGGATCTTGATGTGGAGAGGTTATCTTCAATTATCTGGGTGAGCCCAATTTAATCACAAGTATCCTTTTAAGAGGGGTTCCGAAGGATCATAGTCAAAAGGAAATATGGAGATGGAAGCAGAGTCACAGAGATTTGAAGATACCACTCTAATAACTTCAAAGGTAGAGGAAGAGACTACAAGCCAAAGAAGGCAGATTACTTCTAGCAAAATTCTTCTCAAGAGACTCCAGAATGAATACAGCCTCATTTTTAGCCCCATAAGACCCTTTCAGGCTTTATATATATATTATATTATATTTATAAATAATACATTTATTTATAAATATAATATATTATAAATTATAAATATATTATATTTATAAAATTATAAATATATTATAATTATATAATATATTTATAAAAAATAATAAATTTTTTATAAAAAATTATAAATATATTATAAAATTATAAATATAAATATATTATATTTATAAAATTATAAATATATTATATTTATATATAAATATATTTATATATAAATATGTCATATTTATATATATGTATATTTAGTTATAGATGGACACAAGACCTTTATTTTATTTTTTCATTTTTATGTGGTGCTTAGGATCAAGCTCAGTGCCTCACAGGCTAAGTGCTCTAACACTGAGCCACAACCCCACACTCCCTTCAGGATTTTACCACCCAAACTGTGAGATAATGAATTTTCATTGCTTTAAGCCACCAAATTTGTGGTTGAGTTTTTTTGCAACAGCAAGAGGAAACTAAAGCAAATTGGTCTTCCCTTCTGAATAAGAGATGTCTGGAGATTGACTACTTAGGTTTGAATCCACATCTCTATATGACATTGAGCAATTTGGATTTTCTCTGTGGAATGGAGTTAAATAATTGCAACTGTATCATAGGGTTGAGGCAAGGATTATATTAGAGAATATACATATTCTCACAAGGTGAGCCTAGAAAAATAATTCCCTGTATCCTTTATATAAATTATTCATTAATATGAAAATTAGAGCAATTGGCATATCTGACAGTGAAATGATAACAGCTATGTAGCCAGTCCCTTCAGAGCTGCCACCTGCTCAGTTGATGAACAAATGCCTGCTTGGTCTACTGACAAGGTGTGTGGAAATACACTGCCCATTACTCTATAATTTTCTGTTTTATTGGAATAGTTCATGGCCTATTTCCTATCACAGAGCAGGACAACTTCATTTTAAGTCATTCTGCGGTAGGAGTTGCAGGATTATTCTCATGATTCCAAACGTTAATCAATAGGACAGAAGAGTACAAGGCACATTAAGACCAAATGTACAGTCAGAATCAAGTCTGAAGTCAAACCTAAGAAGCACTGAACATATCAGATTTTGTTGCTTGATTTAAGGGTAAAGAAGGACGATGACAGAGAAGGAGGCTGCTAGGGCATGGGAAAGACTGAAAATATTGGAAAGCCTAAATGAATTTACCCAACCTATGTTTTCAGGTTATGGAATTTTCTCTAATCTACTCTTGGTCCATGAATCTCCTCAGAGACCAAGTACCTCTTTCCAATAGCCATCCAGCCATAGTCCTTATCTTGCTTGATTAATGATACTAGCATTCCACTTAGAAACTGGGCACTATCACCAACCTCTCCCTCATAACTAATGTTTGATTGACCAAATCCTACCCATTGTGCATGCCAAGGAGATCAGAATCTGCCTTCCTTTTCACCCCCAGACTTTAAGCCCTTCCTAACAAGTCCATTCACTTCTGTCGCCCTACCTTGCAAATAATCCTACACACTCCACTCTGCCTAAATTATCCTATATAATTCACATTTGTTCCTGTCACTCCCCTATAAAATATTTTGATAGATCTTTGTCAACTATAAGAGAAAAACAAACATTTCCTAGCAAAGACTTTAATGTTCCAGTTATGACTCTTTCCCAACATCATGGCTTTCTGTCCCCACATCTTTAGGTGCATGCCCACAGTGCATTATCTCTTGATCTTACCCAGTTTTCTTTTATCCTTTGAAAACTTTGCCTATCTTCTTCCTTGATCTAAATGCACCCTCCCATTATTCACCCAGTACACTCTTATGCCATCTTTCACATTTACTCAAAGTGTTACCACCTTTACAAATAGTACAAAGCTTTCTCTACTGCAAGGTGTCTGTCACATGGGTGTTAATAGCAAATATGAACCCAGGAAATATACACAAGAATTTGATGTGAAAGAAGCATACTTTACTTTTTTGTAATTCAAATTAACTTTATTTTGAGCTCTCATCTTGTCAGTGTAGCAAAAAATTGTCATACATCAATTTAGGCTTCCTGCCCCTTTTCCTAAGGATGAATTTAAGTGTGGAAAACTTAAATAATTGTCAAGTGGTTGTGATAGGGAACCTCATCCATCTCTGCATTGTTCTGTGTGGTCCTTTGTCATCAGATCATTCAGTTCAGCACTGAGAATCCTACTCTTTTGAACCCTTCAAGTAGGTTGGTTATTTGCTGTTAATATGATACTTTCATGACATGATTGGGTCACAAGAATTACTGCAATGAGATCTATGGTTTCTATGCTTAAAGTTAAACCTTCCAGAACTATAACTAGAAACATGAGGGTCACAGTATCCCTCCCTCTCCTATCCCTACACTGCTCCCAACTTCTCTGTTCTTGTATCTTCTCCATCTCTTTACCCCCAATAATGAAGGTTGGTGAGAAAGATAATTTTCCATGTATTTTTATCTATGCCTCAAATCTTCTTCATTCCCTGAAGCTCCTAAGTGTCTGAAAATTAAGCCACAGTTATATTATACTTTTTCACTTTTGAAAATTGTCATCGTTTTGATTGTAGCTACTGAAATCATTGTGTATCTTTTCTGATGCTCCCACCAGGACAGCAAGAACATACTAGTCTGTCTGCTGAAGCAGGGAGGAAGGAGAAGAATGAGTCTAGGTAGGGAGGAGAAAAGGAAACAGTTGCTGTCCTGACTACATTATCTTGCCCACTCCATAACTGAGATATCAGGCAGAGACAGGTGGTGAAGTCCAAAACTGACCATTGTCCACCAAGGCTACTGAAAGCCAAATTGAGAAGTGGAAGAATTTGATGTTTTAGACATCCCATCTCCTCTTTCATCTCCTTAACTTTTTTTACTTCTTGTTTTTGTTTGTCCATTTCTTCCCAAATCCACCAAAACATATTTCCAGAAAAGATTCACTTAGTAGTTTTTACTATTGAATATAACAATTTTAATTGCAGTAATTTCACGACAGTTGATTTTTGCATGTTAATCTCATGCACATTTCAGATCTTAGTCATAAACTAACATGGGACAGGAGCAGGAAGATATTTAAAAGTGGACACATGTCCTGATTCTAAAGAAACAAATTTAATCTCTTTTTTCTCCCCTATGGTGCTTTTCTGGGGTAAGACCAAGAAGCTATCTAAGAATATAGATATACATGGGAATACACAAGCACATATTTTGTCATCTTCTTACAGGCAAACCGAAAACTTCTCTGCTAGTAATTCAGTCGTTGACTTGTTATGCGTTGTACCAGGGTTGCTTTGGGTTCAGTTACTCATTGAAACTTGCAAGAAAAACTTTGTGGGTCTTCTCCAACTGCCAAGCATCAGCTGCCAGGTTTGATTTACATGTTTAGAGAGAATAATCTCATTTTAAAAATTATTACCATATGAATGATTATGCATAAACACTATTTATAAACTTTGTGCAAAAAAGAAACATGCCAAATACATAAAACCATTCCTTTTTTAAATACATGGAGGAATATTAAACTACACATTATCAACTTTCAGAAAAGATAATGTGCTTAAAGATGTGATTGTGAGTAATGTATAGGCTTGGGACAAAAATGTAACTTTCATAAGAAAGGAACTAAATAGTATTTGTATTCAGTAATGTAAATATTTATTATCTCTTTTAAAGATGCTAAATATTAAATATTTTTGAATGAATAAGGTCTATTTTTAATATAAATCAATGAAACACTTAAGCCTTTGAAATGCTCATTACTAAATTTAGAGACCAAGGGCAACTTTTTGGTCCACGCATAATAAAGCCAAGAACAAAACCTTGAAATAGGCCCAAACCATTTGAGGCTTAAATATCCTTGTTTTTCCAGCTGTGCATTCTAAAAGATCCTACAGATATCTAACAGTTTACATTATGAAGATTGCATCGAAATGGAAAAAAAATAGTTTTTCACGACAAAAAACTACTTTTTACAAATATAGATGTAAATGAAACCAGAAGGTATACTTCATAGTCTAACCAGAGGGGAAATTTTATCTATTCATAAAAATCCATAAAATTCTGTTTTTTTTTTTTTTTTTTTCTCCTCTCTCTGAGTTTGACTTGAATGGCTTCCAATTCTATTTGCTTCTTGTCTGTGTTTCATGATTCTTTCCTCTTAATCCATAGTTCAGGTACTGTGTCTATTGAATTACTTCTGAATATAAAATTCACTCCAGTGTTCTTCGAATCAAATGTTCCTTTCCCTAGCTCACTACTTTTTTACTAAAAATATTCCATTCAAAGGAAGGAAACATACCATAGCTCACTTAGAGTTTTCACAAGTAGGAAAAGTGTTGACTTTTTGGGGGAGACTTTTTTCTTTCAGAAGGCTGATTATCTGGAATAAAAACAAGTTGGATTTCTCTGGTCCCCTTTCCTTCATGGTTTGGCACTGGCTAGTAGGCAGACTACAGTTGCTGCAGAATGAAACTACCAGGCACTTTAATTCAGTTTAATTTCCAAATTCCTGAATATTCATCTTCTGGAAGACACAAGGAACACATTGATAAGTAAATATTGGATTTAAATTTTTGTAAGAATTGAGATTAATATTTTCAAGACAAGTTTAGAGTTTTCTGGAAGTGTGTTTGGCTTCACAAGACAGTTAAACTATACATTTGGCAATAATAACTTTGTTTCAGGAAAAAATTCAAAATAGATAATATACCATTGCATATTTTAAATTATATATATATATATACATATCTATATATTTCTATGCACATGCACAAAAGTAGCACTTGGTTATTGTGTGATACAATATTTTGTCCACTAGATGGATCTCACTTTCATATTTTTCAAACTTAGATACCTATTTCTCTGTATTCATTTGGATTGACCTCACAGAGTTACTTGTTGGCATTAAGAACAATGTTTAACCAGTAATCTTCAAAACTGCCAAATTCATGGAGGACAAAAAAAATTAAGGAACTGTTGTAACCATTACTAGCTAGAAGAAACTGAGGAGAAATAATAACTATTTGCCTTGTAGGAACTGAAATCCAACCTTGGAACAAAACACAGACATTAGTGGGATAACTGGTGAAATCTTAATAATATGTAGTTTAGTTAATAGTAAGTGTGAGTTTCTGTATTTTGGTAATTGTACCAAATTTATGTAAGCTATTATATCTTTGATAAAGACATGGTAGAATGTAGAAACTACTATTTTTACAAGATTTCTGTAAGTATAAAAGTGTTTTAAAATGAAGATTGTTTACAAATCAACTGAGTAAAAATTAATTACAGATTAGAAAATAAATAATAATCAGAAGTATCAAAGACTGCTTAGTAAAATAGATATTGTTAAATAAATGAATGCTAGAAAACATTTCAATTGTATTAATATTGTACAAGGTATGACTGTTAAAATGTAGTTCTAGTAAGGCACAAACATCACAACTGTTGGCTTGGTTTATTAAAACAAAAATATTTAATTGAGAAAGCTAAAGTCATAGGGGAATGGATCACATAATCCTTTTATCTAATTTCTTTTCTTTTCATTTTTAATTATTGCTCAGTTAGGATATATATCTGAGCACCCCCACTCCCAACTGCCAGTGAAAATACACATGGATAGCACATTTTCTTAAGTAAATGGCTGAACTGATGCACAGTTATCATGTCATAGCATTCTGTTTGAAAATATGAGTTTATCCTGACTCTTCTGCCGTTTAATTACTTGCTTTGTCTTATGCCTAGACTCTTCCAGAGTTCTTTTTGTTATAGAGATGAAAAAAAAAATGTTACTAGTATATATCTACATGTCGGTCTTTTGTTATTGTCATGATCAATGGGGCACACTATTAATAATGAATACAGTCTGTAGAGACATGCTTCATTTATCACAGGGAAGTGTCATTCTACAAAATACTTCTGTTTATATTTTAGTTGTCCTGTTTTCTTATTTGGGCACAATTATTTACATATCATATCTATGATATCAATTCTTCTTTCCTATTAACACATGACCCCTTTCTTTTCGTCTTTCATTTTTTCATCCTCTCCCTTTCTCCTTCTCCTCTCTCTCTCTCTCTCTCTCTCTCTCTCTCTCTCTCTCTCTCTCTCTCTCTCTCTCTCTCTCCATTCCTCTTCTTTTCTCTCTTTCTCTGTCCAGTCTCCTTCTATATCTGGTATGTGTTTGTTCATACATCAATATCCTTCCTTCTGACTTCTGAGTATTTAATCGTTTCATTTCTCTACTTTACTACTGATTTGGATTGTTTGCATTCTGCCTTTTAATGAATTAGATGCAGATTTTAACTAGGCTATTACTGTTTGACCATTGCATTACATTTCAATTTTGCTATAATACGTCATAATTGTTTGTCACTAAATAAGACCATACTACTTTTTGAAGGTGCTTGAGTATCTTGCTTTAAACTTCATCAGTAATAATGTCTAAATCTTTTTGAAGACTGTAGCTGCCTGTATTTAACCTAACTAATAGTAGAAATAGACACTTTCAGAACAAATATGGATAAACTGCTAAGCTATCAAAAGTGGAAAAGGGGAATAAATCTTCAAACTATGCCTAAGGAAAATGAATAAAAGAAAGAAATGTTTTAGGAATAAAAGAGAAGAATCTGTTGGAATTCTGACTGTGGTAGTAGATTCACAGATACATAAAACCATTAAAATTAGCATAGAACTCATACACATGCACATGTATGTGCACACACACAGTGAGTCCAACTAAAACTGTGGGAATTTGAGTAAGATTGATGGGTAGTATTATTGTTAATGTCTTGGTTGTCATGTTATGCTTTTATATAGTTTTGCCATACATTATCATTCAGGGAAATGAGGCAGATTATACATGAAATATCTCATTATTTCTTACAATTGCATGTGAATCCATAATTATCTCAATTAAGAAAAAATGTGAAGACAAAACAAAATAATTCCTAATTTTAAAAGAGAGAAAATCTGAAAATATTTACTGTTCTTTCAAAGGAAAAAGAAATAAATTTTGCATGGTTTCTAATCTGCTGGACAAACAGTAAATATTTTTGGATTTGAGGGTCATAACAGCTCTTATAACTAATTCTCTTTGCTCTTGTAACACAAGAGCAGCTGTGGTCCATACACAAATACTGACTGGCTGTGCTAGAATAAATCTTTATTCATAGACACTATAAACACCTGAATTTTATATAATTGTCATGTGTTTTAAAATACTATACTTTCTTTAATACTTTTCAACAATTTAAAAATGTTAAAGTTATTCTTAGTTTTTAAGTGATAGAAAAATAAAAAGCAGGCCAGAAATTTGGCAGAGTCATGCTTTGCTGGCCTCCTACTACAAATAAACATATTTTTGCTGCAAACACTATGTTTAAAGCAAGGTTATTGAAACTAGGTGGTCATTATGGGTAATTTGATAAGAAGAATCTTTACAAATGGATGACATACTAAAACTGGTCACCCAAGATGACTTTCATTTTGAATTGGAAGATGGTATGGCTTTTTGGTCTTGTTTTGTCTTGAAATGCAGGAATTTAAGAAATAAAAAGAGATCTTATTAGTTGTATCAAAATATTTTTCATTTTTCTCAAAATACTGGTTATTTTTTCCAATCTGTAAAAGAAATCTATATTCTTATACTTCTTGAACCTAAGGATAGCTTTCAAACCTGAATTCTTTTTTATGCTCTGTTTTATATCTGACTTTCAAATTGCATCTTCAGTAAGTTTACTTAAATTTTGTAGAGGAAGTCACAACTTACCAAAGATCTTGTTATTCATTAAGTTGTCCATCAATTCTAACTATTCTTAGCATTATTGTCATTTTTGTTTGTCAACTTTGTGCAAATATAATGTCTGGTCATGCCATGGCAAACAAGAGACAGAAACTCAGAGGACCCACATATGGACCACTAAAACATCAATATATAGAAGCAAAAATGTTAGATTTTAAACTTTGGAAAGGTTTTTTGCTCCTCACTGCCATGTGTCTGAAACTCAGTTAAATCCCATCTCTTTATCTTTAGGCAGAAGGCCCTGTATAAATGCAGCGCCTTTGGAAGGCCACCACAATAAACTATGTAAGTAGGTTCTGACTTGGGTTTTATGGGATATGAAACTCCCCTTGCAAAAACTAATGAACAATTTGGCATAAAAATTTGTACAAGAGTTTGGAGGGGGGCATGCAACAGAGAAAATTAAGACTAAGTTTTATGAGCTTGAGTAAATTCAGCTCAGTAAAAAAAAAAAAAAAAAAAAAAAAAAAAAGAAGGAAAGGAAGAAAGAAAGAAAAGAAACAAAAAGAAAGGGAATTTCAGATGCTTTACTAAAAGCATTTATGAAGCAAACACAAAAGCTAGAAGACCTCCAGCATTAAAAATTTGAGTTTCTATAATAAGATTTTCAGAAAACCATGCTAAATGGGCAAACACTGGGAATTGGGGCACGGGGAGCAGCGTGCCAAAGACAAACCCCTGTGATTAAACCAGGAGCAGTTTAATCTTTTTCATTTCCTTTGGCGACCTCCTCTTCATAGACCCCTGGAGAAAGTAGTGTTATCCAGTCACCTGTCACCTGGCCTCCATAGCCCCAATGAGTAAACAGGCAAATTATCTATTGAAATATGTCTCAAGAAAAAAACAAGTATGGATTTTCAATAAATATGAAATAGGGATTTGGTTCATGAGAACATCTTTTGGAAAGGCAACATCTTCTGTAATTGATCAGAATTTTAGGACCCAGGGAATGTGAATCTTTGAGCCAGTAGCCTCCTGTTCTGTGAGGCAGTTCTGGTTTGCTTTCTTTTGTCATTAAGCACACACATTGAAGCATGTAATTATGGCAGCATGCTGAGAATTGAACTACTGCTAGATGAGCATATGTCTTTTCCTAAATGCCCTCTGAGCAATAGCTGATCAATGAGCATGTCTTTGTAGTTCCTGCTGATATTTTTAGCTTAAGTCAATCAGATGCAAGTGAATCTTCTGACTCTTAGTTGCTCATTGGTGCAAATCTACAGTGTGTACAACCATAGAAGTGAAAAGTTGTACCCCATTTGTGTACATTGAATCAAAATGCATTCTGTAAAATTAAAGATAAAAAAAAGGAAGAAAAAAAAGCTAAAAAAATAAATAAATTTATACCTGTATTTAGGAAGAGCCATCTCTGTATTTTGCTTAACAGAATTGCATCAGGTTATAGAAGTTTTAGGAAATCTAGGATCCAACCCAGCTCAGATCCCATACATCTGACTGGGTGGATTATTTTATCTGTATCATCAGTAGCTTATTAATGGTTTTCAAATGAGATGCAGCCATCAATATGAGGTAGGTTTCAGTTCACTTTTGAAAAATAGAAAAAGGACAAAATATATGCTTACCTCTTAAAATTAAAGCAGATTCAAGATGAGACAAAACCCATTAGTTTCAAATGCCACATTATTATATGCTTTCTTTGACCAAAGAAAATGGATGGAAATATAGTTACTTAACTGGAAATTGCACACAGCCTACAACATTGGTGAAGTATTTAAATAACTGGGTTTATTATTGATGTAATCATTAATAGTTTTTATGACACACATGAAATAACTATGTACTATTTTATGGTCTTATACTCCATAGTATATAACAAATAGAAACTAATCTATAGAGTAGATTATAGTGTGGAAAATTTGGGAATCACTGGCTTAAAGAATCTGAGGACTGTGCATCCCTGATACCTTCAAATTTACAAGTGCATTAAAAGTTGCCTAGAGAAAACCTAGTCTTATACATATTTCTCACAAACATACCTAAAGCATTTCAGTATGTAATTACTACTTTGATTTAAAATGCCTTGTTAAGGTTTTCTGAATTCACAGTAGTTTTTGACTACATGCTTTTGTAATTAATGGACATTCAAAAATACAATAACCACTATGTTAGGCTTTATAAAATATTTTGAGATTAAAAATGTCAGGTAGTTGAAAAGTTTAGCAACGATTGTAACTATCCAAAGATAGACTTAGTAATATGATAACAGTACTTCTTTCTCTAGAACTCCTTATTATTTCCCTTGTGCTCCTGTGTTTCTGAACTAGAGAACTGGACCTTGTAAAGCATATGCCCACACAAGTGTAGTGATGGGAACTATATTTTGCATTTCTGTATTCTCCTCCTTCTATCAATGTAGAATCATTGTCTTTTACCATTGCAAGTGGAATTACTTTTTCCCAACATGATTTATGATCCAAATCTTTACCTACCAAAATCAATGAGTCTTTAAATTACCTAAGTGTGTCTTCCCTAAATCTGCCCAAGGTTGCTCCTTTTAAACGAAATAATCCTCTTTTAAGCTAAATAATCCCTCAGTGGCAACTAGCTCATTTTAATGTTCTTTGATTAAAAACAATTGTGATTTATAGAGCGGAGGTAATAGCTCCATTTAAGATCCTACTGTTATTAACAACACAGCGTGAGCACTCTCAAGGCAGCAGCTTTTCAGCAGAGAACTTTACAGAGCAACTGTAAGGAATGTCACTAGCAGCAGCCCATCCTCTTAAAAGCGTCCCAAGAATGAATCCTACACCAATGTGCAGACTGAATGTACACATATCCAAATAAATGTAATGAAAACAGTTCAATGAATTCTGCTAATTTATGCTCTTTTTTTTTTTAAATCCCATTGTTCACACTTTTGCTATAGCACTACCTGGATGTATCTTACATAATATTAGCATGTTACGTGAGGAATTCATCCATTCTAGATGTCATAAAAATTTTTCCTATGGCTTGCATATATACTTAATGAAATTCTTTTATTTTTATTTTTTAATTTTTTACAGACTGCATTTTGATTCATTGTACACAAATGGGGTACATCATTTCATTTCTATGGTTGTGCACGATGTAGATTCATACCATTCATGTAATCATACATAGGGTAAGGATATTTGTCCCATTCCACCATTTTTCATATTCCACTCCCTCTCATTTCCCTCTACGTAATCTAAAGTTTCTCCATTCTTCTCTCACCCCCCCATCCTCCCCCACCCCCATTATATATCATCATCCACTCATCAGGGAAAACATTTTTAAAACCTTTTTACTTGTTCATTTATTTGCTATTTAATCTTAAAATCCTAATTTTTTTTAAAAATATTTCTTTTTTTCCTTCTTACTATTAAAATTTGATGACATTTGGTAGAAAGGTAATGACATTTCAGGGGAAAGTAAGTCTCCTGTGCCTTATAAACATTAGCTATGTGGCAATGAAAATGTTATTTCACAAGGTAAAACAAATTATCTAATCTTGCTGCATGTCTAAGCAAACATTTAATAAGGAAATAGTTGAGGTCACGAATGTAACACTGCATTGAATCACCAAGGAGGGCTATTTTTGAAACCATTCTTTAACTGAACCATCAAAATCATTTTAAGTAATACTCTCAACAAATATATTCAGAGCTCACCTCTAAGGGTGTTTAAAGGGTTGAAATGAATATTGAATTGAATGTGTTCTCTGAAGTCATTTTTCAGAACCTTCTCCTTTTTGATGATGAAAGTTCACATGAGAAGTGATTTGTCCACAACCACAAAGAATTCAGACTGAGTTTATGCTCTTTCCATTATGTCTTGTTGCTTCTATTCTTCTACAACCAACCATTCCTCTTAGCATAGGTTTAATAAAGATCTAGAAGCATCTGGGAAGTAGTCATAGCTGGTCTAACCCCATTAAAATTTTCTCTTCTTCCAACTAATATTTATATAGAAAAATTATCCACTGTTCAATTTTTTAGTCAGATCTGAGCATAATTTTAGTAGTGTCTCTCTTCTTTTTGCAAGGTCATTTTGCTTATTATATGCTGAAGTGGCAAAGCCTGAATCAGCAATGGTCAAATAAGGACCCTGCATAGATGGCTGGCCTTTTGATCCCTCTGAGTTGGCTGAAAGGACTGCATGAAACATCTGCAGGTATTCGCCACACAGAATAGGATGCCAGGCCTTTCAAACCCTTGAGAAAGGTACAACACATAAGGATGACACTTACAGGCACTTACCCTTGCCACAGGACTCTAGCATGTGTAGGAGGAAATATGGTAGGGAGACAAGAGAGAAGAGGTTGGAATGACTTCCCTGAGTTCAGAAAGGCATTTGTTAGTCTTGTTCTAAATGTAAAGCTGTAAATCAACCTTAAGACCAGTGCTGTTTGAATTGATATTCACCGAAAGCGACTCAAGAGTTTCAGAAATATTACAACCACGAGGTTGCTAAGCATCTCTCTAATGTACACAGAGGGAGTCTAAAGACTTTTAACACAGGCCAGGACTATTCAAATAGAAGGGTCTCAAGTGATGCTGAAAGCAACGTGACCTGAATAATTCCAGATCTTAACAGGAGTATGTTCTGTCATTGTTGGTTTACAAAAGAAAATGTTATGCCTTGGCCTTTCTCAATTCAAAAAATAAATCCACTGAATTTTCCTCTAATTCCATTCATCGATACATTTTTATTGTGTATTTATAGATGTATTTAACACATAAAACTAGATAATTGAATGTTAAAGTTCTTGAATAAGGAAGGGACTTAATAAATCATTAAGATACTATAACATAAATAATGCTATTTTGTTATGCCTAATTGTATTGCTTATAATTCTTAAACTATATTGTATTTACTGTGTTATACTCAATATCACACAACAAACTGAACATTTCTTAGCAAACTGCAAATGAAGCCAATTTACTATATGGAAAAATTCAGTTTTTAAAAATATTTCATGTAGTAATTGGCCACTGGGTTTGTATGTCTGTATATGTGTATATTTAAATAAAAGCACAGATTAATTTATTTATCTTTAATTTATAAAAATCAAAACTCAAATATAAAAGTTGTCACTTCTTATTTTTAAACTAAATATTCACAATGACCTCTGCATAAGCCCAGTATTGATTATTATGCAAGACTTTCAAATGTCCAAAAAGATATTGAGAAGACAGAGATTACATCAAAATAACTCTAATCTCACTAATATTTCTTTTGCTCTACTGATTTTGCATGAGAAAATTGTCAATTACCATAATTTTTTCAAGTTTAATGTATTTTCTTAGTGATTCACGTTACAAAGTCTCCCCATCAACTTTCTAAATGGTTGGTTTCTCCTTCCTAGGAACTCTTTCAATTGGCTTCAGTGACAGTAAATCTTTTCTTCTGTTTCTTTGGTCACTATCTCTCCCTGCTAACTCTCCCCACTTTGCCCTTTTTCTTCTTCTCTTCAATCCAAAATTTAATGTTAGAGTCTTTCTCAGTACTTGTTTTCGTATCCTCTTCTGTTCTCAATGCAAATTCTTGTGCTGGGTTAATTCATAGTTTTTACTGTCATTAAATAGAGTATTTACATAGAGAGTACCCACTCTCCCACCTGGAAAGCATCTTTCTTTATATCCTTGCCACTGGTGGAGAGAGAAAGCAATAAAAGTCTCGGTCCAGGAGACTAGAGACTTTATTAAACCAGTTCATAATGCACCTGGTTCACAGGAGCAAACCACGTCAATTTACTCTGCAGGATGAAGAGATTTAAAGACCTTATGTCCTCTTATACTGCAGGCAGTAAGAGTGTATTATAATGTCACCAAGAATCTACACTCTGAGAACTGCCAAACTATAAAATCCTGGAGAAGAGAAAGATCCAGTAGAACGTGAGTGGGGGAAATAAAGGGAGGGAAAACACATGTCAAAAGAAATGCAAAGACAGTTTTGTTTCTAGTGTTCCTGGTAGTTGACCCTCTGTGTGTACCCAGACTGCTGAAATCAAGATTCATGAGTTATATCTATGCCCACAATTCCTGTTTTTTGTTTTTGTTTTTGTTTTGTTTGTTTGTTTGTTTTTAATCTCCAGCCTGGATTTGCCTTTGAGTTTCAGAAACTTAAACAATTAGTACTCAGTTTATCCACATCATCTCCAGCTAAGCATTTATGAAAGAGAATTTCTATGCCCCTTCTTCTTGTTCTTCCTCTGGTGTTTCCTCCTCACACTATTGTTCATGAAGAAATCTTATAGTTATCCTGAAATCCTAAACAACCCAATATTCCTCATCCTCCATGTCTAATATATCCATTCTCCCTCATCACTGCTATTAATATCTTAGTCCAAGACACCAGGACCTCTTTTTGGTTTGTTTGTTAAGGTTCTGAGGATAAATCCCAGGGACGGTACATGCTCGGCAAATGCTTTACCATGGAGCCTCACCAACAACCCAGCCAGGTTATTTTCCCTGGATGATTTCAATAGCCACAGGAGGATTTTCTTTTATTTTTAATTTTAATGAGAGTCATACAAGCATGCTTCAATTCCAGATGAATTAAAGAATGAAATAATTCTACAAGTTTTGTTCAAGATTGCTACACAGCCCCCCACACACACACACGTACTAGCATTCTCCTCCTCATTCCTCATCTCCAAGTTAACCACTTTCAATTCTATTAGCTAGTTCTCTCACATTTGCATCTAGAATTCTACACAATAAATAAAGATTGCTACTTCTTGATTCAGAATGGGACATTAATTTTCTGTACATTTTGTGTTCTCTGGAGGTGCAAATTATCCCACTGAAATTTTGGTTTTGCTTACTTTTTAGCACAAATTTTTTGCCAGTGTTCTAAATAGACTCTCTAGTGTCTCATGTATTGAATGTTCTTTCCGTTTTAGCTCCTTGGAGAATCTCTCCCACATTCAGTTTACTTGCTGTATTCTGATTGATGGACTTCTACACCTGGGTTCCACCTTCCTTCTAAACGCTCTTGGGAATTCTTTTCACCTCCTACAATTTCTGTTTTCTATGACCATCTGTTTCTAATGCACTGTTCTATGACTCAATTCCTTGTTTGATAGAGCAATTCTAGAGCAGTCCCTTAAGAAACTGTGACTATAGTGTAGTGATAGGTGTATTCTATAGTAGATGATAGGTAAGAAAACTTTTTTTTTTTAACTAATGAGACTAAGAAAAAAATAAAACTGAGAAAAAGCCTTATTAGAATACTCAAGGCATGACCTGTGACCTATGACTTTTTAAAAAATTTTTATTTGTTCTTTTTAGTTATACATGATAGTTGGATGTATTTTGAAATATCATACACACATAACTTGCCTTTCTCATGGTCCTACGTGATGTGGAGTAACACTGGTCATGTATTCGTATTTGTATATGAACAGAGGAAAGTTATGTCTGATCATTCTACTGTCTTTTCCATTCCTACCCCCTTTCTTCCTCCCATTTCCCCTGCCCAATCCAGTGAACTTCCACTCCTCCCTCCGCATCCTCACCCCAACCCCACATATTGTGAGTCAGCATCCACATATCAGAAAGAACATTCAGCCTTTAGTTTTTTTGAATTGGCTTATTTCACTGAGCATGAAAGTCTCCAGTTCCATCCATTTACCAGCAAATGTCATAATTTCATTCTTCTTTATGTCTGAGTAATATTCCATTGCGTACAAAGACCACATTTTCTTTATCCATTCATCTGTTGAAGGGCACCTAGGTTGATCTCATAGTTTAGCTATTGTGAATTGAACTGTTATAAACACTGATATGGCTGTGTCACTATAGTATGCTGATTTTGAGTCCTTTGGGATAGCTGGGTCAAATGGTGGTGGTTCCATTCCAAGTTTTCTGAGGAATCTCCATACTGCTTTCCATAATGGTTGTACCAATTTGCAGTCCCACCAGCAATGTATAAGTATACCTTTTCCCCCCACATCCTTGCCAACATTTATTGTTACTTGTATTCTTGATAATTGGCATTTTGACTGGAGTGAGATGAAATTTCAGTATAGTTTTAATTTGCATTTATATAATTGCTAATGATGTTGAACATGTTTTCATATATTTCTTGATTATTCATATTTTTTCTTCTGTGAAGTGTCTGTTCAGTTCCTTTGTCCATTTATTGATTGGGTTATTATTATTATTATTATTATTTTGTTGTTAAGTTTCTTGAGTTCTTTATACATCCTGGATATTAAAGCTCTATCTGAGGTGCTGGTGGCAAAGATTTTCTCTCATTCTGTAGGCTCTCTCTTCATGTTCTTGATTATTTCCTTTGCTGTGAATAAGCTTTTTGATAAAATCTCATTTATTGATTCTTGATTTTACTTCTTGCACTTTAGGAGTCTTACTGAGGAATTCAGTACCTAAGCCAACATGATAGATATTTGGGCCTACTTTTTCTTCTAGTAGGCACAGGGTCTTGTTCTAATGCCTAGGTTCTTGATCCACTGTGAGGTGAGTTTTGTGCAGGGTGAGAGATAGGGGTCTAATTTCATTTTATTATATATGGATTTATAGTTTCCCCAGCACCATTTGTTGAAGAGGCTATCTTTTCTCTAATGTATGTTTTCCACACTTTGTCTAGTATGAGATAACTATATTTAGGTGGGTTTGTTTCTGTGTCTTCTCTTTTGGATCATTGACCTTCATGTCTGTTTTGGTGCCAATACCATGCTGTTTTTGTTACTGTAGCTCTGTAGTATAATTTAAGTTCTGCTATCATGATGCTTCCTGCTTTAATTTTCTTGCTGAGAATCGCTTTGGCTATCTTGGGCCTCTTATTTTTCCAAATGAATTTCATGATGCTTTTTCTATTTCTATGAAGAACATCATCAGAACCTTGAAAGGAATTGTATTGAAACTGTATAGTGCTTTTGATACTATGGCCATTTTGACAGTTTTACTTCTGTCTATCCAAGAACATGGGAGATCTTTCCATCTTCTAAGGTGTTCTTCAATTTCTTTTTTTAGTGTTCTGTAGTTTTCATTGTTGAGGTCTTTCACCTCTTTTGGTAGACTGATTCCCAAATATTTTATTTTCTTTGAGGCTATTGTGAGTGGTATAGTTTTCCGAATTACTCTTTTCAGTTGATTCATCACTGATAACCTATGGTTCTTAATTATTCACCCAAACTACAAAACATTTCACAATTATATATACTCATAAGATCTTGATTTATTAATCCATTTCAAAACCATAAGTAACCACTATTTGAATCAATTTTTAAATATATGAAATAAATTTATTTGACTCAATTTTACAAATGTGTATGACTCTAAGAATTATTAATAACAGAATAGTTAATCTAAAGGAGTTAAAAATAAATATATGTATTCTAGGTACAGCTAACAAAAATGAACAAAACCAGGGTAAGTGGAACAGAAAGTAATGGGACAGCTATTTTAAATATGGGGACAAGGGAAACCTCCTATGTTAAATTCATATATGAACAGAGACCAGGAGAAAATTTAATATGAATCCCTAAAGATCTCTGATTGTTCTTTTTTTTTCACACTCACTCTCACACATATACATAGAAAAAGTATTTGCCAATTGTATAATGCTGAAAATATTTTCACATTAGAATATTAGGAATTATGACTATATTTTCAAGTTAGAAAAAAAATTTGCAATTATCTCGTATAGTTTGCAATGTACTTTTTTCTTCTAGACTCAATATTTAGCATTACTAAAGTCAACACATATTATTTTTTTTCTTTAATCCCTGGCTACCAGATTATGGACTTTCAAGTCTGCCAGCTAGAATAAGACCCACGTTGGATCACATACCCATGTTACAGAAAGAGAAGCTTTGAGACAGCTGTGCTGATCGAATTACACCTAAATTCTTTGCCAGAGGTCCTCAAACTCTCACCTATACTCTGGATAGAATAATAGTTTTGGCTTATTCCTTTGGTCACATGGGTATAGATGATCTGAAGGGGCTAGGTGATAAGGGTTTTCTAAGAGTCATTCCTTGGAGACATAATTGGGAGTAATTTAATACTCAGAAGCCTATGGCAAATGGTCAACCTCTTTTCCTGTTATTATCTACAAAGCTTGTGTGGTCCTGGCATCTGACCTTAATATAGGATACACTGCATATCAACAATTAGCCTTGTTTCCACATATGAATTCTTACTCCCAGCCTACAAGTATTGACTGAGAGAGAGTGCAAGGACACACAGAGAGAGCCAAGTGCAGTGTTAAATTTTAATAAATAAACTGAATAACAAACTGCAGTAACATGACATCTGCAGTGGTTTATCACATACTAATCTCAAAATTAATGTACAGTATGTATATATCATATTTTATTACCTACATTATGAGCTTTTTATTGATCAAAGATCATTGTTCCATCTTATGAAAGAACTTATAATAGATAAAGCCTGTATCATTTTATCTAAACATAAATCATTGCCCTATAACAACAGCTAATACCAGGTATTCAGTAAGTCCTGATAGAAGCACACTGATAGATACAGAGATACATATATACATACATACATACATACATACATAAAAGCAGGTATACCCTTTTAGATATTAACACCTTTAAACATCAAACTAACTCTTATAAAGCCAGCTTTAATTTACCACTACTTTCTAGAGGAGAAAACTGAGGTACAAAGATGGTAAACAATTTCTCCAAAATTGTGGAAGGGGCATACCTTCAATTCAAACCCAAATACTCTTGATTCAAAGTTGTATTAAAGAACATGAATCAGGTTCATATGGTATCACAGTCTTCCCCTCAGTTACTCTTCTGTCCAGCATCTGTCACAAACTCACTTCTTTTATCAGTCAAGTCAGCTGAAGGACAATACTTGTGATTTATTTTTCCTTCTGCCACACACACATAAAATCATGACCACAACCCTTTCTCCTTTGTTCCAACCCTATTCCTGTACAATACCAATGTTTTAGTCAGCTATTTTGCTGCTGTGATGAAATGACCCAACCAGCACAAATGTAGAGGAGGAAGAGTTTATTTGAGGGCTCACAGTTGTTTTCAGAGGCCTTAGTTCAAAGAAGGCTGGCTCCATTCCTTTAGGGTTCCAGGTGAGGCAGAACATCATGGTGGAAGAGTGTGGCAGAGGGAAGCAGCTCATGTCATCAGGAAGCAGAGAGAGTCTTTACTCTCCATATACAAAATGTATACCCCATTGCCATGCCCCAATTCCAATTTCCTCCAGCACACCCTATCACTTTAATTAATCCCATCAGGGATCAATTCACTGATTAGATTAAGAATCTTAAACCCGATCATTTCTCCTCTGAACCTTCCTGCATTGTCTCACATGTGAGCCTTTGGGGGACACCTCATATTCAAACCATAACAACCAATAAGTCCACCATTTGTAAATATTGAACATAAGCTTCTTTGGATACCATCTTACTCCTAAACACTGACTGACAAGAGTTTGAATACAATAAGATTTGACTCAACATTTTAACATTATTCTTTTTTTCTTTTTTTTTTTTTGTTTTTTATTGTAAACAAATGGGATACATGATGTTTCTCTGTTTGTACATGGCGTAAAGGCATACCATTTGTGTAATCATAAATTTACATAGGGTAATGTTGTTTGATTCATTCTGTTATTTTTTTCCCTTCCCCCCCACCCCTCCCACCCCTCTTTTCCCTCTATACAGTCCTTCCTTCCTCCATTCTTGCCCCCCTTCCTAACCCTAACACTAACCCCTCCCACCCCCAATTATGTGTCATCATCCACTTATTAGCGATATCATTCATCCATTGGTTTTTTGAGATTGGCTTATCTCACTTAGCATGATCTGGGTCTCGGAGCTATTGTACGGGGCTCCAGGTGGCGGCTCAGAGGAGGGGCCGCATAGCCAGGTGATTAGGTGCAGAGCAGGGTCCCAGGACCGGCTTCTTGGTAGGAGAGCCGCACAGAGACACGCCTAAGGGCGGAGCGAAGTTTCCAGAACTGCGGGCAGATTCTCTGAGGAGAAGCAGCCTAAGGAGACTCGCCTGCAAAGGGTGAGGCTCCCAGGCCCAGGAGGTAGGTCCGGGCCCCTGGGAACGTTGCAGAGGAAGACAGCCCAGCCCAGGCTGTAGTTGTAGATTGAGGGGAACCTCTAGGAGGGGAACTGATCAGCGAGACGTCCCCATCGAGTGAGTCTTCCCTGCCGGGTGAGGTTTTCCCACAGGGACAGTAAAACCAGAGACACAGGCACAAACAGGACTTGCCTCAGCCCGCAGCCTAGTTCCCTGTTGGATGACCATTGGTCAACAAGTGGAGGCACCTCTGCCCACTAGCAGGGAATATACGCCACCTGAGGGTCACCACCCCTAGAGAGGCAGCTTCTTCGTGGAGCTCCGCATTATCAACTTCCTCCAAGACTTCAGGCTACTGAAGGATAAGAGGGGATATACTAGCAATCTTCAGGGACATTATAAGTTGATAGAGGAAATCTGCAATATCTTAATGACCCACTCATTCCTGAACAATATGAGAAAACAAGGGAAGAAAATGCCCCAAACAAATCTAGATGTTACATCAATAAAATCCAATGACAGCATGGCAGAAGAAATGACAGAAAGGGAGTTCAGAATATACATAATTAAAATGATTAGGGAAGCAAACGATGAGATGAAAGAGCAAATGCAGGCATTGAATGATCGCACCAATCGACAGTTAACAGAGCAAATTCAGGAAGCAAAAGATCATTTCAATAAAGAGTTAGAGATATTGAAAAAAAACCAAACAGAAATCCTTGAAATGAAGGAAACAATAAACCAAATTAAGAACTCCATAGAAAGCATAACCAACAGGATAGAACACCTGGAAGACAGAACTTCAGATATTGAAGACAAAATATTTAACCTCGAAAGCAAAGTTGAACAAACAGAGAAGATGGTAAGAAATCATGAACAGAATCTGCAAGAACTATGGGATATCATGAAAAGGCCAAATTTGAGAATTATTGGGATTGAGGAAGGCTTAGAGAAACAAACCAAAGGAATGAATAATCTATTCAATGAAATAATATCAGAAAATTTCCCAAATCTTAACATTATTTTTCATTTCATATTCATAACACAATGTGATAGTGACTCTGTTTTCCAATGATTTAATCAATACTTTTTAATATGGGTAGTGTCACTAAGGCTTAGTGATACATTAGTCTTGTCAATATCTTTTCTTATTTATGTTTCTGCAAAATAATTGTAATGGGAAATTATCAAGCCAGGGTTAAAATAAAATTCAATATGAACTCAGTAAATAATTACACAGACTGTCTGAGTTTTAGATAGAGAAAATGCATAGAGAAAAAGTTATTTAAAAGTAAGGGTATTTATTATTGAACAGTATACTTAAGACAATTCTGACTCTATTCCAATTTCTATTTCTAATGTACATTAATTTGGGCCAAGTTTCTTACATTGTTCATCTATTAAATGGGAATGTTGTTTCAACTGTCAAAGAGGTCTTTCCTATGTTAAAATTTTATTTCATATCCTTACAAAGCAAAGGAAGTGATAACTTGATAGACACTAGTCTCTATTCCAGAATTGATATCTGAGATCAGTTGAATGTGACTCCCTCCAAAGCTAAGCCAAAAATAGTGGTGGGATATGTATTCAAACACTTTTATGTAACTGACATGGTTCAGAAAGAGAATAAATTAAAAATGAACTGCTTTCCCTTCCCATTCTTCCCACTCTACTCCCAAACCTCCACTAACTGTCTTGATATGGCTTGCTTAATTCATATTTATACAATAAACTACATAGAAGAGTATGTATTCATCAAGAAATAAATTCTACTCTTCCTAAAGAACATGAATGGGCAAAGCCCTCTAATTGCCTCATCCCCCCACTTACTTTGGAAATAATTTTTAAGGTGCTATTGACAAGATCACTCTTGGCCACCTGCTATCTCTGCCTGTAGGAATCCCAGTTTTCTCATGGCCAGTTATTCTCAACTTTGGCTGCACATTGGAATCACCAGGGGAGCTTTTAAAACTACTAATGCTGAGTTCCAGCCTCAGAGATTCTGATTTATACATCTGGCATAGAGCCTAAGTATTGGGGGGTTTTAACAACTCCTCAGGTGATTCTAACGAGCAGCCATTGCTGAGAATTCCTCTGAGTTCTGAGAATGTGTGAAGGATTCCAGACTCTGGCTTGCTTAAAATGCTGCGCTCATCTCTGTATCTGTCCATTTGCCTCGCCCCTGATGTATTCTGAGTTAAAAGAAAGAGCACACACTATTTGTTTGTAGCTGCAAGGAAATATTGTGATTTTTAAAGAGACTTTGAGACATTTCTGGTTGAGAGATTGCATATTTCTTCTTAGATAGAAAATGGCTATTCTCATTAAAAATGTTTTTCTTTCATTATGAAAAGCAAAAGAGATTTTCAATGAGGCAACATAAACATAATTAACTGTTTTGCATAATAAAGTTCAAATTTGTTCTTGCTGGTGTGGAAAGATTATTTTAATGCAAAGTTAACTTTAGCTTTGAACAGCAACTCCAGAAATAGAAAGTTTTTTGCATCTTTTTGGTTTGTGCTGCAATTTTTTGTTACTATTTTTCTTTTTTTTAGTTTTGCAGGAGAAGGGTTTGGTGGACCAGAAAGAAAAGGATGGAGTGGTCAGGGAAAGAAGGTATGAAAAAAGAAATTAGAGAAAAACCCTTGCAAACACAGAGTGGGTCCCAGCAACCTATGTATCCAAATTAAACCCACAAGAAAACATGGCTATTATTTTTAAGTTCCTGATACACTGTAAGATTAGCAGATTTAGAAAAATATTTCTTATTCTATGCTATAATTTTCCTTACCCCAAATCTTTAACACAGCTTTATCAACTACTATTAGTAATGGTTCTCTCTTCCCCTCCTTTGAGAAATGAAGTCTGCATTTACATTTTGAGGTGAACTGGACCAGAAAACCTGGAGGAATGTGAGGGGGTAGCGGAAGAGATGGCCAGATAGATGGAGGAGAAGCCAGCCAATACCAGGAATTTGACATGAGAGTTGGAGAGTAACAAGCAAGACATAAGCACAATCTCCAGGAATCCTCAGAAATATTTGGTAAGAATATGAATTTCTTAGAGTCTGAAGCATGATCAGAATTCTAATTTGTTCATTTAGAAATTAATGAAAAATTTGTTCCACTAGAGGCCAGAGGGTACAAGAGGGTTACACAGCGGAATATTCACATATGAGACGGAACTCCTTGTACAGAACAGTTATTGACTGATTCTTCATCAGTTCCATTGTCCCTTTTAGGGTTAGTACATCAAAAGTTCCAGAGAAGGTGCTTGGAGCTTTCATCCTGTAATGGAAAGAGCTTACAGGACCCTTTACTAAAGATCTGAGACCTTGAGGGGACTCTGGTTTTCTAGATTACCTTCCTGATTGACTTGACCCTCATGAAAAGTCCTGTAGAGTTGAATTTTCTAAATCTAAAGTTATAGACAATCAAGTGAGCCACAAATTGATCTACTTTAGGGTAATTACAGAATGCTAAATAGTTTCTAAGTCTGTAAACAAAGTATACTGTATTGAATTACCAGCAATTTTTATTTAGATGATATTTTTTTCTTTCCTTGAAAACCTAAAAATAAGACAGTCTCAAATTCTGGGTAATGGTCAATTTACTAGACTCATGAGATATTCTTGGCAACAGGTTAGTATTTCTTTTTCATTTTTCTAGAAATGCTAATTTTTTATAGAAATTTTGTTATAATTTTTAGTCCAGTGCTTCCAAAAGTACATAAAACACAAAATAAGCACACACAAAAATACATAGTCAGTTGCTTTTGTAATAATCATTTTGATGACTTTGTAAAAATGGAAATGTTTGGGTCCCAACTGCAATAGGTCAGGGATGAGAAGCAGAAATGCACTTTCTTAGGTAAAGTGTGGAGGAATCAAGTTTGAGACACAGTGGGCTATAGGACAGATTTCTGAAGCAATCTACAATTCTGAAATTTAAATAACCTTTACTTCTAAAAGCAAATGCATATATTCTGCTTATATTGTCTGATAATGTTGCTTGTTTATTTTGTAGTTTTTAAATTTCTCTAATTCCTTCTCTCCTTCCTCCTGTTTCTCATCCTAATCACCTTTTTTCTCCTCCACTATCCCACACCCCCTTCCTTCCCTTCACTCCCCTCTGTGTAATCCAAAGTACCTCTATTCTTCCCTATCCTCTCCCTTATTGTAGCATCTGCATATTAGAGAAAACATTCTGCTTTGGGTTTTAGGAGATTGGTTTATCTCACTTAGCTTGATATTCTCCAACTCCATGCATTTGCCAGCAAATTCCATGCAGATTCTTAAAATCCAGAGTGTTCTACCTCCCAAATTCAGTGTCAGTTTTGGTTTCCTGCAGTGTGGTAATTTCTGTATGACATCTAAATCCTACATTTACTCTTCTATTCGCTCCAACACTATTGTAGGCAGCTGATCTTAATTAAATCTTCCTATTTGAAATACAGGGACTGATTTCTGTTTCCCTCATTGAACTCTGTCTGATGCAGTGCATTTTTTGTTTGTTTGTTTGTTTGTTTGTTTGTTTTCCTAGAAAAAATTCCATGAAATAGTCCCTCAGAGATAAGAAAATGAGAGTGCATTTCTGTCCTGGATCGATTTGAACAAAGCTATGACCTCATCTCCAGGAGAAAATGGGATGCTGTCATACATGGCATGTAGAAAAAGTAGTCATCAGGGTCTGAGTGAAGGGCTGCCAGAGCTGTGTGTTGGGCCCTGGCTGCATCAGAAATTGCCATAGAAACAACTAGGAGTTTTAGAAATTCTTCTCAAGCTATGAATAGGTAACTGAAGTATTTAAATTACTGTCTTAAAATGATCTCTAATCTCTTATCTATAAGAGATAAGATGATTGACATAGCAAAAAAATCAGATTGAAAATTTAATTCTGGGTTCAAAAAGTTGCATCATAAGTTGTAAGAATTAGTAGAATTTTATTTTGAAATGTTGGTCTTAACAATGGGAAATAGAAACTAAAGCAAGATGGAAGTTGAGTAAGTTCCTCCAGCAATCATCTCCCCACAAACACACAAGTTTAAATAGTTATTCAAATAACATGTTTCCTTCACAATAGCAAAAATATCAGGTAAGACACCATAGTGCCTGGTTTTAATGCTTTGAAATGACACATTGAAGAAGGCAGGAATGAAAGAGATGGCCACATCAGTACTTCTCCAGTTCCAAGCAGGCTGCCTCCTGCTTCTGGGAGGGCCACAGACTTAAGACCAAGCCTTTGACTTGCCAGCATCAGCTCTATAGTGGTGAAACTTGGTACTGGGCAAAACCCTGAGATCTTTCTGCAATACCCAATGACTGAGCCTCTGGAGCTGTGTTAGCCAGGCAGCCAAGGTTTTGCCTCCATCAATCCTTTCCCAACCTTGGGCAAAGAGCAGAGAGCAAGACTGCATTTTTTGAGGGAAGCATGGCATGAAAGCTAGCATGGAGCTCCATCTTGGTTCTCAGTGCTAGTACCACCAGGTTATGATTCAACCCCAAGCTCACAAACTAAAGACCCTGTGCCCAGTCCAAAACTCACAGCTCTAGAATGGACCTGGCATCAGACAGACACTCGCATCCTGCTAGGACAAACTTGAATTTGGGTCTGAATCACTGCCAGTCTTGGAATGAGCCTCCAGGCACCCCTACCCCCAGATTACTTAGGTTCCTGAAGCTCTGAGACTCAAGTTAAACTTAGCTTAGCATCAGCCATAGTAACCAAGGGACTGTCTAGACCACCCAGCATCAGACAGTATAACTCCCTGGGCCAGGGCTCACAGCTGAAGCCTGAAGACATGCTCTGACTCCAGGCTGAGACCTGTGCCCTAATGAGACAGACTCTTGTTTCAGCCTGTCACCACCAGCTACAGCCTGTTCCTCAGTGCATTCCTGATACTTGGTGCATGCAGGTCCCCTTGGCTATGAGACTCAGGTGCAACCCAGATTAATGTTAGTTTTGGTGGTCAAGGGAATTCCTTCACCAACACTAGCTCAACCTTGGGCAGTATAGTGTGTGTTAAGGTTTAGATATGAGCTATCCTCCAAAAGCTTGTGTGTAAGACAATGTAAGAAAGTTTAGAGGTGAAATGATTGGGTTATAAGAGCATTAACTACTCAGTAATTAACCCCTGATAGGGATTAATTGAGAGAAAACTGTAGGTAAGTAGGGTATGGCTGAAGGAGGTGGATTGTGGTGGGGAGCATACCTTTGGGACTTATATTTTGTCCCTGGTGAGCAAGAGGTCTCTCTCTGCTTCCTGATTGCTATGTCCTGGACTGCTTTCCTCCACCATGCACTTCTGTCATGCTGTTCTGCCTCACTCCTGGCCCAAACAATGAAGTTGGCTATCTATGGTTTATGAACTGAGACCTCTGAAACCATGAGCCCAAAATAAATAATACTTTTCTTTCTCTAAAATTGTTTCTGTCAGGTTATTTAGCAGCAAAATGCTGACAAAAGCAGTTTAGCAAGGCTCAATTCTCAGGGAGCAAGATATGGTAATTAGCACAGGAATTGACCTTGGAATACAGTGCCATTCTGATAAGACCAAACACTGGGCAGATCCTAATAGCCTCCAAATCCAGGCCAGTGCTTGCAGACAGAGACTCTAGAACAGCTCTGTTTCTAGACAAAGACAAATGACCTCAGTCTAGCAAACTTCATTCCACCCAGTATATACCTGTTAAATGGTTGCAGCAGTCTTGAGCCACTAGTCCACTACAACATTAGGAAGCCCCAAACAGGGTAAAACATGGTCCTGCCTCTTATGTTGTACTAATCTTAGTGGTTTGTAGTTCTGTGGCTCTGGATTTGAACCAGCTTAGCACCATTGGTGGCCCCAGGTATGGTCTTTTCTTAGCTCCAAAGAGATCCTGGGGGGAATAGATTACCCTTTTAGGTACTCCTCTTGTGAATGCTGAGCAATACACGAATGGTGGATTTAGGATAAACCTGGGGTTGGATTGCTCTCTAGTGCTGAAACAGTGACAACATGCCAACTATGGGCTAGCAGCAAACCTAGTCCTAGGTTGCCATCTAGTGGTCATGTAGCTGAAGTGCTCACAACTTCAGTGAAAATAAGCAAACTGCTTAGAATTTTTGGAAGGGCAGTTACAAACAAAGTGAGATTATAAATACTGGAATAAATAACTATCCTTCAGTGTCCAGCAAATGTCACAAACCAAGCATCAAGAGCTTTCCGGAAGCCATAGCATCACCTCATCATCAACATAAGATACCAGAAATGAAAGAAACAGTAACCTATATGGGTGAACTCTAAAATGGAGAATTTAAAATAGCTATTTAAAAAAAACAGTGAACTTTGAGAAAACACAGAGAACAACTCGGTACTGTAGCAGAAAACCTTAACAGAGAGATGGAAGCAATTAAAAAAAAATCAAACAGAAATCCTTGAGCCAAAAAATATGTTCAGCAGAATTAAAAATACAATAGAAGGCATCCATAATAGGATTGGTCACACAGAAGAAAGAATTAGCTCAAAAAGGTCATTGGAAAATATACAGTTGAACAACAACAACAAAAAGAATGCAAAGGACTAATTGGAGGAGCAGATATTCAGGCTGTTGGGGTATAAGAGAAACTGGAGAATGCCAACAGGGTAGAGAGCTTATTTGGAGAGATATCAACATAAAAAATACAACCCTAGAGAAAGATACAAATATCCACATATAGGTCAGTCAAAAGTCGTAAATCAGATTTTTACTCAACAAAGTCCATCCCAAGATATATTATCATCAAGTTCCCAAAGGTAAAGTATAGGGGGAAGATTCTTAAGAATGCAAAAGAAAATACACACACACACACACACACACACACACACGCACGCACACGCACACACATGTCCACACACAAAAAACAAACAAATATGAAAAAATAGGAAACCTGAACAGATCAATAGCAAACAATAAGACTGAATCAGTCAAAAAAAAAAAAAAAAAAGACTGAATCAGTCATCAACAAATTGCCATCAAAGAAAAGCACACAACCTGGGAACTTCACTGCTGAATTCTACTGAACGGAAGGAAACACAGTGGACTGAGACAGACATCACTACCCTATGTTCATGTATGATTACACAAATGGTATGAATCTACATTGTGTACAACCATAGAAATGAAAAGTTGTACCCCATTTGTGTACAATGAATCAAAATGCAGTCTGTAAACATTAAAAATAAATAAATAAAGAAGAACTATTAGCAATTTTTCTTATAGGTCATTCCAAATTTTGAAGACAAGGGAATGCTCTCAAACTTGTACAAGGGAAACATTACTCTGATATCCAAACCAGACAAGGACACGACAACAATAGGACCCCTAAGGACCAGTATCTTTAATGAGCACACCTGCAAAAATCCTCAACAAAGTGCCAACAAACTGAATAAAACAGCACATGAAAAAGATCATTCACCATTAATCCTAGGACGCAAGGATGGTTCCTCATATGCAAATCAATGAACATAAAATATCTGGTCAACCAAATAACAGACAAGAGCCACAATTATCTCAATAGATACGAGTCAGTGGATAGAATTCAATATCCCATCATGATGAAAATTCTGAAAAAATCTAGATATAGAAGGAACGTAACTCAACATAATGAAGGTGGATAAAAAGCCAGCATCTAGCATTGTACTAAGTGGGGGAAAACTGAACACTTTCTCTCTAAGATCTGGAACAAGACAAGGATGCCCACTAGTACTTTATTCAACATAGTACTAGAAGTTTTTCCTAGAGTAATTAGGGAAAAGAAATAAAAGGCATCTAAATTGAAAAACAGGAAGTCAAATTGTCACTGTTTGCAAACGAAATGATCTTATATATAGAAATCTCCATGAACGTCTCCATGAAATGTTCATTATATATAGAAATCTCCATCAACATCTCCATGAAAAGATATTGGAATAAATTCATTCAGTAAATTTACAGGATACGAAATCAAAATTCAAAATCAATTTAGTTTCTAAATTCCAGTAGTGCATGATCTGAAATAGAAACAAAGAAAGCAATCTCATTTATAGTAACTACAAAAATACCTAGGAAAAAATTTAACCAAAAGGGTAAAAGCTCTACAATGAAAAATATAAAACATTGTGGAAATAAATTGAAGAGGACACACATGAAATAAATGGAGAGACACCTGTGTTCATGAACAGAAAGAATCAATATCGCTAAAATGTACATGATACCCTAGTGAATGGACGGATTCATTCTAATCGCTATCAAAATACCAATAACATTCTTCATATATCTAGAAAAATCAGTCCTAAAATTTATTTATAACCACATACACAAACAAACAAACAAAAAGTAGCCAAGATCATCTAGAGTAAAAAAAAAAAAAAAAAAAAAAAAAAAAATAGCAGAGGGGCCAAGTGAATTGGCACACACCTGTAATCCCAGAGGCTCTGAGGCTGAAGCAGAAGATTGACGAATTCAAAGCCAATCTCAGCAACTTAGCAAGACCCTGTCAAAAATAAAAGTGGGTTGGGAATATGGCTCAATGGTTAAGAAAGTGTTCCTGGGTTCAATCCCCAGTACCAAGAAACAAAAACAAGAACAAAAACAAAAACAAAACAAACAAGCAGAAGGCATTACACTACCTGACTTGAAAACATATGAAGTCATCATCATGAAACAGCATGATGTTGACATAAAAACAGACACATAGACCAGTGGAGCAGAAAACAGAGTCTAGAAATAAACCCACGTGTCTAGAGCCAGTTGATGTACAACACAGCTGTTAAGAATACGCACGGTGAAAGGAAACTCTTTTTAAAAAAAACATTTCTGGGGAATTTAAATATCCATGTACAAAGGATGAAACTAGACCCCAATTTCTCACCACTTACAAAAATCAACTCAAAATGGATTAAAGACCTGCATGTAAAATCTGAAGCCATGAAACACCTAGAACAAAATGTAAGGGAAATATTTCAGGACTTTAAAATGCACTAGGATTTTCTGGACCAAATGCCCAAAGTACAGGCAACAAAAGCAAACATAGACAAATAGGATTATATCAAACTAAAAAACCTCCTGCACAGCAAAGGAAAAAATCATTGAAGTAAAACTATAACCTATAGAATGAGGGAAATATTTGTAAAATATATATCTGACAAAGGCTTAATATTTACAATATATAAAGAGCTCAAACAATTCAATAGCAAAAATCTTTTTAAGTGGGCAATAGACCTAAATAGACATTTCTCCAAATAAGACATAAAATGGCAGAAAGATGTATGAAAAATGCTAAAAATTACTAACCATCAGGAAAATTCAAATAACAAACACAATAAGACATTGCCTCATTCCAGTACGAAAGATTATTATCCAAAAGACAAACAATAACCAGTGTTGTCTGTTAAAGATATTTGGCAAAGAAAACACTTGGACCCTGTAGATGAGAATGCAAATTAATATATTCATTATGGAAAACTGGAAGTTCCTCATAAAATTAAAATAAAACTACCACATGATTAAGAAATTCTATCACTGGGTATGTATCCAAAGAAAATGAAATCAGTGTATTAAAGATACAACTACACTTCCAGGTTCAATGCAGCTCTATTCGCATGCTAGTGCAGAGTAACATGTAAACAACTTAAAAATTTATCACAGTGGGTAAAGAATATGTGGTACATATACACATTGGAAAACTATTTAGCCATTCTAATGAATGAAATCCTGTCATTTGCAACAACATGAATGGAACTGGAGATCATTATGTTAAGTGAAATAAGTCAGGCATAGAAAGACAAGTACCCTAAGCTCTCACTTATATGTAGAACTTTAAAACGATTGCTCTCATAGAAGTTGAGAGAGGCTGGGGAGTATAAGTATGGATGGGTGTGGATGGGGAAAGTTCAACCAGTGGCTACAAATTTACAGTAACAGAGAAGTAAGCAGTTATGGTGTGCTGGTGCACAGTAACATGACTATAAATAGTGATTACGTACCATAGATCTCAAAAAAACTAGAGGAAAGAATTTTCAACCTAATGAAATTGCAAAATGCTTGAAGAGGTAGATGTGTTTACCATAATTTAAACATCAAACACTGTACACAGTGTCAAAACATCACATGGTGCACTATTAGTGCAGTTTTGTATGTTTTGTGTATCAGTTGAAGTTTTAATTGTAAAAAAGAGAAAAAGGGACTACAACACAGAACATAGGATGGGGATATTTCAGCTGACTGAGATGAATCTGTTAATCTGTAAATTGCATTGTTCATTTTGTTGGAAATACTCCCTTATTCCTTGAGAGGAAAAATCTTTTCTTATCTCAATTGAAGCTGCCTTTTTTTGCAAAGAATGACCCACCTCTTCAAGATCCATCAATATTTTGCATTTTCTCTAAAACCATAATTAGAACATAACTTGAAATCACAGTTTGTCATAAGTAAACACATTGCACACAACCCAAGTCATCAAAATCTATGTTCTCACTGAAGTCCTGTAACTTAACCAGTTCCTGTACCTTAAGGCCTTTGAAGGAAGAACCTTTAGAATCTGCCAGAAGTGTTTATTGTAAATCATCCTCTTAACCTTCCCTAAAGTGACCTATAGACGTTATCTAAGGTCACTAAACACAGAAGAAAGGAAAATACTAAAGTTTTAAGGAGATTATTAGACACTGAATATGAATATCACTATTTTCAAAGGACTCTAAGGTCCTCTGTGTTCCTCCAGTCAGAAAGAGGATTTCCAGAAGTCATATGATAAATATTAACATAGACCCATCAGTGTTGGACCCAGATTATCGGTTAAACTGTCTCTCCCATCCTTAAAGGTAGCGTTAATCTGTGTTCCCCAGAGATATCCTACTACATTTGTTCTTGTCCTTAACAAAAGTTAAGGACAGAAAATTCGAGATTCTTATGCTTGGTCCTATCCATTATAGGTATTTTTAATTTTGTTTTTAATGAGGAAAATAATATCATATTATTGAAAGAAGCATCTATATATTTTTGCCTCTGTGGTTTAAAAAGAGGTCACAGAAAATAACAAACTGCTTTAAATGTAGTTAGTTACATTAATTGTGCTTAATGTTTCAGGTGTGATCTATTGGCTAAGGAAAGCAACTTATCCATTCTCATGAAATGTGCAGATTTTGATCTGGCAAGTGTCCTCCTAATACAAATGTAATTATTAAGCCAACTTGGCCGTGGTAAATCATTATTAATTTACTTCAAAAGTGTGTCATGTTTCTGATTACCTGTCATACTCTAATGTTCTGGGTCCTTGATTGTTATAGCATCCTACAGGGTATTATACTGGCCCAATATATTCATGACTTCATACTAATCAGACCTAGTGAACTGGAGGCAGCAAATACCCCGATATGATACATGCCTGAGGGAAGAGATAAACTTCACGAAATTTCAGAGACCTGTCATCTTCATGATGCTTGAGAAATCCTGTAAACTGGGAAATGCCCAGATATGGCTTTCAAGTGAAAGACAAGTTGTTTTGCCTTGCAGCCCTATGCTATAGAAAGAGATACAATATTTAGTGAACTTCTTCAGATTTTAAAGGCAATGTGCACTTCATAGAATGCTGCTCTGAATCATTTAACAGGTAGTTTT
This sequence comes from Sciurus carolinensis, assembly GCF_902686445.1. Classification (NCBI taxonomy): domain Eukaryota; kingdom Metazoa; phylum Chordata; class Mammalia; order Rodentia; family Sciuridae; genus Sciurus; species Sciurus carolinensis. The sequence continues at coordinate 102,392,266 of NC_062221.1, read as the reverse complement.
GACACTGGCCACAATAATATCCTAATGATATCCATGTCCATGTCTGAATATGTTACAATACTTGAAAACCCAGGCTTTTCAGATATCTTAAAGACCTTCAGTTAGGGGATTATTAGGGATTTTACAGACAGACCTAATGTAATCCATGGATTCTTATAAACAGAATATTTTCCACGGTTGCAATAGAGGGAGTTGTGACTATGGGAGAAAGGTCAGAGAGATGAAACATGGCCGTATTTGAAGACAGAAGCACAAGGATTTGTCACAAGACAAGGAATGAGGGAAGCCCTGTCTGAATGAAAAGGCAAGAAATTGGTCTTCAGTTAGAACCTCTTGGGTAACACACACACACACACACACACACACACACACACACACCATAGTTTTAGCTCAATAATACCCATCTTAGATTTCTGACTTATAGAATTATACTGTGATAATGTTTGTGGATTTAGGTCTCGTTAAATTTGTAGTCATTTATTACACAAAATAGAGAATTAATATAAAACCAGAGCAAGAAAAGTTTCTGAAGATGGAGCAACTATGGTGTAAGATATTTTTCTTCTTGGGCCTTAAGGCCAGCAGATTCAACAGTGCTCCAAATGTTCATTGCAGATAGGAATGCTGATAGACCATCTGGGAATCCCTGATAGGAGAAACATGAGATGGACTCAAAGTTTTTGATTGCAACTAGGCCTTCCATACAGAAATAACTTGTTGCCTCTCTTGAAAATCAGCTCCTGGGTATGCTCCTAGGCACTGATAGAGGCCAAATGCCTAACCTGTAACATCATGTACACATGTAACCTCATCTGCCCATCTATGAATGACTTCTTATCTGATCCACCAAATCATAAATTTGGGTGTACACAGCAGCACAGCAATCTCAAGTGGAGTTAAATGAGGTTTTAGCATTCCCTGAGAGTAGAAGGAATTTTTATGTATATTTGTTTCAGAGTCTGGTTACACCTGCTCCTTCTGCATTGTCCCCTCTATCTTAACCTGAACCTCTGGATAAGTTGCCATGACCATTAGTGGGTTAAAAAGCTTCAGGCAGATGTAATAATACCCAGCACAGGCTCCCATTGCAAAGGAGGGTCTTAATAATCAAGCAGACAATATAACCTGCTCCATGGTAAGATTATTAACATTATACCCTGACTCTGAAATATGGTATGCTCTAACAATCTTTATCTGACTACTGCCCCTGCTGTATCTGTATTTCCAATTTCTTCATGTCTTCTCTCTGTTACTTTCTTTTTTTTTCTTTTTTTTTTTTTTTTGAGTACCAGGGATTGAACCCAGGGGTGCTTAACCCCTGAGCCACATCCCCAGGCCTGTTAATATTTTGTTTTGAGACAGGGATTCACCAATTTGCTTTGGACCTCACTAATTTGCTGAGGCTAGCTTTGAACACGTGATCCTCCTATCTCAGTCACCTGAGCTCCTGAGATTACAGGCCTGCACCACCACATTCAGCTCAGGTCTATATTTCTTATTGGACTGACCAACCACCTGGCAACATGGTGGTTCCATCAGAATCCTTATATCATGGAGGGCATTTTTTTCTTCACTATAATATACCCTTATTCTAGATACCTGCCTGGTTCACAGTGCTTGTTTTTTTACCACTACCCATTGACTTATTTGTGATTATGGTATCCTACTTCTGTCTTAGGAGTTCAGTTTTCTGCAAAGTAAGTGAGACAAATATGCTTCCACCTCTACCATGAATTTCATCATCCAGAAATAGCTTGCTTTGTCCAACATCCAGACTTGTTCAGGACTCAGTTATGGGACAGTTGGGAGAACACTTATGAGTTTGGGCTGCCATCCTATAAGATGCAAAATAATATTTGAACATTATTTTGGCTGTATTAACAATGAATGGAGCTATTTGTTGCAAACCGGAATGAAAGGTTCTGGGAACCAAAGAGTGAAAGATGATGGGTGGCTTTTATTACTGTGACCCTAATAAATGGTTCAAATGTTTCCTTGTTGTCCCCAGGTCTTTATATGCTGAATTTAATGTTCATAATTACAAAGAAAGGAATGCTTCTTAGGAAGTATAGCAATGTTTAATTGAAATAAAGTTGACTTATATTTAGGATGAAAATTATTTTATTTTTAAATTTCTAAAATTTGAAAACAAGAGACCTAGGTTAAATAATAACATTTTCCAAAGCTGAGTGTGCTCATTTGGAGCTCCTTTTTTCTGCTTGAAATACAACTCCTAAAACTACGAGGTGGAACACAACTGTACTGATGACCTGTGACTAGACGAACTAATCAGTCTCATGGTAACATGCCTTTTTTCCCTTGATGAAGGCTTAAAAAATCTCAGATGCATTGTTGTTCTAGTCTTACACTGATGACTCACTCCAAGTGTCTCCTTCAAGGCTTACACAGGAACCTGTCTTCAATCTTCTCACTCTTGGACACTTCCTGTGTTATGTATGTGAATACAATAATACAATACAATAATACAATAATACATCTTCTCAGCTCTTCTGCCTCTTTTCCTACCTCCTGTCCATATATAAGGCTGTCTCTGCACAATAATCACACACACACAATGTTGTGGGGCAGAACTTAAGAACAGACCAATCACCCCTGAGAAGTCCAAATTTGAGAGTCTTTTTTAGACGGACAGCTGACTGTCTTACACAATGACCAAAATGGCTATTGGGAGGACAGTCCCTAGCACAGGGTTGCAGGAGTTTCTATACCATAAGTAAAGCATGTCAATACATAAACCATAAGTGTGTGTTGCTATGATTCAAAACTACAAACTAACATCATGAGATCTAAAATCATAACCAAAAGGGGAAGTGGGTCAAAAAGACCTTAGTCAGGTACAAGTTAAAGAATGGGTACTAACGTCTAGATAATAATTCTCTGACAGGGTACATTGTCCAAGAAATACAGGAATCAAGAAGAGAACAATTTTACATTATATAAGAATTGCCATTTTGTGTTGCCAAACATACTATGCTAAGCAACTGTTGATGGGTACAGGGGCAGGGTGTTCCCACCAGAGAAGCATTTCCTACATGACATGGAGTCTCAGAGTAAAATGGAGTCTGTCTGGTCATTGCTGATATAGCTTGACCCATAACAACACACGTATACACACACACACACACACACACACACACACACACACACATACACACAAACACATTTCAAACACACGGAGCACTAAATTCTTAGTTCCAATTGCAAATTCTTTGGAAAGCATATCTGAATGTGCCTTTGGGGATCAAATTCTAGCCCCAACCTGATTAGCAGAGACCACAGAACCCTTTACATCAAGGCCAGCAGGCAAAGAGAAAAAGAGGTCATCACTGTCTGTGCAGATAGTCCAAAATGTCCCACAACACATAGATCCTTATGTTCATTATCTCTTTAAGTATTCAAATTAAATGCAACTGAGAGGACAACAGAGGATATCCAGCCCTTTGAGTGATACATATGATTGACTTGAAATCCCATCTCGATGCTCTGTAGGTGTTCCCTAGGATGTCAGTAAACTCTTGCTGCTTATATTTCCCATCTCCAGAGGTTTCATAGATGCATCTGGCCCACTCCACTCATACCTAAGTATAAAGCTCAAATGTTTCTTCAATTCCCACTAAAATAAAATAAAATAAAAAATAAAAAACTGTTCATATGCATCATGTATCATACTAAGAGTTTAGATTTATGGAAAAGCGTCACATCACACATAAAAAAATCAGGAAGTTCCACTGTAATCTTTCTCATGAAAGTTTTATAGGGCCCTCAGTAGTTCTTAAATCATGGTTTCTTAAGTTTTCTCTGTTCAATGTTTGCTCAGAGACCCAAAAATCAAAACACAGTCACCAAATTTGCTCATGCTGTACAACTTAGCTTTCTTAGCTCTATTACTAGAAATATCATCTTTGAATTCAAAATAAATATTGAGTTTTCAATTTCCCTGAACACAAAAATCTCCTTTTAAAAAATCTACCAGGCATTAAATAATTAATGGAATGATACATCTATAAAATTATAAATTTATTGAAATGATAAATTTTTACCTAGTTAATCAATTATGAATTATTAGATTGATTATTTCAATGATTAAAGACTCTAAAATGACACCAAGCAATGGTAAGTTAATGCCACATTAGAATGAGATGGAATTTTAACCTGAGAATGTTTTATTCCAAGTTCATGATATTTTCACTGCTGCATACTTCTTCCTGGATATTTTTTAACACCTTGATGTTAGCCAAGGACTTTGTAGGTTACAAATCATTTAATCTTCTCAACAATCCTGTGAAGTCAGTTGTCAAGATATTTTAAAAGTTAGGGATCTAGTCAGTATATAATCTAACTAGTTATTGTTAATGTTTTGAATCCTTTTTTCTCCACCTTCAATATGAGGCATTTGGACTTAAATATTTGAATGGCTACTTTTGATATTAATCTCAGGGGACTGTAATGGTTAATTTGAATTGTCAAGTTGATTAAATTAAGAGATGCCAATGATTAAGAGGCTTCTGGGTGTGTTAATGAGGGTAGGTGTAGGAATGATTTGAATGTGGGACAGTTGAACTGAAGTGGAGACCCTCCCTCAGTGTGGGCAGCATCGCCCAATAGGATGGTGACTTGGATGGAATAAAAGTGGGAAGAAAAAGGAAGCTGATGCAGATGCAAGCTTGACTCTTCTTGAACCACTTCTTGATTGCTGCTTCAATTCTCTGAGGATATCAGATTCTGCCAGTGATTCTCCAGGTAGTTTCCAGAAGCCTTTGGTATCAAACTAGGGTAGCACTGTTGATCCTTCTTGTTCTGGGGCTTCCACCTCTTGGACTGCACAGCTACTGGTTCTTCCAGCTCTCCAGCTGCAGATGGCCCATGTGGACTGTCCAGCATCTGATCATGTAAGACAATCTAATAAATCTCCTTTCCATAATCATACTTCCTGTTGATTCTGTTCCTCTAGAGAACCCTGACTAATACAGGGACCATACTATATTTTCTGTCATTCTTCCCCATTTCCTTTGTAAAAACACTTTACTCTATCTTCATAAAATCAGAAGAACTCTATTTCTAGAAATTAGCATATATATTTCAATTATTTTCCACATATATGTCTGCTGTTAGTTATATTTTAGAGGCAAATCGAAAAATATACATTTTTAGATTTCCAAAAGCTATATATTTTAAAGGTTTGATGGATACCTCTTGAGTAGCAAATGAATGATTACATAAGACTTAACCATTATATATATGTATATATAATTAATTCACATTTATTAACAAGGTGAGATGAAAGACTGCACTAATGACCAGTACAATTCAAGGGGTAAATACTTTTCTTCATCTGGACAGATTTTATTTTAACAAATGTAGCACACACACACACCTGTTTATAAAGGTGAAATAATTCATCTGTAAACAAGGAGGTTATTTGTTTTTTCTTTGTTGTTGTTGTTGTTGGTGGTGGTGGTTGGTATTTTGTTTCTTTATATTAAAATATTAATATATAGAGATCTTGTGTTCATATTAGTCATTTATTGGCTTAGATTTTTGTGTTACCCCATGATGCATTTTCAGACATTTCAGGTATTTTTTTATGTGTAAGGTAGGGTGACTTGCGTCTACATTGAGAAAATGAAGACAATTTGACTTCTATGAACATGACAATGGAACTGCTTGAAATGAAGTCTTTGAAGACATACTTAAGTTGTCTTTGCTGTTATCTGCATGATTCATGTATAAGTGTACTTTTTTACTTCTTTCTGAGTAGAGAAAAAAAGATAAATTTTCATTTGTGGGTTTTAGAGGGAAAGTTCTATTAAAATTTTGACTGATTGCACATGTTTTGCTCCATTTCTTTATCCCTGGAGCACAGGTTATGTGTTTGGTGCTGGGCCAGGTGTAGAGCAGCTCACAGTACAGAGTCAACCTGACTGCCTCTCTGAAGATGAATCAATTGATCTTCACCTACAAGATGATAAAAACTTAGAGTGCATTAGCATTTCCTTTTATCAAAAATAAACAGCAAATGAAAGCAAAAATCAGTGTTTATTTTGTTAGTTGTTGAGTTTTTAAGCTGATTTGTAAATTAGAATGTTTTAAATGTAAATGTTACTGGCAATTAGGCTTGATTATTTACTTCCCTTGTTTTCTTCAGTCAGAAGCATTATCTTATAGATATTATTTTGTAGAGCTAACTGGAAATGAGAAGTGAGGAAACAATTTTAGCATCTAGTGTGATTAGTGGAGACACATAATTGCCTGCCTATTTACTTTGAAGTTGTCATTAAATGAAGTGATTCTAACTAAAACTCTAATGGAGAGAAATTCTTAATTTCTTTTTAATATTTCCCCATGTCTGGGAATGTAATTTAAAATAAATTTGAATGTTGATTGCTAAATTATATTCTTTCAAACCATCGGCAGCACACCAAATTGTTCTGTTTATAGACAACAAAACAGATCATTTAGAATATTATACAAAATAAACAGAAAATCATTAGAAGATAATCATAAGTCCAAATAAAATGTAGATTCTTACATAGTTAATCCCATTTAAATGTTTTTTCATCCAGTATTTTAATATATGTATCCCATAATAATTTTCAACTCTCATTTATTTTCTGCATGCCATTTATACAAATTATATTTAAGCAAATTCCTTATTATAGAATCAAATAAAATTTTGCCCATAGAAACTATGCAATTGATACATCTGAATTTGTCCATTAAACATATGTATTCAGTATCATGAGAAGTGAAAACAGTCAGTCTCACTAGTTATCTCATTATATGATTCCATTCATAAAACATTTGAAAAATGAAAAATTATAGAATAGAACAGGCAAGTTAGTTATCAAATATTAGGGATTGTGATGTGGAGGAAGGTGTGCATGACTATAAAGATGTACCTATGAAGGAGGTCTTTGTAGTGATTGACTAAACACATGTTGCAGTGTTGGTTACCTGAATCTACATGTGATAAAAAGGCATAGCAACTGCACACAGATATTGTGTAAGTGCAATTTCCTGGCTTTGATATTGTACACTACTCATGTAAGATGTAACCACTGGGGCAAAGTGGAGAAAGGAACGAAAGAGCTTTCTGTAAAGTTTTGTAACTTCCTGTAATCTATAAATTATTTTAAAATAAAATATAAACCCTGAATCTCAGTCTAGTATTGCAGTTAGATTCTTGAATTCTAGAATCTGGTCATCTGGATTGGAATCCTGGTTTTTGTTGCTACTTGCTGGTTTTATCTCATAGCTCTATGACATTGGATAACCGTAGGAAATTAGATTGAAGTCGTCCTTATCTGTAAAATAAAGATCTAAATGTTCCTTATGTCATACGCAGACAGTTTCAAACCATATCTGGCCTATAGGAAAATCTATTGGAGTGTTTCCTATCACCATCATTGTCATTGTCATCATCATCATCTGTGATACAGGGAATCATTGAGTTAGTATTTTCCTGAGAGAACCAGTTTGTCAGAGATAGTTACTACTTAGGACTATTGTCCCCAATCTATTATTAGCATCCTCTTTCACTCTCAAACGTATCCTATTAGGATAGTAGAAGATATGATCGCTTTATTTTAAAGCCTTATGTTAAATTGTTCTGCTGCATATTGGTACTCTCCAGAACCCCAATATGTTATATAAAGAACTGTCTAAAAATAATGAACAATAAAAATTTAGTGATTTGTATGGTATGTATTCTCACTTCGATTATATCTATCTGTCAACAAGTTCTTTCTTTTATTGTGCTGAAATCTGACTCTCTAAGATGATCCATCAGTTCCCATGATCCTAATTTGTCTTCTGGGGCCACGAAGAAAAGGCTGATTTCTCTTTCATGTCTAGCCTCAAATTTCTTTAAAGATAATTATAGCCACCATGCTCTCAATTCTATCTTCTTCGTGACCACTCATTTCAATGTTACTTTTTGTTTAGGTTTAACATCTTCCATTCCTCTATATTTTTTTTTTCCTGGTACTGGGAATTGAACTCAGGGCCTTGTGCTTGCAAGGCAAGCACTCTATCAGCTGAGCTATCTCCCCAGCTCTCCTCTACATTTCTAATGAGCAAATACCTTACACTCTCATTGTTTTTCCTTGGGATGATATAGTTTGCCAATGATTCTTTTTAAATGTTGCACCTGGAGACAACACTCATTCTTAAATGATCTTTGTGCTGTTTAGGGTAGGACTATTGCCAACCTTATTTAAACTTTGAACACATTTACTAATGCATTTTAATATCCTGTTTGCTTCACTATCAATCACGATACAGTCTTTAGGTGCTTGTGCTAGATGGTATTGCTTTTTTAGACTAGTCCTTAATCCATTCTAGTTTAATTTCCTTGATTTCAATGCTTTTATTTTTGTCAGATTATATACTTCGTAAGTGTACAGATTATATATAACAATAAATTACACATTAAATAAGTTAAAATAAGTCAATATTTGTATTATATTACATAAATTACATGTTAATATATAAATCACTAATATATAACAATAGGTACATACATTAGTAATAAAATTATATTTATTAAGATTTATATATTATTAGGCATATATAAATATATGTACAAAAATGTACAAGGATGAGATTGTAAATGAGTATAACCACTATGGAAATCAGTATGGAGCTTCTTCAAAAGACTGGAATGGAACCACCAGTTGACCACCAGTGATACCACTCTTTGGTATTTATCCTAAATAATTGAAGTCAGCATACTTTAATGATACATACATACCAATGTTTATAATAGCACAATTCATAATAGCAACCAGGCTAGGTATCTATCAATGAATGAATGGTAAAGGAAATGTGGTATATATACCACAATGAACTTTTATTTAGCCATAAAGAAAAATGAAATAATGTCATTTGTAGGAAAATGGATAGAACTTGAGAACATTATGTTAAATGAAATAAGCCAAACTCAGAAGGTCAAGGGTTGTATGCTTTCTCTCATGTAGAGACTAGAGAGGAAAAAGGAAAAGAAAAGTGAGGGCATCTCATGAAAATGAAAAGTAAATGAGTAGAACAGAAGAAAAGGGAGGGAGGGAGGGAGAACAGGAGGGAAAGGGGAAATGGGGGAAATCATATTGGTTATTATATTGCTATATTGTGTGCATGTATGAATATGTAACAATAAATCCCACTGTTAGGTACAACTATAATGCACTAATAAAACTGTGAAGAAATACATCAGAGAAAATATTCTCAGGCCATATAATGTACCATGTTTATTGAAATATAGATGATAAATGATAATAAAGTACATGTGATTTTAATTTGGGGAAAATAAATATGTTTTCAAATAAAAGGACTTTAAATTTCCATATTGAACATAACATTAGGTGTATTTGGAAAAATCAATGCTGATGAATGTTGTATTTCATTTGGATATAGTGATATTAAAGAAATTTATTTGCTGAAGCTGGTTAGTCCATCACAATGTAACCAGGTTCTTCTCCTTATAATTCATACAATCAACTTCTAGTCATAAAACATCTCAATGTACTCCCCACAGTTAGCTAGGTTTTATTACTACCACCATATAATAGCCTGTGCAGAGATGTCTTTGTCACTGCTTCACATTAAGATATATCTGAGTGCTACATGAGAGTGTCTGAGAATTGGGTAGATAAATCATCCCTGAGAGGATTTACCACATAACGACTCATTGTTTGCAATGCCACAAAGGAATCCTGGCTAAAGAAAAACAAAATAATTTTTAAAAAAAGAATAACAATCCATTTGACTTAAAATAAATTAACATGCTATACATGATATTAAATGATTATTTCTAGAATCAGAAAAAAGTGTAATGTGTATGTATAAAGTATAATGGATTGCAATTCCATGTGTCTTAAAATATTCTAGTAGGACATTTACATGAGATTTTGGTGTGACATTTTCAAACAGCCAGGCAGAGTGATACTCAGAAATAACTTCTTCAGCATTGAGGACAAGGAATAAGCCACATAAGAGACCTGGCAAGTGTGAGCCTGAGTACTTGAGCAAGATTTCTCAAAAATCAACTCCTTGAAACAAGTCAGATTTGAGTCTGAACCTTGCTCCAATGCAACTGATCAGACCACTTGCCAAGAGTTTAAATTAAAATGCTCAAGTTAAAATTGGGAAAAAAGAAATGGTTAGTGTGAAACTCCCTTTGATAATTGTGAAAAACGCAAGACTCTTGTAGCATGACCAGGTGATTCGAAATGGAACTCTGAAGTTGTAGAGAAAGAACTGGCAGATCAGTTATCTGAAAGTCAGAAGATGGAGGTTCTATCACCATTCATTCCTGTGCTTACAGAAAAATAACTTGATTTTTCTGAGAATTGAGTCTCTCATCACGATAATGAGTTCAGTCAAGTAATTAATAAAGCTGCTTTAAAACCCAAGGTTTGATAAAAATGCATGATTCAGATACATATGAATAGAATAAGCCTTCAGTTTTTGATTCTAAGTAAAATTATTGCAGGAAACAATGAAAAAAAAAACAGATTATAATCAAAACATTGAATTAAGAAGAACCTGCACAGGAGATGCAGAAGGAATGGTCAGAGTAGTGAGAGGAAAAAACAGTATTAACCAAAAGAAAGTAATAGTTTATTTATTGCACACCTTGCCTCTAGCAGATACCTGAGAAATCCTCTGTGTGCTAATTCTGTTTTCACTCTTACATTTTTACTCTTGTTCATCTACATATGATGTAATATAGGTTCAGAAAGTTAGGCCAGAAAAGGTGGAGCTACAATTAACATTCAGGTCAAGTTTCTAGATTATGCCTTGAATGTGCTAGGAAATATGTGTAAACCAAGTTATAGGTCAATGGGGAAGAAGCGGTTGATGATAAAACAGTCTGGAAAGTACTTGGTTAAAAGACAACAAACAAACAAAACCAATGTCACTAAAGGAATAACAATGACAGAACGATAGGAAGAGGCTTGAGTAAAATAGATGAATTTGGCAAGAATTAATTTGTGTAATGGATTGTAGTTAAGCAGAAATTAACAGGCATTGCTGAAAACAGTGAGAAAACTGCCATACCTAGAGACTATGAAGTTCAGGTGGTTGCATTTGTGAGGCTAAATTAAAATGCTCTGGTAATATTATCTATCTAAAGCAGAGAAATAGGGCATGACAGCAATCCAGAGTTGGTATTTGCAAGATGTTCCCAGGAAAATCAAAGGGAATTTAAGAGCAGGCAGCCTTGCAGTAGCTGACCAGGGATTCCCAGCAGGTAGGAGTCAAGTAAAGCTTGGAGTGAAAGGTCAGAGGAACCATGAAGGAAACATCCTTATGGAAGAGATAAGTTCTGAAAAAATATTTTACATTATTTTTGCCTTAGCTCCACAATCAGGCACTTAGGTTGTAAACATGTATTTGACATCTGTCACCACCAACAATTTGCCCTACAGATTTTTCATATAACCTGTTAGAATTCAGAACAGAATGTACGCAATATATATTAACCTATTATTCAGTAAATCCTCACCTTGCGATCCCAACTAACAAAAAAGTGTACGCATTAAAAATAGACACAGTCTGAGCTCTTTTTTGTCCTTAATAACCATTGAGTCACGAAAACTCTAATTTTTAAAAGACCTATATTTTCTATTTTCTTATTTTATTAAAATCATGAGTTTGACTTTTATTATAAGAACATATTGTATCCATTCCTACAGGGTCATTTACAAAAGTAGAGAAGGTGACTTTATAACTGATTTTGAAAAGTCTAAGCGTATTCTGCATTTCTTAATTTAAAAGATATTAGTATAAAATTGATATTAATATCATATTGCTATACTAGAACTAGGCTTTTTCCCCCACTTATGATTTTTTAAAAACACTAACTTTCCTTTCTGTTGCTCATTTTCCCAATGTTTCCTTTCCAGTCCTCATCTGATAAACTCATATCCTTCTTTTCAAACCAACTCAAGAACACCATTTTGAAGCCCTAGTACTAAGCACTGTGTCTGACACAATAAAGACATAAAAGGGTGACAGACCTTCTGGTGTTGGTTAAGAATTGAACTAGTCTGGGCAACCAGCCATCAAATCCTGGCTTGACAATGAACTGAAAGTCATTACTCTCTTTGGACCTCAGTTGTTTTAGCAATAGAGATCAATATGGTAGTTATTTCTTCATATATGCTTCTATACTGCACTTAATGGCAATGTGAATATATATTACATTTGACAAATATTAGATATGTATGTGTATTTTAGAAAAACTCTACTATTTGTAGAGTTAGTCCCAAATCTAACACAATTCTCATAATGAAAATATACTTTGTAAATCATTTTTGGAATTAGTGAGTGGATAATAAAAGCAGCAGTAATAGCAAATTATTGTCTGTTGAGAGTACTGACCCATGGTGTTGATCATGAATGCATTTGACATGCATTCTTATTTAACCTCACTAACAATTCAATAATTTGTATAGAATCCTCATTTTAATATTGATATAGCTAAATTTGAGAGTTGTTTTAGTCAACTTTTTGACTGCTGTGACTAAAAGGACCCAACCAGCACAACTGTAGAGGAGGAAAAGATTATTTGAGGGCTCATGGTTTCAAAGGTCTTAGTCCATCAGAGGCAGGTTCCATTCCTCAGGGTTCAAGGTGAGGCAGAACATCATGGCAGAAGAGTGTGGCAGAAGGAAGCAGCTCACATGAGGATCAGGAAGCGGAGTGAGAGAGAGGTCTCTATTTGCCAGATACAAATATATACTCCAAAACCACACCCCAATTCCCACCTCTTCCAGCCATACCCTACCACTTCAGTTACCATTCAATTAATACCTATCAGGGGATTAATTACTGATTGGGTTAAGACTCTCTCAACCCAGTCATTTCTCCTCTGAACCTTCTTGCATTGTCTCACATGTGAGTTTTTGGAGGACATCTCACATCCAAACCATAACAAGAGTTGAATAACTTTATCAAGTCATACAGTAAATAAATGAAAGACTTTGAGCCCATGTTAATCCAATTCTAAAACTGAATATATAGATGACTGAAGTGGAGTTATTCAGGAAAGTTAAGCCCACATATGACAGATGAAGAGATATCCAGACTTAAAATCACCACAGCTCTCTGACTTCTAGGTGTCCACATCCTGTGCATGAAGTATTTCTCTTACAGTTGCATTCTATCCATCCTGAACATGGAGAGATGAATCATATCACATGTACACCACATCATACTTCATGTACATAGGACATAGTTTATTTCTGGAAGTTTGTACTCATGAAATCTAAACATAAATTAGTGTATCCTCTTTTCTAAAGAGTTTATTCAACTTCTAACAATTTTTCAAAAAAGTCAATTCAACTTTTAAGTGAACACGTTATTTTTATGTCTTTTTAAAATAATTTAAAAAGCTACAGAGATTGTGAATATCCAAGTTCATGATTCAAGAGAATGGGTTATACTCAGTCATGTGTAAGTTAATGTTTAATAATCAGTTCACCACAGGGGTGGTAGAACTGGGGAGTAGGAGGGCAGAAGAAACCTTCATTTGTTTATTACTTTGGTAAAGAAAATTTCTTTGTTGTAAATGTCAACCATGGCATGTTTTCAGTTATCAATAAAAAAAAAACTGCTGAATACAGGCTTGGGAAAAGATATTTACAATCAACTCTAGCAAGTAGATGTGATTTGACTTGATTATACCACAGGTTGAAACCCTTTTAGTGGTTCCTCCATAACCTTTTCCCTCATGAATTCAAGTTTGGCCAAATTCAAAAAAGAGAATAATTAAAGAAGGTAGATATTTTTGGTATTATTATGGAGAGAAAAATGGCTAGATAAATACAGATAAGTCACTTAAAACTGAATTGCAAATAAATGTCAAATTTCTATTTTAAGTATGTCACAAATATCACATGGGACAGATTTAAACTAAAATATTATTCAATGCTTATGCAATTCAAATTTAACTGATCACCTATGTTTTTGTTTGCTCATATTTTGTTTGCTTAATAATAGCAACTTAGAAGGATCACAGAATGAAAGTTTATTTAAAAGAAATGGAATATTGGTGAGGGTTGGCATCCTGCAAATCTTCCCCACAATATTTCACAATTGTTGGAGATCCCAAACAATAACCTTCAATGGTTTACAAATAATATAAGATGTACATCCCTGAGTCCTGAGAGCACAATGAGGTCTAGGATTGCCAGAGACCTTCCCATCATCATTGTCCCCTAGAAGTCTGGTCTATATCTACTGTTTGTCACCATTTGAGGAAGTTTGAGAGATTCACTTCCACCTTCTCTTTCATCTCCACTAAGCTCTGAGCTGGTAGCCAGGCACTGGTATGGTCCAAGCACTGAGTTCTCTGGCAATATGATGGAGTTCAGCTCTGACCTCACATGGTGGGCCCACTAAAAACCCTGATGCTCTGCATCCCAGTAATCTGTTAGTAGCAGCACTAAAAGGGAAATGTAGACTAGGCCCAGAAGTCTATGAAATTCTGTAGGAGATGGTTATATTTTTAGTTATAGAAGTTTTTAATTAGTGCACTGTACTTGTGCAGTTAAGGATATATAACTGACAATTGAAATTCCTGCTCTTCCAAAAGAAAGAGTACATCTTTGAGATGCTTAATGAGGATTTTTCAGGAAATTTTTCAGGAAATGAATCAATTCTAATGGAAACCAGACTTTGGAATATTAACAAAAATATAAAAACTAGACACCACTACAAGGACCTAAAAAATCTATTTATCTAATTTTTTTAAAATACACTTAGAAAAGAACTTAGAGCAAAAATCTGAATGTGTAGAACAAACTGGCTGACTACAAATATATCAAGAAAAACTTACTGTTTAAATGGCAAAGGATGTATTAAAATGCTTAAAATTTCAAGTAACTAAAAATAAAATCACCTATTCAGACAACACTAAAAAGTACTTTGAACCAAAATACCAACTTTTTTTTTGTAGTGCTAGAGATTAAACCCATAGCCTTGCACATGCAAGTACTTAACCACTGAGCTACATCCCCAGCCAGAAAATGTTAGTCTAGAAAGCATAAATATGGGGAAAAGATTGAGTGAACATTAAACATAATGCAATATTACAAAACTCTAAAATGGAATGAGTTCCAAAGTTGAAGTCAAAACAAATTTATAGGTGAACACTTGCTAAGGTGAGCAAAACAGCTGCTCTCTTTGAGAAGGTAACATGGTTTTTGTGACTTGCAGTCCCATAAAACAAATACAGTAAAAAATTGCAGGCCTTAGAAGTTTTGAAGGGACACGTTGTTATGGCTGAGTAAAACTTACTGTGGTAGGCTATATAATAGCCCTCCAAATATGTCCCTCTCCTGACACCAGGAACCTCTGAACATATTACATTTCATTACAAAGGGGAATTTGTAAATATGACTAATTAAAGAACTTTGAGATGGTGAAGTGTATCCTGGACTGTTTGGTGGCTCAATGTAATCACACAGGTCCTAATAAGAGAGAGACGAGAGAGTCAAAGTCAGGAAAGATAATGATACAATGGAAATAGAGACTGAAGTGATGTAGAGAAGGCAGCCTCCAGGAGAAGGAATGAATTCTCCTCTGGAGAAAATATAGACCTCTTGACTCCTTGAATTTACCCCAGTGACACTGATTTCAGACTTAAAGTAACCAGGCTATATGATCATAAAGTTTTGTTGTTTAAAGCCACTAAGTATGTGATAATGTTAGCAGTCATAGGAAATTTATTTTAAAATCCCTTCAAGAAAAAGAAGGGTTTTTAAATAAATTGATTAATTTAAAACACCAAATTAATTGAAGATAAAATATTCAATATACTTAAAAGAGAAAAAGCTTTGCCAACAGAAAAACCACAGTCAGAAATGAAAAAGCAAAAGCTCCAGGAGAAACTTTCTCTACTCAACTGCATCAACAAAAGAAAAGGCATTTTTATGAAAAATTCAATTTAGAGTGAGCTTATCACCAAAAAAAAAAAAAAAAAAAAAAAAAACCACGAAACAAAACACCAAAAACCAAATAACATCACCACCAACAAAACATAAAGGAGAATCTTTCCAAAGCGATTGAAAAGATCAGCCAGGCAAGCAACATACACTCAAAAATTTTTTTGAGAAATCTCTATTCATATTTTGTGACATTTTTCACATTGCATTTCATTTGTAATCTGTGAAACTCTTGTCATATACAAATTAACCTTCTTTAAAAGCTTTTTTTTTTTTAATTTTCCATGAATATTCTGGGAGACCAGGGTCTTTATGTAGTTTTCTTACTTGTCCTTTTCTTCAGTGTATCATCCCTCAACCTTTTATGACAACTTAAGTTTGGTTAGTTGGATGTAACACAATTAACCAGTCCCTTGTTGTTTTTTACTTCTTTTATAAATAATATTGTGATGAAAATATTTATAAGTAAATATTTCATGCGTTTTTGTAGAGATCTTAGAAATAGATGAATCAAATCCAAGAGTATCTTTCAATTGTTTACATATTTAGTCAAATCATTATCCAGAGAAGTTGTACTGCTTTTCACACTCTTACACACAAGAGCTGGCAAGAGCCACCAACCATCCTGGACCTAAATATTAACATTAAAGATATTTTGAACTAATATAACGGTGAATTTGTCACTTATTTTAATGGCACAAAAGGATACATAATGGACTGTTGAGGAG
Organism: Sciurus carolinensis; assembly: GCF_902686445.1. Classification (NCBI taxonomy): domain Eukaryota; kingdom Metazoa; phylum Chordata; class Mammalia; order Rodentia; family Sciuridae; genus Sciurus; species Sciurus carolinensis. Next base: position 102,375,564 of record NC_062221.1, on the reverse strand, counting down.
GGTCCTAGGGATGGGAAGAAGAAACCACAAAGAAGGTTGTTGCAGGCTTCACTCCCATATTCCGGAGCTCCCACCTCCAGTTTTAGACCCCAGGCCTCCACACAATCCTGGGGTTCTGCCAGCTGGTCCTTTAAAAGAAGACAAATGGAGCCGCAGGTGGCTCATATGAGAGGACCTCTCTGAAGATCGCCCTGCAGAATCTTGGAACTGTGATCCCCACCCTGTTCCTGGGAGTCCCCACAGCTCAGACCCTACTAGAGGACCAGAGGACCGAGCAGAGGAATTTGATTAATTTATCTTTCCGTGGAGTGCGTTGGAACAAGTTCTCAGAGCGGCTAAACCCAAGCAGCTTGGGAGCAGCTACGCAACAAGCACCCATCGTCCGTGAGATGCCAGCTTTCCGCTTGGCGCCCGCAGCCCTGGATCCCCTCCCCGCAGTGCCGGGACACCGGAGTCCGCAGCAGCTAAGATGCCCCCTAGCCGGTGTGGGGTCCCGCTCGGAAGGGACAGGCCTCCAGGGAAAGGGCTGCGCTCAGAAAAAAGGCCTGGGAGTAAAACTGAGGAGGCACCTGATCTCAGCTTGATCCCGCTACTGTCCGCCCCGTAAGGGGTGAAGCGGAAACCCCCCGACTGAAAGGAGGGCGAGGGAGAGCGAGCCAGAGATCTGCAGGAGATCTGACCCCCGCTCAGATTCCCTCGCTCTCGCTGCTCGCCAATCCCCTGCCAGGCTCCACCAGACCTCACTGAGGACACTCGCAGGGTCAAAGGCAGGATTCAAACTTGTACTTAACAAGCAGTCTATCTCAGTGTAGGGAATGACATAAATGACACTGTCTCTGCAGGAAAGAAGAGAAACCGCCCCCCACCCCGTGTGTGTTGGGGGTGGGGAGGGTCAAGGAACGACCTTGATGCCCTTAATCTCTCTCAGGTTGAATTCTTAGTGCCACATTTTGTAAGCTAGTACTTATGGAGGCCCACCGCGCTCTGGGTGTGGCACGCGAAAGGGTCAGGGAGGCTCTTGCTTTGAGCTTTCCCACTTCTTTCCCGAGTGGTTTCTTTATTTAAGACCAAAGTCAAGCTGAGACCAAGCCCAGAGTGGTCTGGCAAAGTCCAATCAGGCTGCTTCAGGGACAGAGATAGGATAGGGAATGGTCAAAGGTAGGTCTGCAGAAACTTTCTAGTGTATTAACAAGCAAGAGAAATTGAAACAACACAGATGAAAATCTCAGCTTCATTCTATAATTGGAGTTGCTTCTGTGCTGATTTACACAACATTTTTTTCAAATATTTCTGTTAAGGTAACGGTTACGGATCTAACAGGCATTCACATCTAATCTGCCTTATTAGCATTTACTCCATTAATTTCACAAGTCCAGATCATCAACAAAACTATAACTGAAGACCTGATTAGTAACAATTGCCTATTTCAGTGTTTAAATATCCATCACAGTCAATTTTAAGCTACAATATGTAGTCATTAAATACAGATTTGGGAAGAGATTTATAATTGCACACCTTTGTAAATTTTACAGAGATAGACATAATCTCCAGACTTACAGATAAGAACAAAATGTAGTAATTAAGAAGATATGAATGTTGACTATTACCTTTTGAAGCAGAATTTATTTAACAAGCATATTATTTGCAAATGTATGTGATATTTGGCTCAAAATTTCCTTAGTTTTAATAACTGACTTATTAGCTGGTGTGTTAATTATAGTGGATAATCCTATTCCATTAAGAGAAGTTTCATGATTTATATTTTCATCTCTATCCATGTTTACTGGAACTCAAATACAAAATCAAACAAATCAAGAGAACAAAATTGTACAAAAATTAACATGTACTGTCATATATACATAGAGTATATATGTGTGTGTATCTTTATATATATATTTTTTAATTAAGCCATTTTAGTGAGAGCCCCCTCTATGCCAGAACTGTATGTCCTTCAGGGTCATAAGCATATAGTATAAGTGTCAGCAAATTATTACAAGCAGACTAGATCTAAGTTGCTGTTTGATTTTCTGCCAGAGAGCTATGTATGGATTTTACACTCTTATAAAGATAATCATCCTTTCCACAAGAACAGTTTCTTGGAAGTGAGGGCATTGAGGGCTGCAACAATAGCCAACTAAAGAACAAGGCAAATTATTTCCAATGTTTTTAGATAATCTGAATGATGTTACTAGTGATGCTCACTTACATGAGGGGTCAATGTTAGGTATGAAGTGATTAGAGATATATTTTCTATGAACACTCTGCTTGGAATAATTATAGGAAATAATACTTTTTTAAAAAAAATTGAGAAAACAATTTAGAACAGACTGAAGTAGAATTTGTTAAGATGTGTTTAACTGATGCTGGAAAACTGTGGAGCAAAATTTTTTATAGAGACTAATTTGGAAAAATTTACAAAGTTTGTGAATATATAAGGGGTTCAAAGATTCTTATTCATTTTATTATTCATTGGCAGGTGCCTTGCATAATCTGTTATTTGTTATGAAACCAACTTTGCCCTTGGTAGATGTTATTCACTCAGGTGAACATTTCTATAAATGTGTGTGTGTGTGTGAAAGAGAGAGAATGAGAAAGAAGCTGATACCACAACAAACACAGTACTTTGATAGGTTTGGATAAATCATACTTTATTAATTTTTTTTTGAGCTTAAAGGTGAGAACAAAATATTTTTCTGAATGATGAAAACTTGGCACTGGCCTATGTTATTGAGCACTGAATGGATTTGAACTTTAGTTTTTACTACAAATTTGATAATGTTTCTTAATGAATTCAACCTATAATGAGAAGGCAAAACTGTGCTGATATGCAGAAGTTATACTGTGCTATATAATTTAAGTAAGTAATGTTATATAAATCACTGATGATGTCAGTTTGCTCTATTTATTTCATGTGTTGTCAAAGTTAAAATAAGAAGATCTCTATGCCAGCAAATATTTGGAACACATATATTTTACAAAATCAGGCTGCATGTTTGACGGCATTTCTCTCATCTTAATGCAAGGAAAGGGAAATTTCCATATTTCAGGACACATTTAACTTTCCAATTGAGAAGCTGCCACACAAACTTTAAATTGGAAATTATTATTCTGCAATGCAATGATTTTATAAAAGACAAATATCAACAACAAATAGAATTCTATTAATGTCTTTTGAAGGATAAATATGAGCAATTAAAATCATATGCAAGTAGAATAATAGTATTTGCTAGTACTTCAATATATTAAAAGCATCTTCATAGTTGGACTCTGTAAAATCTCACTTCAGATCAAAATTAACAGATGAGCATTTGCAGTAATTTATGATGAGGAAGACTAACCTTGAATTCTGATTAAATGAAATCTTACTAACAATAATTCTCTAATTACACTCATTCTTACATGTTGACTTTCATCTATAAAAAGAAAAAATATTTTTCTTGTAATATTGTGTACTTACATACTACCCTCAATTTTGTATTTTGGTCCACAAAACTAAAACTTAGCAGTTCATCTGATTCTTTACAGAAAAAATTCTGACCCTTGATCTAATTGAAAACAACAGTATGTATGGATTGGCACTAGAATTATCTGTGGATGCACTCTGCTTACTTGATTGCTGCTGGTAATCGTGAGTAAAATATTTTATAAGTTGAATTTTAAAACCCACTATAATAGGAATATGTGACATAGATTCAGTTGTTATTTAAGTATTTGGCATTAGGTGTATAGTCACAATAAAATCATGAAGTAAATAGTATTACTTGAAATAAAAAACAATGGATATAATACTACTGTTGACATATATTACAGTAAGTTTCTGTGACATGTGTAAATATTCTGTAAAAGTTATCTTTTTCTTACTAGTTCAGTTTTTTTCCAATTAGAGCTTAATATAATTACTATGTACCAGCAGGTCATGCATCAAAATGAAGTTTTAATCTACAATTATTGTTTTGAACAAGATACCTTCAGGTTCCCAGTAAAGTTTTTGACAGGTACATTCTTGTAACAAAATCGCTCTGCAAAGAAAACTCCTACCCAAGATAAAATAATATTTTTAAAAAAATAATCTACTATTTTGCATTCAAAAATCTGTTACTAGAAAAGGATTTAATAAGATAACTTAAATAATCACTGTTTTTAGCAAACTAAATCACATGTTCTGGGGATTAGTGTGACAATGTGTGTATGTGTGTGTGTGTGTGTGTGTGTGTGTGTGTGTGTATTTTGCCCTACCCAAGAGAACAGGAACTCTTCTTTCCTGCAGCAATTTGTTTCACTTGTCTTATTAGAATATAAAGATTATCTTGAGACCCAGTTTCCCCCACCAAAATCCAGAGTTTGTAATTGTGAAATGTGCAGCATACTGAACATATACCTAAAGTTTTTTACCACATGATATTTATCATGAAATGAAAATTCTCTAAGTGTTTAATAATGGAAAAAAATTACTTTTATACTTTGTCAATTCCACATTTAAAAACAATATCATTATTATTATAAGAAGGTATATCTATATGCTCATCTGAAGCCTTTAAACTTTGAAAATCAACTTTAGGTCCATGTTATTTACATAATGTTACACACATACACAGAGAAATAATATCAGACAAGTGAGAGACTCAAGGACTCATTTGCCTGTGCATTCATTCATGCATTAAACATATATTTAGTAAAAAACAATTTAGTACCCAGCACTGAATCAGATGCTAAATTCAACTAATAATAGTCATTGCATCCCCTCATTTTTATTCAACAATGTGTTGATTTTATAAGTTTTATAATATGGAGCCAAATGGGTTATTTTTCTAATGAGTATTTAGAATGCATAATTCATTTAAAATATTTAGTATTATTTCATTTATATCCCCAATATAGAAAAATTACTCAATAAGAGAATGTCAGTATTTATATTCTTTCCCAAGTTTAACTTCTAGTCATCTTTCAAAATGAGAATGTAAAGTCAAATTTTATTCTAAAGATAAATTTCTCAAACTGGCCTTTGCATTAAGCTTACACTTTACAGTGTTTTTTTTTTATTCCAGGAAGATGAATATATTTAATATACTTTAAATTGCATCATATTTTATGAGATCTCAAGGGATCCATTCTTACATGAGCCAAACATTATTGCATAATTATTGCTTCAGATGTCTCAAATGATGACTAATTAAATATACATAAAATATATTTATCAGTGAAAAAATTGCAATGTCTCAATTTCTATTCCCTCTTGAATGTGTCTATATTCTCTGTAGAAGAGGAAGCTTTAAGGAGCAAGTGTCACAGCAACTCAGAACATGATTTAGCATTAATATTTCATACTGCAACTGAAGTGCAAGGCGAACTAGAAAAATACCAACGTATTCCAAGTAAGCATGATTTTTGGTTCTGCTACCAAGGTGATGTTTCAGGCTACATGGAAGACATTGGTCTTTCTTTGTATTTATGGTAAATTTTTATTTCATTATTAATTCAGAATAATGTTATGAGGTGACCTATATTAAAAAGAAAAAAGAATTTAAAAAGCTATTATTCATTTGACCACTAAATTTATAAATTTTACAACAAATTGTGTTAAATTCTTGTCTTCCAGGTAAGCATGTTTTAATTCCAAAATGGCTCACAAATCAACCATTTGCTCTCTTCCAACAAGGGAATATTTCTTTATGTGCTATATACTATTGTCTAATATAGTTTTCATCAGCTTGTAGTTAGTTAATAGTCTGTTTGAAAAACAGACTGTATGAATAAACAAAAACAGACAAAGAGAAACAGACCCTTTACATCATCTGAGAATGAGAGCAATTTAGAGATAGGTGATAACTAGCAGGCTAGTTGGTCTTTGGCACTGTATCTTATCAGAGATTTTCCCTACCTACGTTTCTGTGTTAATAAGTCATTTCTTTGTAGGAGTGCCACTCATTCTTTTTAAAAATGACAGTGATAGCAATTGACTTATGTAATGCAGACGTTTCAGTTGAATTAGTAATTGCATGTCTATTTCTCTTTCCCTCTCTTTTCCCCTGCTTATTCTGCCTTTCTTTGCTATTTGCTCATCTTTGAAATACAAAGGTCCAGGAGCTATGACTGTGTCAGAAGCAAATACACACCTTTCCTTACAGATAATTTCACAAAGAATTGCAAGCAAGGTTCTCGTCTAACCAAAGACAAGTTTAGTATTCCAAGCACATTGGGATGTGGTCGCCATCGATGATGACAGTGTGATGTTCCTGTGTCTTTGTCATTTTTGAAAGGTACCATTAAATTAGCTTTCCTTCAAAATGTTTCTATAGAAAAGAGTGGAGTGGCCACTTTCTCAAAATTCCACTAGGGAGTAATTTATGCAATAATCTCATGCAAAACAAAGCCTGTGGTTAGCAAGTCTTTGATTTTATAACCACATGAACTTCTGAGTTCCTGATTATCTAAAATGTTTGGTTCATTGAAACCCTTCAGTTTTGGCTTCTTTTAAATAAATTTCTTTTGCAAAATATATATAAACCAGTGCCTAATGGAAAGCTCTGTAGCATACTGATGTCTACAATTTTAAAATAATTTCTTGTAGTTTCTAGACAATTGCCCACAAATAACAAACCATTCTAGAAAAACAATGCAAAATGGAATACCAACAGAAATATCAGAAATGCCTGAAACAGAAATAGCATTAGGGACTTCCAAATTCTCTTGTGCTTTAGTTTTAATTAAAGGAAAGAAATCTTCCTCTCTCACCTTTAGTAAACTACTTTTCCATTTTTCCTTTGTTACAATTCTTTCTTCCAGTTAAGAGGAATGACAAGAAAAACCCAGATCTGTTACTGAAAGAATTAGACATACTGTCCTCACTTCAGTTAGGATGCATCTACCATAGGAAGGAATATATGCAGGACTTGAAGGGACATTAGGATATTAATTGAATCAATAAATGATAAAATGTTAATGAACCACTTTACTATATAGAAAATATTACTTATTGCTAAACTTCCATAAGCAAGGAAAACCACACATGCTAAAATATCTTGCGTGCTTCTTTAGCAGCTCTGTATCCTCTTCCTCCTTTAGTAATCAGACCCCTAGAGTTGTAGTCACAGAATCTGGCCACTGGCAATAATAGTGTAATATTGAACACTTTGAGTCTCATGTATACAGATCGTGTGACATCTTGTGACATAGTACCTATTCATAACCAATTAGAAAAGTTCCATTCAAGTGAATCTGGATCATTGTTGGTATCCTGAAACAAAGTCAGTATAGAAGTTTCATGCCACCTCCTTTCCTGATGTATGCCCTTAATAGGGCAAAACAAGAATTTTAAAAATTTACATGTCAAAGGGAAAAGAAAAAAAATAAATGTCATCTAGTAATAGATTATAGTACTTATTATCAGAGAATCATAACTCCACATAAGAAAGTGCAGGATACTTGAGAATATTCAATGGTATCTAACACAAAGGAGAAAACAAATCATAATAACAAGTGTAAACTGTTTTGCTATGCAAAGTATGATTTCTGAAACAACAGTATCCGTACTACCTGAAAGCCTATTAGAAAATGCAGAATTTTAGACCCCAAACAAAACATACTGAGTCACAGTGCCCTTGTAAAAGATCTCCAGGTGATTTTCATATACATTTTCAAATTAATGTCATCTCACTTGAGAATGTTGCTAAGTTGTGAGAAAAATCCATCCTTCAGTTTGTCAACTTCAATGTAGGGACATAGAGCCATATTCTGATATTGCCAATGAATTTAATAGTGAAATTCACTGGCTTCATCAATTCTGTATTGTTTGAATATTTTACAACAAGCACATTTAAAATGAATGGAATAGACATTTCCATTAAAATAACAAATCTTATTTCATTGTGCAAATTTTGAAGTCAATACTATTTAATAAAACAAGCACATTTTAGCATCACTCAGCAGTGATATCATATACCATGAGGATCCTTGTGCAATTTAAAAGAACAAACCAAACAAATTTGAAATAATTTCAAAATAAATATATATTATATAACAGTTTTAGAAAGAAAGGAGATCACAACTCCCACCTCGATCCCATATACACCCATAAAATACATGCACAAAAAGTCAGTTTGAAGTAACTGCTCTATTGTTAGTGGATAACAAGAGGTAGGAGCACTGAGCAATTTTCTACTATGTATTCAAGTATAAAAATCAAGTTCTTACCAAGAGACATTATTATAATTAGCCATGTACATGTTATTTCCTAGGTATGATGATTCTAATGGACTCCTTTTCCATGGTTTACTTCTTTGCTATTGCCAAAAAAGATGGTCCAAAGAAGAGCTATTTTAGGTGAATTTGATTAATAGCCCTCACTTCTGTGCAAAGCTGGAATTATAAGAGCATAGATGGATATTCAACAATGAAAGTAAACAAGCCCTTGATATGGTTTATGCAAGAGACTCTCAACTAAATAATTTGGGCAAGTGAGTCTATGGAAGAAAACAGGAGATAAAGTGAAAGTCTTGTTGTATAATGTCTCACAGAGAAGAAATCAAAATACCATAAAATGGCAATGACAAGTGTTTTATAGAATTATATAGACTGATAAAGAGAAATTTTGGTATGTGAACTATATGCATAAACTTTCATGTAATATTTTTTTACAAGTAGCTGAGTTTTAGTAAAGAAAAGGTAATTAGGCAGAATCATTTTATATTATCTTGCTGTTAATTAGCACACCGAGTCATGGTTGAACTACTTCTTCATAAATTTCTTCTGTTTTAGTAACAGTATATTCAGAGGCAGAATCCCATTGACTTGGTTAACCTCCACAAGTTTGGCTTGTGTAGAGGTTCTCTGCAGAGATGCAGGGGGCTAATTTATCCAAATTAAGCAAGAAGCAAATACAGATCACTTCCTCTATGTTGAGACATACAGTCAAAAAATAAGATTGTCTAAATCTCCACAAATTTGTTTTATAAGTTGCCACTTTTGATACTGAATGATTTGAGAAGAATGAATTTTTTATTTTTAAAATTCATCTTAATGAATTATAGAAATGTGGGAAAAGAAAGAAAATTTTAATTAACTAGTTTACTTATTGTTTTCTGCATTTCATGTACTCTACTAATTGGTTTGCATCTGAAATTGCACATAATATTTTCAAAAAATCCTTTGATCTAGTAACTCTTTTTCATGTCCACTTTATAAACCAGCAAAATAGATCTGAAAGACCAGTAAACTGAATTTGTATACTTTAAGTAAGGTAGAATTCAAATAAAAAGGAGAATTGAATACAAATTCCTTTCCTAGGTAAAGATACGCAGGTAAAGTATATATGGATGCTCAATTCTGAACGATTTTCTGCATCCTCTTAGCCTCATATTTCTATACAATTAGTTTTTGCAAAGAAATTATAAAATATTCTGCTTCTGAAAAGTATAACTTACTTTATCCTTTCTCTGTGACTAAAATGATTAAGATTTCCTTGGGATATTATTATCTAGAGATAACTGGTGGGACAAAGTGCCACGTGTTTCAATACAGCAAATAAAATGAACAGAAAGAGGCCACCAGTAGAGGCAATGCTGGTTGCTTATGACAGTTGTAAGGGCATTTTTAGAACAGCAAAAGTAGATTCTTGGTTGCCTCTATTTGGCAGAAGAATGCAACGAATCTAGAACATTTTTTAAGAAGCACAGCAATGATGGGAGCAGCAGGCAGTTATTCAGAGGAGTCCTAGATTAGTTCCTTTTAAAAATTAGATACAAATTAAGGAAAGAATATGAATCATTCAAAAGGAGGTTTTGGTGATACTAAAAAGTAAACAAACATAAGCGAAGGAAAAAGACATAAGCAGAGTGAGGAAAAGGATTAAGAGGAAGACCAGAGCTAGAAGTTTTAGGTTTAGCTGGAATTAAACAAAGATATAAAATTTAACAATGGAAAAAAGCATCAGAATCATTATCCTTTGTATATTAATCTTGAGAAAATATTGTAAGTGGGACAAATTTGAATATATAAAGAAATTATGCAATTTATTAAAAAGCAAACAAACCAACTTAAAAACAAGCAAAAGATTTGAATAGATACCTCACCAAATAGTGTGTAAAAATGACTCACCTCATGGCACTAGAAAAAATGTTTGATATCATTAGCTTTGGGGGAAAATAAAAATTAAAATCATGATGAGATTCTACTATGTATCTATTAAAATAGCTAAAAAAAATTTCTAACAGTACCAGGTGCTATTGAAGATCCAGAACAACTGGAAACTTTTATATGTTGCTGATTGGAAAGGAAAAAAACAATAAGGACACTTTGGAAAATATTTTAGCAGTGTTTTAACAAACGAAAGTAACTACACACTAAATGAATCAGTGATCCCACTACTAGGTATTTATGTTAGAAAAGCAAAAGTCCATGTTTATATAGAAACAAATTTTTATAGTGGCTCTATTTATAACCACCACCCTAAACTGGAAACAACTCAAATGGCCTTCAGCAAATCAACTGAAAAATATATTACATCCATGCAACGGGATATCATTCAATAATAAAAAGGCTCAAAATATGATATGTGCAACAACTTGGATGAATTTCAAGTCCTCATGCTGAGTGAAGACAGACAGTCTCAAGAGGTTATGTAATCTATGATTTCATTTCAATGACATTGGTAAAAAGCTCTGGTGATAGGGAACAGATCAATGGTGACAGGGCTTAGGAAAGGGGAAGTGTATCTAGAAAGAAATAGTACAACAGAGTTTTTTGGGTCACAGAACTGTTCTGTATCCTGATTATGGTGGTAGTCCCCCAAAGGTATGTGTGTGTGTGTGTGTGTGTGTGTGTGTGTGTGTAATTTATTATATAATATATAATTATATAATTATTTATACAATTATATATATAATTTCTGTTTGTGTGTATATACCATACACTTCATAAAACTGATACAGTTCATAAAACTGTACATCAAAAAGGTAACTTAAAAAGTAGTTTTCCTATATTTAAAAAATGTGTTTTTAGACTGACCTGAATGAGACAATATAAGGTGAGAGCTACATTGCAATATATAATAAAATAATTAGAATTCGGACATTATCTTCTGGCTACATATGCAAAATATTGGGAGACTTGAAAAGATAATGGAAGAGAGAAGGTGGGGGAAATCAAAAGCCAGCAATGTGGAACAGGCCAGCACCTAGGAAGCAGTTTGCTCAATGAAAATGTCCTGTAGCAAGAGTGACTAACAGGATAGTATCAAATCTAAAGTTTATTTCTCTTTAGCTGGTGATATCTCTTCCTACTACTTCTAAATATTCCATGAAAATTCTGTTTTGAACAGAAGTGTTGTGTGAGAGTTGCTTTGAGGAATACAGAAGAAATGATCACTGCTCACTGATGGAAACTGCAGCTCCAGGTGCAAAGAGAACACCCGTTGAAGGAAGTGAGAGAGTAAGAGAACTGAGGATGCAGAGTAACAGGAAAGGCATGAAAAAACAAGCACCCCTTTTAAGGAACCCTCCACAATGTGGTAAAATGAGATTTATGTCAAGTGGATCCCAGAAGGCGAGGGGGCTTAGCTAGGGAAATTTGGACTACACATATGTAACTAGGAAATCTAATGCTGAAGTATGCTCTGTGAATTATGCCAATGATAATCACTGGAACTTCACAAGCATCATTGCCAATTATTTAAATCAACTGATGCCTAAACCTCTTTAAGTAGAAAAATATCTATACATGAATATACATAATAAATTGTGATTATTTAAGTCATTCAGTCTGTGGTGCTTGATTATGACAGGACTGGAAGACACATATTGCAACTATCTCCAAAATAGAGTATTCCACAGGAGAACAAGGATGACTTCCCAAACAATCATAATATTTACTTGTCCATGCTTTTACAATTCTCACACTCACTCTCTTATTATAACACTTTTTAATTCTCCATGGAAAACCATTTGAGTATCTGACAAGAGTTTGAAGATAACTGTAACATCAAGAACTGACCTGGAAATACTGTTCTCGGGTGACTTGTGACCTCACAGGTATTAAGCCATCTTCAAACTAGTATTAACTCCAGTGTATACTGGGAATTTTTATATCATTCTCACACTGTTTGTTGCAGCATATCAGTCAAAATGCAATAAGAAAAGGAGAGTGTCATGTGTAAGCAGCTAAAACAGAACAGAAAGACACTGGACTCTGAAAAGCCCTGTGACATGTGACCAACCTACAAGTCACCTTTTGTTTTTATTGACGACTTCAGTGAAACAGAATGCTCTATTTTTATTATTTTCTTGGCAAGAATATAAACTATACAAACCATTTTGGCTCTTACTTCACTTCTAGTAACTTATTTTGAAATTATTTGAAAATCTTTCAAAAATTTGAATTATTTGAAAAATTTATTCTATTCCTTTCCCTTTATTTCTTTCTGTTTGGGAAATCAACCTTGTTATCCTGTGGAATACTCTATTTTGGAGATAGTTGTAACATGTGTCTTCCAGTCCTGTCATAATCAAACACCACAGACTAAATGACTTAAATAATCACAATTTATTTTCTCACCAGCCTGGATGCCAAAAGTCCAAGATCAGGGTGCTGTCAGAGTTTTCTATGGTGCTGACCTCTTGTTAATTTACGGTACTTCACACTTCCTTCCCACTGTGTCCTGATGTGTAGGCAAAAGACTTTGTGTGTGCAGGGAGGATCCTGGTGTCCTTTCAATTCTTATGACGCACCAGTGTTATCTGATTAACACATCACCTCTAGGATCTCATTAACCTTAACAGCCTCCTGGAAGACCACATTTCCAAATACAGTCACACCAGGGGTTACAGATTCAATATATGAATTGGGGGAGTGGGAATGAAGACACAGTCAATTCAAAATACTTGTCTTCTGATGAATCCTCTTTGTTTTTGTTTATTGTTTGCTTTTGTTTTAAAATGCTTTACGCCATTATTTTATGGAGTTGGTGAAGACAGAAGCACATCTTCAGAAAACTGCACTTTTTTAATATGTCAGTGTCTTTTACTGAAGATATGTTTGTTTCTTTTTTTAGTATAATTATATCCAGAAGGACCTTTGAATCTTCACCACTGGTTTAGGGATGCTCTGGTAGTCAAATGCAGCCGAGTTGCAAATTGGATCACATTGCTCACTAACGTCTTGGATTTAAAATCAATAAAAGGCAAAATTAAAAAAAAAAAAAAAAAGAATACACATCATTTATTTCCCTCACTTGAACAGTGATTCAAGAAAGAGAATGTTCTAGTGATGTGATTTGAATGTTTCAGTGACAGAGCAAACACTGAGATAAGCAAACTGTTAGAGAAAAAGAAAATATATACTATAAATGCAAAAAGGGGGAAAAAAACAAGAAAGGAAAGAAAACCCAATGTATGGGTTAACTAATTAGTTGAAAATACTGTAACAGCTCATTGGGCAATTTTGTAATCAGATGAGCCCAAGGGATAAATATGATCAAGTTTATAACAGTTCATTTTCTTTGAATGCAGCTGTATACAATGCCCCAGGAGATTCTTGAAGCAATGAAACTACAGCAACTGTTTTGATTAATAACATATTCAATCTCTAAAATCCAAGAACAAGAAAGGCATGTTGTTATACATAGAAAGGTATCCATAGATACTATGGAGCCCCTTCTGGAGAAAAAGTGAAGTAGCCGAAAACCTCTTAGAAAACCTCTTAGGAATGGTTATCTTAATTGTATCTCTTCTTAAAGATAGTCTTTTAAGTTTGTGTGTTTGTTTTTTATCATTTTTTTCTTTGTGTCTAAGTTCCTAGGGTTAAACTATGCTGTGATTGCTGTAATTGCGATTTCTCCCCCAGTGATTTTATAGCCAGTAAGGGAACATTAGCACCCACTGATTCCTTGTGGAAAATTATCTATTTAAAACTACTTGCTTCCATTGAATCTTTTTTTACTTTTTCTTTCTTTCTTTCTTTTCTTTCTTTCTCTCTTTTTTTTTTTTTTTTTTTTTTTTAGTGCTTGATTCCATTATTTTATTATGGAGAAATCTGCACAAAGACAGAATTGGAGTTTCCAAAGAATTCACTTGTCTCTCTATTTATTCTTCCCTGGAAGTCATAAGCCTTTGTTGATAACAGCCCAGATGGGTGCTAGGAAATAATTATGATTTAAAAAAAAAAAAAAAAACTGATGGAAATTTAGAGAGATTCAGGACATCTGCAAATATCAAGGACTCTGGTTAAGGGCCTAATCCCCTCCCATTTTTTACTTTTTTTTTAATGTTGTCCATTTCTCATTTACTCTTGGGTTATTAAATACATATAGTTAGCCAACGCTTTGTGTGGCACGCTGGCTTATTCTGATTCAGCCATGTAAACATAGTTCGACATATTTTGGCTAGACATAAAACATCTGACATTATCTAATGATCCCTTTTTCTTTACAGAAAATTTACATTAAAACAATGCAGTAGAGCTGGAACTGTAGCTCAGTGGTAGAGCACTCACCTAGCCTGCAGGAGGCCCTGGGTTTGATCACCAGCACTACAATGAGAAAAGAAAAAAGATTGAAGTAAATGATTGAAGTAAATGTAGTAATGTGATTTTGCTCAGCAGTTTCTGGAATACATAGTAAATATAAATTTTCTCCTCTTCCATCCTTGGTCCCTGACTTCATTGTTGGTCACATAGTGAGGGGAAGGAGAAAAGACAGTGTGGTTAACTACAGGATAAGCATTTTTACATTAACTGATCTCTGTCCCTTTGAATATTTTTGAAAGATAATAAATGATATCTAAAATGTAGTAAAATGCAGAGTTTAAACCATAATGTGTACATCAGAGAATTCTTTGGGGCCTAGATGGTTCTGCTTTACAGTGTTTCAATTGTATGAAAAGTTGATAATAGTTATCTCATTGACATGAGGTGGTGTAGGGAAAAATCAACTATTGTTCTAGTTCTAGAAAATTCTTGGAAGAATGACAACTAAAGGACACAACAGGGAGCTGAGATCAATGGTGATTAAAGAAGTAATTAACAATCAATAGATGATAAAGAAATGTTAGTGTGGCAAGCCATCAGGATATCCAGGGAAATGTAAAAGGACAAAGGAAGTCCCTTGGTAATCGTTGAGGGAGAGAGTTCGGGCTTCCCTAAGTATTTGGTTTCTGGAAGTATTATAGTTACTAAATAACTTTTCAAGGCTAGAAAACCTCAGTGCCACAACTATAATTTAAAACACTACTGTGTTATGAGCAACACATTAACTGCCTACAAAGAGCCCTTTCTTTAAGGTACCATATAAGATAACATGTAAACTCTGTTTTAGTACAAGAACAAATGAATGAACTATCAAAGTGAAGTTAAAAAGTTCCATCAGGATTCTCTCTCTCATAAATATATTTGGAAAGAAAAGGGATTGGAATTCCTACATAAAGAGGCACTTTCAAGATAAATTTGGAAAGTGAGAGCTAAAACATTTACAATACTCAAATTTTCTTACCTTCTTTTTTCTCAATTTGGAGTTATTCCACTTACAGTTCTATATAACAAGTAAATTGAAAATTTTGTAACAGCTTAAAAGAACCATTTCATTATGGTTACAGATTTTGTAGCTTGGAAATTGAGACAGAGCACAAAAGGAGGGCTTATTTCTGTTCCAAACTCTCTGGAGCCTCATTTGAGAGGGTTCAAAGGTTGGGTAGAGTATGGACCTGGGGGATGAAATCACCTGAAGGTTTGTTCCCTCATGATTCTAGTTCCTCTCCTGGGATACCTTTACGAAAGGGTCTGTAACTGGGGGCTATGACTGGGGACCATGGGTGGGAACTTCCATGTGACTTGGCATCCTTACAGCCTGACACCCTTTGGTGGTTAGACTTCTTATGTGGCAACTCAGGGCTTCATGAGTAATTGTTCCAGGAAACAAGTTAGAAGCTACATACCTTTTCATGATGCAGTCTCATAAATCACATGGTGTCCTTTCTACTTCTTTGTTTAAAGCTTGGATTAAAAAATGGAGAATAGACCTATGTCTTGATAGCAGTGGTATAAAGAAATCTGGGGATACTTTTCATTTTGGGCTTATGGGAGGACACTTTTAAAATCGTATAGAAATGAATACTCAATAAATGCTAAATGAATGAATGATTAGTGGTTAAAGTATGTTTCTCAGAAATGCACATTGATAACTGGTATCAGGGGAAAGGATTGCTAGAGTTTAGGAGAAAGTTAAAATTTAGAGCCTTAGAAGAACCTTCCTAAACTAAAAAGAGTCATTGCACCAATTACTTTTCAAATCATATTTTTGGATCTTTGATAACTCTGTAAGGTAAGCTTTATCTTCCTAGCTTTTAAATGCTAAAGTAGACATTCAAAAAGTTAATTGATTTGCTAAAATTCTGTCAGTCGATAAACTACAGAGACCAAGTTTTAATTAAAATCTTAGTTTTATTAGTGTTTTCTTCCTATTGAATGTAGTGAAAAAAGAAAATGGGCATTCATTATAAGATGCCTTGCAGGGTTAAAACTGATAGAATTTTGCAAACAATTGCATGTGGGAGTAGTCAGGGAAAGGTGAAGTTGAAGGTTCATCTTTGTTCTCAATGTCATAAAAAGAGTCCAATAGAGGTGCTATCTTTCAAAAACAGAGAAGATAGAAAAAAGAACAGATTTGCATTGATGTGCAGGAGGAGAGTGAAGACGCGGGACTAGCAAGTTGGGACCCCCTCTACAAAGTAAAATTTTATTGAGAATTTCAAGACAGAAACAGAAGAACATCAAACCAAGCACTAGGCTCTAGGTTATATGTATGGTACAAACCAGGCTCTCAGAAGTGAGATCTGAAACAGTTCAGTGTGGGGTATGTTCCACTTTAGTTGCTAAAGATACAGCAAAAGTGACCTTACGAATCATGATGGAAGTAATTATATGGTTCTTTATAGATCAGAAAGACAGAGTAAGAACTTTAGAAAATTATGTGAATTAAAATAAGTCATCATATTTAAAGGCAAATTCTGTTTAAGAGCAAAAATCCTATAAGGTTGGAGTGTTATTTTAATCTAAGTTATAATTACTTAGAATAATTCCTTTGTATTCTGAGCTGTAGGAAGAAGGGGGAAAAAATCATCAACTTCAGAGTTCCAGTATTGATTCAGGGATACAAAGAGTATTCCAGAAGTGGCCTTACCTATCAGGAGTGGTAGACAAAATCCTTATCAAGGAGACAGGATGCTGGGCTTCCCCAGCTTCTGCTGCTAACCAGGAGAGTACCCTCTAAGAAATTGTTTTTCTGCTCTTGGTCTCATATCTTCACTAATCAAATGGCAGTTAAACTATATGTATTCAATCTGCAAACATTTGTTGAATCTTATTTTGTTTTAGGCACCAAACTTACATCTACACAGTGATAAACAAACAAAATCCCTGCTCTGGTGGACTTAGCTACCATCTCTGACACTCTTCCTGCAAGATACCAAGATTTATTTTAAACATACATAAAATAAGATGATAATATATCAAAAGTATTAAGGTTCAAACAAACCTTGGTGGGAATGATAAATCTCCTTTCTTCTTTGCTTTTTAATTGGTAAATTGAGAATAATGGTGCTATCACTAAACAAATGTTTATAACTTTCCTCTCTCTAACCTTTTCACCTCCCTTTCAATATTATTTACCCATCCAAATAAGAAAAGTTGTCAGATCATCCCATCTGGGCATTTCTGAATACTTTTTTTAGAACACCTCCAAATATATATATATATTTTTTTTGTCTTTGACACATGAAATTTAGATTTGGGTCAATTCTTCTAAGTCCCTTTAAAACTCATGATGTTGGATTGGCATTTCTCTCTCAAAGTAGTGATTATTAACTTCTTTCTCCTCCTCTTCCTCTTCCTCCTCCTTTTCTTATTATTGTGATTACTATTATTATTTTGATTCATGGATCACTTTGAAAATGTAATGAGAGATAAAAATTATTCTTCATACGAAAATACACATACAGATAAAACAGAATACAATCTTATGATAGTCTGAGGTTTCTTGATCTCCTGAAGACCATCCATGGGCCCCAGGTTGAGAACACCATAGGAATCCAACATACATTTATTTTGTTTAGTACCGAATACTAAAGTACTCAATTTTTAATTTGAAATTTATGAATTCCAAGACGTTACAGAACTTGATAATCATCCTTGACCATTTCAAATATCACAAAGGAAAAATTTTGAATTGATCTGATTTCACACACAGGTCATGTGTGAATATTGATTTCAGCCCTGCCACATCTGCTGTTCTGCAGAGCTGGGAAGAAACTACTCTGCCAGCATCTCAAGGCGAGGTCCATCTCCTCTAGTGATAAACAGTGAAAACAAGCCACAGGGGATTTGGCTGTCTCAAATTAAATCAAAGCCTGCTCCTATGTGTCCAAAAGATTAGTCAAATGATATTGATATTTCTGTATGTGGTGATATTTCCATGACTTGAACTAGAAATTATTTGAAGTTTCCAAATCTATATCAAAAGACAGATGATTTTGAAAGCCCCATAATTTTGACTCATTACAGGAAAAATCCTTTTGCCTCAGAGATTGCTTATTTTGCATGAATAAAATACTTTGAAAAGCCTATATACTAACAAAGCAAAAATTAAATATTTTTACTTTCTGTTTATGTAATGCATCAGCCCTATTAAG
Organism: Sciurus carolinensis; assembly: GCF_902686445.1. Classification (NCBI taxonomy): domain Eukaryota; kingdom Metazoa; phylum Chordata; class Mammalia; order Rodentia; family Sciuridae; genus Sciurus; species Sciurus carolinensis. The sequence goes on along the minus strand of NC_062221.1, from coordinate 102,356,896 downwards.
GCTTTCACTTCCTTAGCATATTTATGAAAAATCTTTTTAGAATTAGTTCACATTCAGAATGGTATAACAGACTTTTCTTACTAAATATAATGCATAATCTCTTTCACTTACATGGTTAGAAGTAATTTCTATAGCACAGCCATGATTTCCTGATGAAGTCTAAATGTATATTCTTCAATGTACAAAATAATATAAATGATATAATATTTTAAAGATATTGTCAGTGTAAATAACTTTCAGTAATGAATACTAATTATCTTCTGTGGTGTATTTTTTTAAGGGATGTTATATTTCAAAACATGTTAAATCCAAACAGTCTTGTTCAACTTTTTATAAGATTTTAGTTTGGATTTCCAGTATGTGAAGCAACACAAAAAAGTTGTCTTCCAAATCACCCTCTATGCAAATTATTAAGAATCTTTTCTAAAGATGGACATTTAATTAAGATAAAAATCATCAGCTTGACTGGAAAGTCCACTGATACGGTGTAACTGATATTTAAATCCTCTGATTTCAGGAATCTTAGTTTGTATGTTCAAAAGTATAACTTCATAACACATTGAGAACAATCTGATCATTGCTTTCTTGATAAATATTAATTTGAAGTCTCTAAATTCACAAATTTAGAATTGGAACTATTGTGATACAGCAAAATTAATTATACATTTCACTGAATTCCAAAATCAAATTAAAAATAAATGGTAATTTTGTTAACACCATTTTTAGAAATATAAACTTCAATAAAAAAATTTAAAACTTCTTAATTCTATTTAAATGGACACCACTGATCTATCACACTTTGTGATCTTTAGACACTAGATCTTGACTTTGAAACAATATCTGTTCACATATATTGAAAGCATGTCATGTGCCCACTATCAGTCACATGCATTTCAAGTGCAAATTCATTTAGTCGTCCCAATGGCACCAGGAGAGGAGTGATGTCACTTCAGATGGAGGAGGTTGAAGGGTTACGGAAAATAATATTCCTATAACAAACACAGGTCCCCAAGAAAGAGAGACAGTGTGGCTCTGGAGGAAGGAGGGGAAACTGGCCAAACATTAAACCTCTCCCAATACATCCTTTCCCAATAACAATGGACCCTGAGGGGGAAAAGCAAACTTTCATCCCTTCCCAGGTTCATCCCCAGCATCTCCATTAAAAGTAAACATTTACCCCTTCCCAACCCCAGTGCATCTTGAAAGAAGGAGGCAAATACTGAAATGCTGGGCTCTGGATTTTGACCTTTCCCCATTGCAAATTAGCCCTAAGTGGAGGCACAGCAAATATTGACACTCTGGAAAACAATGGATCCCAGAGAAAGAAAAACAATGGGCAAGATTTGAGAGTACTCATCCCTCAGAATCTGAACCAAGTTTCAACTTTCTTACAACTACCTTCCTAAGTTAAAGTTCTAACCTGTACAACTAGCCTCTGACTGTCAAAACTGCACGTCCACAGTTTTCAATAAAACTATAAAACTCAGATTCCTTCTGTAACTCGGGGGCCAGCTCCATACCCAGAAAATGGGCCCTCCCATGCATGATCAATGGACTTCACTGCAGAATAAAGGAAAGTGTAATGATCCGAGGTTTGCATCCCATCTCCTGTCTCCGTCATTTGTGGGCCATGAGCTTATAGAGGTGAGATTTCCTGAGGCTGAGGCTGAGTACCTCACACCACTGGTATGAGGGAGATTTGAGCTGCAGTCTTCCTGACTCCACATTCTGAGCCCTCCCTATACATCCCTTGGAGGTCTATACAACCTGAACTCTCAGTTTATCAGTAAAAGCAAAATCATCACAATGCTAATTTCAGAGACTGATTATAGGTATGAAATGACAACACCAACATGTGGAAATCACTAAAAAAAGAAGCCTTGCCACCTAGTAAATATTCAGTATATGTTAATGATCAAGGTAGCTACTATTACTGAATTATCTTTACTTCATACCTGTCATATTTCTTGGTTAAAGAACATTTTTATCAGATGCCAATAATATTTCATGCCTTTTCAACTTCTCTATAATGCAACTGGTTCTTGATAAATGAAAATAATTAGATTGTCTTCCATATCACCCTCCAAAGCATAAGGTGTTTATTGTTTTTCTTTGAAACAGGAATTCAATTTTTTTTAAAAATCTCATTCTGTGAAAAATTGATGTACACTCACATATTGATGAAAAATGAATAAAAGGGGAAAGAAAGCAAAGGAAGGAAACAAAACCCTGGAAGCTGGACATTTGCATCACCTCTGTGAGTGAACATAATAATGCCTCCTTCACAGATTCCCTGCCAACACCTTTTCCTTTATGCTGGGCGTACCAAGCTGCTTACCATATGGGTGTTATTTAGCCATTTCAATTGCCCAGGATTGAACTGAATGGCACCCACACACACACAAATGTCCACACATTTTGTAACTTGAAAAATTAAATAATAGTTATTAATATTCCGGATGAAAGACAAATGCTCTACCTTTTCTTTTTACTTAATATTCCAGCAATGTAGCCAAGAAGCCTCTTTTCAATGTTCTGTCTTAACTACTTGCAATCTTTGATGACGTCTTATGTTAATATTGCTATTTGCATTATTACATGCATTATTACAAAACATGAAGGTAAATGATTAGCAGAGTGATCTAAGCTCAGTTTCCTAAACAATGAAATTTATATTTTAATGGTATATGATCATGCTCCAGGCTATACCCTTCTTTAGAATAGAGAGACTATCTTATCAAAATAGGCCTTCAAAACATGTTACTAAACAGAACTCTAAACCTTCAATAAGCTCAGAATAATAGCATATAAAAAGGGAATGGTGATAAAGCAATAGAAAACATGGTTATTTCAAAGGTATTAACTTTTCCTGGGGAGAAATCAGAAGATTTCAAACCTATTTGTTAAAATTTTATCTTGAAAGTATTAAAATAGAAAATTTTCTTGAAAGAAATTTAGACTGTTAGATTAAGAAAGAACCACAGAAGGCATATAGAATTCATATAAAGCATTAGTCTTTCATCCTGAATAGTAATAACTATTATTTAATTTTTCGAGTTACAAAATGTGTTTATGCATCTGGCCCATTCCCAAAGACAAAATTGTTATTATTAATCCTGTACATTGTGTGGCATAGTGGAAAGAAAACTGCAAACAAGTGAAGATCACTCTCTGATTTCAGTTGTTTTTTGCAAAACCTAAGGTTTCTACTAATCTTGAGGTTAACTTCTAGTAGTGGGAAACTCATCACATTTTGAGTCTGCTGCAAAACTCAAATTTTAAGAATATTCTTGGCTTCTTTTATTTTGCGTTCATCAACTCAGTTCCTGTCGGTGTCTTAGGGAACATTAGGTGGACTAGAGATTGTCCTGGAGCCTTTTAAATACTTCAAGCTTGTCCGTATGTTCTTTTCTTCCCATTCTTCTCTTTTCTAAGTTAGGTAGAAATACATTAAAGGGTAATACATCTACTTTAATGACAACACATGGATTACATCCAGTGAAATACTGAATTTTAGATGTTAGAGGTTTTATTGAGGTTAGTATGTTTGGACCCAGGGGGAGGAAAAAAAAAGACCATTTATTCATTTACTCAAATTCCTCATTTTCCTTAAATACATATTTATTCCATGAAACATTCAGAATAATTACTCAAAAATATATAACTAATTTTTCTCTTTGTGTATTTTCTTTATACCTCTTCATAGGCTTGAGATAAAGTTTGAAGTTTCTAATATTTCACAGGTGGATTGCTGACCTGACTTCAGCTCACTGCTTTGCTTCTCCCCACCTCATAGTTTTTGATTGAGCACAGAATTATCTCTGGCTGCTTAGCCCAGACTTGCTGTTTCTTACTTCCATTCAGAAGTTCAAGCTGCTGATTTTTCACCAGATTAATTTTTTTTCATTGCTGAAACTACAACCCAAGTATTGCCCCTTAAAAAGTCTTCTCTGGCTTCCATAATGCCTCTGTCTGAGATTAGGGTCTCTCTTTATATTCCCATATTATCTAGTGCAAATATCATACATTCCATTTACAAATGCTACTTCTGGTAGATTCTTCTTTCCTAGATTTTGAGCTACTTGAGAATAAGAATTCTGTCTTACTCATCTCTATATCCCTCATGCTCACCACAATGCTTGGCATACAGCAAGCTATTAATAATAATCCATGATAAATAAACATTTGAACAAGTGTATATTAAAAAGGGCAAATTGCTAGTTCGTGATAGATTTTTATTAATCTGAATAGGAAATATTGATCTGTACAGGATCTGTGATAAGGGCATTAAAACAATAAAAATAGGCACCTATTTATATTGCCAGATAATTTGACACTTAACTTGAGGAAACACTGTGACACATGGCGGATGTTTATCACAATCATGTACAATGTTCCAGTTTCAAAGAGCATCACAACTGAGGCAACTTGAAAGTGGGAGGAAAGCCGCACATCCTTGAAGCCCCCTCCTGGGCTCTGCTGTTGGAAGGGGGTGGAAAATGAGGAGAAACTGTATAGAGGGCTGTGCACACTTGCCAGAGTAGCTGTGCTCAGCCACTCTTTAGTCCTGCCAAAGTGGAGGTGGTGCATGGAGCACGGGTTGCAAAACAGCAGATGAGGTTGGTTTGGTCCCCATGGAAACCAGATCTCCCATTGAGAAGTAAACAGATTTGGTACTTTTGTAATCAGAACCCATGAAAAACTGGAAAACAATTCATATTTATTGTATTTGTGTTGTCTTAAGAGAATTATTCTAAGACAGATTCACTGGAATTTACTTCCAATTCTACCACACAGACTTTATCAAGTTATGCCTCACGTTAGACATGGACAAAAGAGATTTAAAAAGTTCCTCAGTACTCTATAGAACTCTGGAAAAGTAACTGTGTTCTATCATTTGTTGGGAACGATATATTAATCTCCCTCTGGGGTCAGAGACATTGCAGTTTCACAAGACTTTTTCAATGAAAATGTGCTGATTGAAATTAAAATGAACAGGTTCATAGTTATAACCTAGATCACATCATTTCAGTGAACCTTTAGAATGTGTATTACACTTCTAGGAAACTGGAAAAGATAGTGTTTCATCTTAATAAGTTGACTAGGAAGTCTTTAAGAATTGTGATAAAAATATGCAATCTTGCCCTTTGAAATTCTCCATCTGAGCATTCAATTTGCATCTCTACAAGTGAAATAATCCTGTATCTACTGATTATAAAGGATTTGATTGTGAAAATATGAGATATACAGCAACAAATACCAAATATCTACAAATTTCTACACTGTGACCTCTTATAACAGGAATTTTACCATTTCTTATGTATGGAAGTTATCTGACTTCACCTATGCACTTTGAATTTTGGAAAAATGAAACTTTTTCTCCATGATTATACATTTATGAAGATAAAGAACTGAGTTATGATGGGCACGGTGATGCACACCTGTAATCTTAGTTACTGGGGAGGCTGAGGAAGGAGTTTCAAGAGTTCAAAGCCAGCCTCAGCCAAAGTGAGGCACTAAGCAACTCAGTGAGACCCTGTTTCTAAATAAAATACAAAATAGGGCTGGGGATATGGTTCAGTGGTGGATTGCCCCTGCGTTTAATCCCCTGTAAACCACCGCACCTCCAAAAATAGTACTGAGTTGTGAAGTAAATATTCAGTTCATAATGTAGACACTAAAATCAAAGTGACATGAAATATCCAGATATTTCAAAATGATGAAATAATAGGCATATTCTAGAGAAATAATTGAGGTGATTGTCTACTCATTTTAATATACATCCTTTAGTATCATCTAAGTCAAAAGCACAATAATAATACAGCTTCCATGTATATTAATTCATCCCTTATAATACATTGGCATGTGATCACCCTAAAATTACTGCCTAAAACAGCATATTTTTCTAATTTATCCCAGCACTCTTGCCAATCTTATATAAGATTGTTTTTTTGACATCATTTCTAGAAATCAGCATCCATGTGTTTCCAATAGCTTATAAACACCAAGAACTCCTGTGTTGTCTATTTATTCAATGTTTAAAGAGATGTATTCCAATAAACAGTGCTGTTGTTATGACTGATGGTCACAACATACTATAGAAAACTTTCTAATATTTTTGTTAGAAATATCAATGACATTTTTCATCATGTTCCAATATAACATAAAGTTTCAAAGTCATTGCAAATATCTTAGTAAACTTAAAGAAAAAAAAAGATTGAAAAGTAACCATCTCAGGGCTAAGCACTTTTCATGGGTACATGCTGTTCTGGAACAGAGTATTTCAAATGTGGCCTATGAATCCTGAGGTAAGGACAAAACCTCAGCTGCAGCAGCTTTTGACCTTGATCATTGCTGGGACTGAAGGGACCAGCATAGGAGGTATTTCTTCAGTCTAATTGCCCAAGTTCTTTGTAATTACTTTTCTAATATATTGCCCTGCTCCAGTGGCTTGCAACCTGCCATGGCTTCAGTCTGTCATATGTTGCGATGCCCTTCTCTCTTAATTCACTCTTTCCCTTTCTTCACTTTGCACATTCTACCCACTTCAGGAAACACTTCTCTGATTGGAAAGGGGCATGAGGAAATGAACACATGAATGCCAGTATCATAGATTCACAATATAACAAGATAATCTAATACATCCAATTCAATGACCTTTCCCATTGAAAAATGTCCCCTACAATAGTATCAAATAATAGTTTCCCAACCTGTATTGGAGCACATCTTATGATGGGGAATTTACTCCTTCCTCAGAAATCAATTTTATCTTTACCCAGTGATGACTTTTAGAAAGATCTTTCTTCCTCTATCCTCAACCTATTAGTTCAAAATTTGCTTTCTGAACAAACACAAATTAAGCCCATTTCTTCTCTCAGTCTCCTTTTACATTTTAGAGTACCAAATAGTCTCACCTATGACACACCTTTGATACTTGTTTCACCCATGATATATTGCTTATATGTGTGCTTTCTCCATTTGATGAAGCAGTTTAGAATTTGGATTCTGGAATGGAAAGTGGTTTCCTAAGTGTCTGAAAATGTGATTGTCATGAATCTGAGTCAGATTCAACTAAACATCCTTCCCGATTGAAACAATTTTGGGAATTGCTTGCTGTTTAACCACTTCACAATTACTATCCACTATCACTTGTTGGATTGGTCAAAACCCAGCAAATAAACAGAAAACATGTCCATTTTTCTAACAGAAATAATTGAATAAAAAGAATCATTAATATGCATGAAGTCAGGATATAAGGCAAAACTGGAGCACTAAGTCATTATAGAGGCAGTAATTACAGGAAGCAGCTCCTCCTCACTCACATGGGTAGAGAAAAGAACAGGAGAGGGTAGGATTGTTAAGACTTAGAAGTTTGGAGAATTCTTTGAGCTGGTACTGATTCTTAACTCAGGGGAGGATTCTCAGGGGGTTGAAATTCACACTCTAACGAGGGAAGCCCAAGATCCCTGGTTTGGGTTGTTCTGAGAGGGTGGTTCTATAAGTATTGGGAAAACTGAAAACCAGATTCTATCATTGCTATTGTAACAAGCCATCACCGCAGGGTCAAACAGTGAAGCTGGAGAGATGCTTTCAGAAACACGAAGCCAATAGGAGCAAAGAGGAAATAACAAGTCCTTCTTTCCCTTTCCAGCATTTCAGCTTTCCTTTAGCATCCCAACTCACAGAGTCAAAGAGGGAGCCCACTGCCAAACCAGAAATGTGGTTTGCGGAGTCCCAGCCCAACATTTATGAAGAAGCACATGGGGATGGGTGTTGAAACCAAGAGACAATAGCTTAACAACTGGCACACGTACTTTGCTGTGTTTTTAATTATTTGTGTGGATAACTGTCTTTTTAGTCTAAAAATTCCTTCTTGAGGAAAGGAAATAAATTTATATCCATCCCATTATCCAGTATAGTGTTTGATGGATAGTTGCTTTTGAATAAATACATGGTTAATATATAATAGCTTTATACTTGTTATTAAATATTATTTTGTTAGATACATCAAATGTTCTAGTTTGCAGAAATTTAATTTTTTCTCCCCAGATTAATTAATGTTGGGTCTTGGTTATCATTCCATTTTTGGATCATCTGTAAATTTGCTGTACATGACCAATTATTATAAATAATCGATGTGAAATGTGTGATTAAACAGACTTTCTCTAGGCTTAAAGATAATCTGGATAGTCAGTTAAATGGAGAATCCTGAACCCTTCTAGCAAATCAAATTAAGGAGATCTTGAATGAGACCAAAAAACTTGTGTTTCTAACAAGCTCACAAGTGTGCTGTCTCTGGGCCACATTGTTAGTTATATTGCTTGAAAACATTTGTTGGGCACGTAGTACATATAAATCACCCTGCTGGGAATTGAAAGAAATTTAGCACTGATTACGATGTAGTGTCTCTTCTCAAGGAATTTTTTAATTTAATAACTTAGTAAAAACAGGTAGAAGTATTAAATAAGGACTAAAAGTATAAATAAAGTTCTCTGGGACAGAGAAAATAATCAGAATAGTTGTTTCTGTTTGTTTAAAATACTGCAACTGAATTTGGGAAGTTGATTGAAAATCAGTCTACTAATTTTTATGTGCTCTTAATTGGTGGATAATGTATCTCATTACTTAACAGTGTTATTCAGCTTCAAACATCTCATTATTGACTTTAATTCACAGGTAAAATACTGAAAAGTATCTGGTAGACAGGAGACACTCAACTGAGAACTTTGAAATTTATGGAAAGTGACAAACCCATGTGCAAAGATTCTTAATATCAGAAAGGATTAAATGCAGTTTTCTCAACAATGGATGCACAGTAGAATCCCCTGGAGAGCTTCTATAAAATACTGAAGTCCAACCTACCCCCAGAAACACCAATGATATTAAACTGGACAGCATCAGAATTTTTCAAGTGCTACCTACATGAATGCTTCTAATGTGCCTTCAGGATTGAGAAGCACTGTTTTGATGGGGACTATTAGCAATTAAACAAAGCTCCAGGGCCATGTGAAAAGGAAAGTCTTCAAGGAAGAGCTAGTATTTAATATTAATGGAGAATACTCATTAGGAACTTAATGTTTATCAGACACTTTACATGAATTAATTTATTTCATTATTATAACTTTGAAATAGGTGCTATGATCCTTTCTATAACTGAACAAACTGAGTCACAGGAAAATGAAGTAACATAATCAAAACTAACTAAGTGGCAGAGCCCAAATCAGAACTCAGAAAATCTAAATTAAGGCTTGTTTTCTCAAGTACTCTATAGTATTCTTCCTAAAGAATGGAGACTTAGGAAGGAGAATAATATGAATATATTATGGGAAAGGAACAGAATGAACAGCATGTAGTAGTTTACATTCAAAGGCTCGGGATTCAGGCATTTGTGTCTTCAAATCCTGGATCTATTGCTAATTAACCAAGTTACCTAACTTTTCTATGCCTCGGTTTCTTCATGTGTACAATTAGAATACAAAGAGCCACTATTTCTCTGAGTCATTGTAGGATAAAATTAATAGATATATTATTATTTTCAGTGGTAGGTGCTTTTAGAAAAGGAAGAACTACCAGCAGAGTTGAAATGTCCTGTTGTGAAATAGGACGCTAATATACTAGATTATGGAATACACAGTAGCCTATACAATTAACATGATCACAATTTTACGTTTAAACCTATTGTCTTGTAATAATTAATAATGCTTACTTTACTCTTGAATTCATACTGGTTTAGAAAATACACAGAATATTTGCCTTAGCTACAATATCTCAGATTGTAATATCCTTTGTAAAGGGTTCACAGGGAGAATCACTGAGTTAGGAAGTGCCATAAATGAAGAAAAAAAAAAAAGATTTATACTTCTGAAAAACAACTCAGGGGTAATAGATGGATTTCAATTTGTAAAATTTTATAATTTCCAAATTCAAAGCAGTGGAGACACATGTCTGGAAAGATATACTGGTTATTTGGGGACATAAATCAAGGGGAAAAGGTTTGAGAATGGGATGTATCTGGTAAGACTGCATCTTTAATCTTTGAAATCAGGGATCAAGCCATGAATTGTTTGATTATTAAGGCCATGTGTGGCCTAAAACACAAAAAATACAGACCTCAATAAATTTGTCCAAATCGCCAGTGGTGTGTGAGTTTGGAATTTTCTCACTACAGGAAACAGTAGTAAAGCAGTATAGAATAGAAAAGCCACTGTCTTATCTTAGTCTTTATGATCCATGATCTGGGAGTAGAGACTAGGTGAGGAGGTTCATCTGAGTGATAATAGAAGGAAGCGTGGAAAGAGAGTGGTGGCTGCTGTCAGGTCTCATAAAAACTGCCATTCATCTGAGAGAGCATGGGCATGCAGTTTTGAGGAAAGTTGCCAGTCTGTGCTGTTTTCCTTACCTTGATGATTTTCACGTGGATAAGATTCTCATTCCAAGATCACTTTAAAAGAACATACCACCTCTCACAGAGTATTCCAGAAACATGGCAAATACGTGTGACTGAGAAGTGAACCTATGCTTGGAAACCGAAGTCAAAATCTCTGCATTCCTTGCAAGTACCCATAGTTCCTTTAATTATACTTGGGGCTTATAAACAGGAAAGTGTTTCACAGATGTAAAGAATCCAGGAGGTGAGCCAAGGAAATAAAATAAATATATGGTTTGGCCAAACCAAACTAGATTAAAGCAACATGATTTACTGAAGGAGAGAAATATTTTGGATAAATAGTAGCAAAGATGAAATCATATGCAAAATGCTACTTATTTGGGAAAAGTTTGCAACTGAAGGAGAGATTGTCAGTTTTGATAAATATAACAAAGGCATAGCAAATAAAATGGGGGAAAGGTATTTTTTTTAAATTAGGATATTAAGGAAACAAAATCTCTTTTATCTCTCATCACATGTTCAAACTTTCCTTTCAAAGACCAAGAGTTATCCTAGAACCTATTACCTCTGTGGTAAAGACTGAAAGTGGTATTCTTGTAACTCTCTCAAATGTATTTCTACTACTAAGTATCTTTTTTTTTTTTCTTATTAATTCCTATTTGTCTAAGTTCTGAGTTTTTCCAGATTCTTAAGTATTGCATAGCTCTTAGCCAGATTACCATCTGTGTTACTTTAGGAGGTCTCTATAACTAAAATGAATCTCATGAATTTGGTAGTGAATCAGACCAACAATTTAAGAGGTAGTTTTCAGAGAAAGCCTTAATTGTGTTTTAAAACACTTGCAAAGTACTTTTACCCTTTGGCATGTAGAAGGCACAAGGAACTTGATTGAGGCCCTTGAACATGAAGTATTTCAATCAAAGGTATTCTACAAGAAGTAAGAATTTGCTCTGTTCATTAGCAATCAATATGCAGTTTATCACTTGCTTCGTTAGCACAGTTATATGAACACAACATGCCTGTCATCTAAAGTGCTTTCCCAGCGTTCCTCTCACCTCTCTCTCCCTGGCAGGAAGTCGCTGTGGTGACATCTGTTTCTTGTAGAGCTATCAAGAACGATAAGCAGCTTCTTGTGTTGCTTAAGTCACAGATTTTTCCCCTCTTTTCTCCAACAACTAATGTGCTCTTTTTCTGCCATATGGAAAAGATAAATACCAGAGCCTAAAATATCAGAGTAAAGCAGAAATAAGAATAAAACTCTGAACACAGATTGTGAGGGAAGTGCTTATGAAGTATTTTCAAAGGTGTTGGAGTTTTTGTGCTTTTGTTATTAAACAAGTGACTGTATCAAAAACGTCAGCTAGAAAAATTTTTCCTTGGTATTATCCTATTCAAAAACTCAAATGGGTGCAAAGAGTTAAAACCATACCTCAGTTCCAGTTGCTTATTGCTGCCTAACAAAACACCCCAAAACTTTATGGATTAAAATAACAGTTGTTACCCTAAAGAGTGAATGGATTGACAGAACTCATTTGGTTAGTCTCGTTGAAGTGTCTCTGCATGGTGTGAGATATCAGCAGCTGGGGCCTAATCTGAAGGCTTGACTGGACTAGATAACCTGGAAGGCCCACTCATATGGGTGCAGTTGAGGAAGCCCTTGAGTGGAATATAACTGGGGTCATAAACTTTAGCATTGAGACCAGTCTTTCTATGCTTCTTGGCTTTGCCTGTCATGGTAGCTTGGGTTTAAGAGGGAGTGTCCCAAGAGTAAGTGTTCCTTGACACCCAAGCAAGAAATGACAAAATTTCTTAGGATTTAGATTCAGAAGTCTTACAATGTCGCGTTAGTCATATTCTGCTATTCAAAAAGTGAGTCACAGTGTAAACCCAAATTCAAAAGGTAGGGTCACCTAAAGGCCTGAATACAAGGAAGCTTGTCACATTGAGGGGAAGCAATTCATCTTTGAAGATGAGGCACTAAATATCAAACTGAAAGTTTATATTGAAAACCAGTGAAAAACTATATGAAAAACACTCAGTTCACAGGTTCAGATCCCCATTTGATGCAGAATATCTAATTTCATTTTGTGTCTAAGATTACATAATATTCAACTGCATTGGATTTTATCTTCACAGCTATGTATTAACATAAATATATTTAGTACACAAGGTTTCATAATACATTTTGACAGCAATATTTGTACTTACAGTATAATTTTTCTTTGTCTTTCAATATCAGTCATTTCAAACAAAATGGTCAGCATATATTGAGCACTACTAATGTTGACAAAATCATCATTACTGTAGTTTCAATCTTAATTATCTTCCGACCTACGTGCTAAATTACTGCAAGGCAGTGGAACCTTTAGGATATAGGCCTAGTAGAAGGAAGTTAGGTCATTGGAGGTGTACCCTTGAAGGGGATATTGGGATCCAGGCTCCTCTTCTCTCTCCTCTCTCCTCTCTCCTCCTCCTCCTCCTCCTCCTTCTTCTTTTCTCTTTCTCTCTCTCTCTCTCTCTCTCTCTCTCTCTCTCTACTTCCTGGTTTCAAAAAAATGAGTAGATTTACTCCATCATGTATTCAATGATGTTCTGCAGCACCACATGCCCCAAAACAACAGTCATCTCATCATAGACTGAAACACAAGCCAAAATAAAACTTTTCTCCTTTCAGTTTTCTCAGGTTTTTGTCACAGTGAGAGACAACTGACTAACACAGTCATGATTTTTTGTATATTAACTCAATCCCATAGCAAATCCATAAAGTAAGTATTATTATTACCCCAATTTTAAAGATAAAAATAGGGAATCTCAGAGATTAAAGATTTATACATTATTACACAGCTATTCAGTAACAGTTGCAACTTGAACCTAGGCAATCTAGAGTCAGACCTCATAATCTTAAAAAGTTCCTACAAATTCCTAAACTCAGATAAAATATCCTAGTAGCTAGTAATGTAATCGAGTTACCCTGTGATAAAGCAGTCCTGGATGAGGTTTTAAGTAATACCTATTCCCTTGAGCCCAACACCAAAAGGCGTTTAGAATAAGGGCTTATTACTCATTGCAACAAGGAAGAACAAACGACGCAGAAACATGTCTCCAAAGGAGGGTTTTAGAAAGAGTTAGTTGTAGGATTTGGGAGTTTGTTGAATGACTCCGAGGAAGGCCTAAGGAAGCAGGTGTTTTCTCTAGATTAAATTCTGTCAGAAAGCAGGGACAATTCTATGATGGGGTATCTCAAGAAAGCTTTCAGTAAGAAAGACAAACTATAGAAAACATAAAACAGACATTATTACCTTATGTACATTTATGACTGCATGACCAATGTGATCCTACAATATGTACAATCAGAAAAAAGAGAAATTACACTCCCTTTGTGTATGATCTATCAAAATGCATAAATGCATTCTACTGTCATGTACAACAAATTAGAACAAATAAAATATTTTAAAAGTATTATTTTTTAAAAAAGAAAACATAAAACTGTAATTGGTAAAGAAATATAAGTCATATTCACGAGGAGATGCAGATGATGGTATCTAGTAGTTTTCGGAGTGACATTGTTTTGCTCAAAGACAAAAATATAAAATGGTTCTTTTCTTTTATCATGATCTCAGAGTGACCTTGTCTGATATTAATGTTCTGTGAGACTGTTCATGTCACCAACAGAACAACATGACCCACCTGTGAATGTTAGACCAATTCCTGAATGTCAGGTGCTGCTTTTTAGAAATTATTTATTAGTCATGTGAATTTTTAGAGTGAATTCAATGAGACTTATTTATTTTTGCACATCATTATTTTCCTTCAGTACTTAAGATTCTGAGTCAAAGCAAAAAATCTAAATAATGATTCTGTTCATTCATAACTCATAATATTTAAGTTGTATTTATTAATAAAATATTTTATTAAAGGACATTTAATTATTAACTTTCTATGTCATAGGTATTCTGTTTTTAAACGTGTTATTAATTTTGGAGAAAACTTTGCAAAAAGAACAAATTTTTAATGTTCAAAGGGGAAATATTTCATATATTAACAATAATTATATTATATTAATCAGGCAATATATATAATAATATAATAATAATAATAATTAATATAATAATATATTATATTAATCAGGCAAATGTTTTAATATTTATATTGAACTGCCACTTTTAGATTAATTGCTGTTGGTATGTTTTCCTATGACATTTACATTGTAAGAAAAGACCATAGATTTTGAAACCAAATATACTGATATGCTGACAGGACACAAAATGTATAGAAATTATATTCCATATTAGTTGTTAATAAAATAGTAGGATCAAATAAATGTTTGCTCTTCACTCGCTCAGCATTTTGGCTGATGGAGTTAAATGTCACTAAGATACATGGAAGAGTACAGAAATCAGATTGAACACTATTCTGCAGTTACTAGAATTTAGTAGTAAGGCTTAAGAAGATTCCAATGTCATTCAGTGAAACAAACAAGGAATTGTGAAACAAACAAAAAAGGTCTCCAGTCTCTGACTATGTATTCCTTCTTATCCTTCAAGACTCATCTGTTTTCACTATGTTTGCTTGAGATAAATGTCTCAATCTGTGGCCTCTAAAATGATGTCTTTATTTTTATTTTTCTATCTTCCTTGTAATAGTCTTTCATCAATGTGACTAAAATATATGACAAGAACAACCAGGAAAATGAAGTATTTATTTTTGACTAACAGTTTCAGAGATTCAACCCATGGTCAGCTGATTCCATTGCTCTGGTATTAAGATGAAGGAGAGCACCACAACAAAAGAATTTTGTGAAAGAAAGCTGTCAACTCATGGCAGCCAGGAAGCCCAGAGAGAGAAAGAGTCCAAGAAGCCAAAGACTAGATATAATCCCCAAGGGTGCACCTCTATGGACTTACTTTTTAGCTTTTCCCCATCTGCCTGCAGTTATCACCTAGTAATCCATTTAAATTTTTAATCTATCAAAGGAATGAATTCACTGATGAGGTTACAGCTCTCATTATTACCTAAAAACCCACCTGTGAATCTTAGGGATCATGCTTTCAAAACATTAGCTTTTTGGAGGACATTAAACATCCAAACCATAACATCTCCCACTAGACTATGGAGTTTCATCTCGTTTTTTCACCATGTGATTATGCCTGGCATCTAATGGGTGGACCAAAAAAAAAAAAAAAAGACTTGTGAATGAATTAATGAACAAATAGTTATTACTTTTAATTAGTTTTTATTCTGAGTTCGTGGATAAACAGGCTTAAGAATTTTCTTTCTCATAATTAATATATTTATCATTCTAAGGCAAATAAAGTTTCATCCTGAATCTATGATAGTATACAAAAAATAACTAATTTACTTTAAAAAATAGAGTGATTTTCTAAATTATGCAAGATCTGACTTATTAATCATTGTTTTTCAAGTTAAATTATTTTCGCTGTACCCAGAAGACAAGATGTTTTCTAAAGACTGTTTTGTTATTTTGGTTTTGGAATTTGTTTTAGAAAATATAAAACAGGTGTGGATCATATGTATTCATTTAAAGAAATTTAGAATTGAATTTTTGCGTTTATGTTTTAGGAAACATATGCAAACTTAGCTTAATTTCCAATGCAAATAAAGCAAATATTGATATTTATAAATACCACATGAGAAGTCTCTAAATTAATATCAGAACTCAAAAGAATGAACTCCAATGCCTACATTACTAAAAGAATA
The DNA here is from genome assembly GCF_902686445.1 of Sciurus carolinensis. Taxonomy (NCBI): domain Eukaryota; kingdom Metazoa; phylum Chordata; class Mammalia; order Rodentia; family Sciuridae; genus Sciurus; species Sciurus carolinensis. The sequence continues at coordinate 102,340,791 of NC_062221.1, read as the reverse complement.
ACAAATAAAGCAAACTTCTTAATTCAGAGATATTTATTACCATATATAACTCCTCAAATAATGTTGCTACAGAGAGTTAGGATAAATTCATACTATTCCTTTTGAAATCTGACTTGCAAATTAACAGTTTTATTCCACAAATTAGTAGGTGAAAATTATGGAATTTACTTTGTTAACATTTCTCTTTGTTTTCAAGCTAAGAAACTGGAAAAGCAACAACAACAACAACAAAATACTGTCAACCATTCAAGTTGCATGAATTAATAATAATTCCATCACTTGTAACACTAACTAGACTAACTTTGCATTTCTTACAATCTTATTTTAGGGTATATGTAAACAAGATTTTTGTTGGTTCCCTTAAAACTTTAGGAGGAATATGAGCCATTTTTCTTTATTAAAGGAAAACTTATAGATATTTTATTCATGCTTCCTGATAATTGTGTTGCAATCATTTCATTATGATTTAATTAATTAAGTCAACTGTAGTCAGTTCAATGAAATATAATTTAATTTTTAATTCAATTTAGAGGACAGAAGAGATGGTTCACTAATTTTATGAGGCATTCAAAATTAATAACATAGTTTGTTAATTTAATAATTATTATTAACAAAATTAACAATTGCATAAGTTATCCTAAGATGGAATTCAAAGGTGCTACAATGAACCATAAGAAATTTTAAAACATGACATATGGTGCTGATGATGTAGCTCTGTGGTAGATCATTTGCCCACCATGTGCAAGGCTGTGGGTCCTATCTGCAGCACGCCAAAATAAATTAAATGTGTTCTAAAAGAATAAATGAACAAACTAAAAACGCTATTTATATCTGCATGGAGTCATATTTCTGAGAGATGAAGAAAAACCAATTCTCTAAATGACTATTACGATATTTATTCTTGACTTTTTCCACATAGCTCTTTAAAGACCTAATTAGAAAATAGGTACAATAGTAAATATATCTGTCTACTATAAATATATGGAAGATCCAAGGTAAAATATTTAGAAATCTTTTATGCCATTATAAAAGTAAAATATTTTACTGCTAATCTAATAATCACTTATGAGCTGTCTAAATTTTCTAAGTTAAAATAACACTGGAATCCTAGGAGTTGGAAATAATTTTTCTCATATTAAACACCACCAATTTTTCAAAAATTCTCTTTGATAAGCATATGAATGAACATTTGAAGACTTTTATTGTATTTGTAAGGAATATTCTACAAGATATCTGGTGGTAATTCATAACCTAAACTCTAATGATTATTTACCAGATACTTATTAAATTAGCATTTGTTATTGAACTTATGCTGCTGATGATTATTGAAGATAATAGAATGACTACAACTAATGTCTAAATATGAAATATTAACAAAATTTTATTAAATGTTTTCTATATGCCAGGTGGATATTTCATGATAACAATGTGGATTCTGAGGTAAGTAATTTGTACAAGGTTACAAAATTAGTATGTGGCCCAGTCGGGATTCCGACACAGACAAACTGAGTTTTGTATACATATACTGAACCTCTACATAGTTCTCTCCCTGCTACTCAGCATCTGGTAGTTTATTGTATTATAGATGAACAGTCTGAAGTCCACTGGATTAAAATAAATTGTACCAATGTATTTTTTCTCATTATAATAGATTTCCACTTGTTGGTTCTAATCATTTCCTTGTAAGACCTGTGTCTTTCTCCAAAAGTCCGTCTATATGTTTCATCTATGGGGGAACCTCATGCAAGTTTCCAAGTGTATCTGGACTTTTGGTTTTGCCAAAGTGGAAAGATCCTTGAACTTGTCTGACTTGACAAGACAAGAAAATTGCATTTTTAGATCAATAAAGAAATCTGAAAAACAGATAAACAATGAGGTGGGGGAGAAAACTTGCAAACATGTAAGAGTGAGTGAGGAAAGATAATCTGTACAACAGAGAATCCTTGATAAATGAAGAATTTCCATGGTTTTGCATATTTTGCATATTTGGAGAGTGATATGCTGGCTGTCTCTCTGTTATGACTGAATGTGTTTGTGTTACCATGACCATGCAACTTGTATGTTGAAATCCTCATTCACGTGTGATGATATCTGGAGATGAGGCCTTTAAGAAATTATTAAGTAAAGAGGATAAAGCCCTCATGATTAAATTAGTGACATTAAAGGAAGAGACAAGAGATAGCTTGCTTCATCTCTCTTGGCCCTAGGCCATGCAAAGATACAATGAGAAGCTGACTGCCCTCAGCTTAGGAAGTGGACTCTCACCAGACACTGGATTTGCTTGTCTCTTATCTTGTACTTTTCAGCTCCCAGAATTGTGAGAAGTAAATTGTTCATGGTATCCCACTATGACATTTTTGTTATAGAAGCCCAAACTAACTAAGACACTATAAATCCATGTATCCTGTATTGTGAGATGTTGACCAATAAGGATAGTTTCAATGGGCTCTTTTCTTTGGTCAATAACTGCAAAGAATAAAATAATACCTATAAATAAATTCCACCCAAGGACGTGAGATATATCCACAATGAAAGTCATAAAATGTTGATGAAAGATTTCGACAAGGATATTTTTAAAAATGGAAAGACATTCTGTGTTCATGGATTGGCTGGTTATCACTAAAATGTACACACTGCCCAAAGCAATCGACAGACTGTGCAATTGCTATCAAAATAGTAATAGAATCCTTCACAGATCTAGATAAAGCAATTCTAGGTTTTGTATGGAAACAAACGAAAAAAAACCTAGTAGTCAAAATCTCCTTGAGCAAAAAGAACAAAGCAGGAGGTGTTACACTAACTGACTTCAAAACATATTAGTCATAGTTATGTAAACAACTGGCAAAAGAAACAGACACACAGAACAATGGAACAGAAATACCCACACATCTTCAACAGAGGTGCTAAGAACAATCTTGGAGAAAGCACAGTCTTTTCAATAAATTGCACTAGGAGCATTAGATACTTACGTGCAAATGACTGACACTATCTCTCCCCAAACTACAAAAATCTATATAAAGTGGAATAAGACTTAAATGTAAGACTTAAAGCCATGAAACTACTAAAGAAAACATGGAGGACACATTTCATAACATTGCAATGGGCAAGAACTTTTTGGTGCAAGAAACCCGAAGCATAGAAATAAAAACAAAAATAGACAAATTGAATCACACAAACTAAAAAGTTTCTGCAAAGCAAAGGAAATAATCAACATGGTAAAGAACCACAAAATGGAAGAAAATATTTGAAAATAATACATCTGAAATGGTTCAATATTCAGAATATATAAACAACTCAATAGCATAAAAACAAATAACCTGTTTAAAAAATGAACATCAGATCTAAAAAGCCATTTCTCAAAAGAAGATGAATGATATAAAGGAAAGGCAAGCCAAAACCACAGTGAAGTACCTCTCACCTTAGCGAGTAAGATTATTATCAAAAAGACAAAAGATAACAAGTGCACATAAGGATGTAGAGAAAAGGGAGTCATTGGGTATTGTTGGTGGGAATGTAGATTATTGCAGCCATTATGGGAAACAATATGGAGGCTCTTCAAAGAACTGTTAATAGAACTAGCTTATGATCTAGAAATTCCACTACTGGGTATATATATAAAAAAGGAAGTCAGTATGTCAAAGAAACATCTGCACTCCCATGTTCATTGAAGCACTATTCACAATAACCAAGAAATGAAAACCATCTAAATGTCTTTCAACTGATGAATGGTAAAGAAGGTACGGTGCGTATACACAATGAAATACCATTCAGTTGTGAAAAGAATGAAATCCTGGCATTTTCAATAACATGGATGGAACTGGAGATTATGATGTTAAGTGAAGTAAGAAGGGCACATAAAAATAACAACACAATATCACTCACATGTGCAATCTAAAACGTTGATCTCATGGACGTTGAGGCTAAAAAGGAGGTTGCCAGAGGCTGGGGAGAGAAGAGGAAAGGCAAAGTTGGGGAGATTTGAGCAATGGATACTGTTATAAAGAGCAGTAAGAAGTAATGGTATCCTTTGCATAAAAATGTGACTAGGAACAATAATAACATGACCTATATTCTCAAAAGCCAGAAGAAAGAATTTTGGATGTTCTCATCATAAAAAAATGATAAATGTTTGGAGAGGTAGATATGTTCACCCTGATTTAAACATTAAACAGTTTAGACAAATTGAAATGCCACATAGTACTCATTAATGTGTACAATTTTTATAGTTTTGTCTATCAGTTAAAACAGACATTATTTCCATATGTATATATATGACTGCATGACCAATGTGATTCTACAACATGTACAATCAGAAAAAATGAGAAACTGTACTCAATTTATGAATGATAAATCAAAGTGCATAATGCATTCTGTCATGTCTAACTAATTAGAACAAATTTTTTAAAATTATAAAAAAATAAATAAATATGAGGGCTGCAGTTGTAGCTCAGTAGTAGAGCCCTTGCCTAGCATGTGTGAAGCACTGGGTTCCATCCTCAATACCATATAAAAATAAATAAATAAAAGGTATTGCATCCATCTACAACTAAACATATTTTAAAATAAATAAATATGAATAAGATAAAATTTCTGAAAAAGGTAATTGAGCAGCAAGTAAAGAAAATATGAAAAACATGTTTGAACTGAATAGTATTCAAAAGAAAACAGTAACCATCATTTAAAAATAAAAACTGATGAAGGGATGCCCAGAACTCACAGGAAATTAAGTCAAGATTAAGTTGTATTGTAGAGAGTGGACCATACCAAGTCCTTTAGGGACCTGATAATATTTAATAGTACTTGATAATACTCATTTAATAAAGCAGATTTATTCTAGTTTAAATCCAGTCTTTGTATATTTTATTTTTAAAAAGAGAGGCCAAATGTACAAGAAAGATCAGAATATCTTATATATGCTGTGCTTACTAGATACTTAGAATTTTGCTAATATTATTTTCTAACATTGGGTCTGTCAAATTTTAATTTATGCAGAGTACCATTCCCCATGTTTGGGTATACAGTTCTGAGTTTAGACAAATGTATGTAGTCATGTTACCCCCACCCAAATTAGAGACTATTTCCATCACACCAAACAATTCTTTACTGGACATTTTAATCAGTTTTCTTCTCCAAACCCTAGTGACAGACCCTGGAAACTGCTGATCTGATTTCTGTTTCTGTGGTATTATGCTTTCCCAAATTTCAAACAAATGGAATCATTTGAGATGTAACACTTAATCTAACTTCTTTCCCCTAGTATAACCATTTCAGGATTCGTCCATGTTTCATTTATCAATATCATGTATCATATCTTGTTTTTGACTACCGAGAAAAAGAATATTGCATTGATGTATCACAATGTGTTTATCCATTTACCTTTTGATGCACTTTCAGTTATTTCTAGGTTTGGGTGATTGAGAATGAAGCATCTATATATGTTTAGGTAAGGTCTTTGTGATGACAAATGTTTTCATTTCTTTGAGGTAAATAGGAAATTAGCAAATAGTTTTCCTCAAGTACATTGTGTTTATCTTCAGAACAAACTTAGAAAGAATTGTTTTCTATATAGTTTACTGACAATAAAAATGAGACCTGGAGAGATGAAGTGACTTATTCGAGTCTGCATATTTGGTAAATTATAAAATCAGGATTTGAACCAACATTTTAGCTCGTGCTTAGAAAACATGGTTTTATTTATCATCTGTTATATACCAGTCATTGGTGTAGGCAAAACTGACAAAATATCTGCCTTCAGTGATATTGCACAGAGTGTTTGGACCTAGGATAGAGTTAGGTGTCAAATTCCTTGGCTAAAACAATTCATCTTAGAGAAACATACAGATTTAAAATCTGGCAATGGACTGTTACTAGCCTGGCTCCGAGCAGCATTTGGGGTAGACTGCCTATTCCTAAGTCCAGGCTCTGCTACTTGACAAGGCAAACTTGGTCAGTTTATGAAATCTCAATAGGCCATAGTTTCTTCATTTGTAAAATAGGGATGGTGATTTGTGTGTGTACGTGTGTGTGTGTGTGTGTGTGTGTGTGTATGTGTGTGCATTACTTAGGTTAATACCATGTGGCATTTAGAGCAGTGTCTGGCCCATAGTAAGAACACAATAAATGTTAGTTATTACCTTTATCAGGGACATATTGTCAATTTCCATCCAAATCCCAAATTGGCCTTTTGTCTGAAATTCTTTTAAGTTCAGTAGGATCTGTGTCTGTGAATGTATTTGTTTATTTTCTTCTTTTCTTCCAGCAGAGTTTGAGAAGGCATGTGTTTATATTCAGGAGCTGAAGCTTATGTGAACAATGTCATCTGAATATTTTATTTTTTATCTTTAATGTTCGAAGATTCATAATGTAGAATACTTAGCCTATACTTATACATAATACTATAGTCTTTAAAATGCTGTCAATATTTATCAGCTCTATGCCCACATGAAATCACTGTGTTTTCCCACTACAGCATTCCATTTCTTCACTTCTAGATCACAAAATAAGAAAGTAAGGCACGAGGAATTAAAACATTTCTATAGAGAGCTTAGTGTTAAAGACATTCAGAATTCAATATTGCTTAAACGTTTGTCTCCTTTTCATTTACCAAACCATACTGAAATTACATGTATATGTATGTATACATTTTAAATAACTACCTCAGCATTTGAATAATTTTATCTTTTGGTCTTAGAATTTTGGACACTTAACCACTCCCAGAATGCTACAAAAATAACTTACACTGGATTTTCTTAGTCTTCCTCTTGCCTGACAAGTGATTCATACAGTATTAATGAAAAGAGGGAAAAAATAGAAAAACTCAATTCATTTAAGAAAGATAAAAATTAAAGAGCAACAGCCACAAGTTATAAATTTTATATTCTCCCCAACACCTTGTCATATACCCTTAGAAATTTATTTGTTAATTCGAAACCACATAGGATAGTTTATCCAGCATAGTAATAGTGTAAAATAAGTCCATTTTTCTCAAGGCACACACACAGACACACAAACCCTAATACATTTCAAAGAATTCAGTAAGCCACCTGAATGAAACCATCACAAATGTGAATTATGCATGTGAAATTGGCTCAAATTCCTCTCAGTGAATTTCCCATCTTTCGGATTCACCTTATGTTTGAGTCCATAGGGTCCTGAAGAAAATCCATCTTGGAGTGAAATTTAGGAGAGCAGAGCACAGCAGGCAGAGTCGAGTGATGAAAGATGTCAGTGATGTACCATAGGATAAAATTGGCAGATTCTGCTTAGTCTGGTTACAGGTGGATCATCGTTTTGATGGCTCTATCTGAAACGCTCCTAAGCATTTTTCCCCACCTCACAGAACTCTGGTTCAACTGAGTCTGACATATGGACATTCAATTTATAGAGATGTGGGAGTCCTTGCAACTAAGGACTAAAATGAATGTGACTGCTGATCTTCTTGGGAACAGAGCTACAATGTCAATAAGTTGACTTATGAGGACAATTGTTGCTGGGTTTCCTCTTCCTACCCCCAGACATGCACTGTGCAAACCATAATATATGCATGGCCCCTGCAGACAATCCCACCATGTCGGTGAAGCTTAAATATAGAAGGAAGAACCAACCAGATGAGTTGTGTAAATGCTGGGTTTACTTAATTGCATTTTAAATCATTCTCTGTAACAAACACACTGTGACTTAACTCTGCAGGTTCAGTGTCACTGAGATATATTTGTGGCCTTGACTCTGTTCTCCAGGAATCAACTAAAAGGATTTCTTGCTCATTAAAAAATAATTTAATGCTATCTCAGATATATGTGCATTTCTATTCAGAATTCAAGGAAATGGGATGTTCATTCATGATTATCATCAAATGTTTTTCTCCTTCCCATTGCCCCTTCTCCCTGTAAATTATATTTTCTCTTTATATACTTGGGAATGCAAGACCCAAAAATCTCATGAGAGAGACATAATGGTATCTAGAATAATGAATTACTTTTCACAAAAGTTCCTTGTTTTAACAAAATGTGGCTATATTTTTTAGGTTGACAATCTATGTAAGTAACATGTAAAAGTTAGGTTTCTCGTGGTTTCTCTCTTATCGCTTGCATATCCAAATATGATTCCTCAGGAGAAAAACAACTCTACTTTTATTGCAGGACTAGCAGTTGGCACCCTTGCAAACGTGTGCACAACACTTCAATTTTTTTTTGCACATTTCCCGAAGGTTTGGCTGTCTTTAAATTCAAGTTTCCATTCAAAGGTCATCTTAGCAGAGGACAGTTTTTTTCTTCACCCTCCCGTCTCACTTTTGATTCCTACCCTTTGCTTCATTAATCTTCTGTTGGGAGAAATCCTAGTTCTTGGCTGGCAGCAGTGAACATCTCAAGTGTGTAAACTTGCAGGAAGGAGCGTTCTGCTTCTCTTACCTAGGAAAGTAAACAACTGCCCCAAGTTGACCTAGTGTTACCAAGGGAACCCATGTAGGAGCCTGATGGTCTCATCCCCCATGGCACATTGTGATTGGGCAAGAAGCCTATAAAATGTATACCTGTTCCCGCAATAAACAAGTTTGCAGGTTGCTGGACAAAAGCCTGCTTCCACCCAACTCCCAGAGTCTGGGGGTCTTGACTCCACATCCTTACCCTGCATCTGAGCTAGCCTGGCACCACTACAGTCTTCAAAACACATCACTACTTACATTGTATTTATTTATGGATTGTTAGGCTCCCCTGATGAAAGATAAGCGACACCAAAGATGGTATTTTGTTTGTTGTTTCCCATTCCTTCTTGTATGCTCGTGCTTAAAATGGTGTGTGACCTGGTGTTTGATCTGTGGCGATTCATTGAACTAATAAAGATGAATTGATTCCAGGGAAAACATATGAAATCTGACATCCTCCCAGACTTTCTTGTACATCAACTTGCTCCTCTGACTTTTGCTTTTTTATTTCTTGTTACCATATTTTCAGTGAAATTGAGGTGTCTCATTCTTCTCTTTGTTTTAGATTTTTCCTTTAATATCTATGCCTTCATCTGGGGGAAGATAAATTAAAGGCAGAAATGGATATATATTTATTGCTAGATCTTGTTTGTGGGGAGTAATGAGGATTTTCTCATAATCCAAACTCTTTCCTTAACCCTGGAATCCATGAGAAATCTCTAAGCAGGTTCCATCTCTTCTACTCTCAATTCACATTTTCTCCTAGTTTTGTGCTTGGACACTTTTGCAGAGTAGAATGGAAAGGGTGAGTGGTAAAAGAGAGTTCCTCTTAAATTGTTTTTATCTGCATTATCTCCCTTTTCATGACTGCAGAAACCCTCAGATTTATCTGCACTTCTGGCTTCCTGTTATACAGTGTTTGAGATATTTCTTATAGGAAACCTACATTCATGTCCAACTTTCTGAATCCTGACTCTACCCCCAGTTCTTCCACATTTTCTGATTTGTAAATATCGACTCTGCATTAAAAATTACTCTGCTTGGGAATGCAAGTATCAAGTTGCTGCCTTAGTTCCCCTAAGAAAAAACTAAATAAATTTTCTAGCAACTGATTACCTGCTTCTTAACAAAACTGGGAAAACATGTGCGTGCTTTCTGAGTGTCCTGAAAGTACACTATAAGGCAAAAGTGAACACTTTGGGGAATATAGTTTTCCTTTCCTTTTCTTTTTTAAAAAAATACTTTAGCAAACTAGTTTTGTTCAGTTCTCAAATAACTCTGCCATTATCTCTTTTACCATTAAGTGAAATTTTTCTTTTTGCTGAACTATGTTTACCTAAATTTTATGTTATTAACTTGATGTGCTGTGGGAAAATTCACCTAATAGATTTTACTGCATTATCTACTTCTTATTATTCAACCACGAATTTCATAAGCCTTGGATTCTTTTCTTTACTCAAGACATAAGTAAAACTCCTAACTTTTAGGTGAATTTAGATTATGCTGTTTGATCAATCAAGGATATGTTCCCGTACATCGACAACACTTAAATATTAAGTGAGGAGGGAGAAGAGAAGAATTTATTTTATTCCCTCTTTCGTAGGAAAATGCTTATGAAATCAAAGCGGTCTCTAATCAAAACACACAAGAAGCACAATTATCTTCTAATAACCATAAGGCAACAAAATCTGCTCCGAAAATGCAAATAAGATGGGAAGCTAATAAGAAGAAAGTCACGGCAATAAGGAGCCTGAGACTATGGGTGGGCAAAATGGAAAAGAAATGATGTCAGTGAAAATACTGTAATGCATGTGGACCTGTCCTTTTCTGAAGAGGTAACCCCAATCTCTCCTGTATACCAAGAGGTCTATAAGTAGGACGCTGGGATCCCCCTAAATATCAATGAAAAATGTTCATCCATTAGTCCATTCCATCTCTTGCCAAACTTACATCCTAAGAAGAATTAGAGTGCCTAACAATTTTATAAAAAATAGAGAAAATTAGAAGACTAAAGGAAGGTAGGGAAGGGAAAAAAAAAAAAAAAAAAAAGAAGCTAAACCAAACCAGGGGGCGAGGTCAGTACATGAAATGCCAGTAATAGATCTACTGAATTTGAACTAGATGGACCAAAATGTGGCCTCTAAAAGCTCTTTAGAAGCCAAAGCAAAGTGGGAAACACAATAAATTATGTGACTCAGTTGTCTACAAAATAAAATCAAAGTAGTTGCTGAGTACTTTTCCTGGTACTGAGTGCTGAGAAAAATAGTTCCCATAAATAGAATTTTATGAAAAGCCGCATGCAAAATTCTCTCCAAAATAGACCTTATTAGTAAATAAAAGATATTTTATGGGGCCATTTCTTGTCATATACTAATGATGTAATGAATCATTAAAAGGAAATCTGTAAACATCCCAAACGATTGTCTTCCCTGGCAGACTTAACACAAGGAGCTGAATGTACTGCATAATATATTCTCTTTCCCATGAAGCCTTTGGTCATACTGAACAGTTCAACTTCAAAGAATACCCCTTCAGATATTTCAGAAATGCAGATACTGCATGCTGTTTGTTATTTAACATACATATATATATAGTTTGTTTTTGTTTATTTTCTTATGTGTGGTACTGAGGATTGAACCCAGGGATGCTCAAACACTAAACTACATTCCTAGACTCTTCTTAAAATTTTATTTTGAGACAGGGTTTCACTGAGTTGCTGAGGCTGACCTTGAACTTGTGACTCTCCTGACACCAGTCATGCAATCATACATGTATATAGGGTAATAATGTCTATCTCATTCTATCATCCTTCCCACTCTCATAGCCCCTCCCCTCCCCTCCCCTCCCCAGCTCTCCTTTCCCCAATCCAAAGTTCCTCCATTCTTTCCTTCCCCCTCACCCCATTTTGAATCAGCATCTGCTTATCAGAGAAAATATTTGGCCTTTGATTTCGGGGGGTTAGCTTATTTTGCTTAGCATGATATTCTAGCGATCCATCCACTTACCAGCAAGTGCCATATTTCATTCTTCTTTAAGGTTGAGTAATATTCCATTGTGTATATATACCACATTTTCTTTATCCATTCATCTGTTGAAGGGCATCTAGTTTGGTTCCATAGTTTAGCTATTGTGAGTTGAGCTGCTATTATCATTGATGTGGCTATGTCACTGTAGTATGCTGATTTTAAATCCTTGGGGTATAAACCAAGGAGTGGGATAGCTGGGTCAAATGGTGGTTCCATTTCACGTTTTCTGAGGAATCTCCATACTGCATTACAGAGTAATCACACCAATTTGCAGTCCCACCAGCAATGTATACATGTCCCTTTTTCCCCACATCCTTACCAACAATTATTATTGCTTGTATTCTTGATAATTGCCATTCTGATTGGAGTGAGATGAAATCTTAGAGTAGTTTTGATTTGCATTTGTCTAATTGCTAGAGATGATGAACATTTTTCATGTATTTTTTGATTGATTGTATTTCTTCTTCTGTGAAGAATCTGTTTAGTTCCTTAGCCCATTTATTTATTGGGTTATTTATTTGTTTGTTTGCTTTTTTATTTTTTGGTGTTAAGTGTTTTGGGTTCTTTATGTATGCTGGAGATTGGTGCTCTATCTGACACGCATATGGTAAAGATTCTCCCCCATTCTATAGACTCTTTCTTCATCTTATTGATTCCTTTGCTGACAAGAAGCTTTTTAATTTGAATATATCCCAATTATTGATTCTTGATTTTACTTCTTGAGTCTTAGGAGTCTTGTTAAGTAAGTTAGGTTAGATATAGTTTTGTACAGTAATCAATTTAAACTTGTGAAATAAATGGGATTTTTTTCTAAAGACATAATTATATGCTAAAGATAGATTCCAAACTGACTTTATGATGAATTATATTGAACCCCATCCATAATTATAAATATATCAGACAAGTGTGAGTTTAACTTTGAATACAAAGTCTGCTTCACAAAGAGAGTTTGTAAATATTGTGGTCAATGGAGAATTAGGTCATCTTGCCATTCCTTCTCTTGAAAAATGGTTCTCTCCTTTTCTAGTGAATGTAAATGTGTGTTCCCAGATAATGGAGAATCCAATGTGTTTACTTGGTGTGCACTGGGATGTTGCCAGGGTCCTGTCAGTTTTGGAGTTGAACAGGGATCTGCCTTCAATTCTGCTCCATTGCTGAGGAGCCTGCTTCTCCCTTTTGAGCTTCCCTTCCCATGTACTTGGTCTCTCATGCTGTGGTTACTTTTTTCTGCCCAGCGGATGCCCCCTTCCAGCATTTACACCTCCCTGTCTGTGGTTTGGTGCCCCTGTCATGGCAGGATGTAAGTCCTATTCCACTCTGGGAGCTGATTTTCCCCACAGTTCTCCAGTGTCCCTGTTCAGACCTTTCTCACACTTCAATCTGGCAGGAGGTTCTCAACTTGGAAACTCGGTTTATAGGAAAAAGCCAGTGAATTCTCAGGGGGAGGCCCAAAGAAGACAACTCTGTCTCCCTCAGTACGCAAGCAACTCTCTACATATGGTACTTTCCTTTTCTATCTTTTTCAAGTGCTCATCTGACAGCTATGAGATAAAATCACAGTGGCTCTCTGTTCCTAGGGCTGAACAGGCATCACATAGACTTTGATACTTGACATCGACTTGACATGTTTTTGTATTTTTTTTTTTTAGTTTTGAGATGCAAATGCTCAAAAATGCACAGAGGGAAGAAATGTTCTTTGTGAAATCTTCTCAAGGCAGTGGATTTATACCCATCAGCCTGAAGGAATAATTCACATCAGCATCAGTATACTGAGGAAAAAAATCACACTTCTGAGAAACTATTTTTCCCCAAATGACCATGAGAACAAATTTCATGATCTAAGAAGATTTCTTTCCATCAGTTTAGTTATAAGATTTTGTTCTAAGAAGAAAGCAATCCTTGAAGGTATTTACTTCATTAGAAAAATCTGAAAAAGGATGAGTATGATAACTTCTCGAATATATAGGAAAGCATTGTTCTATTTTTAATAATATCATTAATCACATATATTGGCCATCTACTGCACAGAACATTCTATTCTTAAATTCTGTCATCAAGGGGGAATATTAAATCACTCTCTCCTGTTATTTCAATTCTGAATGAAGTTTTTATAGGGAATGTTACTCTTTGAGAGCCACTCAGGCACATGCTTCCCTCACATCTGTACTAATTAGATTTCTGAGAGCAGAGCAATTCCGTGGATGGAACTCTCTTGACTTGGATAATTTATTACAGCTCCCAAAAGTGTCTGGCACCCCAATGAGTAGCTCACATCCTTGAAAGAGCTGGGTCATGTAATCAGGGGAAGGTCTATAAAATTATTCATATAATACAGTAAAAGCATCTTATCACCAAGCTGAAATCTACCCAGAAAGATAATTCAACCCTTGTTTTCTTCTGTAAACAGCATCCAAAATTGAGAGAAAATGTAGAAACAAACATAAAGGATAGATTTCTTTAAAAAGGAATTACAACCAACAATAACTAACACATATGGTGCTTTTCTTTGTAATTGCTTTTTAAATACTAACTTGATCCTGACAAGCTCCCAGTAGGTTGGTACGTCATTATTATCCCCATTTTACAAATGAGGAGAATGAGGCAGAGAGAGGTTAAGTAAATTGTCTATCAGATCACCCAAGGAGACCACACTAATGAATGGCAAAGTTAGGTCTGAAGGACTGTAGGTACGGCCCCGTGGTAGAGTGATTTCCTGGCATGTGAAAGACTCAGAGTTCAATATCCAGCATCACACAAAATAATTAGGTTTGAGGTGGGCTAATCTATAATCTGTAGACTATTATACTATAATTCTTATTTTGAAACTCAAAGTCAGAAATTAACCTAATAGTTATAAGCAACCCCTGATTCTGAACAAATTCTGTTTCTAATGTGTTTTGATATCTACAGTTAGGGGGTATCAGAGATTAATAGTAATGATAGGTTTACTGAACACTTACTATGGTTTGAGCATTTTGTGTGCATCATTTATAATCTAACAACAGTTTCTAAAAGTAGTTAGATGAGCTACATACACATACATCAGAAATTTGGAGAAGTTGACTCACCCACTTCAGGTTCATTGTCAGTAAATAGCATCATTTGTGTGTAAAGCAAAGTCCCTTTGGGTTCAATTATGGTATGTGTCTAATCTATCCTAGAACTATTTTTGTAAAAGAATAGTTGAAGTCCATAGTCATATATATATATAAGTCTTGATAGAGAACAGCCAATATATGTTTATCACACATATGTGGTGATAAATGGATATAACAAGGAAGAAGAGAATTAAAAACAGGATGAAGATTCTAGCTTAAGTCACATTAACCTTTAGTCAGCATGGACCAATGAATGGATAAATAGAAATTGACCCACCACTCTAATTTTAGCTAATGCCATATTTCTTTAAGAATAACTTCCAGATGCTGGCCTGGGTGTCCATTTTGTTATTTCTGGCATTGAAAGCTCTTTTACATTTTGCCAGCCTAAGAAAGCAGAATCTGTTAATCAGTGCCAGCCATGATTTGTTCTTCCAACATAAAAGCTCAGGCCTTTTCCTTGGAATGCTTTGTTATAATTACCTTTATTTCTCTTTTTCTGACTGCAGGGGCACAGATTTCTATTTATACAATGAACAGTGTCAGAGTTTAGTGCTATTCTGTTTACTTAGTGAATTAATTATCATTATCAGTAAACAGTATCTTCTTGGGAACACAGTCTTCTAAGGCAGTGGCTCTCAAACTTTGGTTGGTAGATAACTGGAGAATTAATGAAGAGAGGCAGACTTGTTGAAATAAAATAGAAGCTGAGTGTTTGTATATTTATCATGAAATTTTGCTGCCTGGATCCTGAAATGTATTCACTGAAATCCATTTATATATATATATATATATCTTAAGTGATCTACCCCACTCAATTGATTTTCAAATAACATTTACCTTACAAATTCTTTTCAACTTAGGGTGATAAGGTTGGTAGGCTTGCAAATGGCCTCAATGATTTTCTTTTAGAATTCTTGCCTTCGTGTAATTCCTTCTGCGTGAGCGTAAGCTGGACTTATATTAAGTCACTTCTAATGAATACAAAATGGGAGAAATGATGGAATGTCATTTTTGAGATGAAGCTATGAAAAAGAGTGGTTTCCATCTTGTTAGCTCTTCTC
The DNA here is from genome assembly GCF_902686445.1 of Sciurus carolinensis. Taxonomy (NCBI): domain Eukaryota; kingdom Metazoa; phylum Chordata; class Mammalia; order Rodentia; family Sciuridae; genus Sciurus; species Sciurus carolinensis. The sequence continues at coordinate 102,325,181 of NC_062221.1, read as the reverse complement.
TTCCACTCTCTTCATGGATTACCCACCCTGGACACACACAGTTACAATGTTGTAAGAAAGGTTCAGAAAGTATCTACTCTTTGAGGGACCAAGTACCTCAAAACAAGTTGTTGGTAAGACTTATGTGAGCATAAAAATCTGACTGAATTCCATAACCAGGAATCAGGGCTAATGGGCCCAATGATGCATACTCACCTCTCATTCTCATTTCAAGAAAGGAGATGTACAAAGGAACAAACCATAAAATAAAACAACTACCCACAAAACAAAGTGTTAGAAGAAATAAGATAAAATTCGTGTGAGCAGAAAAACATGTTATATGCATCTGCTGAGACCTCTTTTGGCTTGCTTTAAAATACATATTGCCAACTTCCTGATTTTATATGAGGGGATTTGTTATTTAAGGGCCAAGGACAGAGAATAAGAATAGTGGAACACTGTCTTCTAAGAAGTTATGGAAGTTTTGGCATTCATGTGTCTCGGAACAAAAGAATATTATTAAAGCATGACCACAAAGTAAGAGCTATAGAATAAAAATAAAGTATAGAATATTAGGAATTATTTTAATTGAATCACACATTTACCAGGACAAGAAATTCCAACATTGTGATGATATTGCACAGAACACAATCTGTGGTTATTTCTAAGAAAAACACCCTAACGTTTTTCATGTGCAAGCAACTTTTTAATCAAGTAATCTCTAAACCCAAAACAACTTTGCATTTTTCAGACTAACATATGTTGAATGATTTTTTTTTTACTTTGTTACAGGATTATTTCTGAATTTTTCTTTTCTAGCTTTCCATATTTAACAATTGAACAAAACTTTCTTTTTTAGTCAAAGTTGCATTATAATTTCCTTTCTTCTATGTAGAAAAATCTAAATTTTATTACACATAAAATTCCCCATTTCCTGGTTGACTTGCATGTGTCTTCTTGAGAGCAGAACAGAGTAAAATTTCCTTCCAGGTTCTCCTTATTTCCAAATATCAAGATATTTCAAGAATTTATTTAATCTTATGCCATTAATTTGTCGAATTTATCATTGACTTTTTAGAGTCAATGAGAACGTCAAGAAGGCAAATCATATGCTTTTTCAAACTTTTTAGCTTATTTAACCTTCCAGAACCCTGTGTAGCTCCTGCAATCTCAACAGTCTGAAACATTGGTCTTCAGGTTTATAGTAGTCTTTTCCATTCTTGTAGATCAGCTTTAAATGTAAGCCAATGAAGGAATGCTGTTTACTCTACTTCATCATCTACTTCTTTCTTTTTTAAAATATAAATCTCATATATTTGTCTTTAACTATATGCCCTTTTATTATCTAAACGTCTTATTTATTAACCTATCTCTTCCTAATGGACATTAAGTCATTTGATTTATGATTTTTCCAGTAAACATTCTCCAAGCTTATTTTTTTTAAAAAAATAATTTCCTGGAAGTGGAATTGGCATCCTAACACCAGGAACATAACTAAAGAATCAATGTTTTGCCAGTGACCTTCCAGAATCTTTTTTAGCACTTCACACTTGCTAGCAATGTAGAAGAAAGTCTGTTTCCTCATACACGCTCAATGGTGCTTTGTAGTTGTTTGTTTTCTATAATTTTGCCTGATTTAATAGTAGAAAATGTAATCCAATAGCTAGTTCTTAGTATCTTTTAGATTATTGGTGATACTGAGGACATAAGTTTCATTTTCAGTAACTTCATAATAATCCATCTAGGAATGCATCAACATTTAATAATCATCTCCCAGTTTTTACTTCAGATTTCTTTTAAATAATTCCTTTAATGATTCAGCAAATGTTTGTACATAACTAACATTTACATTTCTATTAATTGTCAGGATGGATTCCTATAAGAGAAATTAGAAGAAAGAGTATTGCTATTTTGCTTTTCAGAAAGGTTTTACTGATCTATCAGCAACCGATATCACTGTGGATTAAATTGTGTCCCCCCAAAAATATATTAAAGTTCTAGTCCCTGGGACATATGAATGTGAACTTTTTAAAAATTCGTTCTAATTAGTTATACATGACAGTAGAATTCATTTATGTGTTTTGATATATCATACATAAATGGAGTATAATTTCTCATTTTTATGATTATACATATTTTAGGATCACATCAGTCATGCAGTCGTATATATACATAAGGTAATAAAGTCTGTTTCATCATACTATCTTTCATAACCCCATGCCCCTCCCTTCCCTTCACTCCCCTCTACCTAATATAAAATAACTCTATTCTTCTCTAGTGCCCCCTCTCCCATTGTGAATTAGCATCTGCATATCAGAGTAAACATTCAGCCTTTGGTGTTTTGGGTTTGGCTTATTTCACTTAGCATGATATTCTCCAACTCCATCCATTTACCAGCAAGTGCCATAATTTCATTTTTCCTTAAAGCTGAGTAATAGTCCACCCTACATATATAGGTATATGTATATACATATAAGGAAAATGTGGCATTTATATATTCATATGTTGAAGGACATCGAGGTTGGTTCCATAGTTTAGCTATTGTGAGTTGAGCTGCTATAAACATTGATGTGTAGTATGCTGATTTTAAATCCTTTGGGTATAACCCAAGGAGTGGGAAAGCTGGGTCAAATGGTGACTCCATTCCAAGTTTTCTGTGTATGTGATCTTATTTGGGAAAGGGATCTTTGAAAAAGCTACCAAATTAAAATCCTAACACAATATGACATGTGTCTTTATAAGGAGAGAAGAGACAGATGCAGAGGGAAGATGGGCACTAAGAGAAACAGAGAATAAACTGCTTCCACAGCCAAGGAGAGTCTGGGGCTACATGAAGCTGGAAGACAGAGGCATTTTCCTTCTGAGCTTCAGAGGGAGCATGTCCCAGTTAACATATTGACTTTGGATTTCTGGCCTCTAAAACTGTGAGACAATAAATTTGTTGTTTTAAGTCACCCAGTTTGTGATACTTTGTTATGGCAGCCCAGGAAACAATACAGTATTATTTTTAAGTATCTGCAAATTTAAAATATAAGACCAGTATGTACCTGTTCTGTTTTCAAAAGTATCTGCTTACTTACACTATGAGGATACTACTCACGTGTCATGAATTTCATTGAAATTAAAATTTTTGGTGAGTATTAATATTTAGTTCCTCTTCTTTGAATTATCTCAGTTTTTTTTTTTTTTTTACCTTTTCTCATTTGTTGTAACATTAGTATTCTTTTTAATCATCATATTAAGAATGCCACTCACTTGGTCTTGATCACATTGATTATGTTTTCTCTAGTGTTTGCTTTGCTATACAACTCATTGCCAGAATGCATACCATAAACAGGAATTATTTTATAATATTTATAAAATATTTTTATTTAATAAAAATGTATTGCCAAATATACAACAAAAATTATTTCCCAGTTTCCCTTTTTTGCTATTTTAGCATAAGATTGTCTTGAGAGTGCATTTAAGTTATATCAAAAGTCTTCGGGTGAAACAAGAGGATATGAAAAGACATAAACATCACATCTATAGGAAGAATATTGATGACTCTCAACTAAGTAATATGGGAGCAAAATTCCACTAAATGCAGGAGAACACAAAGTTGTATATTTGAAAGTCAGGTCAATGAAAACTAATGTTTAATTTTAAAAACAGAAAGATAAAAAAGAGGGAGGGAGGAAAGAAGGGAGAGGGAGGAATGGAGAGAAAGGAGAAAAGACAAAAGCTCGGAAGACACGGATGAAACAAGAGCAAGCAGAATATTTTTCTATAACTCAAGAACGGCATCTTGTGATGGAGAAATGCAGCTGAAGGTGAAGCAGATGAGACCTGCAGGAATTATAGTGCTGTCAAAATCCCCTACCCATGATAAAAGCAAGAGGCCATGATGATAATCACTGTGGGAACCTCTGAGATAAGGATTTATCTCCAAGAATAGCTATAAAAGCTGACAAGTACAATTTAATTATGACGGAGTAGGTCTTGAATGACCATAAATCTACCACGAGAGTCTGTATAAAAATTAAGATGCAGGAGTATATGTTTTAATTTATAGGATTCTTCTTTGGACTGCTTATAAATCAAAAGAATAGCAAAAATTTCAAGGACAAAACACACACTCTGCTCATTTTCTGAGGCCTCCTTGGATGGGTCACTTTTTTTCTTTGATTCCATAAAAATCAGCAAGTCAGAATCCTGATGCTTCCTTTTTCTTTTCCTTATGATACTCACATGAAGACCTAACAAATACACGAAGGGCAGTGGTATGCTATGGAATACTAAGATTCAATTGCAAAACCTGTGAACCAGAAATCAAGTAGCATCTTGTAGTTTTACTTCATAGACCACAGTATGCAAAGTAATAAGTAAACAACATATGAGATGATTTGCTTGGTTACAGTTAACCATATAGATATTTATTCTGGGACACATTACAAAATTACTTCATCTTTGAGTTACAAAAGAAGGCTTTCTTATGCCCCCCTTTAAGCAATGAAGAATTGATTTTTCTTGATATAAGAAAAATAGTAAGATTATGAACAATTTGTTTTCTCTCATGTCAAAGAAAAATGTTGATCTATAAATACAATTATGGTCAATTATCTTTCTTATGTGACATTTGAGATACATTGTTTGAATGTACGTGGTAGCATGTTTTGATTTGGGTGAACTCTAAGAAAATGGGAGCCTGTTCCTAATTCTTACTTACCATTTCTCATCCTAATAATCTTCATGATAAGATGAAATGACTGTGTGACAACAAACATAAAATTTGTGCAGAAGCTTCAGAAAACCTACATGACACAAACACAGATGGAGCTCTAAGGTATGCTAAAGACTCAAATCGAGGAGCTGTCTAGTTCACAAGAAATGGAGGATTTGATCTTCCTTCCCAACCTACCTCACCACACTGCGCTGACATAGGTCATCCTTTAGTTTTGACCACAGTGATAATTAAGTTCAAGGCAATCATGAGAGCATGACTTTAGGTCTCAGTTCTCTCCACCAGGGGATGTTTGGCAATTTCTAGAGACATTTTTGTTTGTACAATATTGGGGGGTGGGGCATTTCTGACATTTACTGACATTAAGTGGGTAGAGGCCAGGGATGCTGTCCAATCTCCTAGGTACACAGGATACGACCACCTGTGACACACAATTACCTGGTTCAGGATATCTGCAGTGCTGAGGACTAAGCACAAATTAAGGAAAGGGAATCAGAGCTTTTCTTAAGACTTCTTATGTTTCAGCCAGGCATGGTGGTCCATACCTGTAATCCCGGTGGCTCAGGAGTCTAAGGCAGGAGGGTAACAAGCTCAAAGTCAGCCTCAGCAACTGTTTTAGTCAGCTGTTTTGCTATTGTGATCTGACCAGAACAATTTTAGGGGAGGAAAAGTTTATTAGAGATTTCACAGTTTCAGAGGTCTCAGTCCACAGAGAGCAGGTTCCATTACTCGGGGCTCAAGGTGAGGCAGGACATCATGGTAGAAGAGTATGGCGGAGGGAAGCAGCTCACATGTCAATCAGAAAGCAGAGAGAGAAACTCATTCACTGGATACAAAATACATACTGAAAAGGCACATCCCACAATAACCCACCTCCTCCTCCAGCCACACCATACCCACCTTCAGTTACCAGTTAATCCCATCAGGGGATTCATTCACTGATTGGGCTAAGCTCTCACAACCCAATCATTTCTCCTCCCAACCTTCTTGCATTGTCTGACACATGAGCTCTTGGGGGACATCTCACATCCAAACCATAACAGCAATTTAGCAAGACCCTAAGTAATAAAATAAATACAATACAATATAATTCAGGGCTGGGGATGTGGCTCAGTGGTAAAGCGCCTCTGGGTTCAATCCCCAGTACCAAACAAAAAACAAAAAACAAAACCTTCCTATATTTCCTTGTTGTTGTTTTCATTTCATTTTGTTTTGTTTTTAATTTTAACAAAGGGAGGACAAAGTTCTGTTTCCTTGCATAATGAAAGATTAGAAAATGGATTATTTTCCTATAGACTCAAAGATGCAGCAGGGTGTAATGCTAAAGCCACCACACAAAGTAGCAAAGCTGGAAGACATGCCAGAGCCCTGGTAGCTTTCAATTCAGTCTCTGGTTACTCTGCCCCCAGTTCCAACCTAGCTCTTCTCATTTATGAATAGGAACTGATTATGGATTCCACAACCTGGTCATGGAAGTAATGTCCAGACAAGTGGATCTCAGTATTTGTCTAAATACAAAATTATCTACATTTGATATTCAAAGTATCAACTGCTTTGCAACCTGTTCCTAATGTACAGAGAAGTTAGGGAGAGACACTGCCCCTTACTAACTCTATCTACTCAGTTTCCACTGTGTGGAGAGCTCTCCTGCCAATTGGCCAGGGAGTCAGCTTTTCTCATTCCACTGCCTACAGCTGCAGTAATAGGCAAGAAGTCATTAGAGAAGCTAACTTGTATGAGTTATGCTCTGCCAGCCTGGCTTCCATTCTCCGAGTGAAAAATCACATTTTTGTGACTTCTAACAATGAATATTTGGGTTCCAGCCCCTGCCATTTCTGGGGCACACAATGACCCAAAAAGGGTGGTGTCTGAATGCTTCATCCCCCAACACTCCTTTCTCTTCTTCTGACTTGATTCTAGGACTGAAAAGTTCCCAGCATCCTCATCCTCCCTGAGGTAATGTATCTATGCAGAAGAGGAAGTAGGTTGGAGCAGTATTTTCCTTGCTATCCTTGAGGATGGATCACAGGTTCAACATATAAATTAAATGACGTCTTTCCAGGGCTTGAATGCAGTGATTCCAGGCTTTTTTTGCTAAGGCAAACAACAAAACCTTTTTACACAGTTACTGTAGGACAAATTTGCCAGTCTACATGGGCATAATTAATAAAGTCTGCAGCAATCTGCTCAAAGGTGAAGGATCTGGACTTACGCTGAAAGCAACTTCTTTCCCTAAACAAGAGAAAAGCAATTACTTTCTGACAGGACTCTACTTTGATAGAATGCTCCCACAGTTAAAGTCCCTATTGCAATCTAACTCCTTTAAAATGAAAAGCCACTAGTTGATATTTTTTTTCTTCCATTTTCCAAAGTTATTATTATTATTATTTTTTAAATCTTAGTTCCTCTTGCTGGTAATGGAAAATGAGGAACTGACTTCAAAACTTAAGCAGGCCCTAGCCATGGTCGAAAAACTGGATTGTAACAGTCTCTGGCTGGTACTGCCCAGCAAGATTTGCATATGGACATTTCTTGTCTTTTGTCCCACTGAACTCCTTCCCTTTTATAAAAACTGTTTGTGACCTTGGGCTCCCTGAAGATGGAGATTTGAGACAGAAAATGTGTCCTCTATCTTCCTCAGGGTCAGCTTGAATAAGCTACCATTATAGCTGTTAAGTTGACATTATAGCTAAATTCTCACATCTTCAATAACAACTGCACTTGAAATTTTGGTGAGAAAGGAGCCTTCAAATTCGTTCATTAGTGGCAAGAAACTTGGACATGCCATAACCACCATTTCTTTAAAAAAGTGTTTTTATAATCTTACTCATTAAGTTAATATGTCTTATATTTTCATTATATTTTCTTCCACCAGCCTCTGTCTCCAGAGTGCTGGTAGAGGAGGGAGTAGCAGAACCTTGATTCTTGTTAAGACGATCTCAATTCAGTCTCCCTTTGTACTCATGAAGATAAATCACCAAACAACTCTCCCAATAGCACTTTATTATAAGGTAGAGTTTGTCGATTCTGTGATACAAAGAGAATCTTCAACAGTGGGTTAGAACAATGTAAGCTAGTATTGCTGGTCCTGAAGATTCATAGCCCAGGGCCAACAGCTCTCCAGGGAGGGTTGGCACACTCCCCTACCAGCCTACCACTTCCCCTCCCTTCCTCCTCTTTCCCTCCCATCCTTTTTTCCTTCCTTTTTTCCTTTCTAAAGGATAGCTCTAAAGAACTATGTTATACAAGGGCATGTGCTCTTCCGAAATCACTTCATTTTAATATTTCTTCAAACAAATTAAATGAAAATCCTCTTAATATTTCCGGATTAATTAGGTTTATGTGTAATTAGAATAAAAGCATCTATTAGCTGCCAGAATAAGAAGTTTTATTTTTTCTTGTCTACTTTCCAGCATTTTCCTATCCCAAAATGGAAAAAGAAAAAAATGACAGAGGAAGATGTAATTTTACCTCAGCTAATCACTTCTCCGTGTTGCTTTTCTTCTTATAATTATCCTCAATTTTATTTTTTCCAATTACCATTATAGCTGTTAAGTTGACATTATAGCTAAATTCTCACATCTTCAATAACAACTGCACTTGAAATTTTTGGTGAGAAAGGAGCCTTCAAATTCGTTCATTAATGGCAAGAAACTTGGACATGCCATAACCACCATTTCTTTAAAAAAGTGTTTTTATAATCTTACTCATTAAGTTAATATGTCTTATATTTTCATTCAGCACATATAAAGGGAATGCTAATGTGGAAACACTGTTGAAGTAGTTTCTGAGGTCAGGCAAATTTTAGAGTTCTCAAAGCTATTTCAAACATCTTTGACAAATGGAAATTTTATGTAAAAAATTATTATTTTGTTTCTTCCCTTTCTCCATCCTTATCCATGAAGATTTACTACCTGTGGACATTAAACTATATAGCAAATGTGCTTAAGAGCTAGAAACCCTTAGTGACCCTGACTGATGCTATTCTTAAATTGATAATGTCAATAACAACCATGGATACAGTACATTGCCTCGGTTTCCTTTTGCATAAAAAAAATAGAACTCGCTATGATTTTAAAACATAGCAATTAAAGTTTGAATAACATCCCTTCTGTTGGCTTATGTATAAGCCTCAAAACTGTAAGACAGTCAACTATATGTACCTAGATTGTCACATAATAGTCAATTCTAAATGTCTTCTACAGCATCCCTTCTCCCACCAAAAATTCATTTTAACTTTTGTATCTGCATTGTAAATATTCTTTTCATATATTTGCTGATTCTCATTCCAATGTATAAACCTAATATTAAATTAAAACCCCAAAGTAGTTTATACTAAATTATGACAGTTTAGAATGAAATGAACAAGGTCAATTCCATAGGAAATTGAAGGTCATTCATATTTGCTTTAAGTAGGCTTTCCTTCTGCGATGGGCTCACCCTTTCCCCTTTGAAACTTCCTTTTTCTCTTAGACCTTTAATCTTCTGTGTTACTTCCTAGATTCCTGGGGCAGAACTCTCAAGCTATTTAACCTCTTTTCACTGAAAAGATTTCTAGATCCACTTACCCTACATACTCTCCTATGGGAAAAATGAAAACTTATGATAAACTTATTCCAAAGAGTTCATTTCAATGTTTTTATTGGTTTATGTACTTAATAATTATTTAATTTCCAAGGGATGCATTTAGGATCACTTATTTTGTGAAACAAGGCCCTATATAAAGTTTGAAAATAACTTGAGATTCTTATTTACCTTTATAGTATATTTTACGTGACATAAATTCAGAAAGGTAAGGGGAAAAGAGATGAAGTACATATTTGCTGTATCAGTACATATATGATTAATTCATAATTTAATCACATGTATACAATCATTAAATTTTAATTATTATGTAGTCAAAAATATGCAGATACCCCTGTATTGTTAACAAGACAATTCACAATAAACTAAACCGATGAGGAAAAAGTTAAGTTCACTATAACACACACACACACACACACACACAAAATACACGAGACTATAAGAAATTAAAAACCAAAGCAACTGAAGATCAAGAAAATTCATGGGAAAAAAAAAAAAAACTGTCCTTTCAGAAACAAATACTACCAAATGTCTATGTCTACAGTTGCAGTAGGAGCCAGATTCTACAGCTCAGCAACCCTGTGTTGAACACTGCTAATTCCTCCTCATTTAACCTTATCACCCTTAATTACCCTTTAAGTATGCCACCATTAGTGGTACAAATCTGATCTTCCGTGGGATTTCTTTTCAATGACCCATGTGAATCAAATAAAAGACTTAGAATTTTAGACTTTAGAACAAAAGTTTGAGACTCAAATATCTGAAGTACTTATACTAGTTCAACCCACTTCCATCTGTCTTCTTAAAACCATTTTGTTTATGGACAGGTTTGGCTCCTCAGGATCAAAATTGTCCTATGGTTCATTTTTTAATGCCTTACTCTTCCTGTATAAAAGTAAATTATCTGAGAATACAACTCAATAATATTACCCTTCCTGGGAGATAGATACATGAGAGACAAAGTAACATTTATAAGGACTTTACTTTTTTGAAGAAGACTTCAGTGCTATAATGAAAATAATAAATAGTAGAATTTTATGAATAAAGATAGTATCATAGAAAGACACATTTGTGAAGGAACTTTTTCCTTCCTTAAATTAGCTTATATAGACTCTCAAAATTAATTTATATTTAATTACTGATTTGGTTGCAATATCAATAAGATCAACATCAATAGATACCTGATATTATTATAAAAAGATCTTAAGGCAGTTATACTTCTTGAAGGAAAATTCTCACACTTAAATTTATTTAGCATCTATTCCATAGATTCCAATTTACTATTAATGCCTTCCTTCTTGATTAAAAGACAACAAAATTTCATGTGCTATCTCAATGAAAAAAATTTCCTACAACTATTAGAGTTCTTGTAAAGATTAAAATGAGGACAGGGTATTGGGGTCGTGGCTCAGTGGCAGAGTGCTCACCTAGCACACGTGAGTCCCTGGATTTGATCCTCAACACCACATAAAAATGAAATAAAGGTATCGTATCCACCTGCAACTAAAAATATATATATATATATATATTAAAAATGAGGTTTTGTACAGTGATTACATTTATATGTGATAGACCATGAAAGTCGTTTTTATTATTTTATTCAAGGGTTCAGTGTTATGCCAAACATCATTAATCTGTTTTTTCGTTTGCTTTTTTTTCATGACTATTCTTTGTTTATAAAGAAAAAAAAATGGTCTTCCTCCTTGAAGTCCTTTCCTTTTTATTTTTCTGCCATTTTAATTAAACTTTTTATTTGAAGATAGTTATAGAGTTACATGGAGTTGTAAGAAATAACACAGAGATAATCATACAAATATACTGGATAGTATTTACTCGGTTTCCCTCCATAGTAATGTCTATACTATACTTGAAATATTATACTATAGTATACTTGAAGTACTATAGTACAAAATTATAACCAGATTATTGATTTGATACAATATGCCAATCTTACTCAGACCTCTCCAGTTCTACTTGTGCTAACTGTGTGTGTGCATGTGTTTCGATACAATTTTATCAACCTGTGTGTCACACTCTCTGCCACTTTCAAGATATGGAGTAGTTCAATGGCCACAGGAATTTCTCTTATGGACATAGTATAACCATATCCACCTGCTGCCTATTTCTCTCTCTTCCATCCTCCTGGTCCTAACTTCTGGTAACAATCTGTTCTCCATTTCTAAAATTTTGTCTTTTCAAGAATTGTTATATAAATCTAATCAAACAACGTAATGTATTGAAATTTGGCATTTGAACACAATATTATTTCAAGTTGTTGTGTCAGCACTAAATCATTCTTTTTCATGACTGAATAACATTGTATGACTATCTCTTAGATTATTTCACCTTCGCTCATTAAAGAAAATCTGATCATTTCCAATTTGAGGTTATTATGAATAAGGTTGTTATGAAGGTTTGCATACAGCATTAGTGTTAATGTAAGTTTTCATTTCTCTGGGATAAATCCTAAGAGTTTGTTGCCTTCGTTTTATGATGATTGCATATTTGGTTTTGTGGGGGGAAAAAAGGTCAAACTCTTTTGCAGACTTTACATTCTACTTTACATGCTACTTTACATTCCCATGTGTGATAGAAATATTTTATTGGCATCCCCACCAGCATTTGGTATTGTCATTTCAATTTTATTTCTGTACACACACACACACCTATAAACACATTTTTCCAGTATGTTTATAATATATATGTACCAATATTACATTGCATTTATTTTAACCATTCTAATAGGTACACAGTGATAGGTAGTTATGATTTTAGTCTCCATTTGTTTAATGGTTAATGATGTTCACAAAGTTTTTGTGTGTTTCTTGGTCATCAGTATATCCCATTCCGTGAAATGACATTCCTGTGTGTTGCTAGTTTCTAAATGTTTTTTTTTAATTGTTGAGTTTTGAGAGTTTTTACATATTCCACATACTTGTCCTTTGTCAGGTATATAACTTGCAATTTTTTTCAGTCTATTGTCTGTTCATACTCTTAATAGTGTCTTTTGCAGAGCAAGAGTTTTAAGTTTTAATGTACTTACCAATCTTTTCTTTTATGGCTTTTGTTTGGATATCAAGTCTAAGACCTTTTGACAAACTTTAGTTTCCAAAGTTCTTTATGTACTGTTTTCCTTAAAAATTTATAATTTTCAATTTTACAATGAAGTCTATGGTTCATTTTATTTTAATTTTACTATAAATGTAAATTTCAGATTGAGGTTCATTTCTTTGCCTATACATGTCCAATTACTCTAATTATGAGAAATCTATTCTTCTTTCATTGAATTGTTTTGCACATTTGCCAAAAATCAGTTTTGCATATTTTTGTGTATATATGTCTTGTCCCTCTATTCTTCTTATTTATGTATATGTTAGGTTTATCAGAATGCCAACAATCTTGAGTCCTATACTTTTGTAATCATTTCATATCAGATAGTGATTTCTACATTATTTTTCCTTTTCAAGATTGTTTTGTTATTCTATCTAGTCCCCATTCTTTTCAATATACATTTTAGAATAAGCATGATTATATCTACAAAAATATTTTCTGGGGTTGTTACAGGAATCATAATAAACATATCAAATAATTTGGAGATAACAGATATATTTCTTATTGTTGAACCACCCAATTCATGAACATGGTATATCTCTTCTTTTACTTAGGTCTTCTTTGATTTCTTTCATTGCCTTTTGCAATTTTAACTTATATTTTTTATGAGAAGATTGCATTTTATAATTTTCATACATAAAGAAATAGCACAATTATAAATGAAACCATGTTTTTATTTTCACTTTCCAGGTACTCACTCTACAGAGAAATGTATGTTGATCATGTATTTTTTCAACTTTGCTGAACTAAATTGGTAGTTTTACTAAATCTCTTGAAATTTTTAAGTAGACAGTCACACACTTTATAAAGGAGAGAAGGCATAAAGATGAATTATAGATTAATTTTACTACTTATGATTTAAAATTAAAAATTCATCAATTTTGTTTCTTCTGCTATAATATATATGCCTTTTTTCCCCTGCCTTATTGCCATGGTTAGACATTCTAATATTGAGTGGCAAGATTGGACATCCTTCCCTTGTTCACTTTCTTAGGATAAGGCATTTAGTTTTTTGATTAATCCATTTAAAAATACCCACAGGGGATAAATATTAGATGTATGTGTTGTTATTTACATTTCTAAATTAAGTCCCTAAAAATAAAAGTGTCCTGTCCTCCACACCAATAAGTGCATTCTGCCACTGGGAATGGAGGAAACAAAAATTCTAGAGCTGAGTATAATCAGGAATTAGAAGAGGTATCAAGAAGAGCAATGTCAAGGTAAATTATAAAGATTCATTTTATTGCTTATGAGAGAAGATATAATGCATCTAAATGTATTACTGATATTCTGAATTTAAATTTAAAGCTATTTGATAAATCATGATGCTCATATTTTGGTAGTTAATGGTAGCTACTAAATCAAAAAAGGTTTCATATATAAATGTTTATAATTATAGAATAATATAATGTTTACCTACAAATGCAATTTGCCTTATCATTCTAAGGTTATAAACATTTAACTGAAACTTTATCATTTTAATTTTGAATTTAAAAATGCAAATGTGTATAATTCTAGAATACTAAAGCAAATTATATATGTATTTATTATTCTAGAAGTATAAGTTAATGCAAATATATATTTATGTATTATCCTATAATAATAAATATTTATATATGTATCCTTTTATATAAGAACACTAAAGATCAAGAAGTTTTTTCTACATGCCTTATCTGAAACTCTGTAAAAAGTTACTCAAATATAACTCTGCCAATTACTACCTAGAAGGTGTAGGGAAAGGAATATGAACACATTTCAGTAGATACACATCATGTCAAAATTTACTAAAATAAGTAACAAATATTCTCAGAAACTGTACAAATGGGAACAGTTTAGATATCCCTGACATGTACAATCTGCCCAGGTCTGAAAACAGGACTTCAATGGGAATAGTGAAATGATTTACTCTGGCTCATTTGCAAACATATGTAACAGTTTAAAATGTGAGTTTTCTTTTCTGCTTTAAAGAAATGTATTTTTAGTATAGCCCAAACACATGTATATTGGAATCGAGACAGTCAGCTTCCTAGTTGCCCACTTGAATTAGGCAAATGTGAACTTGGTAAGTAACCTGTCTCCTGATGATATGGTCACAATTCAGAGGAGTGATAAAGTGGCCCCATGCTCAAAGAGTGAGATAATGTTTTAAAATCTGCTATGAACTCAAAGAACCTGGAAAAATGTGATGAGTGCACTCAGAAGAATCTTAGAGCAAGTTGGTTTCAGTTTTCTGATAACTTCAACAGGGAAATAAGAGACTGCTACTGCCATCTGTTGGTCAAATGAAATAGCATTGTCTCTGAACATCAGATTGCCTTTCTGCAAGGCAATCTTTCAAAAGGTGAAGGACTCTTGCTAACACCAACTGAGCAAGTTCTGAATAAATCTCATGTTCTGTTAGAAAGTCAAAAGGCCATTGTCCAAATAAGCTTCTCCCTTTCCCAGTGCATTCTGGCTTCCTCATGGTTTCTGTTTAAGAAAAGGGAATGTTTGCATCCTGAAATGAATGAAGGGATCTCCAAAAACAGTGTAGCTCAGAATGAAATTTACCGTGGCTCACTGTGTTTTCATGTGTGTAGGTGATGTATATGGGGTGTGTGTGTGTGTGTATTGTGTGGTGTGGAAAGAGACAGAGTTCATGAGACAGTGAAACGAGATATGTACAGAGACAGTGAGAGATTAATGATGGAAAGGAAGGGAGAACGAGAAGGCATAATCTGCCAGATATCCCAGGCATAAGGCACAAGAGAAAACACATTTTAAAATCATTATGAAGAGAACATATCTTTAAAAACGGACGATTAGCAAGAACACCAGACTTCCTGCCCCTTTTTTCTTCGCCTGTACCCAAACCAGCTGCGTCAACATCATTTGCTACTTGTTACAAATCCAGAAGTTCAGAGTAGGAGTCCGATTCAGAAATTGATTTTTCTGAGTATTAACTGGCATTATAGAAAGATCCTCAAATGACTCTTAATACAGAATAAAATTCAAGAAAAGATATTCTAGCTTTTTACCATTAATGCATTGAAAACAGGTTGTTCTGACATGATTACTTTTGTATTTAATGATTCTAAAGCACACATTTTTAATTTATATTTTGGAAGGTACATTATAATCTGTAGTAGCTATCGAGTCATTTTCAGTTTAGTGATATGTAGCCCAGTAATACATCTTAAAATTGATGAAATCTTTGATTTATGTAAATACAGTAAACATTTTGTTAAGCAAAGAAGTAATCTAGTGGGAAGAAATATAGAATATGTAATAATAAAAATGGCTAATATTTCCTAAGTGTTTACTGCATCTACTCATTAAGCTAACGAAATACATTGTTATTTTTAATCTTGAAGACATTCTATAATCAGCCCTGTTTTATATGTAGAAACTAATTCCTTTAGTTAAATAAGCTTTCCATGTTATCACGTGGATTATAAATGTTAGATGCAGTATTCTTTCTTATTCCAGAGGTCAAGCTTTTAATCATAAACTATTGCTTTTGATAGTGCAGAAGAAATATCAGGAAAAGCCAGAAACGGGAAAGACTGAAGTAGAAGTTTGTAGGGGTAAAGGTTTGTAGGGGTAAAGATGTGGTCTTTTCATGTGTACCACCTTAGAATTCGTGATTTTTTTCAGACTAGAAATGTAAGAAAAGCATGTACCAGAGAGAAGATGATTTACAAATCTGTCAAAATAGAAACTATTTTCAAAAAGTATGAGGAATGGGGGAAAGGCAGGCTGACCTGGGGAGCTGGGAGCTCAGCACCCCAGTGGCCCTGGTGCTGAAGAAGCCCCAATGATCTGCTCACGCACCTTGCAGTGTCAACAAGATCCAATTCCTGAAGGTATTGGAAAACGCATGGATGCACAGCATGGGAAGAGAACTGGTAAATCTGCAGTGTCCTATCTGCATCTGATAGGGTTTTGTTTTTCACATGTCCAATTTTTTAATGCCACATCAAAAGCCCGATGCTATCTAAAGTAACACAACATGGATTTTACCTCCCACCTTTCAGCCAAGTGTCAGGGGCTGCAAGCTTTACAAACTGGGGGTGGGTGATGATAGCACAGTTGCTCCATCTGGAGACAGTAAAGGAAAATGGTGATGATAATAAGTGCTATGTATCATCAATTGAAAACTTGCTATTTCTTGGGGACTGTGACAAGTCCTTCAAGTACAGCAACCACCACACTGTTTCACCCATTTTAGAGATAAGGAAGTGGATAATTAGAGCACTTAAATCTGAAGTTGTACAACCAGTAAATTGAAGAGCTGAGAGTTTTCAGTATGTGTTCGCATGATGGACTGGTAGGAGAGAAACAAGCATGTGTTAATGAATTTGCTTCACAGAAAGCAAAACTTTAAACATGAAGTTCTATAATTTGCATGAATCCATCCGGTTTATGATTCTCCACAGTCCCGGGATTTATGTTCTCTCCCACAGTACTGGGATTGAATCCAGTGTGCTCTACTAGTGAGCTACACCCCTGTTCTTTTATTCTTTAATTTGTGTGTGTGTTTGTGACAGCAACTTGCTAAGTCAACGAGGCTGGCCTAAACCTTGCATTCTCCTGCCTCAGTCTCCCAAGCAGCAGGGTTTCCCCTTGTGAGTCACGGGCACACAGTGTTTCTACCATGTAAATAATTAATGAGGCTGCCTTAGATATTAAAATCATCTGGACTCAATACAGGGTCAACCTCCATATAGGAATTGAGTGACCGTGATAATTAGAGATGATCAGAAGTAGGCCTCATTCTTTTAATGAGTTTGGGCAATTCAGAAATAGTGAGTTCTATTCAAGTTTCTTTGTGTGTACCTCATTCAAACAACTGACTTCTGAATACATAAATCAGAAAATAAAGAAGTATTTGCATGATTTAGTATGAACCATGTACAAATGTGATTTCTAATGAATCACAACATCCTACAGCTATTTCCTTAGGGCAGGGGTTCTCTTTGCTGACACTAGCTTAGAAATAAGCTTATTTATTATACTTATAAATATACTAATAATGATGTTACTAATATCTTCCCATTAAGGTTGTACTCACTGTGGTTAAGCCTCCTCCTGCTGATAAATTGCCCACAGGTTAAGTTGAGTTGATATAAATACTACAGGGTGCCAGCTGAGAAGAATACAATAAGCGCAATTTTAAAATATTATGGCAAAAAGCCATGTCTTATTGGCACTAAGTGTTTTAAAGACTTTTATAATACAATAAAAACACACCTTAGAGACTTGTTTCCAATACATTTTTTTTTTTTTTACAATTGGAAATTTGTTAAATATACAGTCCATCATCTTCATTGGTATGAAAGCCATGACTGAGTCCTGAGCAGAATCAATTCCCTCAGGTACGCTTAGAAGATCTGATCAGCCGAAAAATGTATTTTCATGCTGGGTAGATGCAGAGATCTTTTTCTTCCAATGAGTTTATCTCTACAATTCTAGAAACACTTCTCATATTTTCATAATATTTTCCCCTGTGTTATTTCAATACATAGTGAAGGAATATAGTGATCAGGTGCCATCTTGTGTGTACATCAGTTTAAAAATATTTTTTAAATAAAAAATAAAGAAATACTACCAGTTTTTAAGGATGAAAATGAAAAGAAGGATTAAAAGAAACAATCACCCAACATGATCTTCTTCATCTTTATTTTTAATATGTTGCTTGTAGAATTTTGATTTTGAAATTACAAATAAGAGCCTTGGATCTTATGGCTTTAAATTTATTTCAGTGAGATATATTGTACAAACTTCTGCCAGTACAGATAATTTGAAATGTTTCCTCTTTTGTCTCAATGGTATAAATGTTTGCTTCACTTCTCAAAGGAAAGTTCTTTCTCATTTAACCATGATCTCCATCTCTATATTTTTTTTCTTGAAGAATGGAAGAAAGGGTTGGGGGTACAGCTCAAGAGGTAGAGTGACTACCTAGCATGTACGAGGCTGATTTTGATCCCAGCTCTGGTGGGGTGGGGGAGGGCAAGGTGGAAAGACTCTTGGACCAGTAGAAAAGTCACCGGGAAAATAAACAAAAACAAAAGCACTTGACTTTTTGAAATTTTTAGATGTATAATATGAAATATGGGTAACTGCACACCTAAAATGAATTCTGCTTTGAAATTCATCATTAATTTCCTATTCCTTCTACTTAGGGAACTTTTTCTCTTCCTTTTTTGGATTATGTTAATGAATAGGATAATCTGCCAGTTGATTTGTCCTTGTTTTCATTGAATTGCTATCGCAAGATCTGTATTTCAGGTGATATAATAGCTTTTCATTATTGGTGTAAAAACTGAAATCAGGGATTATATGTCCCAAGGTCACACATAAGACAAATTTTAATTGCAGCATAGCTTTTCTTATTAAAGGGGCATAATAAAAGTAACCAGTTATTTAGGCCTACCATGTGTTAGGCATATCATAAAATGTCTCAACAAAGCTTCAAATTATTATCATCCTTGTACAAATAAAAAAATAAAAGACCCAGAGAAATGAAATGTTATGCTGAAGGTCAGCATGGGGTTAGTATTTGAACTCTTTTTATCTGTGTACATTTTTCACTGTACCAATTAATAGTAATTAAATTTATAATCTACTACATGAAAACACCATCATTATCTGTGTTGCTCTAGACCATACAAAGGATGTAGTATAAAGATTAGTTACCACCAGAGGAAAAGTGGCATCTCTTTATAAGGTAGAAGATATCAAAACTTGAGAACTAATAGGTAGATAATAGTTGTAGAGATGTTATACATGGTATAACTTCTTGTAAGTTTGTAGAAAAACATGATTGTGTTGTAGAGAAATCAAATATATAATTTTCAATTCTTTCTAATGAAAAAGAATTCACTCACTCTCTTAGAGGAAAACAAACTCATTATGACAATTGATAGACTTGTCTTTATGAATGGTAATTAACCTTTCTATTGTCTTCAAAGTTTAAAATTTAGGAATCTAAATCCATCTGTATATGCATACATTTTTACGTCAATTTTTATACGTTTTTCTACTCAAACCAATAATAAAATCTAATAATGTGTTTATACCATAAAAATGAAAAAGAGAGTTCAAGTAATTACCTTCCATATACAAATTCCCTCTACATGGCAGTGTTAAGAATAGAGAAGATGATGTTCCACAATGTGTTGCTCACTTGACTTCTTGTGTCAATTAAAATCACCAGAGATAATTGCTCCTCTCTCCTCTCTTTGCCCTGTAGTTATAATGAGAGGAGCAAGGGGAGAAGAAGCTAACTGCATTAGTAATTTTTTTTTTTTTTGTCTAATTTTGAATTGGGTAAAATTCAATACTTTTAACTTATGGTAGAAATCCTGTTTATTTTAGTCCTAAGACCCTGAGATATTTTTCAAGCACATGGTGGACAGAGACCTTTATTTATGCATTTGGGTCATGTTTTTATTTATGCCTTAGTAATTTTAAAAATACCAGATCAAATTGTAAGCCAATCCATAAAGCGTTCTGCATAACTGTGTGGGAGTCAAACCACAAATATTATCTATATTTGTGTTGGGCTGGCCCACCCTTTGGCTGTCTCCATTGCCTGGTTTACTAGGACTGACGCTCCTGGGTAGCAGTGGCGCCACATCCATTTGGCATAGTTGTCTACACGGGATCTTTCCTTCTGTTGTCTTTCTTTGGCACAAAGTAGTGAATGAAGTCATGCAAATATGCATCTAGTCATTGGGCTGCTTTGGACTGTGATGATGGAGTTTGCTAATCTGGCAGTGTATCCTATGGTTTGTGAACTATCTATCGCAATTACAGGTTTCTGGTTAGCGTGGTACATATGTTTCAAGCTTCATATACTTAGAAGCAATACATACAGAGGCTAAGTACATGAAATAGTATACTGTAGTGGAGACAAGTTCCATCGATCTTCTATCTGGTTGGCAAATTCTTATTGCATTACCAAAATGGTTCTTTAGCTGGACTTTTAGGCTGACAAGATTACTTGGAGTAGTAGAGTATACACTCTATGGTCACTTATATACTACTGTTAATTTCCAGATATACCCATGATCCACTTGTACCAGAGCACCAGAGCACAACACTTTCATTTGTCTAAAGACTTGAGATCTGAAAAAAAGATTCAGATGTTTTCTGAGAAATTACCTGTCAATCATAAAAACTCAATAAAACCCTTCCTATATGCCAAAAATGTTAAAAGGAAAGAGAGAGGAGAGAGAGAGAGAGAGAGAGAGAGAGAGAGATTGCTTATAATCAAATTGTGAGGAGAAGAAAAGGTGAGTTGGCTAAACATATGAAAGGATTTCAGAGATCATAAAAATTACTTAGGTTGCTGTACAAACCTCAGGAAAAGGTTTATACAGCAGTTGATTGGACAGAACATTGAAACCTGACCAGAAATCACACAAGTGGTGAAATTAAAGGATCACTAATACCATCACAAAAATTTGGTGAATATTTATAATAAGCATAGCAAAATGTAATTTACAAAATGGGGTTAACAAAGTGATTGAAGACCTACTACTTTTAGCTGGGATTTTACAGACTGATCAAAAGAGTAAATCAATAGAAAAATAAATTTCAATTCATGCCAACAAATTATAGTGCTAAATAAGTGGTTTTGACATTGCTACACAAAGTTAAAATGGTAGAATTAGGTGACCAGGAAAGAATGCATGAGTGAGGTGGAATTTAACATGGACTTCAATAAGTTGGTCTGGGATATGTGGAAAGCACACCCAAACATTTGATGAAAAGTGTACTGACTAATTAAACAAAAACACAGGAATTTATGTTGAATTATGTGGAAAATTAAGGACAAAGGGTGTGAATCATAGAGGTATAAATCTGGAAGGGACTAAAATATCATCCAGCTCAAAAGTAGCAATTACTTTCCTAACTGGGAAGCCTCTACAACAGCACTTCACTGCGAGAGAGAGGCACGCTTTTAGTTACATTTGGCCTGGACTGTGTAAAATTACTGTTAAGTTAAGAGTTACTATGACACAAGGAATCACACTGAAAATATTTTGAGAAGGCAAGGAGTATATTAAAATATATACTCAAGTGATTAATATTAAAGTCTGTTAGTACACTAGTCTTCTGATCGAATTAGAAGATAACTGGAGCTAGCACATCCATAAGGAAGCCAGTGGACATTTTAAGCCATAAAGTGGTGTTGTGTGCCTGCAGCAGGAACAGAGAAGGAACTGGCCATCCTTAGAATTAAGCAAGATCAAAACATGCTGGTTAGTGGGGAAAATGTTGATGTCAGTTTTAGGAGTGCTGATTGTGGTCTTGCAGTGGGCAGAAGAGGAGTTTAGTGTAAAGTAGACATATAGGACTGGCATCTTCTAGGTAGAGCTAGGTTGGCCCCTTCGGGGTACCTTCACCTTCATCACTGAACAGGGTCAGAGATTCAGGTTTTCATCCTGAATCATAATGAAAATGTAAAAAGAACTCAAGGTTATCATAAAATTCAAAAATAAACTAAGTTCTTTCATTTATAAACCAACAAGTTGAGTTTCATATTTTTTTCTTTCCACGTATTCAAAAGCACTTCAGTTCCATTCAATGACAAAGCAGCAGCTCAAAGATGAAATTGACTTATTCTGCTAGTGTATTATTGCTGTTGGTTTCAGACTCTCACAATAATGCCATTGCTCTCTTAAGTGGAGACAGGAAGAGATCATTTACATGTATGTTCCTGCTTTACCAAAAGAAAAAAAAAGAAGTAACTTTAAATTCTGTTTCTCCCCCCCACACACCTACTGCCTTCCAAAAACTAGAGGAAAAAATACATAAGTAGTAGAGTTTCCTTCAGTATCTAATCTGTGTCCAGATGGATACAAAAAGAAAAAAAAAAATGATGTGATAGTTGGCAAAAGATGAACATAAAGCCAGTAAGTGGAGAGATCAATAAACAATATGGCCACATCCATTGCTCAGAATACTTTTATTGCACCATATTGAATTAATAGAAATGTCTTTGGTACAAATGCAAAATTATTTATGAAACAATAGAAAATCTGCTCTTAAGTAGAAAAAAAAGCATTGCACATGATTTCAGTGAAAAAAAGAAACAGATGTTACACATACTTAAAAACACAACACACACAATCCCATATGCAGCTATCCATGAAATATCAACACACACAAAGTTTAGGACTTTACTGGCTGGATTTCTTTTCTCCCTTGCACCTTCATGCTAATCTTCCACATGTCAGTGTTGCTTTGGAATCAGGTTGTGTTACTAAAGTCAAGAGCAAAGAGCCAATTGAATATTGGTTCAGGTATGTCTTCCACCACAAAAGAAGAGGGTGTAGTTGCTGCAGGTCAGGAATGCAGGTTTACAGGCATCTAGACCATTTGCTATCAGTAGAACTCAAAATGGATTGACCTCTGTAATAAAATTAATAATTAGGCAATGGATGAGCAAGAAATAGGGTTGTTTAAATAGTCCAGATTCCTATATTGAAGGCAAAAAGTTAGTTATAAGATTACCAATTAAAGTCCTAGCACTAAAAGTGGCCAACATTGTGTCAGATACGAAGTCAACCCTTAAGTTTTGATTCTGGTATTCTAATAGGAATTACATTTGTGCTTTAAAGTTAAAAAAAAAAAAAAAAAAGAGTATTGAGTGAAAAGCACTGACTATACCAAGCACATATTCACCCACTTCTTTACTTTCTTTTCGACTGGTACCAGAAGCCCAGTTATCTCTCGTGTTTAGTATTTTTCCGATTTTTTTTCTTTCACATAATCATATCTGGAATATTCTGAAGTCGATAGCCATTTTTAAGAAATACTCAGATACTCCATTACTCAAAGATATAAACCCTTGTACATATTAGCTTATTTCTTTATGAATTTAATGGCATTAGGAATATCTACCCTCTAGGTGAGAGCTAACTTTGTTACTTTAATTGTAATTAAATAGAAATAATTTTGGGGGCTGGGGAGATAGCTCAGTCAGTAGAGTGCTTGCCTTGCATGCACAAGGCCCTGGGTTCGATCGCCAGCACCGCAAAAAAAAAAAAAAAAAAAAAAAAAGAATAATTTTTGTATCTATACAGAAATATATGTTAAAGGATTTCATTCTTCCTTTATTTTCTATTAAACATAGTGCCAGGTATGCACCATACTGCTTCCAGTCTTCTACAAAAAATTATGTAGAATTAACCCTCCAGAGAATTTCAGGTCCCCAGGTGCCATAGGTTCAAAGTGCTCTGGAGGCTGATGGTAGTGGGTTTTGCCCAAGACATTGTTGAATCCTTGTGGACAAGATTAGATGACTGGGGGCGGGGATCTCTTGTTTATATGAGAACTTTGATAGATGGAATTTCCTGAATACTTTATAAAACATGGATAACATTCTTTTCCTATCCAAGGCACACCAGTCAGTTATTTGAGTAGTTGGGATTCATTAATTAACAAAGAAAGACTCCCTGACCTCCAGAAAGTACTTAGGCTAAAAGGTAACATAGGTTTAGAACAGTATAGAGACATAAGCACACTCCAAACACGCACACAAAGATTTATTTACTATGTACATGGATCCTAACTACTTAAGTAGATACATCTAATCAAAACATGACAACTTAACTATATGAATACGTACTTCTCTGTTAGCATAGGATGTATGTGATTCTATATGAACTCTATGAAGACAAGCAGAAGGCACCTCATTTGAGAATTAGAGTTGGTGGCCCTGTCTATTTAATCCGCTTTTCCATAATAAAGAAAAGGCAAGGTGTGAAAACAAAAAGCATTCTCAGTTCACAGGTGGGACATAAAAACTGCAGCTCTCCCATAACTCTTACAACCCATTTCAATTCAAAAAATAATTTCACTTGGACAAAACAAATCAATTCATCACAAGGTGGATTAAGAAAATTAAAAGAAGCTGGAGAGGGGTGAAGACATTATAAATGAGGGCACCAGATTCTCACGAATGGAGGAGATATATAAACTATTTCGATAGTCCAGACCTAACCAGACAGTCCCCTGCAGATGGTATTGTACCTGGATGAGCCAAACCATGAGCTAGTCCTCACTGGACATCTCAAAGTTCTCAGCCTTCTCAATAAGAAAAATTCAGGTATTTGGAACTAAGATATGCAGAACTTTTCCTTTCAGCGATGTCTTTACTCCCAAAAGAAATCTGTAACAGGGGCTTGTTAAAAGATATAATTAAAAACTGTCTTGAGATGGAGATTACCCATCATAAAGAATAGTCAACACTGCAATCTTTAAAATTGTAAGCATTCTCTGCTTTTCTCTTTCCCTCTTCTCCCTTTATCCCTTTCAATAACTTTCTCCATATTTATTCATTTATTTTCTCTTAAAAAATACAAGAGAAGGAATTTCTATAACCTAAAATTTATGCACATTTGAAATAGCACAGTATAGTGTTTAGTTTGCAAAACTGGGGACAAAATATGAGTGTATATGCCTGAAAAATAGAGATAAAGCCAACAATTGGCACTGAAATATCTCAGGAAAGGACTGTAACTAGGGTTTGGATGCTATTAGCCATTGTGCAAGGATACATGATGCCCAGAGTTGCAATGTATGGTGCTTCTCAGTCTACACCTAGGCTTTACATTTGAAGCCTTAGAAATGATATATAACAACAAAACAGACACACATAAGGATGGTAAATCTAACAAGATAACACTCGAATGTCTATTTAGGAAGGAAGACACACTGATCTTCAACATATCCTGTGCAGTCCTTGGATATAGGAGCCCAAGTCACCAACTGATTTCTGAGGGAGTGTCTAGCTCCTACCTAAGGGAGCTGGTAAGAAGAGCAAATAAGGTGAACTTCTGGGAGAATTAAGGAATTAACTGGGAAATGAGAGTGTGGATTAAGATATAAACCAAATCAGAAGCCAGGTTCAGTTACAAATATAAGATAGGATTTTGACTACAGATACCCTGGTGCCAAAAACATCTTCAGATCAAGGACACTATAGAAGCCCTGAAATACTGAAAGGCCCAAATGCCAGTCCTGTGAACTAGGGTCTCAGGTCAGATTTGTCACATGTATGAGTAGTGGTTCAGGATTGAACCTGAAGAGGTATTCTGATCCAGTTAGTTGAGTCATAAAGAACTCAGAGAACAGCACATTTGCCAGCTTCCTTCTGTCTGTCTGGCATTGTGTCAAGTGTTCTGCATATATTTTTCTAATGTGCATGATCCCTCTTTTGTTAGGCATTATGAATTCTATTATATTGATGAAGGAGTTAAATACAAAAGAAGATCTGGCTTAAACTCTTAAATCGAGATTGATCTAGGCATCAAGGATGAAGTGAATCCATGTATAAGGTTCTGATGGAGTTGAAGAAAAAAGAGAGAGATAATTAACAGTCCTTCAACCCACTTGCTGGGAGCATTATCAATCTGTAAGTCTTATAGTTACTTACCATGTGGAGAAGTAATAAGACTATGAATATCTATTCAAGTTATATGGTGAAACCCTGTTTTGTGTCAGGAAATGTCTAGGCATAGGCATAGTCTGAGCTAGGAAAATACTACCTACTCTTAGGAATCCATATGTCCAAATGAATTGTCTAAACCGGTTAGTATGACAATCCCATGTCCAATGTCCAACCTAGATTGTGAGACCTGAGAATTTGGCTGAGGACATTTGAGAAAGTGTTATTTTTTTAAAAAGTTACAACCATTTCCTTTGTTACACAAGCACAAGGGACTTTACCTTATGACATTGATGCTGAGGGTGACAGAGAAGTACTGTAGATGACTTACATCTGATTCTGCTTGGTTAATGGCATACTGTATATATAACCCTGGATTATGTGAAATAATTTTCTGATTCCTTCATGCATAAAGATGTATAAATTGGTATATTATGTAATCTGTAGTTGAACGTTTCTGAACTGATACATTGCCCAGAAACTGAATTGAAGTTTCTGTCCTAGAGGTTAACAAATAAGAGAGGCCTTTGAACATACAGAGCCAGAAAACATTATGTGGGTTGGGATGGGGCAGAAAGAAGAGACCCAAGTCCAAATTATAACTAGTAAAGGAGTAAGTTGAGAAGATGGAAAGATAGTGATCAATGAAAAAGCAAACATGGGTTACAAATGTCCTTTTTTTAAAGTCAAACAAAACAAAACTGTACCACTTTAGAAGTCCCAATGCTAGCAGTTAACTAGAAATCCATATGCTCAATTGAATTTTCTAACCAGTCATGACAATCCCATGTCCAATGTTCAACCTGGATTTGACATGAGAATGAGACATGAGAATGCAGGGTCACATGCTGAAAACACAAATCAGCAAGTTCCCTTCCTAGGATAAAATTTACATTTTCCAGAATTCCAGAAAGCAGATTTTTTTTATGCACCATTCAATTTGTCTTTGCTGGTTTTAAAGATACAGGTTGTTGAGCATCCTACCAGAGTAGATGTTTCTACCCTTGCTCCAGTTTTATACTCCAGTATAAAGCTAACACTAAAAGGTAGAGGCACTGTTAGGCAGGAGATAGTAAATTTGGTATACAGTATTCTTAGATTTACATACCAATTTTTTAAATGAGCATATTAAAGTCATCAGCTATTATTATTAATTATTAACAATCATTTTTATTGTTCTTTCTGATTGTCAATTTTTAAAATACTGAATTGAATTCTAACACATAAGAGCAAATGAATTTCTTTAAATAATTAAAAGAAAATACCAATATTACAAGGCATATGGCATCCAAAACACCAAAATATTCTTTTAAAAGGATTGAACTTTAAAGTAGAAATTTGTAAACACTAGCATCAACTGTAGTGGCAATTAAGTATTTTTATATTTTAAAAACATTAAACACTGTTATTTTACAAAGAGCACAGTTGTATTTAGAAATAATATAAAATTAAAACAATAGTTCATTGTTAAGATTCATCCTAAGGACGCCAGACATAATTGAGTTACATTAACTTACATGAAATAGGACCCAGTGGTGAAATCCTGATTACCATTCTCCAATTAACACTGCTACATTTTTTTAATGCCTATGTTTAATGTCAAAGCATTAAGAGGCTTCCAAGATAAGAATCTATTAGTGTTTCAAAAATACGTTCCAACCGGAGAGACTAGAAACAGAATGAAACCATATGTCATTTGCACTAAGGTGATAATTTCAGCAATATGAATTAATCAAGTTTCTCAAGGGATGGCTATAATTTTAAAAAACAGTGGAGGAACTCAGCGATGCATACTGGGCAGAATCAGCTTAAGACATATAACAACAAATCTGGGAAGAGTTGAGGGGTATTGCACATGAGGGAGACAACATTTCCATAGTGCCAGGGCTCTATTCAAGTCAGATGCTGACCTTTGCCTTTGTTCTTGTTAACGCCAATGAGCCACACAGGCCTGGCAAAAGCACATCCTTAATACACAGTTCTTAAAGAAATCGTTAAAAGGGGAGGAAATCAGAGAAAACCAAAACTCAAAATTTAGGATATAGTGGGATGAAACTGAAGCAGTGCAACTTAGATCCGGGTTCTAGTCCTGATATTACCTCAAGGTCTTGGTGTAACTTTGAGCAAATTATTTGGTGCTCAATTATTACATCTATCAATTTAGATTACAGAGTTTCTGAAATTCTTCCCAAATCATTGTTACTGAAATTGTGGCTTAGAAAACATTAGGCCATAAAATGTCCCTGAAGTTAAGACAAAGAAAAGAAATATGGAAAATGGCCACAAATTAGTAACGGTAGATGACTTGAAAGATTGTGTTTGTTTTTTAAGATTGGAACCATCTGAATAAAATTAGGTGGAAATATCCCTTCGGGTCTGAATATATTAAACAGAAACATCCAAACCTAATAAACAAAGAATACATCCTTGAAGAAAATAAAAAAGTAAAATTTCCAAATGAAAGAGATTAATATTTAAAAATTGTTTCTTCACACATTAGTCAACAACCTGCATTATATATTTTCTTATGTCAAGTACCTGGTTAGAAACAGAGAGTTTAATGATAAATAAGAGAAATTCTGTTCCCTATATTATGGCAGTGAGTTTACCACATAGTCTAGAATTATTGTAAGCACTAAAAAAATGACACAAAGAAGAAATTCAGGCTACATATACATATACATACATATATAGTATGGCCTCTGGATTAAATTTGTATATGATTTTAAAACAGACAAAATAAGAATGAATTATGGGCTGGAGTCGTAGCTCAGTGGTAGGACACTTGCCTAGCACATGTGAGGCACTGGGTTCGATCCTCAGTACTACATAAAAATTAATAAATAAAGTAAAAGTATTGTGCCCATCTACAACTAAAAATATGAAAAAAGTGAATTACATTTTTAAACATTCATCATTAGAAAAAATTAAATTAAATGACACTAATTTGAAAAATAACAAATTAAAATAGTAAAATAGGCATAATTGGCTGCTCTCTTATCATTTGAAAAAGGCAAAATGCATAAGCTCTCTAAAATAAACATCTTTACTTCAGATATTTAATAAGTATATATTAAAACTTTTTTTTTGCCTCCTGAAGCCAAAGATTTTTGAAGACAGATTATTGGGTAAAGTGACAAACTTTTTTTTAACACAAGACTAAATTGCTTTGCCAAAGGAATCTACCAATTTAAAATGTATTATGTAATATTTTACCCATTCTCATAAATGAAGAGCATATTAATAGGGTTAGATTTTTATGTTATTAATATTATTTAAAAACTGTTTTTCTTAATACTAGTGAATATGAAGGTATTTCTATATGTTTATTAATTGAATTGATCTTCTTTGATGTGGGTGTTTATAATGACATTTTACCATTTATTAGGGGCTTGCTGGACTATAATCTTCTAAAGATTAACCTATTTATAATTTGTGTAGGCTTGCCTATGATTTGATTATCATATTTTTAGAATTTGACTTATAAAATATAGTTATAAAAACCACAATACATGGTTTTCACCTAATGTTACTTATATTTTAATTATAAATCACATTATTTTATTTTTATTAATTATTAATTTAATTGCACAAATTCATGGAGTACGCTGCACTAATATGATACATGAATATTAGTATGTGATAATTAAATCAGGATAGTTGCCATTTCCATCTCAACATTATTTTAGAAATTCTTTATTAACACATAATAATTGTACATATTTATGGGGCACAGTGTGATATTTTAATATATATACTGATCAAATTAGAACAATTAACATTTCCATCTCCTTATCATTGTTGTGTGTTTACAATATTCAACCTCCTCACTTCCAATTATTCATGAAGCATGTAATAGGTATTTTAACTGTTTTAGATCTCTAGAAATGATTACTTCTGTGGTTTATTACCTGTTCTCCAACCTCTCTCTATTCCCCCACCTCTTCCCAGCCTCTGGTAATCTCTATTATGCAATCTAACCAATTTTTTAAAACATCCTCTTAAGAGAGAGAACTTTCAGTATTTGTCTTTCTGTGTCTGGCTTATTTCACTTAATATAGTATCCCCCAGTTCCATCCATTTTGCTGCAAATGATACCATATCATTCTTTATGTGGCTTAATAGTAATTCACTATGTACATATAACATATTTTCCTTAGCCATTCCTCTGCTAATGGAATTCTGTGGTTCATTCTATACTTAACTATTGTGAATAGTGCTGCAATAAAATGGACATGCAGGTATCTCTTTGATATGCTGATATCATTTCTTTTGAATATAAGGCACAGAAGTGGAATAGTTGGACCATATATGGTAACTCTGTTTTTAGCTTTTTGAGGAACCTCCATACTGTTCTCCATAATGGCTGCTCTAGCTTACATTCCCACCAACAGTGTATAAGAGTTCCTTTTCCTCCATATCCTCACAAGCATTTGTTAATTTTTGTCTTTTTGATACTAGCCTTCTAACTGGAGTGAGATGATAACTCACTGTGGTTTTGATTTGCATTTGCCTGAGGGCTAATGAAGTTGATCATTTTATTCTTCAATTTGTTGGCCATTTGAATTCCTTCTTTTGAGAAGCATCTATTCATATCTCTAGCCATTTTTAAACTACATTATTTGTTTTTTATTTATTGACTTTTTAATTTCCTTGTATATTCTGGATACAAATAATTTTCAGATGAATAGTTTTGCAAAATGTTTTTCCTCCCATATTGTATGTTGTCCCTTCACTCTTGTTAGTTTCTTTGCAGTGCCAAAGCTTCTTACTTTATAGTAATTACATTTGTCTGGGCTGGGGAGATAGCTCATTTGGTAGAGTGCTTTGCCTTGTAAGCCCAAGGCCCTGGGTTCAATCCCCAGAAAGATACATTTGTCTGTTTTTGCTTTTGTTTCTTTAAGCTTCTTACTTTGCTGTAATTATATTCATTTATTTTTGCCTTTTTTCCTTTGCTTTGGGGGGTCTTATAAAAAATTTGCTATCTATAACGGTATTTTGAAGTGTTTCCTCTATGTTTTCTTCTAGTATTTTTCTTAATGTAAAGTTTTACATTTAGGTCTTTGCTCAATTTTGAGTTTACTTTTAAATAGAATGAAAAATAGGAATCAAATTTCCATCTTCTAAATGTAGATATCCATTTTCCTAGCACTATTTATTGAAGACTGTTCTTTCTCCAGTGTTTTGTTTTTGTTTTTGTTTTCCTTGCACCTTTGTGAAGAATCAATTATCTGAAAATGCATGGGGTTATTTCTGGGCACTCTTCTCCTATTACATTGATCTCTGCATCTGTATTTATACCAATACCATGCTGTTTTAATTACTATATCTTTGAAGTATATTTTAAGTCAGCATGACACCTCAATCTTTATTCTTTTTACTCAGGACTGCTCCTGTTATTTGGGGTCCTTTTATGCTTCTTTAAATTCTAGAATTTTTTTTCTAGTTTTATGAAAATTGCCATTGGTATTTTGATGGGAATTACATTGAATCTATAAATCACTTCAGGTAGTATAGACATTTTAACAACATTTATTCTTATAATCCATGAACGTGGAGTTCTTTCCGTGTGTGTTGTGTGTGTGTGTGTGTGTGTGTGCACATGCATGTATATTGCTTTATTTTTTTTATCAGGTTTTCTAATTTTGATAGGAGAGATCTTTATTAGCTAGGACTGCTTAGTGCCCTATTGAAGATGTAAAAAAGATTTGTTTTTAAATTTGCATTGCCTATAAAATATCACAGAATAGCCGCTATTTAAGGCTCTCAGATCCCTTTATGTTCTTAAAACTTTGAGAATCTCAGAGAATTTTGTTTATGTAAGTTAGTACTATCCATATTTACCATATTAGAAATTAAAACTCGAAAATATGTAAACACATAAGGAACATTTTACTATCAGAGTGATGACCCATCATATTTAGGGAAGCCAGAAAACTTTACAGTGAATCTGTAAAAGAATGAGATTCAAAAGGCAATCGTGTCATGGTGTTATTAGGCAAACACTTTAACCACATGGTTTCCTGTAAAGTTCTTGGGGTTCCCTAGTCATCCATTAGTCATTTGTGCAGAACCACTGAACTATACCACAGTTCATGTTTTAATTTATCATTTAAAAATATTTCTATTTTGATGGACAAAAAATCATCTGCCATCCATGTTTTAACTTGCATTTATTTGGATCACAGTGATCTGAATCTCCTCCTCCATTTTCTTCTTTTTAAAATTAAATAATTTTTTGAATTAAAAACATTTTTTGTTGCACTGGGGATTAAATTTAGAACCTTACACATGCAAGGTAAGTATTCTGCTGCTGAGTTACACCCCACAGCTCTTTTATAATATTTTACATTTATTTATTTACTGTGAAACAGAGTCTTGCTAGGTTGCCCAGGCCAGCTTTGAATTTGTGATCCTCCTGACTCAACCTAAGTAGCTTGGACTACAGGTGTTTGCCACCATACCCAATTTTTTATTTCTAACTAATAAATTAAAACAGTAAAATTATTTTACTGTTTTATCAGTGTGCAATGTAGTGCTTCAATACATGTATCCACTGACTAATGTTTAAATCAGGTGAATCTTTCCTTTTGAGATCTTTCCCACTCGTGTCAATTTACTTGTCTTTCACTTTTCCTCATTGTCTGATTTAAAATCATTTTTAGGTTTGTACCTGAAATGTAGACAGTAATACAACTTGCTTTTCATTTTCTTTCCGTCTTTCTGCAGCAAATATATATTAAGGTGTTGACTACTCTGGCAGACTTTAAGTTCACAAGTCTATGGAGGGAGTCCCCCTGATGCCATAGCCATGGCAGATTTGCATATCCTATAGATATTCCCAGAGAAGGAGATCCCTGTCCTGAAGTACTGACAATGGTTTTGACTTCTGAGTGTTTGTGATGCACAATTCCGGAAAGTAAGCAACCTCCCACTTTCCTCTTCACTCTGTCCTCAAAAGTACAACTAAGGAGAGCAATCACAGGCAAAGATGTGGGGCGTCTCCTGTCACATAGCCGCACAGTCAGACATCCTTCCACTCACTGTTAGTGTGCCACCCAAATTCATTCCTTTTAACTCTTACTTTTACCCAGTTGGGTCTGCAAACCCTTGTCAAAATGTCTGGTATTCGACAACACTACCTCTTTTACTATTTAATAGTCCTCTTGGTTCCAAAAATAGTTTCTAAATGATGCCTACATTGATATTTGTAGCCATCATCTGGCTACATTTTCCACTTTAACATAGGAAATTTGAATGCTTTCTTAATAGGATACTGCAGGAATTCCATTACAACTGAAGTTGTATTGTTTTGTTTAGTATTAGTCATAGTTCCTTTCAGCATACATAATCTTCTGTTTAAAAGAGCAATTGGATTTTTCCACAATAAAGTTGAGTGTATCTAAAAAAAAAAAAAAAAAAATCCCTTGCAGCATTTAGATATACTGAAATTAGGTTCTGTCAAAATATTTTATAATGACAGCGTGAAATATTGCCCTGAGGAAAACTATAGCTAAAAGTTGACTGGGACATAATATCATGGTGCTATGCCACATTAGAATAATTTTTTATTCCTGCAGATAATATTTTATGGCTATACTTTTGAAAGAGAACCTATATTTACCCGCAAAGAGAATATTTAAATGAGAAAGTTAAGGATTCATGATGCATTACTAAATTATGAATTTGACGGCCACCTCCATACATTTCTACTCATAAAAGCCCCCTTTCCACTTTGGACTAAATGAAGTGGTTAATAGTTTGGGCAAGTATCTTGCTTCTGAATAGCCTGCAGATAAAGGATGACATTAGTGATAAATATAATATACAACTGACAATTTACATACAGTGCTGGAGCATACAGTAGCACAGGATAATTAGCAGGCACCCCTGGCAAATATGTGTGTCCTCCCCTCCATCTGTTGCTTCACTTCGAGTTTGAGGCAACTAGAATATTGAGCATTTGGAAAGATTTTAGTGCTGGTTGAAATTTGGTTTTAAATAAATATGTATATGTATATACATTATGTACTACAGGAAATAGATAACATTAATGACTCAAGTACCGAAGACATTTTCTAGCATTGTTTAGGCTAAATACTCAGATATTTGAAAGAAATTCCCAGACTCCCTCTAATATCTGGCATCCCTTTAGCTTTTTAAATACAGTAGAATCAAATCTGATCATTGTGAATACAATAACATATAAAAGACGACATAGAGCTACTAAAAATAACTCGTTCTAGGGAAATTATCTCATGATTTGAGAAAGGAAACTTTGTCTCTTTCTGGAATATGAGATCAAGTACTTCAATAATATCCACAAGAGATGAACTCAGCAAGTAAGAATAGTTTCAGGAATCATCATTAGAATGTGGATGATAGAAGCAGACTTTCTGTGTTAAGTTCTATATTCTGTTATTTATTAGTCATGTAAATTTAGTCATGTTTCTTTAACTCTCTTTGTCCTAATATCTCTCTCTCTCTCTCTCTCTCTCTCTCTCTCTCTCTCTCTCTCTCTCTCTCTCTCTCTCTCTCTTCCTGTCTCTATTTTTGCATCTGTGACTTGAACATCATATTAGTACCTCTAGGGTCATTGTAAGGATTAAATACATTAATATTCATAAACATTTATGAGGGCATCTGCCCCAGAGTAAATTATATGTGTTTTTAAATAAATAAAAAGGAATATGCATGTTATGCTTATCTTATCTTTGTTCATTTTAACCCTGAAAGATGACTACAGATGTGTTTGTGCTAATTAATCATAAAATCCTTAGTACTACCATATTCTTTCAAAACTAATTTTATTAAATGTTAATAATGCCATGATATAATAAATTCAGTTAACATCTATCAACATTTTATCATAAATAAATATAATGTTTCCATTGAAAGATAGAATATTCATTTTAATACTGACTATTGGCTTTTGGAAACATTCCAAATGAGACATGTTAGTATAATAACAAACTGTGCTTATTAGTCAGTGTACCAAAAATGTTTTTTTAAAAGCTGCAGAAAATGTTGTGTTGCATGTGAATATTTTTAATTGAACAGAAGTCTAGACCTAAAGCCCTGGAGGTATAGATTAGATAATTAGTCACAGTATGCTCTTTGCTGATCCCAATAGAAATTACCTAAATCCAAACTACTAATGACAGACAGATAGTAGAACATAAGAACAAATAGTAACCCTATTATTCACTATTTGCTGATTTATTCCTTTGTACATGTGCTTTAAAATCCATATATAAAATTCATATATAGAGGGAATGATACAGATTTTTCCTAAATCTTGATCTGAAAAATTTAATTTTAGGATAGGATGAAAGATTTTTTTAATATAGCTATAATTGGCAGTAAAACAGTTTGATGTGACCAAAAAAAGTTCTCAATTCTCTCTTATTTTGAGAGAAGCTCTAAAATGAAGGCAAACAATGGAGGAAACTATCTTTTGTTTTCTGTTTTAAAAATACTAATACCATTAATTTCCTTTAATAATTAAATAATTTTTTAATATTCTTAAGTCAGAAAACACCCCAATTAATTTATGCTGTGTCTGTATAATTTATAATAAGTATAAATAAAATAGCAATAAAAAGTATAATTGTTCACAAAATGTGGATTTTTTATTTACATGATAACTGGCACTTCCTATTGATTCTGATAATTGATTGCTGTGACTTGAATGTGCTTCCAAAAAGAAAGTGTTGGAAAGTTGATCACCAACACAACAGGGTTGAGAGGTGGGCCCTGATGAGAGATGATTAGACCACAAGGGCAAACTGAATAGATTAATGCCACTGTGGGTTTATTATAAATGGACAATTCTGCTCCATTTACTTTCTATCTCTTTCTCCTGTACATGCTGTAGTCTTGTGCCCTTCTACCTTCCACCATGGTATGACACAGAAAGAAGGCCACCACCATGTGCCAACTCTTCAATCTTCAAATTCCTAGCCTACCACGCAGTAAGAAATAAATTTCCATTATTTACAAATTACTCAGTCTATAGAATTCTATTGTAGCAGCACAAAACAGACTAAGACATTGATCCATGCTGATATTTAAATATCTATAGTCAGACCTTAGCAAATGTCTCAAAGTAGATTTGGGCAAATTAAGCTTGATAATAATTCATTATAAATGTTTCCTCTATCAGTTAGCTTTTGCTGTCACCAATAACTCCAAAATTTAGTGGCTTAAAATAACAGCCATTTATCCTCGCTCAAGTGAGCTAAGTGATTCTGCCAATTTCGACTATCTTTTGTAGATCTCATCAGGCTTCATGCATGCATCTGCAGTCCCCTACTGCAATGGGTGGGTGCTGGTCATCTGAGATAGTCTAGCACACATCTGGCTGGTCAAATGATACCTGGGGAAATGAGGAAAAGAAGGGCAACTGGACCATTTGTGTGTACCTGTGTACACATACACACACACACAAGTTCTCTTCATGCTTGAGCTGAAAACATCATTTCCACCAAATTCTGTTAGCCAAAGCAAGCTTTAAGAGCAGCCCAAATTCACAAATGAACAATAGATTCCACCTTTTGATGGGAGTAACAGGAAAGAATGATGGCCATTTCTATAGTCTACCACAGATGCTTTGGGTAATTTAAGAATGTATTTTTTAACAAGCTTAGGTCTAATCTCAATGCAATGTATACATGTTCCTTTCATTGACTGACATTTATTGATGATTTTATTTTATTAGACCTTGTCTAGATAATATTAACTAGGAGATAGAAGCATGAAAATAACAGCCTATCTGCTTGATTTTGGAAATATTTCAGTCATGGTTCGATTGTACTCAATGACTGCTGATTCACAAAATTTCCAGACTAAGACCTCTTGATGTCTATCCTTCCTTGACTTTAAGTTAGTTGATTTGGAGTAACCATTGTAATAGTAGCAAAGCTGTGTTCATTTAAAAGTACCAACTCCATAGAGCTCCTGTTGAATTGCCCATTTAAAATCCAGCTTAACAGCACATCATGAAGTTACCATTTCAGCCTTAAGTGGAGAAGCTTTAGTAAAAAATATATGTATAATGATATAGAGTAATCTAGTCACTTCTATGGAAATGTAAAAGCAATATTTTTATTTGTTTTCCTGTTCAAAGCACCAGAATCTTGCCTGGAGTTGCAGTGGAGACCACCTGATTCCTGTGCTGCATTGTGAAAAGTGTCTCAACTTGGATCTTTATAAGAGTGGCAGAAAAAAAAAAAAAAAGAGTTGAGAATAATTTACACAGTATATAGTTAATGTAAGTGTAGATTACATGCATTTTTGTATATAACACATACCTGTCTTTACCATACAACTAATGACCCCATATTTTACCCAAACTTGCTGCTCTCCTATATAATTCTGATAATTATACCACTTTCCATTTTGTTCTGTTAAGGTTTGGTTATAAAGTGTGCCCCCAAAACCTCATGTTAATGAAGGAATTTCAGAGGTAAAATGATTAAATTATCAGAGCTTTAACCTAATTAGTCCATCCTAGTTTGAATGGACTGGGTGGTAACTATAGGTAAGTGAGTTGTTATTGGAGGAGCTATTGTTGGGGGAGTACCCTTGAAGGGTGCATCTTCCCTGTGGCCCATTTCCCCACTCAGTTTCTTCACCCTGCCATAAGCATAGCACCTTTCCTCTCCTGGGCCATTCTTCTCTGAAATACTGCCTTACCTTGGGGCACAGAGTAATGGAGTCTGTGAACTAAGATCTCTGAAACCATGAGCCCCAAATAAACATTTCTTCCTCTAAAGATATTTTGGTCACAATGATGACACAGCAAACTAAATTACTAAAACTTGAAGCTTAGACATTTTTTTAACATCTCCTTTCACTTATTCCCTGAATATAATAAGTAACCAAGACATACAGAGTCCAATTCCCTAATGTCTCTGAAGTCTGAGTTCGCCCACCTTTCCTCAGTTTTACCCATTACTCAATACCTCCATGACTGCAACTGTGTCCTGAAATAGCTTCCTAAACTCTGACTCATTTCCTCTAATCCACTGCCTCTGCCACTGCTAGAATGAATTCCCTAAAGCATAATACTATTTATTCCATCCATCTACCTAGGATTAAACTGTTACTCTTCATGACCTTCAGGATAAAATTCAAACCCACATAAGCCCACAAAAGTATTTTACCTCATAAATCCTGTATTCAACTAGTCAGCTATTACCTCAAGGTCTAGAACAAAAGAGTGGGGCTGCATTTCAAAACAAAGTGGTGCCCTATCTAGGTAGGGTTACTAAAACAGTGGCAAAACCAGATTTGCCACTCTCAAGGACCACACACTTCTCAGCTGAGACTCTAAAGAAATTTTTGGAGTGCTTTAGCATACAATCTCCCTCCACAGTTGGACACTCACCTGCAATGGAAAAAGAAGGGTGTTTTTTCCTTCTTGGTCTAGGCTGAGTAGCAGGGTCTTCAAAGGAAATTCTTGGCTCTTGGTATATATGAGGTGCCAGAAATAAACCTTTAAAAGTCCACAGGGAATAGGCTGAATGACAGAGGTAAGAGGCAGAAGAAAGGCAGACGTTGCTCTGTCTTTTGGGTAAGATGGGCACGGTGTTCAGCATAAAGCCCTTTTAAAACTTAATATAGCTTCTGTGACTTCAATGCTGCTTGAGCGGCTTCAGGCTTTCAGTGTTCACGTGGACAGAGCGATTTTTTTTGGCTTCAAGGCAAGAGGTCTGCTGTAGGGCAGCTGAACTTGTGCCAAAGAGCTCTTCCTGGACAGGATCGAGAAGGTACTGTGCATTTCAGGCCACCCTTGCTCTCTGTGACCTTTCGCTCTCAGACCATGCTGTGGTTGAGCTTTGTCACTGTCCCCAGACCTTCTGGACAAGACTTGAGTGAGTCCTGGCGGGCTCTCTTCACTGGGCGATCCAAGATGGCGGCCTAGAGGGAGACTGCACCCCCATTCGCTCCAGAACCCAGGAGTTAAGAAGGGGAGGCATTGAGAGACTCGGACTGAAGTGGAGCCACGGGTGAGTCTGCCCACTGGGTAAAGCTCGGCCCGGGTGGCAGGCCCAGATAGAGGTGGCTTATCGGAGCCGGGCAGGGCAGCTAGAGTCATCTACAGGCAGCCCTGCGCACTCCGGCGGTGGGCCCCGCCCACACAGCCAGCTTCTCCAGGTTCTCGGAACGGAACTGGCCCACTAGTGAGAGCCTTTCTGAACAGAGCAGGCTCCGAGTCCTGGAGCCGCTGCAGCGCAGTGTACTCCTGCAAAGAACCAGCGGAGAGCCTCGATCTGCAAGCAGCCTCAGAGATCAGGGCAGGGCAGCCGGAGACCTCTTCAGGCGGCTCTGCCCACTCCGGCTGCGGGCTCTCTTCACGGGGAGATCCAAGATGGCGGCCTAGAGGGAGACTGCACCCCCGGTCGCTCCAGAACCCAGGAGCTAAGAGGGGGAGGCATAGAGAGACTCGGACTGAAATAGAGCCACGGGTGAGTCTGCCCACTGGGTAAAGCTCAGCCCGGGTGGCAGGCCCAGATAGAGGTGGCTTAGCGGAGCCGGGCAGGGCAGCTAGAGTCTTCCCAAGGTAGTCTTCCACACTCTGGCAGTGGGCTCTTCCCACACGGCCAGCTGCACGGTGCAGGCCCACAGTGAGAGCATTTCCGCACAGAGCCAGTTCCAAAACGTGGAACCAGCAGGGGGCCAGGGGCAGTATTCTTCGAATGAGCTGCTTTATCAGATTCCTCCAAGACATCAGGCTACTGAAGGCTGGGAGGTGATACACTGGAAATCTACTGGGACACTATAAGCCAATAGTGGAAAACTGCAATATCTCAGGGTCCCACTGACAACTGACCATTATGAGAAAACAAGGGAAGAAAATGTCCCAAACAAACCTAGATACTACATCAATAAAACCCAATGAAAGCACAGCAGAAGAAATGTCAGAAAGGGAGTTCAGAATGTACGTAATTAAAACGATCAGGGAAGCTAATGAGGAGATGAAAGAGCAAATGCAGGCATTGAAGGAGGAGATGAAAGAGCAAATGCAGGCATTAAATGATCGCACCAATCAACAGTTAAAAGACCAAATATGGGAAGCAAGAGATCATTTCAATAAAGAGCTAGAGATACTGAAAAAAAACCAAACTGAAATCCTTGAAATGAAGGAAACAATAAACCAAGTTAAAAACTCCATAGAAAGCATAACCAATAGGATAGAACACCTGGAAGACAGAACCTCAGACATTGAAGACAAAATATTTAACCTTGAAAACAAAGTTGAACAAACAGAGAAGATGGTGAGAAATCATGAACAGAATCTCCAAGAACTATGGGATATCATTAAAAGGCCAAATTTGAGAATTATTGGGATTGAGGAAGGCTTAGAGAAACAAACCAAAGGAATGAACAATCTATTCAATGAAATAATAACAGAAAATTTCCCAAATCTGAAGAATGAAATGGAAAACCAAGTACAAGAGGCTTATAGAACTCCAAACATACAAAATTACAACAGACCCACACCAAGGCACATTATTATGAAAATACCTAACATACAAAATAAAGACAGAATTTTAAAGGCCGCGAGAGAAAAGAATCAAATTACATTCAGAGGGAAACCAATAAGAATATCAGCAGATTTTTCAATCCAGACCCTAAAAGCTAGAAGGGCCTGGAACAACATATACCAAGCCCTGAAAGAAAATGGATGCCAACCAAGAATCTTATACCCAGCAAAACTTACCTTCAAATTTGACGATGAAATAAGATCCTTCCATGATAAACAAAAGCTAAAGGAATTTACAAAAAGAAAGCCAGCATTACAGAACATTCTCAGCAAAATATTCCATGAGAAAGAGATGAAAAACAACGATGCAAATCAGCAACAGGAGGCGCTAGCCTAAAGGAATAGCCAAATAAAGGAGAAACCAAATCATGTCAAAAACAAATATGAGTCAATTGACTGGGAATACAAATCATATCACAATAATAACCCTGATGTTAATGGCCTGAATTCATCAATCAAAAGACACAGACTGGCAGATTGGATTAAAAAGAAAAATCCAACAATATGCTGCCTGCAAGAGACTCATCTCATAGAAAGAGACACCCATAGACTAAAGGTGAAAGGATGGGGAAAAACATACCATGCACACGGACACAGCAAAAAAGCTGGAGTATCCATCCTCATCTCAGATAATGTGGACTTCAAACCAAAACTAGTCAGAAGGGATAAAGAAGGACATTACATGCTGCTTAAGGGAAGCATAAATCAGCAAGACATAACAATCATAAATATCTATGCCCCGAACATTGGCTCATCCACGTACGTCAAACAAATCCTTCTCAATTACAGAATTCAAATAGACCACAACACAATAATACTAGGCGATTTTAACACACCTCTCTCACCACTGGATAGATCGTCCAAACAAAAATTGAATAAAGAAACTATAGATCTCAACAACACAATCAGCAATTTAGACTTAACGGACATATATAGAATATACCATCCAACAAAGAACGAATACACTTTCTTCTCAGCAGCACATGGATCCTTCTCTAAAATAGACCATATTTTATGCCACAAAGCTACTGTTAGCAAATACAAGAAGATAGAGATACTACCTTGTACTCTATCAGATCATAATGGATTGAAATTAGAAATAAATGACAGAATAAAAACAGAAACTTCTCCAATACCTGGAGACTAAATAATACACTATTATATGATGAATGGATAACAGAAGACATCAGGAGGGAAATAAAAAAATTCTTAGAAGTAAACGAGAACAAAGACACTCATATCAAAATCTCTGGGACACTATGAAAGCAGTACTTAGAGGAAGATTTATTTCATGGGGTGCATTCAAAAAAAGAAGTAGAAATCAACAAATAAACGACTTAACACTACAGCTCAAAGCACTAGAAAAAGAAGAGCAGACCAATACCAAAAGTAGTAGAAGACAGGAAATAGTTAAAATCAGAGCCGAAATCAACGAAATCGAAACAAAAGAAACAATTGGAAAAATTAACAAAATAAATAGTTGGTTCTTTGAAAAAATAAATAAAATTGATAAACCCTTAGCCACACTAACAAAGAGAAAGAGGGAGAAAACTCAAATTACTAAAATTCGGAATGAACAAGGAAACATCACAACAGACACGAGTGAAATACAAAACATAATTAGAAGCTATTTCGAAAATCTATACTCCAACAAAACAGAAAACCTCGAAGACATCAACAAATTTCTAGAGACATATGAACTACCTAAACTGAACGAGGAGGACATACACAACTTAAATAAACCAATTTCAAGCAATGAAATAGAAGAGGTCATCAAAAGCCTACCAACAAAGAAAAGTCCAGGACCAGATGGGTTCTCAGCCGAGTTCTACAAAACCTTTAAAGAAGAGCTCATTCTAATACTCCTCAAACTATTCCATGAAATAGAAGAGGAGGGAACCCTACCAAACTCGTTCTATGAAGCCAATATCACCCTGATACCTAAACCAGACAGAGACACATCGAGGAAAGAAAATTTCAGACCAATATCCTTAATGAACATCGACGCAAAAATTCTCAACAAAATTTTAGCAAATCGCATACAAATATGTATTAAAAAGATAGTGCACCATGATCAAGTGGGTTTTATCCCAGGGATGCAAGGTTGGTTCAACATTCGGAAATCAATAAATGTCATTCACCATATCAACAGACTTAAAGTTAAGAATCACATGATTATTTCAATAGATGCAGAAAAAGCATTTGATAAAATACAGCATCCCTTCATGCTCAAAACACTAGAAAAAATTGGGGTAGTGGGAACATTCCTAAACATTATAAAGGCCATCTACGCTAAGCCCATGGCTAATATCATTCTAAATGGTGAAAAACTGAAAGCATTCCCCCTAAAAACTGGAACAAGGCAGGGATGCCCTCTTTCACCGCTTCTATTCAACATCGTCCTTGAGACTCTAGCCAGAGCAATCAGACAAACCAAAGAAATTAAAGGGATACGAATAGGAAAAGAAGAACTCAAACTATCCCTGTTCGCTGATGACATGATTATATATTTAGAGGAACCTGGAAATTCCACCAGAAAACTTTTAGAACTCATAAGTGAATTCAGTAAAGTAGCAGGTTACAAGATCAATGCTCATAAATCCAATGCATTTTTATACATAAGTGATGAATCTTCAGAAAACTACCCCATTCACAATAGCATCAAAAAAAATAAAATACTTGGGAATCAATCTCACAAAAGAGGTGAAAGACCTCTACAATGAGAACTACAGAACACTAAAGAAAGAAATTCAAGAAAACCTTAGAAGATGGAAAGATCTCCCATGTTCCTGGATAGGCAGAATTAATATCGTCAAAATGGCTATACTACCTAAAGTGCTATACAGATTCAATGCAATTCCAATTAAAATCCCAATGATGTACCTTGCAGAAATAGAGCAAGCAATTATGAAATTCATCTGGAAGAATAAAAAACCTAGAATAACTAAAGCAATCCTCAGTAGCAAGAGCGAAGCAGGGGGTATTGCAATACCAGATCTTCAACTCTACTACAAAGCAATAGTAACAAAAACGGCATGGTATTGGTACCAAAATAGACAGGTAGATCAATGGTACAGAATAGAGGACATGGACACAAACCCAAATAAATACAATTTTCTCATACTAGACAAAGGTTCCAACAATATGCAATGGAGAAAAGATAGCCTCTTCAACAAATGGTGCTGGGAAAACTGGAAAACTATATGCAATAGAATGAAATTAAACCCCTATCTCTCACCCTACACAAAACTCAACTCAAAATGGATCAAGGACCTCGGAATCAGACCAGAGACCCTGCATCTTATAGAAGAAAAAGTAGGTCCAAATCTTCAACTTGTTGGCTTAGGATCAGATTTCCTTAACAGGACTCCCATAGCACAAGAAATAAAAGCAAGAATCAACAACTGGGATAGATTCAAACTAAAAA
Organism: Sciurus carolinensis; assembly: GCF_902686445.1. Taxonomy (NCBI): domain Eukaryota; kingdom Metazoa; phylum Chordata; class Mammalia; order Rodentia; family Sciuridae; genus Sciurus; species Sciurus carolinensis. The sequence continues at coordinate 102,281,362 of NC_062221.1, read as the reverse complement.
GCTTTCTCTCAGCAAAGGAAACTATCAGAAATGTGAAGAGAGAGCCTACAGAGTGGGAGAATATCTTTGCCAACCATACCTCAGATAGAGCGCTAATTTCCAGAATCTATAAAGAGCTCAAAAAACTCTACACGAAGAATACAAATAATCCAATCAACAAATGGGCTAAGGAAATGAACAGACACTTCACAGAAGAAGATGTACAAGTAATCACCAGATATATGAAAAAATGTTCAACATCCCTAGTAATAAGGGAAATGCAAATCAAAACTACCCTAAGATTTCATCTCACCCCAATTAGAATGGTGATTATCAAGAATACAAGCAACAATAGGTGTTGGCGAGGATGTGGTGAAAAAGGAACACTCATACATTGCTGGTGGGGTTGCAAATTAGTGCAGCCACTCTGGAAAGCAGTGTGGAGATTCCTCAGAAAGCTTGGAATGGAAACACCATTTGACCCAGCTATCCCACTCCTTGGCCTATACCCAAAGGACTTAAATCAGCATACTACAGAGATACAGCCACATCAATGTTCATTGCTGCTCAATTCACCATAGCCAGATTGTGGAACCAACCTAGATGCCCTTCAGTTGATGAATGGATAAAGAAAACTGTGGCATATTTATACAATGGAATATTACTCCGCAATGAAGAATGATAAAATTATGGCATTTGTAGGCAAATGGTCGAAATTGGAGAATATCATGCTAAGTGAGATAAGCCAATCTCAAAAAACTAAAGGACGAATGATCTCGCTGATAAGCGGATGAGGACATATAATGGGGGGTGGGACGGGCTAGCATTAGGTTTAGGGTTAGGTTTAGAGTTAGGCTAAGGAGAGCGGTAAGAATGAAGGAAAGAAGGACTGTGTAGAGGGAAAAGAGGGGTGGGAGGGGTGGGAGGGGTGGGGGGGAGGGGAAAATAAAATAAACATCATTACCCTATGTAAACGTAAAAAAAAAAAAAAAAAAAAAAAAAAAAAAAAAAAAAAAAAACTTAATATAGGGCTGGGGTTATGGCTCCATGGTAGAGAGCTTGCCCAGCACATCTGAGGCACTGGGTTTGATCCTCAGCACTACATAAAAAATTAAAATAAATAAATAAAGGTATTTTGTCTATCGATAACTAATAAAAATATTTTTAAAAAAACAATATGGACAAGTGCCTGGTTGGTTGATGTGACCCCAGTTGAGTGTAGGCCTCGGGATGCCCGGGGACCTGAAGGAGGAATAGTAAGTGGAATGGATCATTTGAAGACAGTATTGCCCACTTCTGAGGCACTGCAATAGGAGAAGCCAGGAAAGCATGCACCTGAGGAACTCAGGATAGCATCCAACAACAAGTACAAGTATTAGCAAAATAAGCCTCAGAGGGCACTGCACTGGATTACACCTGTGCTTCTCAATTATCTCCTGCCCATGCCTTACATTTCCATTGCTCCAGTTATCAATCTTGAAAGGGAGCAGAAACAACCCTGAGATACATGGGCAGAAAAAAAGATGATTCTTGCCCTGGATGATCTCTCCATATCCCTGGCAAAGAAATGGAACTTGTGGAAAGTTTTAGAATGGGAAGTCAAAGAGGACTGGAGATCAGGAAAACATGCCCTCACAAATTTTTTAAATGCAAACTTCCTTTTCCTGAAAGTGGATTAAAAGTTTTCTGGGGATGTGCTTATAGGCAATTGTTTTAGTCAGCTTTTTCACTGCTGTGACTAAAAGACCTGACAAGAATAATTTTAGAAGAGGAAACGTTTATTTGAGGGCTCATGGTTTCAGAAGTCTCAGTCCACAGACAGCCGGCTACATTGGTCAGGGCTTGAGGTAAGGCAGAGAACATGGCAGGAGAGCGTGGTAAAGGGAAGCTGCTCACATGATAATCAGGAAGTAGAGAGACTTCACTCGCCAGCTACAAAATATATACCCCAAAGGCACGTCCCTAGTGATCCACCTCCTCCAGTCACACCCCTATTTGCTTCAGTAACTACTCAATAAATACCATCAAGGGATTAACTCACTGATTGGGTTAAGGCTCATAACACAATCATTTCACCTCTAAACCTTCTTGCATTATCTCATACAAGAGCTTTTGAGGTACACCACACATCTAAACCATAATAGCAATGTTCTGAGATTTATAAAAATCTGATAACACATACTTGCTATTTGCTTCTTCCTTAAAGTATAGAACTAACCTCCTTTTGATCCCAGATACTCTATATATTTCAACAGATAATCTGAAATGCTCTACTGCTTCTCTCAGAAAGGGAAATAAAGCATCAAGCCCTCTGAGAAGCTTCTTCAGTAAAAACAAATGTTTACAAAACACAATGAACTCTCTGGCTAAAGGAACTTAAGAACCAGGGGAAATAGGCACTTATAACTCTTCTGGCAACACTTTAATTATAATGCAATCTCTCTTCCCCAGGCAATGAGTTCAATCTACTATAATATGAACAACAGTCTATTTACTACAACACATTAAGAAATTCAAATATCTGGAACAGGTCCTATCTCATTTGCTATTGCTGATTAAAACAAATAATGGACTAGATGATTTTCCATTTTTCCTTATTTTTTTTTTTTATCATCACTGCTCTTGTGTCCAAGATTGCTTTTGGAATAGATCTAATACTTTAATACTTAAGTATATATAATTTTCTAAAGCAACAGTTCAAGAGCTGCTGCTTTGAGGTATTTTTCCTAATGGTGATTCAGGAAACCCTGAATTATCAGTACTTTTTATATTTTGTTTTATCAAGGAAATCTTATCTACACAAGTCGTAACAGTATACCAAAATATGACTTAAGTTGTAGAAAAGTGAAATCCTCTCTACTTACTATGTTAGATCACTCTGCATGAATTACCTATAGCTCCTACTTTTTCTTTGTGAATTATAATGACAGTATGGAGTGTGCCAGTAGACAGATACTGGGTATAACTGAGCTCAGAGTTAGAAGACAGATTGTCTTTGCTGTACTTTACTTTACTTCACACCATAGTTTTCAGTTCTTCTTTTGTGAATTTAAAGAAAATTCCTCATACTTCTATTGGTATACTCTTAGTTCCACTTTTCATACAAAGCAAAATCTTAAAAAGACAGATTATCTATGCATAGAGGAAATGATTTTCCCTGAAGGGCATTTTCTTTTCCTTTATCCATGATATTTTTAAATGTCTCAAGAGATGAGACTGGCTGTTCAACCAAGATCAGGAACACACTTCTGTTCAACCGGTTATCTATCATTGTACACACAAACCTGCTATGTTCTTCCGCTGATAATCTATCATCTAACAAGGGTAAGGATCACTTCAAACCACAGGAGCAAGAAGCAGTTGTGGATTTGGCTTACAAGAAGATTTATTAATTGAATTTCACACACAAAAACATATTCAATTTAATATTCCCTTTCTCAAGTTATATATAGAGTCACCCCCCCACACACACACACACTTTTGGAAACTAAGATAGTTACTTTGGAGAAGCAATCTGATATTTAAAAAGGAGAATGAATAGATTAATATTAATATACACAAAGTCTCAAAATTAATTTCTAGAATGTCAAAACAAATCATTCTTTTTCTGCACATAAATAGAAACTAGAAGGGATGTCCTACTGAAGGACTCTCTCTCCTAAGTGTCCTTATTCTTCCTTCATTATGCTATCTATTTTCCCAGGATAGCAACATTAATTTGACATGGCTGAATTATGCTACCTACTGTTTCCTGTATAGCACTTTCAGTGCCTCAGGCTGGGTTTCCTGCTTTGGGGATAGGGGCCAGAAAGACATTTCTAACTCCACTACAGTATGGGAAGCAATTAAGCTACAAGTTGCTTAGCTGTAAGCAGTTAACCTCACAAACCTAATAAATTATTTGATTATATGGAGGACTTAGAACTTTGACTCCTTTTAGTAAATATATGTGAAATTCCAAAATTCTGGTTTATTTTCAGTGTTTTTGTTGTTTAATTATTTTAAAATCTGCCCTCCTTTCTTTTCATGATTTCCTCCCTTTTTTTCCCAGGATGTACAAGGAGCCAAGAGGATGGATGCATATGTTCTCTCACTGCCAAATCATATAGTTCTATTGCCGTTGCAGCTACTGTTATCAGTGTTTCAGTTGGATGCTGCATAACTTGTTCTTGCATTGGAGAGAAAGCAGAATTTTTAATTTTTTTTCCATCTACTCAATTAAAAACAAACAAACAGACATAAATTCCTTCATGGACACTAATGAATCCAAAATAGTCTGTAATTAATTTCAAATTCACTACTAGTTTCAGAAATTAGCTAGCACTGCAAATTGCACTGACCATGATCAGACCCTTAATAACAAGGCCTATTGTGTGAAATGTGCAAAGTCAGCAGAAACACAAATTAAAACCTTTCTGATTTAAACACTTCTACCAGCATAGAAAATGAACAAAGCAAGATGAAAGCTGCATTTTTAAAAAGCTTTAACAGCTATGTTTCACAAAATCTCAGTTAATAAATCATTTCAAAGTATACTTTCTTCCTTGTACATTCATTTCTGTGAGGTCAAACCATTAGAGGTATAAGAAAGCAAAATTCCTCTTTATTTTTCCCTAATATCTAAATAATAATGCACAATTCATCTTGGTAGGTAATCTAAAGAGATTATGATTATAAGCCTAAAAAAGCCTGTATCTTTATTCTGGAAATTAACTTGAAAATATGAAAATTAAAGAAGTTTGAATTTAACAGGAAAAGGGGAAATACTGTATTGTTAAAGTGGAAAAATTCCCTAATCCTCTTTGTGATCTGAGGCCTTAATATCTTGTCTTCTAAAGAAGTACTCTGACAATTACATCACAAATTTGTTTTCATTCCCATTCTCCTGGTATATTGTATACACTATTGACATAAATAAGGTAATATTGATTTATAGTGATAATTTTATCTTTGTGAATTTGTTGTTATGTGTTTGTCCTTAAAGCAACACAACTTTAATCTATGATTTTTGAGAAAAGTCCAAATGGTACAAATAGTGTGCTGGATTGTAGGACATCCCCAAGCATCACGGTCCCTGGTTTTAAATTTCAGTCTCATTATTTGTCAAGCAGGAGAAATTGTTAAATCTATTCAATACTTGATTTTAATAGCCAAATGGAGGATAACTACCTATCTTAAAGGGGTACAAGTTTCAGAGGCAATCCACAGGACTAAATCAACAAATATAGGAAAGATCTTGTATTTCTTCCATAAAGTATTCTGGTGACAAGTTTTCCCTAAGTTGGTGCCCTCTCCTTCTCTAGGCCTCCTGTAACTCATGGTCAATCATTTTGTTCTTCACCAGTTGTCATCAGTATTTGCTACTTTCAGACCTCTCACTCATGAGAGAATAACTTTCTTTCATTGAAACTCCTTTCTTGAATGCCTTTTCAATGAAAAGTGTATACAACACTTGCCTCTGTCCTTTGACAAATCTCATTCTCAATTCTTAATGCCTTCACCAACAAAGGAAAAGCAGATGCTCCCCCCAAACTCCAGATGCTGTGCAATGTCTGACAGCACACACAGCTCTTCGTATATAAACTAAAGATTCATTCCCCCCCTGCACTTTTTCCTATAGCACATTATTCTGCTTATGAATGTTATACATACAGTCAATTATCCAAGTTAATGGAGGCGAGCTGTGGGAGAGATAATTAAGAACAGTAGATAATCTACCCTGCTATTAGTGCAGGTGTCAGCCAAGAGTCTGGCCTGAGACTTCATTGTAGGGGGTGTGTGGTGGGAAGAAGGAGGTTTGTAGTCCCAAGATACTTAAGGAGTGGCAGGGCACTGCACTAAGGAAGGATGGGAGAAGCAAGGCTGGTGACAAAGAAAATGTTAAGACAGATGATCACTCATTAACATAAATGCTGTGGATAATCTGGAATTCACTGTAATGTTCACATGCCTGCATGGACAATGATAGAAATTAACTTAAAGTCATTTGTTTGATTTCTACCACTAGCCGCTTTCTTGATTCTGTTCGTTAAGTTTTAAGGGATAGCCCTCGCCATGAGCCCCAAAAGTCAATCTTACAAATACCCTTCAGATTAGTAAAGGAAGTGGCATAACTCATATTGGATTGAAGTATGTTATAACACTGAACATATTCAACCCAATTATGCTGAATCTAGGTGTCATTGAACATACACATTCTATCAATTATGAGTTATCACTGTTATTCTGTACATGAGGGTCATGAAATATACTCTAAAACTAAGACCAATTGATTTTTAATCAATCTGGTGATCAGCATTGTTTCAATCATTATATCTGTTTAAATGTACATAATATTGAAGCTTTTCTTTATGAATTTGGTCGCTATTAAATAAAGGATTATCAAATGGTTTCCTGTCCTAATACAATTTATGTACTCATGAGACTATGTATGTTTGTGCAAGAAAGCACAGATTTTTTTGTTTTGTTTGTTATAAAGATATTGTAAGCATTTCGGTATTCCACATATAAAAAATAATCAAAATTGTCAACCAAAGAAAATAAATACTAAAATATACATGAGAAAATAACAAGAGTAGTCCAGAAGTTTTATTTCATTGTGACTCAAAAATGATAGTAATGGAAATTTCTTGGCAACCTAAGAAAGTCCATCACTTTTACCAGCAATAGCTTCAAAGCAGGAAAAGAGTAGCAGATGCAGCCCTCCCGATTCATAACCATCTTCCTGGTAGCTTTGTGATGCAGTATCCTTTGGGCAGTAAGACTCTAGGGTCTCAACTAGTGTGCTTTTCAATTACTGATACTATCCCTGATAGATAGGAAGTGATAAAACAACATAAGAAATCATTTTTCATAATTCTTCAGAGTCCAATCTAGCCCCAAACTCATGTCCCTTGCACTCCATGCAGGCTGTGGAAGCTGAGTTTTTGTGGATTCTATTGCCTCAAGTGGAATCACTTCCCATATTTTTCAGTAGATTAGCCTCTGGAGTATTTCTTTTTTACTCACAAAATCTAGTAAAACAGAGTATAGCCTCTAAGCATTCCCACTGAGGAGACATAAATATCAAACAAAATAATATTAAAACAATCTTGCTATCCAATATTTCAAATAATATTGGTTTCTTTTAATAAACATCCCAACGTTTTTCCCAGATGTTTCAAGACATTTGAAATATTTAGAGATTCAGTACACAAAATCCAGTTCATCTGTATACAAAGAATTATGAAAATCATGAAATGTCTGCAAAAAAGAGAGGTAAACGTCCAAAAAAACTAGATTGCAAATTGTCATAAAATAATCTCCTCTTTCAAAGAAGAGGATCAATAATGCATTGAATTATTAAAAATTAATATAACCAATCAATTTTAATTGGCTTCACTTTTGAGGTCACTAGGTGTTAGCTTTGATTTTTATAAAATATTTCATGTTAATGACTCTAAGATCTATTGTTTCAGGGATTTTCCCTAGGCATAGAAAGCTAAGGTTGAAAGCATTAAGGGTGCTTAAATTCCTTTACAAGCCTATTATAAGCCAATATTCAATCAAAATGATTATTGCTAGCCATTAAAAAATCCACTAAGTATCAAGGGTAATAACTCTTGCATGTTATTACTGGGAATTCCTACAAAGCAAAAGGCTTTTGTGCTGCTGTTTGCAAAGACTGCTTAATTTATTTGACGTCCTTGGGAAAAAAAAAAAATCTGCTGTTCAACCAGAAAAAAAAGAGTAGTTTTGTCCCCATTATCTCTGAACAAGAAGTGTCAGGAAGCTTCAGGCTAGAATTAACATGAGATAGGCTATTACAGTTGTAAGAGCATTTAGCAGCCTTCCCCACTGACTTCAGGGTGATAATGTATACAGCCCCGGTGTAATCTGTCTCCTCTGCTGCTCTCTCTTTGATTCTCTCCTCCTCTCCTTTGCTAATAATATATATACCTTATTGTAAATCATGATAAGTAAACAGCAGTATTTTTCTACCAAAGTGACACCTTTGGTAGGATTTTACCTTCGGCAAAGTCACATAAAGAATCACAGTGTATATGTTACCATTTTTTAAAAGCCAAACAGCATTCAAATATAGAAATATCCCATGACTCATGCTTTATAAGCTAAACTATCTGGACTCTTTTACATTAGAAGAATTTTCATATATTGTCAGTTTACACAGATAAGGAATGGAAATACAACTCAGATCATGCTATCAAGGTTTATACAAAATTTTGGCTGTCTTAATAAAAGATAAAGAGTATGTCCTGAAGATTCAGAATATTCATAATTACTGTTTGAATAGTATTATCACTCTGATATTAAGTATAATCCAAGGCATATGTAAACCAAGGTAGTTCCTTTCTTGAAATTTAGAAGATAGATTGTACCAGAAGTGATATTTGAACATTTTTAGTTGCTGAATTTCTCAGGTGTTTCAACTTTAATTTCCCCTAAATTGATATTAACCCCCCTTGAAATTAGAAATGCACAGCAGAAGGAAAAACATGACACGTGCAAATTAGTCAACATTTTTGAACATCACAAAATCCAACAAATGATAGGGTATAAAATTTAGCTATTTTTTCATGGGAATTCCTTTAAACTAGGTTTTTTCAGCATTGGCACTATTGACATTTAAGGCTTATAGTTCTTCGTTTTGAGGGTTTGTCCCATGACTTATAGAACTTTTAGCAATGTTGTTGGTTTCTACTCATTACCTTTTATTAGTGTCCCCATTGCACCCACATAAACATCCTGAGTTGTGATGACAAAAATGTTCTCTGGAAGGTTTAGGCGTGAGGGAAGAGATCACCAGCACTGAGAACCATTGCTCTTAGTTAAAGACCTAATCTATATTTGACAATATTATAATTATCTTCTTAACATTTGTAAAGGAGCTATCACTGAACACTCAGTTGTAAAATTCAATTTGTTTTAAAAAAGTAGCAAACATATTATTTGGATTAACTCAGAGTTGGGCTTCTCATTCATTTCTTGTGTATATCCTGGGAAATTGGCAGTTACGAAAAACACATGAAAAACTTACGGTAAAAATATCATTAAAATTCCTAAATACCAATGTCTTTGCTTGGGCTGCCCTAACATAAGACCTTAGACTGGGTGGCTTAACCAACAGAAATTTATTTTCTCACATTTTTGAGGGCTGGGGGTTCAAGATCATGATGTGTTGTAGGTCAGCTTTCAACACTGTGACCCAAAAAACCTGACAAGAACAACTTAGAGGAGGAAAAGTTTATTTTGGTTCACAGTTTCAGAGGTTTAGTCCATGGTCAGGGCACCATTGCTCTGGGACTGCAGTGAGGCAGATCATCATGGCAGAAGAGCATGGCAGAGGAAAAGCTGCTCAGCCTATGGCAGCCATGAAGCAGAGAGGGTGGAGAAGGGGCCACAGAGATAATGAACCTTTCCCAGGCACATCTCCTGTGACCAGCCTCCTCCAGCCCTGCTCCACCCACCTATAGTTACCACCCAGTTAGTCCATTTAAATTACAATGGATGATTAGTTTACATCTCTCATAATCTAACAATTTTACCTCTGAATAGTCCTGCATTAACAGGAACTTTGGGGCCTTGCTTCCTGCCCAGAGCAATGGAGTGAACTGAACAAGGAATGGTCCTCTGAAACTTGAGCCAAAATAAACTTTTCTTCCTCCCAGTAGACCTTGTCAGACTTTAACCCAGTGTGAGCAGTTGAAGAAGGAGCTGGAGAGGCAGATGGAAGGACTTGAAAATGAACTCACATCTTATTGAGAGAAAAGGGTCTTTGAGAAAGAGATGATAAAGAAAGAAAGAACAAAAGAAAGGGAGTTCATGGAATCAAAGGCCCTCAAGGACTTAAGTTGTTATGTGCGTTGCAGAAGAAATGTCCATCCGTGGTGATAGCATTGAGGATCCCATAGCCTGCCATTCTTAAATGGACTTTAAAACCTTTATAAGTAGTCAAATTTCTTTTTAACTTAGAGTGCATTAAAACTGTTCTATTTTTCTGTACATTTCTCAGTGGAGTTTATTCTCTGATCTTTTCAAATAAATTATTCAATTTGCTTCCAGAAAAATAAAAAGTAGGAGCTTTGGGGGGACACCTTACATTCAAACTGTAACAAGGTATTAACCTGGCAGGGCTCTGGTGCGAACTCTTTTTCTGACTTGCAGACAATTTCCTTCTTCTGGGTTCACTGACCTCTTTGTGAGCAGAGAGAGAGCAAATTCTCTGGGGGGTGTCATAATGAAAGCCATCTCATTATAAGGGCCTGGCGACATCATCTACTGTCTCTAAAAAGGGAGCTAGGCCTTCAACATATGAATTTTGGTGGAAGCAGAGGGACACACAGACATAACGACCATTCAATTTCTAGTTTAGAAATTTCATGTTGATTAAGTAAAATATCTGTTTCTATGTTCCTGGAACAAGAAGAGAAATAACTTAGTTTCTTTTTAGTATGTCATACGTATCTTCATTGTGTGTTCAAATTAGATAAGCATTATGAACACCTCTTGATATGTTTATTGGTACAGTTAATTTTAAATTATACTGAGTCTTGAAATTATCTGTTTATTCATATGTGAATATAATAAAGAGGAAAAAAATAAAGGTACAAATTTATTTACTCAGAAACATACAGGATTCATAAACTATGTAAATATAATTTTATGATTTACCATAAAACTAGTTGATGATACTAAAAGTGTGGTTGGGGTTCTTTTGAGACTTGAGGAACGAATAGGCCTATGGGGATCTAGAGGTTAGGTCTAGAGCCCCTCACAGTAAAAAGTGACTGAGGGCAATTCATAGAGGTCATATCACAACCAAAGTTTTATACACTTTGAAATTCATCAAGTTGAGCACTTAGGGTCTGTGCAATTTTTTTTTATATATTTTCCACTATAAAAAAAATGTTTGAAAACTTGTTCTCACTTACACAGAACCCATTGTTTCACAAGTTTCTGTTTTTGTAGAGTATGATACAGCCTCAGTCTTCAAGCAAGTTAAAATCTAAAAAGTCAGACCTGTAAACAGATTGCACAACACAACATGATCAGAGAGAATGATATATATAAGCAGAATTCTTTACAAACACAGACAAGGAAGTAATCAGCTCTGCCTGGGAAAAGCAGAGAATATTTTATGATAAGCAGTATTTGAACTGGTCAGGAAGTGTGGCAAAGGTTCATATTGCTATATATTAGTCATCATAAAGTAAATGAGCTTTGAAAGAAACATAACTGATTGCATATATATTTTCATTTTCAAGTAGTTCTGTATTTATTGGTTAAAAAAATGTGAACCAGATACAACTATGTAAGAAAGACTTTCTTATTTTATATAGAACTTTATCTAATATAGTAATAGTAGACCTGAATATGTGTATATACTCTAGTCGCAGGTGTTTTCCTCATTGAAATAAGATTTTTTTTTCTTTTCTTTAAGGTAAATGACAATAAGGCAGAGGGCAAGAAGAACACAGAAGAGATAAAATAAAAAAATGTCATATAAATGCCAGTGGACTTCATTATGCAAATTTATACTATGCAAATTCTTAAGCATGGTCTTAGTAATAAAGCAATATGAAACCATGAAAAAATTTCCTCAAAAATGATTGCCAATTATCAATGACTGACCATGAACACAAAAGCTAACCCTTGAGGAAAAGAGTAATGGTGAGGGTAGCATAGATCTAAGATTTAAACTTGAGGAAGCACAGGCCTGTACAATCAGGATAGCAGCTGTATCACCATTAAACGGAACTAGGGGACAAAGGGGCAACCCTGTGGACTAATAGAGGGCCTCAAAGCATGATGAGAAAAGGATATATTTTAATGAAATCAAGATAGGTGTAGGAATATGTGTGTGTGTGTGTGTGTGTGTGTGTGTGTGTGTGTGTAATGATATTCTTGAGGATCGCTTTTCTATACAAAATTACTCACCAGGAGTAAAATTTCAAATTGCTTAAAACCTCTATTTACTTTACCAGGCATGATTTTTATTTGGGGATATTTCTTTCCTCCTCTGTAGCAAAATTCTTTCAAGATGAACCACTCACCCAGTCACACTACCTTATACCTGTAATCTAGCAACAGGGGAGGCTGAGACAGGAGGATTGTAAATTTGAGGCCAGTATGGACAACTTAACAAGACCTGATCTCAAAATAAAAATTAGAAAGGACAAGGGATGTGGCTTAGTGGTAGAGTGCCCTGGGTTCAATCCCCACAAAAAAATAAAGAAAGGGAAAAGAAAAAAATAAAAATAAAAATGGAACACTCAAACTTGCCAATTCTCAGAGGTGCCCCTGAAATCTTCAACTCAGAAACTTTACTATTCTCTCAATTACCTATATTCCCTCTTTGTCAGTCTCTTTGACTGCACTACAGTTCCTCTTTGACTTCAACTAGCAATTCAGTAACGAATACCCTATTTAGCAGTTCTGTGCTGACTTCACCGTTAATGGTATTTTCAAGAGTTTCCTGAATTCTCTTCCTTTCTCATCTTTCTACTATGCCCTCATAACAAATTGCTATTTATGGATCAATATAAGTCCCATCTTTAATCTTTTATTATGGGTGTCTCACACACTGGGGAAGATGAATCACATTACAATGTTCATCTGCGTTCACACAAAATTATGGCCTCTGTTTTGAAGTATACTCTTAAGGTGTTTGCTATTATAATTAACTTCTTTTCTGATTCTTTGAAGAACTTGTTTCAGAACTTTACTATACTCTTCAAATCTTAAACATATACCACACTATTATCAAAGATGTGCATTAGTCAAAACTTGCATAGCTTCTCTAACAGGCTCAGTTACCTGTATACACTGCCACACATCTTTTCCTCCTTTTCACTCTCTCTAAGACCAGATTTCTCTTATTTTCAGAAAGTATGCCTTTCACCCATGAGCTGGAAATTCAATACTCTTTCCTTCTTTGTGATCTCACTCCAATAATTATCATTTCTATTTTTCTTCTTAAAACTCTATTTTACTTATCTAATTAAAACAATTCAAGTCTTCCTCAATCAAAAAACAACTGTCCTTCCCATCCTAAGGACAACAGCATCAAACATCACCTTAGTATTACCACCTCCTCCAGAAACTGACTCAACTCCCTTTCTTTCTGTTTCTATATGTGGGTACAGTTCTTGAAATAATACATCATAATTACTTTTATTTATACTCTGAATTTTTAATTACTCCTTGTCAGTGGTATATAGTAGAAACCTGACTTGAGCACTTTTAGAATATGTAGAAAGTGATGTCCTTAGGTGACATAATTTGTCTAAATTCGAATTTCCTAGTCTATAAAATGTATTTACCTACTGTGCAAGCTCAGTAGTGGAATTAAATGGCATAATATTACAAAATACCTGATGCAATTCCTGACATAGTATAAGTGTTCCCTAAATATTATCTATCATTGTTCTTATTATAAGATTTCTGTTTTTATTTTTTTCTTTTGTTTTTCTTCACATCACTATAATCCCCTTCAACTCACAACTTCATCCCCTATGGTATAGAATCACCTTGCTAAAGTTACCAATGACTTTCTAATTGTCAAATCCAAAATATTACATACAAAGTTTTTGTCTGATTTTATATTAATAATCAATGTTGTTAAATTTGTTGTTTAAAACATCCATCTCTTCTAGCTCTTCTGTTTGTTCCTTCATTCTGTCCTTTGTTGACTCCTTGTTTTTAATGAACTCTTAAATGCTGAGTCTCATCATAGTACCATCCTGGATTCCTTTTCTTCACTTTCTTGCGTGTTTCTCAAGACAGTTAACTTTGGCAAAGTTAATGACTCCAGCTCCACATCTTCCCTAAGCTCCAAACTATTTTCGATTGTGTACTAGAGAGCTTCACACAGGTGTCTCATATACATATCAAGCAAAATGTTTCTTCAGTGGAACTCATTTGTATTCACCTCAAATTATCCTCCTCTGGCAAACTTTATCTTAATTGTCTCAATCTACTGTTCTTCAGTTCTAATTTTGGACCTATCATAAGTCATTTGAAATATTCAATTCATCTTTTATGTAGTGGTCTTGCACTCCCAGTTCATCTTGCACAAAATTATCTTCTCAAAAACCAAAACTTGGCACCACAGCATGGATATGCTTAATGCTATTGAACCATGGTACACTTGCAAATCATAAATTGCATGTTCTGCATACTTTACCAAAATAAAATAAATAAGTAAGTATTACAACAACCTCCTCATCATTGCAAACCAAATCTTACAAATCTGGTTCCAGTTCACGCCCCCAAGTACCACTGTTACTTGTGATTCTGTTACCCTGACTTACACTATTCATTGAACATTCCAGGTCACTTTATCACCACTCTACATGTTATTCCTTTGCCCAAAGTATATTGATTTCTTTGTCTGTTGAACTGTCTCCTGATCTAGTCCTAATATCTCCCGTTAAATCTTCTTAGAACCCCCGAGTGGAGCCAGTGAATTCCCTATAGATGCTCAAATAACAACATTTCACATACATCTTTACTGCACTGCTTATCATCTTATGATTATTTATTTCTACTTTTCTCCCAACTGGATTGTGAGTACTTTAAGCACACATCTGTGCTTCATTAACATTTTTATTTCCAGTTTTCAGTAGAATTCTTAGAACAATTTTTCTATTTATTTCAAGATACACAAATGGATGAATTAGTGAGCTTAAATAGAAGGAAAAGGGGCAAATAGCATAAAAAATCCCTATTACAGCACTTCATTTAATCTAAGATACCTTCAATTCTCAGAAACATTATTATGGCCTATTGAAAAGGAAAAACAAATCTGGCAATTAAGCTATGACATAATACTTTCCTAAAATTTACATAAATTACATTTATATTTATAGATAAATAAACTTAGATTCAGTTGTACCAGAGTTTTTAAAGTAGGATTTTATGCATGCATATTAAGATAAATTTAAGCAGACTTTATCACTTTGGCAGGTTATATGACTTTTTTAAGTATCAATTTCAAAGGTTATGGAATTCTTACAATATATTCCCCATTTTAGAGTTCTAGTCTTTTGAATCACTAATCAATGACTGTTTTTCTACTCATTATTTTCCTCTCCTCTGTGTTTCTCTGTGCTGCTGATACCCAGTCATTTCTTATGATTTCTTTATTTTCTTCCATATTTTCTTTTTTTCTAACAAACTTTTAATTTTGGAATATATATATATTTATTTACAGGAAAGTTACAAAGAATGTGCAAGCATTTTCTGTTCATCCCTCATCCAATTTTAGTTTTGAACTCTGAGTCTAAAACAGTCTTTTTTATAGGCTTTTAAAGCTTGATCCTCCATCAAGTTTACCAGTCTGTATCAAGAGATAGTTTTTGTTCAACAACATGGACTCATGCCCTTCCTTGATGATTGAAAATTATGGGTTTGCATTTATCTATTTACACTGACAACAACAACTATACTTGGGAGTTAGATTACTTTTAAAAACACATTGATGCATGTTCACTAACTAAAATAAAAAATAAAATATTGACCCTTAAGAAGGAATCCTCAGTGTCTATTCCAGATAAAAGATAGCTGGGTCAGCAGCTCAGCCATTATCTATTTGTGTCTCTGTGTGTGTGCAGTTGTGCATACTTATTTGCATGCACACATCATAAATCGGAGTAGCATCTTGGGGCACACACTCTTCAGATGCATTTTGTGTTAAAAATTCAACACAGGAGATATTTTTGACCATTGGCAGCATTGCCATTCTTCATCCACTTTCATGATCTTCATCTTTTCAGTGTATTTAATTTTGACGGGAAAATTGTGAGCTCTGTCAAACAGCTCCAAGATTAAAGGCTTATCCTATTTGGTTAAACTTATATTTATTGTTTTCTTCAATTGAATCACATGTTGCTAATGGAAGAAATGCTACCATTCAATTAGCTGGAAGTTTCTGACAAATGACTGTCATATGCTTCAAAGATAAACCTGTTGTATAATTAAAGTAGTCACTCCAGCTTCTCCTTTCTTTGGAAGTTCATTAACCTACTCTGAGGCAAATATTAATATGTTGCCTGTAGTTGCATCTCTTGGTATAAGCTAGCCAATCTTTTAACAAATATTCTAATAATTTGAATATTTTATATGTGTGGGTCTCAGTAAAATTTTGGTTATTCTTTGCAAGAAATTGTGTTCATTCTTCCTGTGATAAATATTTGCTTCATTAATATCAAATTCATGCCCCACTTCTCTGTTTCCAAGGCCTTCTGAGTACAGAATAACTTATTGTTGCAAGACTGAATCACAGAGTAATCTTTTTAATGACATTTTTAGCAAGGCACATAATTCAGCTTAAGTGACTATAAGAACAGACATGATAAAGTCCCCATTAAGATTTAGGCAGAGTGATAGTAAGTTGCCATCAGCTATAAAAATATCTTTAAAAATGTTGCTTATAAACAAAATATTGTTGATACCTAGGGAATTAAGCACAACATCCATTCTAAAACTCTGTTTTTTTTTTTCCTTGACCCACCATTCCACCCATTTACTCTCAACTGGTAACTTTAGTTACTATATTGCTTAGAAAACTAATGTGCTACTGGTGAGTTATTTAAGTGTTTACCTGTCTACTTTTTTGTAGAGATCATCCATTGTGAGTGGATACTTTCACCTTGCTTGCATTTCTGAGGTGAAGATATTCCTTTTCCTTTTCAAGGATAAACTTCCTTTTTGTTTTTGCCTGACAAATTTGTGTACACAGATAAGCACCCCAGGTGTTTATGATGTAGGTAAGCTTCAGATCAGTTTGATAAATAATGGTGCTACCATCTTTCATCACTGTTTCCACTGAAAGCTTTCATGTTGCTATAAATATACCCATGGGAGGACGTACATTTCCTGTTTTTTCACTCTTTTAGGGTAATGAATATTAATAGGACAATGTTTGTCTTTTAGATGTTACACTTAAGAGATGCTCTACATTATTCCAAACTAAGGACAGGATGAAACCTCAAACTAACAGTATTTGTTGGGTTGACTGCAAGATAAGCTAATGACCTTGATCCTTTGAAGGTGAGGAGAATGTGAATAAGGACAAAAAAGAAAAGCAATATATTGTAAAAGTTAAGGCGCTCCAGGGCACCCATTGGAATGGGTAGGGTTTGGACTAGAAAAAATGCTGAAAGAAACCTAACAATGTTTCTTATCTTTCTTCATAAGCTATGCATGTTTGGATCCAATAAATAAAAGACTCCCGGGTCTACACACATCACCAAAAGTTGTGAGGCTAATGGAGAGATTATATTTCAAGTGTCTTGGAAACAATCCACTTCCTTTCACTTCCATCTCAAATTCTGAAGGGCAGTGTGTACTTGTTACCTCTACTTCCTTTCTCAGTATCACTTGCTCTTTAGCTCAATGTGTTTTGACCCTCTGCCCCTACACAAATGAAACTGCATTTCTGAATGTCACAAATGATAATCACAAGATACAATGGCCTTTTTTCTGCTTCATGATTTTCATCGCCTGTGCATGATTTTAACAGGTTTGATTACCCATCCTTGAAATTCTCACAGTGGAATCAGTGATGAAAGATGGTAGCACCATTATTCCTGACTTTCCTAACACTAAATAACCTTAAATTGCTTATTTTCATTGTTTTTAAGAAGTTCAAATTTCACAAAAGGGAGATGCTAAAGGCAGTTTGGTAAAGGAAAGTAGTTATGTTGAGAGTGTAATCCTCCTAGAAAGTTGTACAAAGGAAGGAATTTTCAAAACATATAATATTCCAACTCAGCATTTCCAAACTCTGATTTTTTTCATGAAGGGTAAGAGGTTAAAGCAAAAAGGTGTTTGACAGGCAATAGGTGGTAGAATGTTCTTTCAAGCATAAAATGAGGAAAGTGAGTTTGTTATCTTTCTCCTGTTTGAGAAAGGATTGCTACCACTTAGTAATATGCTTTTGGAAGTCACCAATATGGGGTGATTTCTTGATTCATAATAATTTTCTCCTTATCTGGGAATATTAGTAAGCAAAAGTGGGCGCTTAGTGGCCATATTGACTCTGAACTTCTACTCTAAATGTACCTAAATACCCAGAGGTAGATATCCTACCTAAATTAGGCATATGAATTTGGTATCCTTAGAATTTTAAATTTAACAGGAAGAGACACAAAGTTTTGCTATATGTTTTACCAGTGTAATGTTAATAAATGTCAATACCAGGAGATAAAGAGGGGTTGTTTGAGCTCCTTAGAGTTACCGCATTCTGTATTCTTCAAATAAAGTACACCATTCAACCCTTTCATTAAAGATATCACTCCGCATATTAAGTATTGCCTAAACTTGCCATAAAAACCTACAATTAGCTGATGCTGTAAGAGGTATCAAAAGAGTTGGGCAGGCATGGTGGAGTACTCCTGAAATCCCAGCTACTGAGAGGTTGAGGAAGGAGGATTGCATGTTTGAGACAATCCTGGAAAATTTAGGGAGACCCCAACTGGGGGAAAGAAAAAAAAAAAAAAAAGCAGGGGGGCAGGCTGGAGCTGCAGGTGCAGCTCAGTGGTAGAGTTCCCCTGGGTTCAATCACCAGCACTAAAGTGGGGGAAAGGAGATACCAAAAGACACTATGGGGTCAGAACCTATTTTTGTCCTTTGTCCTTTGTTGTTCCTCACAGATTTTGGAATGTGCATAAAACACAATCACTTGAAAATGAGGTAAGTAAATAGTGTTAGAAAATGTTTTTGTTTTCAGGTTAAATGTGATTCTCATAGTTTCATTAGAGTGTCAACTCTTTTGTTTTGTACCTCTTGACCATTTGTTTCCTTATTGTCTTGGATCCCAGAACATTTGTATGTTCAGAGTTACTTTTTATTGAGTATTCTTTACAACACACCTGTGACTTGGCAAAATATGATTATTCATACTGTACAGATGGTGAGACTAAGGTATAATGCCATCTAAAAGCTAAATAGCGGAGTTGAAATCAGAATTTATGGTTCCCCAAACCTCATGTAGAGCAGTATTTTCTGATATCCCTGCCCTCTCTTTAACATTCATGAAAAAGAGACTGTAATTGCAATCTCACATCAAAATGCCAACTAGGATTTTAGAATGGGTTTGGGTCTTTTCTCTTTAATGGAAATATATAGTATATTAAACTAAAGGTAATGTTTTCTACCCAGTATTAAGATACATTCTTATAAAAATGTTTCAGGTTTCCAAGCTTGGCCTTAGACATAATGTCATTCATTTCTTTGTCTTCTATTTTGTTTAAAATTTGTAATTTTCTTTCTCTAAAGGGTGTGTCAGAAACATAATTTTTTTTTGGTACTTTTGATTGAACTGGGGCTGCGAGGGGTGGGGTGCTTAACCATTGATCCACATCCCCAGTCCTTTTATTTATTTATCCATTTATTTTTAATTTTTTAATTTTTATTTTGAGACAAGGTCTTGCTAAGTTGATTAGGACTTGCTAAGTTGCTAAGGTTGGCTTTGAACTTGCAATCCTCCTGTCTCAGCCTCCCCAGCCTCTGAGATTATAGGTATGTGCCACCACGCCTGGCCAGAAACATAATTTTTAACTGATTTGAGAATGTATTGTCCTCTGTGTTATACATAAGTTTAATTCCTTACTTGATTTCTTCTTTAGGGCACATTTATTAAAACAAACAATAATCTCTAGGGAAAAAAATGCATTCTTGAAAATAATATATAGCTAAGCATTCACCCTATGTATCAGGTTTGGAAATTTGTTAGTTTAGTCACCTAGCATAAACCACATTTTGTGCCAAGAAACACATGAAAATTCAAATCAAATTTATATTAAGATTGGTAAAGTAGGACAAAGAGAGAAAAATCATTTGGACTGATATATTCTTGTTCAACATTAATAAAACAGTTGTATTTCACTATTGACAAAAAGGTTTCCCCCTTAAAAAGTAAGTACAGAAAAAAAGATAATGTCCTAATCAAGTATTAATTTATTCATTCCATTTCTTCCAGCACCCATTTTGAAGTAACTTGATAAAATGAACATACAGGATAATATCACAATTGACTTTCCATAATTCGAGAGTAAAAATAAATCTTTACTCTATATAGAATATGTAAAATGAAGGTTTCCTAAAAGGGTTTCAAAGTTTAGTTTAACATCGCATCCTTCAGATTTTTTTTCTGTCAGTTAATGAAGCGCAAGGGCTAACCTAATTCACGTGATCCCCATCTGTCATTGCTGCAGTAGTGTTGAAGCCCAAAATGAAATTCCATTCTTCATTCAATTCCTGTGACTGGATATTAGTTGGGTAATCAAGCACAACTCCTGGGCTATTGTGTTTTCAGATGAGGAAACTAAGGTCAAGTGACTTGCCCTGGGTCACACAGCAAGACATCTTGAGAACAAGGAACAGAACTAGTAACCTTGGACTTTCTCAGATGTTACCAAGACCACTGAACCATATCATCTTCCCAGGTAGTTACCTTCTCTGATATTGAGTGGGTCACATTTTTATTACTTCTTTCTTTTTTCTTTTCAAGCAGAATCCCTCTTATTCTTTATTTCTTCTTCTTTTAAGCAGGCATGCGGAAATGCTATTCTCCACTTAGTGTTTCTGGTAATTATCTTCAAGGAAAGCAGAATACAAATTTAAAGTACTCATTAACATGCTGATTAGAAATTTCTCTCAAAGACTCAAAAGGCAGGAAGAGACCCCCAGAGATCATCTGATCCAGCCCCTGACTTCAGGCATGTTTCACCTAACAGTTTCAGGCAGATGGAAAACTATATTTATGACCCCCCAGGAGGGAGTCTCCAACCTCCCTTGGTAATACAACCCTGGGCTTAGATCTGCTTTTGTACATAACTGGTTAGGTGCAAAATGTAGAAGAAGAATACACGCTCCCTTGTAATATCAGTTATCACTAAAGTGACTGAAATTAATCATATTATGTTTTGTACTTATATAACTTTTTATCTAGCCAACATTTCTGCCCTATGTTGAAAAAGTATTTTGACATAAAAGCTATCATAATTTATTTTCCATTTAAAAACCATATTCTGAGGGATACCAGAAATTTAAGTGAGTTCAAATGTCTGCCATTTTATTTTTATGCAATGTAGAATGTGTCCAATAGAAATATTTGTACCTTCTCTTAATTCCTATCCCAATACCCCAACAGAATACCC
Organism: Sciurus carolinensis; assembly: GCF_902686445.1. Classification (NCBI taxonomy): domain Eukaryota; kingdom Metazoa; phylum Chordata; class Mammalia; order Rodentia; family Sciuridae; genus Sciurus; species Sciurus carolinensis. The sequence continues at coordinate 102,260,219 of NC_062221.1, read as the reverse complement.
TCAGATGGTGTTTGAGGGAACTGTGAGAATGCCCATACATTTCTGAGAGACTGCCCACTTAGATCTCATCTTTTCCTCATTCCCTATTTATTTATTAAGATAAGTCTGCTGGCACAGTAACATGCCTGTAATTTCAGCTACTCAGGAGACTGAGGCAGGATGATCTCAAGTTTGAGGTCAGTCTGTCTCAAAATAAAAAAACGACTGGGGGTATAGTTCAGTGATGGACTGCCCTGCCCCTGGGTTCAATCTCCAGTACTGCAACAAACAAACACCAAAAAACAGACTTGTAGTCTAGGACAAGTATTAGCTTGAGAGGTTGAGAGGTTAAGAGTCAGGTCATATGAGATCCTATTTGCAGACTTTCTACTGACCATCTCTGAGGTTTGTCAGTTCTTTTTCATAGGTCCTGACTTATTTATTTATAAAATGAAGGGCTTAGAATAGAGGACCTCTAGAATCCCTTGAATGTCTAAAACTGTAGCATAAGTTAATGAACAAATGACTAAATAAATGATTACAATTATTGAGAATGTTGGCCTAGTTCTGCATATTTTATTTTTCTTACAATAAAAATTATGTGTTGTTGCCCAAATATACATTTTGAATGTATTTTAATTAAAAGCTAAATGTTATTTGTATGTTTTTTCTTAAAAGAACACTATTCATTGGCTCTTTATAAGTGTGATCTATGTGAAGAATAAAAGAAAAAAGTAATCAGTTATTTAAGCATTTTCAATAACTTGATAGTCAATGCTATGAATGCAGCTCACATCCAAAATTAAATATCAGTTAAATAAAAGTTTTACTAAATATAAATGCACTGGATCCACAAGACTTTGAAATAAAGCATTAAACCAAGTCTGTTCCAATGAAAAATTCCATGTTAGGACTTAACCAAATGTGTTTTAACCTCCTTCCTAGAAATCTATTAGGACGGATCTGAGAGATGCAAGCAAGATAGGTTAAGCTTTTCAGCACATCTAAACAGGGGTCACGGAGTAGCAAAGAATAGCATAATAATGCCATAAGGTCAACATGCTCTTCATAACTACACTGGAAGGTGTTAGTTACCACTGGGAAAGTCATCTAGAACTGAAACACCATGAAGAATGTTGTGCAAGGTAAATGGATTTATACTTTATTTAAAAACTTAGTCTTGTCTATGTTAGACACAATGATGTCCCTTAAAGGAGGTTATCCTGGTAGGCCCAAAATCATCACAAGAGTCCTTAAATGTGGAAGAAGGGAAGAAGAAAGAGGGTGTGTGTGTGTGTGTGTGTGTGTGTGTGTGAGAGAGAGAGAGAGAGAGAGAGAGAGAGAGAGAGAGAGAGATCTGAAGATTCTACCTGGCTAGCTTTAAGATGGAGAAAGGGCTAAGGAGTCAAAAAATCTTTGCAGACTCTAGATGTTGGAGAAAGCAAGAAACAGATCAGCCCCCAAACTTGCAGAAGGAGCATAGCCTTCATGAAAACTTGATGGTCACTCAGTGAAACCTATTTTGTACTTCTGTCCTCCATAACTATACAATAGCACATTTTTGGTTGTTTAATTCACTAAGTTTTTAGTACTTTGGCACAGCAGTCATAAAATAATAATAGAGCATCTTTTGGTAGGAAACCAGGAAAAGATATTCAAGAGAGAGGTAGGGATAAAAACTTCTGAACAGCTACCCTCATTTAAAAATATCCTGTTCCAAATAAACCCAAAATTGTACTTGAGACTCTCCACATCTCCAAATGCAGCAGCAATTGTCAAAAAAACTTTTAACTCAAAAAGTCTGTTCTGAAATGACAATTCAACTTGCTCTTCTAAACTACAAATTTAATCTTCTTAATATTAGTTACTTGTATCCTCATCCAAAATAGATCTTTCTTAACTTGGTAGAAATCCTGTCTGAATATTTCTTTAGAACACTTTTTATCATGCATAGAATAGGCTATAACTAAATTTGATTATTGATTATTATATCACAGGGATCTTATGCATTATTTTTAGATTTTTTTTTTTACTCTTTCACAAGTACCTTTAAAAGGTTAGTCTTAGGCAGTGAGCAACCCACAAGTGGGCATAAATGCATACTATCAACCAGGTTCAAATAAACTGAGTGCTCAAGTTTTTATTTATAAACAATGACCTTAAAATTTTATAACATAAGATAGTATTCAAATTTGAATTTTTATTACCTGTTTAGAAAATGATGCTGCATTCCCTAAATTGTAATTTTTGCAAATAAGGTAGATGATAAGCAATTTTCATATTAAACTACGAAAATATGATACAGTATGTGCCCAGAATCTAATCATTACAAACATTCAGATATTACTTATCATTACTATTGTGTCTATCAGTAAGTTCAGGCTTCTGAGCTTTAGTTCTGTTAATCAGGCTTATACATTTAATATATTCTTATATTGCTTTTTAACAAAAATAATTAAAATTATTTTCAAACTATTCCAATTTTTCATCTGATATTTGGTGTCTTTTAGTTGCTGAAGTATTTCCTTGCCTAAAAGTTAAACAGACATTTAAAAATGAAGATATATTTCTAAATAAAATATATCACTTATAGAGCAACTATTGGAAAGTTTTACAAACAAAATTTGCACTCAGAAATTCAACTGATTACATAATTTTGTTAGTGACTCCAAGTTTTATGTCTATATATCATGTCTTGGAATTTAATTCCTGATGTTCCTCCAGTGACTTATTAGACTTTTAGCCTCTTTGGAACAGAATCCAAGGTTTGTTCACTTTAGATACCTCCAATTGTCTAATTAGCACAACACATTTCATATATTGTGTTCAATCTAAGGATTCATTACATAACTAAATAAAACAATGAAAAGAAGGTCACTTAAGTGTGGCTTGAAGTGGGTCTCATTATTAAAATTTCACATTACTTGTACAGAAAATGTGATGCCTTTGTTTTAGGAAATTATTCATACTTGCTAATTTGCCAAGATCTAACATTTGGAACCCTATATAATTTCTGCTCATTTAAAATATAAAGTGTGATAGCTATTATAATTTTATTTTATTGAAGAATCAAACCCATTACCCCCATGTTTAAGTTCATTTCTATTTTGTGTAATAGTAGTTCTGCACTCTAGAGTCCTTATTCAATTGAAGAGCAAATATATACATATGCTGTGTTGTGCCAGGGGGCACAAATTCTGTTTTGATTTAGTCATGTGCAACTTGTATTAACACTGAGAGGAATTCAGGGCAAAGTTTAGTTTATTTTTCAAGAAGGATCATATTGCTACATATAGCAAATAACACATGAAGTCTTTTAGACTATAAAACCAATGATGTGCAGCCATACACATTTAGGGTACTCATTTAGCTTTTCATTGACTAAGTGTCTCAATAGTCTGACTCATTCTTTATGGCATATATTTTTAAGAGCAAAATGTGACAAAAAGAGAAAAGAAATAAATTTCTAGAATTGTTAAAGCATGCATACAGATATGGGGAAAAATCCAAATGTTAAGGCTCACATACTGAAACATGGAAATGTTGCATACATTATTTGGCTCAAGATGTATAAAAATTATACATATGATTAAGATAACCTTATTTGAGTATTGTTCTTAGGTCAGATAAAACAGTACTGCCTACCTGCTCTGAATTTGGAGAAGCTGACAGAATGGCACACGGGCTGAGCTGCTTGAAAAGGGATGGGGGCAGGAAAGGAAGGTTCACAGGGTCTGCTTTTAGTTAGCCTTTCCCTGAGACTATTCCTCTGTGAATGAGTACTGGACAGAGAAACCCCAGACAGGTCCGTACTTTTCACTGGCTTATCCCCTGAACACATGACCTATCTAGATATTGTCACAACGACATTGACAAAGAGCCTACTTTGTTGACTATGAAGTATGAACAACCTAGGGAGTCTGTCTTGAAGATAACAAACTTATTGATGGGTAGACCTCAATGTACTGATTGTCATGTTCTGATCTTGCAAAAGTAGACAAGTAAATAAATAAACATAAAAAGGAAGTAAGGGAAGAAAGAGAGAAGGAAGAAAGGAATAAAAGGTGGGTCTGTCCTTACATACTTTGACACTAGCACCTCACTAACTATATAATTTGAAAAAAATTTCACTCTATCATTATCTATTATTGTGATCTGAATCTTTTCATTACCCCAAATTTGCATGTTGAAATGTAATTTGTAATATTTGTGAAGCCCTGGTGACCCACTCACCTCCCAAAAACTCTACCCCTGTGGGTAGGATTAGTGCCCCTGCAAAAAGAGGCCCGAAAGCTTGTTTGCTGCTTCAGAATTGTGAGGGCACCTGGAAGGTAACATCTACAAGGAACAGCCTTCATGGAAACTGAGGACACCCTGAAGTTGAACTTCACAGAATTACAAACAATAAATATGTCATTCCTAAATCGCCCAATCTAAGTATTTACTTCTGTAATCTGAATGGACTAAGACACTTAGAAAGGAAAGACTTTTTCTGTGCTTCTATATCTCTAAAGAAAAAAAATTAAATGCTATACAACTTGTCGTGTTAGTCTTAATTTATATTTTTGAATAATCACATGTGTTTTTTTTTTTTGTGGTACTGGGGCTCGAACTCAGGGCCTTGTGCTTGCAAGGCAAGCACTCTACCATCTGAGCTATCTCCCCAGCCCTGAACAATCACATTTATTAATGCTGTAGCATTATTGAATATAAGGGGGGAAATGGTGTAAGGTAGTAAAATAGTTTTCAGTATGCCAAAATTTGAACTTTAAATGAAACAAAACAAACAAAAAAACAGGAATGTACACATTAAATCCTTACCTAGAGCTAAAACAGAACTATTTATTGACTTTGAAACAGGCTCTCTAGATCTGTGCTGCTCATGGAGATAGATAATGTTGATAATGTTCACTTTCCTTCAGACATATGGAGACTTGAAATCATGTCAGGTCAATATGAATATACTGAATAATATTTGCCCTCTGTCATTAAAAATCTTGAACTATAGGTAATATAAAAATGCTATTGCATTAAGTTGCTACTAAAGGTATTTATATTCCAGTAGGAAAATTACTAAAGGGTCTGTAAGGACATTCCCTCTGATTCAAGAGGTTTAAAGCTGGAGTTAAGGAGAAAGGATGGACACAAACCAAACTGCAATGAAGCTTTCAAATAAATGTCAAAAGTAGACACATAATCCCAGAACAAGTAAACTTCTACAAAAAAAAAAAAAATAGGTTCAAGGACAATATAAACAGAATTTTTTTTTTTTTTAAATTTCAGGAGAAGGAAATGAGGAGAGAGATCTAGCTAATAGAGTGCAGATAACTGGGATCAGAATCAGAAATAAATAATTTTTATGTTTTCTCTAGTAGAGGAGTAAATTTCAGAATGAAGAGATTATTCTTGAGAAAATACAAAAGGCAAGAAGGTGGGAATGATAATGCAGACAACTAAAGCCTTTTTAGCGTTCCTTATGTGCTGTGATCTGAATTTCTCCCCTAAAGTTCAGATGTTGAAACTTTGTCACCAATGTGATAATATTATGAGGTGAGCCAGGGGGGGATACATAAGAGGGGAGGGTAAGGGAAGAATGGAGGAACGTTGGATTGTGTAGAGGGAAATGAGGCAGGGAAAGGGGTGGGGGGAAGGAAAGATGGTAGAATGAGACAAACATCATCACCCTATGTACGTGTATGATTACACAAGTGGTGCAACCACATGGTGTACAATCAGAGAAATGGAAAGTTGTACCCCTTTTGTATACAATGAATCAAAATGCATTCTGCTGTCATGGATAACTAAATAGAACAAACAATTAAAAAAAAAAAAAAAGAGGTGAGTCCAGTTGAGCATAATCCCAGCTACTGGGGGGGGTCAAAGGCAGGATTGTAATTTCCAGGCCAGTGTGGGCAATTTAGGGAGAACTTATCTTAAAATTAAAAAAAAAAAAAGGGGGTGGGGTGGGGATGTGGCCTACTGGGCGAGCACCCCTGGTTCAATTCCCAGAGTTAGGAGTTAGGAGTTAGGAGGTGAGTAAGTCATGAGGGCAAAGTCCATGTGCTCGGGATTCCTGCTTTGTGACAGAGGTTTGAGGGAGCTGCCTCTTTTTTTCCCTCTTCTGTCCCTGTCGTCATGTGAAAACATAGTGTTCTTCCCTCCTTAGGGACACAGCAACAAGGGGCCAGTTTGGAGGCAAACTGCAGCCCTCACAGACACCAAATATGTCAGTGCCTTGATCTTTGTTGCTCCCTGTCAGGCAACAAGGTCTGATGTACCTCCTCAGGGCCCACCTAAGGAGAATATGGGCGGAATAGGATGATGAGTGTCAGCAGCAAAGGAAACACACCTGAGCCGGGAGGTCTGTCAGCCCACGAGGCACAGCAGTCTCGTTTATTGAGGAAGTCACACAGCTTTTATGTAGGGTGGGGGTTAGGCGGGAACCAATCAGCTTAAAGGTCAGCAAGGCCTGGGGGGTTCACGCAGGTGAGAGTCCCATAGGACTATATGGCAAGCACAGCTGATCACAGTCCCGGAACTGTTGTTAACCAATCCCTGACGGTGGTCCAATTTATCGTCATTAACTATTGAAGCCGCCTTTGAGGGAGGCCTTGATCTTGCTCACTCACCAGGGAGTAAGGAGTCAGCCTGAGTTAGTTAACATGTCATTAGTCTCAACAATCTTGGACTTCCCACTCTCTACAACTATGAGACAAAAATTTCTCTGGTTTATGGATTACTTAGTCTGTAGGATTCTGTAGTAGCAGCACAGAAGGACTGAGATGTTTTGTGTCAGATACTGCTCTAAGTGTCTTATATGTATTCATTCATTTGCTGGGCGTGGTGGCGCACACTTGTAATCCCAGGGATGCAAGAGGCCGAGGCAGGAGGATCTCAAGTTAGAGGCCAACTTCAGCAACATGGCAAGACCCTGTCTCAAAATAAAATAAAAAGGGACTGAGGATGTAGCTCAGTGGTAGAGCAGCCCTGAGTTCAATACACAGGACCATACAGATTAATTTTTAATCCTTGGAATAGCTATATGAAGGTGCTACATGAAGCTCTATGAACATGTTTTCCTCATCACAGGTGTGGTGAAATAAATTTGGAGAGTTTCAGTGACTTGCCCAGACATAATAGCTACAAAGTTGCAGAACTGATTGTAGATCCAGCAGCCTCTGTCCACATCAGCACTCACCTTGATATGGCCTGCCTTCCAGAGCCAGAAGAGCAGAAAAGGACATCTGTTCAAATTATAATCCAAGATTCAAAAAGACTGAGAAATAGCAAATAACTGGTTTTCAAAGAGGAGGATGTAATGGAATACTCCAGGAAACAAATTTCAATAGAGGATTAAATTATATTTTAGTGTTTGGAAAAAAATCTTTGAGTATATGGAGTGAATCATGTTTCCCCAAGAATGAATTATGCCAAACTCAACTCATTTTTTAACTTTATGGCTGCTGTAACTCATAGAATGTGAATATAGCATTGGCATATTATATCTTTATATCAGCAGAACTGTTCCTATCTTATTAAAGATTATAAAAAACTTGAAAATGGACTTAAAGGTGAAGGTTTTAATCATAAAATCTTGATTTTATATAAACGGATTCATAGATAACTACTATGCCTCAAAGGTATTCATAAGTGAATCAATACAAAGATGAATGGGTGTTTCTAGATGATGCATGAAAATTATGTAGCTGGATTAAAATTATCCATTAATCAAGTATAAGATGGGGAGTACTGAGTAGGAATATTGTTTTCAAAAGTGCTAAAGGAGCTGAGCTCAGTGGCAAACACCTGCAATCCTAGCAGCTCGGGAGGCTGAGGCAGGAAAATCATTAGTTCAAAGCCAGCCTCAGCAATAGTGTGGTGCTAAGCAACTCAGTGAGACCCTGCATCTAAATAAAATACAAAATAGGGCTGGGGATGTGGCTCAGTGGTTGAGTGCCCCTGAGTTCAATCTCTGGTACTCCTCCCCCAAAGTGCTAAAGGTTTTTACTAAACTAGATGTGATTCAAAGAAACTGTTGTCAAAAATGCTAATGCGATTGGTGTGCTATAAGAAATTGTATATAGAACAAGAGAGGTAATAGATCACATAATCCTAGGATCACATCTAACAATATGTTCTACCTGACACAAAAATGAAGGGAAATAATCAGAAGGGGCAAAATGTAGTGAAAATCTGGACATTTAATGAATTTATAATGGAAATTTATCCAGTAGAACAGGTGTATGTGTGTGTGTGTGTGTGTACACGCGTGCGTATGTTTCTCTGATGTAAGTATAGAGAATATGTTGATCTCTTTTTGCCAAACAATAACAGGATATCATTCTAAGAGGAACACTCTGCATGTTATGTTGAAACAAGATGCAGAACAGAGATGAACCCCAATGAATTGGGATGATTTGAAATGGTGGGTTGCTATATTATTTGGTTTCACCATATTTTTATAGGTAAAGCCAACAAGATCCAGTGGTATTATCATAGGGTTTAAAACACTGCACAGCAAGGTATTTGGCCTAAGTTACATTTTATTTATTATATAATTTCAGATTTTAAAGGAACCTTATTAATATTCTAATCAAGGATTTGATTCTTTAAACACTGTCTACAATAACCTAGTCCTTGAATGCTTCAGTGACAAGAAATTCACTATCTTACACAGTATTCATCTCATTTTAAAATAGCATGTTTTTAGAAGTCTTTTCTTATGCTGAGTCAAAGCCTTCCAATCTGCAATGGACAATCAAGAAAAGATCAAAAATTTGTAGGAAGGTAGGTAAGAACTAAAGGGACAGGATGGTACTTCTTTCTTCACTGGCATATCCCCAACATATAGCATGGTATGTTTCACCAGGTATGTAATAAATACTTCTCACTGAGCAATCTGGAGGAAGAGTGTCAGGTTATAAAGATATGACCACAGGACATTAGTTCATTACTTCTTAATGAGATATAAAATTAAAATGTTTTCTTTATCGTCTATACTTATATACGTGTATTGTTGATTCAGCAAATTTGTACATGACAATGGAGACTTTAATTAAATGAACAGTATCCTATTCTTGTTTACTACTTCTTGGGTACCACATTTCAGCTTTATTTAAATGTATCTTGCACTTCATATAAGGGGTGATATACAAAATATGTATGGGTACAGTCTGGCCGCCAATTTATCAGAATGGATGCCAGTCAGCCGGCTCCAACCAATGGGAGAATCAAGCTATTAGAGTGCTGAGTTTAAATAGTACATATTTCTGTTTTATCTTTATTGTAATGAACAAGCCCTGCCTTTAGCTCCTGCTGTGCACTTTTGGAGGGTCTTCCATATGGTTGCTGCTAAGTATTTTGGCATTTTCCCAACTGTTACAATTGGGTCAGTGGGGGGGATTGTGTAGGAGTAATAAAACAAGGGTGAATGCAGCAGGGAGGAGTACGATTTCTACACACATAACAGCTTATTGCTTCTCATGCCTTCAAGCACAGCTCTGTGCCATTCATTACAACAGGCTGCCAGGGCAATCTGCTTTTTTGCCATAGAGTTTACTCCAGGAAAGGCAAGGCCTTGGGTGTAGACTATCACCTCAGTTACATTTTCCCCTAATGCTTCCTTACTTCCTCTTCCAAAGATACCTAAATAACTTCAGGAACAAGATTATCTTTGCATATTACTGTCATTCTAAGAAAGTTTTCTTGAGCATATCTGTGGTTAAATTTTAGTAGCAACAGTATGATTTTCATTGGCCATGAGGGCTTTGGTATTTTACAAAGAGAAAATAAATGGGAAGGCAAGCTTCCCATTTATTTTAAGCTCCCAAATGCTTAACAGTTCTTGAGACATGATTCATAAATCCAGAAATGAGTGATACTATTATCATTGGAGTGACTTCCATATAGGAAGTCATATCTATTTAAAACAAACAAACAAACGGCTATGGTTACTTTAATTTTGGTGCTGGGGATTGTACCCCCACGCCTGGTGCATACTATGCAAGCTGTCTACCAGTGAGTTATATACCCCAAGCTATAGCTATTATTTTTATCCTGTGCAAGGCAGTGTTGCTAAGCAGTAAATTAGGAGGAAAATAAGTTCAAAGCAAAATTAAGATTCTGAATAGTGAAATAATACGTTAAAAAGAGATATGAAATACAAGATTGTATTTCCCATATTTGTACTTAGAGATGCAAGTATTCTTTAAATATTTCATTATGCTTTTCCTTCAAAATGATATGGATTTTTTTCCATATCAAAGACTAATATATAGCTGTGTAGCATTCTAATAGGTCCTCTGTACAGTTATGAATTTTTCCTGAGTAATTGCAAGAAATAAAGAAATAGAGATGTAGATATTTAAACCTGTGTAGAAAAATGTGTGGATTTTTATGCAGGTTTCCAGGAAAAAGCACTAAACAAGGTGCTGCATAAAGAAACTTGCTCCTCATGCCTTCCCTCCCCGCGCCACCCCCAATCCTGAACATCAGATCCCGAGACCCACACCCAGTCATCTGAGCCTGGGGGTCAAGGGCGACACAGGAAGGCTTCGGGTCCCCCAGTGGGAAGAGATCGCTGAGCGAGCTACTGCAGCAGAGGGCGTGAACTCCAAAGGCAACCACGGAGCACTGAACTCAGCATTCCCACCGGCCCTCTTACTTTTCCTTGTGAGAAAAAAATTAATACCGGCAGCAACAGGACAGTCATAAATCAACTTAGAACGGGCCCAGGCGGTCCCCTGACGACCCGCACTTTCCCTAGGACCTTAGAGACCCCTCATTCCAGCCTCCCCGGGCGGGACGGAAAGCGCTAAACCAGGCTTTCCTCAGTCAGCAGGGACCCGCGCTGGAGCCCTGGCCGCGCCCGTCAGATCCCGGCGCAGCCTTGGGCCAGCGGGGTCTCGCCCCGCCACATCCCCGCAGAGCCAGGAGCGGGCAGCCGTTGAAGTGAGGGCAGAGGCATCGGCTTCAGAGGCGCAGTGCGCAGGCGTGCGCGCAGAATGCGCAGGCGCCGCCTAGAAGTGACTTCTCCAAAAAGTGTCTTAGTTCCCGGTCACCTGAGCTCCCCGCGACGCGGCTGCTGTAGCCTCGCGGATACACGCCCTCCACGGGTCCTGCCTGGCGACCCGGCCCTCTTCCTCCTGCCCAGCCGCTTCGCCACCCCGAGCCCTCCGAAGGCCTGTCCCCTCCTCTTCTCCCTTTCCCTGTCTCGGGTCGGGCGGGACCGGGCCGAGCCGGGCCGCCCGGGATCAGTCCCTGACCATGGCGTCCCTCTTCAAGAAGAAAACCGTGGATGGTAAGTTCCAGGCTGGACTTACAGGGCCCAGCTGTGTTTCCCCGGCATCTTTTGGGATTTCCGGCTGCAATTCTGGCTGTGATTCTGGCTGCTGTCCCTGGGGGGCGGGGCTCGGTCAAGTGGCCCCACAGGTGACCGCCCTGTCTGCGTCACTTTTCTGCTTCCCCTTCTCTGACTCTACCCACCTCAAGCTCACCTGGGCAATCTGACTTCTCTCTCCGACACTTCCCCCACCTTTATTATTTTAATTATTATTATTATTATTATTAATTATTTTCTGTAGGAGGGTTTTGAACATTTTAGAGGACGCAGGGTACTGCTGGCCTGTGAATGTCATTAGACTTGGGGTGATTTGATTAATTTTTTGTTGGTGTCTTCTACTTGATTTGTTACTCCTTAAATTTAGGATCGTACTATTTCAGGTATTCTAATAGGAAACCTGTGTGTTTGGGTCGGGGGAAGTGGTAACTGACTCCAGTTACAAAATGAACTTGGGTCTGGGCCAGTTGTCTCTTTAGGAACACCCCTGAGTAGTGATATGAAACAAATGTTACTTGATTGACTCCAGTAGAAATATAAAAGAAATACTAGGGAAGTGCCTGGATTTAGTTTTCATAATGGATTTTTCTCCCTTGTGATTATCTTTTGCAAAGTAAAGTAGGGGATGTACTATATATTATTTTTATAGAAGTTTACATTGGAACGACTCATATGTTGTTTCATACATATAGCTCAGTATCAGCTTAAGAAAAAATGCACCAGAGCATACAAGTTTTGAGTTCATATGCAATGCTTATAATGTACATTTATACAGCACTGATAAATCTTGATATTTTCATTGCTGTTACTGGGTATTAAATTCATTCAAGTTATTTAAAAATTGTTTCCCATTACATGTTGAGACTAAGTTGTTGTTCCTTCAAACCAAAGAATCACTTCTTTGTAAGGGTCTAACCCTGCCACAAAAGGAGCAGTGGTAGCTAGACAGTGATTGGTACAACCACAGTGCTGTCTTGACTTGGAGGTAACTCCTTCTTTCCTTTGTGTTGACTGTTCCAATGCCAGCAAATTTGTTTTGGGGAAGATAACAAAGACATCATCTTTACCCTGCTGCTCTGTCCCTCATTTCAACACATTCCATTTTACCCCTAATTTCTCATACAGAATAATGCATTCTTTGCTTATTTTGAGTAATTGAAAAAATTTTTTTCAGTTCATTGACTTTTTACTAATTGAAAAGTACCATTTACAATATCTGGAATAGCTACTAACTTGGTATATGATGTAATACAATTATGTGAAAGCTTTTTGTGTTTATTTTTCTTGAGAATACTCTTTAATTCTTAACATAGCACTTTATTTTTTTCAGTGCTTTGGTGCCAATACTCAATTATTCTGTAGTACTCCCAGGACTGGAGGAGGGGTGGTATCTTTTTTTTTTTTTTTTTTTTAATTGTTTTGAGTTTTGTACATTGAGAATTTTTTTCTTGATGATTTTTATGTAGTGAGAATACTAAACAAAAAATGTTTTTTTCTTATTTTGATGTTACAAAATGAATTCATTTTTAAATAGTAGAATATAAACATCTTAGTTTTAATTGCTTAATATCTGCCAAATATTTTTGAAGGCATACATCTCAGTTCTGTGCTTTCCGGTGCTTTTGGCAATCTAGTGACTATTGTACTTGAAGTACAGAGGAGAGGAAAAAGGACAATGAAGATGTGCAGTGAGGGTATTTTAGCGTGTATTCAATTTCAGTTAGTTAATCCTTCTAAGGAATGTTTTTGCTTAATAGACTTATTTTCAGGGGGAAAAAAGTCTTAAGGACTTTTGCCAAGAACTGTATCACTAAATACTTTGTGTAGAATTACTGAATGTAATTTGGTCATCATATATGTTTACTACAACTACCAAGCTACATATTTGATGTTTTCTTAAATTATTAATCAAATCATTTACTTACGTCTTAATTATAGACTGGATTTTCATTACTTTAATACAGAGCTTTACTGATGTTTTTACTCCTTGTTTTATTAAAGGGAAGTTTTTTGTTTGTTGAAAAGGTGATAGCACTCTTAGCAGTAATGAGGCTATATATTATGAAATTTAATGTATTTTTATGTATGTCTCTCAGATTCTTAGGCATGTTGATTATTGATCATAAGATCTTTTACTGTATGCTGACTTTTTGTCTGTTACAGCAGTAATGAAATTCTGATATATAAGGGAAATAGGTAACTGCTTGTGGATCTGGGGAATAATTGAATCTTTTCATCTCTTTGGATTGGCTGGGAGAGTTATATACTATATCATTAAAGACGACTGCACATGTAAATTAAAAAGGGAGACAACATTACAGCACTTATTACTATTCAGAGTTATGTTTAATTCATTTTTGACACAAAGATGAACAAGTCTCCTCAGTGTATACTTTGTTCCAGAAATTAATGAGAGGTGTATCTCAATGCCATTAAAGAGGAAGATTCTTTCCAATTTGAAATTACAATCAAGTATTTGACTTTCCTTTTACTGACTTGTAAAATACGTACACACATATGTAGAGTTATTTTGTTTATCTACAGTGTTCCACCCCCCCCCCCCGCCCCCGGCCGTGGACTAATAGTGACCTATTTGTTGAAGCTAATTATGAACCTGTAAATCAGGATTCCATGAGGACTTGTCATAAATGCACAACTATCCATGTCTTTTAAAAGGGGAAGTTCTAGGGTTGGAGATGTAGCTCTGGGTAGATGAGTGAGAGGTCATGGGTTGGATCCCAGCACAGATAAAAAAAAAAACAAGTGAATTTCTTTAAGCACTTTATAATTTTTATCTGACATGTTCAATAAAGACAAACTTGAGGTCCTCTTCTAAGCCAGTCTTTTGCATGCACTATCTTATTTAATTCTCATAAAGCCTATAAGCACCACTATTGTCCCCATTATATAGATGAGGAACTAAGAGGAAAGGGACTAATTTATCCCAAATTATAAAGCTACTAAGTAGAAGAGCTAGGACCTCATCACTTATTTAGATCATCAGTTCCAGTGGCCACTTATTTTAGTGATCATCTCTTGGGCCTATGTTTTATATTTGATCCTGATAATTTCTTCTTTGAAAGTCTCTGTTCTGGATTCCATGGTAAAACACTTTCCTAATTTTCCACTGACCACTACTTTTTTTTATTCATCTTTTCTTTTCTCTTTTATTTGTTAAACCTGTATGTTAAATATTTGTGGATTTTCATTTTGGTATCCCATTGTTCTAACAGTACATGCTATCCCTGCATGATGCACTGTCCACTCTTATTTTATTTACAATTTATGTACTGTTGTATTCCAAAATAGTATTTCTAGATATAAATACCTAGAATTTGTATGTCCAACAATTTGCTGAATATCTGCACATAGATGTCTCAAAGCATCTCTAGTTAGAGATCCCAAGTAGAACTTTTCATCTTTAAATCAGTTCCTTCCCAAGGTGGCTTGGTGGCATATGCCTGCAATCCTAGTGATTTGGGAGGTGGAGGCAGGAAGGGATTGCAAATTTGAAGTCATCTTCACCAATTTAGTGAGAACCTGTGTCAAAATAAATATAAAAACAACTGGGGATGTAAGTTAGTGGAATATGCCCTTGGGTTCAATCTCCAGTGGTGTAGGAAAATCCTTCCCAGGTTTTTCTTCTTCCAGAATGGGCAGAACTTGATTACTTGATTTTTGCCCTCTTCCTTCAGCTAATTACCCAGTCACTAACTACCAAAACCTGCCTTTTTTTTTTTTTTTTTTTTTTTGCCTCGAGTATTTGATACATGTAAATCTGTGGTCCTGCAATTCTTTGCTCTAATTCAGGTTCTACTTATGTTGCACTTTACTGCATGACCTCTCTGCCTTTCCTTTCTGCAACTTCATAGCCCTTAAATCCTTTATCTGCAAAGTTGGTTGTATGATTAGTAGACCTGAAACCTAAATCTGTGCTGCTCCTCGAAAAACAAAAAACAAACAAACAAAAAAGCTCTTTATTGAATTTCTGGCACCAACAGAATTAAGTGTGAACTCTTTAATTGTAGATGCATAGTTCTTCTTGATCTGACTGTTGCCTTTTTTTCTAGTCCTGTCTCTGGCCACTTTACTCTCTAGCAGTGATGGTATTTATACTGTATGTCATACTCTTTCTTACTCTAACATTTTTTTTGCTTATGGTGCCATATTCCTAAAAAAATTCTTTTCCTTTCTCTTCTCAGCCTGAACCATCTGAGACAAAAGCCTTCTCCAGAAAGTGTTCTCTGATATTTCTTCAGATTGTGTTAAATAAATAAGATACTCCCTGTGTTCCCATTGTTTAGCATCTCCTTTCTTATTTGCGTTCGTTAGAACCAAAGTAGATTTTTCTGCATTTCCAAAGTTGCATTATGATTATTTTGTCTTTCCTGCATTATTAGAGAGTCTTTAGCACATTTTAAAATGTATTTAAAGTAATTTATAATTTAGAAACCAGACCACACCGTTAAAATAACAGTATGTACTAACCAAAAGAAGTGTTTTCCATATCTAGAGCTTACTAGTCTCTACATTCACATAGCCACCCAATGTGAGCCTTGGTGCAGATTTAGAGATACTTTGAGAAATGTTACACACAAGTAAAGGAGCAACACTTTTGGGGTTTTGTTTCATTGAAGACAAATCAGGCCATATAGGCTAGTTGTCTAGAATCCAGTCTTGTGCAGTTTTGACTAAATTGGGGCAAAGCTCCTGTCAAGAGGTCAGTTGTGGTGCCACATTGATGATAAGAGGAAATAAAAACCTACCAGCCACACAAACTGAATTCCCATCAGAAGTGTGTAGTCTTTCTTCCAGAATAAAAGACAACATTCTTATGGTGGCATATACAATATCTAGATCTTCCCTAGAAAGCCATTTATCTCCTTAGTGCTCTGAATGTATAAAAACTCACATGTTACTTTCTGTTTGCTCCTTCCTTCTTGGCACACCAAAGAGAAGTAATTGAAAGTAGAATTGAGGAGCACAGTATGCTCTTTAGAGCATTTTTCTTAGTAAAAGTTCTCTATCCTTTCAGAACAGATATTTATATAGAAAAATTTCTTCCCTCTCTATTTCTCCATTCCTCTCATGACTCCATTGACCAAATTAGACCCAAAGCTTTGCTGGCATCTGTTCAGCTCTTGAAAACACTGACATTTTGATAATAATAATAAAGTTGTGTGAATGAATTCCTCAAGGTTTGAATGACTTGAGATTATTGGTCAGACAAAATCAAATGGAACATGGGTTTTTTTTTTTTCCTCTTATGCTTCCAAAGGGCTTCATTCTCACTTTATCTTTAGTATTCCACTTCTTTGTTGTAGGCAGGTTCTGCTTTTTGCATCTTCAACCTATTTTATCCAAACTAACACTTACTCAGGGCTTTTCTTCTATCCATAGTTACTGTTGGAGTTTGTCTAATGCTGATAACAGTACCACATACCTACTATTCCCACTGATGCCAGCTGTTACAGAGTTTATAGGTAAAGTCTAAAATAAAACTCCCCATCAAGCAGGATATAGGAATATTTTGTTTCTGTTTTATTCATGTGTTGGCTAGAATCAGGATAACTGATAGGCAATAAAATTATAGAGATAAAATGATTTTTATCAAAGAAATACATTTACAAGTAGAAAATGTGACTTAGTTTTTGTTTTCTTTAAGTCCATCCATGTCCTCATAGTAAGTCACATAACAGAATTCAGTAGAGCAGATGTTGTCTAGTAGACCAGGTTGAGTTCCCACAAGTTCTCCAGATGTACCTCAGCACTCCTGAGATAGTAATCCTCAACTGCTCTGCAAACTTGAGACAGGCCTCTTCCCTTATTCCAAAAGAAAGGTACTTCAACTTGTATTACTTACAAACTGATGACTCTTCCTATATGGTTGGTAATTGCTTTTAATTTTAATTCTCAAATGTGCAAATTATATGTGAATGAGCAAGGTACAGGGAATTAAGCCATAATTCAAGTTGGAGTTTGGCTTATTTTGTTTTGTTTAAAATTTTTGACTTTAAACAAATAAACCTAATTGACTTAGAACCAAAGAAGGCAGAAAGAGTTTTCAGTGTATCTTTTTAAAGTGGAAAACTTAAGTCTTTGATCTTGTCATGTCTATTTCATTGATAAAAAGAGCCTGTAAAGCTTGAGATACACATTTAATGCCTGAGCTGGCCTGACTGACCTTTCTCTAAGTGTGGTACTTGGCATAGGCTAGAAAAGTGTGGTGGGTGGGGCTATTTCCAGACCCTTGTTATCTCACTGAGTGAATGGTAAAGGAGAGAAAATGTCATATCAGATCCATATACCTTTAATATTTTCACATTTGAATGTTTTGTATTATCACATGTTCTGAAATAATTCTCAACAGCCCCACAAGGTTGATGTAGTGCTGAAGTATTTTTTTTAAGTTCCTGCTTTTTTTTTTTTTTTTTTTTTTTTGGCCTAGAGAAAGAAGCAGTGTGTGGGCAGGAATCATGCATGCATTCCATTTCTCTCCTAGGTATCAGTAATATCCCTTACATGTTTCTGTTATTGTCACCATGGAAGAAATTATATTATTGGACCCAAGTCCTGCTGCTCACTGCTTGAAAGCCAGTACTTAGGAGATGAGAGATGATGCCAGCGAATCAAGTTCATTCAGGCTGGCCCTGATAAGATAGAGGGGCTATGGTCCATCAGAGCTCTATTTTGGAGAACTCAGGTAGTGAAAGGGATTTTATAGGGTGGGAAAGGAAGGGAAGTGAGGCAGTAAACAAGAGGCTGCATGCTGAACAGTGTCTTCCTCATCCAAGACATGTCTCCATTTTTCCTCTGGCCTAATCTGAACATCAAAACTGACTCTGATTTCCTGGAGCTAGTTACTGTGTTTTCTTTAAACAGACATGTTACCTTACCACAATTTATGTGCTTTGTGTTAGTCCATACATAGGATTAAAAAACAAGGAGAGGCATTGCACATTCAGATGTTATCTGGAGGTCATCAGGTATACTGGGTTGGGTAAATCTAAAGAAATGTTAATTAGTTAACATCTTAGAGAATTAGCTGGTTAGTTCAGTGATCCGTGTGCCTGTTGTACAGAGGCTCGGGAGGCTGAGATAGGAGGATCACGAGTTCAAAGCTAGCCTCAGCAATGGTGAGGCGCTAAGCAACTCACTGAGACCCTGTCTCTAAATAAAATACAAAATAGGACTGAAGATATGAAGATGTGGCTCAGTGGTTGAGTTCAATCCCCAGCACCAAAAAAAAAAAAAAAGATATTCTTTCATAGTTCAGGTTTTACCGATGTTAAATCATGAGTCATTCTCGCCGCACACCCTGTGTGGGCGAGGGAAAGGGTTCCTCTAGAAGTGATGGGCTGGAAGCGAAATAATAGTTAAGACATTTATTTATCATAAAGAAAGACAGGAGCAAAATTATCATTTGAAACAGGGGTATGACCGATGAAGCCGTCCACAAGGGACTGGCTCTAGCAAAAAACGGAGCCCGAGCTTGGTTTGTACGGATCAAAGGCGGACTGGGAGGAGCTGCTTTGGTGAGAAACAGGATGGGGAGGAGTTCAACAAGCCATTTGGCTCTAGCGGGTCATGGGCACATCTGGGGTCTGCAAACGCCGGCGGTGAACCAATCTGCAGGGTAACCACGTACTTCTGGCAGTCTCAAACAATTTTCCATAATTGTGAGTACCTGAAGCCAGATTTCCCTGATAGTTCTTCCAAGTTTGGTTTTTTTGTTTTTGTTTTTGTTTTTGTTTTTTTATTGCAGGCCATGGATGGCACCCCGCAAGTCATCTTTCTTGATGATACATTTTATTTTTCTTTTTAAAGGAACATGTTAAATGTGCTTTTTAGACCAATCCTTTTACATTTCATTACAACTGTATTCTCTTAGATCATTAAGTATAGCATATTGATAGAGTGTTTAACATCAAGTAAAAAATGAAAATACTGACAAATATATAAATAAATGTTATCAAGCCACTCTTAGATCTTTGAAATCAAAGGGTTTTTTGAGCCTTTACACATGCTATCTAGGAAAGGACCAGGTCCTGAACAGGTTGCCACTACTTCCAGCAGCAAGGGTAGAGAGCAGTTGGAAGAGTGTCCACTAGACCTCGAGCTAAGAGTAATTTTATAATAAAAATTTGAGGAATTAGCATAACTTTTATATTGATTTAGATAAGAGAATTGGAATAATGTGAGTTGGGGAAAGCTTTGGGATAGGAAGGCAATTCATAAGAAGAAATAATTATCGCTTTTGGATTGGTTGGGATGGTAAACAGAATGTGGTGGTGCCTAGGGGATAGTGATGGGATTTGATATAAGTTTCTACAGGATTTTGAAGGAGGTTTTTGTTATTTTGTTGTTGATTAACTTCCTCTATCTCTCCTCACCTCCATCCTCTGGCCCTTGTAATTGAATTTAGGGAATCTCTTTTCTTATATGCTTTTCCTGCTTTTGAAGAATTTATAGTCTTGGGATGAAGTGAGACCTACTAAGAAATAAATCTAGTCGAAAAACAACTTGACCTTAAAAACATTAAATATGTCTCTACTTTTTTCATTTTATCCATTTTGAATTATCTCGATGACTAAATCATTAAATGTTCTTTTAACATAGGGTCTGCTTAAGAAAAATTGAAGAGCAATTTATTTATTTTATAGGCTATTCCTTTTGTCTCATATGAAAAGACGTTTTACTATCTTTTTTCTACTTACCATAATATGTTTTAAAGTGTTATGATTGTTTTAGTATGTAACATTAGATGCTCTGAGTTTATAGCTTGGAACTGTTTAAATATTAATAGGTCTATTAACAAGTGTGAGGCTGTGGAACATACAGTAGTTAATTTTCTTTATTTTTATGATATATAGTAATAGTTAATGTACACATAGTTATATAAAATTAAGAAAAGTAAAATCAAACTTTTATTAAATTTTATGTTTGTTTTTGCCATAACACTTTTTTTTAAAAATAAAGATGTCTATATCTAGTCTGGACTCTTGATTCTTGGAAAGCTAGGTGTCCAACAATTATTTTAATTCTGACACTAATTATCCAGAGTTAGCATAGACATTGTAGAGTAAGGACTCAGTTTAACAGAACTGCCTCACCCCAGATGCTACTTGAAAGTCCCAGGTTGCCTGCCACCCATGCTTCTTTCTGACCAGGTGTTCCTATAGCTTTCTCTCCGGGGTTGATAATTTGATAGGACTACTCTCAGAACTCAGGAAAGTGCTTTATTTACAAATGCTGGTTTTTTTATAAAGAATATCACTCAGGAACAGTCAAATGGGAGAGATGCAGAGCTGGAGGAGAGATACAGAGCTGGAGGAGAAATGCAGAGCTTCCATGCCCACTCTGGGTGTGCCACCTTCCCATCACATTAGTGTGTTCACTGAGGTTAGGAAACTCTGAATCTCTTTGGCCAAGAGTTTTGTATCCCAGTCTCTGGAATCCTCCCACCCTTGAGGTACAGGGAGGAAAAGGGATTGAAAGTCAAATGTTTGATGTTTCTGGTCTCCAGCCCCATTTTTATCCCACTTCTTACCCCCATCCACAAATAACAGTAACATACTCAGGTGTGGTGGGAAGGGGCTTATTCTGAAAGATAAAAAAGCATTTGTTTTTATTTAGGTTATTCCAAGGGTTTTGGACCCTTTGTGTCAGGAACTCATGACAAAGACCAAATTTATACTTTTAATTTTAGTAACCTAATCATTAAAAAATGTGTATAGATAGAATTCTAAATCTTAACAATCAAGGCTTTCAGCAGTTGTGTAAACCTATATCAATTATCTGACCACAGTTAGCTTATCAATATAGTGGCTTCACTTTCCTGAGTAGTATTGTTGTGACTGAAGACCATCATCACTAACACTGCATTGCCACTTCCTCTTACTAGGTGAATTTAGGAGTCCTTGGTAACACAAAGGGGTTGTACTTCAGAAGTTTTTTTGTAGTTTTAGTTTTAAATTTAGAGCATGTTTTCTATCAAAATAGTAGGCAAAGTGGTAAATGGCTTCATACCAACCCATTGGCAATGGCAAGGTAGGGAACTTAGTCCAGAAGCAGTGAATTAGGTGTGTTTGAGTGTTGAAGATGAAGAGGCTGATAATTGCTTTGAAAGATAGGGGGAAAGAGAGTTTTAGTTTTCTTCATTGTTGGTTGTTGATTGTAATATTTTAAGGAAAGAGTTTTTAATTTATGGGCTAACTTTTGTTCTATACCTTCAAATGTATGATGAAACTCTAAACCCAAATGTGACTGTGTTTGAAAATAGAACCTTTAAAGAGGTAACTAAAAGTAAGTGAGGTCGTAAGGGTAGGGTCTGGATTGAACATGACTGGCCTGATTAAGAAGTGGAAGAGACACCAGAAACGGCACACATCTTCGGACATAGCAAGTAGGTGGTCATCTAAAAGGCAAGGACAGTGGCCTAGGAGAAACCAAACCTGGTGGCACTTGATTTTGATTTTGTATTTCAGGCCTCCAAAAGTGTAAGAAATTTCTTTTGTTGAAGCTGCTGGTTTGTGATATTTTGCTATGATAGTGCTGGGGATAAAGGACATAACCACAACAAATTTAAAGATCTTTATCGGCTTTATTTGGGATTCTAGAATTGGATGGCATTTCATTTCATAAAACAGGGTAAAACTCAGCAAAAGAGATTGGTTTTATTGATACAACAGGAAACAAAAACAAAAAATAAAAGAATAGATTGGTCATTTCAGAGTTACTTTCCTAGGAAGGCAGGGACAGAGAGATAGAATAATAACTTGCCTGGTTAGCATCAGGTCACTTCAGGTTGCTTTTTGAAGATTAAACTTAGAGAACTTCATTGAAACTCACTTTTTTTTGGAAATCTGACTGTTGCCTCTCCTGATTTCTTAGAAAGTCAGCTAACAGTTTACATTTAGTGACATGAGACGTAGTAAGAGTAAGTCCATTTTGATTTTTAGTACAGTCTTTTGAGACCTAGTGCAGGAACTTCATCCAAAGCAATGACCTCCTGTAATTTTTATTTAACTCTAGCAAACTAATACATCCTGTAATTTTTACATTAGAATCCAAATCAGTGCTTCATGAAACAGTAGTATCTAGGAAATGTTTATAGATATTTCTTAAAAGGGATTCTTGGTTTAATAAATTTGACAAATAATCTATAATATATTCTCACCTTAGAGACTTGCAATATATATTTATATTAAACATTCACAGATATCTTGAAGCAGAGAAAAATTTTTTTTCAATTTCAACATTTCGTAAGTATTTGTCTATAAAACCATCTACTCTGTCTTTGTTTTCTATCAAGTCCTAGTAATTTTAGGAGAGGAAAGTTGGTAGCAGGAGAAAAGGCTCCGATTTTCTTCATCTCCATTGTAGATATGCTATTGAAAAATTCCAGAAACTGTACCCAAAATATGGCACCAAGGAATGCTGATTATTTTAAATTAAAAGAACTTAGCAGCAAACACTGGAAGAGGCTATCTTCTTGTCTACTTATAGTCTGAACCTCGATGGAAGAAAACAGCTACCTCTGGATCCCTTGTCTAAGCTGCCATTAATTAAACCCACATCATAGGAAAAGAAACCAGAGACTGCTGACACACTTAGTCACATACCATCATCCTCTATTTTATTTACAAATTACAGAGTGTTCTGCATGCCAACCACACTTTCTCCCAGTCCAAGTGTTTCCCTAAAAGTAATTTATTCTTCCCTTGTCATTCCCTGTTTTCCACTTCCACTATAGCCAAAGAGATATATAAATTTCTAAATAGTGGGCAATAATAGTTCAAATAGTTTTGAGCTACTACGTAACCCCATTCCTGTAAACCTCCCCCCCCATACTGTGACTTTTTTTCCTGTTTCTTATGTTAATAAATTTGTGTACGCCTTTTCTCCTATTTAATCTTTGTTAGTTTGTTCCAGTGACTCTTTAGAAAGCGGAGTGGAGATTTCCCTTCACCCCTGCACATATGTTTCTTTATGTAACCAATATCAAGAATGGAACTCAAGTAAATCTTGAGCAGTAGAGGCCCACCCTAAACCCAAGGGAGAAACAGGGTCACTACAAGAGAGAAAATAGATTTCTCATAGATAAGATATAAGAGCTTTACCATCTTATTTTAACTCTCACTAAAAAAGCCCTTGCAGTTGACTGGTTTATAGCAACAATTTAATAACAATAACTATTAATATAACTAATAGTTAACAGATTATACTAAAAAAAAGGACAATGAATACTGGCTTATTTTAGTTGTGGTAAAGGTAAAATTCAAATAACATTAACCATTTTAAAGTAGGCGGTTCAGTGACTTTCAGTACATTCACAGTGGTTAGTTGACTACCGTCTGTCTAGATCAGACATTGCCATCACCTCACAGTAGGCACATTAAACAATGACTCACTGTTCTCTCTTCTTCCCACCCCCTGGCAACTACCAATCTGCTTGACTATGGATTTACCTACTCTAGCTATGTGGTTTAAATGTAATCATTAGTTGTGATCTTTTGTTGTGATCACTTTCATTTAGCATAATGTTTTTGAGGTGCATCCATGTTGTAGTACATTTCATTACTTTATTTCTTTTGACTGTTGAATAATATTCTGTTGAATGTATATAATACAGTTTATTTGTTCATCTCTTCATGGTCTTTTGGATTGTTTCTACTTTTGTATATGAATAGTGCTGTAGGCATTCATGAAGAAGTATTTCAGTTCCTGTTTCAATTTTTCAAATTTATTTTAACTGACATATATGAACATAAAAAAATATACACATTAATGGAGAACCATGTAATATTTTGGTACATGTACACATTGTATAATATTTAAATCAGGGAAAACATGTATGTCTTCTCACTTATGATTTCTTCATGGTAAAGACTTTCAAATTCTTTCTTATAGCTTTTTGAAATGTATAGTATATTGTTTCCTGTAGTTACCATATTGTGTACTAGCACATAAGAACTTCTTGCTTTTATTTAACTGTAACTGCCCACTGATCAGCTTTTCCCAATCTCTTCCTTCCTCCTATACTCCCCAGCCTCTCATAACTACCATACTACCCTAAACTTCTATGATAACAACGTTTTTAGATTCCACATACAAGTGAGATCATGTGGTACCTGTCTTTCTAATACTGGCATATTTCATTTCATTTAATACTCTCTATTTCCATCCATACTGATGCAAATGACAGGCTTTCGTTATTTTTATGACTGAAAGTATTTCCTTGTGTGTATGTACCACATTTTCTTTATTCATTGATCAGTTGATGACACTCAGATTGTTTTCATTTCTTGGCTGTTGTATATTATTTACTCTTTGTGTGAGTACTCAAAGAACATGAGCATGTAGATGTCCCTTGCATCTAGCAATTTCATTTCTTTTGGATGTATACCCATTAGTGAGACTGCTGGATCATCTGGTAGCTCTGTTTTTATTTTTTGAACATCCATTCTGTTTTCCATAATGACTATGCTAATTTACATCCCCACTGAGGGTGTCTGAGGGTTCCTTTTTCTTCACATTCTCACAGGCACTTATCTTTAGTCATTTTAATAGTAGCATTCTCATTAGGGTGAGTTGATATTTCATTATTATTTAAATTTGCATTTCCCTGATAATTAATGATGTTGAACATTTTTTCGTATACCTATTGACCACATGTTCTTTTGAGCAGTGTCTGTTTAGGTCTATGTGCATTTTTAAATTGTGTTATTTTTATTCTTTTGTTCTTTGCTCATGAGTTTTTTGGAGTTTTTTATGTTCTGAATAGCAACCCCTTGTCAGATGTATAGTTTGCAAATATTTTGTCCAATTTTATAGGCTGTCTACATTTTGTTAATTGTTTCTCATGCTCTGCATAAGCATTTTGGTTTGATATAATCTCATTTGTCTATTTTTGCATTTGTTTTCTGTTCTTTTGAGATCTCCTATTTAAATTCTTTTGAATAAATGTGTAGGAGTGGAATTGCTATATCATATGGTAATTTTATGTTTAAATCTTTGAGGAATCACTGAACTCTTATCCACAGTAGCCAAATCTTTTTACATTCTTACCATGAGCATACAGAGGTTCCAGGCAACACAGTTTGTTTTCCTTTTTTTTTTTTTTTTTTTTTTTTTTTTTTTTTAATTATAACCATTCTAGTGGATGTGAAGTGGTTCTTCATTTCCCTAATGACAAATGATGTTTTAGATCTTTTTTGTTGTTTGTTGACCCTTTGTATGTTCTTTGGGAAAATGTCTACTCAAACCCTTGTCCCTTTTAAATTTAGGTTGTCTTTTGTTCTTGAGTTATAAAAATTGTTTATAAATCCCAAGTACCAGACTCTTATCAAATATGTGTTTTACATTCATTTTCTTTCAATCTGTAGGTCATCTTTTCACTTGATAATGTCCTTTTTGAGGCACAAAACTAATTTTCATGAAGTCCAATTTATAAGTTTTTGTTTTCTTTTGTTGCTTATGCTTTTAATATCAAATTTAAGAACTCATTGCCAGTTTCCACCAAGGCCATGAAAATTTACTCCAATGTAGTCTAAGAATTTTATGACTTTAGCTCTTATATTTGGGTTGTTAATTTTTGTACATGGTGTGAGGTGTTTGTCATTTTAAGAGACTGTTCTTTTTGTTGTTTTTGTTATTTTTAATCTATCTCTTCATTAAAAAGTTGCTCTGATGAAGTGGTTAATATGGCTGGTTCAAGAGACCGAATGCTTGGGGCCAAATGTGTGATCACTTATACCACCTATGTGATGTTGGCAAGTTTTTTAACTTTCCTAACACCCAGTTTGTTAAATGTAAAATAATAGAAAAATCAACTCTATAACATTGTGAACATCAGATTGTACAATATGTGTGAAACACTTAACAAGATTCCTGACAGTAAGAAATCAGTTTTGGCAAAATTAACATTGATATTTGCGTTCCTTTTAAGATAACTTAACCCAAAGTATAGCCCATCAAACCTAGGTTATATTTCAGTTTTTCAATAGGTGGAACTAAAGAATCCAAATGAATTGAGGTAAATTAGAAAGACATTATGATTGAGTGGACTCGTACAGCATATCAGAGCATTCTGTGAGTTTTCTATCCTTAAAACAATTGCTGTTTTATGAATAAGAAAACAAAGGTTAGAGTGTTAACTAACTTTGCCAAGATATAATTGTATAATAAAGTGATAAAGGTGTGATTCAAATCCACATCTGCCTCATTGAAAGATCTGTTGTTTTACAATGTTATGACTTAGTGTAGGGGAAAAAAAGATTTAATAAAATACATGACATGCCTTCCTTTCTGAAATTCATATAGCATTGGAGTAAGAGTTGAAAATGATTTATGTGTGTGTGATATGTATGTGCCATATAAAATTATGTGCTAATTAATACTTAAAGGGAGTATTTTACTGTGATGTAATGTATACTTATGGTTAAAACTCAAACTGTTTCATATTTGCATTCTTCTGTCAATTCTTTATAATCAATATTTATAATCCACGATTTACTATTTCAGTAATTTTTAATATATTAAATTGAAGGAAAAAATTTAACATCTAGTAAAGCAAAAGCAAGACTTTTTTTTTTCTATTACAATCTCTTAGTTCAGTATTTTAAATGGTATTGAAAAAATTTTGCAATGATGAATTCAGGTTTTTTTTTTATGTGTGTGATTCTTGTAGATGTAATAAAGGAACAGAATCGTGAGTTACGAGGTACACAGAGGGCTATAATCAGAGATCGAGCAGCTTTAGAGAAGCAGGAAAAACAGCTGGTAAGTAGAACATTAAATTTCAGTTTAACTTTTCAAACAAATTTGGAAATTGGTGTCAGAATCATTAACTAACTAGGAAAAAGGCACATGGCAGGTGGTAAATGATTTACTTCACTTCGAAATGACATTTAATGTTTTCCTGCACTTCTGTGTACTTTCATTTGTGTTCTGCTTTCATCAGAATTCTGTGTGTTCTTCTGAATATACAATCAAATTATTCTTCAGTTTGTGAAAATCATGAATGTCTAGGAAAAAATCAGAATTACCTTCTTTTTAGTTAACTGCAAAGATAAAATTGTCACAGAAAACAAGAAAGTTATAGAAAAATTGCATTAAGTCATAGGTGTCTTATGATATTTTAAAGATCAGTGTATCTGTGGCAATGAATATCATTTTTTATAAATCGGTTGATCTGGCTTATCTATATATTGATGTTTCTAAATATATGTTGCTTCAGATGTTTTTTTATAAAGTAGCTTTATTGAGGTGTAAGTGACATGCAATAAACTGTACGTATTTAAAATGTACAGTTTGATATGTGTGTAAACACCTGAAATCATTACTGCAGTTTATGTAATGAACAGAGCCGGTGTCTTCAAAAGTTTTTTTATGCCTTTTGAAATCCCTTTTGTGCATTCCTCCTATCTCCCTTTCTTTAGTGAGGCAAATACTGATCTGTCATGTAGATTAATTTGTGTTTCTATAAATTTATAAAAATAGAATCATATCTGAGCTTTCATAAGGCTATTTTCAGCATAATAATTTTGAGACTAATTAATATTGTTACATGTATTCAAATTAATTATTTTTTGTTGATGAGTGTTAATCCATTATGTGAATGTTTTTCAGTTTGTTTATCCATTTATTGACCTGTGAATATTTAAGGTTTTCCCAGGTTTTTGGTTGTTTTGAATAAATTTACTATATACAATCAAATGAAGTTTTTGTGTAAATATTTGTATTCATCTGGAGGGGGGTTCCTAAGAGCGAGTTTAATGGGTCTTAGGGTAACTATATGTTTAACTATTTTGCAAAGTACCTCTAATATTTTCTTTCCTCACTAGCAATGTAGAATTGCATTCATTCTCCATACTTGGAGTTGATAACCTTTTTTTTTTTTTTTTAGCCATTCTGGTAGGTATGCATTGTCTAATTTACAAATGATGTTCAGTATATTTTTATGTACCTGTTGGTCACATAAGTCTTCTTTGGCAAAGTACCTACTGAAGTACTTTACCCATGTTTTCTAACCAGGTTGTTTTCTTATTATGTAGTTGTGGTAGTTTTTTATATATTGTGGATATAAGTGCTTTATTAAGTACATGGTTCGCAAATAAGTTTCTAGTCTTCTCCTTCTTTTTCCTGAATGTTTTAGGGGAACCAAAGAGTTTTTTTTTTTTTTTTTAACAGACCGCATTTTGATTCATTGTACACAAATGGGGTACAATTTCTCATTTCTATGGTTGTACACAATGTAGATTCACACCATTCATGTAATCATACATATACATAGGGTAATAGTGTCTGTTTCATTCTACTATCTTTCCATCCCCCACCCACTCCCACCCCATTTTCCTCTACACCACCCAAATTTCCTTCATTCTTCTCTTCCCCTTTGCCACCCCTCCTCGTTATATATCATCATCCACTTATCAGAGAAAACATTCAGCCTTTGGTTTTTTGGGCTTGGCCTATTTCATTTACATGATATTTTCCAGCTTCATCCATTTACCAGCAAATGCCATAATTTTATTTTTTTATGGCTGAGTAATATTCCATTGTGTATCAAGAACGCAAGCAATAATATAATAACTGTTGGCATGGATGTGGGGAAAAAGGCACATTCATACATTGCTGGTGGAGTTCAAATTGGTACAGCCACTCTGGAAAGCAGTATGGAGATTCCTCAGAAAACTTTTAATGGACCCACCATTTGACCCAGCTATCCTACTCCTCGGTTTATACCCAAAGGACTTAAAGTCAGCGTACTACAATAATGCAGCCACATCAATGTTCATAGCAGCTCAGTTCACAATAGTTAGATTGTGGAACCAACCTAGATGCCCTTCAATTGACAAATGGATAAAGAAACTGTGGTATATATACGCAAAATTTTTTATTATTATTGTTTTCTTCATTGGCTAGTATTTTAGTGTCTTATGAAATCTTTGCTTAACCCAGAAGCACTAATACTTTCTCTTACATTTCTCCTAGAATTATTATAGTTTTAGTTCTTTCATTTAAAACTGGGAACCATATTGAATTAAACTTCACATGGTGTCAAATAAGGTTAGAGGTTTATTTTTTGCATGTGCAACTTCAGTTGTTCCAACATAATTTGTTTCTGACATCTTTTCCTTCTCATCTTTGTGGAAAAGCATGTCAAGCTTGTAGGGGCATTTCTCAGGGCTCTATGCTATTCTGACTACACTTAAGCCAATACCACACTGTTTTTACCAGTATTTTTGATGGTAAATTTTAAAGTTTAAAAATGTTAATCATTCAACTTTGTATTTCTTTTTTTCATAATTGTTTAGACTATTTTAGGTGCTTCACATTTCCATATGAACTTTAGAATAAACCTGTCAACTTCTAAAAAAAACAATTAGATTTTGATTGGAATTACATTAAATATGTAAACCCTTGGGAAGAGTTAACATTTTATCAATAATAGGTCTTCCAATCCCTGAATATTTTATGTCTTCATTTATTTAGATCTTTAATTTTCTCAGCAGTGTTTTGTACTGCTAAGTATAGGTCTTGTACTTCGTTTGTCATATTTATCCCTAAATATTTCATTTTTGATGCTAAATTTTATTTTATATATTTTTAAGAACAAATTCAATTTCTTTTTACACTATCTAGAACCTCCTGTAAAATATTGAATAGAAGTGATGTAAACAGACATTTTTTTATCCTTTTACTAAATTTAGAGGGAAAACATTCAGTCTTAAGTGACTAAGTTTGATATTATAGACTTTGTATCATTACCTTTTCCAGCTGGTGCAATTTCATTTTTATCTAGTTTGCTGTGAATTTTTATCAGGAGTGAATTTTATTAAATGTTTCGTTTGTTATATTTTTGCATGTATTGAAATTATTGTGTGGTTTTTCTTTATTAGTCTGTTAAGATAGTGAAATACATTGATTTTTCGAAAGTTAGAACAGCTTTTTGCTCCTTGGAATATACTCCTTGATAATGATGCATTTTTTTCCTGTATTTTCAACTTTTTCAATTTACTGAAACTTTGTCAAGAATATTTCATTCATGTTCATGAAAGATGTTGATTTTTAGTCTTCTTTTTGGGTTGTGTGTGTGTGTGTGTGTGTGTGTGTACATATATATTTTTTGGGGGGGTGCTATAAGAGTAAAACTGCTGAACTCGGGGCTGGGGAGATAGCTCAGTCGGTAGAGTGCTTGCCTTGCAAGCACAAGGCCCTGGGTTCGATCCCCAGGACCCCCCCAAAAAAAAAAAAAAAATGCTGAACTGGCACGTGTTACTTTACCTTTTTCTTTACTGGAATATTTGTGTATGAGATCCTTAAATATTTGATAGATTCATTAGTAAAATCATCTGTGAGCAAAATTTTCTTTGTGGTTAGCTTTGTAAACTACAAATTATTTTTTACTTTAACTAGATATCTAGTGGCTTAGGCCATCTGCTATGTTGAATGACCTTTTTTTGAGTATAGGAAGTAATTTGTCAATTTCTACTAAATTTTAAAATGTAAAGACAGTGATGTATGTAATATTCCCTTGTTACCTTTTAGCATCGTTAAGTTAGGAAGTGATGCCCTCCTGTACATTCTCATTATTTATAATTTATGTGTTCTTTGTCTGCCCTGGCTATTTCCTTCACCAGTTTAGCAAGTGGTTTATCATTTTGATTAATCTTGTTTAAAAAAAAACAAAAAAAAAAAACAGTTTTTGTTTTCACTGATTTTCTGTACTGGTTTTTCTTTTTTAGCTTATAATTTCTTTGCCTATTTATGTATTTCCTTATTTTTATTACTTTGAATTCTTTTTTTTAAAATAGAAGTTCTTAATGCTATAAATTTCCTGAGAACTATTTTAACAGTAGTTCACAAATTTTGATATGTTGCATTTTTATTGTTCAAAATACTCTCTTGTTTTCACTCTGATTTTTTTAGCTATGACTTAACTAAGAACCATGTTTTTAAATTTCTGCTTTAGATTTCCCTTCCACATATTTGCATTATTTATTTCCAGTTTATTTGTCGTTAAAGAATGTACTTTGTATAATTTCAATCTTAATAAAAACTTATCATAGATACATATGTACAAGAGGAAAAATACTAAGTATAGGGTTTGGTACCACACAGTTTCAGACATCATTGAGGACCTTGGAACATCTCCCCTGTGGCTAAGGAGGGACTACTGTAATTTTAACAATTATAGGTATATAATTAAGAGAGGAGTTATTGATATCTCTTATGATATTTGTGTTTGTCTATTTCTTCTTTCAATTCTGTTAGTTTTGCTTCCTGTATTTTGAAGCACTGTTAATTCAGTGCATATGCATTTAAGATTGCCTTGAGATCTGTGTTTTTCCCTTTATCATAATGAAATGCTTTTGAAAAATTTCTGATAATATTCCTTGTTCTCAAGTGTATTTGATTTGTTATTAATATAGCCACCCCAGATTGGCAAACTTGTGTGGATATTTATGTAATTTGTATTTTCCCTTTTTTAGTACAAACTTGCTTTTATATTTAAAGTTGGTTTTTGAGATAGCATGTAATTGGGTTAGCTTCTTTAGCTAATCTGACACTTGCCCTTTTAATTGAGGTATAAGATGGACTGTTCATGTAATTCAATTATCTATATTATTACTATATTGTTATCTTTAAATCTGTCACCACAATATCTGCACTGTACCACTGTTCTTCTTACCTTCTTTTACTTGTTTTTAAAACCTTTTTTCCTGTGTTCTATGTATCTACCGTTTTGTAGACTTGCTTTGTATTCATGGATGAAGGTACTAGTTCTCCCCTTCCCATGTGGACATGTAGAATAAATAGTCCTCTCAAATTACTTTCTCTCTATAACTTTTATGACAGCCTCTTTCCTCTTAGGGTGAAAGGATATATTATTTATCGTGGATCTGTTCTTCTGAAATGAATCATTCAGAATTACTCCTTGATGATTTTATTTCCCTCCTCTTATTTTCCCTTTTAGGAATTAGAAATTAAGAAAATGGCAAAGATTGGAAATAAAGAAGCTTGCAGAGTTTTAGCCAAACAGCTTGTACATCTGCGTAAACAGAAAACAAGAACTTTTGCTGTAAGTTCAAAGGTCACTTCTATGTCCACACAAACAAAAGTAATGAATTCCCAGATGAAGATGGCTGGAGCAATGTCTACCACAGCAAAGGTCAGTACAAGGCTTTGTATCCAAATTTCATCAAAGATATGTAAATGTTAATATTCAAGTCAGATTTCCAAACACCTTTTGGTGTGTGTGTATGTATAAGTATGTATGTGTATATATATATATATATATATATATACACATACATATTTACATATACACATACATACATATATATACTATATATATATACTATATATATAGTCAAAAGGATTTATCAAATAATGTTTTCCAGGAGTTTATATTTTAACCATATATGTGTGTGTGTGTAACATAGCATATATTTTAACACATACATATGACTTTCACTGTAGAGTTTAAAATCTTGAGTATTTTAATCATTTAATAAATAATGATCCTTGATATGAATCAGACACTATGAGTAATCAAAAGAGATTTTAGGAAAAGACTTTCTTTTTCCAGACTTTGCAGTTAAGTTGGGGGAGTATAAGATATGTCTGTGTAGGAAACTAGCTGCCATACCTCAGTCTGTATGAAGCTTTGTTGAACTGCACAGATCTTTGGGTAGGGTGGGCCAAAGGACAGAAGACCTAGGTGGTCTTCAAGGACTTTCTAAGTGTTAGATGTAGGTAAGGGGGAGTATGAATATTAAGAGCCAAAGGGAAAAAATCCAGAGAAAATGATAAGGTACATATTAGGAAAATGGTATGAACAGTAGAATCTCTTTATTATCAGTAGTTATAGTCTGTGAATTCCAGAATAATGAAATAGCAAATGTTGAACTATTGCTCTTATGGGAAACATTGTGGATAGCTTCCTGCGAGGCTTTTTTCCACAACATTTGCATTGACTAACCTATATCCAGCCTTATTTTATGTGTGTTTCTGTTTGAAGACACCCTATTTAATATATATTGTTGATTTATTAACACACAGTGTCAATAGCACTATGCCACTTGCATAAACAAACCTTATCTACCATGCATTTTCTCAGTAAGGCTTTGCTGTGCCTTCTTCACTTAGGAACACTAGACAGCACATTAGTACTATGCTTAGGGACTTTTTAAAGTGCAAAATCACCAATAAAAAGTGAAAAAATGAGAAAAATCTAATACTAAAGACATTACAAAAAGAACACTGGTTTACAATATGAAAGCTGAGACAAGAAGGCAGGTCATTACCCTTTGGGTGACTCAGTTTTTTTGTCTCTCAGCCCATGTCGCCATATTAAAGTATTGTAAGTATTGATGTGAAGTTACAAATAAAATTTAGTAACTAGGAAAATTCATACATATGTAATCCACAAATAATGAAAATTGATTGTAATTGTTTCTTAGACTACAGAAAACAAAATAGAATGCATGTATTTATGAGGTACAAGAAGTATAGTAACACATTCTATAAAAAATAGAGAAAGTTTCAGCAGAAGTTTTGTTTCTCAGTTAACTTACTCTTGATTGATCTTAGTCATTTTACAATCACAAGTTAAGAGCTAAGAGGAAACTTGAGAACTTTCCTTGTTTTGGTCTGACAGATTGACAATTAATATCTTTTGATTTGGGAAGAAGATCATTTTGGAGATCACATAAGTAGGCAGTAGTGTTTGTTAGGGGGAAACAATTATTCATCTTTTAATTTTCTGTAACTCATAGACCAGGAATACATACCTCATGTGGGCTTTCCATGTAGAAATGTCTGGGTTATAATTCTTAATTAAATTTCTTAGAAATGTGTTAACTTACCAAATATTGTTTAGGTTCTCCATGTGGACACTACAATAGATGATGAGCATAAAATAGAAAGTAAAACCAGGCAAGGGCTTCACCTTTGGGGAACTTACAGTCTATGTAAAAGGTAGCCCATTCCAAGAGGTAGTAGGTACGGTGGTTAAGAATGAAAGCTCTGCTTGGGTTCAGATCTCATTTCTCTTAACTACTGTGTGATCTTGGGGAAATTATTTAGCTTTTTGTGCCTTCATTCTCTGTAACTTTAGTATTATTATATGTAAAATGCTTAGAATAGTACCTGGCTTACAGTGTAATTATACAAGTGTTAGTTACTCTATCATCATCCTCCTTATTAATGTTATTAGCATTTGACAACAATTAAGTTACAATTAAAGTAATGTAATTTAAACCAACAAATATAAAATTTGTCTATGGTGATGGATTTTAACAAGAATGTTCTAATCTCGAGTGTCAGTAGCTCTTTTCCTAAGAAAGTAGCATATAACTGCAGTGTGAAGTATTGATTGTGAAAGTAGGTGGAAAGGACCACTTCAGGCGACGGACTAGTCTATGTAAAGGTCCTGTGGCAGGAGAGATTATAGCATAGTTAAGGAAATAAAAGATCAACATGTGCCTAGAGGGCAGTAGTGTCAAATGAGACCTCTTGTTAAACAGATTGCAGCTGGTGATAAATCTCATTGGTAAGTTATGGAATTTGACTTTTAACACTAAGAGCAATGAAAAGGTTTCTTAGAGTTAGGTGTAGAGGGCAGTGGAGTACTGGATGAGTAGAATACAATGGCATATTCAAAGATTACTTTGGCCACAGTGTGAGTAGAGATTGTGTGAGAATAAGCTGTTTTTCCTTTATATATTTGATATCACTATGTTGTCAATGTATAATAATCTTTTAATATGCCAGATTAACTATATAATATATATTCTTACATATATAGTGCATCACATATGTAAATTTTGGCAATACTAGAGTAGTAATCTTTTTTTTTTGTTGTTGGTACCTGGGATTGAACCCTGAACCCATAGGGATTTAATTACTGAGACACATCCCCAGCCCTTTTTGGTTTTATTTAGAGACAGGGTCTTGCTGAGTTGCTTAGTGCTCAATTCCCCTGCCTCAGCCTCCCAAGCTACTGTGATTACAGGCATGCACCACCATGCCCAGCAATAATCTCTTTTAATAAAATTAAGAATATAAAAGAATTCTTTTCACATATTTTTGCAAACTAATTTTTTGTATTTATGATTTAAAATGTATTAATAGCCTAAGTATCTATGCTAGTATAACTTCTAATCCTTTTACATATTGAAATTTTTAATTAAAATTATAATTAAACTTTAAAATTCTTTTAAATTTAAACATGACCTACTTGCCCTGTAACAGGTAAGTGTAATTTTCCCCTTAGAATAGAAATGAGTTTTATGTTGATAATGTTTTTGCTGTGTAATTTTCGCCTACTGTTCAAATGAAGTAGTTTACACTGACCTTTATTATG
Source organism: Sciurus carolinensis (assembly GCF_902686445.1). Lineage (NCBI taxonomy): Eukaryota > Metazoa > Chordata > Mammalia > Rodentia > Sciuridae > Sciurus > Sciurus carolinensis. Next base: position 102,224,526 of record NC_062221.1, on the reverse strand, counting down.
TAGATGTTAAACATGTAGTTTTAAAATGAATATTCCATTTTTTTCTAGAATAGTCAGCACTATGTTTTAGAATGTCAGGATGTATGTATATCTTTTAAAAGCCTGTCTATTTGTGATTATGTGATGTGCTTCCTCTGGACTTCCTTCATGGTAAGTATTTTTTTCTTACCTTTTTTTTAATTTTTTTTTTTTTTTTTTAATTTTGAGACAGGGTCTTGCCAAGTTGCTTAGGGCCTCACTAAGTTGGCTGAGGCTGGCCTCGAACTTGTGATCCTCCAACCTTAGCCTTCCAAGTTGCTGGGATTCCAGACATGTGTCACAGTGCCTGGCATTCCATGGTAAAAGTTTCATAATTATGTAGCTAACTTTAGTCTTTTCACGTATTAACAGACAATGCAGGCAGTTAACAAGAAAATGGATCCACAAAAGACATTACAAACAATGCAGAATTTCCAGAAGGAAAACATGAAAATGGAAATGACAGAAGAAATGAGTAAGTTTCAGAAGTTATGATGAAATGTACAGTTTTCTCATCTTTGAATTAGCCCAGTGCATTTGCTGGCAGTCTCATATTCTCATTCATGGAGGCACAAATGAGGAAACAAAGGATGATAGAGCAACCATATAGACAGATTTTTTTTGCATAACTCAATATACTTTTTCATTGGCATGTTTAAGGCACAGAGCTCTTATTGTGTAACTGAGGGAAAAAATATAAAATGTCAGACCATATTTCTATTACATACTGGCTTCAACAGTCTTACTTTATTGATTAGCATACCGAAAAATGTTTTCCATAAAATAACTCTTGTATAAGCTAGTAGTTTCAGAATTATATGAACTCTCTCATACCATAAAAGAGCTGTATGTATTAGAGGTAAAGTTAATGGAACCATTTTCTTCTTCTTTTCTCTCACAAAATGTCATTTAATGTTTAGTTTTCTTCTTTTTAAGTGTATATGTGTTTGATTTCTTAAAGCTTATTAGTGTATTGACTAAGCTTTATAAAGCTTTTGGTTCATAGTACCAAATTCTTCACAGAAAGACTACACCAACTTTTTTTTGGTAAAAAATGAATGAGTAACTCCTTACAACACCCTGGTCAATATTGAATTTTACTTATATGTCAAAAATTTGCGTCATTGTTTTGAAAAAATTACTTCCTGGTGATTTTATAACTATATAGGGATATGCTGGTTTAGCTCAGCGTATCTGCCAGCATTTTAGTTTGACAGCACTTGGTTTATAAAACAGTATCTTAAATGCTACTATTTCCATATTCACTGTTGTTCTAGGATTTTATTTCAGAATATCATATTTTTTCTGAGGGTATAATGATACTGTATGTGTATCTTGATCCAGAGTTCTTTAGTTTTTACTTCAAGCCTTTGAAAAATGTGATTTTTTTTTCAAGGCTTTTGAAACATTTTTAGTAATTAATGACTGAGAGAATTATCATTTATATAATGATCACAGTATCTAACATTTGCATGTGATTTCCAGTGATGACACAGGTGTGAGCAGGTCTTAGAGGAATTAACTTTTCCATTAAGCTATAATGAAAAGAATCAAGCCCTTACTTACCTATCATATCTATCATAGTTGTTTCCATTCGTATTTTAGTACCTTAAAAATCAGTATGAAGTAATAGCAGTAATTTATGGTTGTTTTTTGAATAGATTAGTAAATAAAGTACTTTAACAAAATTCACCCAGAGATAAATTGAAAGTAGAAATAAATGTACCTTTTTTTGAATGAGAATTTGTATTGCCAAGTTGTTCCAAAAGTTGTCCACACTCAAGTTTTAGAAACAAGGTCTTTGGGAAATCTTCATTATATCTTTGATTAGTTTTCTGAAAGTATTCTTCTTTGTGTTCTCATCTATCCCCTTCTTTCATTATTTCTTTAAGGTTTCTTCATTCAGGCCCTTAAAAACTTTGATCTGCACTCCCCACCTCCCTATTACTTCCCACCACCCCGGTAGCACAGAAATTTACCTCTGGAGTATTCTTGTCAGATTCTTTCATTGACTTCCTGCTCACCACAAAGTAACACCCCCCCAAAAAATCATAAATCAAAAGCAATTTTCCAGTCACGCCCTTTTATTTTGCCAGTGAAAATATTGAGCCCCAGAGAAGTCAAGTACTTTTTTCTTCTATTGCATGGGTACTGAATGGAGCAACTGATACTAATTCATGTCTTAAAAGTGTTCACTCTTTCTTCAGAAGTGATATTTCTGTGATTTTTTTCTTATTCATTAGCTCTTTAACCTTTTCCAATTTGTACTGTTGAACTAACATATCAAAAAAATCAACTTTACAAATCATGTTCACGCAGACCAGATATCATAACCAGTGTCAAGCTTTATTACCGATGTCAAGGATACAAGCAAAGCAGGAAGAAGATTGGGACAACATAAATGATTCCCTATATCTATTCTTCCTATGTCAGACACAAGCTCTCTGATCAATAATAATACAGAATAATAGATAATGCATCAGATAAAATTGCTTATCAACCTGTGTTGAAGGGGAGCATTTAGGTTATAAAATAACTCCAATGCGTTAATTCCCCAGATGTATAACTATCATGTGTGACGTTTTCCAGGAAGTCATGGCTCATAAGCCCATAGGTTATAGGTTTGTCACTATTGCCATCCTAAACGAGGACATTCTGCTATAAGCATTCCATAGACAAGGATTGTTTCAATAGTAGAAATTTTGTCTTTTATGAGGAGCCTACTTATCAAGGTGGTTACAAGGAGATCAAACTACATTACCTTTCTAGGCCAACCTCTTTAATTTTTTTTCATCTTTTTCCTTTTTTATTCATGCACCTCAAATCCCAATCAAACTGAAGAATTTATACTCTTCCTTGTATATGTTCTGATTGCTTCACTTGTCTGTGTCTCTTTTTGGTTAAACCTTAGGCAAGCTTTAAGGACTATCTCTCACATTCCTTTCAGCTGAATGTAAATAGTTTCCCTCTGAAACTATATAAGCATCTATTTCTCCATGTACTGTAATGTATTTTATTTTGCTTTGTTTTCCACCCAAGAGTAAACTACCTAAGGTCTTCATTTTTCTCCTTAGTTTTCCATTATATTTGTACTGCATGCCACTCAGGTGCCCAGTGTGAAAGACAAATGAGACATAATCCCAGGCCTTTAAACATTCCTTCCCCTCAACTCAGCATGCTGCCCTCTATATAGTAGGCTTTTGATAAATATTTTAGGCAGAGAAGGAGAAAAGCAGGATTATAGCAGTAATAATCTTGAAAGGTTAAATTGAACATTATTCCTTGGACAAATTCAATAAACTGTTGGACCTTTGACCTTATTAGAATGTTTTGCCTATATCTTGAGTATATATTGAAGAAATGTAAAAATATGATATAGGTATAAAAAGAGTAAATTGTCACCCATGTACTAACCAACAGGATATTTGATTCTTGCCTGGTTAGCTTTAACAGTTACCAGCTCAATGAATACAATTTGTGGATTATATTTAAAGACCTTAAGCCTTGTGAATATCACATGGGTTTTGTTTAAAAATATAATTGTTTTTATGAAAGTTCTTTTTTTTTTTTTTCTTTATTGCCACGCTAGGGATTGAACCCAGGGCCTTCACACATTAGGTGAGCCCTTTACCACTGCACTTATACAACCAGCCCTAAAGATAAGATTAAAAAAAAAAATTAGAGTGGACCTATTTTATTACAGTTTAATTTTTCTAGAAATTAACATTTTTCTAAATTTAGTGGTTTAGGAATGTGTTTATCAATATACTTCACTGACATTTCAAAGTGACTTTTGTATTTCATTGTTTGACCTAAATTTGCCTTCTGTAATGTAAAAAATATATACACATAGTTGTACTGTCTTCTAAAAATGTAAAACTGTCCTGAAATCTGTTTGAAAGTAACTGTTTTGTTTTATCCCCCTCTCTCCAAGTTAATGACACCCTTGATGACATCTTTGACGGCTCTGATGATGAAGAAGAAAGCCAGGATATTGTGAATCAAGTTCTTGATGAAATTGGAATTGAAATCTCTGGAAAGGTATGAACATCTTCTTTTCTTAGATGAAAATAATTTTTGCCACTCTTGTGTTTTAGGTTGTCCGTTAGTGTTAATGTATTTTTGTATTTGCTTCAAAAGTAAATTACTTTGCAGCATGTCCTTTATATTCTAGCCCAAATGTTAGCAAATGAACATTTTTTTTTTCTTTTTGTTTCCTCACTATAGATGGCCAAAGCTCCATCAGCTGCCCGAAGTTTACCATCTGCCTCTACTTCAAAGGCTACAATCTCCGATGAAGAGATTGAACGGCAACTCAAAGCCTTAGGAGTAGATTAATCAAAAAGTCATGATATTTTTGCGTACTTATTTAGTATAAAGCAAGCACAGTACAGATTCCTTTTACAAAACACATTTATTTTGCAAAAATGAAAACCATGAGTGAACAGTTGTTTCCTAACCCATGGCCATTTTGAGTCTTTTGCCAAAGAATAACAATGATGCAAAAATGGGAACAGTTTGAATTTTAATTAGAACTACTTAGGAGTGATGATGTGTAAAACTTGATTTCTTTTCTGCATGGCATAGAAAAATTATAACTATTACTTAGTGTCTGTTTATGTTTTAATCTTTTTACACTAAATACAAAATTCTTGTTAAATGCCACTAGGCATCAACTTAAAAAGACTTGTAAAAATATTAAAAGTATACCGTTAATTCTGTATCTGTTGCTTGTCCTTTGTAAATGGTTATGTGTTATGACCATAGGCAGTTCATCTGCCAAAGTATTTTTAAATGATCAAAAAGAACAGTGCTATTTAAACATCTGTTGAAAACTGCCATGAGCTTTTTTCTTTTCTTTTTTTTTCTTTTGGGAGAACATTCTAGTTGGTAAGTTTATTACCTTTCAAAATGTGCTTGGCACCTGCCTTAAAATAGCACAAACATATTGTGCTCATCTTTAAATTATTTTACCTGGCAGAAAAGAATTTCATTTTAAACTAAAATTGAGACCTCTCTTAATAATTAATCCAGGCTCTCTTCTAAGCCTTATAAAAGTGAATTGAATATAATAGAAAAAAAGATACTGAATTCATGACATTTCATAGGAATCATATAGTATATTTTGGTTTTTCTTCCAAGAACCAAGATTTTCTCCACATGAGTTTAATTTCTGTTTAATTTAAATTGAATTAATGTATATTAAGCCCTGTAAATTGAAGGCATTATTCTTAATGAAGTACAACTGTACAACTACTATGACAATACTTGACCTAAACTTTTAATATAAAACTTAACTTTTTTTTGGTTAATAAACAACTTTGTCAGAAATGACTGCCTGAATGTGTATTACTATGTTAGCATTCTCTAAAGCATAATTTATGGTATTTTATGTATATAGAGAATAAGAGAACATGAAGGATGCCACATTAGTTAGAATTTTGAATTAGGTTAGTTTTGAGAAATAATGTTACAATATATGGATTCTGACACATCCTACTACAAAAACTCTGAAGGAATTTATGTTTAACTTGTTTGATTACTTTGTTTGGGGTGGTGGACGTTTGGTCTGATGTTGGCAAAGTCACATTTTAGGATTAGTATACATGTAACATGTGGATTGGTGGAAGGAACAGAAAGCTAAGCCATCTAAGTTTAGAATCCATCAAGCATTCTATATTTACTAAGTACACACTCACAATTTCCCTGAAGAGACATGAGTGAAAACAATTTACTGGATTATGGAATGTTTACCCAGAACATGTTTTGGTTCTTGAATGTACATAATAATGCCATCTAACTTTGTTTAATTTCTTGTTTACATGTGGGGGCTTTCAGTTTTTAAAATTATTTTGTTAAAAAAAATTGAATAAAGATTTATTACTGTTACCCTTTTTTAAAAATCTCTTTTACTCTGTTTTTGGCTTCTGCTAAAATTAGAATTCTTATGATGTTTGGTAATTTTCAAAAGGATGATTTTTATTATTTTCTTGGAAGGAATGTAGAAAACTCTGCTATACAACAGTTTGACAACAAAACAAATTGTCTTTCTAAGCACTAACAATTGGTACAGGATTGATGTTTGTGAATGGAGTAAGCCTAAGAAGTGATGGTTTCATATTAAATTAGTCTGTAATTCCTTCCTGGAGTTTCCAAGGACTAAACATTTTTAAGTTTTATATTTAAGCTCATAATTCTTAGTGATTGCTTTCATTTCTGTCAAATGTGAATACTGAGGAAGACTTTTGGATTCTGACTTGGCTACATATATAAAATGCTTTGGGTGGCATATTTATAATCACTATAAATCTGTAATATTACTCTCACTAAATATGAAAATTCCTTTTGGACTTTTAAAGAATAGAAAGTAAGAATTTTTATAGATTTAGCTTAATGAATGTAGGTTTTTTTTTTTTTTTTTTTTTTTTTTTTCAACCCTGTCTCTCTGTAACTTCCCTTTTTTGGTAATAGGATTTTTTTTAAACATTTGTATTCAAGCTGCAAGGGGTTGCCAATAGAAAGAGGGTAGAATAATACAGCAAAAATCTGGTACCGAAAGGGAGGCAATACAATGTCACGTTTGTTACCAGATATAAAAGTCATGGATGGAGGAGGTTTTTAGAGGACCAGAGAACTGGAATGTTGGGGGGTGAAAATGGCAGTACACATGATAATAACACCTGGTATTAGGAAACAGAGTGACCATCTGTCAGATGATTGTGTTACACAGACTACTTTATGCTCTTAAGATGAGTGTCTGCTTATGGCAGGGGCCAGTGGAAAGGTTCTCAGGATTTTGACACTGGAATGGAGGAAGGAAGCCAGCCCTGTGTGAGCTGTATGTTATTTGACCTGCACAGTGATTGTGTATTTTGTTATTCTCATTTGAATGCCAGTAGGAACCTGTACTCCCCCTTTAGCCAAATTTACATTCCTGATCATCCACTTGCCCCACTTCTAGCCTGATCTTTGTGGACCTAATTTAAATATATACCACTATTTTAGATACTCCTTAGTCAACAAGATTTGTCCAGGTAAGAGAAGGGGTGACTTTCTCCTTCGATGTTATTACTTTGCACAGAAAGGTTTCTCAACTGCAGAAAAAGGTAAACCTTCTTATATCTTCTTTATAGAAACTGAGTCCACAAGAGAACTTACAGCCATTCTTCTAACCCTAGTTACTTTAAGAGTCAATTGAATTGAGTTACTGTCATGTATAACAAAAATAATATAAACAAACAAACAAACAAACCAAGGATTGTGAAATCTAATTTCAGGTGCCCCAAACACCATCCATGGTCCCTCAAGGACTTGAAAATGCACACATCTTCCCATCCCCCAATGCTAAAAACATTTCTTTGACTAGATAAATTTACATGAATCAGTTTGTCAACCACCTCTACATAAAGCTTAATGTATCAACATAATTGATTAACAGAGCTCTCCATTTTAATGGATGAGTCTACTGAATTCCTAAAGACATACCAAGTATTCCTTTGAGGTAATTCCTTTGGGGAGGGGGGTAAAATTAGTTCCCAGTGCTGGTTTTACCTCAATTTGAAAAGTAAGACCTCATGGATAAAGGTATGATTATGAAGTGTGTGTGTGTGTGTGTGTATATAAAATCTAAACATATATGTTTGTTTTATATAAAGTAAACATTACCAGCAGATCCATAATTAAAATGCAAAAACATCATTAACCTAGTTTCATATTGCATTACATTTTGTGTCTTTAAGGTTTCAAAGTGCATATATGTAATTTCAATGTATATGTGTGTATATATATATATACACATACACATATATGCTGATTCTTTTGAAAACTAGAATCCCTTCCTCAATGTGTTTTTTAAGCAGGTGACAAAATACTGAGTTACCTAGAGAAGAAAATTAAACTTTTGTATGGCTGAATAATTTGGAATTTACTCCTAAGTGTCAAATCTAACACTTCTTAGGTACTAAATGTGTGCTTCAGCTTGGATCATGAAGTCACTGAAAACTTCTTGGTAACATCTATGTTTATTAGTAATATATTAAAGTTGGTGATTATTTGTACATATACGTATACGATCTATAAAATGACCTTATTCTAGGTGATTAATAATATAAAAAATAAGAGGCTGTACAGAATAATTTAGTAAGCATTCTATGTCAGCAATTTCCCACTGATATATAAAATAAGTTAGGCAATCTTGCCAGCAAACATTCAAAATATTTTTTAAAAATCATTATTATACATTTATATCACATTACAGTTTGCTTCTACTTGCAAGTTCAAAGAAGTTCATTTTTAAAAGTTAAATAAGTATCTTCTTTGAGATATAATTCCTGGAATTGAAAAGCTCAAAATATCAAACTTTATTATCAATAATTAGATTCTAACTGATTTTACCAAAAGTGACAGTCTCTTTTTTATAAGACTCCCGATGATTTTCAGGATTGTGAGATCTCAAGAATACATTTTGTTTTTAAATTAGACAGCACCCTTAACAGTATATCCCTTCATTGACAAACATTACATGGTTATTATGAGCAAACAGGTTCCAGGCACTGGTAAATAACAGCAAACAAGCCAGGTACCTTCACTGCCCTATTGCTGCTTATGGACTAATAGTTTGGGGCTCGAATATAGCTTAAATTATACACACACACACACACACACACGTAGGAAAAAAAAATTTTTTTTTTGCAGTGCTGGAGATTGAACCCAGAGCCTGTTATGCTAGGCAAGTGTTCTACCACTGAGCCACACTCCTTACCCATGTATTTTCTATTGCTGAACATCAAAAAGCTAATGTTTGGGGAAAATAAAAAGATTTTACCTCTATGCTTCTATAAACATCTTTTGAAAGACTTTTGTGGCCTTTATGCCCTAAATATTAGATTCAAAGGCATCAATTCTGATTGAGTTTATTCCTACATGCAATAATAAAATTCTAAGACATCTCTGGTGATAGAACATTGGTTAATGAATCTTCTAGTTGGATCTTCCTTGGTCATATTCATTACATATGTTACTGATTTAAAAATGACAAAGCTAATAATCCGGCTTAAAAAAAATACCCTAAAAAAACATACACAAACTGATGTCTGTGTTTGCATGTATGTAGACCGGGGGGGGGGGGGGGGGGGGGGGAGTCTCATTGTTTTATTCCAGTTAGTGTCTTTTGTTTAAAATGTACATTCCTTTCTGAGGACAATTGTTTTAAATAAAATGATTTAATTTAAATTGTTGGATTCTTTTTAAAAAACATAGAGCTGTATAAGTTATAGATATAAAATAAATTTGAAGTCAACCAAGTACCTAATTTCTATTTTTGCTGGAAAAGAGAAAAAAAATGAAAAATAGTAGGGAAAAAATGACTGTTACACAATAGGAACTCTTATCTGCACTCAAGATGCTCCTTAGAAACAGAAAATAGACTTTGATTCAGACTTGTCTTTACCCTCTTTTCTCTCTGCCTTCGGTTGCAAAACCAAACTCTTACTACTTCTTTCTCGAGATTCAGTTCTTCAGCCATCCGCATGATCTCTTGAGAGGAGGGCTTATTCTGTTCACCAAAGTGTCTCTCCAAAGCATCTTTAGCAGCAATACTAGGATGGAAGGGTAAAGGTGAGAGTGAGATAATGTTGATTTTAGTGAATGTTTTGGTAGAACAAAATTAAGTTGAATTTTCTATATATTGATATGAAAAAAGAACTCTAAAGTTATCAAAACACTTGCAAATACAACATTTAGATGTTTGTTGTATTCCAGATAGCAATACTGAAGTCAGGGTAAAAAAAAATTGGAGTCTTAGCCTTTCTCTGTTTATACCATTTTTGGCCACAGGAGGGCACCAAGATCTTGGAAAAGGAAATGAGCTTTAGTCATTCATAAATATTGCCGTCCCCCTCCAAATTTGGGCTATTTTTAATAAATGAAATATCTTGCAAACAACTAACCAATCAAATCAAAACCTTTCCATTATCATTTCCTATGTGTGCCACACAGAAATTACAAAAAAAAAAAAAAAAAAAAAAAAAACTATTTTGGGGTTGAAATACAAGATGTCATGTTGAACTTTACAGACTCAAGTACTGATGGTGATGGCTAGTTTTTCTCATTTTTAGTCAGATAGAACATCCTCAGAGCATAACCATTTTCTGAAAGGTTCCCTTAGAACTCTCTTAGAAGTGATTATTTGGGTTTTGTTTCTATCCAAAACTTCTGGAACTAAAATGTTTTTGAATCAATACATATTTTTACATCAACTGTTAAAAATTACCAGATTTCCATTGCTCACTATTAAGTGTTTAAATTGTTTTTTAATCTATCTTTTAGTTACCTCTATTCATTTTATATGTATGGTATATCGCACCTACATTATAATTAAAATGCTGATTACATTTGTAAAATATCTGTTTTTCCTATAATAATGTTGAAAAGTAATACCTTATAGTTGTTCTCCGTTTCCTTTTCCTTTCATTTGCTCCCACTTTTTCATTGTACAAAGCTATAATGTAGAAGAGAGACAATTACAAAGTCATTTAAAACAAACTATCATATTTGGATTTCGTATTTTCTTCATGAATCAATAAAAATAAAATTACTCTGCATTTTTGTCTGAAATTTTTGCAGTCTTTGCCATTTTATTTTACATTCCATTTTTTAAAAAGTCAAAACAGAGATAAGTGCTATCTTTGCAAAGACAATTTTCTATAAATCATATCCTCACCTTACTTTTGTCCAAACATGGCTGTAAGTGCTCTCAAACTTTGCTCTATATCTGGTGTTGATATTAGTTTGATTAGAAAATGGTATTGTGTTAAATTGTTCATTGAGCAATTGTTTATGTTATTTATTTGGAAGATTGGTGTATACAAATGCTCTGCATACACCAATATTAGGCTGTAAAAGGTATTCATGACTGTTAAGTCCAGTAGAACCAGCAATGTAGAACATCTGGGTGTGTTCGAATATTTCACCACTTTACTCCAATGTCACATTATCTAAAAGTTTTCCTTACATAGCTTATTCTGTCCTCAATAATTTTTTTCTATACTTCCTTTGCACTGGTCTTTGCCTCCCTCCCTCCCTCCCTTCCTTCCTTCCTTCCTTTTTTCCTTCCTTCCTTCCTTCCTTCCTTCCTTCTTCCTTCTTTCCTTCCTTCCTTCCTTCCTATTTCTTTTTGTATGTAACAAGATGTTTACTTTTCATCTCAAAGAGAAAAGGAGAGGGGAGCCTCAAAACTCTTGCTGGTAGCATTAATGTGAATACTTTTAGATTAAACCTCAGCACAGTTTTCAGGGACTTAGCTTTAGTACCTCCTACTTGCTCAGCTTCCTCCAGCCATTTTGATAATATTGCTTTTAGTTTGCATGCATTTTTAAAACTGAGCTGTAGGTTTTCAAATCTGCAGATGGTTGTTTGACTGAATTCAGAGCCATGCACAGCTGCCAGGGCTTCCCCAACATTTGTTTGGGTGTATCCTGTGAAAGGGCAATAAATATCATTAGCTTCAGCTTTTTAAAGGGCATCAGTTTTGATTCATTATCACACATATCTGTGCATCTTTCTTTGTCAACTATTACTTTTTAAAAATTATATATTTCTGACAATTCAAATTATTTAGTAAGGATCTGTATAGGATTGTCCAGTACTTCAAAGAATACGCCTTATAGTTAATGAATTACTTTTCTCTAGAAGCCAAAAGAATTCAGATGAGAACATGTGCTATTCATAATATTTAGTCAAGTTGGATGGGTGTGTTATAAACAATTTATAAGAAAGTATTCTTATCTTTTTATCATGACTATTAAATATCCGGTGGATATATGATAAAAAAAACCGTTAATATATCAAGCATAAAATATGGTAAGTCATAGATATTTTAATTCCAAGTGTAAGAGTGAAATATCCAACTATATTGTTGCAAAGTACCAAATAAAACTAAGATATATGTGTACTTTCCCTAAAAATATGTCTATAATGAAGCCATGATGATACATTGTATGCATACCTTCAAGCACATTTATTTTATTATTTGGTAATGCTTCTATCTCCAAGCAAAAGATCCTTATTGACTGTCCCAAACATTTCTAGAATACAAGCTGAAATAAACCATCAACATGTAATTTGAACCATTCACAGCAATATAAACAGAAGACTGAAAATGAATGTTATAAAGATTTCTACTGCTGTGTTTATTACATGTAGTAACTGCATATTATTTTCAGGGCCTAAAGCTATAAACCTATATCTATAAAATGATTACATATGATGCCATCAAGAAACATCATTATAAAATTCTCTGTAGTTGATTCTACAAGTTCAGAGGTTCAAACTGTCACTTCAACCCACTTTTAAAAATAAACTGCTTCATGAATTTTAATGGAAATTAATTGTTATTATGTTAAAGACACTTCAATAGAAAATGAAGAGACTGAAGAGACTGTTCACAGGAAAGAAAATACAACTGATTATCAAATACGTGAAGACTATGCTTCACTCAGAAGGGAAATTTGAAATGAAACTAAAATGAGAGGGATTGGGAATGTAGCTCAGTGGTAGAGAACTTGCCCAGCATGTACAGTTCCTGGGCTCCCTCCCCAGCATTGGGAAAAAAAAAAAAAAAGGTAGGGAAACTACAGTGAGATGCCATTTTTACTTATTTGTTTTGAAAGTTTGAAAGATACAAAAGATTAACAGTGTAATTTTTTTCAATCATTATTGACTTTATTCTAGTCACTGTAATAGATGCTGAGGATACACCATTAAAGACATGTAACAAAAATAAATAAATAAGCAAAACAAACAAACTACTAAAAATCTACTTCCTTATATTGTGAGGGTGCAAAAGAGACACTCTTGGTGGTAGTAAAATTTGGTAGATTTCTGTAGAGAGCAGTTTGATAAACTCTATTAAAATTACAAATAGAGTTTTTAATCAATGAAGTTCCTTCTTACATTTTTCCTATATGTATGTTTATGTAGGTGTTAAATGCATATTTTTTAAAGTTAGTAAATGTGGCATTGTTTTTGACAGCAGATGATAAGAAACTTAAATTTTACCAGAAGAGGATCTGTTGAATAAATTGTAGTATATTTAATCGAATGGAGGTCAACAGATCCACACAAGAAAAGAAGCTCTAAAAAAACCCAAAACTCTTCTAAATAAAACTGCAGGAAAGAATATGTGCTAACATATATGCTCAAGGTACCTGGAAACATACAGAAGAAACTAACCACATTGTTAAACAAATTTTGAACCCTACGGATGTATGGTCTATTCAAATGTTCACATAAAGTATAGATTAAAAGGGTACTCCCAAACTAATCTTAAGGTAGGTACGTTTTAAACAGCACCTTTACTTAAAAAACAAACAAACAAAAAAAATCAAAACTCAAGCAAAAAAACACATGTGTTTTGGCTATTAAGGATTTACAAGGAAATAATCTTTTTTGTAGATTTTCATAAATTGACTAACTTAAATCCACAGTAGAGATGCACAGTGAGAACTGTCTTAGACTTTTGAACAGAGTATAAGAAATTTCACAGTGACAGAGTAGGATTTGCATATTAAGTCATTTGTCTTGCTCTTAACAAACACATACCTAACTTAATTCTTCTCACTTTAAATTCATTGGCAAACTTTTCAAGCTCTCGGATTTCTGGAGAATCCATGTCTATTGGTTCTTCAACCAATTTGCTCTTCCGCCTGAGTTCCTGCTTGAATTCAGCGACTGTGGGGTCCTCTGCCAAGAGAGGCTGGTGGAGGGCAGGAAACCCATGACTCAGGGTGTGATCAGGAAACTTGTAAAGACAAGGAGTTAAACTGCCTGTGAGCAAACAGAGAAAAGCACAAGTCATTTGTCATTACCCCTTGTTTTCATACAAGCCACGGTCTTGTCTGTTAGAACCCCTTATTCATGACCAGTTTCAATTCTTCCTCAATTCTCAATTCTTCTTACTTTCAGTCTCCCCAAGTAGCATTTTTATTTATTAACACCATTTTAATAGAATGGAGTAACTTCTTGATTATTTCAGGAAAATCAAAAACAAATGGCAAAGGAAGTACAATTCTAGATATGAAAGGTAATCACTCAAATGATGAGCATTGACTAGTTTGTTAAATGATAATAAAAATGGCAAACTATTCTGATATTTTTAGAAAATGCTTTCCAATTCATTTTTCATTAGAAAAACGGAGTCTATCTCAATATAGGAGGATAGGTGAGAGTATGGCATTTAAAATAAATTCCAAAATACTTTCTCTTTCTTTATTGGTACATTACTATTTTTATTGGCAAAGATTTCACTTCTGTTTATTTTAAATGATAAGTATAACCAAGACATTTTGGTATAGAAATATTGAGTAAGTACTCATATTTGTGAATAAAAATACTTAAAAGCAAATTATTATAAAATATGTGCAATAGTTATTCTTGAAAACAGTGGAAAATATATCAAGAGTTATGCTCCTTATAAAATACATAAATCCATAAACATTCACAAATCAAAGACATGAGTAATAATGTAATAAATAAACCTTTGATTAATATATCAGTATGTAAGGACTAAAACTATCATTAAGTCAGCAAACTGTTGACTTGTATTATTTATATGAGAACATGTAATTATAAAGTGTACCCCCTATCAAGTAGAATATATCATTTTCCTAACAAAAAATAAAGATACAAGTGAAGAGATTAAATAAAATGGTATTAAATAAATTTGGCAGCTTCGAAGTTATGAAAAAGATTTGGGAGACATTAGTTTTGAAAAATGTGTGCATTTACAAACCAAACTTACCCAGTTAAGTTGTTGTCTATCTTATACATAAGCATACCATAAGGTCTGAATCTGTTAGCAATTTTGATCACTATTTTCAATTTATCTTTCTGATCATAATCATTTACTACTGCAAATCTTCTATATGATACTTTGGGCTCATTTTATATGGTCACGTTCCTTATCCTTATACAAACAAATGAGTTAGAACATGTGTTTTTCACCCAAATTTAAAATTTAGGAAATTTAAAAAGACAAAAATTAAATAGTTTTCCTCCAGTGCCATGATGAACTATTCAGTAGTAAATAAACAGAATTCTAGTAAGCACTCAAATAAACCACATCAAAACAATTGCCTAGTTCATTTTCCAAACAGTCTATGCTCAGGTAAGTTAAATGACTTTCCTTTAAAGGTTTTTCCTAGGGTTAAACACACTTGAGTACATTAAACGAAAGCTTTCAGACAAAAATATTATAATTAGTTTCGAAAATAGAAGTGTATTATCCCTATTTCCAGGAAAATTTAAAACGAGTTTATACATTATCAGTACTTCAGGAAAGGGTTGGAGTTGTGGCTCAGTGGTAGGACACTTGCCTGGCATGTGTGAGGCCCTGGATTTGATACTCAGAACCACAAATAAATAAATAAATAATATTAAAAAGATTCATTGACAACTAAAAAAAAAATTTTAAAAAATACTGTGGGAAAGTGGACATTTAGAAAATAAATTTGAGGTTGGGGTTGTGGCCCAGTGGCAGAGTACTTGCCTAGCATATGTGAACCACTGGGTTTGTTTCCCAGCACCGCATATAAATAAATTAAAAAAAAAAAAAAGTCCATCAACAACTAAAAAATAAAAAAGAAAAAGAAAATGGAAAAAGAAAATAAATTTAAATGAAGTTCATGAAAAGTGCACAAGAAATACTATGCTTTGAGTGTGGCATCCAAAGTAAGAATGAGGACATGATGTGCAATACATTTAAATTCTCTGTTATAACAGAGAATAACTAAACTTATGCAATTCAGCATACTAGTTGCAAGTATGACCAAAGTGCCATTTCTAGCATGTTTCTCTATTTAAGGGAAGTGGGGAGTAATTGGTATGGTATTTGTGGCAAGAAATTTTTCAAATCTTTTTTGAGTCTGGATGACTGAGGAAGAAAAACAGAAAGAAAAAGATGTGCTATTCTTGTGCAGCAAAGGTCTCACAAGCAGTTTTGGAAACATTGATAAAAGCAACATTGTCTTTAGACAAAGTGTCTAAAGGGAGTGTGTGCTAGCACACGTTTAAATAGTTCAGACCCATTCTCATCTTCTCCATAGCCTAAACAGATCTTCACATTGCAGATTAAGCCACCACAGCCCTTGTGATTTCTACATATGTATTGTATTTCTCTTTGGCAGAGGTGAAGGACAGAGGTGACCCTTTTAAAGCAGGCGGTGGGGGGACAGAGATAGGGCTTGCCTAGCAGGATGCTGATTCCATACCATGGTATGGGGCAAACTGCTCTTCTGTAGCATGTGGCTAGCTGGCAACTTCTCAGGTTATAAGCTAGGTGCACAAACTGGGGAAGTAGACTAATATATACCACTCTGTCACAGAAATATATCTTAACATGTATTTGAATATCTCTATTTATTCCCTCTTTTTTTCCTTATGCAAAACAATTGAAAGCAAAACATAAATCCTCATTGTGATCTTTTCACCATTATTGCCACTGTGAATACCTGTGTGCAACAGGGGTCCACAGCCTGTTTTTATAAGTTCAGTTTAATTGGAACCCAGCCATGCCCATGTAGCTTGGGACTGCTCTCCAGCTATAATAAGGAAATCAAGCAGTTGCAACAGAGACTAGAAAGCGTAAGATATTTACTGTCTGATTCCTTAAAGGAGAAGGTCACCAACATGTAGTCTTGAAGGGAAAATATTCATGTTACTGTTACTGAAAGACCTTTAGTGATTGATTGAGAGGCAAAAGACCTTGCAATGACTACTTCCCTCAGCAATAGACAATTCTAAACAACCATGGGAAAATTTAGTTTAAAATAAAATGAGAGAGAGGAGTTGGGGGACGGAAGGAAGGTGGGAGGGTGGGAGGGAGAGAGGAAAGAACAGACTGGACAAAAGAAATTTAAAAGCAAAAGTTTAAAAAAAATGAAGAAGTGGGTTGAAAGCAGACTATTTTTTCCATCTTGGTGGCTGAAATAATTTCAGTACCTTTAGTATTATTAGTTCAGGTGGGGAGGAGGACATTTTCAGCCATAATAATTCTTTCCCTTATTATCCACTTCCCATCAAAAGAGAATGGATGTTCATTCTTTTGGTTGATTTCCAAACATTTTTTCCCTTTCCTCTTAAAATTGAACTTTAAAACAAGAACTATCACACCAACTCTTGGTTCGCCATTGTCATGTATTTATGCTAGGTTTAACATTCAGTGATAGGAGTGTGATTTGCTTAGACTCCTGGGAAAGAGTGACAGCCCACTGAGATAAATTTCACCCTACTTTAGAAACTGGAGAACACAATCTCAGATACCCAAGCATCAGTGTTCAAGATTTTTGTTAATATTTTGTTCTGTGTTTATCTAGAGAAGATTTGGAGTAGTACTTGTATTTCTCTGTTTTCTGTTATTTGCATTGTAGGTTGTTGAATTATCTAAATTCTTAGGAATGAAGGAACAGAAGAAGGAATTTTTGCTGCAAGAATTTATGAAGAGATCAAAACAGAGAGGTTGAGTCAATACAATTTTTTTGCTGATAGATTTGTAGTACCTCTTGTAACTTAGATATGAAGAGATTGAAGCTCAGAGGTGCTATGTGACTTGGAAAGTTTAGTAATTAGTTAATGGTGTGGCTGTTGCTCCCAATTAGTCATTCTGTTTATGCCTTTCCCTGGATTTAGGAGGTACAATGGATTCATCTGATAATTAAAATCCCCATACCAAACTGACAGGTATTAGCTGTAGCTCTTCCCTTTCTGTGGGCTAATTTAATAAAATGATCAAATGAAAACATCAGAGTATGGCTAATAAAATAAACAAATTAAAATAGTAATTTCACATCCTTTGAAATGTAGTTCTTTCTAGAGCTTCACTTTCATGCAGAGCATATGATACAATCTGTCTTTGTTGTTGATAATATGCTTCTGTGGATAGAGAGAAAGTGACTGACTCATACCTTCTGACTCCTCAGAAAATTCAAATAACAACCGAATTTCTATTATTTATTTTGTGTCTTTTCTTTCTTATTTATGAATTCCTGTATTTTATAACACAATTTGTGCTGCTTTTCTGAGAATGAAGGCATGAAAATATAGATTCTTTAAGATTTAATCTGCCATGAAGAAAATGCTAATGCTGAATATACATGTCAAAATACAGGCATTCTGACAAAATATAAAGCATATCACATTTTAATGATATTCCTCTCAGAAATATTCAAATACAACTCTATGCTTGCCATAGTGAGTTTTTCACTCAGTGACAAAATTTATTTAATTTTAAGGCTACAATGATACCTGCAAATCAACAATTTTGCTCTTGAAGCCACTAAGTCAGACTTTAAATCTGACTGAAAGGCTTTCTCAGGGGAATTTTTCCTTTTTAATTGTGATGAAGAAAGGATTAGTGAAAGAGGGTTTGTTGAGTGCCTGCTTGAGGGAACATGTACCCACAAAACTTGAGCTGCTTGTTGACTGCTAATGTGAACACCTCCGTTGGCTCCAGTTCCTGGGAGCAGCATGGATGTTAGGATTCTGAGGCCAGCTGCACACCTACTGGGCCTGCAGTGGCCTTCTTTGATATGGTAGAAGAAAAGAGGTAGCATCAAGGATCTAAAGATCTTTGGGCAAGAGATTATTGGCCCCTGGGCTGTGTCTGTTTTTTTGTTTGTGCTAACCTCTATCAGCAGGCAGAGACTACCTCTGTGCTGGAGTAAGAGAGAAACAAAAGGTATGCCCTTGGTTCCTGGAAGTCACTGGCAATGAACTTCCCTCCAGGAGACAGCGGCACTTCACTATGTGCTTCTCATTTACTGCCTACATAATCAAAATATTGTGAAAGCAAAATAAATTGTTCCACTTGCACCTGCAGCAGCTCAATGCCCAGAGTTGACCATTTTATAATGGAAGTAGTTCATCCCTGAAGAAGGCTGTACTCATCATCTATGAACACTGATTAACTGTGGACATGGGTCATAAGTGATCAGTTCTCGAAGATGAAGGGTATCTTTGGCTTTCTCTATTTCTTAATTATTAGAAAGAGAAGTCATGATTTACAGGTTATCATTAGGAATATCAGGGTTCATTTTACCACGAAAGTGAGGATGCTAGTTTATTTGAAATGCTTTTGACAGAATGTAAAAAAGCTAATCTTTTCCTGAAATACTTTAAGTTTTAACATTCTATTGCATCTTAAACTGAGACACTTTGAGAAATTAAAGATTAGTGAAGTAAAGTATTCCTTTCATTTTATTTCAAAATTATAGGCATAAATTCATGTTTCTTCATTTCAGATTTTGTTTGGATTATAATGAAACGTAAGTTAAAAGAGACTTATAAGTTAAACGTATGATTCCTTCATCCGAAATTTCTCAGTATAATTCTCTCTCTCTCTCTCTCTCTCTCTTTTTCACACACACACACACACACACACACACACACACAGTTTAATGTAACTGATGGCTGTTCTTTTCCTGCTGCAGAAATAACATAGAAGATTAACAAATTTCTTTAAGAAAAAAAAACAAATAAAAAATTTATGCATAACAAACTGTGCATTGTATTAACCATTAAAATCTTTTACCTGATCATGCCTAAAATGAATAATGAGCTCTTTCATGAGATCTCTTAGCCAGATTTTTACCATTCCTTAAAAACTATGCTATAGATCATTAAAATGTGAATCAAAACTACACTCAAATTTCATCTTATCCCAGTCAGAATTGCAATTGTCAAGAACAGAAACAATAATAATTGTTGGAGAGGACGTGGGGAAAAGGTACACTCAGACATTGCTGATGGGACTGCAAATTAGTACAACCACTATGAAAAGCAGTGTGGAGACTCCTCAAAATCTAGAAATGGGACCTCCATATGACTCAGCTATCCCACTCCATTGTATTTATCCAAAAAATCTCAAAGTAGCATACTTAAGCAATACAGACACTTCAGTGTTTATAGCAGCACAATTTACAACACCCAAGTTATGGAATCAACCCAGATGCCCATCAACAGATGAACTGATCAAGAAAATATGAGATATATACATGAGATATATGAGATATGAATAGAGTGGAGTTCTATTCAGTCATAAAGAAAGAAATAATGACATTTGTTAGTAAATGAATGGAAATGGAAAAAACAATGCTAAGTGAAACCAATTTCAGAAATCAAGAGCCAAATATTTACTCTCATATAAGAAGTCAGCAAAATAAGGGAAAGAAGGCAGTGGGAGAGGGGATTGGATATCAAGAAGATATAAGGTAGATGAGTGGAATAGAAGGAGAACCAGAGGGAGGGAGGGCAGGGGAATCAGCATCTAAATCAAATTCCTTGCACATATTATTTTGTCAAAATGAACCCAAATACTATGTACAATACTCTAATGAAAAAACATGCTATGGTGTGTTCATATGAGCATAAGTAAATCAACAATTATGCTTTAAATACTGATGCTTCACTTATCCAGAGAGACAAGTATATAACCTCATTAATTTTATTCTCATTTAACACTTTCAAGCATCTCAGAAAGGGTAGACAAAGCCCCAAAGAGCTATCACTAAATTCCCTGCAGATTACTGTCAGCTTTCAGTCAGTATCTTATTTACCTTTATGGACCAAATATTCAAAAGAAATACTGTGATGAGGAGGATGTTCATCAAATCTGTTATGGCTGATATGAGCACCCAAAATGTAGCTAGGGCACATGAGGAACTTGATTTTAAATTTTATTTTATTTCTGTTAATTTACATTTAAATTTAAATAGCAATGTGAGGCTATTATCTACTGTATAACAATTGAAGGCAAGCCTGCAAAAGCGTCAGGTGGCAATTGGCAGTTTGACAGCTGTGAATTCAAATTTAAAAAATACAAGGCAAACACAAGAGTTAAGGACAGCAGTTTAGGACTGTGTAGAATAGGGCAATCAGGAATAACTCCTATGATCTCTGAGATCAGGGAACATCTCAAATAAGTGGTGGCTTTTACCAATAACTTCCAAGGTTAAGATATCAGGAGAATTTGATGTTATACGCTGATTACCATACCCAAAAGCCCAGAAAATTCATTAGTTATCCCAAATTCAATATCATGTACAAAGGTACTTTTTCTTACCTGCCATCACTCCATAGGTTGATGGCTGGTTCCCATAATGACAGGAAGGAACAGAATAATGAAGTCCTGTTGCTGTATTTCCCAACGTTGTCACCGAGAAATATGTGCAAGAACATTTAGGAGTTTGGATCAAAGACAAAATAGACGGGACTGGTAAGAAAATGTATGAGGATTCAAGACACATTCAGTTCATTTCAAAGATACACATTTATGCAATTCTTAAAGTTATAAGCCAATAATTTATTTTCACTTGGAAGAAGTTTTTAGTGAGTAGGTAAAATTAAGAATCAAAGTTCACTTCTGGTAATGAGCTCTAAGTCATCAGATGAACTCTAACCTTCATTAATTATCTTGCAATCTGTGCTATAGCTACAAGTACCCCACAAAGGTGTGACTGACCAGTTTGGATCTTGGCCTTTTGGGAGTTTTAAAATTCTCATAGCTTGCATCCAATATAGACATTACAACAACTGGAGAATAAGAGTCTCTTAACATTGTCATACTAGAGATTTTTCTCTGGAAGAATGAATATTGAAATTGACTCTTGAATAGTCTGCGTATTTGCTTATTTTTCTAACAACTTCCTTTCACAGAAGAGGAAATGACAGTATCCTTCCAGTGTATACGAATATAACACCACCACTGCATTCAGGGTGTTCAATAAAACCTGTGAAAATGTATGATGTATTTGATGTATTTATGCAGGTTATCGATGCACACATGATTAATTCAAACATTTTTATGATAAAGTCAATTGGAAAATAAGTTTCTTATCAATTGAAGGTACACATAAAGCTCTGTGTAAACATAATCTTATTCGTAGTTATATGCTTCATGGAGTCAATGTGTATTGTAAAAGAAAATCTGAATTACTAAACTTTTATCAAGTTTTAGACATGTCACCAAGTTGACTAAGAGCAAGGACTATTGATTATTAAGCTGTCAATGTTTCTTTATTTATTTTCTCATTTTTCCCTCATATCTGGATATAAACCAATAAACCATAAACCAATCTTCTTGAACAAATGAGATATATAGTATAGAACTAGGATCCTTTGAAAAGAGAGGGACCCATACTCTTTCTTTTTGACTGCAGGCATGGTTGTGCATGTTTGTAATCCCAGAAACTTAGGAAGTTAAGGCACAAGGATCACAAGTTCCAGAACAACCTCAGCAACTTAGACCCTAAGAACTTAGTGAGACCCTGTTTCAAAAAAAAAAAAAAAAAAAAATCTGGGGCTGTGAATCAGTGGGTTAAGCACCCCTGGGTTCAATCCCTGGTACCGAATAAGGAAAAAAAATAAAATAAAAATAAATATATATATGTATATACATATAAATTAAGATATGACTTAGTGATTAAAAATGAGGTCTCTTCATGAAGAAAAGAAAATGTATTTTGTCTAAATATAGAGCAATCTTCTTAAATATCTGAATAAGTAATTTTATAACTGACATCAAAAGTAATTAAGTTGTTTTGTAATACAATAATGACATCGAAATCTTACTATGTATTCAAAATTTAGACAAATAAATATAAGCACACTTAATGCCCAAATCTTCTAATTAAAACCATTTTTTCTAATTCCTTACTTAGACAACTAGGTACATATAATTTCATAGAAAAACTATAAATCAATTTAAAACATTTTAAGGTTTTTTTAGCATTTTTACTGGTAATGAATTATTTTACTTCCAACTTTTAAATAATTTTTGACTTCGGTTTTTTGAAATTAGATAAAGAATGAACTAATTTACTAAATACTCTGTTATTTAATTCTTAAATAAATAAGCTTCTCACTCTAGAGAGGGCCTGACCTCTTTCCCTTTGACAGAATAATCCTTGCTTTTCTAAAAACGTTCTCTACTTGTGCTTATAAACAAATGAATCAATAGGATTTTGAGCTTAAAATAAGATCCCTTTGCTAGATCATTACCTCAATTCTAAAGGTCTTTTTCATGCTGGTTAATTTGTCTTCATACAACTGTAGTTAAAAGAAGCAATGTATCATTCTTATCTCCAATCTATAAAATGATTTATTATTTAAAATATATGATTAACTATATGGCAATTTTTAAGATAAATTTGTAGTATATGTACAAAGTATAAATAACTGTATGTACATACATAAACCAATATATATAACAATAATTATATTAAAACACTTGGTTACATTTTTCAAAAATATGTTGAGGATACTTCCAATATTGTATTTTGAGTTAAATTATAAGAACCTTTTGTAGATGAAAAAAACTCTACATTGAGTGTTTTTATCAAAGTCCAAATATCTAATCTCTAGATTCTTCAAAATTCTTCTGGAGATTAATGTCAAACTTACATATATGTTTGGACACTCTCAAATTACAGTGAAAGATAAACCTTAAATCTTTTAAAACAGAACATAAATTTATGAACTCAAATTTTGATTCTGGATGTATAAAATTTATTTCATTTTTAAATGTGAGGCAAATTCCATTTAGAACAAGCAGAAAGTGAATAGTGTATTGCTATTTAATGGAAGAGATATACTCTATTCAAGATTTTATCCATTTATAAATCAACTTCGAAGCTGTGTGTTACCACATAGTTAAGGAATGAATGCAGTAGGAAAGCACACATATTTGGCTGACTGTGGTGAGTCAATATATTTGAATTCCTAAGTTTAATTTCTATTTAAGACAGATGAGAAAAGCATAAGATCTAGTTTACAGGTTAGTCTCTTCGGAGCTCAGTCTTAAGAAATTTAACTCAGTTCATGGACTCTAAGTGTTAATTACTTCTAACTTTGATTTTTGTTTAATATTATGCTAAAACATGTTTATTAAAACATTTAATTACTTTATTCTTTAAAATCTGTTGTCGTTGGCATTGGAAATTATTCATTTGTATTTACTATGAAGTTTATGACTTTTAAACAGTCCCACATGTGATTTAAAAACCAAATAAATCTTTAATAAAAAGGAGTGGTACCTATTAAATATTAAACTATTTTAGAATACTCCATGTTTTTCTTATCCATAACTGTTTCAACTCAAATATTTTTCAGATTAAAAAAATACTCACTGCTTTCATATGTATAAAAGAGATTTTCTTCATTATAATAAAACCAATAATAATCTAGATGATTTCCCTTACTAATATTTTCTTTTAAAAATCTTTGGCATTTTGGTTTTTAAAATATTCTTAATGTTTCACTTAAGCCAAATAAAACTGAAGGGAAAATATTAAAGAAGCAAAAGATTATTTACTTCCAAGAGTCAAAGCATTCATTCTGAAAACTTCAGGCCTAGCCGTATGGAAATTGTCATAGGGGTCAGTACCTGTAGACATCACATTGGTGGCATGGTTGGAGACTGGTAGGCACTCGGCAGCACTGTGATGCATTATCAGAGGCAGAGTCGCAGAAGCGTCAGAATTCAGAGGTAAAAACGTATCAGCCGGAGTAAAAGATTGGCAACTCATTCCCACAAGAGAGTAGAAAAATAAGAAGAACCGCTGTTCCCCAAATCAGGGTTTTATTATATTACTGTATTAAAGGGCTGATTCAATTCTCCCTACCTGCATATATACATCAAGAAGGCTCTGAGGCACCAGGAGGGCGCGTGCTAGCATTTATACTGCAAGGAAATCCCTTTATACATGTTAATAGTCTTTTCCCAGGAGTATTGCTTTATCAACCCGAACTGTCTTCCTTTCTTACCCAAACATATCCATGCCCAAGAAGGAAGCTGGTTCTGGGGGATAGCTTGAGGGGACAGGAGAAATCTGAAACTTTGACAACTTCAGTAATCCAGACATTTTGGAGAGGACTCAAGAACTTTGAAAAAGTGTCTCTTAAAGAAATAATCCTACACTTAATTTAAAAATAGTAGGTATCTTTTGACCACTAACAACATAATTACAAATTTATAGATATGACATGTTTTTATCTTTTTTGCTAACTTATCATTAAACCTGCAAAATAACACAAAACAAGAGAAATACTACATAATGTTAAGAATTTGAATATTTAAGTGTTACTGGAGAACACTTATTGAAAAAAGCAGATGCAACTAAATATGAGAATGAATAAGTTGCCTGTTACTAATTTAAGCTCAACAATGCACATTTTTGAAAAACAGTGACAAGCAATTAAGTTTTTACTGTATTGAAGTGGAAAATGGAAACAAAGGAGTAAAACGTAGTAATGTGCAAAGAAGATGAACATGAGTGTTCATATATTTCCCTTGATTTCAATTTACTCATCAACAACTAATGTTTAGTAAGCTCTTACTAGATGCTTACAGTATTCAAAGGCAATTTCTATAGCTATGTCAAGCAAATCTCACAGCACCTCTGTGTGTTACGGACCAGGCCATCCTCATTAAGCCAGACTGTGAGTCTTGACCATTCTACCACAGAGCCTGGAGTGACCATGATAGCATCGAATGCAGACTTCTCACACTGAATTTATTGATATTATATGGGAATAAAAAAATACCAAAAACAGTTGATTCAAATATAAATATAAGCATCAAGATTTTTTAACTATCATGCTCTTTATCTATAACTGAGTGGATACAATATTATTTATAGTGTATATGCTAGGATAAAATAGCAAAAGTGGCCTGATAGACATTAGACATTACTGATGTGAAGGTCATGCTTCATTAGACTATGAAGTTTTTTATTATGGAATGTTCAAAATAAGTTAGAATTGGCGCTTGTGGTTAAGTTTAACGTTAATATTGACAAGAATACATCTTCAAAAAACTTGAACAATTTGTTAGTAATCAATTGATAGTTTGCAGGACAATTTGTTAAAGATTGTCTAAATCATTAGACTTTGCCTAAAAAATACTATTCTAAAAAGAAATATTTTTTCTTTCTGAATTTAAACTCTATTAATCTACTCTAATTAAAAATTTAGATAACCAAGAGTTGATAGACCTTTATTTTATTCATTTATTTATAGGTGGTGCTGAGAATTGAACCCAGTGCCTCACACAGGATAGGCAAGTGCTCTACCACTGAGTCACAACCCCAGAAAACCAAGAGTATTTATTATACTTTTGCAGAATTTTAGTAATTTTCAGCTTTAAGCATATTAAAAACATAATTTTCCATTATGTTTATAAATGACTATGCTAAGGAAACTAAATGCAAGTAATTTTATTGAGAATGACTTATTAAAAAGATTAAGCTACATGATATTTATAGTGCTTACAATTTGAAAATCACCCTTAATAATTTTACTATTGTTATATAAACATCATGGGAATATTTTTGTAAATTATATCAATCAAGTAATGGAAGTACCATCAAATCTGTCTAGCAAATAAAAAATATTTCCTAGTAATTTAGCATAATATTTAAATTATGAAATTGCAATATTAGACAGACTTGATTAATAAAATAATTTTAAAAGTTTAAGGTAGGCATTGTGGCAAACACTGTAATCCCAGCTATTCTGAAGGCTGAAGTTGAAGGATCACAAATTCAAGGTCAGCCAGGGCAACTTGGGAGAGCTTGCCTCAAAAATCAAATAAAAAGAACTGAGGTTGTGGCTCAGTGGTAGTGTGCTTAGCATCTAGCATGTGCAAGACCCTGGGTTTAATTTGTAGTACTGCAAAAAAAGAGAAAAAGAAAAAAATTGAACACCTGTTCTATGAAATGGAAACTAGAATGATAGAGTTAAAATGATGTAAAGCTAAGAAAAAGACGTTTCCATTATAATCGTCTCAATACTGTAAGCTATTCATTTATCAATTTTATTATCAGTTGTTTGTAAATAACTTTAATACATAATATTGTATGTATAGATTAAAATTTTATCATTTAGGGCTGGGGATATAGTTTAGTTGGTAGAGTGCTTGCCTCACATACATAAGACCCTGGGTTCAATCCCCATCACCACAAAAAAAAAAAAAAAAATTATCATTTTTGGTATTTGTGTTACTTTCTGCTTTTTACTTTTGTAAACAAGAATGTAATTAGCTTTACTGTTCAAAATTTTTTAATGATTTATTTTTATAATATAACAGGATGTTTTTTGCATGTCTCCCTTAAAGATAGATTCTGAGATGTAGGAGTAGACAGTTTGTTTTACAAACTTCTGTCATTTTAAAAATAATTCGTTTTCTTAAGATTTTGTTTTCAAATATTATGAAAAGTTTGGGTAAAAAGCAGTTGCTTATTATCAGGGGACATGGGAGTTTTCTAGAACTCACAGAAAAGGAAGTCAGTCCACAGGGAACGACTCCACAGGGAAATGGGAAGCCTTTTGGCACAGCTGTCCGCCTCTTCTATTTTCTTTTCTTCTGTGTCTCTGTTTTCTTACCTTTTGCCGAACAGCCTAGGCTGTGCTTCATCCGTGGCCACCTCATACATCATCTTAAACTTTCAAGTAGGCAAAGGAATGATCTTGGAGTTTCTTCATCTACACTTATGACAGAAATATTCTTTTGGGGCATGGCTATTGAAGTATCCAGAAGCACAAGCTTGGCTCCTGTTGGTCCATACTTAGGAACGATTGGGTTTGCCCTGAATGCATGTAGGTATTTGTAGAGAGAGGGATAGGTCATAATCTGGGAAGACACTTCAAATATGACTGATGCTGTTATACAATCTTATGTCAGCACCATTGGTGGAACTACAAATTGTTTACACTCTTAATGTCAGTAGTAAAAACTAAGTAGTTATTCTTTATCAGTCTGATTGAACCATGGCATTTTATTGTTTTATTCGGATTTTTGGATTGTGAATATGCTATCCTTTCATTTTATATTAGCTTATTTATATTTATGACTTTGTTAATTAATTCTGTATTTTGCCATTTTATTTAATGCCATTCCTACAGTTTTATTATTCATTTGTATGCTTTGAACTATACTAAATATATTAATTTTCATCGTTTTCAATTTATGATTAATTTTTTTCTAATTTCTCAGTTGTCTTTTAAAGTTGTGCTAGACCTTAACATCCACAATATTTTTTGTAAGAGCTAAACATGTTGATCTTCTCTTTTGTTCATTTCTTAATGATTTTAAATTTTAAAATTCTCTTTATCCAAAGGCTTATTTCCTTACTTTTAGCTTTCATAATTTTGAGTCTTACAAAATTCCTCTTGACATTTTAAGCTAATCTATTCATTATGTTTCTAGAGTTCATTTATAAATGTTTAGATATTAATGAAAAATATAACTCATTTAAAAATATTAGACAAACTATAAAAGACTACTTCAAATTAAGGTAATAAAAGAATAAATAGAAGAAAACTATTGGTCATGGAATATTTGTTAACCTAGTTCAGTCACTGTAGCTCTTCTTAAACTGAGAAGATGATTATGTTTTTGAAATACACTTAGTTTTGAAAGAATGATCACACTTTGAAAAATATATAAGCCCAGAAAAAAATCTTATTAAGTTATAATATCCTAATTTATTAATTTCTAGGTAATAATAGCTAATATTTGAAAACAAATATTTCATATTTGTTTTCTAGTTTCTGTACATTTTTTTTAAATTTTAGTTCAGAGCAATATAACATGCTCAGCACATCAGCAGATTCTAGAGCCAACTGTCTGAGTTTAATACTGAACATTACACCTTTAAACTATGGAATTACAGGCAAGTAATACCACTTTTCAGTGTTTTGTGTTATCTGTCAAATGGAGATAAACTAATACTCAACTCACGTAGAGCAATGCCTGACACATAGGAAATATTTAGTAAATGTTAGCAATTACTAATATGCAAAGCTTTGTAGTAACAATTATTTATGTTTATTTAGCCCATGTGCTTTATTTGATTTATTTCATTTGATTTTCACATTGAAATGGTAAAATAAGCATCATTTCACAGACTGAGAAACTGAGGCACAGACAGATTAATTTCTTACCAAAAGCCATTCAATAAGTGATCCACCAGTATAACAGCCCAAGCCATTTAAAGCCTAAGCATTCAACACAATACTGTTTTCTACTATATGTGGAAAAGTTTTTTTGGTATTGATATTTATCTAAATCTAGTTCTGTGTCTCAGTCTTTGTGTGTAGACTTTTTGTTTGTCACATACTTTTAGAGAGAAAATATGGACGGAAAGCTAATTCTGTAAAGGATGTCATGCTCTATCTTTTTAGGACATGCATTTCTATGTAATCTGGGTTAGTACAGAGCGCTATTACCTGTGTGGCAGGGGCAATATTTCTTGTGGGGCAATGAAAAAGTAATCTGAATAAAGTAATCCTGTGATATAATATGCTCAATCAATGTTGGTAATTCTTTTTCTGCCAACTTGCAATTCAAATCACTTTGAACTAGATCAAGTTGTAGATATTTTGATATTAAAAAATTGATAAAGAGGAAGGAATTAAGATGAAGAACTCCCAGGTGGATAAGAAAGTGAAGATGAATCGAAATTAATTAATTCAGTTAGCCTAAGTGGCAATAAAATGTAGTATTCCCACAACTCATAACTTTTGAAAAGGTGATGAATTTTACTCAAAGCGATTTTTTTAAGAAAAGATTATTCAGCCATATGGCTTGAAAAGGGGCTTTGTCACACTGGAAGCACACATTATTCAAAGCACATATCAGTCACGCATGCCATGTTTGGCTGTTTATTGATTGTGAACGCAGCAATGAATGTTCACATTATGCAGTTCATTCTTGCTTAGATTCTTTCACGCCCAGAAATTAAAGTTCTTTATTGCCCAAGGTAGACATTATGTCAAAGACTTGCAACCTTGCTGAAGATGAATGCTCTCATAACGTTGTCCAAAGGGTAAGCCTGTAACTTATGGAAAATAAACGTCAAGGTGAGACATTGACTTAGGAATGATACTCACCCATAAGGACCATATCTCTGTTGTACTATAGCTCATGGGTGGATTTATCATTTGCCTCACACACTTAAACAGATTCAGTCTTGTCCAAACAATATACTGCTGTGCCTGGGTTAATTAAATTGGAAAACCTCTTTGCTCTGAGTTTCATTACATAGCATTAATAGGTGAGGCAAAGAGGTATATTTCAGAGTGTATAAATCTTTCACAAGAGATATGTTTACTATTGAGATTGAATGAGAAGTCTTTCAGTCCTTAAACTCACGATGTAGGGGGAAAAAGGGGAAAACGATTAGCTCCTTAGTAGTCTTACTGGGTGACACAAGGATATCATATGGTGTAATAAGAAATAAATGCAGAACACAGCAAATTAATTGATATTGTGCTGAGTGAGCCTACCTGCTTTTTCTTTCAGGTGTCTCTAAAGATGAAAGAAGCAGAGTGTTGTTTTAGTTACAATGAGATTATTTAATTATAATCATCTGGCTATGGCTTAGTACATGACACAAGATCATCTAATGTGGGATTTTAGAAGGGAACAGGGGTGCAAAGTAGGAGGAAGAAAGGTGTTTCATTTCCTCTGATGAAGATCAAAGGATACATCTGATTATTTGGGATTGCCCCTGTGTTTTGTTGTGTTTTTGAGGGGGCCTGGACTATGCTAAGAAAATCCATCTACCTATCACTATTGTTGAAGTGGAAGAGATATTCAGAAATTTTTGTATAATTCATATAGTGTTTGGCTAAAAAAAATTATGAAAGTGAAGGAAAACAAATCATAGTGAAGAATAAGGTTTTTAAAAGATGGATTCTTACCATGTTCTATGTTAGGATTAGCTATCCTCAAATAATAGTCTACACCATTTCTAGTTATTCTTCTGTGTGTGTGTATGTGTGTGTTTACTATGATGTATAACTTATTCCCTTTTCTTCTTTTTGGTTCCCATGCAGGAATGTTGTGGGTTGATGAAGTAATTTTAAGTTTCCATTCCTACTGTTGAGGAATGGATGTAATAATCTAAACTTTTATAAATCTCTATTAATTTGAATCACTAAGGAAAAGAGAAGGAGCTAAATCTTACTCAATTTATAATTCAAATAGGAAAAAAGTTAATTGTTTGAAAGATGTAGGGGAAGTTAATGGCAGCATAATTGAATTATTGAAAAAAATCCCAGGGAACATATTTTAAAATATTGCTGAGAACTGTTCCTGGTATGTATTTGTGCAGTACTTTTCAATGACCAATTATTTAAAAATAAAATTATTTTTTCCATAGTAAGACTTTTTTTCTGAACCCAAAATCAGATTCATTTAGTGTTTATTGAACATCTACTTTATTCCTCATTTTAGCAAAATGCCTTGAAATACATTATTATTTCACATATTACTTAAATTAGTGTAATTTTAGTGGTCTCTAAGTGATATGCTAATCTATTGCATATTTTGACAACATTGTTAGATTACTAAAATGTGAATTTATCATTTTTGTTTTTTGGCTACAAAGCAATTTTCTTCTTTTGTATTTTTTATCACTGTTACAGAAAAACCCAAATATTCTGATTTGTATTTTAAATGAAAATCTTAATCTTTCTCGTATATTGGAATTATTTCAGTGCAGAAACTGAACAAGGTGGTAGAGGTAAACTCAAATTAATTCTTTGAGTCTCACACTGAGTAAGTAGGATATATTTGTCTATGCAAGGGAAAAATGAAGAGAGCAGATTTGGATAATTTGTAAGAAAATTCTTCCTCATGCCCCAGACAATAGCAATGAAATATATATGTATTTCATTGTGTGTATGTATATGTGTGTATGAGATTAATTGCTGTCTAGACCTTAGAGTTCTGAATAAAACAAATATAATTACATAGTTCTTGACAGAAACTTGGATGTTTAATTAAGAAAAATTGAAAGATTCAATAAAAGGTAAATAAAACTAGAATTTCTCTCACTCAGACACCTGCCTGGTACTAGATTGAGTGTGCAAATGAAAACCACTCTGCTGTACATTGCAGGGAGGAACTACCTCTGGGGCTAATGCTGTTTTTCCCACGGTTCTTGGAGAACATAGAGGGTGGAAACACAGTGCGGGACAAAATTTTGTAAAACTGGGTTAGCTAAATTTTGAATTTTAAATGATAATAAGTAGTCAATCCAAGTAAGACAATTAAGCTACATGGAAAGGTTCGTATAGAATAAAATTAAATGCATAAAATAAACGAAGTCAATATCATAGATAAGCTTAGGATAATACAGATACATGAACATTAAAAAGTGAGTTTTTATGGAGTAAGATAGCAAAATATAAAATTGAATCTGACCAGGGCCATCTAATTACTTCGCTCCCTGAAATAAGATCATTTTTAAATACTTTGTATGTTATACTGTTTATGACAATTATTTTCTAATGAATTCCTCATTTAGCAATTCAGAAGATGCAAATAATGAATGATTAAAAATATTGATAATGTTTACAGAATATAAAAAACATGATCCAATTATTTTGTAAAATGCATTTCCCCTTAGTAAGCTTCTGTCTTCACTAACAGTGTGCAGGGAAATAACAGGTATCTTACTCTTCTTAAGAGTCTGACTCTACAGACATTCAAGGGATTAAATAGATTGGAATCACTGAGAGAAAAACAGAAGGAAGGGGAGAGGTGGCTAAGTGAACTGGAGAGACAGTAGAGGACTGAGCATATGCCATGAGTCTAAAAGATCCCTTGAGAATTTAGTGACTCTGTAGGTAGGACACAAGCAGGATTTATACAAGAGGGAATCCTGCTCTTATTTCACTTGTGATACACGTAAAAGAAAAGTATAGGAAAAGGCAAGGTAAAATATTACAAAGAAATCTCTTTTAATCTTCTTAAATTAGTCTTCCTAGTATTATTTTATTTAAATTTAGTATCCACAATCTAGGGAGAAAAATTAAGGAGATAAGAAACATGAAGTAGAAGGAGTAGAATGAGTTCCTAGAATTAGTCAATGACGCAAGTTCGTAAAGCCAACTACAGAATTCTAGCTTAAAAATGAATAGTAATGAGAACAAAAGTTCTTTTGGGTTCATGGGGACTTATTTTAATTGCTTCTTTTGTATTGAAGAACAGAGGGCAAATCATAAGAGTGTTGAGAAACGATGACCAAATGCAGATTAACTTGTAAGCACTCAGAAAATCCATTTCATTTTTATTCATACCTGAACTTTGGGCACATACTTCTATTTAATGAATATTGGTGCATTAGGTAGAAAAACATCATCTGTTCAAACAGAGTTGATAGTTTAAGGTTTCATTTTTCTATCAAGTTTCTTGCAAGCCAAGTGATTTCATCAGCATATTCAAATCAATGCTCAGCATCCATTAAAGGTCACTTGTAAAACTTTGAAACATAAGACATGGTAGGCAAGATTTTCATCTAAAAACACTATAATGGAGTTTGTTCAGAATAAAGTTAATTCGTAGTATTTTATATTTATGAAAGTTGTGAAGTTCTACTAATAATTTCAAAATAATTTCTGCAAGTCTGATTATGAGCATCTAGTTTTTAATGAAGTTATTCTTAAAAATGGTAGGAAAAAGAATTTATTGAATAAATGTTACTGTGACACTTGGGTTACTTTTGAAAAACACTGGAATACAAATCCAGAGCATGATATAGTGGAATTATATGGCAGCTACAAAAGGATTTTAAAATCAAAGGAAATTTACAAATAGGAAAGGAAATGTTTGAAGTGAAAAAATGCTTCTGAATAGTCACATTAGAATAACAAAGTTCTGAGAAAAAATAGGTTCTATGGCTATGTCATTGTCAGGAAACATATCCTTCAAGTTAAGGAGCATTAACAGAATGAAGATGGACATCTCGTAATTAAAAAAATGCCAGTTTGGATTTCTGGTTCCACAACATGGCAGTATAGACATGGTTGTACCTATTCCTTCCACTAGGTACCATGAAAAACCCTGGGCATTGTATATCATACAAACAAAATAAGACAGCGAGAGGGGGAAAAAAGACAGACTATCTAACAACCTTAGGACCCAGGGAAAAATAGTGTGATGAGGTCCCTCCTTGTTAGTTGAACAGTTTCTTGCTATTCACTGCAAGATTCCTGCATGTTTTTGTTTAGCTTTTCATATATCTAAGGTTTAGTGCTAGAGAAGGTGGTACCCCGGGAATACCAATGGGTGCAGCTGAAACAAGCTTCAGGAAAATTCTGCTCTAACTGAAGGACCAGGTAAAGGGCAGCCAATCAAGACAGAAAACTCATTTACAATAACCACTCTCCCTACCCAGGGCATGTGTCAGAGGAGGCCTACTGGGAGACAGAATTTTCACCTACCTTACATCAGTAAGAAGGACCTCACTTACCCAGGTATCAGTGGAGGCCACATGGGAAATGAGGCACTCTTCCCACTCCCAGCCAGAGTGGGTCAGGGATGCCCAGTGGGAGCCCAAACTCACCACCATTCAGCAGCAGTGACATACTCTATGGGGATGTCAAAAATGGCCAAATGGAGAACCAGGACTTCTGTGCACACTTGACATCAGTCAGGCAATGCCTCCCTTCCCCATTAGCACAGTATCAGCAGAGGAAGATTATTGCAGCAAAAAAGTTAAATTAAGATTCAAAATCTCATAACACAGTCCCCACAATATTTAGGATAGGATTTTTAGAATCACTTATTATCCAGAATCTGGGAAATTTCAACATGAATGAGAAAGGACAATCCAGAAGTGTCAACACAAACATGACAGAGATGTTGGAATTTTCCTGATGATTTTAAAGCAACATAATAAAAATACTTCAAGGAACAATTACAAAAACACTAGAAACAAATGAAAAGTGGAAAGTATCAGCAAACAAACCGAAGATACAAAGAAGAACCAAATGAATATTTTAGAAATAAAAGATATTTCAGAAGAACTGAGATACAAAATCTCAGTGGACAAATTCAGCAGCAGAATTGAGAGGACAGAGGAAAGAATGGTGACCTGAAAAGTAGAACAATAAAATTATACAGCATAAACAAAGAAATTAGACTAAAATACAAACAGAACAAATAAAAAAGAGAATTAAACCTCAGTAACTTGGAGACTATAAAAAGCTCTAACATTTTTGTTATTTATGTGCCAGAATGGGTTGAAAGATGAACTCAAAAATTATTTCATGAAACAGACATCATTACCCTATGTACATGTATGAACATGAATGGTATGAATCTACATCGTGTACAACCATAGAAACAAAAAGTTGTACCCCATTTGTGTACAATGAACCAAAATGCAGTCTGTAAAAATAAAAATAAATAAAATTTTTAAGAAAGTATTTCAAGAAATAATGTCTGAGAAATTTTGAAATTGAGTAAAATGTATAAAGTTATGGATATGAGAAACTGAACAAGCTCCCAAAGGAAAACCCTAAAGAAATCTATACCAAGACACATCATAATCAGATTTCTGAAAATTAAAGAGAAGAGGAAAAAGTCTTGAAAGAAGAGAGAAGCAACATTTTATCTTAGGGGAAAAAAATTCCAAATGACAGTAGGTTTTTCATCAGAACCACGGAGGTCAGGAAGAAGTAGCCCAACACTTTGAAGTGCTGGAGGAAACAACTATAAACCCAGAATCAAATCCCATATCAAGTAAAATTATCTTCTAGGATTAAAGAAGAAATGAGAGCATTCTCAGAGGAAGGAAAATGAAGAAAATCTGCTTCCAGCAGCCTACCTTAAAAGAATAGACAAAGGAAGTCCTCTGAACAGAAGTAAAGGAGAAAAGAAACCATCTTGGAACACCAAGAAGGAAAAAGCACAATGGAAAAAGTAAACATCGTGTAGGAAACCAAGACCTAGAAGGCTGCATGGTTGCTTAAGGCTCGGGGGTCGGAGAGAGAACGGCTTCAATACTCCTTTCTGAGGACACACCTCAGTGCAGGGCAGTCCATGACCATAGGGACACTGTTGGATGTCCACTCAGAATTGCCTCATTGGCAGGAGAAAAGAGACTACAAAGGTGTTGAATTCTGGTGGATCAAGGAGACAGTCGATGTAAATGGATCGAATCTCCAGGCTTCCTTATCTGCTCCAAATTCCCTTCCTACCTCCAGTTTTTGTTCACATCAGCCATCTCTGTGCACTGTGGCTGTTTGGTTGTTTCTTGGACATTGTTTAAACAAAAATAAAGCTAGTTTCAAAGACTCAGAATGCAGTAGAACCAGGGATATCTGAAGGTAAAGACTTAGTTTGTGTTTATACTGTAGAGCAATCTTCTCCCTGCACTATTCCCAGGTGACATTTTCCTGCAAATAAAAGTTTTAAGATAGAGAAACTAAATTAAATAAAAAATTCTAATGCAAATTTTATGTTCAGTTTTCTTTATCTTTTCATGCCTAAAATAATTTTACTTTGAGTTTATAATTTTTACCCCCAAACCAAAAACAGAATTAAATGTGAATATTTGCAAAAGATCAAAATAGGTCAATTTATCAGGGAGACAAACTAATAATGAATGCATGCATGCCTAATTGCATACTTTCAAAGTTATAAATGAACATTCCT
Source organism: Sciurus carolinensis (assembly GCF_902686445.1). NCBI lineage: Eukaryota > Metazoa > Chordata > Mammalia > Rodentia > Sciuridae > Sciurus > Sciurus carolinensis. The sequence continues at coordinate 102,188,009 of NC_062221.1, read as the reverse complement.
AGAACTAATGTAAAAATAGAAAAGTTCACAACTATATTTGGATAATTTAATATTATTTGGATAATTCAATATCCTTTCCCAGTTTTTGGTAGGGTAAGTAGAGGAAAAAAAATGTCAGATGGGTGAAGACTTGTAAGGCTGAGGCAGGTGGATACCAAGTTTGAGGCCAGACTCAGAAACTTAGTGAGATCTTGTCTCTAAATAAAATTTTAAAAAGGGTTGGGGGTGCTGCTTGGTAAAACATTTGTCTAGCACACGCAAGCTGGGTTCAACCTCAAGAACCTTGGGGAGAAAAATGTCAGTGAGAATATAGAAAATCCCAACTATATCTGAAGTCAACTTGACTTAATGAACATTTACAAAATACATTTTCTAAATGGCAAAATGCACTTTTCTTAAGCACATGTAAAGATTTTTTTCCAGCATAAAAACTTTATGCTGGGCCAGGAATAAATCATAATTGAGGTAAATGATTAAAAGAATAAAAAGTAATCTCTAACAAAGGTAAGATTTAAGTTGCAAATCAATAAAAGGAAGAAATTGGTAAATTATTTGAAAAATTAAGCAATACACTTCTGTTGCTTTTTAGAAACTATTTCAAAAAGAAGGAAAAATTAGGGTTAAGTCTTCTTTTTAGAAGATAATAAAAGAAGAGCAAATTAAACCCAAAGTATAGAAGAGAAAAATTAATAAGGAACAGAAATCATTAAAACCAGAAACACATTTGTATTGAGTCAATTAGACAAAAGAGCCCAAAAGAGAACATCCAAATGGAGGATAAATAAGTAAGATATTCTTCCTCACTAGCAAACATCGAAATGGAAATTACACCATAAAATGCCATTACATGTTTTAAAAAGTCTGAAGATGCTAATTTATTAAAAAAAACAAGTATAATTTGAGTTGCTCATTACATGTAAATTATTAAAAGCACTTTGTACAGCAGTTAGATCATACCTAGAAAAGTCAAAAGATAAGTTCAACTTATGATGCAGAATTCTTTTATGTATAATGACTTAGAAGGCTTCTGACATTAACTTTGTATGGACACATATTAAAGATGTTAATTCTAGCATTATTTATAACAGTAAATAATGGAAATGATTTAACAGTAAGGAAATAGAAAATTGAACTCTGGCACAGTCATCTACCAGATTCTATGCCTCCCTTAAAATGAATTACAGTCTTCCCTCTGTATCTGCAGGTTCTGCATCTGTGGACACAACTGCAGATCTAAGACATTCAAAAAAATAATTGTGTCTGTACTAGACATGTAAGGACTTTTTTCACTGACATTATTTTCTCTAAATAATACAGTATATCAACTACTTACATGATTTACATTGCATTAGATACTATAAGCAATCTGCAGATGATTCAAAGGAGATGACTATACATTATTTACAAGTACTACATCTTTTTATACAAGGGACTTGAGCATCTAAGGGTTTTTGGCATTTGAGAATAGTGCTGGAACCAAACCCTCCCAGGGTACTGAAGAACCTGTAAAAACAGCTAAATCTCAAAAGCATAGTGGTAAATTAAATATATATGTATATATATTACAAAATGAGGCATATATGACACAATTTATGTAAAATTTAAAGCACTTAAGCTAATGCTATATATTGTTTGACATCTTTATATATGTAGACAAGTAAAAATAATGAGAAAAAGTAGGTAGATAGGGACTGTTACTTGAGTTGTAACTCTAATGCTTTAATATTTAAGAAAAGAAATAAAATAAGAAGATCTAAAACTCAGAGAGTAAACCAGTAACTATTAAATCTGGGGCTAAGTATGTTAATGTCTGAGCTTCTCTCTACACTTGAAATACAACATAATCGAAAGTCAAATTAATCGGTGTTGTACAGCTTGCACCAGTCTAGAGTGTGTTGATTTCCTGTGGAAGGCAGTATTTTAGGCCATGGAAATACAGCAGTGAATGAAACACAAGCATACACATGGTCATTAAACAATACGAACAATTTTGTTGCACTAATAGTCAAAGGAATGCAAGAAAGATAAGAAGAAGATACGACTGATGATAAGATAGAATGAGTGAAAATAAGTTAAAAAATGTATTCTCATAACTGCAGAAGTGTGCTTAACATTTTTATAGGTCAATTTGGGATCATCATTAATTATGTATGAAGAAACTCAAAATGTTTATGTGTTTTTTTTCCTGAAGGAATTTATCATAAATATGTAGAAATGCCAACAAATATTTCTGCATAAGAATTTCCATAAAATATTTTATTAGAAAGAAATGGGAGCACCCACACATCTGGTTATAGGTGAATATTTAAACAAATGGTAGTTTGAGCATCGCTAATCTGGAAATCTAAATTCATAAAGGCTCCAAAATCCAAAATTTTTGAGCAGGGACAGGACGTAAGTGGAAAATTCCATCCTTGGCCTCATGAGAGGGTTATACTCAAAACCCAAGTGCACTAAAAACACTATAAAATCAACTTCAGATTTTATGTATAGAATGTATATGAAAAATAAATGAGTTTTATGTTTAGCTTTAGATCCCTTTCTGATACAATATGTTATTATTTATACACAATTATTTCAAAATCCAAAAATATCTAAAATCTGAAGTACTTCTAGTCCAGGTATGTCAGACAGCAGATATTCAACATGTATTTCTCTCTCTCTCTCTCCCCCTCCACCCCCCCCTTTCTCTCTCTGTGTGTGTGTGTGTGTGTGTGTGATGGGGTCTCTATGTTGCAAAGACTGGCTTTTAACTAGCAATCCTCTTGCTTCAGCCTCCTGAGTACGTGGGATTATAGGCATTCACTACCTTACCCTTCTCAATCTATATTTTTATATGAGAAATAGTATGAAACATTTGAAAATGTTTATAAGAATGTATAATGGCATAGGCAAAAATATCTTGTAATATAAAGGTACATGAATAAAGTAAGAAGAAGGGTTTTCATAGAGATTTTAGCACAAACATTTTTAGAACATACTGATAGTTTTGGAATTTTGTAAAACAACTCTAATTTTCTGCTTTGCTAACGTACTGATAAATACACGTGAAAATTCAACAATTTATCATTCAGTCAACATGAAATAAAGATATTTCAGTTTCCTGGTGAATTAGATATTAAACTAGAAACTAGGATTCACCAAATCTCTTTCACCTGAAATATGAAACTAATAAAAGAAGAAAATCAAGAAAGTGACATTTCAAGAAGTTTTAAAGGGTTGTTTCTTATTTGTTCATTAGTTTTGTCATCTGTGTCTATTGTCTTTGTTAGGTGAATTCAGGTTTAGTTGATCAAACAATTCCCTTTATGTCACAATACTGACTATAAATAATTCAATTACTTTATCAATTTTGATTATTTTTATGAAGAATTTTTTAAATGGTCTCCCTGATTCCAGGAGCAGCTCTATGAAGCATTTAAATAAGAATGTAAGATTCAAAGGGTAATTAATGGTTGGAACATAGGAAATGCACCGAGGGAGCACCATATACATTCAGATATAATGTGATGACCGCTTTGCATCCACCAGGGAAGTTAAAGTCCACAAGCAACAGAAAGGGAAAGATGGAACAGACACTGAGTGAAACCATCTATACAATTAATTTAAAAACACGTAAAAAGAGGCAGAAATTACTGACAATTAAAGAATGCTTGCAATAACCAGTATTATAGATATCCTAGAAATTTAAGAATTTCTTTGTTGAAATACAGTCTTGGTAAAATGCCTATGTATATTTACCAAACACTTTTGCAACTCCAAAGGTATTTCAATCATACTTTTCAATCAGTGAAATGGAATATCAGTTCTTCAAAACATCTCTTTCTCATGAGACAACATATTGGGTATCATGAAGACAGGGAGGGATATAAAAACATATATATATATATATATATATATATATATATATATATATACATACAAAGATATGGTTCTATATTGAGTTTAGAATTTTTTTTAAAGCATTGCTATAAGAAATATTCTTTTTTTTTGTTGTTGCTGATGGGGAAGTATATTTAGTTATTTTGGAGAAATTGGACAAGGATAAAGAATAAGAATCTTCCTTCACTGCTTATACAATCATTCTAATTCCAGTCTTTTCTTTTGCAGCCAGATTCCTGCATCTCTGATAAATTAGATAAAACTGTGTTAGAAGTCACCTCAAAGAGTGTGTAGCTCAACTCAGACCCAATCAGAAAGAATGCAAAGGAGGCTGGAGCTTCAGGAAGCAGGAGGGACTACTTCCCCAGGGGTTCAAGGTCACAAGAGTCATATCCCAAAAACACAACCATTTTCTTTGAAAAGGAACCAGTGACTCTTTTTAAAAAGTCAACAAATCTGACTTGATCTGATCAAGTCATCTAGGGTGTGGAGGGGAGCTGTAGTTTGCTGAAACCACCCCCCTCAATAAACAGAATATCAATATTATATAATCCTGTTAAAATCTTTTCAGAAGTACTACTGTGTGAAATAATGATTCTGACGATTTTTTCTTTCTAGTTACATCTTTGAGATAAGTAAGAATCCTGTCTGTTCTTTCCTGCTTCCTGACCTCAGCCACCTCATTTGGAGGAGCTATGTCCTGGCATAAATACACAAGAAATTCAGGCATATCATGTTTGTCTGTTGGACTTAAATAGTCATTTTCAATGTTGCATTATCCCATGTACTGAGTGTGGCCTGGTGAAAGAACATCTATACCTCCCTTAATTAATATTTAATATTAAAACCGAAAAGATTATATTTGAAAATGAAATGAATAATTTCATGAGAAGTTTAAAATAAACTTAACCCTTTTGGCTAGAAAGACTCCTCCCAAACATCACCGTATCCAGTATACTCAGAATAAATATTAATGCCTTGTGAGTATGGATCAATGAGTTATATTAATTTAAATACTAGAAATCACCAAATTAGTGTAACAAAGACACAAATCTTAATAAAAATGATATTACACCAGTGAAATTAGTATTCAGTTTATTGAATTGCACTATTTTTGTTAAATAGTACAGGAGACATAAGTCTTAATTTACAGAAGAGAGAATCGACACAAAGAGTTTTTTTCCTTGCAGGCAAAAGTAGAATGTGTAAATGAACATAATGCACAAAATAATTTTATTTCTGACACTGTCAGTAACAGTGCTGTTCCTAAAGAAGTCTCTGATAATTGCTTACATGAGACGATCGAACAAGACTTTTTATACCGTAACAGTTATTTCCACTGACAAGTCCTTGTTTCATGACAACTGGCTATCCTTTTATTAAACAGTCCCCTTCTCTCACTATTAGGGTGACCATGTAAGTTATCCTACACACAGATGCACTGTGAAACTTACTGGGTACAAGGTGTGAAGTGGATGAACTGGAATACATGGCTGCATATTTATGATGCATATCTGGCACCATTCCAGAAACATAATTATTTTCCATCATAAATGCAACTTCTAAGATTTATATAATATGAAACAATCTTAAGTGGATCTGAAACAAGTATATTTTAACTTGTTTAGGATCGAGTGGTGGGAATATTTAATTTGAACATCCTGGTGAGACAATTCATAACTGACAGTTTAGGAGCACATCCAAATTATGGGGGAAGGGAATGAAATTCATTTCCTAAAGATTAATGGGAACAAAATAAGAAGCATATTATGAAGACTTACCTATGACTGCATTAGGGATTGAGATTTTGTTTTGGTCATAATATTTTCTGATTTTAAAACTCAGGTATGTTTCTTCATTGTATTAATGAGACTATGATAGTGAAATAAAATATTATTGAATTTAGTATTTGAGCTCTGATTTAGTACCTACAGTGTTTAATTGTAGACTATTTTATTTGCTCAGTACTTTTAGAGTTCCATATGTCCTAACAAAGTTCACCCTTCTAACGCACCTTTCCTATCTCTTAGCCAGGTGTACTTTCTAATCCTGTAGAATATACATACCTGAAGAAGGAAATATTGAAAATGATTGACAGATGTATATGCAAACATTGTTTAATAATATTAAAGTCAGGGCTCAGGAGACTGAAGCAGGAGGATCAAGGCTAGCCTCAGCAACTTAGTGAGGCCCGTGCAACTTAGTGAAACCCTATCTCAAAGTAAAAAAATTAAAAAAGGACTGCTGATGTGTTTCAGTGGCTAAACAACCCCGGTTAAAAAAAAAAAAAAAAAAAAAAAGAAAAAAGAATGTTGTAATATGAAAGTGAGACATAATCAGTCATAAAAATGAAATTTGTCATTTAAAAGAACCTGGAGGGTATTACTTTAATTGAAATAAGATAGAATATATTCTCACTCATGAAGAAGGTTAAAAAGTTGACTTTAAAGAAGAGATTAAAATAGTCATGGCTAGAGTCTAATAAGCGTGTGGAAGGGGAGAGGGCTAGAGGCAGACTGGATTCCAGGTACCAAAATGGTTAGATACAAGGAATAAACTCTAGTGTTCTACAGCTTGATAGCTTAACTGCAGTTTACAACAAGCTATATTTAGTTCTTCTAATAGTTATTCTATTTTTTGAAAACTAGAAGAGAGGAAACAAAGAAATGATAAAAAGATGAAAATGTTAATTACCTTGACTTGTTCAATATACATTTTGTTCTTGTATTGAATTAACAAATTGTATCTCATAAATATATACAATTATTATCAATTATAAATAAAAATAAAAATTTATAGAGAACATGAATGCCAGAGGAAACTTTTTACTTTGGCAAATGAAAAATTTAAATATATGCTTATGATGTACAACATGTTTTGATATATGTTGTGTTACTCAGTTTTGCATTGCTGTGACAAAAGTACCTGACAAGAACAACTTAGAGGAGGAAAGATTTATTTCGGTTTACAGTTTTAGAGGTTCATCCATGGTTCATTGGCTCCAGGGCAAAAGCATCATGGTAGAAGGGCATGGTGGAGTAAAGCTGTTCAGCTCATGGCTGCAAGGAAGCAAAGAGACCAGAGGAAGGGGCCCAGGAAGAGATGAACCTTTTCACAACATGCTGCCAGTGATCTAATTCCTCCAACTGGTGTTACCTTCAGTAGCACTAGTCCATCCAGCTATCAATGCATTAATACCCTGATGAGGTCAGAGCCCTCATGATCCAATTATTACCTCAAAGCCCCACCTCTGGTCCTTGCTGCACTGAGGACAATGCTGTCAACACATGAACTTTTGAAGGACATTTTCAGATCCAAACCATAACATACATGTACTTTAGGTAATTATTGAATCAAGCTAATTAGCATATCATCACCTCACATAGTGACATTTTTTTTGTTCTGAGATTATACCTAGTTATATGTAGAACTCTGAGGATATAGAAAATTACATAAATAGTAAACTTTTAGTTCTAGAAGGTACTTCAGGATACTCTAAATCTAGTCCCTTGGTTCCTTTTGTAAAGAGGATTTACAGAAAAAACATATAGATGCAGCTCTGACTATTTGGAGGCAGCAATAGGCTGGGTCAGAGTAGGTGCAGATGGGTGTGGCAAAGAGTAGTTTGTTGTCTTGTTTGTGGATAGTAGCAGACATTCTGTTGCAAGTTTTGTAACAATAACTTCATCTAATTATTTGAGGATGCTAATGAAAGCTCCCATTATCTGCATCTCAGTTAGGGACTTTGCACTGGTGTATCCTTGTAAAAGCTTGGATCTGAAATGTCTCCTGACGGTTCACATGCTGAAGTCTTGGTCCCCAGGTAGTGGTACTATTGGAAGGTGATGGAAACTTTGGAAACTGTGGTTAATTAGAAGAGATGGGTCACTGGCATATGCCTTTAGAAGGTATATTATGCCCATCCTGCCCTGTTCATTTCTGTTTCCCAGTCACAATGAAGTAGGCAAATCTGCTCTGCCATATACTGCCTGTCATGATGTACGACCTCACCAGAGCCACATAAAGATGGGACCAAGCGACCATGAACTGGTTTTTTCTCCTTTAAAGAGTTTTGCTCTGGGATTTTATCATAGTCATGGAAAGTTGACTAACAATCCTGGAACCATGTACATATCCTATAATATTTACATTCAATTAAACCATTATCTTCTTGAAACACAAGGTTTAAAGGATTCTCTCTCTGCATTGTAGAAATTGGTTTTTACTTAGAATGTGAAACAAATACATATTTCTCTAGTGTTCATTTGGCCTAACTAAAATTTCTAAATCTCTGTTGTCCCAATAGGAAAAAATATATGTAAGGATATATGGTAATTTCAAAGTCACTATCAGTTAAGTTCCTTTGTGAATGCATGTTCTTTTAAAGCTTTTTATTTTTTGGACTTTCTAAAAATATTTCTTTCTTTCTTGTTTTAGTTAAGGTCTTTTGCATCACTGTGACCAAGAAACCCGACAAGAGGAAGAAAAGTTTATTGGGCTCATGGTTTCCGAAGTTCAGTCCACAGTCCACAGCCAATTCTATAGCTCTGGACCCCAGATAAGGCAGAACACCATGATGGAAAGGCATAACAGAGGAAAGCAGCTCAGAACATGGCAACTGGGAAACAGAGAGAGACAAAATATAAACCCCAAAGTCGCAACCCAGTGACCTATATCCTTCAGTCACACCCTACCTGCCTATAATTATCACCCAGTTAATTCATATCAATGGATTAATCCACTGATTAGGTTATAACTATCATAATATAATCATTGCACTTCTGAAAATTCTTGCACTGTCTCACACATGAACTTTCAGGGGACACCTCATATCTACGCCATAACATTTCTTTCCACAGTGATGTCTTTTGCATTCGTCATTCTATTTCAGAGAGTTTTATCTTCCTTACTTTTACTCCTGCCCAAACCAGTTTGTCAAACAAAAAGCAACTTGCAATTCTCCTTTTAGGTAAATAATTTTATTTTAATGCAAGTTCAATGAGAATTTGTAAATAACTTTTTCAAAAATAGTAACCGTCCTTATGACTAATAATTTGTCCTTTCATGCTAAGGTTTTGCAAAACTGAGGAAAAAATGTTAATGAAAGAGAGGTTAGTTTTATTATTTACTGTGATTCTTGGTTTTTAATGTCAATTTGACTAGGTGTAGTGCCCAGTGATCAACACTAATTATTGCCTATAATCATATGTGGCTAACATTCACAATTGGTTGACCTGAAGTAAGGAGACTACTCTTACTTACGAAGGGTGAAATGGTAGTGGTGGACCTGATCCAGTCACTTGAAGGTTGTAAGAACATATACTAGAAGAAATTTTGCCTCAACATATTGATTCAACATCAACTCCTGCTTGATTTTTCAATTTGCTAACTTGCTCTACAAATTCACATTTGACTATTCTCAAAATTGCATGAGTTAATTCCTTAAAATAAGTCTGTCTCTGTATAGCCTATTGATTCTGTTTCTCAAAAAAATTTAAAAAAGCAACCCAACTCTGATTGGCACAGCAATTAATATTTAAATAATATTACGTTAAAGAGAAGTTAATTTACATTTAGGATTATTGACTAGCTAAATCATTTAAAAATTTTTAAATTAAAAAACTGCCTTACTGTTTGTAATAAATATCCTTAACCAAAATGGGAAGAAGTAAAATGCATGTTAAATATATAGCACATGAAATTATACTAGAATGTCTTGCGTTTTAGAATTTATGAGCTTAAAGTTGATTTTAAAGTAAAATTGTAAGAAAATATACTTTATCTGAAACTACTAAATAAATCACAATTTTATTATAGAGAAGATAAAGAATTGTTGATGATTTGTCTATGATTTCAAATTTCATATACTAACATGGGTTAATGACTTAGTCCAGATAATCAGATAAGGAATTGCCTCTGATGCTATCAAAATCACAGAAATCTCTAGTCTCTCAGTCTATAAAACTGAAAATTTTATAGTGAACAAGGTAATAAATAAACTTGTGATAACAAGTTGAACTTAAAATAGTACTATGAAAAACAGACTTGAAATAAAAATGCCAGGCCACCAAAATTATCATGATGTCCTATAACTTGACTCAACAAATCTAATGCCTATAATAAAGAATTTTCCAAAGCAAGTAAAATGTAATCCCTTTTCATGAACTGTGACTCAAACTATCAACATGTTTGTTTGAAATATTTTTTCAATTTTCTCTCAAATTGTAAATATGACCAAAGCATCATCATATGTCAGATGTAATAATCCAAAAAATGTATAATTTGCAACTGCAGAAGGTGTCAGAGAATAAATGTTTATAGAATGCATAATTATTATTTAAGAGAAAAATCTATTGACATTGTTATATATCTAAATCTAGTATTGTATCAAGATATTTTAAAAATAATTATTAATAAGAAAATCCATTTCAGAGTAAGAATACATATATATGTATATAAAACATTCATTATCCTAGTTAACTGGCAGTTTCAAGCAGCAAAGACCTTGATCAGAAAATACCTAAATCATTCCAAGGTTAAGAGTTGTTTACCTTGATGTCATAAGCTGCTTTAAAGTTTGGTGGAGTCTAAGTTTAAAATAGCAAGTAATACGTTAAAAGATCATATACTAAATAGGTATCCAGAATAGCAAGTTGTATCAGCAGTGATCTCAGCTCAGATAGGCAAATGAACCTACACTTGAGTCTCTGTTTTCTAGCACACCCTCGTGACTTGGGAGATACTTACCAAGCTTTCCAAGATCTCAATTTCTGGCACAGGGCCAGCAGGACTTTCAGTGGGTATTCATATTCACCACAGTTTAAAACAGTTACAATGAAGAGAATAACAGGCATGTCTTGCAGTCTTTAATTAGCCTATGACAGATGACCACTAGTTGATCAGAGTAAGCAGTAAAAACTCACAAGGAGAACATTTGTCATTGTCTTCTTCTAGGCACAAATCTTTAATTGTAGGCACTTTTCACTAAATCTCATTTTGTTCTTTTTTGGTAATTTGAGCATCTTCAAAAGGCACCTACTTTAGTCTAATGAGTGGCATATCCACTAAGAAATTCTACATTGTGGGATATCAAGGATGGGCTAGGCCACTTTCTGAGCATAGATATAGAGCTTTAAGTGTGATCTTTTCAGTTGTATTTTTAAATTCAGACTGAAAACATCTCTTAATACAGTTCTTTAAAAGTAGAACAAATACATTTAGCAAATGTATAAAGAGAAAAATTGGTTTAGACATTAGATTCAGACATTCTCAATGCTATGCCAACTCAAATCCTCAACAAATCAGTGACAAATAGAATTAGTTACATTTCCTGTTGCTCTTTCAAGGAAATGGTCAGCATTGATCATCATTTAATGATAAAGTAACAGACAGCATGAATATACTCCTTAAAAGGAAATTAATATTTTGAATCAATATAGCACATTCTCTATGAAGGTCAAATAATGTGTTTCTAGATGTATTTCCACAGAGGTAGGTGATAAAATATTACATTTCAGTAGAATATATAAACCTTATAACATATTAAATATTATTTGCCATAGAAATACAATAAATATTTTTATTGAATATGTTTATACTTTGTATCTAGGCTATTTTCAAAGGTATTGGAGTTTCCTTAAATTGAAAATACTTAAATCAGTCAAGTAAAAATGTACAAAAGTAATATTGAAGGCCACAGAGCAGTCGGGAGGCAGAGTGGGTAAGACCGTCTCCAGATTGGGAAAGTACATTGATGATGCCTTACAGGAGAGAGCAGTTTTCCAAATACTAAATGTTTTAGTGGTGGTCATTGTGTATGAAGGCCACAGCATGAAGATGTGAGCAATAAACAGATTGCCAGAGAGGAGACTAGACATACTTCCAAAACTGACTTTCTGTAACCTTTGCCTACACAATTTCACCTTTGGGGAGTATCTGCTTTACCATTTCTTTTCTATTTTTTGGTCACAAGAAAAAAGCAGTAAATGGCTATAAAAAATATCCAAAAGATATTTGGAGGAACAACGTAAGTCCACATTATTAAACCTTTTGTTTTGTTGATTCATTAAATAAAATGAACCTAAAATTCAACTTTCTAAGGCAGGGAGGGATTGGCTTTCCCCTATAAATACTGCAGCATTCAATTGCAAGGCTTTTGTAAGCTGACATATACTTCTATTATGATTATTTAAAAATTTTATTTGAAAAACAACTTTAAATTTCTGTTGTTTATGAGTTTTCCAGAAATACATCAGGTTGTAGAAAGAAAATTAAGTGAAAAGAGATAGGTTTTTAATGTGAAATGCCCTAAAAATATCATGTAGTCAATCTAGTCATACATCCTTCCACAGACTCAGGAAAGAGAATGGAAAATTCATGAATGGATTGTTTACTACTGATGAGCATATAGCAGATAAGTTGTTTTTTGACTCTTCTAAAAAATCCTGGAGGTATATAAAATTTTTTCAAAAAAAAATTGAATGAAAACATTGTTTTTTTTTTAGCCAAAATTGAACCACTCTTCATTAGAAATTTCACTACTACAAAGAAGTTCACTAAGTGTTCTAGAATGGACAGATTTATTGGATTTTAAAGTGAAATTTAAAAATAAAATTCAAAGAGGTAAAATATCTATAGGCACTTTGAATTACATTCAGTAGTATTTTTCTAGATCCTAGAATCCACTTTTATGCTGTGTCTAACATATACTTCATTTTTTTATCATGATACTAACATTTGCATTAAGCACACAGTAGATGGCACCATCACACACCTTAAACAAGGAAATCAGAAAGATCTGTCAACATTTAGTGGGACATTTTCTTGAAGACAAATCCAGTTTTATTATTTTTCTTTAATAACAACTATACATAAAAGGCCAAAAGTTAATTTTTGAGTAATTTTATCAATTATACAGAGAAAATTAAAGCTAAATAATTGTTTCTTAAGAAAATTTGAAGCCGCATTAAAAAAAAAATGAGAATGCACATTGTGTTTTCTTTCTAGAAAAAAATGGATGAAGGCAGATAATTGTGAAAGTTTTGCCTGGTACCTTGAAAAATCCTTAGGTGATAATTGTTTGGAGGTTCAAAGATGTATTTCCTGATTAAGAAAAAAATATACCCCCAAACAAAACCATTTGAATAATCTCCAAATCATTGATAAAATGTAACTACTTGTTTCAATTCTTATGAAAAATGTAACATTTATTTTATCATTTTTTCTGAATTTTACCACTGAAATCATGGATAGATGGAGCAATGTAATATTTTAATAGTCATGCTGTACTACAAATATTTTGAAAATTTGCAATACCAACATTCACATTAAAACTTGAGTAGTAGCTTAAAATTTGTTGAATATCAGGAAGTATATGAGAAAAATATATTGAGTAAAACATGGTTTATTTACTCCTTATCTCTGAAATATGACACTTTTTAGTTTAATATTTCCTTGTCAGCATGCTAGAATGACATACTAGGAAAACACTTAGCAGACAAATCTGGTTAACCACCTGTTTTGCTAAATAAAGTTTTATTGGAACGTAGCTATGGACACTTGTGTATTGTATATGATACTTTCACAGTGTAATAGCTGAGTTAAGCAACTGTAACAGAGAAGGCACAGTTTACAAAAATCTAAAATACTTACTATTTGACCCTTTACAAATGCAGTTTGCCAATCCAACTGCAAAATAACATATTTAATTTAGTTTTATTCCCTCAAATTACACAAATAAATTGCATGAACAAAAGTATAGCCAGAGGGCTGATTCAAGATGGTGAATAAGAGGAAGGCTGCATTACCAGTTGCTCCATGGCTCAGGATTCAAGCAGTGGGGAGTACCACTTCTCAGGTGAGCAGAAGAGGGAATTCACAGAAATTCAGTGTTGGACAGTCAGAATCTCTTAGAAACTCAGAAATTCAAGTGCATTGAACAAGAAAAAGTACCTTGGAGCAACAGTTATGCTGATTTGCCACAGAGAGAAGGGAAAATACAAACAGGAAGAGAAACACACAGACAAATTTGACACAAAAAAACCTGTAGTTCAGAAAAACAGCCTAACTTAGCTAATCTGAAGATCGCACAGTGAACTGTTGTTTGAAAAATGCCCTGTTTTTCTCAATTGGTAAGCACAGAATGGACATAGGAGATATATGGAGGAGGCCATGCTGCTTGCAGCTGCAGGAGCTGGAAGATCATAGCCAATGTTGCCATTCTGCCCTGACAAGTGCCTAGGGTGTAACTAGTAGAATGTGGGTGAAAGAGACACAGAGAAGGTACCCAGGAGAATTCAAGTCAGATGCAAACTCACTTTCCCTTTGAATCTTACTGCTCATGTGACCAACTGCAAAGGTCATGAAACAGAACAAGTGGATGTGAATACAGTCAGGGACTAAACCTGGGAAAGCTGTTTGTGGGCAGCAGAGTGGGTGGAGGATTTGCACTCCTGCCCCAGAAATTGAATTCCTGGGAGGGTCTTGAGGTGCAGATTCCTAGCAGAGATTGGCATCTGCCCTAAAGATATGTTGATTTAATCTCTCCAAAGCAGATATTACTCAACAAAGTCCCTGAGGACTGATTGTACCTACTCCCAGTCAGCAGAAATCCCGGCTTAGATTGGCAGCAGCCCCACCCTAGGAGTACATTGATTCAGTCATACAAAACTCCAAATGACAGTACTTCCCATTCCATCCCAACGTATACAGGCGCGAAGGCAAGATGAGAGCTATTTCAGCCAGCTTCAGTCTTAGGTCTTCCAACTGGCATCTCAGTAAGCAATAAAAAAAGAGAAAGGAGTTAACAACCTCAGCCCTTGTGTGCTTTTTCTTTCCGTCCCCCTCTACATAAACTAAAAGGAAACAGAAAGAAGGAGAGACAGGAATAGTATTGATCACCTTAGTGAGTCTTTTTTTCTTTTTTTTCCTTCATTTTAATTTTTTTGGTCTTCTTGCTAAACAACAACAACAACAACAGAAAACAGAAGTTAGAAAAACCCCAAGCTAATGACCAGGCCCTAAGTTGGAACAGTTAGGGGACCCTCCGGTCTTTCTCATGACCCACTCCTATAGCTAAAATAGAAAGAATTAGCACATAGACTGTAAAATACCACAGATAACAGAGACATCAATTTAGATCACTCTGGGACACTTTGGAAAGAGATGGCTATGCCCTGAAAAGGCCCACACATAAGAGTGGAGGAGATATCCATTCCAACATGCATAGAAAACCCAACACAGGAATACAAGAAATATGAAAAACACAAGAAAACTTAGTGTCTTCTGAAGTATATAATTCACCAGAAACTGATTCCAAAGATATTGGAGTGTATGAAATATCAGATAAAGGTTTCACAAAATAATTCCAAAAAAGATCAATAAATTCTAATAGAACACCTAAAAAAACAGAATGAATTAAGGAAGTCAGTATAGGATATGAATGATGAATTCCATAAAGAGATAGAGATATTAAAAAAAGAGAAATCTTGGAAATCAAAGACAGAATAAATCAAATAAAATGTTCAGTTGAAAGTCTCTGTATTCCATGCTGAAGACAGAACCTCAAAGTTGGAAGACAAAGAGTCTACCCTTGGACATTCAGATAGTATTAAAGAAAAGAAAATAAGTAACCATGATCAGAATGTATAAGAACTCTGGGACAAACCTGAGAGACAAAATATAAGCACCATTGGGATTGAAGAGAGTTTTAAGACATAGGGTAAGGTGTAAATAATTTCTTCCCAGAAATGATAACAGAAAATTCTTCAAACCTAGAGAAAGAGGTGGGCATTCAGATATAAGAGACATTTGGAACACCAAATAGATAAGATTAAAGAAAGAACCTCTCCAAGACACATAATTAAAATGCCTAACATGCAGAACGAGAATACAATTTTTAAAACCTCAAGAGAAAAATGTCATGTCATAATTAGAGGCAAACAAATCAGAATTACTACTGATTTCTTAGCACAAACTAAAATCCATGTGGACTTTGAGTAATTTTGTTTCAAATCCTGAAAACAAATAACTGTCAACCAAGATTGCTATATTCACCCAAGCTATCCTTCAGAATTGAAGAAGAAATTAAAACCTTCCAAGGTAAGCAGAGATTAAAAGAATTCATGACTACTAAGATGGCACTGCAGAAAATACTTAAAGAGATACTTTCATGGAAGAAATCTAAAGAAACGCCAATGTTCACAAATGGACAAATCTCATAGAAGAATAGCTAAGCAAATGAAAAACAGGACCAAATTAGCAGTATAAATATATCAAAATGACTGGAATTAACATACATCTCTCTACAATAGCACTGAATGTAAAATATCTCAGCTCTCCAATTAAATGACAGAAGCTGGCAGAATGGATTAAAAAACAAGATCCAACTAAATGTTGTTTGAAAGAGACTCACCTTACTGGCAAAGAGAGTCACAAGCTGAAAATGAAAGGGTGTGAATTGATAGACAATTCAAATGGCGCCCTGAAACAAGCAGGATAAGATATTCACATATGCAATGAAACAAACTTCAAATCAAAATTTAGAAGAGAAAAAGAAGGTCAATTCATATTTGCAAAGGGAACAATTCAATAAGAATGTATAATGATAATAAATATTTATGCCCCAAACATTGATGCATCTAATTATATAAAAGAGACATTGCTCAAATTAAAATTGCAGATAGAAACTCCTGCCTCCAGCACAATAATATTGGCTGATTTCAACACATCTGTCTTGCTAGTAGATAAGTCATCAAGACAACAAACTCAGTAAAGACGTTTTTGGGCATAAAAATATTATAAAACAAATGAACTGAACTGACATCTCTAGAACATTTTATCCAAAAACAGCTGAATATACTTTCTTTTCAGCTGCTCATGGAACATTCTTGAAAATAGATCATATTTTAGGCCAAAAAGTAACTCTTAGCTAATACAAAAAAAATGATATAATTCATTGCATCTTATAAGATTATAATGAAAAGAAATCAGAAATCAACACCAAAAATCCCTATAGAAACTACATAAACCATGCAGAATGAAGAATACACTTTTGAAGAATGAATGGGTGACAGAAGAAGCCAGGGGAGAATTTTAAAAATTCTTCAAACCAAACAAGAAGAGTGATACAACATACCAGAACCTCTGGAACACCATGAAGATGGTTTTAAGAGGAAAGTTTATAACTATGAGTACCTACATAAGAAAAATCAGAAAGATCACAAATACACAACCTAAAAGATAAAAGATGCATCTCAAGGCCTTGAAACATCAGTTCTAAAACAATAGAAGGAAGGAAATAATTAAAATCAGAGCTGATGTCCATGAAACTTAGAGTAAAAAAGTACTGCAAAATATTAATAAAAGGAAGAGTTTGTTCTTTGAAGAGATAAGCAATATTGATAAGCCCTTAGTCATCCTAACCAAAACAAAAATAGAGAAGACCCAAATTAATAAAATTAGAGGTGAAAAAGGAGAAATCACTACAGACGTCACTGGAGGATCATTAGGGACTATTTTGAGAATTTACACTCCAATGAATTGGAAAAACCTAGAAGAAATGGATACATTTCTAAATACATATGACATGCCAAAATTGAATCAAGTGGAAATTAAAAAACCTAAACAGACCTATAGTTAGCAATATGATAGAAGCAGTAGAAGAACCTTCCAGTGAAGAAAAGCCCAGGACCAGGTGCTGAATTCCACCAGCTCTTTAAAGAAAAACTAACTTCAATCTGCCTCAAATTATTCCATGTAATAGAAAGTGATGGAACACTTCTAAATTCATTCTTTGAAAATAGTATCATCTTCATACCAAAACCTAATAAGGACTCATCAAGGAAAGAAAACTATAGACCAATATCCTTGATAACATAGATACCAAAATTCTTAATAAAATATTAGTAAATCACATAGATACCAAAATTCTTAATAAAATATTAGCAAACCATATTCAACAACATTTTAAGAAATTATACATCATGAACCAGTTCATTTTATCCCAAGTATGCAAGGTTGTTTAACATACACAAATCAATAAAAGTACTTCACCTCATAAATAGAATTAAGAACAAGAATCACATGACCATCTCAACAGATACAGATACGGCCCTCAACAAAATTCAGCACTCATTCAGAAAAAAATAATACTGAAGAAACTAGGGATAGAAGTAACTTACCTCAACATCATAAAGGCTATATATTACAAATCCAAAGCCAGAACTATAGCGAATGAGAAAAACAGAATGCATTTCCTTTAAAATTTGGGAGAAGACAAGAATGTCCACTCATTCACTCCTATTCAATTTAGTACTAGAAATTCTAGCCAGAGCAATTAAGAAAGAGAAAGAAAAGGGATTAAAATAGCAAAGGAAAAGGGAAATTATCAGTGTTTCAGATGATATAATTCTATACATGGAAGATCCACAAAGCTACACTACAATATTGATAGAGTTTATAAGCAAATTCAGCAAAGTAACAGGTTATAAAATTAATATACAAAAATCAATAGCTCTAATATACACCAAGATGAATCTGCTGAGAAAGAAATCAGGAATAGCCTAAAAACAAAACAAAACATAAGGAATAAATATAACCAAGGAGGTGAAAGATCTTTATAATGAAAACTACAGAACATTGAAGAAAAAAATTAAAAAAGACACAGAAAAAAATGAAAAGACCTCCCATGTTCACAGAAAAGCAGAAATAATATTGTTAAAATGGCCATATTACCTATAGGAATATACAGATTCAATGCATTTCCCATCAAAAGACCAGGGGAATTTTCACAGAACTAGAAAATATAGTCCTATTTGGAAGAATAAAAGACTCAGAACAGCCAAAGCAATTCTAAGCCAAAGAAAGTAAAAGCTGGAGGCATCAAATTATACTATAGAACTATATTAACAAAAATTGTATGGTACTGGCATAAAAACAAAAACATAGACCAATGATACAGATTAGAAGATACAGAGAAAAATCCACTCAGATACGGTCATCTGATCCTTGACAAAGGTGCCAAAAATGTACATTGGAGAAAAGATATCTTTTTTGACAAATGGTGCTGTGAAAACTAGTTATCCATAGGTAGAAGAATGATAATAGATCTGTATTGCTCAAACTGAGTGAAAATCAATTCAAAATGGATCAAAGTATAAGGAATTGGATCAGAAAATGTAAGGTGCAACTCTTAGAAGACAGAGTCAACACTACAACCTATAAGTTCAGGAGATGACTTTCTCAGTAAGACCTGTAAAGTTCAGTAAATAACACCAAAAGTTAATAAATGAAATGGCATCAAACTAAAAATCTTCTGCACAAAAAAGAAAACAATCAAGAAAGTGAAAAGACAAGTTACAGAATGGGAGAAATCTTTGCTAGCTACTTTTCTGAAAAAGGATTAAAAAGTATTAGCTTCCAGAATATATAAAGAGCTCCAAAAGCCTAAAAGCACCAAAAAAGTTCAATAAATAAATGGGAAAATGACTTATACAAACAGTTCTTAAAATAAGAAATACCAATGGCCAATAAATGCATAAAAAAGTGTTCAACATCATTAGCAATTAGGAAAATGCAAATCAAAAGTACTCTGAGATTTTATCTCATTCCAGTTGGAATGGCAACCATCAAGAATACAAACAATAATAAATGCTGGAGAGTATGTGGAAAAGAGGAACACTTCTACACTGTTGATGGGATTATAAATTAGTATAACCACTGGATATCAGAATGGAGATTCCTTAAAAGACTAGGAAAGGAACCACGATATAATCCAGTTATTCCGCTCCTTGGTATTTATCCTAAAGAATTAATGTCATCATAATACAACTATACATGCATACCAATTTTTATAGACGCACAGTTCACAATAGCCAAATTATGGAACAGTCTAGGTGTCTGTCAATGAATGAATGGATAAAGAAAATGTTGTACATATACAGTGGAGTTTTATTTGGCCATAAAGAAGAATGAAATTATGTCATTTGCAGGAAATGGATGGAACATAAGAACAATATATTAGGCTAAATAAGTCATACTCAGAAAGTCAAGGGTTGTAGGTTTTCTTTCATACGTGGAAAAATGGAAAAAAGGAAAAGAACGTTGAGGGTGGGATCTTATGAAAACTGAAGGGAGATCAGTAGAGTAGAAGAAACAGGCAGAGGGAGAGGGAGGGAAACAGGATATTCTGGGGAGTGATATTGGCTAAATTATACTGTTACATTGTGGGCAGGTACAAATATGTAACAGTGATTCCCACCATTTTGTGTAACTATAATGCAAAATAAAGTGTGAAAAAAATACAATGATATTTCCCTGTTTGTTATTTCTCCCTACCAATCCGCATGTGATTTAATGAAACCTCAGAACTTATTCATCAATGTCAAATTCCTCTGATCTCCTCTGTTAATCTCAAATGTTTATACCGCATGAGGCCCAGAGTATACAAACAGTATGAAACACTTAAAATAGATTACTAAAATCAACCAAAGTAAGTCAGGTTCCTAAGAGAAGGTATAGTCAATAAATGCTATAGGAATTCAGGGAATAAAGAGATCTTTGTTTAAGGTAATTAAATTTTTGGGCTGTATTTTAAATAACAATGTTAGAGGTGGGAGAATTTGCTTGTTCATAAACAGTAGGATTCATGAGTTTGGCAAGGTTAAGAAAGAAAATTCCAGACCAGAAAAAAATCCTGAAAGATATTGATGTGGCTATATGTATTCAGAGTTTTTTATAATTTATTTTACTATGAATATATATACTCAGGTCAATATATTTTATATTAATATTAATATACTTAATATATTCTTAAGATTTTTAGACATTTATTGGTGCTTTAACTTACAGTGGAAATTTGTGTCTAATTTATGAAGGATAATTTCTACAAGAAACATATTTTATGAAGAGTAAAATTTTAAATCAGTGAGCTATAATTAAAATAATACAGTAGAACTTATGCACAATTTGCTCTAGTTTTTAAATACATAGGCATAAAGGTATTTTATCTGAGCATGTCAAGAGAAACAGTTAAGGGAATAGAGTTTGCTAATAAAAGAAAGAATAGTACTACATATTTTATCCCCAAGTTAAGACATGAGCTTTAATTTTAAGAGTAGTAATTAAGATCATGTTAATAAAAATGTATAATGTATTATTACTAGAGTGAAGCTTAGGATATTTTAATTTTTTAAAACACTGAATTCTGTTACAAATTTAAAGGAAAAGAAACCTATGCCAAAACACATATAATATGCAGTTTCAGTACGGTGGAAATTGTTTTGTCTTGAGTGAAAATAGTAGGTAGTTTTGATAATATGTGTTTTGTTTATTTCAGAATATATTACCTAGGATTTTCTCAGATAAAAATAAAATTAAGGAGAAAATGATTTAGAATTCAAGTTTACAATAGTTTTGGGTTGTTAATACAGAGAAAATCATGAACAATATGATTTGTATACCTTTAAAGAAGAACATTGGAACAGGGAAAATTTAAGTGCAATAATGTGTTAGTTATTTGGTACTCTAATTGGATATGTCCAACGGAATCAATTTTGTGTGAGTAAAGTTAGAGATAACCCCTCTTCATGTTGGAACATTTTAATAACATTTGGATATGTTAAAGAATTACAATTCTTGAACATTATACAGTATTTTCTAGATAATTCAAGATCATTATTACGAACATTTTGTTTTTGTTTTACTTTATTGGGCATCAGTAGTCATATCTGTCACTCTGTGAGAAGGACCAAAACTGACTGTGGAGAATAGGAATACTATTTGCCATTATTAACTTCCTTCCTTATGCCATGAGACTTTGCAGTTCACTAGAGTGTGCAAAAAGTGTGGCCTTTTCCCACTCATGTTATGCTAGGTCAAGTGACTTGCTTTGGCAAATATAATATGGGTACCCTTAGAAAACATTTGTATTTCTGCTTGCTTTCTTATGTTCTTGTTACCTTCAAAAAAATAAAATAAAAAATAGTATGTCTGGATAGCTGCTAGTCCCAGAGAAAGGCCTCTGGAATTTGCCAAAAGCCTGAGTCCCAGATTGGGTAACCCAAAGCATGCAGCAGAGATGCCTTATCTGCCCCATAGATCTGTAAGACAAATAAATGTCTGTCATTACTCTTGTGAGCCAATGCATTTCAGTAACAGCTCTCAAATTACACAAAGTTATTCTGTATAAATCGAACACTTTATTTTTGGTAATTTCATTTTATTAATCTGTAAGTTAGGAATAAAGATTTTTATATATGAATAACGCAGAGTGACACTGTAATTTGTAGAAATTCAGGAGTATTTTTCCTAGATGAAAGACCAATCTTAACTATCTCTGGATTGGATGGCTGCAGGAATCACCATTGCCATTAATAGATTTACTTCTAGTTAAGTGAAGCTTGGAATTTCTTTAACACAATAGGGAAACATTATATTTTAAAAATAATGTTAAAAATAATAAACCTATGGGTTTATTTATAGATTGTTTCCAAAAATGGGTACCAGTGATTCTTCCCATTTCTTACATGCATGCCATTCTTCTCACTGAGAGATGGACTCTATACCCTCTCCTTATTCTGGTGTTAGTATATAAATTGCTTTGACCCATAGAGAGCAACAGCAGTGACCCTCTATCAGTTCCAGGACAAGGGCTTATGAGACTTCACAGCTTCCACTTCTGTTCTTTTGAAAGTCAGGTACTGTGTAAGAGGCTGGGTCCTTTTGAAAAGAGAGGCCCAGTCTATAGCAGTTCCATCTATCCCAGCGTCTGCGGTGCTAGTCAGATAACAGGCCATCTTGGTTGTGCAGCCTCAGGATAATGCCTAGCCAAGGATATTTGCATATTATTTTGATAATTTAGGTATTTCATATTACCTAAACTGACAGCACCCAAAGCTCAAAAACTATCTAGCTGACTCAAGCCTGTTTGAAAACATTCATGAAAACTAATAAATTTTGTCCCTAAGTTTTACAAAGTAACTGACATTCTTTAATTAAACTATAGTGTCATAAATTTTCTGGGAGTTTTAATTAGAAAGAATAAAATGGGGACAGGGAACACACTTAGAATGTTGATCCATGTAGGTCTAAAATTGAAATTTACTTGCTTTGTAGTTTGTTTCAGTATTCTATAAAAATTTCCTGAGGAGAAAGATAATTTGATCCGTGTCAGCATTTGAATTTCTGAGCCCCATTTCATTCATTTCAGATATTTCTAACCTCTGTGTTTTGCTAGAGTACATTTAGAATCGTCTATTCAAATTACCATGTGTTATGAAAACTGAATGACAAAAAAAACCTCTGACTTTCTTTGTCTTGGCCAGTAAATCACATAAAGTAATCATAGCTAACATTTGATTAGACTTAAATAGGAGAAACACTGCATTTAAAGGTCCTCTTATCCCAAAGCTCTCATCTTTACATGCTTCCTATTTATATGTGAGGATATAAGCATCTATGGATTTATAAGTGGATCTCAATATAGAAATTAGCATGTCTATTACTCATTCTAAATGAGATTTTGAGAATGCATGCTTTAATAGTTGGTTTTTGTTTTTGTTGTTGCTTTTGTTTTTTGGTTTCTAGGACTATAATTTGTGAGCTAATCATGCACAGAAACACATAAAAAATGTAAGAGAAACTATACTTTAAAAAAGATAATCAGAAACGTTTAGTAGCATTCCCTTAAGTTTAAATCTTGAGACAATGTTACAGGATGTATACTTCTGACTTATTAAAAGTGCACCCAGTATTTTCTCACAGCAAAGAGAAATTTGAAAATCTTGGAAAACGACAAGCAATTAAATAAGTTCTAAATTTGTTACCCACCCAATTTTCAGAGAAATTTAAATTTGAAATGTAAAAAGATTCTCACATTCTGTTTATTGCAAGTATTCAGAATTAAAGTAATCAACATTTTCTCTATAAAAACAAAATTGGTAAAGGAAAAACGTCTTAGATTTATTTAAGTTAACAGTGAAAGGAAAGATTTGGTAGTTATAAAATCTAGCAATGATACAGCAAGCAGTAATTTAAAATATGGAAAGAATCTGTTATGCATTAAACACACTGAACTACTGCTTGCTTCACCACAATAGTGCTGAAAAAGTGGGGAAGATGGTAGAGTACTCCTTGTTAAGAGGGACTTAATCATAGTTTCTACCCAGAACAATGGAAGCCAATGGGGACTTTTAGTAGAAGAATGGCATGATCATATCTATGTTTTAGAAAGACCATTATGGATATAATATAGAGGATGGATCAGAGACCAGCAAAAGTAGAAAGAGGGCTTCTGCAATGGCCCAAACCAGAAATTAAGGTACTGAATTCAACAAGCTGGTAGAGATGGAAGAAATAGACAGTTTCTGCCTGGAATCTTCTTTCCTGTATTTCCAAATGTCTCAGACCCTCCTGTATCTCACTTCACATGTCCTCTTCTCAGAAAGGCTGACCCCATAAAACAGTTCACCTTTCACTCCCTACCACCTTCATATTATATCCTTTTATTCTGCTTTATTTTTTCATAGCACTTCTTTTCCTCCTACATTTATTTTCTGTCTTCCTTCACCAGCTAGGACATGAGCCACCTGAAGACAGTAATATGAGTCACTGTAGCATAATAATATGAGTCAAGATTTTGAGTACCTTGGTACTCCAAATATGGTCTGTGGAGGAGCAATAATGTTGTCACCCCGGACCTTTTAAAAAATGCAGAATTTCAGGTCCTACTCTAGGACTACTGAGTTATTAGCCACTGTTTGACAAGATTTCAAGTGATTCATATGTTAATTAAAGTCTGTGAAGCATTAGAGTAATACACTCTAGAACTGTAATAGATATTTGATGATAACATAAAGTCAGAGTAGACAAAAGATGACATTGACTGAACATACAGACTGAGGTAGGGGAAACGTTCAAGGAGTGTCATTGAGTTCCTGGGGTAGGAAATTGGGAAAGTGATGGAGTCAGCCAATGAAAGAGAAAACATCAGGGATAGGTTTAAGGAATGGGTGAGAGATAAAAATTTAATTTTGTATAATTCAAATGAGTCTTTTATGAATAGCCAGTAAGTAATGGAATATAAGTTCAAAAGGAGATCAGGATTAGGTATATATATTTCCTACAGATAGAAACGAACAATTCAGAGACACACTCTGTATGTCTCCCATTTATAAATCAGCCAGATGAAGACAAACTGGAACACCTATCAAAATATTACTATTTACATGTTGAATTAACAGGGCAAGTGACTTCAGCTGTAATTATCATAGATTTAACTTGGTCCAAGTAGGACATACTTCATGATTTCAGAGAGTAAACTTCCTGCTACTTATTACCAACATGTTTAATCATTTTAATCTACTGTTGATATTATTTGTCAACATTGGCTGTTACTAAATTTTGTGGTCATTGTTAACTGCTTAATACTAAGATTTAGAGAGACCAATCTGCTTAGCATTGTCTTTCTAACACTTGTGTCTTAGCTATGTGTATATTACACTCTTGGCAGGTAATCAGAATAAATATTTAGGGGGCAATTCTTTCAGCTTCACTGAAGCATTTAACTTAATTGATTACACTTGGCTTTTACAGATAATAAGGACTCCCTGGTTGTAAATTGCCCAGATGACTATTCTCAATGGATGATAATATAATTAAACATTAATTTCTGTTTCAAATGAGAACTGTATACAAACGATAGACCTCTTCCACTTGCTGGTTAATAAAATAATTTAGAAAAATTACAGAATGTTATTATCAAAAGGCAGTGGGCATAAGAGAATATACTAATGGTTTTGTGATCAGTTTTTTTTTTTAAATTTCATTTTAAACATAAAATTCTTTAAAAAATAATGTCAGCCATAATGAAGGCAAACTAGTGTGTTTATTGGCTTTTGTATCTTTAAGTGGTTCAATTTGCTTCGTTTATCAAACACAGTGTAACTTTTTTTCATAATGTTGATTTAGTCTTCTAGTTCTGGCAATCTCTCCTAAATAAATATTCTAAAATGGACAATTATTCATTGTTGGGCATCATGCTGGCTAATTCATTAATGAGACTAACCCCATGTTCTCCATCTTTTTGGCAATTTGGTCACTGTGAATTAATAAAGAAAATATTTTAACTATTCTCTTTCAAAAGAAGTATAACTAGATTTTGGAATCTTTGTTCTGAATTTTGCTGCATAAGGGAGAGCCATTTGAACATGAAGAAATGTGTAGGTTTGGGGAGAAAGCAGACATGATGCAGTTGAAAGTACCACGTGCTGATATGCTCCAGGGATTTGGAGACCCTTAGGCTTTCAAGATTCATAGAAAAGGATAAGAATAGGTTTGGGCTGAATGAATACACCATAAGCAAGGAGTTTAGTTTAATTTTTCTGTTACACACTTTTTCTGCTCTTATTGTGGTTTCTCTTTCTGCTGATATGCCAAGGGAACGATGCTTCTTCTGTACACCAATGGTGCCATTGGGAAGGCATTGGGCAGGGGAGGGTCTCCGCCTGTTCCTCAGTCTAGTTCTAAGATCGTTTTCCACCTCCTCTTTCCCTAATCTCTGAAGTCTTGACTATCATATCATCTGACTCCACCATATCCTCCCACCTCCTGTTTCTGTCACCAAAGAACACTTAGTTGAACCCACTCTAGCCCCAGGAGTTTCTGGTGATCTGCTACTTTTTACAGCACCATTCCTGTCATAAATCTTGTTGATTTCCATATCCACTGAACGATTGAGTCCAAGATATTGGCCACTCAGTTCTTTGATCTCCCCTCCCTCTTACGCTCATGATTAGTGTACATACATATATCATAGGTGGTTATTAATACTAATGGTAATCTCATCATTATCTGTCTCTGAAACATTCCTCTTCCCATAATCACCTACTATATTGTTTGTAACTTACTTTCAACATCACTTATGCCTCACAAAGTCATATATTCATTAATACCACTACTTTTGGCTATTTCTTTTCTGTCTTCTAATTCTTCTTTTTACCCAACTGTAACACTCTTTTTAAGCACTCTAGTCAGTCTCTGGTACACTTCTTCCACTATCTGTCCCTTCTCTTACAGAATCACACAAATAAGGTCACTCTACTACTTTACACATGCTCCCCAACAAACAGAGAAATCTCAAGACCAGGCCTAGTGGCGTCCCTTCAAGCCACTAGGCCACCAGTGGTGAGTGGCTCTTAATGCTGTTTAGGAATCAAACACTTCCGTAGTCCATCCCCTCTCCCACTCTGACTGACAAGGATTTCAGGCCATTTGGTCACTCCTCAAACTTCTTTTTTTTTTTTTTTTTTTTTTTTTAGGGTAATGATGTTTATTTTATTTTACCCCTTCCCCCCACCCCTCCCTCCCCTCCCCACCCCTCCCACCCCTCTTTTCCCTCTACACAGTCCTTCTTTCCTTCATTCTTACCGCTCTCCTTAGCCTAACTCTAAACCTAACCCTAAACCTAATGCTAGCCCGTCCCACCCCCCATTATATGTCCTCATCCGCTTATCAGCGAGATCATTCGTCCTTTAGTTTTTTGAGATTGGCTTATCTCACTTAGCATGATATTCTCCAATTTCGACCATTTGCCTACAAATGCCATAATTTTATCATTCTTCATTGCGGAGTAATATTCCATTGTATAAATATGCCACAGTTTCTTTATCCATTCATCAACTGAAGGGCATCTAGGTTGGTTCCACAATCTGGCTATGGTGAATTGAGCAGCAATGAACATTGATGTGGCTGTATCTCTGTAGTATGCTGATTTTAAGTCCTTTGGGTATAGGCCAAGGAGTGGGATAGCTGGGTCAAATGGTGTTTCCATTCCAAGCTTTCTGAGGAATCTCCACACTGCTTTCCAGAGTGGCTGCACTAATTTGCAACCCCACCAGCAATGTATGAGTGTTCCTTTTTCACCACATCCTCGCCAACACCTATTGTTGCTTGTATTCTTGATAATCGCCATTCTAATTGGGGTGAGATGAAATCTTAGGGTAGTTTTGATTTGCATTTCCCTTATTACTAGGAATGTTGAACATTTTTTCATATATCTGGTGATTACTTGTACATCTTCTTCTGTGAAGTGTCTGTTCATTTCCTTAGCCCATTTGTTGATTGGATTATTTGTATTCTTCGTGTAGAGTTTTTTGAGTTCTTTATAGATTCTGGAAATTAGCGCTCTATCTGAGGTATGGTTGGCAAAGATATTCTCCCACTCTGTAGGCTCTCTCTTCACATTTCTGATAGTTTCCTTTGCTGAGAGAAAGCTTTTTAGTTTGAATCTATCCCAGTTGTTGATTCTTGCTTTTATTTCTTGTGCTATGGGAGTCCTGTTAAGGAAATCTGATCCTAAGCCAACAAGTTGAAGATTTGGACCTACTTTTTCTTCTATAAGATGCAGGGTCTCTGGTCTGATTCCGAGGTCCTTGATCCATTTTGAGTTGAGTTTTGTGCACGGTGAGAGATAGGGGTTTAATTTCATTCTATTGCATATGGTTTTCCAGTTTTCCCAGCACCATTTGTTGAAGAGGCTATCTTTTCTCCATTGCATATTGTTGGAACCTTTGTCTAGTATGAGAAAATTGTATTTATTTGGGTTTGTGTCCATGTCCTCTATTCTGTACCATTGATCTACCTGTCTATTTTGGTACCAATACCATGCCGTTTTTGTTATTATTGCTTTGTAGTAGAGTTGAAGATCTGGTATTGCAATACCCCCTGCTTCGCTCTTGCTACTGAGGATTGCTTTAGCTATTCTAGGTTTTTTATTCTTCCAGATGAATTTCATAATTGCTTGCTCTATTTCTGCAAGGTACATCATTGGGATTTTAATTGGAATTGCATTGAATCTGTATAGCACTTTAGGTAGTATAGCCATTTTGACGATATTAATTCTGCCTATCCAGGAACATGGGAGATCTTTCCATCTTCTAAGGTTTTCTTGAATTTCTTTCTTTAGTGTTCTGCAGTTCTCACTGTAGAGGTCTTTCACCTCTTTTGTGAGATTGATTCCCAAGTATTTTATTTTTTTCGATGCTATTGTGAATGGGGTAGTTTTCCTAATTTCTCTTTCTGAAGATTCATCACTTATGTATAAAAATGCATTGGATTTATGAGCATTGATCTTGTAACCTGCTACTTTACTGAATTCACTTATGAGTTCTAAAAGTTTTCTGGTGGAATTTCCAGGTTCCTCTAAATATATAATCATGTTATCAGCGAACAGGGATAGTTTGAGTTCTTCTTTTCCTATTCGTATCCCTTTAATTTCTTTGGTTTGTCTGATTGCTCTGGCTAGAGTCTCAAGGACGATGTTGAATAGAAGCGGTGAAAGAGGGCATCCCTGCCTTGTTCCAGTTTTTAGGGGGAACGCTTTCAGTTTTTCACCATTTAGAATGATATTAGCCTTGGGCTTAGCGTAGATTGCCTTTATAATGTTTAGGAATGTTCCCACTACCCCAATTTTTTCTAGTGTTTTGAGCATGAAGGGATGCTGTATTTTATCAAATGCTTTTTCTGCATCTATTGAAATAATCATGTGATTCTTAACTTTAAGTCTGTTGATATGGTGAATGACATTTATTGATTTCCGAATGTTGAACCAACCTTGCATCCCTGGGATAAAACCCACTTGATCGTGGTGCACTATCTTTTTAATATATATTTGTATGCGATTTGCTAAAATTTTGTTGAGAATTTAGCATTGATATTCATTAAGGATATTGGTCTGAAATTTTCTTTCCTTGATGTGTCTCTGTCTGGTTTAGGTATCAGGGTGATATTGGCTTCATAGAATGAGTTTGGGAGGGTTCCCTCCTCTTCTATTTCATGGAATAGTTTGAGGAGTATTGGAATGAGCTCTTCTTTAAAGGTTTTGTAGAACTCGGCTGAGAACCCATCTGGTCCTGGACTTTTCTTTGTTGGTAGGCTTTTGATGACCTCTTCTATTTCATTGCTTGAAATTGGTTTATTTAAGTTGTGTATGTCCTCCTCGTTCAGTTTAGGTAGTTCATATGTCTCTAGAAATTTGTTGATGTCTTCGAGGTTTTCTGTTTTGTTGGAGTATAGATTTTCGAAATAGCTTCTAATTATGTTTTGTATTTCACTCGTGTCTGTTGTGATGTTTCCTTGTTCATTCCGAATTTTAGTAATTTGAGTTTTCTCCCTCTTTCTCTTTGTTAGTGTGGCTAAGGGTTTATCAATTTTATTTATTTTTTCAAAGAACCAACTATTTATTTTGTTAATTTTTCCGATTGTTTCTTTTGTTTCGATTTCGTTAATTTCGGCTCTGATTTTAACTATTTCCTGTCTTCTACTACTTTTGGTATTGGTCTGCTCTTCTTTTTCTAGTGCTTTGAGCTGTAGTGTTAAGTCGTTTATTTGTTGATTTCTACTTGTTTTTTTGAATGCACCCCATGAAATAAATCTTCCTCTAAGTACTGCTTTCATAGTGTCCCAGAGATTTTGATATGATGTGTCTTTGTTCTCGTTTACTTCTAAGAATTTTTTTATTTCCCTCCTGATGTCTTCTGTTATCCATTCATCATATAATAGTGTATTATTTAGTCTCCAGGTATTGGAGAAGTTTCTGTTTTTTATTCTGTCATTTATTTCTAATTTCAATCCATTATGATCTGATAGAGTACAAGGTAGTATCTCTATCTTCTTGTATTTGCTAACAGTAGCTTTGTGGCATAAAATATGGTCTATTTTAGAGAAGGATCCATGTGCTGCTGAGAAGAAAGTGTATTCGTTCTTTGTTGGATGGTATATTCTATATATGTCCGTTAAGTCTAAATTGCTGATTGTGTTGTTGAGATCTATAGTTTCTTTATTCAATTTTTGTTTGGACGATCTATCCAGTGGTGAGAGAGGTGTGTTAAAATCGCCTAGTATTATTGTGTTGTGGTCTATTTGATTTCTGGAATTGAGAAGGATTTGTTTGACGTACGTGGATGAGCCAATGTTCGGGGCATAGATATTTATGATTGTTATGTCTTGCTGATTTATGCTTCCCTTAAGCAGCATGTAATGTCCTTCTTTATCCCTTCTGACTAGTTTTGGTTTGAAGTCCACATTATCTGAGATGAGGATGGATACTCCAGCTTTTTTGCTGTGTCCGTGTGCATGGTATGTTTTTCCCCATCCTTTCACCGTTAGTCTATGGGTATCTCTTTCTATGAGATGAGTCTCTTGCAGGCAGCATATTGTTGGATTTTTCTTTTTAATCCAATCTGCCAGTCTGTGTCTTTTGATTGATGAATTCAGGCCATTAACATTCAGGGTTATTATTGTGATATGATTTGTATTCCCAGTCAATTGACTCATATTTGTTTTTGACATGATTTGGTTTCTCCTTCATTTTGCTATTCCTTTAGGCTAGCGCCTCCTGTTGCTGATTTGCATCGTTGTTTTTCATCTCTTCCTCATGGAATATTTTGCTGAGAATGTTCTGTAATGCTGGCTTTCTTTTTGTAAATTCCTTTAGCTTTTGTTTATCGTGGAAGGATCTTATTTCATCGTCAAATTTGAAGGTAAGTTTTGCTGGGTATAAGATTCTTGGTTGGCATCCATTTTCTTTCAGGGCTTGGTATATGTTGTTCTAGGCCCTTCTAGCTTTTAGGGTCTGGATTGAAAAATCTGCTGATATTCTTATTGGTTTCCCTCTGAATGTAATTTGATTCTTTTCTCTCGCGGCCTTTAAAATTCTGTCTTTATTTTGTATGTTAGGTATTTTCATAATAATGTGCCTTGGTGTGGGTCTGTTGTAATTTTGTATGTTTGGAGTTCTATAAGCCTCTTGTACTTGGTTTTCCATTTCATTCTTCAGATTTGGGAAATTTTCTGTTATTATTTCATTGAATAGATTGTTCATTCCTTTGGTTTGTTTCTCTAAGCCTTCCTCAATCCCAATAATTCTCAAATTTGGCCTTTTCATGATATCCCATAGTTCTTGGAGATTCTGTTCATGATTTCTCACCATCTTCTCTGTTTGTTCAACTTTGTTTTCAAGGTTAAATAATTTGTCTTCAATGTCTGAGGTTCTGTCTTCCAGGTGTTCTATCCTATTGGTTATGCTTTCTATGGAGTTTTTAACTTGGTTTATTGTTTCCTTCATTTCAAGGATTTCAGTTTGTTTTTTTTTCAGTATCTCTACCTCTTTATTGAAATGATCTCTTGCTTCCCGTATTTGGTCTTTTAACTGTTGATTGGTGCGATCATTTAATGCCTGCATTTGCTCTTTCATCTCCTCCTTCAATGCCTGCATTTGCTCTTTCATCTCCTCATTAGCTTCCCTGATCGTTTTAATTACGTACATTCTGAACTCCCTTTCTGACATTTCTTCTGCTGTGCTGTCATTGGGTTTTATTGATGTAGTATCTAGGTTTGTTTGGGACATTTTCTTCCCTTGTTTTCTCATAATGGTCAGTTGTCAGTGGGACCCTGAGATATTGCAGTTTTCCACTATTGGCTTATAGTGTCCCAGTAGATTTCCAGTGTATCACCTCCCAGCTTTCAGTAGCCTGATGTCTTGGAGGAATCTGATAAAGCAGCTCATTCGAAGAATACTGCCCCTAGCCCCCTACTGGTTCCACGGTTTTGGAACTGGCTCTGTGCGAAATGCTCTCACTGTGGGCCTGCACCGTGCAGCTGGCCGTGTGGGAAGAGCCCACTGCCAGAGTGTGGAAGACTACCTTGGGAAGACTCAAGCTGCCCTGCCCGGCTCCGCTGAACCACCTCTATCTGGGCCTGCCACCCGGGCTGAGCTTTACCCAGTGGGCAGACTCACCCGTGGCTCTATTTCAGTCCGAGTCTCTCTATGCCTCCCCCTCTTAGCTCCTGGGTTCTGGAGCGACCGGGGGTGCAGTCTCCCTCTAGGCCGCCATCTTGGATCTCCCCGTGAAGAGAGCCCGCAGCCGGAGTGGGCAGAGCCGCCTGAAGAGGTCTCTGGCTGCCCTGCCCTTATCCCTGAGGCTGCTTGCAGATCGAGGCTCTCCGCTGGTTCTTTGCAGGAGTACACTGCGCTGCAGCGGCTCCGGGACTCGGAGCCTGCTCTGTTCAGAAAGGCTCTCACTAGCGGGCCAGTTCCGTTCCGAGAACCTGGAGAAGCTGGCTGTGTGAGCGGGGCCCACCGCCGGAGTGCGCAGGGCTGCCTGTGGATGACTCTAGCTGCCCTGCCCGGCTCCGATAAGCCACCTCTATCTGGGCCTGCCACCCGGGCCGAGCTTTACCCAGTGGGCAGACTCACCCGTGGCTCCACTTCAGTCCGAGTCTCTCAATGCCTCCCCTTCTTAACTCCTGGGTTCTGGAGCGAATGGGGGTGCAGTCTCCCTCTAGGCCGCCATCTTGGATCGCCCCCCTCCTCAAACTTCTAACACCTCCTTTGTTGTCTTCATTCTCTGTTAACCACCTTAACTCCTATTTAATTAAGAAAGTATCAGAAATCAGAAAACACATAGAAGCTTCCATTACCTCTTTTACCCACATTCCTGAATATTTGTCCATGTATTAAAACTTCTGTACCATTTCAGTGCATGAACCTCTCTTCTTGTATTCAAGATTCTATTATTTTATTCCCTCAAGGACATCACAGATCCAGCTTTTGCGGAGACTGAGCCTATAAATTACACAGTATTATTTAGGGAAGAGTACAAAATAATAAATATAAAATCAGGTACAAATATAGATTTTTAAAAAATAAACTGCCACAGAAGTCAGATATAAAAGATTCAGAAAATGTTACAAAAATTTTTAAATTAAAAAAATGTTTTTTATTCCTTAAGAAACTCATGTTTTTCTATAGTGCTTTTTCCCCATATTTTTGTTACATATTGCTAGACTACATCTTCATAAGACAAGAGTAAGTTTTTGAATAAGTTAAATAAAATAGATAAATAAAATTGGAATCTAACATTTTTTGTAGTATTGTTGATCATCATATGTGAATATTACTAGTCATTTATAGAAGCTTATTTAAATATGACTATTGTCAATTTCATATTGGTTTTAAGATTGTTGCCAAGTTGCAAAATTATCTATTACTTTCCTTTGTATCTAAGTTATAATATTTCACTCTTGCATGTGACAAATTTTTATTACTCTGGATGACAACTTATAAGTTTGTTATTGATGTCACCACATTACATGTCGCATGCTTTAAAAAAATCAATGTCATTATTTTGTGGCTAATTTTCAAGGGATTGAAATCATTTTCAATATGTTCACATGATTCATTCCTTTTTTATTACTTTGACTATCAAAACAAAAACTCCAAGATAATATTTATTATTTTTATTAGAGCCTGGAGTGGTGGTGCACGTCTGTAATCCCAGTGGTTCAGGAGGCTGAGGCTGGAGGATCACAAGTTCAAAGCCAGCCTCAGCAATTTAGTGAGGTGCTAAGCAACTCAGTGAGACTCTGTCTCTAAATAAAATACAAAATAGGGCTGGAGATGTGGCTCAGTGGTCAAGTGCCCTGAGTTCAATCCCCGGTACCAAAAAAAAAAAAAAAGAAAAAGAAAAAAAAAAATGTCTTTTTTTTTTTTTTTTGATGAATTACTGATTTTGATATGTGTAAAAAATATTGAAGCAGTTTGGGTTTTCAATGGAAATAATTCCCATTGCATTAATATAGGAATGTATGAAAATTATTTCACTGAGTAGTATGATTTTATATACTGTACAATCCTGTATGTCCCTAACATAACATAATTCAGGTTCTGGACATTGTAAATGACTTTCATGTGGAGTTGTAACCTCTGATCCTGTACCCTCATATCAGGATTCCAGGTGAGTCAGCACCTGTGGTAGAGTAGTAGACAGAATTTTATCCTCTTCTGTCATCTAAAGTACATCCCTACCTGAAGTTTTCCTCAGCAAACACACATTCTTTTCATAGTTTATGAATAAAAAGTCTAAAAATGTGCTTGCCCTCCAACTACTTCCCCATTCTTTTTCTTTACATTACAGTGTTTTCTTTACAATATAACTAAGGGTTGAATAAACTTACTCTAATTCCTCCTCTCCCATCCTCTTCAAAGTCACATATGCTTCCTTAACCTTTACTCTCTGTTGAAACTGTCCTTATCAAGTTCACTAGTAAATTGAATCAAAATCTATTTTCATCCACTCTTATTTGTAACTTCTCGAAACTTTCTCATCTTGGTAGTAACTTTACACTCCCAGTTATAGTTATCTTTGATTCCTCTTTGATCTCATGAAATGATCAGAAAATTCAATATGTCTGACCCTTTTGCACTTCCATTTTCCTGATCCTGGTCCAAGTCATCTTCTTCTCACATGTGAGTGAATGCTACAGACTCCTCTGACTTGTTGGTCCCTCTTCACTCTGTTTTCAATAGGGCTGCTAAAATTTTTATTTATTTATTTATTTACTTATTTACTTATTTTTAATACTATAAGCTAGACCCATCCGCTGCTCACAACATTTCAGTGGCTTTTAATTACACTCAGAATAAAAACTGAAGTCCTTACAATGGTACAAAATGTCCTTTCCATTCTGGCCCAGTCTCCCTGCCCTCTTCTCCTCTAATCTTTGTCCACTAGGGCTTCTTGTTAGTCCTTGAACATACAGGCTTCCAGGCCTGGCGATTCTCCTGTCTGAGGAGTTCTGGCTGGGATATCCATGCTGCTGATCCCTTCCTTCTCCCCTTTACTTTTCACTTTAACCTTCTCAGTCTTCTACATTCTATTTAAATTTGCCCCCTCTCCATATTTTATATAACTTTTTTGCTTAATTTTTCCACAGCACTTATCCCTATTAATTTACTATAAGCCAACTATAAATCAAAGTTATTTTATATGGTCTTTTGATCCCCTTTAACTCACTTCCACTCACCAAGAATAGAACCTCCAAGAAGGCAAGGATTTGTTTAAGACTATTAGGTAATGTCCCCCCAAAGGCTCATATGGTAAAGTTTTGGTTAACAGCCTGGTTGTTTT
This sequence comes from Sciurus carolinensis, assembly GCF_902686445.1. NCBI lineage: Eukaryota > Metazoa > Chordata > Mammalia > Rodentia > Sciuridae > Sciurus > Sciurus carolinensis. The sequence goes on along the minus strand of NC_062221.1, from coordinate 102,152,163 downwards.
TGGGAGGTGGGGCCTAGTGGAAAGAAATTGAGTCATTAAAGGCATGTGCTTGAAGGGGATGTTGAAACACAATCTCTTCTCTTTCTTTTCTCCCTAGGCTGAATAAAATTAGAAGCTTTCCCTACCATGTAGTGTTCTACCTCACCACAGGCCCAAAAGCAGTGGAGCGAAATGACTATGCACTGAAATCATGAACCAAAATCAATCTATTCTCCCAAGTTGGTGATCTCAGGTATTTTTGTCACAGCAATCCAAAGCTGACTGACACAGCTACACTGTTAGAACACAGAATATTGCTTAGTAAAAATTTGTAGAATAAATAAAAGCAGTACAAGACTAAAGCTTTCTCTTGTTTTTTCTGATGTGCGCCTCATAACTGACATGTAATTGGAATATTTTAAAATTTGTTCTCTTTATCTTTTAACAGTCATCTTATTACACCCATATTTGTGATTATTGGTATTTTGCTTAAAGTTATTTCTACCATCTTAATGTTTTTGAAAATATTGCTATTTCCATGTATCATTTATTTTTCTCCATTTTTGTTTGCTACTGGTTTAATTTTTACCTTATTTTCAATTTTACCCTCTACTGATTTGAAAATAATAATAGTATACCAGCTTTAGAAGAATAGCCACTCCATTCATAGCTTAATTCATTAGTCTAATCAGCATGTCTTTTTTTTATAATCAAAGAAAGTAGTGTTGAACTCCTTCAATTACCATGTTCTCCCTTATAGATCTGTGAAGATCAGAGGTACAAAGATTGGAATTTTTAAAAGCTAAATAAAGCTTTATAATCAAGCACATGTTAGCAGAAAAGGGAAATTTTAAGGTTAAGTCCCCTAATTTTATAGTTAGTAACATTATTACCTTATATCAATCTAACTGTCTGGTAGAATTATTTCAGGAACTTGTAAACAAACACTGATGTCTGTTCCCTTTGTCACCCAGCTAAATCATAAACACTGGAGAGAGAGGTGGGCCCAGTGTGTATTCTCGGGTGATTCTAATGGATAGTCATCTGAATGACACTGTTTCTATCACCCTTGAAGAAACGAAGGGCAGTAAAACATGTCCTGAATGCTCCTTTCCATTCCCAAAAACCTAACCAAGTTAAGGGAACAAGAAGAGTGAGGCTGATCTGGAATGTTCACTTATACATATATTATATTGAAGTATACTGCCTTTGTCTCAAGTATGCTTGGAATTAGGGTAAATTAATGTTATCTGTAGAAGTTGCTTTCTTGCACTCTGGCCAGGACAGCTACTCCTTGGGATGCTGATCATACAAGGAACAAAGCAACTAAGCAAATTAATGATGTCACTGCTTCCGTAGCTTAACTTATAAAACCCTTTTCTCTATAGTAAGTGGTGTGAATCAGAGCACAGTTTATAGGGAAATGCTTGTCAAGGCAGCTGACCCTGAAGAAAGTATGAAAAATAGGAGTTGCTATTTTCTGATGAGGCACTTCACTGAACAGAGACACACCTGCCTCGCCGGTCAACACTGGACTTTCTGGCAAGGCGTCTCTCCAGCCATCACAACTGGACCTTCCCAATAAGCATTTTTCAACAGGGCTTATATCTATCTCATATCCCATTTTTTGGTGTCTTGCTTGGTCTCTCAGCAACCTATTCCACTGCCCTACGCTGTGAGTGTTAGATCATACTAGATCATTCAAATACCTAAACCTAGTATTTTATATCTCAAATATCTCTCCACAGATTCTCAATCTCTAAACTGTATATACCAGAAAAATTTTCAAAGGATTCTATGTTCCACAAAGAATTCCTTGTAACTCACTATTTACAGTTTCTACTTATTTGAAATTATTTTGTATTAACAAATGTTTTATAACAGATATTATCTATAAAGGTATGAGAAATGGAATGCTGCTAGTGTTTAAACACTGGTTTTCAGTGGCTGAGGGTGGATTTGTAGTATTAGTTTCACTGGTGTAATACCTCCCACTGTGATCAGCATCAAGCTACCAACTTACTGCCACTAAAAGTGGAATTGGGAGAGATGAACATTTCTCTGCATTCCCCTGTGGGTGAGGGAAAGGGTTCTTGTCAGAGGAATGGACTGACTGCAAAATAAAAGCTATGAAATATATTTATCAGAAATAAAGACAAGATGAAATTATTTTAAGAGCAGGGGCATGAGCAATTCAGTCGTCCAGAAGGGTCTGACTCTAACAAAGGAAGGAGCTTTAATTATAGTGCTTGTTTTAGTTATAGTGGTACAGATCAAAAGGGACTGGTAGGAGCTGCTTCTGTGAAAAACAGGATGGGAGGTGGAGGTAAGCAAGCCATTTGACTCCAGCGGGTCACTCCCATATCTGATGATTGTATTTGAACTTGAGCAGTGAGCTAATGCAGGGTAACCACATGACTTAGGTGTTCTAGAACAGTTATTAGGAAATGTGAGTTCCTGAGGCTGGATTTTCCTAGTTAATGGCTCCAACTATGCTTAGTTCTCATAGGAGTCATCATGGATGACTTCCCACATGAACACATTCAGCTTTCATGAGCCTTTGAGCCTGCTCCAGGATACCACTGAGTATAAGGCTTTCAATCATTCTTGATAGAATGATAGATCCATCACCATATTGCACAATTGAGGGTTTCAAGATAAAGAGGGTTTAAGTGACTTGTCCTAAATTAGAAAATCACATAGAAATATTTGTAATTAATACATTTGTCATTAATTTGTCATTAATATTGAAGTAGCATTTGAGCAACATATGTGTAAATACATACTCACTTTAATTAATAGAAGTTGCCATTAACCTATTATTCTTTATTGCCTAATTTTATTTTTTTTCTTAAGGTGTAATATCTGTTCATTGATTGGTAAGTGCTTATATATAATAAGGTAATAAGGTATGTTCCTGGTTAATGTACTGTGCTCTATATTTTCTGATTTTTTTCTATGGATTAAAATTTGTTTTTGTGTTTGCTATGAGACTTTGCCTTGATATTACTCTTTCAAAAATAAGACTTAGCAGTTTCTTATATATTTGTGCAGATTTACTCAAAATATTTTCCCAAAGGAATTATTGGTATTTTATTGGGATTAGTCAATTCAATATGTAACTAAAGAAAAATTATTACGCATTTAAATATTAAAAATTTTCATCAGTAGAATAATAATGCGTTTAATTTTTTGTGATGATGGAAAGAGATTACTTCATATACAGGAATGATACATGATTTTTATAGAAAAAATACTAAAATTTTTCTGTAATGACAGCATAAACACTTCTGGAATTTTCATGATCTTTCACAATCATTTTTGAACATGCACAGGGCAGCAAAAGCTCTGAGTTACCCAATTTTCCACTTTTACAACTGAGTTCAAACAAGGGCCAGCTCTGCTTTCTTATGTTAGCTCTTACATTGTGAATAAGTGCCTTTTGGTGGTTACTTTAGTGTCATTTCTTCTTATATTTGTGATTTTTGTTCATGAGTTGTTATTTAAAATGACCCCCAAGCATGTGTTGTGTAACTGTTCCTAAACATGAGAAGGTGTGTTATGTCTCAGGGAGGAGAAAATACTTGTGCTAGGTAAGTTTTTTATTTATATATGAATATGCCACAAAAAACCCACATTCTGTATAATTAATTGTACTAATAAAATATTAATAAAAAGAAGGGTGTGATGCTCAAAATGGGTTACTCGGTACCTTTGGGGAGTAGACCTTATGCTTATGAAGATATGCTCAGCATTGTCATTTCCTCTTCATTAACTCCTAAGAGTTTGGGAATTGGCCACCAGCCATAGTTTCCTTCAGCTCCCATTCATGCATTGTTATTCCCTCCTGCCCAGACTATAGATTTTTATGATGCTCTTTATAGCCAATGTATAACAATTCCTAATAAGCAGTTGTTGCCATCTGTTTTCTCTAACAGTTCTTGGAACATTCAACTGCCGTGAACATTCATAAAATTTGCATTTAACAACCAATGTGACAATTTTTCTAGGAATTTTTGATGTCCCCCTAGTACCATTTGTTGCACCTGCTTTGTCAGCCATTTCAGCTCCTGACATTTCTCCAGAATGCAAAAGAGAGGCAGATCCTCAATTGAGTAGAAAAGTTTTCAAGAAGACACTAAATTGGGAAAGTCTACAATGGTATTCCTTCTTTGGGTTAGGAACACAAATCATAACTCAACCTCCTTTTATTAAGAGGCAATGGGATGGTGCACACCTATAATCCCAGCAACTTGGGAGGCTGAGGCAGGAGGATCAAGAGTTCAAAGCCAGCCTTGGCAACTTAGCGAGACCCTAGGCAACTAAGTGAGACTCTGTTTCAAAATAAAATATATAAAGGACTAGAGATGTGGCTAAGTTGTTAAGTGTCGCTGGATCCAATCTCTGGTACCAAAAGAAAACAAAAAAGAAAAAAGACAATGGAAAAAATACTTATTGACTGCAATCTTGAGTGTAATTCTACAATTTCTTAAAAGGAACCAAGCTATAATGAATTACTAAAGTTCTGCAGCAACAATAAACATGTCTAATCAATATTTAAACCCTGTAGAGTATGACTTCAGCCTGTCTTTCCAGTTTTTCTGCTTTATGTAGGAAGCAATGTATTGCTATCAGTGTTATGATGGTAAATGTTTAACAACCAGCTCTCTGGGGAAAGAAGCCTTGGTTTTTAGTGTTTTCCAATTTCTGTGAGGTGAATACTCCAGCCATGGCTGATTTCAAGCATGTGTCTTTGAATAGAGATGTGTATTATCAGCTATCAAGATTGTGGACAAGCCAGTTGGGTGTTCAGAAATCAGTATGAAGTTTTGTTTGACTATTGATGAGTTTTGTGATTGAGGTCAAACTACTAAATTATCCTGTCTCACCTATAAAATAAAACTTGTCAGGTAGTTTGCTTTGCAACATAGAGATTCTATATGCAAAGCAATGTGCATGTTAGCAAATGATAGCCCTTCACTGAGTTATTGGTATCACATCCCCCTATATCCTTACTTTAGTCTTTTAAGCCTGACATAAATACTGCAGACAGGGTACCTTAAATAAGACAATTTATTTTCTTGCAGTTCTGGTTACTAGAAGTTTATTGTCAAGGTGAGATCTCTCTTCTGGCTTGCAGACAGTCACCTTTTACTGTGTGGTCACAGGGGTTTTTTCTCTGTACAGTCACAAAAAAAGATCTCTGATGTCTCTTTGTCTTCTTATGAGGACACAGTTCTATTGGGTTAGGGCCATATTCTTATGGTATTATTTAACTTAAATTATCTCCTTTAAGGTACTATCTCCAAATCCAGTCAACTTGGAGGTAGAGCTTCAACATATGAATTTTAGGAACACAATTTAGTCCATGACAAACCCAATACACCCTCTAGATTTTTCCCTATGTACCTGCTATTTCCCAAGCTTGCCTTTGGCTTTATTTCGCTTTGTTCTTTTCATTTCCACTAACTATATGTTGTATTGATAAGCAAGCTCAAATTGTCAATTCTAACTTTATCAAAGCCCATTTTAGCAACCACTTTCTCCAGAAATACTCTTTTTGTCATCATAATAAAAATGATCTCTATGTCACTCAAAAAGCTTTAGTTATTTCTTTCATCTGATACTTATCTTTCTCTGAAAAAATAGCATGTTGTATTTCATCAATTCCAAAATGCAGATTTTTCTCCACTTTATCATCCTTGAAATGTTTTGTTGTGATCTTATACTAGAATAGAGGTGAGGATTGTCATATGATTTGAAATGCTTTAATAGCAACCCACATCATAACCAATGTTAATAATATGTTGAAATATTTCTTAAATGTTCACTTTTCCAAAGATTTCTTATATATCATTGTATACCACAATTTATGCTCATTAAAAATAAGAAGTGAGACCATATCCATTAATGTGAATTATTACTTACATACCTAAAATTAGTTTTTGTCCCTTTTTTCCTATAAAAAAATTGTTTTTAGGACATATTTTAGTTTGCTTAGCAACTTGCAAATCAGATCCCAGTTCATATGGATAAATCTAAAATTGAGAGAAATGAATCATCTTCTGTGTGTTGTGATTTTTAATAATAGTTTAAGGAACAATTGAAATGAACTAAAGAAAAAAAGCAAATTTGAATTAACTGTATTATATTACAGTATAATATTCAAAATGGTGAAAACATTACTCCTATAAATAGGAACATATATCTAAGGAGGTATGATTTTGAACTAAAACTGATTGATGTCTTACAGGACAATAAATTGTTGAGTCTTTTTTTTTTCTCTTCTGGTCTTCCTAAAAGAAATTTTTTTCCATGCATTTGCATGGGAAAACACTTTATAAGTTAACTCTCTCTTTATGTAGTGGTAAATAAGGTAGTAAATAGAATGTCTCCAAAAGTGTACCGAATGACCCAAGTTCCACTAATCCCTTTGGACTACTTCTAAATTTTAGATAATTTTTGTGGCACTTATCTGGCTTCATGAAGAATTTGAGTTTGTTACCAGTTGTCTAAAAACTTTAAATGGTTGCCAAAAAAGAGAGCAATAGTTGTAAATCATATTTGAAAAAATGATCATTTTTTACCCTGTTCTTCTCTTCTCTTAGAAGTCCCGTAAATTTTGTTAGTAGACAGTTCTAAAAACAGATTTAGGGACGTACTTGGGGATAAGCATTTCTCCATGGTCACTACCATGTGGAAAATCAGTGTCTGTAGAATTATAGCAAGAACCTAGACTCCAAAGGAATGGACCAGTGCTCTAGCAAGAGGACAATGAACACAAGGAAATCGTCAAAATCTAACAGAAAACTTGCTCTTTTTCCATGACAAATTCAAACACAGGGACTAGAGAATCACAAGACATCTAGGGCAGAGCCTTCAGATTTATCTGGGGTAAGACTTGTTTACCTGCTTTTCTAAAGTGTCCCTCCGACTACTCCATACATGTCCTAATGTGCATGACTAGTTGCATTATTGATACCATGGACAGTTCACAAATTAATTTGCCAGCACCCACACTGCTTTATGCCCTCTTTAAGTAGATGAGTGCATTGATAATATACTTAGATGTCACTATAACGAAAAATTGATGTAAGATTTTCCAAGTGTTCATTCTTAATTTCTATACTTATTTTGTCATGGCTTTGTGACAACACTTAATGGATCTGGCACTGACCTGTGGAGCACACTTTGAGAAGCACTCCTTTATCATGGGAGAATAGCACAAAACGGCTCTGACATCTCCGGATCATTTGTTCTTCTTATGTTTAATTGCTTCATTTACAATTTTTTGTATTATTGGATGCCATCTCAGGAACACTGTTGTCTCAGTTTTTAATGACGTAATTGTCAATACAGACAATGAATGAAGTTTGTCCAAGAAAGCTAAACCATGGAAAAAAAATTTTTTTTCAAAGAGAAGCAAGCTGTATGTTGTTTTTTAAAAAAATCAATGGAATTTGTTAAAACAAAATGTCAAATATCATAAAATTTAAAAATATGACTTCCTTACCTCTACGTGTTAGGTACTAAAACTTTTAACTTTAAATATTTATCATGTGGACATATTGACCTATGTATGGCTCAAAATGAAAAAAACTAAACTATAAGACATTTGTACTTAGTGCTTCAAGAAGGTTAATAAAAATGCAAATTGCTTCAAATTCAAGCATTATCATTTCCTTCTCTTGAATATTTTAATTAATATTCTCAAAGAGTATTGACCTCTAATAGTTACTGCAAGAGAAAAAAATGGTAAGCCCTTTTGTCCCTTGATTTTAGTTTTTGAATCTGGGTAATTATCTTTAGTATCCTTTTAGGATCTGAATCATAATATACTATAAAAGAAAAGGACTGAAGTCAATCAAAAGACTACTTGATACATGTTCATCAATGAATAAATCAAAGGAAAATGCTAAAGAGGTTTCAACTGTATAGATTGGGGACAGGTTATAATGATAAACATTAAAAGTTATAAGATACATTTGAAGGTAATAGTTGTTAAGAAAAGAAAAACAAATAGAGAAGTGTTTATAAATTGAATTTTGGAGGTATCAAAATATGGGAGATTTAGAGTGTGGTATGTGGGGAAGTGGTTGTTGGAGTGAGGTGGTGGTATATTTTCGAGAGCCATCAGTGTCAGTACCCTTGAGCAGATCGTTCTGAACAAAGACTCGCAGAAGGTGCATTGTGAGGAAAATAACGTGTGTGCAGAAGGAACAACTGATGCATAGACCTGAAGGCTGAGTTGTACCTGATGTGCCCATACAGCAGTGAACAGGAGGGAAAGAAGCAGAGAGGGCTTGGAGGTATTGTGTACTTGTGCTTCAGAGGGAGGGGTTTTCCTAACATCCCTTATGTTTCATCCCTCCCTCATTCTAACCATTGCTGCTTCAACTCAGAAGGTAGGGCCCCAAAGACATCACTTCATCTCTGGGGCTGCTGTTACTTTCTCCTGGATAAACCAAGAATTGTGACGATAATATCCCTTGGAGCAGCCCAGGACCAATGAGGGATGACTGCTGGCGAACAAAAATTCCCCATCATATTGTTTAAGAAATTAAATGGAAGCCAGGCCTGCCGAGCCACTGAGCATACAAAAGTAACTTTAATCTTCCTTGGTTTGCAAATACAAGCAAAACTTGAGCTACTTTCTATAAATGCCAATATCAAAGGAAAATAGAACTTAAGCTAGTCAGAAATAGTCAAAAGACTTATAATAGGGACTTTCTAATGATATAGACCAAATAAGGAAACTGCATAACTATAACCAATCAAATGTTTGATTTGCTTTACTTTTATATTAAACAGCTGACCTTTGTGTTTCCTCTATGGAACTTCTGAACCTATTCTGATTTGGAGCTAACTGCCCATTAATTGCTGTTTGCACAAATAAACACTTGAACACTTATTTTATTATGCCTCAGTTTACTTTATAACAGTGTTTAGGCACAGAGGACCAATGATCTGGAGGGGCTGGTAGGATTGAGCTATAGTTATCCACAGGGGTAACCAGCTTGATAACACTTCCTTGAATATTTTTCTCTTCTCCACTATCCTGTTTCCAGTTCCCTTGCTGAAATGATTTCTCTAAATAAACTTCTTGCTTATAAACACTTCTCTTAGCCTCTTTCTGTGGGAAGCCATCCTTATTTAGCAGTATCAGACTAGGTTGAGCCATGGAATGGCAAATGCCTGGCTTCTAGGAACTGCTAGGAGTATGTGGCACTGTGTGGGAGTGGTTCCCTGTCTCCTTCTGGAATTTTCCCCATAAGAGGATGGCTCTCCTAATTCCATCCTACCTTGTCCATCATAGAAGAAGCTCCTCCCGGTCCTTACCCCCTTTTACCTGCATATTATAAATAAAGGAGAGTTAAGCGACTTGGTTGTTGTAAAGAGGCCAGAGTTGGTATGGCCAGACCTGTCACACCCCCTCTCATAAAAAGAGTATTGGCTCTTGTGTGTTTATTGAGTAGATAAGTTTTTTGGGTAATAGATAGAAAAACTGCCAACATCCTCCTCTGGCAGTTAACCCTTTCCTCCTCCACTCGGGCCATGGCAGAGAGGACCCTGACACTTTTCTTTTTCTTCTTGACAATGGAAGCAAAGACAAATCTGGTTGACTAGGTCATGAAGAATCATAGTTACTTAGGACCTTGTCAAAACTTTGTCTTTGAGTGCAGAATTTTGGACCCAAGGAGTGAGATGATCTGACTCCAATAGTAGAAATGAAGGAAGAAAGGACAATGAACACTCTATCAATCAAATGAATAACTCTTGGTGACTGTCAGCAGCTATCAGTTTGTCCTCACAGGTGAAGGTACAAACTTGCAATCTTTAGTTTGGAAAACCTCAGGGGAAATCTCACTAGATTCACAACAGTGATGCTTAAGTTTTTTTTTTTCCCGTGCATAAGAAATAGTCCTTTCCCTTATGATTGTGTTCTAAAACAAGTGGAAAAATCCTAAATAGGCTCTTAGGGAATTTGCGGAAGTGGATGAGGAGTTAAGGCAATTGTAAATGAGAATACTTAACTATAACTTTCTGAATCCCTGGATATTACAACTATTCATAAAAGAAGGAAGCATTTAAATATATAGTAAATGCAATTAATTCAACAATTATGTAAATTTCAAAAGGTTTGTTTTTCATGCCTTAATTCTGTGAATCATTTTTAAAGAATGAAAGACAAGACTTAGTACTTAAAAAATCTGTAGCTGAAACCCCATAGCTGGAACCTCATGGAAATATAAATTGGCCTTTGTCTTTAGTAACACATGAAATCTTTTTTTAAAAAAAATTTTAGCTGTTGATAGACCTTTATTTTATTCATTTATTTATATGTGGTGTTGAGAATTGAACCCAGTGCCTTACACATGATAGACAAGCACTCTACCACTCAGCCACAAAACCAGCCCAACATACGAAACCTTCATATTTAATTATACATGGATGCCTTGTGTTCCCTGGGCTGGAACAACAGATCTTTCAGCGGCCAGGGACCTGGGCATCCTCTTGCTGTTGCCCTACAAGGATCTACCCTCTTCCCTGACTGGCAGTGGGTAGTGGGTGAAGATTCTCTGTCCCCAAACAGACATGGACATGATCATATAATCTGGGGGAGAATGGGCTACTCTCTCTTCCAAATTTTCAATAATGTTACATTATTGCTGCTCTGTGTGTGCTGAAAATAAAGTTAAGTATGAATGTCTTGCATACTCTTTCAACACAGCTTTCTTGTGAGTATAGTGCTAAAAGTTGAGGCTATTGGTTTCTCAAATGTGCTACCCTTTGTCAGATTTTCCTTCTTCCAAATGGATAATTTGATCATCTGGAATATTTAAGTCTGTGCATCAAATATCATATTTAATTGAATTTCTAAATTAAATTGTGTAAGTTAAATTATAACTTCATGTATCTAATTTTAATTAAATTTTGTGTAATTCATGTGTCAAGAGGCATGAAGGGATTTTGCCATACTTTAAATCTCAATTTAACCTGCTTACAGTTTCATGGATATTGGCAGAAGGGACAACATACTTGAATTAGACCCAGAAGATGTTTTCAGTCCTTGCTGAGTCCAGGGGTGAGACACAGGTCAGTACAGAGGGATACTCAACATGCTGTGAGTTTGTATCACATCTGGGAAATTCAGAGATTAGAAAAGTTCAGTCTTCTCTAAGGGATTTACAAATCATCCACCATTTGCACCAGAATGTGACATTATCTTTATTCTACTGGCGTGTAAGGAAAGCTAACTTCTCCTTGGAGAGAGCACTCTATCTCCCAAGGTTATCTATAATACAAACATCCTTGAAGGGATACTATAGCATAAATCTTTTGTCAGTGACTCTATCATTTATGCTTGTGATTTCTTTTTTTTCAGCAGGAACTTAAAATATTTGCACAAGTCTACATAACATGTATTTCTCTTTCTTTCTTCTGTTTTTTTCCCTTTTTCTTTCTTTCTTTTTTTTTTTTTGTTGTTGTTGTTTTTATTTGGTTTTTTTTCCCTAAGATGGGTTCTGTGTTGATCAAACTCCAGTCTGTGGCTCAAACACTCCTGCCTCAGTCTTCCTAGTAGTTTTTATAGCTTGAACTGTAGCCATGTGCCACCATGACCACCTTCCTCTTCTGTTTTAAATTTTCTACCTTTTAAAATTTTTCTACTTTTTTCCCTCCTAAATTATAAAAGTTATTCTCCCTCCTAAATTATAAGATCTAACAATAATCTTTTATAGTATTATTTTTAGTTTTGGTTCTAAATTTTTGTTGCCATTTCCTAAAGGTATATAGTTTGGACAAAAAATAATACTTATGCTGAATAAATAAAATGAATAACTGATTTGTGATTAATTGAATACAAGATGTGAAGTAGGTATGCAGCTTCATTAAATATTTCAAATAACTAGTCAGTCTTTCAAAAGCTGTTTATTGAAAAAATATGAATTTTACCCACTGATCAGAAATGAGTTCCTTGTGTTTAATTAAGTTGTGATATGTATTTGTATCAATTTCTGAACACTGCTTTATATCCTATTGTCCTTGAGTATTCCTATGTCATATCTGTTTTAACTTTTGTAGTTCTGTTATAGAATAAACTTTTGTGGTTAAATCTAACAGGTTTAACCACAAACTTTTATAGATAAACTTTTATAGATAAAGATTTTTTTTAAATTCCTATGTTGTTTTCCAAAATGAAATGTACTATCATTTTCAATAAAGTTCTCTTCTTTAAAATACTTTCAGGAGACTTGATTTTTAACTTTCAGGAGACTTGATTTTTCCAAAACAAAACAGAACTTACATGATATCATTTTAGCTTTCTGGAGACATAATTCTCTTAATTTGTGGGTGTAGTATCCATAATAGGTATAAGTCTTGGCATTTATTTTTGAGTAAAAAATATGCAAAAAATCAAAAGAATTTCCATAATTAAAACTGAAAAATAATATGGACATTGAATTTGTTCCTGAATTAGATTGCAAGTTTGCCCAAATATGATCATTTAATACAATTCTAACCAAATGTCAAGATTATCTTGTGAAAAAAAAAAGTTAAGATGATATAGCATGAAATATAAGAATATTTGGTTAAGATAAATTGGAAAACAAAACTCTAGAGGAGAATTTGTCTTTCTAAGTATTATAGGATGAAAGTATATTTATTAAAGAAATATGTCAACAACAGGAAAACTCCCATGGAATAAATAGCTCAGAAATAGAAACTATTCTGTTAATATTGTGTAATTTGGAAGTTCATAAATATTACAAATAACCAGAAACTAAGATAATTGATGATTCCAAGGAAATTGATGAGGTTTTTTTTGAACAAACTATAAAGTTTCTTGTGGTTGGTAGAATTCTAAAAATGGAAGTTATGATTTCACACCATGAATATGATGCAATCTTTTCTCCATTATTCTGTTACGTTACATGAGAGAAACTTGTGAGTTCAGAAGCTGATTCTTCCCTGAGCATCCAGATAAGAACACAGTTCATCTCCTGAGACCCTAAGTAGCTGAGTTGACCTGCATTTTTGACCTACAGACACATGAACTAATCAGTTTGAGTTGCCTGAGCCACCATATTTGTGATACTTTATTATGCAGCAGTTGAAAACTAGGTGGCCTAGATTGAACATTACTCTGGAGCAATTGCCTTTTTAGCCCAGTCTCTGTGAAGGGATTCTAGAGGAACCTTGAAAGTAAGATGACAAGCACTGTCTTGAGGGGAGACAAGTAGATGGCCCAATGAACTCAGGTGCAGACAGAGAGGATTGAACCAAGATGGCTGGACAGTGTGTCCTTCATGTCATCTATATCATTTGAAGATGAGGTGAGCATAAAGACCAAAACATTTCTTTTTGTATTGCTTCTGATGCAAAATGAAAAAATAACAAACTCTAGTTATGAGAATGATATTGGAAAGCAAGTCTTTCTGTTTGTTTTCTAATAATTTGAATTCTTTGAACGTGAAATCAAATTAAGAACCTCAGTTAGTATGACTAGTAAGGAAGTTTCTATTTAATAAAAATGACTTTTTACAACTGGATAAAGTTTTATACTTTAGAAGTATGAAAGCATACATTTAAATCACCTTGGCACTCTTAACAACAGTGCAAACAAAGCAAGGAATGACTAGTGATTTCATCTCTATTTTATTGAACTAAGAGTTAATGGAATGCTTACCTTTTATAGAAAACAATTCATAAACAGGGTTTAGATAATCGTTAAAAATATTGAAACTATAGGTTGATGAAAATGGTTGCATTTCCTTTTTATTCTCCCACAATAAAGTAGTAGTAAGTGAGATAATGGTGTCATTTCAATTGAAAAAAAATGTAATTTGGTACATCAATTTGTAGATAACCACTGAAACAAGTCTCTATTAATAAGTCTCTTGTCAAGAATGAGGAAAAATAAGAAAAAAAACTACCTGACTGAAAATATGGTTTTGAAAAATTTTAATGATAAGGAAAGAAAATATAGCCATTATGGTTGTGTGGAAATTTTAAGACCCAGATTGTATGTACCATATACATTAGTAAAACTATTCAAGAAAAAAATGAAAATAAATTTACAAAAATGTTAATAGTGATTTTTATGGTAAGATGATGGAGGTTGTAGATGTCTTTGGAGAGTAAACCTGACAACCCACCCACCACCACCTTTTTTTGAAATATACTCATTATGTGCAGCTGCCATTGAAGAGGTAGGCCTTACATATAGATATAAGTGGGCACCTGATTCAAAGCTAAACCAACCAAATCTCTTGGGAATTGGAAACTAGAATACATGGTAATACTAACACCAAGTTCCTCATTTTCTACTATGGTTTTCATGTATGCTAAAGCAGCAAAAGCAAATTTATAGAGAAAGGAAATAGAGCTGACCAATAAATTTCCTCTGTACCTTTTGGCTATGAGTTTCATGAAGGTTTACACCTCTGTTCAGTCAGTGTCACTTCTGGTTTTAGCTTGTTTTAGTGGGTTAATGTTTCTAGCTTCCAAACAATTCACAAAAAAGAATAATGGATAGCTTTAAGTATTTCTTCATCATCCTTAACTTGCATGTTAAAGATACATACTTTTTAACAAATTTCATTTAAAAATCTGTAAGAAAATAGGCAAGATTTTAAAAAATAATCATACCGAATACAGCTAGATGGTCAAAGTAGGAATACTTTTATATATATTTATCATAACAGTTTTAATCACAAAAGTTTGAGATAGCCTTGAATATAATATCTATACTCTAGGTAAAATTAATTTCAGAAAGTAAAAATTAAACCAATTAGAGACATGACAGATATTATGCCAGGAAACTAGGATAAGAAAATCACAGCAACTCAACATAAAATTTATTGTAAGAGGTCTAATAGCCAAGGGCAAAAGAAATCACAATGAATAATTTTCTATTCATTGTCTGATTAAAGGAAGCATCCCTGTTCTTTAGAAAAGACTCATTTCCCAGTGGACTTCAAGCCTGAATTGAGCCTCTTTAATATATACCATTATAGAATTACAGAATGTGAACAAGAGAAAAGTTAAAGAGATGGTATAATATAAGACTTTAATTTGCCCCCTAGAAATTTGTGGCTTAGCAAGCTAAAGCAGTATGCTTTAGGTGAAACAGAAATAAAACATTTTGAAAGAGGAGGCAGAAATGTTTTCTTACATGACTGCCTCTTTATATTACATTATTTAAATAGCTATTTTTGGAAGTCATTTCCAGTATAATGCAAGTGAATAGTCTTGGGATATAGCTTTGCAATTTTAAAAATATAAAGCATAAAAAATCAAAGTGATGACTATTTGATATGCATTTTGCTTTATCTTTCTCAAAAATAAGCATGGTTCCTAATTTGACCTTGAGCTGATGACTCCCATTATCACATACAAGGATTAATCTTTTCATTTAAGTGAGTATCTAAAATTCAAATTTTTTTGTGTTGTTGATTAACGTGAGAGTAATGGACTTCAACTGGCACTTATGTAGGTGGTAAATATCCATATTAAAAAAGTTAACAACTTTCTGGTATCATTACTCAAGAAGAGGATATTTCTACCTATCAACTTTGGACAAAATGGTTACGTGCAAAAAAAAAAAAAATTATAACCCAGGTAATTAAGATGTGGACTTAGAAAATGAATCCATGTTACTCAAGCATTGGAACTAAAATTTTCAAGGTGAATCACAAAAAGACATTTTTAGTTTGTTGGTTTGTAACATAAAATCCAAAGTTGGTAGAAACATTCTGGAAAATAACATTTCCTTAGAGAAAAAAAAGACTATAACAATATATAACATATTTATCTGAATCTTCTCCAACCACACACACAGTTATTTTTTTTCCTTTCTTTAGTAGAATACTAAGTTTCATTAGATATTTTATAGTTCTGAATTTTCAAGGGTACTGAGGCAAAGCGACATTTCATTTCTGTTTAACAGATATTACCTTCCTTCTACTGCCAAAAACCAAGGTCATGGAGGCGATTTGGCTCAAGGCCCAGTGTAATCAAAGCCACAGCAGGTAATATGAAATGTTTAATTATAACTCTCATTTTCCAAATGACTTCTTGACTAAATGGTTGATCAAACATGGACACAGGCTGCCAGGGATGACCGTGGTCTCTGTTTGGACAAATGAAGGAAATGAAAAAACTGAACCTGTTCATGTAATACCTGGCTGAATAAGAATTCATTCTTGAATGAATATGTAACAAGAGAGTAAAAATGAAGGATAAACACGAAAAACGTGGTGGACAGAGACTGATAGACTGAGGTTAGGCATGGCCTTCACTGACATTATCACATTAACAATAATAGAAGGTGAAAAGAAGCCAAGATTGTATTTTAATATGCAGGTTTTATGCCAAGGCATTTGCTACAAGAATCAATAAAGCATGGCATGATATTAAATTTCTTTTTAAAAATTAAAGGAATTAGCATAAGTCAACATGAGGACAAAGTTGGTGAGAATTCTGTATGTTCTTTAAGAGTTCAGAGAGGTGGGAGGTGCCTTTCAAGGCTAGCTTCTCAGAGCAGACTGCCGGTGAGAGGTTTTCTACATAGAACCAGCCACAAGCCCCCGAAACAACGGAGAGCCTCGATCCGCAAGCAGCCTCTGGGATCAGGGCAGGGCAGACAGACACCTCTTCAGGCGGTTCTGCCCACTCCAGCTGCAGGCTCTCTTCACGGGGTGATCCAAGATGGCGGCCTAGAGGGTGACTGCACCCCAGTCGCTCCAGAACCCAGGAGTTAAGAAGGGGAGGCATTGAGAGACTCGGACTGAAATAGAGCCACGGGTGAGACTGCCCACTGGGTAAAGCTCAGCCCGGGTGGCAGGCCCAGATAGAGGTGGCTTATCAGAGCCGGGCAGGGCAGCTAGAGTCTTCCCAAGGTAGCCTTCCACACTCCGGCAGTGGGCTCCTCCCACAAGGCCACCTGCACGGTGCAGGCCCACAGTGAGAGCCTTTCCGCACAGAGCCAGTTTCAAACCGTGGAACCAGTAGGGGGCTAGGGGCAGTTTTCTTCGGATGCACTGCATTATCAGATTCCTCCAGGACATCAGGCTACTGAAGGCTGGGAGGTGATACACTGGAAATCGACCAGGACACTATAAGCCAATAGCGGAAAACTGCAATATCTCAGGGTCCCACAGACAGCTGACCAATATGAGAAAACAAGGGAAGAAAATGTCCCAAACAAACCTAGATACTACATCAATAAAACCCAATGACAGCACAGCAGAAGAAATGTCAGAAAGGGAGTTCAGAATGTACGTAATTAAAACGATCAGGGAAGCTAATGAGGAGATGAAAGAGCAAATGCAGGCATTGAAGGAGGAGATGAAAGAGCAAATGCAGGCATTAAATGATCGCACCAGTTAAAAGACCAAATACGGGAAGCAAGAGATCATTTCAATAAAGAGTTAGAGATACTGAAAAAAAAAACAAACTGAAATACTTGAAATGAAGGAAACAATAAACCAAGTTAAAAACTCCATAGAAAGCATAACCAATAGGACAGAACACCTGGAAGACAGAACCTCAGACATTGAAGACAAATTATTTAATCTTGAAAGCAAAGTTGGCCAAACAGAAAAGATGGTAAGAAATCATGAACAGAATCTACAAGAATTATGGGATATCATGAAAAGGTCAAATTTAAGAATTATTGGGATTGAGGAAGGCTTAGAGAAACAAACCAAAGGAATGAACAATCTATTCAATGAAATAATAACAGAAAATTTCCCAAATCTGAAGAATGAAATGGAAAACCAAGTACAAGAGGCTTATAGAACTCCAAACATACAAATTACAACAGAACCACACCAAGGCACATTATTATGAAAATACCTAACATACAAAATAAAGACAGAATTTTAAAGGCTGCGAGAGAAAAGAATCAAATTGCATTCAGAGGGAAACCAATAAGAATATCAGCAGATTTTTCAATCCAGACCCTAAAAGCTAGAAGGGCCTGGAACAACATATACCAAGCCCTGAAAGAAAACGGATGCCAACCAAGAATCTTATACCCAGCAAAACTTACCTTCAAATTTGACGATGAAATAAGATCCTTCCATGATAAACAAAAGCTAAAGGAATTTACAAAAAGAAAGCCAGCATTACAGAACATTCTCAGCAAAATATTCCATGAGGAAGAGATGAAAAACAACGATGCAAATCAGCAACAGGAGGCGCTAGCCTAAAGGAATAGCCAAATAAAGGAGAAACCAAATCATGTCAAAAACAAATATGAGTCAATTGACTGGGAATACAAATCATATCACAATAATAACCATGAATGTTAATGGCCTGAATTCATCAATCAAAAGACACAGACTGGCAGATTGGATTAAAAAGAAAAATCCAACAATATGCTGCCTGCAAGAGACTCATCTCATAGAAAGAGACACCCATAGACTAAAGGTGAAAGGATGGGGAAAAACATACCATGCACACGGACACAGCAAAAAAGCTGGAGTATCCATCCTCATTTCAGATAATGTGGACTTCAAACCAAAACTAGTCAGAAGGGATAAAGAAGGACATTACATGCTGCTTAAGGGAAGCATAAATCAGCAAGACATAACAATCATAAATATCTATGCCCCGAACATTGGCTCAGGCACGTATGTCAAACAAATCCTTCTCAATTCCAGAAATCAGATAGACCACAACACAATAATACTAGGCGATTTTAACACACCTCTCTCACCACTGGATAGATCGTCCAAACAAAAATTGAATAAAGAAACTATAGATCTCAACAACACAATCAACAATTTAGACTGAACGGACATATATAGAATATACCATCCAACAAAGAACGAATACACTTTCTTCTCACCAGCACATGGATCCTTCTCTAAAATAGACCATATTTTATGCCACAAAGCTACTGTTAGCAAATACAAGAAGATAGAGATACTACCTTGTACTCTATCAGATCATAATGGATTGAAATTAGAAATAAATGACAGAATAAAAAACAGAAACTTCTCCAATACCTGGAGACTAAATAATACACTATTATATGATGAATGGATAACAGAAGACATCAGGAGGGAAATAAAAAAATTCTTAGAAGTAAACGAGAACAAAGACACATCATATCAAAATCTCTGGGACACTATGAAAGCAGTACTTAGAGGAAGATTTATTTCATGGGGCGCATTCAAAAAAACAAGTAGAAATCAACAAATAAACGACTTAACACTACAGCTCAAAGTGCTAGAAAAAGAAGAGCAGACCAATACCAAAAGTAGTAGAAGACAGGAAATAGTTAAAATCAGAGCCGAAATCAACGAAATCGAGACAAAAGAAACAATTGGAAAAATTAACAAAATAAATAGTTGGTTCTTTGAAAAAATAAATAAAATTGATAAACCCTTAGCCACACTAACAAAGAGAAAGAGGGAGAAAACTCAAATTACTAAAATTCGGAATGAACAAGGAAACATCACAACAGACACGAGTGAAATACAAAACATAATTAGAAGCTATTTCGAAAATCTATACTCCAACAAAACAGAAAACCTCGAAGACATCAACAAATTTCTAGAGACATATGAATTACCTAAACTGAACGAGGAGGACATACACAACTTAAATAAACCAATTTCAAGCAATGAAATAGAAGAGGTCATCAAAAGCCTACCAACAAAGAAAAGTCCAGGACCAGATGGGTTCTCAGGCGAGTTCTACAAAACCTTTAAAGAAGAGCTCATTCCAATACTCCTCAAACTATTCCATGAAATAGAAGAGGAGGGAACCCTCCCAAACTCGTTCTATGAAGCCAATATCACCCTCATACCTAAACCAGACAGAGACACATCAAGGAAAGAAAATTTCAGACCAATATCCTTAATGAACATCGACGCAAAAATTCTCAACAAAATTTTAGCAAATCGCATACAAATATATATTAAAAAGATAGTGCACCACGATCAAGTGGGTTTTATCCCAGGGATGCAAGGTTGGTTCAACATTCGGAAATCAATAAATGTCATTCACCATATCAACAGACTTAAAGTTAAGAATCACATGATTATTTCAATAGGTGCAGAAAAAGCATTCAATAAAATACAGCATCCCTTCATGCTCAAAACGCTAGAAAAAATTGGGGTAGTGGAAACATTCCTTAACATTATAAAGGCCATCTACGCTAAGCCCATGGCTAATATCATTCTAAATGGTGAAAAACTAAAAGCGTTCCCCCTAAAAACTGGAACAAGGCAGGGATGCCCTCTTTCACTGCTTCTATTCAACATCGTCCTTGAGACTCTAGCCAGAGCAATCAGACAAACCAAAGAAATTAAAGGGATACGAATAGGAAAAGAAGAACTCAAACTATCCCTGTTCGCTGATGACATGATTATATATTTAGAGGAACCTGGAAATTCCACCAGAAAACTTTTAGAACTCATAAGTGAATTCAGTAAAGTAGCAGGTTACAAGATCAATGCTCATAAATCCAATGCATTTTTATACATAAGTGATGAATCTTCAGAAAGAGAAATTAGGAAAACTACCCCATTCACAATAGCATCGAAAAAAATAAAATACTTGGGAATCAATCTCACAAAAGAGGTGAAAGACCTCTACAATGAGAACTACAGAACACTAAAGAAAGAAATTCAAGAAAACCTTAGAAGATGGAAAGATCTCCCATGTTCCTGGATAGGCAGAATTAATATTGTCAAAATGGCTATACTACCTAAAGTGCTATACAGATTCAATGCAATTCCAATTAAAATCCCAATGATGTACCTTGCAGAAATAGAGCAAGCAATTATGAAATTCATCTGGAAGAATAAAAAACCTAGAATAGCTAAAGCAATCCTCAGTAGCAAGAGCGAAGCAGGGGGTATTGCAATACCAGATCTTCAACTCTACTACAAAGCAATAGTAACAAAAACGGCATGGTATTGGTACCAAAATAGACAGGTAGATCAATGGTACAGAATAGAGGACATGGACACAAACCCAAATAAATACAATTTTCTCATACTAGACAAAGGTTCCAAAAATATTCAATGGAGAAAAGATAGCCTCCTCAACAAATGGTGCTGGGAAAACTGGAAAACCATATGCAATAGAATGAAATTAAACCCCTATCTCTCACCCTGCACAAAACTCAACTCAAAATGGATCAAGGACCTTGGAATCAGACCAGAGACCCTGCATCTTATAGAAGAAAAAGTAGGTCCAAATCTTCAACTTGTTGGCTTAGGATCAGACTTCCTTAACAGGACTCCCATAGCACAAGAAATAAAAGCAAGAATCAACAACTGGGATAGATTCAAACTAAAAAGCTTTCTCTCAGCAAAGGAAACTATCAGAAATGTGAAGAGAGAGCCTACAGAGTGGGAGAATATCTTTGCCAACCATACCTCAGATAAAGCGCTAATTTCCAGAATCTATAAAGAACTCAAAAAACTCTACACGAAGAATACAAATAATCCAATCAACAAATGGTCTAAGGAAATGAACAGACACTTCACAGAAGAAGATGTACAAGCAATCAACAGATATATGAAAAAATGTTCAACATCCCTAGTAATAAGGGAAATGCAAATCAAAACTACCCTAAGATTTCATCTCACCCCAATTAGAATGGCGATTATCAAGAATACAAGCAACAATAGGTGTTGGCGAGGATGTGGTGAAAAAGGAACACTCATACATTGCTGGTGGGGTTGCAAATTAGTGCAGCCACTCTGGAAAGCAGTGTGGAGATTCCTCAGAAAGCTTGGAATGGAAACACCATTTGACCCAGCTATCCCACTCCTTGGCCTATACCCAAAGGACTTAAAATCAGCATACTACAGAGATACAGTCACATCAATGTTCATTGCTGCTCAATTCACCATAGCCAGATTGTGGAACCAACCTAGATGCCCTTCAGTTGATGAATGGATAAAGAAACTGTGGCATATATATACAATGGAATATTACTCCGCAATGAAGAATGATAAAATTATGGCATTTGTAGGCAAATGGACGAAATTGGAGAATATCATGCTAAGTGAGATAAGCCAATCTCAAAAAACTAAAGGTCGAATGATCTCGCTGATAAGTGGATGAGGACATATAATGGGGGGTGGGAGGGGTTAGCATTAGGTTTAGGGTTAGGTTTAGGGTTAGGGATAAGGAGAGCGGTAAGAATGATGGAAAGAAGGACTGTATAGAGGGAAAAGAGGGGTGGGAGGGGTGGGGAGAAGGGGAAAAAAAAATAAACATCATTGCCCTATGTAAATGTATGATTACACAAGTGGTATGCCTTAACTCTATGTACAAATAGAGAAACAACATGTATCCCATTTGTATACAATAAAAAAAAAGTATATATATTCAAAAAAAAAAAAAGAGTTCAGAGAATGAGGCAATGAATTAGGAGATGAAAAATATAACAAAATTACGTATATTTATCTGGAAAATCGAAAATATTGGAAAAAATATAAAATTATAAATGTTAATGGTCAACAAAAAGAATTTAAAAATTCTTTTTGTTTCAGTATTGTTTTTTATTAGCAAAGACTGAAAATCTAAGGTACCATCAATATTATGTATCTTTTTAAAAGAAGTGTATCATATGTAATAATTTTAAGTGAAAAGGCAGGTTACACATTGCATATGTAACAAGAAATGGGTACATATGCACATATGTATGTGGAGATTTATAACTACATGTGTGTGTGTTTGTGTGCACATATGTATTATAATCTGTGTATGAATATCAGGAATGATACAACTCTCATCAGTTGTTATTCTGGGAGGTGGTACTGGAGGGACAAAAAGAACTTTCATTCTCTTACAAAATTTAGAGAAGAGTTCAAGGTATGGGTAAATATTTATTTTTCATGAATTTCCACATATTTATAATTAAGGAAATTTGATTTTTGTTTAAAAATTCATCTATATATTAGCCATCTGGCTTCCATCTGGTTTCCACTGATAAGTTGCATAAATCTAGAGATTAAAAAAATATTATGAAACAAACGTGGTTAACATCTTCCACCACAGAAAGAAACACTGATTTTTATTTTTAACTTTTGTGTCATATAATTTTCAAAGAACATGGCGGTAGAGGACAAGAATTCAGGTGAGATTATTGAATGCACACATACTATAAGAATGTACTGGCTGACCCACAGTCAAGGGAGTGACATGATGCTTTACATTAAGGGCTACAGGAGAAATGGTGTAGGCAATGGTTCTAGCCCACTTTTCATCAAGATGAGAAATAGGAGTACTCAAATAACTAATAAAATTATATCCCTATTCAATTAATTAGCATGTTCAAAGAAGTTTATTTGTAAAGGAAAAAGACAATCTTTGTATCTGAAAAAAATTAGGAAATTTTAGTTGTAAAACATTTGAGAAGGAACAAATCTGTGGTCATCCATGGAAACTGTGCTTAGACTTTATTTTTAAAATTTTTTTAGACTTTATATATATTGTATAGTCAAGAAACTGAAAAGACATACTCATCCAGAATTATAATGTCTTTAATTTCCATGCTTCCTTCTTTCTTCTGTTCTTCTATTCATATTCTTCATAATTATTCTTTATTTCTTTATCTCCAAATACCCTCTTTGTAGGATATTTTACTGCTTTTTTTCATTATTCTTTGAGTTTTTAGTTTTCCCAAATAAAATGATTATAAAGAATTAGCTATATAAGATGCGAATAATATTGTATCCCCTCATTATTGGATGGAAATTAAAAATAAATCTGAGAGGATCTTTTAAGATGTGCAACTACTTAAATTTGTTAAATTTGTTTTGACAGTTTTGTAAATTAAATAATTTATGTATGAGCTATCAAAATGTACAAATGCATCCTACTGTCATGTACAACTAATTAGAACAAATAAAAAATTAATAAACAATTAATGGGTATTGGCAGATGTAATGAAAATATCATTTTACATTTCACTGCTCTTATGATGAGGCACATGACCTCAATGGTTAATAAAAGGGAATAAGAAATAAGGAAGGTATCTGTGATTGTACTGTAGCCTCCGAGCTATGCTGAATAACCCTGGTTCCTGCTCTACCTCGCATAGCACTCTTCAGGCCTCTTGAGTGTGAAGGTCTAATAATGGGGAAGATGAGTGTGTATCTATACAAAGCAATAAAAAAGTGAACTGAACTTTATATAAATTCAAAAGATGAAATGCTTGTGTACTATGAGCTACACCGCATGCTAGGGATACAAAGTTTAACCATAGGTGAACTGCTTCCATAATGATTTCACAGTCTCATGGAAAGATATCTGTAAATAGATAACATAATCAAACACACAAGGATGAAAAGGAAATATGGTGGGAATGAAGAGCTATCTCTTATCTTTCAGGCTGGCTCACTTTTCTCATTATTCTGCTCAACTTACTGCTTTTCTAGGGTAATGAGACAAGGAAATAATAGGAATTGCTATTATGTAGTAATAATAAGCTGTATTTGGTATTTGCCTGGACTTGTAAAACTAAAAGCATAACATAATTAGAACTTCAACAGGTAAAAAATGGAAGAACATACTGGTAAAATGGATGGAATATTTCTAGTCAGAGGACAACTATTTAAATTTGTATGTGGCAGAAGTAGGAGCAAATTATATGTGAGATACAGGCCTGAGTTCTCAGTAAAATGTTGCTCATTTTCAATTTGGTATCCTGCTAGCACCAAAAAGCCAACTTTTCCAAAATCAGTGGTTGAAAACTAATGGATCGAATTCAAAATCTCAGTTATCTTGAATTTATTGTTAGCAGAAGGAATGAAAACTTATAATTAAATCATCCTAGTAAAAATTCTTATGCTAACAGAAAAAAATTACCATATTTTGGGAGAAACAGTTCCCAGTTCCTCAAAATCACTGGAAACAATTCATTTTCTTAAGTTTGGTGGTCTAGCAACAGGGCCAGAAATAGCCCTTCCCTCCTTCTGCCTCATCCTCCCTTCCTTCCTTTCAAGTATTTTCATTCTAATCCTGTTCAGGAATCAAAATAAGCGAAGTTGGGTTTTTCTTTTTTCTTTTCTTTTCTTTTCTTTATTATTTTTTTGTGTGTGCATATACATGTGTGTAAAATTTATACTTGTACACTTGCTTTCATTTTTTTTCCCTTTTCATTAGTTTCTCTTTTGTGAAAAACACACTGTAGAACCACCAGATATAAAATGTAGTTAGACTAGGGATAGATTAACATTTCTAATTAAACTGAGTTATTTATACTTAAAATTTTTTAGGAGTACATATACTGGAAAATTATCATTTAAAAATTTTTTAAAATTAAAAATTTGAATGTTCATTTATTTGCTTGTTCATTCAATTGTTTATTAAACACTTACTATATGATAAATAATATGTTTGGTTAAAAGTGCAATCTATTGTTTCTTTTAAATTTGTTATCTTTTTAAATTTCATGTAAGACCTTGAGATTCAAATCTCTTTCTTCTGAGCAATTGGTCTTTTCTTTCCTCTAATAGTAAGGAGGTACTTCAACTATCTTTCATGATTGATGTCAAGGCTTATTTTCCCCAACAAAGTTCCTTTCTGACCTTTCTCCTTAGAACCTGAAGCCATAATTTTTTATATGCCATATGTAGTTTTGTTCTGTAATTGAGATATTTAATTTGTATATATAATATTGTCAAGCAAATTTATATTTCCTTCGAAGCAAAATTTTCCAAATAAAGGCCTAGTTGCAGATCATGAAATCAGTAGAAAGAGTTGTGAAAAGCATTAAAGAAAAGTAAAATAAAAAGAATAACTAGAAAAATTAGAAGAAATATATTAGAAAACAGGGCAATACATTCAGTATGATGAATACTATTGAATCAAATAAAGTTGTATTTGCCTCTTTGTGTGTGTGCACGAGTGTGTGTGTGTGTGTGTGTTTACACAAATAAGTGTGGCTTCTAATTAGAGCATACAGTGGCAAAATCTTCATTTCTATTTGAGTAAGTCCCTAAACTATAGCAATGTGTTTGAGTCCTTCTAATCTGATTCACACAGAGAGCTATTTCCATGACTCCCAAACAAATTAGAGGAAAAATATTTGTATTTCTTTAAAATTGGAAAATAAACTTGTAATTTGGGAAACAGTCCAGAATGTCTAGATATCACAAAAAACAAGGTAAATGTTTCAGGATAAAAGGAACTATAGCAAGTAAAATTTTAAAAAGGTAATTATAAGAAAACTTATGAAGTAAGAATTACAGGACTTCACCAGTAGAGTCAGTTGGGTAGGTGGCAAATTGTTATGATACAATAATTTAGCTGCCTCTCCTACTGAGATGCATCTTACTCTCATGCTTAGGTTATTCACCATATCTTATAGTTTATGCTATTGACTACAAATAATTATTGTAGGTATACTTTCCAGTATTTTTATTATTTCTAAATAATAATTTTTATTTCCAAAGAACATAGATTCTTCATAGATAAATACAGGACAAAATATATGGTTTTAATTTTATCTTCTAGTAAGGACTAAAAGGATAGAGCAATGAAATTAAGAAAAATAGAGGGCCAAGAATAGAGAGAAACAAACATTTCACTTTTGGCATTCAGAATATTACTATGTATGAATTCTGAATCATTCCCCTTGACCTCTGCCTTTATCTTATATCACTTTCTCTATCAATTTGGATTTCTGCTATTGCTTGACTCCTTGAATTTGTAGAAACAATATTATTCCTTTTCTTCACTTGAGTCTCTGAAGACTCCGTTCAAGTGTCTTCTTTACCAGAATGTCTCCTTTGTTCACCGTATCTGACTATGGACTCTTCTGTGATCTTCCATTACACTAACCATGTTGTATTAATAGTATACAGACATGATTCTCCATTTGTAGACTAAGCATTCCTCTGTGCTCAGCAAAATTTTATTTATTTTTATGTCCCCAAATCAAAATACTTGATTAATTATTTGATTAAATTTAAATAATATCATTATAACCATTAACAAGTATTTATGTATGTACTGATGAATTTTTGTCACTAGATGTCACTGTTAATCACCAGGATGCTCTTGGATAGGTTCACAAAGTCCTTTATGCATTTTTGAAATCCTAAAGCTCGGAAAATCAAAGTCATAACATATTTTGGAAGGACAAAACTTGACCTGACTTGAACTTGATTTATGGCAAAATCTTAACTTACCTATAAACTTTTTTGATGTGGTATAAATATTAATATGACTGATTATGAGGTACTGTCCAAATTCCATGAGAAGGGTTATGAAATATTGGAAATAAGCTCCAGAGTACATTTTTAAAATACAACAAGTTATGATTTCTGAAAACCATGCTGCTCACATTTAAAAAAAAATTCTTGTCTTACACTAGCAGCCCCTTTGTTGTTTTTCTGGAAATATGTTAATAATAACAATAATAAAAAGCATAATTAAATTGCAATCTATGCATCTGAAATTTGTAATCTCACCCATCCTTACAAGCTAATGATATGCCTAAGAATGTTATTATAAACCATATTATTTTAATTTTCACAGTATATGCCAATATAAAAATAAAAATTTAAGAACATATGTACCTTTTGCCAGAATTTAACTAACTGGTTATAAAATGTGGTTTTTGTACAAAGATACTTCCTAAATTTTCCTGATTAAATCTTGATTTTTGTGTTTAGGTTCTAATGTAAACAATATTTCTATTTGGAGTTCTCCATTGTTTGCTTTCCTTATTGTATATTTAAATCATATGTAAATGAGCTGGTCCCACATACACATTTTAGCATTTCTATATTATGCATTTTTAAAATTTTAGAAACATGTTTGGTAGTGTTTACCAGTATCCTATTTAAAAATGTGTCAGCCAGACATGCCATCAAGATAGAAGTTTTTCAAGAGTTAATCCTACTTCTTTCCTCTTCTTCTGTAAAACACATGAATTTATTTTGAAATAGTATTTCTCAAAATCTGTGAGTGCAGAAGATACTTTCAAAATGCCTTCCTGGTAAGATCACCAGATATTTATTTTTCATTTCCTGACACATGTCATTGCTTTCTCGTGTATCATTACTTACTCTCAAACCTATTGCCTTATTTCTTAGTTTACTCTGAAAACCCCAATGAGAAACCAGGGAAAATTGCTCGTGATGTAAAAATAAGATCACTTGAGTATGAACCAGAAGATATGGATCAGAGCCCTGAACAACTTATGGGTTAGTTTAACAACACAGTTAGTTATCTCCTCTAACTTCTCTGGTTCCTATGAAAGGAAGCTATAAAATGTGACATCTTTGCCTGCCAGATCTGTACCATGTTCTCATAATAATTAAAACAGATGTCCTGCTTATCTTTTATGATGTTCAGTTAGCCTGCTGGAAAATCAGTTTTTCCCCCCTGTTGTGAAGCCTACATTCATCAACTGGCTGACCCCAGAAATTTTAATAATTCTGAACATCTTTTGGCCCCCTGTAGCTTAAGCTCGTCCAACATGAACTATTTTGGTTGTTATTCTAATTCCCTAACAAGTTAGGTATACTGTCATCTTTCCTAAGAAACTTAGCATGGTTTTGCTCTTCAGTTATGAAAAATATCAAAATGTATTTTTCGGGTAGAAGCTACAGGAAAACTGAAAGTAAATATATTATTATCATCAGCAGTGCAGACACTGGAGCCAAAGAAGTTTTAAATTCTGTCTCTTTTTTATTGACTTTGGACAATTATGTAACCTCTCCATGCACTTTTCTGATGTACAAAGTTAGGAGAGTGCCAATATCTTCCTCATACATGATTTAATATAACTAAAGCACAGCACTATTCCTGGATTATAATAGGGCACTGTTCCTGGCCCTTAAGTGCTATACAGATCTTACTCTTACCCATGGTTTTATTGTAACTGGAGATATGGTGTTATAAAATATAAACTCTGAAACCAAACAATCTGACCTGAAGTCCTGTCAACATTAAATTACTACCAATATGTCCTTCAGTGCATCAAGTTTCTGTGATTTTCTCATTCATAAAAATGGAGGCAAATAATACTATATTACTCATGTGGATAGTGAGGAATAAATATTTAATGTTTGCAGTGAACATGGTATGATGCACAGCACATGATGTATATTCAATTAATGTTATCTGTGTTATTCATGGAATAAAATATTGAAAAATCTCAATGTCTTCTATAATTTCTGACAAAGAATACTGTAGTGATCTAATTTAATGCAATAATTAAAACCAAGTAATATTGGAAACACTAAGATTTAAATTATTATAGATTAAATGTAAACCATCCATGAGATATCCAAGCAGTAATTTCAATTAGGAGTTGGATATGAATCTTGGAAAACTAAGAGCTATCACCACAGTTATTATATTTTAAACCATAGAAAAATGATTATATCACCCAATGAGAGAGTTAAATCAAAGAGAATGGAGAACCTTCTCTAAGTCCTTAAGAAATTCTGAATTTTGAGGTTATGTTCAGAAGGTACAACTGACAAATGAGACAGAGAAATTGAAAGCAAACAAATAAACAAGAGACCATGAAGACTGTGGAATCTTAGATTCTAGAGACACTACAGTTTTTAAAGGGAAAAGACAGGTTATTTGTCAAAAGTACAGGCAATTGAAATTGTGACAGAAAAGTGTTCACTGTGTTTCACCATTTAATAGTCAACCCACATGACCACAGGTTTCAGATAGATTGATGAGGATAGAAGTTAATTTGAAACAGAAGCTAAGAAAGTGGACATAATAAGCTTTGACAAGGTTTTAGTAAGACTGGCTAAGAACCAAAAAAGAGAAATTAAGGCTACTGTGGGACAGAAATTTAAAAGTCAAGGGAGGGCTTTTTGAAGGAAGATTTTGCTAGAATCTGATTGCATTAATGAACTGTATGCATAATTTCAAAGTTAAAACTAATGAGGCAAGAAAGTAGGAAAAACAGAGGAGATAAGGTACAGGGACCAATGTGAAGAAATGTGTCATTGATAGTAGGTGGGACGATTTCTTTAATAGGAAAAAATAAGAAGATAAATTCAAACTCTGTTTGTTAGTCTGAATGGGACATAAAATGGGGCTCAAACCTACCAGTGTTTTGTTTTGCTTTAAATATCATATCTTTCAGTGTTTAGAGAGAGAGAGATAAATTATTTTAAGGTTTTGTAACACAGAAAACACATATAGAGTATACCTTCCAGGGGCAATGAAGTAGCTGAGTGGCCATTTAGGAATACTGGGATAACACAGAGATTATACACAGCAGGCATCACTGTTGCCCTGAGTTGGTGGTAATGAAGGAGGAAGTGTTACTGATTCTGTGGACACAGGTCACGGCTCTGGAGATGGAAGGAAAGCAATCCTGTACAATGTGAGCAGGATATGCAGCTGCTGCCAGAGACACTCCACTACCTACAGATGGAGGAGGACAAGGACAGCCGTGGCTTCTCCCTTCCTGAAGTCTTAACAGTTTGCACCAGTGCCTCTCACTGGCAAAAGCAGCAGGTCATTAGATGAGAGGTAACCCTGAGAAACTTAGGCTCAGAAGTTATTTTTATGCCATGAAGAAATCCTGAGTGGGGATTAGGAAGTAGATGAAATCAAAAGTAAACAGTGCCAAGATGCCACAAAGATAAAGTGAGCTCATTGGTGTAAATTGAGGAGACAAGGTTTAGGAGGTTCAAGTATCAAACAAAATACGTACATTTAGTATAATTTAATATATTAATATTATAAATATTATGGTATAGTTATTGCAAAATAAGCCAGTGAACTTAGCTGAGATGAAGCCAAACTTTAAGTTAAATCACATAAAATTATCATATTTTTATGTAAAAATATCAAATATTGAAAATATCAGATTAAAACTAATAGTTTTCATTTTAATGTAAGGAAGATACTATAAAATTATTGTATACATTGAATAATTTGTAAAACATACTATTGTTAAATATTTCTATCATTAATGTTTGACAGAGTCGTGAAGTTAGGCTATATATCTCAGAGTCAAAATAAGTCAGCAGGCCTCAAAGAATGGAAATATATTTTAAATTTACTAAAGTTTAAGGTACCATCCATATTCCTATAGGTGAGAAATGGAACTTTTTTCAATATGGATAGAAATAATTAGACCATTAGGAATGAATCAATTATAATTATATGCACCTGATACTAGTATGTTATGAACTCCTACTGATGTTTCTGTTAATTTATAATGGAGACATAAAGTTTTTCAGTTCCCACACTGTTCATGTTCATTATCTAAAGTCACAATATTTTTCCTTTTTCTTTTCCAAAATATTTGAGAATCTATCTTACCTACCAGAAGTCTGCTTAATCATAATAAGTATAAAATTAAAATAAACAAATAGATGGACTTGTGGGCTACTCATGGAAGGCAGTATAATTGAGGAAATATCTTTGTCCCTGCACTTGAAGCCCTTGTCTTTTGCTCTAGACTATTGTGTGAGCAAAGGCTCAGTATTACCTTGGCCAGTTCCTGATCCACATAATCACATTTTATCTCAACAAATCAAATCTACTTTTTCTTTCAGGCCACTCTTCCTTTTAACACTTCATTGACTGATGTGGGATAAAATAGATGCTATGGTCCCATGGTTTGAGTCTTTTTTTATTAGGAGTTGAAGATTAAGTTACTTATGTCTCAAAATTCAGTTATGTTTCCCTTTATTTATAAGTTTTTGGGTGGGAAGTGGGGAAGAAAGGGAGGATGTCACTGTTAACTTCATTTTCCACAAAAAAAATATCATTGATTGGAATAACTAGAGATTAAGAGCCCAGACATGTATGTGTGTGTGGGTGGGGGAGGGGTGTGTGCATGCATGCATGAGATATATGATTGATAATAATTGAATTTACTATAAGTTTCAGATATATAATTTCAAATGATGTGATAAATTCTAAATTATTTAATAATCATTTTTGTACTCTGTAATGAACAAAAGCCTTTTTTCAGTCCATTTTTAGTAACTCCTGGAATTAATGATTACAATTTAGTGAAATATTTGACAAAATGTTCAGTGAATTACAATATGGTTAAAATTGCTAAAACTTGTCTATCTGTTGGAAGTGAAACTAGATATAGTGTGTTCTGGTAGAAATGCTAAACTGATATCCTGCTATTCCACAATGGGAAGGAATTATTTTTAGCTCCATCATCTCTCCAGATTGTAACCTTGCAATTCATTGCATTCTCCAGCAAATTTAAGTAGCATAAGATAAAATGTAGTTTCTTCAGTGAATGAACATCAAAAGAGATCCTTGATCAACCCCTTTCTTCCTATGCTATTAATATTAATCAGAACTTTTTTTTATGGAAAGGGCTAACTGAAGTTGAAATTGAAGAAAGAGCCAATCATCATTTTTGAAACTAGGAGAATGCTGGAATAAAGCTTTCTGAGCAAATTTCATAGATTTTCTCTTGTGGAAAATCTTATTTAGACCAAGGAAATGGCAGTTATAAATAGGCTGATTTGTAAGATAGTTAATTTCCAACTTTCCATTTCTATCACTAAAATTGGAACTAAACAGAGAAGATGGAGTTACATAATATTAGAAAGTAATTATTCAAAAGAAGCAATGAATGAGGAAATAATGTTTGGCTATGTCAATGTCATATATCTCTATGAGGACTGTTGTTTTCAAATCAATTTGACTGATTTTTCTCAGGAAACTTCTGTGAGGTAGTAAATTAATTGTTGCCCAAACACTTAAGAAAGAGTCTTTATAATGTTGTAGATTACAACAAGCAGATCTAGGTTAACTTAAGTGAGCAATACATTACACAAGCTTGTGCACAGACTAGGAACTGGTGTGCAATAAACTTTTTAGTTACTGTCACCTAGCACCAAAAAAATCCACTATATCTAATATTTTATATTCTTCAAAGGCAAAGTACTTGAAAAAACATGTTAAGTGTTAATATGAAGTTCTGATACCAACTAAGAAAAAGAGCCATTTCCTTATAAACATGTCTATTACTTGATGTCCATTTCATAAACACATAGTGCTGTGAGAAGCACAGTCTATTAAAAATGTCAACTTTAGTGATTAATGCTTATCAATTTACAGAAAATAATGAGAACACTGGTAATCAACAAAATAACTGTAAGTGAATTAATATTGGCACTATCAGTATTACACTCAATTTACGTTAGATTCCACAAGGAATATGTCTAGTTTTTGAAAAGTTAAAAGAAAAAAAGAAAGAAGAAACCATGAACTATGTAATAACTGAATGCTTTTGTCTCCTTGAATTCATGTGGTGGAATCCTAACTTGCAGTGAGATGGTATTAAGAGGTAGGGCTTTGGGGAGGTGACTAGATCATAAAGAGAGATCCTTCATGAATGAGATTAGTGTCCTTATAAAAGGGACCCCAGAGAGGTTTCTTGCCCTATTTTATTTTTACCATCACATAACTATACAACAAGAATTAGGCAAATAGAAAGAGGATAGAGGGTCCTCATCACCAGAACCTGACTACTGAAACCTGCATTTCTGACTGCCTGACTCAAGAACTACAGGAAAGAAATTTTTGTTGTTTGTAGCATATTCAGTCTATGGTATGTTGTTATAGCATCTGGCACTGGCTAAGATAAGCCATATATCTGAGTCTTAAGCAATAAAAAGTTCTCACTAATAATCAGATCATTAATTACTAAGATCTTCATATTCACTTGGATGGATTATATAACAGAATCTATTCTTGTATGTGCTTAGTCAAGAAATATTTATAGTGATTATAGCAGGAGATTACCAAATATTACAAATCAAATATATTTATATCCTTAGCTTATTGTTTAGTTAGGATACAATAAGGACATAAATACTGATAGTTAAAAACACAAACTGATAAGACAGTTGTCTGCCTAATTTCTGGTACTTTAAATGCATCCATAGCCTTCTTCAAAATCATTTTAAAGTGAACACACAAAAACCAGCTATATACTACAATACCAGCTGAAAGCATTTCCCTCATTTTGTTTCTAACCAAATTATGCAAGATGTGGAACTGTATTAACAAGTAGGTCTACGTGGATAAAAGAAAATGAAAGGAATTTGTTCCTCTCTCTTTTTTTTCCTAAATGGATAGAATAGGCAGGGACTAAAGAGTGCATCCTCTGTGAGTCATTAGGATTCAGCTAAAAGATTCAGGTCAATTACTCATGGGTGGCATCTCAGATTGAACTCTCATAAGGCATTTATTTGACATCAGAAATTACAGACAGCTATGTGTGAAGTACAAACAAATTGGTTCACATGGTCAACTATTACCATGGTTTCTCCATGTATCTTGTGGAATGGAGATAATGATAAAATTTGATAAAGCACCTTATTATTAACTTGTATTATGTGTACATTCTTAATTATGAATTTTAAATATGAAATAATGCATTCTTTTAAAATCAACTGTCAAGCTTATTTGCCATGTTAGTCAGCTTTTTCACTGCTGTGACTAAAAGACCCAATCAGAACAGCTATAGAGGAGGAAATGTTTATTTAAGGGCTTATGGTTTCAGAGGTCTCCATCCATATACAGCCAGCTCTGTTCCCCAGGGGCTCCAGGTGAGGTTGAACATCATGGCGGAAAAGTGTGACAGAGGGAAGTGACTTACATGACCATCAGGAAGCTGGAAGAGAGAGAAACTCCACCCTCCAGATACAAAATATATACCCATAGCCATGCCCCCAATGGATAACTCCATCCAGCCATACCCCACCTGCCTCCAGTTACCACTCTGTTAATCCATCAGGGATTAACTAATGTTATAGTCCAATCATTTCTCCTCCAAACCTTCTTGCATTGCTCACACGTGAACTTTTGGGGGGACACTCCGTAACATTTGCCTTATTGTAGGGTTTCAAAAAATGCTTGGTGGCTAAATTTATTTGAATTCTATTACCAGGTAAGTTAAATTTCAGATTCAAGTTCAAATGCCTTATTAACAAGGAATAGAAGTGTTACAGGTCTCAGGTCTTCTGGGAAACTGAGGCAGCATGAAGGCTCTCCTTCAATTCTTTTTTTTTATTTGTTGCTTTTAGATATACATGACAATAAGAGTGTGTTTCAGCATGTTATAAGTAAATGGATCCAATTAGGATCCCATTCTTGCTGTTGTATATAATTTGGAGTTACACTAGTCATGAGTATATATGAACAAAGGAAAGTTATGTCTGACTCATTCTACTCTCTTTCCTATTCCCATCCTCCCTCCCTTCACTTCATTCCCCTGTGTCTAATCCAGTGAATTTCTATTCTGCCTCTTCCTACACTCTCTGGTTGTGGGTTAGCATCCACATATTCAAGAGACCATTTGGCCTTTGGTCTTTTGGGACTGGCTTATTTCACATGATATTCTCCAGTTCCATTCACCTACTGGCAAATGCTATTATTTCATTCTTATTTATGGTTGAGTAATATTCCATTGTGTATATATACCACATTTTCTTTATCCATTCATCTGTTGAAGGGCACCTAGGTTGGTTCCATAGCTAGGCTATTTTGAATTGAGCTGCTACAAACAACAATGTGGCTGTGTCACTGTAGTATTCTGATTTTAAGTCCTTTAGGTATATAAACTGAGGAGTGAGATAACTGGGTCAAATGGTAGTACCATTTCAAGTTTTCTAAGCAATCTCCAAACTGCTTTCTAAAATGATTGCACCAGTTTGCAGTCTCACCAACAATGTATGAGTGCACCCTCACCAACATTTATATTTCCTTGTATTCTTGCTAATTGCCAATTTGACTAAAGTGAGATGGACAGGAGTACAGTTTTAATTTGCATTTCTCTAATTGCAAAAGATGAACATTTTTTCATATATATTCTGACCATTCATATTTCTTTTTCTGTGAAGTGCCTGTTTAGATCCTTTGCTCATTTATTGATTATTTGGTTTTTTAGTGTTAAGTTTATTGAGTTCTTTGTATATCCTAGAGATTAATGTACTATCTGATGGTAAAGATTTTCTTCCATTCTATAGGCTCTCTTTTTCTGTTTTTGTTTGTTTCCTTTGCTGTGAAAAAGCTTTTTAGTTTGATACCATCCCATTTATTGATTCTTGAACTTCTTGGGTGTTTTATGGAGGAAGTCCAGTCCTGAGCTTACTGAAGGAAAGTCGGGCCTACTTTTTCTTCTAATAGGCACATTGTCTCTGGTCTAACGTCTAGGTCCTTGATTCAGTTTGAGTTGAATTTTGTGCCATGTGAGATATAGGGCAAACCCCAATACTTGCAATCAAGTCAGAAAGATTTCAGACATGTCAGAATTCAGAATAACAGGCATGAGTTCATTAGAAGGGATGGGAAAGGAGATAAAGAGACATTCTCAAGTGACAGTGTAGGTCCTTTCAGAGAGAAGCGGGACAGTATGTCTCTTTTGCTCTCCAGTTTTTTTGGGGTCCTAGGGAAGTTTCCAAAGGGTCCTGCCCAGGTCCACCTCTTAACTTTTGACTGACAGCAGGATGCCATCAGATTTCAAGTCCACATTGCCATGACCACTCTAGGTCACTTTGACCCATGCTGATCTATTCTATTTGGAACCTATTCTTACTGATTTATGGTTAGAGGGAATTAGTATTATCTCCCTGAGATTCTGGTCTGGTCTCTGTAGAGGGAGAATTTTTTCAGGGTAACTTTTGTTCTTACCAACATTTCAGAACTGCATTTCTCCTGCAGATAGCAGGTAATTTGCCGAGGAAAGTAACGTGGATTGTCAATCAAAATCAGACAGGGTCACAGGTAAATTGCTTCTTAGAAAAGAAAGTGTGTGAAAATCAGCACAGTCGGCCCAGTTTACAGAATTATTCCCTTAACCTGATGTTCCAACCATATACATCTCTCTGTCCCCTATCAAAAGTACCATCTATCTCAAGATTTAGAGGATTAAGAACAAGTGGCTAATTTATGTCTGCCACCAATCCTGTCAAAACGTGAATGAAAATTAATAAAACTCAAAAGTAGGTGATTTTAGGTAAAGACCAATTAAGTTTCTATCCTCCTAAAATAACGAATATTTCTTTACTTAAAGAATTGCGTTCAGTTGTTTTTATTTGATTATATAATTTATAATGAATGAAATTGTTTTCCTTCCATTATCATCTATTTAGAGCATAAATATGTCAGTGCATTTGAAGCTGAAACAGCACTTTTTCCCAATTAGTTGCATTCCAACAAAATTTGCTTTCATTTTTATAAAGAAATAGATTAATATTCTCAGCACTTTCCTCAAATCAAAACTGTCCTAATAGTCAACAACTCTGAATTTTTGTATATTTTATGTGTTTGTATTGCCTGGGCTATTTACATGTGTTCCTATCTGGATGCTAGCCTACAGACTCAAATCACTAGATGATATTGTAGAATTCTAACAGACATTTTATGGTTCCACTGTTAGAATGAAGTGGTAGATTTGGCAACCTTCTGGGTTAGTATTATAGGAAGATAATCACAGTTAATATTTCTAAAACTAACTTCAACATCACTAAATGCTGATGTTCATTTTGATTTGCTTCTGTGTAGACCTTACCATATTGGAGTCCTGTTAGGAATGGATGACAGGCTTGTGTTACTCATCCATAGCCAGGGACCACAGAATACATACCTGCAGTAGAGTTTACTAGGATGTCAGTATATTTTGCGGGGAGGTAGCCTGTTGCAGATGCTATCCATCCTGGAATGCGTTTGTTTAAAATGTTCCTGCATTTCCTCCTTTTTTGTTGATTGATTGACCGGGGTACTGGGGATTGAACACATGGGATGCTGTACCACTGAGCTACATCCTTGGTCCCTTTTTAAAATGTTCTTTCGAAATAGTCTCTCACTTAACTGTTAAGGTTAGCCTCCAACTTGTGATCCTTCTGCCCCAGCCTAGCAAGTTGCTGGTATTACAGGTATGCACCACTGTCCCTGGCTGTCCTGCATTTCTGTATGCATTAATGAATGGATCCCAAAATTCAAAGTCTGCTTTAAGAATATCTACAACAGAAAATAGTAACCCCCAAAGTGGAGTTCTTTGTATATCCTAGAGATTAATGTGCTATCTGATGGTAAAGATTTTCTTCCTTCAAAGAAGACAACTTCCACAAAGGTGTCCATATCCGAATCCCCAGAAACTCTGACTATGTAAACTTATATGACAAAGAGACTACATATAAGATGAAGGTTCAGGACCATGAGATAAAGAGATTACCCTAGATTATCTGAGTGGGCCCAGTCTCATCTCACAAGTTATAATAAATGAAGGACTTTCCCCAGCTATGCTCATAGAGAGCTGTCAGCATAAGAGGTATCCTGTCTCATCACTGGTTCTGAAATGTAGGGTGTTATATACAGAGACCAAGGAGAGGCCTCTAAATGCTGGACAAGGCAGGGCAATAAATTCTCCCCTAGAGCCTCTAAAAAGGAAGGTTGCTCTGCCAACACCATGATTTTCGTCCCATGAGACCTGTGCTAAACTTTTGATTTAGGAAATGTTAACACATTTGTGATCTTTGAAGTCACTATATTTATGATCATTTGTATGGCAGCAATAGAATACTATTCTAATTTCTGAATCAAATTCATTATTAAGTCATTTCTTCATGTTTCCGTAATCCACAAAGTTTAACTAGAAAGGAAATTCCAAAGAGTTAAAATCAAGATTCATGGAGCACAGGTCTCCTGATAGCTAAATCATTATTCCATCCTGATTTTCCTTCAATACTTCCTCAAATATGTCCTTGTATCTTTATGCAACTTGAAAATGAGCTATTTTATGTGAGATGTTATTTTCAAGGAAGTTGTGGCTACAGATGTGCTCTTGGTGATCGGAAGTCTAGCAGTGTAATTATAATTTATCATACTTCACTGTAGTATGAACCTTTGTGTCTATTCTTTTCCACCTACACTAAAGTTCATGAAAGCAATGACTGGCTATCTTACCTATCTATCATTCAATTTCTCAGTCCACCACTACTCCTTAACACAGGGCCTCAAAATTTTAAAACACTTACTACATATAAAGAAAGTGATTCCTAATATTCAAGAAGTAAACATCTATTTACATTTTGATATCTACTTATAGAAAATAAAATCTGAATGCATGTATGTATAATCAAATATGAATATAATTGAATGCAATAAATACATATTAATACAATCAAATCTGAATATATACATGGTCATCCTGGTCAGGGCCAGGATTGCTGCATGATGTTCTGTGATTAGAAGATGAATGATTTTACAAAGACAGCTCATTGTATGGTATTTCTGACCTGGAAGTTGTTTGTGATATTCAGAAATTGTTACAAAATAGAAATGCGTCACTAATGGAGGAGTAAGAAAAATATCTGGAACTGGGAAATTAGAGCTAGGTGATGTGACTCAACAAAAGCAGCACTTGCAACTATAGGTAACTCATCATCCTGGAATTTCTAAATGTGGGTGAGTTGTAAAAACTTTCCTTGGAAGGAACTGGGGGAGATTCCAAAGTTTTATCCAGTGAACATTTGTCATTGAGCTAGTATTATCTCTTGTCTTTTGTTAAAACCTGATTTCTTTGAACATTTTGCTCATATTGGAATTCAAGTTAAGTATTTTGTATAGTGCAGTGTTCATTATGACCAGTGTTCACATAATCATTTGTGGTTCTCATTCACATAGTATCAAAAACAAGATATTAACTTCTTACTGACGTAAGAAGCCTCATACTAAAATGTATATGAGGTTGTGAATCTCAGAGCAGCCTAATATCAGATAATGGTAAGAAGCATAGGGCCCTTTGAGTAGTTTAAAGTAGTGGCTCCTCTAAAGCCAGAAGGGAGTGTAAAAGACACAGAGAGAACTATCCCCAGAAACTATTATCATGTTGAAAGTATCCAACAAGTTAAAGATGATGAAACACAGCTAGTGGGAGAATTTAAAAAGTTGTACTTTGAAACTCACACTTTACAAACCTATGATCAAGTAGTTGGGGCAGTTAACACATTTACTCAAGGCTGAGTACCTGGATCTTTGATCTGTGGGCAGATGCCTGAATGTGGAAACAGAGATGATTCAGTTGCCTTTGCTAAGGTCAGAATCCTAGCCATCACTAGTTTCAGGAGCACAACAAAATGAGTGGGCCAGTACATCCTTCTCTATCCTGACAAATACAAATGCAATAAGCCAGGAACAAAATGAATTATCAAAAAAATATTGAATATGCATTTTTATTAGGACCACAAGAGTATATTAACTCATTCTTTATAACTGCCATAACGTGTTAAGAAGACTGATCAGCTACAGCATGTCATCATACGGATGATGTCCTTGCCTTTAAGGCTCTAGAAGAAATTAAAGTACAGTAGAATCTGGAAACAGCAGTGATCCATTTTCATAGTTTTGGCTGGAAAATGAACTCCCAGAAGATTCAAGACTGAGATCAATGTGAAAAGTCCCTGTAAATATGTTACATATATGGAAATACACATAAAGTATTTTAGATCCAGTATACTCATAGATGCAAGAAAGAAATCAGTCTTCCTTCCCTAGAAATAAGGGAGCTCTAAACTCTACTGAGCCATTGACTTTTATGAAGGATATTTATAATTTTGGATTTTCATAATATATTTATTTACTTATAATTATTTTGCAGTTTAAATAAGGACCAAAGTAAGTTGAACTCTAGAAAATATTAAGTAAATGGTTAAACAACCATTGAATCTCAGATCACAAAATGCTTATTAGACTGGATGTCACCATTACCTTCATATAGCTGAATGTTGTTTACATGTGGCATATTATATAAGAAAATCTTTTCTCAATGTTTAAAATTTTGTTTCTTAATTAGAAATGTGAAGAGAGAGCATACAAAATGGGAGAAAATCTTTGCTAGCTACTTTTCTAACAGACTATTAATACCTAGAATATTCAAATAACTCAAAAATCTTAACACTAAAACCCCCCAAATAATCAGATTAATAAATGGGCAAAGGAATTAAACAGACGTTCCTCAAAAGAATAAAAATGACCAACAAATAAATGAAAAAATGTTCAACATCATCAGCAATTAGGGTAATGCAAATCAAAATTACACTGAGATTTCATCTCACACCAGTCAGAATGGCAGTTATCAGAATATAAAAAAGAATAAATGCTGGAGTGGATGTGGAGACAAAGGAACACCTTTACACTGTAGGTGGGATTGTAAATTAGCACAACCACTGTGGAAATTTGTGTGGAGGGTCCTTAAAAGACAAGGCTTGAACCCACCATAGACCCGCTATCCCACTCCTCCGTTTTTATCTGAAAGAACGAAAGTCAGTATACTATAGAAATACATGAATACCCATAGTTAAAGCAGCACAATTCACAATAGTCAAACTATGGAAACAG
This sequence comes from Sciurus carolinensis, assembly GCF_902686445.1. Lineage (NCBI taxonomy): Eukaryota > Metazoa > Chordata > Mammalia > Rodentia > Sciuridae > Sciurus > Sciurus carolinensis. The sequence continues at coordinate 102,110,826 of NC_062221.1, read as the reverse complement.
ACTAGATGTACATCAATAGATAAACAGATAAAGAAAATGTGGCCTACATACACAATGGAGTTTTGTTCAGTCATAAAGAAAAATGAAATTGTGTCTTTTGCAGAAAAGTGGATTAAACTTAAGATGATTATGCTAAGGGAAATAAGCTGAATTTATGTTTGTCTTATTTCAAACTTATGCTTCAAGTCTGCTTAAGACGAACTTGTGTTTGTTATATGCTTTCTCTCATATGTGGAGTGTAGAGGAGAAAAAGGAAAAGAAAGTTGTGGTGGGAGGGGGATCTTATGAAAATCAAAGGGAGATCAGTAGAGGAAAGGGACCAGAAGGTAGAAGGAAGGGAGGGAAAGGGGAAGTAAAGGGAAGTGATATTGCTCAAGTTTTATTGTTATATTGTGTGCATGTACAAATATGTAACAAGAAATCCCATTGTTACATACAACTATAATGCACTAATAAAAATGTGGAAATCCATGTGCAGTAAAATGAAATTAAACCTCTATCTCTCACCCTGCACAAAACTCAACTCAAAATGGATCAAAGACATAGGAATTAGACCAGAGACCCTGCACCTAATAGAAGACAAAGGAGGCCAGAATCTTCATCATGTTGGCTTAGGATCAGAGTTCCTCAACAAGACTCCCAAGCACAAGAAATCAAAGCAAGAATCAATAAATGGGATGAACTCAAACTAAAAAACTTTTTCTCAGCGAAGGATACAATCAAGAATGTGAAGAGAGAGCCTACAGAGTGGGAGAAAATCTTTTCCACATGCATTTCAGATAGAGCACTTATCTCCAAAATTTAAAAAGAACTTATAAACTTTACACCAAAAATATAAATAACTCAATCAATAAATGGGCCAAAAGGAACTGGACAGACACTTTACAGAAGAAGACACACAGGCAATTAATAAATATATGAAAGTGTTCAATATCTCTAGTAATTAGAGAAATGCAAATTAAAACAGCTCTAAGATTTCACCTTACTCCAATTAGAATGGCTATTATCAAGAACACAAACAATAATAGATGTTGGCATGGATGTGGGGAAAAAGGCACACTTTTACATTGCTGGTGGAGTTGCAAATTGGTGCAGCCACTCTGGAAAGCAATATGGAGAATCTTCAGAAAACTTGGAATGGACCCACCTTTTGACCCAGTTATCCCACTCCTCGGTTTATACCCAAAGGACTTAAAACCAATATATTAGAGTAACACAGCAACATCAATGTTTATAGCAGCTCAGTTCACAAAAGCTAGATTGTAGAGCCAACCTAGATGCCCTTCAACAGATGAATGGATAAAGAAATTGTGTTATATATACACAATGGAATATTATTCAGTCATAAAGAAGAATAATATGGCATTTGCAAATAAATGGATGAAATTGGAGAATATCTTGCTAAGTGAAATAAACTAATCCCCAAAAAATCAAAGGCCGAATGTTTGCCCTGATAAGTGGAGAATGATATATAATGGGGATGGGGGTGTGGGGAGTAAGAGAAGAATGGGGGAACTTTAGATTATGTAGAAGAAAATGAGAGGGGGGGTATGAAAAATGGTGGAATGAGACATAAGTCATTACCCTTTGTACATAATGATGTACCCCATTTGTGTACAATGAATCAAAATGCAGTCTGTAAAAAATAAAATAAATAAATAACTGTGGAAAGAGAAAAGATAACAAAAAGTTCTATCAAAAATTGTTTTTTCTTCTCCACACTTTCATAAGACTTTAGTAAGATCTCACTTTCATATGATATCATTTTATTAAATGATAAATCAAAAAATTGTTTCTTTTTATAAGAGTTGGGTACTCATTATGTTTCCCAAACTGACCCAGAACTCTCAAGTGATCCTCCTGCCTCAGTCTCCCAAGTAACTGAAACTATAGGCATGTGCCACCATGCCTAGCTTACGTTAGATAATCCTAAATATGCTTTGGGATTACTGTGTCACATTCCTTGGACTCTTCAGGAGTACTGTGGTTTCCACAATGATGGATAATATACTATTAGGTTCAATGAACATTCTCATTCTGAAGCAATGGATTCTCACATATAGATCTTCAATTTAAAATAGACTACCCTTTCCATATTCCCTGTATGCTCAGTAAGTACCCAAGTTTATCATTATTTCTTTAGATTTTCTTGATGATTCAAATTTTCATCCCTGAGTGTTCTGAGCCATTGTCAGTCCTACTTGAATTAAGTGGTTAATAGTTTTCAATTGAGTATAATCACAAGATATAGAAAATGCTAGTAAGTACCCAAGAGATTGTCCTTTATTACAAATATATTTTTCCTTACTCCTAATTTCTCCTAAAAGTCAAGATTAATAATTCCTAACAGTACAGTACTATCCATTCTATGTCTATTGATTCAGTGGGACGAGGAATCTACAGCAGAGTAGTGGTGGTCTCAACTTACAGTTCAATGCATGTATATTTGTTGCCCCTAATGGAAGCATTCTTCCTTATGGAACTAAGATTTTTCAGAACAGCAGAACCTAGTGTGATGGGCACAGAAACCAAACTGTTATAGTGAATAACTGGCAGTAATAGTGAGAGGAGTCACTTCCATTTTTATTCCTTAATTCCAGAACCCATGAATGCTACATAGAAGATAACCAATATTCAATGCTGATTTAGAGCATATATTGGCTGTATTCTGAAGGACATTTTTGCCATGCAGGTGGCATTATAACTTGAGCTTTAGAAGGTCATCCATCATTCTACCAAGCCAGTCGCTTCAGTATAGTAGTAGGGCATGAAAAAAAAAATCTCATAGGTATGGGCCCAGTGTTGCACTTCATTCTAAGATTAATTCTTTGGTCAAAAACAATGGTTTAATTGAGATTGAGACTGCCACCTTTCCAGAAATGAATCTAAATTTTCTTCTTTAAGGTGAACTGGATTTATAGTGATTTGCGTCCAGTTTATAATATGCAACAGAAGTGACTGTTAAATTATTTCCAAGATTGGGTTATAAAAAGAGTAACATTTCTGGCTTGCGTTCTTTTGCATACTCTTCTGTCTTCGATTGTTTGCTCTTGGAAAATCAGATGTTATCTCATAAAGACACGTATAGAAGCCTACGAAGAGACATGTGTGATGAGGGACTAAAGACCTATATCATTCAATTTTGGAAATGAATCCTTCCCCACTTGCCTCTTTAGGTGAGACTGCAGTCACAGCTGACAGTCCAACTACAATCCCACAGGAAGATTTTCAGCCAGTATATTCCAGGTGAACTGCCTCCATATCCCTGACCCACAGAAACTGTGAGGTAATGTTTATTATTAAAATCTGTTAAGTCTTGGTGTGATTTATTATGTAGCAACAGAAAACAAGTATGAACTAATGTTAAAATTGACCTGATCTACATTCTCCAGGGTTTAGAGCTTTGTTTCAATATGTGCATAACTCAGCAAGAAGGTAAGACTACATAGAAGGGTCATAGAAGGAAACTCTGCTTATATATAAGTTGAAGTGAAGTGCTATTATGAGGTTTGAGCAGAATACTGACATGATCTAACATATGCTTAAAAGTCCACTGTAGTTTCTGGGCTAAGAATAGGCTATAGCAAAGAGATGTATTGGGAAAATACTCCAATAAGCCAGGTGAAGATGATAGTATCTCATACTAGGGTGTTAACAGTTGAGTGTTGTGAGGAAATATATGGGTTTTGGATATATCTAAAAGCAGAGCCAACGAGAGTTTCTAATAAATTCAGCATAGGTTGAGGGAAAGAGGACTCAAAATAGCTCTAGTTTTCTTCTGAGCAACTGAACAATTGCCATTATCATCTCCTGCGATGAAAGTGGAACTTGTGGAAAAGTATCAGGAGTTTAGTTTTAAATATTTTGAGTTTGGGGTGTATGTTAGATTTCCAAACAAAAATGTTAAGTAGGCATTTGGATATATGAGCCTGACATTTGAGTGACAGGTCTAGGTTGGAAGTATACATTTGGGAATTATTGAAAATTATTAAAACCTTGAAAGCTGAGGAGATTGCCAAAGCAGTGAGCAAAGGCAGAAAAGTGAAGGGCTCTGAGTCTTGGGATCCTCTGAAATTAAGAGGCAGAGTTGAGAGGTGGTATCAGGAACAGAAGAATGAGATGCACAGCCAGTGGAGTAGGAAGACCCCAATCCACTCCATCTGTACCACTCTAGCAGACATATCCTCCTCTCCCTTCCAATTTGTATTCCCCAGGGCAGCAAGACAAGAGGCAGTTCCTATAAATAACCAGGTAAAACATCCTTGCTTTGAAGCTTTCAGTCTTCTTTTTGCACCTCCAAGTTTTGGTCTAGGGTTGTTAAAGCTTCCAACAATATTCAGAATCAGCAAACCTTAGCTTGAAGGTTTTCTTTGGCCCTCCTGATTCTGACATCATTTAATGGTGTCAGGATTTTTGCTTTCCTGGCTTGCATATTTGCTTCAGATTTGTATTCTCCTATGCTGAGCACCAGCATCATAACCGACAGTTTGCTTTTAGTGTAGCTTGACTAGAAAGAATGAGGCCCCTTTCTATCCATACACTTGATTCCTTTTGATATACCTTCTAGGTGTTGGTCACTCTTCTTTGTGATGATTTGTAAAAGATCACTTCAAAACTCATCCAAAAATCTCTGTTTTTATTGTAGCTCTTAGAATTGATTATAAAACTAATGGAGTGGTACACTCCTGTAATTGTGACATCTCTGGAGGCTGAAGCAGGAGGATCAAAAGTTCAAGGCTAGTTTCGGTAGGTTAGTGAGACCCTTAGGAATTTAGCAGCAGGGCCCTGTCTCAAAATCAAAAAGGCTAGGTATGTAGCTTAGTAGTAAAGAACCTCTTGGTTCAATCTCCAGCACCAAAAATTTTGAATATTTTTTGATTATTTAGTATAAAATGATAGGCTATTTCTCCAAGTCAAGTTACTTATAGATTGGTAGATATTAGCACCTTTTATTTGAAGAGTGCTTTATAGTGTTTAAAACTTTTTTCTATAGCACTATCACCTTGGGTGTTACCAGTCAGATAAAGAGTTTTGTTTATTTATTTATTTTTAAATTTTATTTAAGTTTATTTATTTTTGTGGCACTGGGACTTGAAGCCAGGGGTGCTTTACCACTGAGTTACATCCACAAATCTTTTATATTTTTTATTTTGATGCAGGGTCTCCCTAAGTTGTGGAGGCTGGCCTTCAACTTGGGATCCTCCTGCATTAGCCTCCCTAGTTGCTGGGATTTCAGGCATGCCTCTACCACACCAGGCAAGAGTTCTGTTTTAGGTAAGAAAGTCAACATGTAAGAAATATATGTATGTGTCTTCCTTTTTATGAATTTGTTTACTACTTTACTGCTCTTCCTGTTTTGTAAAATATTTTCCCATTTGTAATTTTAAAAATGTCAAAGCAATATTACACTAAATTCTAAATATATGGTTAGTATTGAATTCTAGAAACTTAATGAGAGATACAAGCTTAATTCTTTAACATGAGACTCCTTTGTTTGAGCTGCTTCTGTTCACAGATGGTAATATGAGCAGAAATGTCATTTTAAACAGAAAAAAAAATATGATCTTAGCAATGATAGTATCATTAGAAAATGATTTAGGACCTAGCAGAGAGCAGTGACTTAATGAAAGTACAATCAAAAATAACTCTTTATGTTTTTTATATCATTTTCAGTCCTTCAAAAATTTCCTTTTGTTTATATTTGGTACACAGATTCATAATACATAATTCCCTTACATAACTATGATATTTGTTTTCCTTCTGAAAATTATAATATATATTCAAGTAACTCAGGGATGCAGGATAATTTCATCCTTTAGTAAGTCTGACTTCAGCATTATATGCTATTTCTATGCTCAGTGTTCTCTCAACCAATTATTGAAGCATGCCTTTTCAGTTGCTTTACATCTTTTTTGTGTTTTCATTTGCTGTCGTGCATCATTCACTTTTTGGAAGTACCTTCACATCAAGAGGACAGATACCCAGTGTTGCCTAACTACGTCCTTTACCATTAAGTTTTAGAGCACCCTCTTGGAATTTTAGTTTCCTAGTCTGTCTAAATAAAAGGAGTCATATCAGATTTTATTGTCCTCCTGATCTCCTCATAAACAATCAGATATTCTTTCATCTCACTTTGGAAAAAAATTGAAATGGAAAAGGAAAGTAATAGATCATTTCTGTGCTCTGATACCCACAGTGTTATCTACAACTGCAGTACTTTTGGGCCTATGTGGCTTTGATGCATTAGCTACTTCATTTAAAAATACCTTATGTTTATGAAGTCGATGAGCTAAATTTAGCTCAGTTTTGATTGGTTTACAGGTAGACTGCTTCTTTTAGAGATAATATGACTTTATAGGATGCTCTTTTCTTTCAAGGTGATACTTTTTATTTTTGTGTAGAACTGATTTACATATTTATATAGGAACATCAAAAAAAGATTTTATACCAGATGTGTTGCACATGGCTGTAATTCTAGCTACTAGGGAGACCGAGACAGAAAGAACACCAAGTTCAAGACCAGTTGCAGCAAGTTGATGTGACCTTCAACAACTCGGAAAGACTGTGTCTCAAAATAAAAATTAAAAAGATCTGTGGGTATATGTAGCTCAGTGGTAAAATGTCCTGGGTTCAATTCTCAGTGTCAAAAAAAAAAAAAAATGCAATAGCAATTATGAAGACAGGGAAAGTTAGAGAAAACTGAGTCAGTTACTCTTTCCCAGATTTTTAAGACAATTTCTAATGCAGTGGTTGTCATCTCATTGCTCTGTCTTTATCAAACACAGTAGATATTCCAACAAATGCTTCCTGGAATAGTTGTGCTATATTTCCTCAAACTTTGAAAATGTAAAATTAAAACTGTTACCCCCCCAAACCAGCTGCTTTTTATGTGGGAATATATGATATGTGTGTATTTTTACTTCAGACTTGGATTTCTGAATCATCTTTGGGTGGTGCTTTCTTCAATCTTGGACAGTCAACAGTTCACCCAGATTCTAAATCTGATGTTCTTTTAGTTTTTCTGAGTCTTATTTCTTCGGCTCTAAACACACATCTAAACCTTATCTTCATGATCTTTCACCCAATTGTCTACAGTACATTCTAATTTTACAATGATGACCATTAAACTTACTAAATGATTGCTCAGGCCAGAAATGATTGGCAGCTGCCCATAATCTAGAGGATGAAGTTCACTTTGGTAAGAAAAACCTTCTTGTATCTCATCCAACTCTGTGTTTCCTATTTCACAGTAAAAATGCACAATTCCTTCTCGGCTCATCACTTTGTTGCCCTTCAAAATCCTCTTTTATATGGATATTCCTTGGCAAGGAATAGATAAATATATATTAGGAAATTTCTTCTGATTTCTCATCTTGATAGGTGCTGACTTAACTCTTTTCCCTTTCCCAATATATTTTTCCTACTTTTGGGTCAAGGAGTAAATTGTCTCTACCCCATTTTCAGGCACCTTTCCATTTTCTTTTTCATGGAGTTAATGAGTATATCAATTTTCATTGAACTTTCAAGGTACCCATTATTAATATTATTACTATTAATTAATTTAGTCACCCAAAATTAATATTTTCATTCTTAAAAAGTTCTGCTACCCCCGCTTTGAATGTATTTTCCATGTGTTTCATCCTTTTGATTCAATTTCTCTTCTTGGAGTTATATTCCCAGGTTCTGTTTGTCTTCTGTTCCACGTCTGAACTGATTGCTCTTTTGGCCTGTGTCACTGCTGCACAGATGCCACAGTTTGCCTGTGCTACAGATTCCTTCCTTGCCAAATCCCATGTTATGTGTCATACTGTCCAACAGATTCCCAAGAAAGGGAAAAGAAATAAAAATTTTTGTGTCATCACATATCTGCAATTTACTTTATTCCACCTTTATGCCTGGTTAATTTTTAGGGATGTAATTCCTAGGCTAAAAATAAATGCACTCAGGTTTTTGAAATAATTCCTTTATTGATATTCTGGCTCTCAGGTTGACTGTTGGTATCCATTGCTATTTGAACTTTTGATCTCATGTATGTGACCGAGTTTTGTGTCCCTAGAATTTTTAAGGGGTTTCCTTGAGCTGAAGATATAGCTCAGTGGTAGAGTGCTTGGCTAGCACATGCAAGCCCTGGGTTCAGTACCCAGCACTGAAAAAAGAAAAAATTCTTTAACTCTCATATTCTAAATTATCTAACAGTTTGCTGTGATAGTTCCTCCCAGTATTGTTTCAGGCATCAGATATTTCAATATATTATAATCTTAAAGCATTTATATCTATGGCAATAGTCTTTGCCTTCCCCTTTCATTTTTTAATAATTTGTTATTTTCTGTCCTCACTTTCACTTAATTGTCCTTCATGATGCTAATTAGTGAGCTAGTAGACATTTGAATTGACCATTTCAGTGTATCATCTTTGTTCTCTAATCTTTAAATATTTCTTTTATTCTAGTTTTAGATTTCCCTTAGTTTATTTTCTAAAATTAATGATGAAATATTTTACTTATATTATTTAAAATTTTTCAGTTAATTCTCATTATTGTTACTGCTGATTCCATTTTATCACTTTTCTTGATTCACAGTATGATTACACGAATAGTATGAATCTACATTGTGTACAACCATAAAAATGAAATGATGACCCCATTTGTGTATAATGAATCAAAATGCAGTCTGTAAAGAATTAAAAAATAAATAAATAATTAAAAAAATCTCTCCATATATCTTTTGGCAATCTGCATTGTTACCTACTTTGTTTTAACATATTTTATGTTTGGGGTTTTAAAAACTATTTTTTGACTCTGGGGATGTAATTCATGAAGCCTTGGGTTCCATCTCTGAACCTCAACAAAACAAAACAAAATTGTTTCATGATCCCTGAATATCTGAATATCCAATCTTAATAATTGAGCACCTATGTCCCAAGCAATTATTTTCTATTAGAAGTGATTAAATAAAAAATAATATATATAATATATTTTATATATAAATTTTTATTTCATATATATATGCAGAGAGAGAGAGAGAGAGAGAGAGAGAAAGAGAGAGAGAGAGAGCACTACTGTAGGATTCAGATGTTTAAAAGCTAATTAAGAGTCCTGACTTCCAGAGTTTGCAGAATTGCTGTTATTGAATTAAACTTCCCACAAGGAGCAATGTTCATCTCTGGAAATAAAAAACAAACAAACAAACAAACAAAACAAAACCAAAAAAAACCTCTTAGAAAATGCTAAAGAACAAACAAACCAAGCAGAAAATAGAGGATCTAACCTTTGAAACAAGGGCAACACAATGGGAGAGATTTTCATTCCAATGCTTTCTCTAATATCAGCTGGTAAAATTTAAGTGGAAATCTTTCATTGAGCAGTCAATGTGCTTGACAGGAGAATGTAGAGAATACAGTTCAGAGATAGTTGTGGAAAGAAGTGAATCCTGGTACACTATTGGTGGAAATATAAACTGACACACCATTATGGAAAATAGTATGAAGTTTCCTCCAAATGAAATGAAGTTCCTTCAAATGTTAAAAACAGAACTGTTACACAACCAAGAATCTCACTTCTGGGTATTCACTCAAATTAATTAAACCCAGGATCTTCAAGGGATCCCTGCACTCCTGTATTCATGGCAGCATTCTTCACAGTAGCCAAAATATGAAAATTACCTAAATGTTCATTGAAAGATGAATAAATAAAGAAAATGATGTATAGAAATACAACAAAAATTATTCTGCTTTAAAAAAAAATTTAAAAAAGGGAAATCCAGTCACTTATTACAACATGGATGGACCTGGGGTATACTATATGAAGTAAGTCAGGCCCAGAAAGAAAATGCTACATGATCTTAACATGACAAATCTAAAATAGTCAAACTCATGGAAGCATAGATCAGAATGGTGGTTCCCAAAGGTTGGCAGCAGGAGAGTATGGGAGCATGGTGGTCAGAGGGCATTACATTTCAGTCAGGCCAGTGGGGGAAGATCTGGAGACCTACAGTATGGTACCATGACTATAGGTCATAAGGCTCTATAAACACTTGAAACTGGCTAAGAGGGTAGATTTTAAGTCTTACAATTCACATAAAAGCAACTATGTGAGATAATAAATGTTAGTTATCTTAATTCTGGTGATTATTTCCATTATATGAACATATATCAAATCTTCAAGTTTTGTATCTTAAATATATGTGAATTTTTTAAAAGAATCTATCAGTAACCAAACCCATCTCAATCTTACCAAAAATTAAATGAATAAAATTGACTTTGATGATGGTTGTATATGTGAATTATACACTTTAAATAAGTGAATTGTGTAGCATGCAAATATTTCAACAAAACTGTGTATAAAAAGCTAAGTCACAGTTCATTTCTGAAGAGTCACTTCTTCACCATGTCTATAGAGGTCCAATTCTAGCCAAATGATAATGAGAATAGTGAACACTAGTCTCCACCATCTTCAAATGAATGGATGTAAAAATCATTTATTGCATATTTAAGTCCAACAATTTAGCTTAGCTTTAATTTGTTATGCTTAGAATTTATTGTCTATATTATAAAAAGCAACAGTAATAATGTACAGCTATTTGGACTTCACTTTTTAATTTACTATTTAATTTAGTGCTTTATTACTATGTCAATAAACTGAAATAGTAATAATAACTTTATTTATTCTACTTAGAGTGAGTATTCACACATTGCCTTTCAGTAATTCGGGCAATGATTGTAGGGTACATCCCTAGACAATGGTTATATTCTAACAAATTATCACATACATATATAGTCCTTAGAAGATTCTGAATTTTGAAAATGTCTCACCACAGACTGTAGTTAAGCGATGTTGGCCTGTGTTGAAAAGAACCCAGAGGACTCTATCACAGCAGCCTGTAACCAGTGACTCTACAAATAGCTTCAAATCACTTCAAGTCATATTTTGCCAATAAATGAGTTGATAGCAATTTTTAAAAGATTGTTTCCAGAACTTTTAGCTTTCTGAAGTGCAAAAAGGAATTATTGATTATAACATAGAGCAAAATGATAGTCAATATTATAAATATCAATGCTCATTGAATATCTGTGTTTACAATTTTTTATTTTCTATTAGTCACCTTAAGGAAAGAGAAAGAGTCTGGTAGGGTTGTGGATGCCTGTAATCCCAGCTCAGGAGGCTGGGGCAGGAGAATTGTGAGTTCAAAGCCAGCCTCAGTAAAAGCAAGGTGCTAAGCACTTCAGTGAAACCCTGTCTCAAAGTTAAAAAAATACAAGCTAGAACCAAGGATGTGGTTCAGTGGTCAAATACTCCTGAGTTCAATCCCTGGTACCCACCGTCCCCAATTAAAGAAAGAAAAGAGAAAGAGAAACAGATGAAATTAAGTTTAATGATAGTTTTGTTTAGTCCAGTATTTGTAAATATTTAAATGTGTGATCAATATAAAATTATTAATGAGATAGTTTACATATTTTTTATATTGTATATTTGAAAGCTGGTATATTTTATTCTTGTAGAGAAACTCAATTTGGACTATTTGCATTCTGAAATCTTAAGAGCTAGTATTATAATAATGGACAGTGAAATCTTTATAGCCTTGAGATACAGCTAATGTAGCAACAGCATTAGAAAAAAAAATTCAAGTTCACAATATGGATGAATCTGGAGGATATTATACTAAGTAAAATAAGCCAGGCACAGAAAGACAAATACTGCACTATCCCACTTATATGTGAAATTTAATGAAATCGAACTCACAGAAGGTGAGAGTAGAAGAGTGGTTACTGCAGGCTGGCTACTGATCAAAGAACACAAAGTTTTGGATAGACAGGAGGAGTAGGTTTTGAAAGCTCCTGCACAGCATGGTGGCTACAGTCAGTGATAATGTACAGTGGCTGTCTTGATCCCAGGTTTAGCTTTTCATGGTTTCAGTTACTCCTAGTCAACCTCATTAAATATTAAATGCAAAATTAAAGAAAAAACTTAAAAGTTTTAAATTGTGTTCTGTTCTGAGTAACATGATGAAATCTCATGCTGTCCTGCTCCATAATGTTTGTATATAAGATGTAATACTATTCATGATTTCAGATATCCACTGGGGGTCTTGGAATACATCTCCCACAGATAAAAGGGGCCTGCTGCACTATATATCCCAAAATATCTGAGAGTAAATTTTAAATGTCTCACCATAAAATAAAAGATGGGTAAGCAAGGTTAGAGATATATTAATTAGTATGATTTAGTCATGTCACATCGTATAGTTACATGAAATTATCACATCATAACCAATAAATGTATACCATTATGCTTTGTTAATTAAACAAATACAACTAAAAAATAAGCAGAACTATGGAAAAAATAAGGATAGAACATATCACTAATAATCCATGCAGCTTTAGTAAAGTGATCTAGAATTAACGAATATTTATTTATTATTTAGAAAAATAGCATGAAAAGCCCAGACCGGCTGCTCAGCTTCCAGGGTGAATTTAAACATTTACATTTATTATGTAAGCAATACTATACATAGAAAGGAGCTATTGCTGCTGAGATAATATGGATAGAAGTATTTTGTTAGCTTTAAGTATTTTTTATTTTTGTGGTAAATGCACTTTACTTGTTATTTCTTATTTGCCAGAAGTTTTTATAATGTATCAATGTTGATTTTTGTCAAGTGCTTTTTTTGTATGCAGAAATAATCATATGGTTTTTCTCTTTCAGTGCATTAATATGGTAAGCTAAATTATTTTGATGGACTTTATTTTTTTAGAGAAGGATTAAGTTTATAGCAAAATTGAGTGGAATATTCAGAGATTCACCCATATGCTTCCTACCCACACACGTGTATAGTCACTCTGATTATCAACATTTCCCACTGGAGTAGTGCCTTTCTTACCAACAATGGACCTACACTGATACATCATTATCACCCAGAGTCTACTGTTTACTTTAGGGTTCACTCTTGTATATTTTACAAACTTGTACAAATATGTAATGGTAATTCTGTTTTCCCAAGAATACTTTGTGCTCTGCCTATTCATTTCTCCTTCCCCAGGAGTCCCTGGCAACCTCTGCTCTTTCTGCAGTGTCCATGGGTCTGACTTTTCCAGACTATCATATATTTGGAATGATACAGAATATGAACTCTGAAAGTTAACTTCTTTCATTAGTAATATGCATATAAGCTTCCTTCATGACTTCTTATGGCTTGGTATTTTATTTCTTTGTAGCACTGAACAATATTAAATTGTTTGGATATATCACAGTTTCTTTTCAACTCACCTACTGAAGGATATTTTGATTGCTTCCAAGTTTTGTCAATTAGAAATAAAGCTGCAATAAATATCCATATCAAGGTTTTTTGTGTAGATGTAAGTATTTACATTCTTCAGGTAAATACTAAGGAGCAAGATTCCTGGATCATATTATAAGAGTTTGCTTAATTTTACAAGGAATTGCCAAACTTTCTTCTACAGTGGCTGTATCATTTTGTGTTCCAGCAATGAGTGAGAGTGCTTGTCGCTTAAATCCTTACCACGTTTGGCATTAGTATTTTGAATTTGTGCCATTCCAATAGGAGTACAGTGGTATCTAATTCTCTTAATTTCCATTTCCCTAATGACATATAATGGAGGACTTCACTTATTTAAATTGTAGTTATATTTGAATGATGAACCAGACTTATATTCTTTATATAAATTTCACATAATCCTGTACTTATCTTTTAATACATTGCTGAATTCAATTTACTAGTATTTTGTTGAGGATATTTTATTCTATGTGCATGAAGTGGGGTTTGGGATTCTTTTTTTATTTCTTGCAATATTTTTGTCTTATTTTTTATGAGATTGTTTCTGTATGATTGGTATTATTTCTCCATAAACATCTGGTAGAATTCTTCACTAAAGACATCTGGACCTGAAGTGTTCTTTGATAGAATTGTGATATATTCCCTCTCAAATTGGCTTTAATAGGTCATATCTTTCTATAAGTTATTCCATTTTGTCCAGGATATACATACAATGTATTTTTTTATTTCAGATAATATGGCACTTAGGTATGTTTCTTAAAATGCTCATTTTAAAATTACAAACATATGAAGATATATTTTCTCAAATGTCTAGTATAAATCAATGTACATCATGAGATTTAAAATATATATTTCAGTGATATAAGTAATTTTATGATGAACCTTATTTGATATCTTTTATTTAGATAAGTAAAGTTTTATGTTAAATTATAAAGTTTCCTGATATTGTTATTATTTTTCTTTATTTTTTAAAAATGAAAGTTCTGGATTGTATAAAAAATTTATCACCAACCACATATACTTTTAAAAAAATCTATATCAATTACTTATTTACCAACCAGAGAAAACTTGTCAAAATAAAATGCTTGTAAAAAAATTTTAATGAGAAGTGATTTGGAGTGATTATCACCTATATTCTAGTAACATGCTAATAATATCAAGAAGATGGATTGGAATTTTCACTTTTATTTTCTCCTTAAACTCTAATTTACCATTTATAATCTTTAAATTATGTATCACTCCACCACCATGATAAAATCAAATATATTTTGGTATAAACTGTAGGTTTCCACTGAAATTGTTCATAGATAGTGAATTTGAGGATTGAGCTATCTATGCCACAACTTCACTGATAAGGATTTTTTAGGAAGGTATTAATTTATCAGCATATGTCCCTAATAGATTGTATGTCAGCATTATGGTGCAATAATCCTCCAAGTTGGGAAAGATTTTCTTAGCTTTTAGCATTTTTAGTTTATTAGTGGAGAAAAATAATAACAAGAAAGAAAAAAGTTCAAGTATTCACATCAAGAAATATATAGTTGTTCTTGAAAAAAATCCTATGACCTATGAAATTCTGTGAAAGAGAAATATGATGCCATAAAACCCTCTACAGGAAGATTTCATCTACATAGGGAATTTAGAGGAGGTTTTTAAAAATAAGTCACTAGTATGAGATTTAAGGAATAAAGAAAAGTTAAGTGGATGATGTGGGAATATTTCAAGTAGTAAAATAAGCATATTCTATGATTTTTTGCCTGAAAGAGTTATTTCAAGTATCAAGGGAGGATAAAACCAGCTTAGTAGAATAGAGTTATAAGACGAAGCTGTGTGTGATGTGAGCCTGGAAAGGGTAGGAGGTGCCAAATTCTTCAGAAACTTGCGGATTATGACAAAGAATTTAACCTTTATTTTTCAGCACTGTGAAATCGCTGTTACTCCTCTACACACTCCCAGACATTGAGAAGAAATTGCATCAGGTTATGGCACAAGTTTGTGCCCCTGACTATAGTGTGAAGAACAGGTGAAGACCAGAATAAATGCAGGAGAACTTGTGTAGTAGTCCTGAAGAGTGAAACAGATAGGCATAAGAAGATTCGAAAGATATTTTGCAGGGAAAATGGACATCACATTAAGATTGATAGAATATGAATACTGAGATATAGTAGATGTCAGAAATGGCTTCTAAGTTTCTTGTTTGTATATTGGATACCCAGATGTAAGTTCCATAATTGAGACAGGGAAAAATGGAGGAAACAAAGTTTCAGGTTTTCTTGGTCTGCTCAGGCTGCTATAGAATTAAATACATGTGCTATGTGGCCAGTAGTATACACTTTTTTTCAGAGTTTTGGAGGCTAAGACTTCTAAGACCAAGGTGCTAGCAGATTTGATTGCTTGTGAAAGTATGCTTCCTGGCTTGCAGATAGCCACTTCCTTACTCTGTACATGGAGAAGGAAAAGAAGGAGAGGGGGCTTGAGGGTCTTGGGTGAGACAGAGACAGTGCATAAGCAGCTCTAGCCTCTCTTTCTCTTCCTAGAAAAATATTCATCCCACAGTGGTGTCCCTCCTTCATGAACCCATCTAAATCTACTTAGCTTCCAAAGACCCCACCTCCAAATGCCATCAAATTGGAGGTTAGGGCCTCCATATATGAGTTTAAGGATGACACAAATATTCATTCCATAACATGAATGGAGGAGAATTATGAATAAGATCTTAAATGTGACGACTTTGAGACATCCCAAGAAATATGGCTTATAGCCATTAGGATACCTATCTGATTTCAGAGAATTTTCGTCTGGAAATACATGAACTAATCAATCAATTAATTTAATCAAGTATTTTAAATGATTGCTCAATAAAGGATCTGTTTTATTAGCTTTTATTTGCTGCTGTGAAACCTAACAAGAACAATTAGAGGAGTAAAAGTGTATTTGGCTCATAGTTTCAGAGGTCTCAGTTCATGGATGGCCAACTCCATTGCTCTGGGCCTTAGGTGAGGCAGAACATCTTGGTGGAGGGGTGTAGCAAAGGAAAGCAGCTTAGGACATGGCAATCAGGAAGCAGAGAAAGCTCTGCTCATCAGGGACAAAACATAAACCCAGATGCACACTCTAGTGACCCACCTCTTTCAGCCATACCCCGCCTGCCTACTGTTTATACCCAGTTAATCTCTATCAGA
This sequence comes from Sciurus carolinensis, assembly GCF_902686445.1. Lineage (NCBI taxonomy): Eukaryota > Metazoa > Chordata > Mammalia > Rodentia > Sciuridae > Sciurus > Sciurus carolinensis. The sequence goes on along the minus strand of NC_062221.1, from coordinate 102,094,355 downwards.
GGATTAATGTACTGATTAGGTTAAAGCTCTCATAATTCAATCATTTCACCTCTGAACTTTTGTGTATTGTTTTATACATGAGATTTTAGGGGATGCTTCCTATTGAAACCATAACAGAATATAGCAGGTGTACAGAGGGGAAAAACAGGGTTTATACCTCATTCAATTCCCACAAGTCATTGAGGCAGATTTTATTACTTTTATCATATGTAGACATGGAATCCCAGGGAATTTAATTTATCTAAATGTTAGTATTTCAAAGGTACTACTGCTAACAGGCCTTTAAATATCAAATCCCAAATGCTTTTACTTCAGATTCCCTCAGGTTGATATATTGCCTTGAATTCTACCAATGACAAATTTTAAGGGATGTGTTTTAAGAAATATAAGAACATATTGTAAAATTATAATATTATTTTGCATATACATAAATGGATACTTGAATACCTAAACATGTTTTCTTAAGTATTTCTAATACTCTATGCTTTTTTTTTTAAATTATTGCCATGAATTATGCAAAAGGATGGGCTCAGACATAGTACACTTAAATCAAATTCCTATTAAAATGTTCATACATTTTAAATGAATGGACCTCAAATTAATGGAATGTCAAAAAGAAGAAGTAGAAGCTATGACATGTTAAGCTTTACCTCAAGTTTTATAATTATTTATATGCATATCTCTGCACACATTATATTTGCAAGACAGATACTGACAGATTCATATGTTAGTCTGGCACACTGTTTTATGTTTGAAAAACTTTCAGCTTCCGTTTTCCCTTATGATCCTAATATCTCATTAACTGGAAAGAAAATAAAATACCAGTGAACAAAAAATTCCTCCAGACTCTAATAAGCCTTGTTTTGGGAACACTGGCAGCATTGGGAAAGACACTTTGCTTTTGTTAATTTTTGTTTTATTTTTCTTTATCTCATTGCTCTCATGTGTTGTCCTACCTTGTGGAACAGAAAGCAGAGATTTGGTTTATTTTTGTAAATGACAATTTTCTGTCCACCAATTGTTATGATGTTTTGTGCTCGCTTTATCATTCCAACTCAAAATTTCTATTCATATTAGACTTGCTTCCAGTTCTTGGTGTATTATGTCTAGGGAACTTCATATTTTGTATTCAGTATGTCTTCATTATTATTACCTAGTATAAATTTCAAATAAGAATTGTTACTGCATTTAAGGGTAGATTTTTTTCTTGAACTTCTGTCAGTAATTCTTTAATTTTCCTTGTTAATCAAATGTAACAAATGTGTTATTTTGACTATTGAACAAAAGAACACAACAGTCTACACATTTTTAACATTTCAAATCTGAAAATTTTGTACTAGAAATAAAATATCTGCTTTAATTTTATCAATAATAGCAGTCATTGATTTAAAGATAGCTGCATGGTGTCAGAATTTATTAAGAGGACATGGAAAGGCATTTGAAAATATGGGCCAGAAAAATACAGAAGTCAGGTGGTATTTTGTTTTGAGATTTCATGGTCCAGAATTGAGGTAGATTATATTCTTTGCCTCAAATAAATTACTATTAACAACCTATATACGATCCCTCTTTTATTTTTCTTCAATTTATTACTCACTTTCACATTTTAAAGATCTATATATGCTGCTATGTATAAGATTAGTCCATTATTTCTGAGTGTTGTTACATTACCCTATTGGTGGATATTTAGTTTAAGTCCCACTAACACTTTTTTTTTTTTTTTAATTTTAGAAAACATGGCACCAACAAATACTCTTGATGATGTTTTGTTGAAGATATTGTGAGACATTATTTAGGGAATTCATTCCAGGATGGAGCTGTTGGATTGTAGAATATTAGAATAATTTCACTAAATCTTGAAAAATTGTTGTGTTGAAAAGTTAAAATAGTTTTAACTCTACCAGTCAAGCTTAATAGGATAATTTTTGCAAAAAGTTATGTTCCAAGTGGTACTTCATTATTTATAGTTGCATTTCTCATATATTTAATCACCATTTTAATTTTTCCCTTTTGCAAATATTTTATTAATAGTGGCCCATTTTTTATTGAGTTTATCACTTCCATTCTGAGTTGCAGGAATTTGTTAAACTTTCTGCATATTATAATCCCTTGCCAGCAATGCCATTGCCAATATCTTCTATGTTTTTCATCTCTTAACTTTTTCTCTTGACTTTTCATTAAACCCAAGTCATTAATTTCAACAATATCATATACAGTCATGCATCACTTAATGATGAGGATACTTCCTGGGAAATGCATCTTTAGGTGTTTTTTGTCATTGTGAAAACATCATAGAGTATGCTTACACATATATAATCTGTCACTGACCAAAACATCATTATGAGGCACATGACTGTATATCAATACTTTTCCTTTAGTGTTTCTTCATATCGGTGTTAAAAAATCACATGCATTACACAAAAACTTTCTTGTGTTTATTCTTCATTTTGTTTCATAAATTTAAAACTTAGATTTTTAGTCTTCCTGAAATTTATTTCCCTATTTTTAGGTGATTTTTAGATCCAACTCTGGTTTTCATCACATAGTAAGGCAAGTTGCCCAGCATCATTTACTAAACAATGCATCTTTTCTGATATTATTTCATTGAATAGATTGTTCATTCCTTTGGTTTGTTTCTCTAAGCCTTCCTCAATCCCAATAATTCTCAAATTTGGCCTTTTCATGATATCCCATAGTTCTTGGAGATTCTGTTCATGATTTCTTACCATCTTCTCTGTTTGTTCAACTTTGTTTTCAAGGTTAAATATTTTTTCTTCAATATCTGAGGTTCTGTCTTCCAGGTGTTCTATCCTATTGGTTATGCTTTCTATGGAGTTCTTAATTTGGTTTATTGTTTCCTTCTATTCAAGGATTTCTGTTTGGTTTTTTTCAATATCTCTAACTCTTTATTGAAATGATCTTTTGCTTCCTGTATTTGCTCTTTTAACTGTCGATTGGTGCGATCATTCAATGCCTGCATTTGCTCTTTCATCTCATCATTCAATGCCTGCATTCACTCTTTCATCTCATCGTTTGCTTCTCTGATCATTTTAATTATGTACATTCTGAACTCCCTTTCTGTCATTTCTTCTGCCATGCTGTCGTTGGATTTTATTGATGTAACATCTAGATTTGTTTGGGGCATTTTCTTCCCTTGTTTTCTCATATTGTTCAGGAATCAGTGGATCATTAAGATATTGCAGATTTCCTCTATTGACTTATAATGTCCCTGAAGATTTCTAGTATATCCCCTCTTATCCTTCAGTAGCCTGCAGTCTTGGAGGAAGTTGATAATGCGGTGCTCCACAAGGAAGCTGCCTCTCTAGGGGTGGTGACCCTCAGGTGGGGTATATTCCCTGCTAGTGGGCAGAGGTGCCTCCACTTGTTGACCAATGGTCATCCAAAGGGGAACTAGGCTGCGAACTGAGGCGAGGCCTGTTTGTGCCTGTGTCTCTGTTTTTACCGTCCTTGTGGGAAAACCTCACCCGGCAGGGAAGACTCACCCAGTGGGGAGGTCTCGCTGGTCAGTTCCCCTCCTAGAGGTTCCGCTCAATCTACAACTACCACCTGGGCTGGGCTGCCTTCCTCTACAACGTTCCCAGGGGCCCGGACCTACCTCCTGGGCCTGGGAGCCTCACCCTTCGCAGACGAGTCTCCTTAGGCTGCCTCTCCTCAGAGAATCTGCCTGCAGTCCTGGAAACTTCGCTCTGCCCCTAAGGGTGTCTCTGTGCGGCTCTTCCACCAAGAAGCTGCCTAGGTCCTGGGACCCTGCTCTGTAGCTAATCACCTGGCTATGCGGCCCCTCCTCTGAGTCACCACCTGGAGCCCCGTACAATAGCTCCGAGTCCCAGAGACCTAAACAATGCATCTTTAAATGGTTGATTAGTGATGAACTTCTGTCATGTTTAGGTATTGGTCTGCTTCTGAACTCTATATTCAGTTTCCTTTCTATTAGTTCCTTTTTTTGACTTCCTAAAATGTCTCAATAGTACATCTATGTAATGTCTCCTAGAATATTTTCTCTTCTAAAAATATTGTATTGATTCTTAAAAATTCTTTTCTTGTATGTGTTTTAGAATTAGTGCATTTATATTTTTCCCCAAGAAAATCATAGAAATTCTTTGTTCCAGTTACTTCCATATTGACATTCTAAATGATATCTTTATGTTGATAACTTCAGTTGTTCTATGCAGATATGGAGGCACAGTTTTTATTTACATTGGTTTGTCTTTTGTTTTGCAGTATTTGTTTTTCTCAATATTATAATGACTTTTTTTTCTAGGTTCTTAACATTGATTTAAGGTCTACAGTTAATAATTACTTATCTGTATATACTATGCCGCAGCTTAGTAAACGTGGATAATTAAGGACAGTCTCTCCTCAGTATCCATGAGGGATCTGCTTCAGGATCCCCTGAGGGTATCAAAATTTGAGAATGCTTAAGTCCCTCATGTAGAATTGTGTTGTATTTGCATATAACTTATATGCCTTGTCTCATATACTCTGTCGTCTCTAGATTACTTATAATATCTAATAAAATATGAATGCTATGTAAATCAATATTCTACTGTATTATGTAGGAAATAATGCCAAGAAGAAGGTACATATTTGTTCTGTACACTTTTTTTCCCTTAGTATTTTGAATCTACAGTTGTTTGAATCTATGGGTGTGGAACTCACAGTTACAGAGAACCAGTCTTATGTATATATTCTACATAATAGCTCTTTTGATAGTATCCTACTCTTCTGATTTATTTTAACTACAGATTAGAGTACTCTATAAACCCTATGAAAATATGAACCACTAAACCTAATAGATATACTAATAAATAACTTTGGTGAAAAAAAAAAAGCCTGAAGTAAAAATATAAATTTGGGACACTGTATTATAAATAGAAAGTATCTGAATATGGTCACTGAGAACACACTAAAACACAGAAGAGAATCAAGTTGATCTTCAGCATTCTGGAAAATGAGGTACAAATCACAAATGGATCAGCAAAAAGCAGAGAGTGGCAGGAATAAGACAAGGTGAGTAGGAATCTTAGAGCAACATAAAGGCAGTTTCAAATGGAAGAGAGAGTGATCCTCTGTGTCAAATAATGTTGGGCAATCATAAAAAGATGAAGACTGAGAATTGGTGTTATTATTCAGTAGAAGCAGAGAATATGAGCAGGAGCTGAAGGAGAATGAAACAAGGACAGTAATTCAAATATCTATTTGAATGCTGAGGATTTGAAGAATATCTCTGTGGTAGGGAAAAATGGGGGAGGAAGGAGAGAGGAAAGAATTGCCATAGCATGTGCTAGGGTGGGCTGGAGAGAAATACTGTCTGGTATTTAAGTGAAAGATTTGGTTGGTTCAGAGTACTATTTCACCCAATCCATTGCATCCAGAGAGAAAGAGGACATGGGAATACCTAAGTAGGTGGGTACTTGAATGAAGGGAGCTTGTATGTGTCTCCTAATTGCTTCCCTTTTTCCAGTGAAATAGGAAGTGTAGTCATTACCCATAGAGTGCAGAGGAAGCATTGGATCCCTTCCTTCATGTTTGCATCATTGCGATTATTGTGCTTCAGAATCAATGAAAGCTCATCAAGGTCAAAATGTACTTTCTTCTCCACAGAGACAATGAAATTTTGGTTTGTAAAAAAAAAAAATAGGAAATTCTTGCTTCCTTGTAGTCTCAGTTGGGAAGTGAGTCAGAATCAATGCATGAAGAAGCAAGGACGGAATACAAATCTGTGGATTGTGCGGAGATTGATTTTGCCAGCTGGGCATGTCGTTCACTTCCTTCACCTGCTCAGCAGCTGGTTATTTCTGTAACAAGTTGCCTTTTTCATAAAGGACTCAAGTTCTTTCTTTTGTGTGTGTGTGTGTTTTTTTTTTTTTTTTTTTTTGGCTCATGCTTTACTCCTTCTAAAATTCAGACGAGACATAGAAAACAGTTAAAATGAAAAACTTGTTTTGTTTTGATTTGGTTTATTTGTAAGTTGGAATGAATTTGAAGCAGTACAGAACTTTCATTTTAGACATAATACATAAGAAATAAGTCTTGCCAATAAATGAAAGCATATTAAGAAGGTGAATTGCTAATCATTTCATTGATTTTTTTTGTCAATTAATTTCAGTTTTTAGGTATTAACAATTTGTGGCATTTTCAAATTCAGGGATTGGTGTAAATGCAGAAGAATAATTTCAATGTACTGATCTATAAATGTTTTTATTGTAAGACTTTGCTATATATTTGGAAATAAACAGAAATGTAGTGAAGTTAATCTGTGGTATATAATGTTTTTATATCACATAGAAAATGAGAAATTTAGAATAATAAAAATTGAGAAAAGTTGGGTTTAAAAGTTAAAACAAATCAGACATGGCAAATACTGCTCTTTTTTGATAAAATTGCAAAGCATATGGACACAGAAATTTGGATTTCATATAATAGTCACATATCATGAAATGTTACTCTTCTACTTTTTGAAAAAAACTATTTAGAAATATGAAAAACACTCTTCATTCATGGCTGTCCAAGATTTCAGATTTGGCCCATGGGCTGCAGGGAGCCCTGCCGTGTCTTCAGGCACGTATCCCACCAGTGCTGTTTTTAGGATAGCCTTGGGGACGCTGTACTTCCAAGTCACCAGTTTCTCCCCATCCTTGACTACACTTTACTCTCTTAGAGGGAAATAATCACGTCTTATTAACATACATGTCATTTGCAGAAAGTAGAGTGCCTGCATGGTAAATGTGTTCAATAAGAAAGTAAAGAATGGCTATGCTAGAAGTATTGATCGCCATTTTTATGACTCTTTCAATTTATTTAATGTTTCTTATTTTTAATTTTTTTAAGGATTTTGTTTATTATTTGTTTGTTTTGGGCTTATAAATATCTATAGGCAGGAATTTGTTTTATTCATTTCTTTTCCTCCTTTTAAGGACCTCTGTACTTTTACTCATCCCATTGGCCACTCGAAGGGCAAAAAAGCTAGTTTTTATTGCGGTCATGAAGTTTTTAGTTAATCTTTCAAAATTTGTTATTGAAGAAGAAGAGGAAATAGATATTCACTCTATGACATTACAAGGGTTTTCAATTTAAGGTTGTTCTTACTCTTGAGAAACTTCTGCCACCGAATATAATGTTCCAATGAACTTATGACCTTCCATCTGTTTTGATTAAACCACTATATTTTCTTAAGTTCTTTTTTTGTTGTTGTTGTAAAATAGTTTTTGACTTACCAAAAAGTAACCAAAATGGTGGAGTTCCTGCCCACACTTTACCCAATTTCCTCTACTGTTACCATCTTATACAAGTGTGTACACACACACACACACACACACACATGCATACAATTCCACTGTAGAAGCGTTTCTTTTTCCCACATCCTATGATTTATTATTGTTTGTATTCTTGATGGCTGCTATTCTAACTGGTCTTAGATTTAAATCAGTGTAATTTTGATTTGCATTCCCATGATTACTAGAGATAATTGTTGACCATTTGTATTTCTTCTTTCAAGAGGGTCTTAGTTCATTTGACCATTTATTATTTGGATTATTTGGTTTTTTGATGTTGAGTTTTCTGAGTTTTTCTTCTAATGTTCTTGATAATAACCCTGTCAGAAAAGTAGTTAGCAAAGATTTTCTTCTCTGTAGCTTTTCTCATCACATTCTCAATTGTTCCCTTGGCTGTTCAGAAGATTTTAATTTGATTCCATCCCATTTGTTAATTCTTGGTATTTTTTTCCTTAGCTTAGGAATCCTGTTGTGGAAATCATAACCTATACCTACATATTGAAGTATTGACTATACATTTTCTTTGAGGTATTGCAAAATTTATTGTCTAAGTCTTACATATTTGATTCATTTCAAGTTGACTTTTATGAAAGGTAAGAGAAAGGGATCTATTCTTACTATTCTACGTATGAATATCCAGTTTTCCTGGCACCATTTGTTAAGAAGGCTGTCTTTTCTCCAATGTATTTTTTTGGCACCTTTGTCAAGGATCAGATGACTGCATCTGTGTGTGTTGGTTCCTGTATTTTCTTGCCAAAGATTGCTCTTTTAGAGCCTTGCCTTGGATGAGTGCTAGCTACGTGAGACAATGTGTTGGACTTTATGGAAACTATAGTTAAGGATGAGTTGTATTTTAATATTTTCCTTTTTTATTTTGAGCTTGGCAATGCTCTTTGTTTTGAGGAAAATATTCTGGAGTAAGAATTCAAGTTAAAGTCTGTTCCTGTTCCTAAGCCATAGTGGTATTGAGCAATCGATCAATCGATAAGATAGACTGGAGCCGTTGATTCCCTTCCTTGGGAATTTTGAACTGGAGACCAAATACTTCATAAAAGGCAATCAAAACAAGATCTAGTTAGAAAACTGAAATTTTGACTTTGTTTAAAGAGAAGAATGTGAAGTGACCTTTCCTGCCTCATATTACTCAGTATTAAAAATGTATAAATGTATATTAAAAATGTATAAGATTATAATAATTAAAATACCATGATACTAATCTTAGATCCACAGATACAATAAAAAATTCCAAAATTAACTAAAGGATACACATATACACTAATCACAAATATGATAAGGTGAATGATATTATTGAAATATTTAAGTATATGAGAGAAAATGTTAGATCCATCTCATTTATATAAATGTTTCTTATGAGTTTATGATTTTAATATAATAACACAAAAAGTGAACTAAAATACATGATGATATATTTGTAGAAAATGTTCTTTCAAAGTATAGCTAGAAACTAGAAAGAAAAATTCAGTGTTCTTAGTTTTTAAAATGCTTTGCTTTAAAACAATATAAATAAAAGAGAAAATGCAACAAATATTAATATTGATAGCAATAGTTTTTCTCTCTGAATTATGGGATTACTTTTTTCTTCTGTCTTATTCCTTTTATATATTTTTCTATCATTAATATATTTCATGTGGTAAAAATAAAAATTAAATTAATATTAGAGAAAAAGACTAATAATATTTATTGATGATTTACCATATGAAAATGAAAGATCTACAAAATGATTATATTTTGCTTCACATTTAAGTGGTGTTCAATTGTATTTTCTTACGACCTTTATTTTTATTCATCAACTTAATTTGCTATAAATTTCAACTATAATTCACAAAAATTTCAACTATAATTCACAAAAAGATCTATGTTGATAGATCTTACTATAAAACCTATGACTTAAAATACCTATTAAAAATAAATAAATGAACTAATATACATAATAATATCTAAAAACATCCACAGTATTTCATTTGTAAGTTTAATTGCCCAGAGTCTTAAATAATTCTAATAAAATTGTATCTATTGCTCAGCATTAAATCTACTTGGAGTTAAATGTCCTTTAAAGAAGTGATTAATTGTGTTATCATTTTACTATTGATTCTTTCAAACTATGGCCACACAAAATTTTCTCTTGCTTTCTCAGGCACAAAAGATATTAACTGAATAGATTCTCTGTCAACACGATGCAGTCAATATCCTGTTTATAGAACCTATACTATTAATGGACTGGTCTTTCAAGCATTTTCTTTTTAAACAATTTTTTTTCAATAACTTTTCTTAAGATTTTCGATACTATAGCAATCAAGAAATCAGGTAACATTCTATCTAATGAAAGTAAATGAATGGTAAGTTAATCAGTATTAGGAGCAGAAAGACATTAAGATATGGATATTTCTGCTGCTCCACTAAATCCAGGCAGGGCTGCATTCTACTGACTTGTAAGTTCAGATATTGTTGGCAACCTTATACATCAGTTAGTTCCCTTTTGGTCAAACTACACCCAGTATATGCATGTTAGCTCTATTTTTTTCTCATTTGTTAGAGCAAAAAATAAGATTTTAATAAGATAGAGTTCATAGATTTAGAAGACGATGATTTAAACACTATGCTGTTCTCTTATGCCCAAGTATTCTAATGGAGACTTTTAATTATATTTACTCTGAAAAAAAACAGTAAAACTTGTTTCAAAAAACATTGTAATATTGTTAAGATTTCAGGATTTGGCATGAATGAATATGAAAAGAATTTAGACTGCACATCATCTTTGATTTAAAAAAAAAATATATATATATATATATATATATATATATATACACTAAGCAAAATCTTCAGCTGTGCCGTCCAAAAGCATTGTTATGGAATTGACATTTCAAAGTGAACCTTCTCCAAGTCAGCACTTTTTTTCTTATTTGCATGCTTTTCTTTTCCCTGAGGAGAATTCTAGGCAATATCTTCTGTCCTAACTTGATTGTGTCCAGATTTTCCCTCCTACCCTCAATGTATACAGACTCTGTGATTGTCTGCATTCTTAAGCAGAAAATGTCATTTTCTTTGTATTCCCTCAGGCTTTCATTTAGTTATAGATGCTGAGAATAGTGATCTTGAATTAGTTCTGTTATTACTAAGTATTGCTACAATCCGAGCTTTCTTTATACATACTTACATATTTTCATAAAAACTTTGTTACATAATGTATAGTTTAATATATTTTATCTTGTTATCCTATCTTATATAGCATATAAAATATTTTATGTAATATATTTAATTGCATATTTAAATATAATTTATGCAATATATTTGTATTATATAAAATATAAAGATTTCATAAACTATATAAGTAAAGTATACATGTGTATACATATTTATAGATAATATAAAATGTTTGGCTTGAGAAAATAGATAATATTGCCAAAGTAATATTTCCCCGGAAAGGGAAAATTTTAACATATTGCAAAAGCAGAGTTTATTAAACTTATGCTTCATCATTTGAATGGAAGTAACAGAAAATATGTCCAGGTGGTTTCATTAATCGGAGGTTATTTTTCACATATTACAAAAATGTCTAGGGGCAGGGAGTCCAACAGTTCAATAAACATATATATACAAGAAAACTATGAACAAGGTTGAACTGTTCACCTCAGCCTGGATAATCATGATTTCACTGAACCTTCTTTAACCTTGCACTCAACATTTTTAATGGGTATTTTGTATTTTACACCAGGTGAATAGAGCAATGGATCAATAGTAAATGTCTTCAGTTGGGAGAGACATGCATATTATAACTTGCTAGATATCTCACAATTATAAGTTTTCTTTCTTAAGGCCCTTGTTAAAAGTCAGTTTGTTAATCCATATCCACATGCCAGTTGGATGTCACCTAAGAAGATATTTCTCCATCATTTCATGGTTATGGTTTTCTTTGAGAATATGATGAATGATATGAGCATTTCCTGGAATAATGGACCCATTTGTGGAAATACACATTATGTACACAGAGAATTGTAGAAATTCATGGATTACCTTATGTCTTTACAGTTTAAGAACATTAACCAAATATGGTGTGCTATGAGTAAGTTAAAGGAAAGGTGAGGATAAAAGGAAAAGTTTATAGTTCTAAGATGTCTGGAGAAAATGAGACATATAAACTCAGCAGTGGGGATATTAAAGGCTAATAAGTCAGTCTGAGGACTCTCCTGAATTTCCTAGTGGAGATCAGAGTAACTCAAAGGGGAGCAGAAGTCTCTGAAAATCAACACAGTTTCTTAAATTTAGTCTTACTCTGGATGTAGGGCCGGAGGTAATTGATGTGAGTCTATTCTTTTCTCTATTTTTCTTGATTCTCCAGTTTCAGTCAGGACAGAAGTTTGAATGTAGAACTAGATTTAAAGTTGTAGAGTTCACTTTGCATCATCTTTGGGAAGAAAACTGACATCAGCGCTCTCTCCCTGTAGCCCCAGTCTTCCATGCAGAAACCCTTATTTGGTGGGAACCCTTACGTGTCTGCATCTACATTAATGACTTCTTTATGCCAATGAGAGGGTAATGAATTCAGCGTTTCCTACTCAAGTATTTTCTTCCTACATTTTTTTTTAACTTGTAAAGTTTTTGGAATGTTCTAAATACCTATTCAAAATTATTTCCAAATTGAAAGAAACATAAAGTATATAGCTTAGTAAGTGAATCATTCTGATTATCTGAGAGAATCTCAATCTGCTATTTAGTTTAATAGCAAATAAAGACACTGAATGAAATAATTGTGTCAATGTAGGAAAAAAACAGTATTTATATTTCTGATGTTATTACCAAGTAATATCTTATACAATCATGTTTCTAAACAGATATAAAATTAAATGAATTTATGCTTTTCTATTTTTGTTAAGCCAAGGTATTAACAAGTTGGTTGGTAGCTTGATGTAGTGAAATTATCTTGTGTACATCTCATTTCTAGAATGGTTAGGGAAAGAAGAGAGGAAAATGTGTCAAATGCCGGTTGCACTCAATATGAAAGATTGTATAATCACAAGTACCATAGACTTCCTTAGTAATTGCATGGTCTACAATCAGTTGAGCATACTAATTAGTTTTTTTAATACCCTTAACACTTCTCAAAGAAATAGTTACTTGGCTTTTTTCTACAGTGACATGGTGCTAACAATTGTAACATGACAGTTTAGTTGTGCATGCTGCAGGTAGATATGTGATGATTATTAAAGGTCCATCTGAGTCAAGGAACTTTGAACAATTATTAAAAAAAAAACAAACTATCAGGGATTAGGGATATAACTCAGTGGGAGTGTGCTTGCCTCATACTATGAATCTCTGTGTTCCAACTCCAGTATCAAAAAAAAAAAAAAAAAAAAAAAAAAACTAAACTGAAGTAAATTAAATGATCAGATAGACCAGACTCAGAAAATCAAGGATATATGTTTTCTTTCTTATGTGGAAACTTGAGAAATAAAACGGAAGAAAAGGGACCATGGGAAAGAGAGACCAGTAGAAGAAAGAATTGGGGAAGGGAGGAGGAAAGAGAGCAGGAGGAAGAGGTACGGGAAATGAAACAGACCAATTTATGCTCTGTACATGTGTGAATGCATCACAATGAGCCCCACTACTATGTACAATTACAATACAACAATTAAAAACTTTAAAAGATAACACGAATAAAAATTTTTTAAAAACCCAGTTCTCAAAAACTTCTGTCAGCACATAAAAGCTCCTTTTTTTAAGGGCAATCTCTGACTAAAGAGTAAAAAAGGTGATCAAAAAATAGTGACAAGTATCTTGTGATATTTACTTCTTAAGCTGACCTTCTTCAATGCCACATGTACAATAAGTGTAATAAGATTTTCTATCTATTCTTTCAGCCCAAAATAAATTAGAAGTAAACAGGAGGGGAAACAGTTAGCCCTGGAAACAATTAACAACTATTTCATTAAGAGTGGCAACTAGCAACCTAACAAAGGTCAAAGCAAGGGAAAATTAAGAAAGCATAGCATAATTGCTGATCTCTAAGATGACACGGTGCAATCTGTGGCTGCCTGAATGCTCATGTCAATCAAGAAAATGCATTCCATTCACCTTGGGATGCATCACAGGCATAGCCATTTTAGAATTATTTTAATTCAACTTGGATAAAGTACAAAAAATATATGGACACTAGAATGTTTATGCCTTGGGTATTTGGAAAACTTCACCTATGGAGAACCTCAGCATTCCACAGTGATGAAATATTATTTCAATTAAAAATTAAACAGTGGATGTGAGCAAGATGGCAGCAGAGTAAGGCTCTCCAGTGATCTTCATAGAAATATCAATTTGAGCAGCTATTTATGTATGACACTATTTCACACAAGCTGAAAAAACAAGAGGTCATGATAATTGATTTTAGGACAATAAAAAGAAAGACACACTGAAGAAGAGAGAAAGAAAAGAGTTTTCTTTGTTGCTCTTTTCCCAACTCCAAGCAGTTCAGGGCAGGGAGAGACACCCTCTGCTTGGGTTAGGGAAAGGGAATGAATTACAGACATTAGACTCGGGAACCTAGGACCAGGCCTGCCACAATGAAACCCAGTTCTTTGCAGAGTCTGTGGACAGAGTCTCTTGTCCTACACTAGTCTGGTGGTCAAGGTTCTGTCCCCAACACACTTGCCCCAACTTTGAGCAGCATGGCAGGAGCCATACTTATATCAGATAAAATAGCCTTTAAATCCAAGGTAGTTAAAAGAGACAAGAAAGGCCACTATATATGATAAAAAAAACAATTCAACAAAAGAAAATAACAATTGTAAACATATAGGCACCTAATATCAAATCACCTACATACATAAAACAAATATTACTAGGCCTAAAGGAAGAGAGAAACTTCAACATAACAGTAGAGAACTTTGTTATAAATGATAATAATGTTTCAGAAAAACTAGAAGAAAAATTTTGAATGTTTTCACCACAAAGAAATATATTTGAGGATATACTTACCCTGATTTTAGCATATATAGGGCATACATGTACTGAAGAATTACATCATACCCCATAAAAACTACAGATTTTTATGTATCAAATAATGAAAAAAGCTGTGTGATTTGGAAAGAAAATCAAGACTTGGAGAATGATTAGCTATCTCATATTTTAGCCAGTCTAGTCAATCAATAGACTATAGATTGACATTAAAATAGAGTTTAGAAATCTGTGGAACAGAACGGTAAACATCACAAAATGCAAATATTACAAATGTTCAGTATAATTAGATCTCTACATAATATATACATGTGTGTGCATGCACACACACACCTGTGGTGCTATAATAAGAAAATAGGGACTGGGGAGATATCTCAGTTGGTAAAGTGCTTGCCTCACAAGCACAAGGCCCTGGGTTCAATCCCCAGCACCGTCAAAAAAAAAAAAAAAAAGGTAAATATCTATCCTAAATATTCATTTAATATGGTCAAAATAATCTTTGCAAAATAAATAATATTCTAAATAAATAATATTCGGCACTAATTAAAGGAAATTTCATTTATTTAATTTACTTGTTCATTTATTCCACAAGATTCCTAAACACCTTCTATAAAGCTACTTCAATTTTATTAAAATGCTCAAAAAGTAAAAGGTATCCTACTGACTTATTCAGTTTTCTCCAATAATTACCATGTTATTGGGAAGAGACTTCAAAATCCAGTAGAAAGGAGACTGCCATGTGACAGGGGCTAAATAAAACACAAAATAGGAACTCTTCATGAAGCAGCACATTCTCATGACAGATCATAACTTCAGTCTATTCAGGGAAAATTTTGCCAACATTCACTGAAACTTTAAGCCCCAAATCTGTTTATGTACAATATGATTGGGTAAGTTATACCAGAAAATTATGAAAAAAAAGTTAGCTCTATGAATCCAACCGAAAATTTAGTGGCAAATCCAGTATATGTCAGTCGCAAAAATATTTTACATCTTATTCAAAGTAGGACTCCAAATAGTCCTACTATTTGATTTTCTTTTATGCCCATTTCTGACATGAGGCATGTCCATTAAGAGGGTATCTGAAAGTTTGTGAATGTCACCACTATTCTATTTTCCGTGAAAAATTCTCAGCTTACCACATCTTTGGTTACCATTCATAGGAGATCCTAAGATATACAATTAAAAGGCAAATGATCATCTAAGGATTGATGTAAATTACCTTGAAAATGAGTATTGATGAAAGGAAGTAAAATACAATTGTAAAATTATGTCCTAAACGTTTATTTTCAAACTTTTAATAGTTAAATATTTCAAACCTAGAGATAAAATATAAATTTATAAAATATGCCCTATATTTCTCCCAACCCCATGATGTACTAGAAGTTAACACTATGTCTTGTAAGTTTCTTATTTGTATTGTTTTAAAGTTAAATATTAAAGAAACAACTAGCACTCCATTCTGCCATCCTCTACTTGTCTACTGTTCCCATGTTTGGCCAGGTCCTGATGTTAGTGGAAGTTATTAGTGTCCAAGCCTTTATATTTACCATCCCTTCATAATATATACCATTGTTTTGTGGTGATATTTTTGGCATTTATATATGTTGATATATGTAGATAATATTTGTTAATTTTATTTACTATCGAGTATTTAAGGACTGGGAATGTAGCTCAGTTGGTAGAGCACTCACATAGCATGCCTGAAGCCCTGGGATCCATCACCAATACCACTTGTACACACATATGCAAATCTTGCTGGAGTATGTTATCTCTATTTGGAAAAATAATGAATTTGCATCCCAATCCATGTTTTCACTACTGAAAACAATGTTGCATATCTTTAGTGTCTTCACATTAAGTGACGTCAACAGATACAAGTATCCTAAAGGAGAAAATTTTATGAGTGAGCACTAAAATAAGACAAATAGAGAAGATCTGAGGATAGTAGGTCCCTTGAGCCAAGTTAATGTACTTGGTTTGAATCTAGCTGGGAAATGAGAACCCAAAGGCAGAAGTTAAGTCAGTGGAAAATGAGAGAAACTTGGTATACCCACTCCATCATTTATAGGAACCTTGTGATAAAATGGAGTGAAGTAAGGAACAGTGAACTCTTCCTCTATAATTGTGAAACTGGGCTTCAAAAATATAGTGGAGACTGAAAGAAAGCTAAAACATTGATATGCTGAGGATTTGTCACTTTTGGCAACAATAAGTCCTAGTGAGTGAAACAAGATTCTCAGCACTGAGTAGAGTGAAGCATTTCCTTGGTCAGACCCACTCTCCTCACTCTGATTCCAAGCCCTTTGTTATGTACTTTGCAATATTCTCAACAAAGTTGGAGTTAACTTCCCACCTCTGACTTGGTCTCATGTCAGCCAATGACATAGTTTGGCCAATATAACATGAGCAGATGGTTTTGAGGAGTAGCTTGAGCACACTTGTGTAATTTGCCTTGCCCCCTCAGAATTTCACCATTGACATGATTGGGATATGCTGGGTCTACCCACTAGCCCAGGAGATTAAGAGGCCTATAAATTAGTGTCAGGAAGATGAGGAGACATGTAGCATAATCATTCCATGAGTCACTCCAGGCACCATTGCCTAATAAACCAACAGATCTGTAAGAATATATGATTTTTTTAAATGATTGAACTTTGGGGTGGTTCTTACATGTGGGTATAGTTAGTTGATTCAACTTAAGAACTAAAAGGTACAGCATTGTAAAGATGTCATTTTTCTCCAGATTAATCACTACTTTTAGTGAAAAGCATGTGTAGGTCCAATACTTTTTTGTTTTGTTTGCTTTTTGTTTTTTAGAAATTAAAATGATGGTTCTGAAAAATCTACAAATATAAAAAGTAAGAATATGCAAATCAATTTGAAAGAGAAGAAAACAGTGTAAGAAGAACTTGTACTCTCAAACAACAAGACCAAATAAAAAACTGTGGCAATTAAAAGAGTAAAAGAATAGACAAAATAATCAATAGAAAAAAGAATCCAGAAACAGGTCCCCACATATTTTGGCACCTTATTTAACGGTGGAAAAAATAGAATAATATTTTAGTAAATGTTGCTGATGGCAATTGAGTGTCTATGTGGAAAGCAATCTTGATTCCTATATCATCCTGTATTAAAAAAACAATCTCCAGAAGGATTGAAAATGTACACAGGGAATAAAACCAAAAACTTTTAGAGTAAAACATATAAGTTCTTTATAACCATAAGAAAATATTTTTCAAACAAAAGACCAGAAGCCACAATCATCAAAGAATAGAATGAATAATTAAAGTACATTGAAATTAAAAATTTCTGGTCACTAAAAGGTGCATTAGCAGTGTGATAAAATGTTTACAGAACATACAAAGAAAACATGTGTCCAAACAAATTGGTAGGTAAAAGAATCTCAAACCAAAAGAAAAACGACACAAGATTTGAATGCATTTTGTGAAAAAAATAGTCACATCTAAAGAGGCATTAATATGTCATAATAAATAAAAATATGTGAAATGGGAAGATGGCCAATAAGCACATGAATACATATAACTTTATTCATCAGGAAAAGGCAAATTGAAACTGGAATAATGGACCAGTACACACACACAAGAATGACTAAATCAAAAGAGTTGACAACATCAAATGTTTGAAAGAATGTTGAGAAACTCAAATACTGGTACATTGCTTTATAAAGTGTTTGCCATTTCACAAGATGTTTAATGGTTACATATGAAGGTTAAATTTATTTACATGCTACAAAGTAGCAATATATTTTTAGGCATATCTAGTATATCCTAAATGAATAAAAACTCATGTCCCAAAATGACTTGTACAAAATGTCCATAGTAGCTTTCTTCTTAATAGTCCAAACTGGAAAGCCCAAATGAATATTAAAAGAATAGACAAGCAAATTTTGGTACATTATGTAATGCAATATTTCTCAGAAATAAAAGAAATAGAACAAATTATTGTTATATGCAACAACAGGGCTGAATCTCAGAACACATTTTTCCAATGAGAAAAGGCTGCCACAGAACAGGACATACTGGACAAATCTGTAGGTTTAAAGTTCTTGAACAGACAAAACTAATATATGGTGATAAAAATAAGAATAACAGTTTCCTCCAAGCGGGGGTTGCGTAAGGAAACTAACTGGAGTGATGGAGATTTATGTCTTGATCGGAGTAGAGCCATGGAATATATGAGCATATGCATTTGTCAAAATTCATCATGCTTAAGATCAGTGTACTTCACTCTGTATAAATTATACTTTGAAAAAGTCAAAGAAGTATCTTTCCAAACAAAAGTGCCTGCATATAATTATTCTTATTATAGGTTGAAATTTAAGTATTTAAATACCATAGTTCCAATACACAATTATGATAGTCAATGAATTTGTTTTTAAAATTTACTGAGTGTAGAGCATGCTCTTAGTTTTAGGCTTAGGAAGTTATAAAAAGGCATCAAACTTTATTAAAAATAGAAGCTATGACATACTTAGGTGAGACTTAATACCCCAGAGAGAATTTAAAGAACAGAATAATATTAATAGTATACAAAATGTGTAGGATGTTGTGATATATCATCATTAAAGAAGCATTTCCCACTTATGCAGCACTTCTTGAACTTTAAAGGATACCTTCTTTTGTAAGTAGACAGGGAGAAGTTACAGAACTTCCTGGGTCTGTATAACAGCAGATAGAGAAAGATGGTATTATAACTTCACACCTCACAATTTAACCCTGGAAGTAAATAATGCAAGTGGAAATATGTTAAAGCAAATATGTGAAATGATCTCCATATTACATACATTTTTTAAATCAAGGGAAAAATGAAAGCATTCTTTAAAACAAGTTAAATAATAGATTATACTTTCCTGATACATGTTATATGTCAAAATTGATGAAGTTGTATAGGCCAAAAAGTCATAATATTTAAAGTATCTGTAATTACTCAAACTAAATTTGTGACATTTATCGACCTCTAATTCTTTTAGATAAATAATTATTGGTTGTTTGCAGTATTACATGTCCAAATGAAAAGTTAAAATTAAGTTAGATATACCCAGTGTCTGAATAATGAATTACAGAGAATGACAAGTTTCAGAATTAGAAAATATGAGGGAAGACTGCAAAAAGACAATGACAATTAGGTATAAGAAAGCAGGCAGAACTCTGAGATCAAGATTATCATGAGAAATAAATAAATACTTGAATCTAAGAAACAAAGTCAAACATTCCATTTTAAGCTGTTGCCTATACTTTGCTGTAATTTAATCCACTTCAGAAATTTCAAAGACTTTAGTAGAAGTCTAAAAACAAATGAGTAAGTAGAGGAAAACACTCTGCTAACTGAAGCTGGATATTAGAACAAGGGATGATTCAGAAAAATACACTCTGAGCTACCCCCTCCAATCTTCCTTAGAAATTTTGAGAAGATAGGGATCACCAAAGTACTTTGTATAGGCACTTAGGCATGTTTAATCCAATCAAATATTTCTTGAAATCTGGAAAGCTTGTGAATTATCAGGAGGTAGAAACAGTTTGAACAGATAAAATTGCTGGAAAATTGATTAATCTTGCTTTTTGCCCCCATCCAAATAGCTTTGGCAAATAGATGCATACAGTCTGAGGATTTTCCATGAACTCAGTCACTCACCAGTGTACTCTTTTAAACATAAATGACTTGAGGAAGTTTCACATGGAATGCTGAATTCTTCTGAATGGAATGAATATTTTGATTCCATGTGGATAAAGATCTAATGTCTCATTGCAAGTCCCACAAGCACTACTAATATACATAATTATTTTACTTTGAATAATCTAGTTTCTTAGAGGTCCACACTAGCTGTTTTTCCTTTTTCATACAAGAGCAGACCCCTCTCTATGTTTGCAGAGAAGGAGGAGACAAAGCAATGCACTCTGCTCCTGAAATTCCCTTTGAAGGTCTTTTCTTATAAAGCATACAGGAGTTGTCATTGCTAGAATGACTGTACTATCCCTTAGTAAATTTATAATTTTCTACAAATATGCAGGCACTTTGAAATTCAGAGGCAAAGAAAAATTGTTTATACCATTTCATGTTAGTTGTAAATATGACTCACACCTAAAATTTCAAAAGCTAAATTTGTGATATTTCCTAAAAACTTTGGTTCAAATAATAACTTAAAATACCTCAATGACTCTGGACACTGTGTCAAAGAAGGATTATGAATTCAAAAGCCATATATGTCCACATACATAGAATAGAACATTATTTTTCAATTACTGAATTTAATCTTGAGCCCCTCTCTACTTAAATACAGCAAATAATTTTTGATGTTTCCAAATAAATACCAATATTTTAATTCATAGCTGAGTGAAATCAGTGCTTTTCTCTGTCTCTCCTCTCTCCTGAGTATCATTTACCAGTGGGATGGAGCTTCTTACATATATAGTTTTGTCAACAGAGAGATATTTTGTTCTTTGGTTAGCATCTCTTCTTACTGTTCTCTGAAGATGTGCATTGATCCTTAACCCTTCTCCAAACTGGTGTCTGCTGAGGTATCTCACTTGTACCTGTTCTCCACCAGAATGTTCCCTGCTGCTTTCTGCCACAGCATCTCCTTATAGCAACTATGAAACTTAAATGTCCACTGGATCATCATAACCTCATAAAAAAGTCTAATGCTATTCCTCAATACCCTAAGGACACAGATTCTATGGGGGTTTTCTCAGGCACTTGCTGCCTAAACTCACCAAGTCACTATTTCTATGAAGGTAGCTAGAAGTTACTGAAGGCCACCATTCCTAGGGCTCCAAGAGTCAACTCTAGTCATCCACTGGATGTCCTCCTTCCTCAGATCTAAGTACCACTAATTGGATGACAGGTCTCTCAAGTCTTTTCTTAGAAACATTTACAAGCATCTAGTACTCTTAAGTAATTTTCAATTCAACACTGAAGGTGCTCACTCTACTTTCCTAGAGGAGAAAAATCTTGATTTGTCCTCAATTTTTTGCCTTAAATACGAAGGCAAAAGTTAAATACAGAGAATGAACTGACTGATGTACTGGGTCCATCTGTAATTTATCTTTCCTGAGATAATAGCAACCTGATATTTGTCAATCTGAATGTGAGTCCAAAGTTAAGCAAAATAGGAAGGGGTAGCAGAAGGGAAGGCAAGACTATATTTACACCTGCTAACAATGTCAGCAACTTAAGGGAAATGTATATATTACAAAGAATTTTCTGCTGCAACAGCATATCTTCTCTGGTACATGTTAAAGCATCATTAAAACATTAAAGTCACATGTGGAAAATGTCCTGAAATAGAATATTTCTCACATTAAGAGGAGTCATTAGAGTTGCTTTTCTTTTTCCCTTAGAGTGAACATTTTTCTTTTTCTCATTTATTCTCTGAAGACAAATAAAACTTTGGAGTAAAATTTAATTCTTCCTGATATAAAACTAAACTAACTAAATTAACTCAACAGCTGAATCCACACAACCCTAGTGAAGAAAACTCCACATAGAATTTACAAATCTGTTGATGAATTTCCCAGTACACTTTTGATTCACTAACTAAATTGACTACTTCTCTAGTTTATAATTATTCTTCAGTCCACAAATTACATTTCTTCCTGCACATCGGTTATTTTTTTCAGTGTTCAAATAGAGCACTATTATTTGGTGTATATTAGTCTTTAGAACAATAAAGGATTCAATACTGGACTGCACTGATCATTTGCAAATTTTTAAAGACATGAATGGATCTTTTGAAATATTTGTGGAACAAAGAATTTAATTGGCAATCAGAACATTTAAAGGTCAAAATTTAATTAACTTATGAAATTCTAATTGTTCTTTTGATAATAAAGATCACCCCACCATTATGTTATCTGTGTTATATAGACCCCAAACTGAGTTCCATTAACTTGTTCATTAGTCCTTATTCCCCCTCATCTGTACAAGAATATTCTCCAGAAATTGGGTCCTCTCCACTTGAAACCATTTGTTTTCTGTCTTCCCAGAATTGTTTCTTTTTTTCTTTTATTTTTTTATTGGTTGTATTTAGTTATATATATATGACAGCATGGAACCCATTTTAATGTAACTATACAAGCATGGAATATATCTTCTTTTAGTTAGAGTACCAGTCTTATGGATGCACATGATGCTGGAATTCACTGTGTTATTTTCATATATGTACATGAAAAACTATGTCAGATTCATTCCATTGTCTTTCCTTTGCTTATCCCCCATCCCTTTCCTCCATTCTCCATTGCTCATCTACGGCACTTCTGTTCTTCCCCTTGCTCCCCACACCCCTTATTATGGAGAAAATATAGCCTCTTCAATAAATGTTGCTGGGAAAACTGGAAATCCATATGTAATAGATTGAAATTTAACCCCTAGCTCTCACCCTTCACAAAACAGAACTCAAAGTAGATCTAGGATCTAGGTATTAGACCAGAAACCTTTCACATACTAGAAGAAAAGGTAGGCCCAACACTCCAACATATGGATACAGGAACTGACTTCCTTAATAAGACACCTAAAGTACAAGAAGTAAAATCAAGAATCAATAAATAAGATGGTAGGTATCAAACTAAAAAGCTTCTTCACAGCAAAGGAAACAATCAAAAGCATGAAGATAGAGCCAGCAGAATGGGAGAAAAACTTTGCCACCTGCACCTCAAATACAGCATTAATTTCTGGGACATATAAAGAACTCAAAAAACTTAATACCAAAAGAAAACCAGAGTTGTTTCTGTAAGAGAATAAACATGGTATAATTTCTCTGTAAAAAAAAAATACTTACACTCCTACATCTTTCTGCAGCAGTAGTCTATATTTTTTGATCCTTTGTTAAAAAATAAAAAAGTAGTAGTTCTACTATTCATCTTCCCTTAACCCATTCCAATTAGGCACTGACCTCTACTATTCAATGAGACAGCTTTTGTCAAGACAGCAATGGACCTGCATTGCCAAATTCAGTTACCAATTTTCAATTCACACCTTATTTGACCTTTCAGTACCATTATTTCCAAATAGAAAACTCTCTCCCCCTTATTACACTTGTCTTTGGACTTCTAGGACCCAGGTTCTCTTGGTTTTACTGCTCTTAAACTGCTACCCCTCAGTCTGTTTGGATTTTCTGCTTCACTGTGGCAAGATTCTGCATGTTAAATGTCCCAAGGATTAGTTTTAGAACTCTTCTCTTTGTTTAACCATTCTCCAGAGCAGTGGTTTTTACAGATTGAATCTCTCCCAAATCCATGTTTCAACATTATCACCCCTAATGTGATTGATGGTACCTGGATATGGGCAGGCTCTGGCAAGTTTATGATGGCTAAATGAATTCATAAGGATGGAGATATGATTTTTATAAGATTTATGTCCTTATAAGTTCAGAAGAAAACTTCAGATAGTATTCTATCACTTTGGGTGCACAGTATAAAAAGGCCAGGGGAGGGCACAGCAGAAAGACCATATGTACAAGCCAAGGAGAGAGCCCTTACCAGATACCAACCACATTGCCACCTTGACCTTGTACTTTTAGCTTCCAGAACTGTGAGAAAACACATATTCCTTTTTTAATCCATCTACTCTGTGATATTTTGTTATGACAACCTAAGGAGACTATTACAGTAGTTCTAAAAGCATAACTATATCATTCAATATCACTTGGAAGACATACAGATATATACAATGCTAGAATCCAACTCTGTAGTGTCTGATCACTGGGTCTAAATGTGGAGGCCAAGAACTTGCCTGTTTATTATTTCAAGTGAACTGATTCAAGTGGCTCTGGCATGACTTCAACTAGGCCATGGCTTTAAATGCCAACTGTGATGCTACTTTTATGTATCAACTTGAATACATCATGGAATGCCAGATGCCTGGTTAAACATTGTGTCTCTGTTTGTGACTATGCTTGTGGGAAGGATAAGAATTTGAATTGGTGGACCAAATAAAGCAGATTTCTCTCCCCATGGGAGTGCATATTATCTAACACTTTGAGGAACTGAATAGAATAAAAATATCAATGAAGGCTAATTTTATCTGCCTGCCTGACTACCTGAGCTATTAGTATTTTTCTGTCCTCCAGCTGGGACTTACATCTTTGGAGATGATGCCTTCAGACTCAGGAATGTACAGTTAGTTTTACTGGGTCTTTAACTTGCATGAGTTACACTGTAGGGCTTCCCATCTCTCCATAATTGTGTATAAGGTAAATCTTTATTATAAGTCTCGTTCTAGATAAAGGTAAAGAGACACAGAGGGAAAAGGAGAGAGAGAGAGAAAGGGGGAGAGGGAGAGGGGGAGAGAGAGAGAGAGAGAGAGAGAGAGAGAGAGAGAGAGAGAGAGAAGCAGAGAGAGAAATTGAGATACACAGATATAGATAAAGATATAGACTGACTCCTTGGCCTCAATCCCTTTAATTATTTCCCTTCTCATTAAGAATCAAAGTCTTTACAACAGCTCTTGAGTCCACAACTTTATGCCCTGACATTTTCTCCTGCAACTTGAATCCTTTTATTTACCTAGTTCTACCCACACTGGGAATTGAATTTTTTTTAATATGCTAGTTTTATCCTTTTCTCTGTGCTTGCTTTCCCCTCTGCCAAGTACTTATCACCATCTAAAACAAAATATATTCTGTTACCTTATTTATTTTTGCCTCTCTGCATTAGAAGAAAAGTTCCATGTGAGAATTTTTTTTAAATCTATGTTTGTTCCAGACTTCAGAATGGAGAATGTACATAGGAGAATATCAATAAATATTTGTTGAACTGGAAAACAAATACCATGTACACCAAATGGGAAAGTTGATGTCAGAATTGAAATAGGAATTTTCCTTCCTTGTGTGACAAGCAGTACAGGGAAATGGTGAAAAGCATAGACTTCAGAGTCAGTATCTGAGTTTGCATTCTGGCTCTATCACGCATTTGACCTTGATTAAGATGCTTAAGGCTCTGGGTCCTCATAGATCCATCTACAAAATGAAGACTACAATATACCTACCTCACAAAACCACAATTAGTGCTAAATAAATTGATGTGTACATAAAGCACTTCAATGAGTTCCTGGAACAAGGAAAATTCTATGTGAGCTCTTATTTTCCTTCAGAGGCAGACCTAATGAATCAAAATTATTTAATGCAGGCTTTGCCTTTTCTCAAATAGAAAATAGAGGGACCATTAAGGCTGGCATAGTATACCTTTACTCCACTAGTAACCTGGACATATCAGAAATGAAAAATATTTATTAATATTAAAAGCTATGGGCATGAAGAACAGATTGAAAACCTGGCTAATTGGCCCAAGACTTATTTTCACTATTGGTATGTATTCTGTTTGGTGATTAGGATGGTATTTTCTCTTCTTGTGAGATATAATAAATGTAGTAAAAGAACTGGCAGACCTAAGAATCAGTTTGACAGTAGTAAAGGATCCCCAGTCTCATGTCCTTCTCCATCAGGAAACCACTGCCATATCCAGCTCAGGTGTTGTTGTTGTTTAATCTTACTATGTATTAGAAGCTCCTAAAAATGTTATAGACCACTCATTTCAGTTTCTAGGACTGACACAATAGCATACACATAAAGAATAGGAATTTATATTCTTATATTTCTGGAAGCTGGTAGCCCAAGAGCAAGGTGTGAGCAGATTCTATGTCATAGGAAGCCTCTCTCATTGGCTTGTGTGTGGCTGCCTTGATGCTATGAACAAATTTGAGCCTTTCACTATGCAGCTGTATCAGTGTCTCTTCCTCTTCATCTGAGGGTACTAGTCCATTGGATTTTTACCCCATCCTGATGATTTCATTTGATCTTAATTTCTTCTTTAAATTTCCTCTTTCTAGAAAAAAAAAATCACCCTGTGGATCAGGGCCTAAACATGAATTTTAGTGAGATACAACTCAATTCATAACATTTACCTTCTGGAATCCCCCAATTCATATCTTTCTCATGTGCAAAATGCTCTCATCCTCAGTCCCAACAACCTTAAAAGTTTTATCTCTTCCCACATGTGTTAGTCAGTTTTCTGTCACTATAACAAAATACCTGAGATAACTAACTTATAAATAGGGAAAAGGGTGATTTAGGTTCACCATTTTGGAGGTTTCCATCCATTCTTAGTTGACTTTGTTTCTTTGACCCTGTGGTAAGGGAGGAGTGTGTAGCAGAACAAAACTGATCATCTCATGGCTAGGAAGCAAAAATGAGAAAGAAGCAGTACCTGGGTTCACAGAATTCCCTTCAAGCATACACCCTCAATGACCAGATGATTACCTTGCTCCAGGCCCACCTACTAGAGGCTTCACTGGCTGTCAATAGAACTACCCTAGAGACCAAGCTTTGAACATTTCAGCTTTTGGTAACCATCAGTCTAACCCACAGCACCACCTGAACTTTAAGTCCCAAATCTCTTCTAACTAGTTTCTAAGTCTGGTATGCGTGAGATTCAAGTTATGATTTATCCTGAAGGCAAAATTCCTCCCTGTCCATGAAACTTTAAAACTAGACAAGTTATATGCTTAAAAAAAAAAAAATACAGTGGTGCAAAAGGCACAGGCTAGGTATTTCAATTACAATGAAAGAAAGAGGTGATGTGTTCCAAGCAATTCAAAACCTAGCAAGGCAAATTCCATTATATTTTAAGTCTTGAGACTGATTCTTTCTGGCTTAATACTCTGCCTTCTGGGCCTTGGAACAGCCTTGCAGCTCTGAGTGGCATCCCTGTCCCTGAGGTCTTGGTTGGTAGTCTCATCTCTGGGGCACTGAGCAGGAGCACTCTAGCTCTCTGAAACCAAAGAGAGAAAGATATAGTCTCATCTCCTGGACCTGTACTTTCTGTGACATGATGGGACTGAAAACCATGGCAATCACAAATTCACATTTGGGGTCATTCTTCCCTTTTCTCATTCGGAAGTACCTATCCATAACCAGAGAGCTCTGTTGTCCAATCCTATAGAAGCGTGACAGCCTTCTTCATTTTGTCATCTCTGTTTCCTTTAGTCCCTTTAGCCATTAGCCTTCCTGCTGGTGTATAACCCAACCTCTACTTATGGCTTCTGCTGAAATGTCTGCTTAAGTCATATCCATACTTTATCAAATAGTTTTTCCAACAACATCCTTGGTGTTCTTTCCAAAGCATGTTTTCTCTTAATTCTGCGGTAAGGATAGGCTAATGATTTTCTTAATCTTCATGTATTGATTACTTTTTGCTTACTAATTCTTTTTGTTTTTCTCCCTTCTTGCATTTTACTATAAGCAGCAAAGAGAAACCAAACCATACCCTTAATACTTTGCTTAAAAATCTCCTCAATCAAAATGCAAAATTTGTCACTTTTAACTTTTACTTTCCAACAAACACTGGAACACAATTCAGCAATGTTTTATTGTTGTCATTGTCATTTTTGTACAAGTGTCACCTTTCCTACAGTTTCTAATAATATGTTCTTCATTTCTGTCTGAGATCTCAGCAAAACCACTTTTTATGTCCACATGTCTACCAACAGTATAGTCAAGGTAATTTAGGTTTTCCTAGTTTGCCCCTCCATTTTTTTTGTTACATTTATGCCTTTAACTGATAGAATATAGATGACCCATAATATGGAGGGTATTTTCCTTCACTCAAAGTCAACCAATCCAAATGTTAATCTCATCCTCAAATCTCTCACAGAAACATCCAGAATAATCTTCACTCAAATATCTTGACCAAATTGCTAGTTAAGTTGACAAATGAAATTATAGTACACAAATACTTTTATCAAAGACTATAACAACTTGCAGTTTTGTTTATACAACTGATCATGTGGCCATGATAGATATTTATAGTTATATTTTTCCCACTACCCATCACCAGTCAAATAAAAGTCCTTGGAGTGAAAGGATAATAATGCTGAGGAATAAGTATTTTTGAAACACTACCCAAGTTATTCCAATATACAATCAAATTTAAGAACCATTGAGTGAAATAAGACTATTGGCATAGCTACTAACTGGTGTTACTGTCTTTTGGTCTTACTTAGGAGTGGAGAGAGTATGACAAATAATTTAGGAAGACTTTTCCTTAAATTGAAGTAGAATTTTCTATTATTGCAGAATATTGTGGGGAGGGTATTTAATTTTGACCAGTGTTACTCAAAGACATAGATTATTGACTAAGATTGAATTAACCTTAATCATGGAAGAAAATTCTCACTGGAAGCCCTTCTCCTTGGGAACAGTTCTGAAGCTCAAAAGAAAGTCTAGGTGGCTCAATATTTAGCCACATCCCTCCCAAAGACAGTCACTGTTGGAAACAATCCTATGTTTTTGGTTAAAAACTTGTGTGTGCCTGCAGAATCATTACTAATTTTGGCAAGGGAAAAAGTTTGCTTAATTCAATTTCATTCATGATGATAAGAAATGGAAAGTTCTATGCAATGTGTAGAATGTGACTTGGAACTCCTTGTGGTGATCAATAGAACCAATTCTTGAGAAAGGTTCTTGAAGCTAGAAGTGAGGCATCTTTCTTGAAAAAGGAAGAAAGAGTAGAAGTAACACCAAGTCTATTTATAGCCTGAGTACAGATTACAGATATTATCCCCTGGGAGAAGAAATTAAGGGAAATTGTAAATACATGAATTATATATGTTTTAAGGTTTGTTTAAAATGATTATGTCCATAAAGCTACAAAAATAATGAATTACATATTAATTTTAAAATGATACTGTCATAAAAAATGCATATAGCATATACCCCATGCAATTTTTAGGATGGTTTAAGTTTACACATTTAGCTTTTAATAAAATTAGTCTGATGCTCTTGACACTATATTATCACAATGAATCAAGCTGATATACTGTTTTCAATGGGTGGATAATCCTGAAAGTACTTTTGATAGAATGAGCAAAGGATATGTCTTTTCTCACTTTATTTCTTTGTCTTTCATTTTTTTGTATAACAAATTTGTACAATATTTAATTCAGCAGTGATATTATCCCTGTTAGACTCTTTTTTTTTTTATTGTAAACAAATGGGATACATGTTGTTTCTCTGTTTGTACATGGCGTAAAGGCATACCATTTGTGTAATCATAAATTTACATAGGGTAATGCTGTTGATTCATTTTGTTATTTTTCCACTTCCTCCCCACCCCTCCCACCCCCTTTTCCCTCCTTCCTTCCTCCATTCTTGCCCCCCTCCCTAACCCTAACACTAACCCTAACACTAACCCCTCCCACTCCCATTATGTGTCATCATCCACTTATTAGCGATATCATTCGTCCTTTGTTTTTTTGAGATTGGCTTATCTCACTTAGCATGATATTCTCCAGTTTCATCCATTTGCCTGCAAATGCCATGATTTTATCATTCTTTATGGCTGAGTAATATTCCATTGTATATATATACCACAGTTTCTTTATCCATTCATCAATTGAAGGACATCTAGGTTGGTTCCACAATCTGGCTATTGTGAACTGAGCAGCTATGAACATTGATGTGGCTGTATCTCTGTAATATGCTGATTTTAAGTCCTTTGGGTATAGGCCAAGGAGTGGGATAGCTGGGTCAAATGGTGGTTCCATTCCACGTTTTCTAAGGAGTCTCCATACTGCTTTCCAGAGTGGCTGCACTAATTTGCATCCCCACCAGCAATGTATGAGTGTACATTTCTCCCCACATCCTCGCCAACACCTGTTGTTGCTTGTATTCTTGATAATTGCCATTCTAATTGGGGTGAGATGGAATCTTAGGGTGGTTTTGATTTGCATTTCTCTTATTACTAGAGATGTTGAACATTTTTCCATATGTTTGTTGATTGCTTGTAGATCTTCTGTGAAGTGTCTATTCATTTCCTTAGACCATTTGTCGATTGGATTATTTGCATCCTTGGTGTAGAGTTTCTTGAGTTCTTTATAGATTCTGGAGATTAGTGCTCTATCTGAAGTATGATTGGCAAAGATTTTCTCCCACTCTGTAGGCTCTTTCTTTGCATTGCTGATAGTTTCCTTTGCTGAGAGAAAGCTTTTTAATATGAATCTATCCCAGTTATTGATTCTTGCTTTTATTTCTTGTGCTATGGGAGTCCTGTTGAGGAAGTCTGGTCCTAAGCCAACATGCTGAAGCTCTGGACCTACTTTTTCTTCTATAAGATGCACGGTCTCTGGTCTGATTCCGAGGTCCTTAATCCATTTTGAGTTTAGTTTCGTGCATGGTGAGAGATATGGGTTTAGTTTCATTCTGTTGCATATGGATTTCCAATTCTCCCAGCACCATTTGTTGAAGAGACTATCTTTTCTCCATTGCATATTGTTGGAACCTTTGTCTAGTATGAGAAAATTGTATTTATTTGGGTTTGTGTCCATGTCCTCTATTCTGTACCATTGATCCACCTTTCTATTTTGGTACCAATACCATGCCGTTTTTGTTACTATTGCTTTGTAGTAGAGTTGAAGATCAGGTATTGCGATACCCCCTGCTTCACTCTTTCTACTGAGGATTGCTTTAGATATTCTGGGTTTTTTATTCTTCCAGATGAATTTCATAATTGCTTGCTCTATTTCTGTAAGGTACATCATTGGGATTTTAATTGGAATTGCATTGAATCTGTATAGCACTTTTGGTAGTATGGCCATTTTGACAATATTAATTCTTCCTATCCAAGAACATGGGAGATCTTTCCATCTTCTGAGGTTTTCTTGAATTTCTTTCTTTAGTGTTCTGTAGTTCTCATTGTAGAGGTCTTTCACCTCTTTTGTGAGATTGATTCCCAAGTATTTTATTTTTTTCGATGCTATTGTGAATGGGGTAGTTTTCCTAATTTCTCTTTCTGAAGATTCATCACTTACGTATAAAAATGCCTTAGATTTATGTGCATTGATCTTATATCCCGCTACTTTACTGAATTCA
Organism: Sciurus carolinensis; assembly: GCF_902686445.1. NCBI lineage: Eukaryota > Metazoa > Chordata > Mammalia > Rodentia > Sciuridae > Sciurus > Sciurus carolinensis. The sequence continues at coordinate 102,063,212 of NC_062221.1, read as the reverse complement.
CTTATGAGATCTAAAAGTATTCTGGTGGAATTTCCTGGTTCCTCTAAGTATATAATCATATCATCAGCAAACAGGGATAGTTTGAGTTCTTCTTTTCCTATTTGTATCCCTTTAATTTCTTTGGTCTGTCTAATTGCTCTGGCTAGAGTTTCAAGGACGATATTGAAAAGAAGTGGTGAAAGAGGGCATCCCTGCCTTGTTCCAGTTTTTAGGGGGAATGCTTTCAGTTTTTCACCATTTAGAATGATATTAGCCATGGGCTTAGCATAGATAGCCTTTACAATGTTAAGGAATGTTCCCACTATCCCTATTTTTTCTAGTGTTTTGAGCATGAAGGGATGCTGTATTTTATCAAATGCTTTCTCTGCATCTATTGAAATAATCATGTGATTCTTGACTTTAAGTCTATTGATATGGTGAATGACATTTATTGATTTCCTGATGTTGAACCAACCTTGCATCCCTGGGATGAAACCCACTTGGTCATGGTGCACTATCTTTTTAATATGTTTTTGTATACGATTTGCTAAAATTTTGTTGAGAATTTTTGCGTCAATGTTCATTAAGGATATTGGTCTGAAATTTTCTTTCCTCGATGTGTCTCTGTCTGGTTTAGGTATCAGGGTGATATTGGCTTCATAGAACGAGTTTGGGAGGGTTCCCTCCTCTTCTATTTTATGGAATACTTTGAGAAGTATTGGAATGAGCTCTTCTTTAAAGGTTTTGTAGAACTCGGCTGAAAACCCATCTGGTCCTGGACTTTTCTTTGTTGGTAGGTTTTTGATGACTTCATCTATTTCATTACTTGAAATTGGTCTATTTAAATTGTGTATGTCCTCCTCGTTCAGTTTAGGCAATTCATATGTCTCTAGAAACCTGTTGATGTCTTCGAAATTTTCTATTTTGTTGGAGTATAGGTTTTCAAAATAGCTTCTAATTATGTTTTGTATTTCAGTCATGTCTGTTGTGATATTTCCTTCTTCATTCCGAATTTTAGTGATTTGGGTTTTCTCTCGTCTTCTCTTTGTTAGTGTGGCTAAAGGTTTATCAATTTTGTTTATTTTTTTGAAGAACCAACTATTTATTTTGTCAATTTTTTGTATTGTTTCTTTTGTTTCAATTTCGTTGATTTCAGCTCTGTGTTTAACTATTTCCTGTCTTCTACTACTTTTGGTGTTGGTCTGTTCTTCTTTTTCTAGGGCTTTGAGCTGTAGTGTTAGGTTGTTTATTTGTTGAGTTTTACTTCTTTTATTAAATGTGCTCCATGAAATAAATTTTCCTCTAATTACTGCTTTCATAGTGTCCCAGAGATTTTGATATGATGTTTCTTTGTTCTCGTTTACCTCTAAGAATTTTTTAATTTCCTTCCTAATATCTTCTGTTATCCATTCATCATATAATAGCATATTGTTTAATCTCCAGGTGTTGGAGTAGTTTCTGTTTTTTAATCTTTCATTTATTTCTAACTTCAATCCATTATGATCTGATAGAGTACAAGGTAGTGTCTCTATCTTCTTGTATTTGCTAACATTAGCTTTGTGGCATAATATATGGTCTATTTTAGAGAAGGATCCATGTGCTGCTGAGAAGAAAGTGTATTCGCTCTTGGTTGGATGGTATATTCTATAAATGTCTGTTAAGTCAAAATTATTGATTGTGTTATTGAGATCTATGGTTTCTTTGTTCAATTTTTGTTTGGAAGTTCTGTCCAGTGGTGAGAGAGGCGTGTTAAAATCACCTAGTATTAATGTGTTATGGTCTATTTGGTTTCTAAAATTGAGAAGGATTTGTTTGACATACATGGATGAGCCACTGTTTGGGGCATAGATGTTTATGATTGTTATATCTTGCTGATTTATGCTTCCCTTAAGCAGTATGAAATGTCCTTCCTTATCCCTTCTGACTGACATTGGCTTGAAGTCCACATTATCTGAAATGAGGATGGATACTCCAGCTTTTTTGCTGAGTCCATGTGCATGGTATGTTTTTCCCCATCCATTCACCTTTAGTCTATGGGTATCTCTTTTTATGAGGTGAGTCTCTTGCAGGCAACATATTGTTGGATCTTTCTTTTTAATCCAATCTGCCAGTCTATGTCTTTTGATTGATGAATTCAGGCCATTAACATTCAGGGTTATTATTGAGATATGATTTGTATTCCCGGTCATTTGGTTCATTTTTAAAATTTTATTTATTTATTTATTTTTTGACACAACTTGGTTCCTCCTTTATTTGACAGTTCCTTTAGGATAATTCCTGCCTTTGCTGATTTGCTTCTTTGTGTTTTATCTCTTCCTCATGGAATATTTTGCTGAGAATATTCTGTAATGCTGGCTTTCTTTTTGTAAATTCTTTTAGCTTTTGTTTATCATGGAATGATTTTATTTCATCATCAAATTTGAAGGTATAAGATTCTTGGTTGGCATCCATTTTCTTTCAGAGCTTGAAAAATGTTGTTCCAGGCCCTTCTAGCTTTTAGGGTCTGGATTGAAAAATATGCTGATATCCGTATTGGTTTCCCCCTGAATGTAATTTGGTTCTTTTCTCTCGCAGCCTTTAAAATTCTGTCTTTATTTTGTATGTTCGGTATTTTCATTATAATGTGCCTTGGTGTGGGTCTGTTGTAATTTTGTGTATTTGGAGTCCTATAAGCCTCTTGAACTTCATTTTCCATTTCATTCTTCAGATTTGGGAAATTTTCTGATATTATTTCATTGAATAGATTGTTCATTCCTTTGGTTTGTTTCTCTAAGCCTTCCTCAGTCCCAATAATTCTCAAATTTGGCCTTTTCATGATAGCCCATAGTTCTTGGAGATTCTGTTCATGATTTCTTACCATCTTCTCTGTTTGTTCAACTTTGTTTTCAAGGTTAAATATTTTGTCTTCAATATCTGAAGTTCTGTCTTCCAGGTGTTCTATCCTATTGGTTGTGCTTTCTATGGAGTTCTTAATTTGGTTTATTGTTTCCTTCATTTCAAGGATTTCTGTTTGTTTTTTTTTTTCAATATCTCTAACTCTTTATTGAAATGATCTTTTGCTTCCTGTATTTGCTCTTTTAACTGTCGATTGGTGCGATCATTCAATGCCTGCATTTGCTCTTTCATCTCATCATTCAATGCCTGCATTCACTCTTTCATCTCATCGTTTGCTTCTCTGATCATTTTAATTATGTACATTCTGAACTCCCTTTCTGTCATTTCTTCTGCCATGCTGTCGTTGGATTTTATTGATGTAACATCTAGATTTGTTTGGGGCATTTTCTTCCCTTGTTTTCTCATATTGTTCAGGAATCAGTGGATCATTAAGATATTGCAGATTTCCTCTATTGACTTATAATGTCCCTGAAGATTGCTAGTATATTCCCTCTTATCCTTCAGTAGCCTGCAGTCTTGGAGGAAGTTGATAATGCGGTGCTCCACAAGGAAGCTGCCTCTCTAGGGATGGTGACCCTCAGGTGGGGTATATTCCCTGCTAGTGGGCAGAGGTGCCTCCACTTGCTGACCAATGGTCATCCAAAGGGGAACTAGGCTGCAGGCTGAGGTAAGGCCTGTTTGTGCCTGTGTCTCTGGTTTTACTGTCCTTGTGGGAAAACCTCACCCGGCAGGGAAGACTCACCCAGTGGGGAGGTCTCGCTGGTCAGTTGCCCTCCTAGAGGTTCCCCTCAATCTACAACTACCACCTGGGCTGGGCTGTCTTCCTCTGCAACATTCCCAGGGGCTCAAACCTACCTCCTGAGCCTGGGAGCCTCACCCTTTGCAGATGAGTCTTCTTAGGCTGCCTCTCCTCAGAGAATCTGCTCGCAGTCCTGGAAACTTCGCTCCACCCCTAGATGTGTCTCTGTGTGGCTCTTCCACCAAGAAGCCGCCTAGCTCCTGGGACCCTGTTCTGCACCTAATTACCTGGCTATGCGGCCCCTCCTCTGAGCTGCCACCTGGAGCCCCATACAATAGCTCCGAGACCCAGAGACCCACCACACACCTCCTCCTCCAGACAGCCGCCCGGTTTCTGACGCAGTCACTAGGAGTTCAAGCAACTCACTTCGCGTCTCCTCCTCCCGCCAACCGCCCGTAGCCCTAGGCAGTCACTCCGAGTCCAAGTGACCCACCCTGTTCCTCCTCCTCCTCGTGGTAGCCCCCTGGGTGTTTAGTAGTGGTCACTTTGAGTCCAAACAACTCAACACTCACCTCCTCCTCTGGCAACCGCCTGTGGCTCTGATGCAGTCACTCCTAGACCAAGTGACCCGCCACATTCCTCCTCTTCCTCCGGGCAGCCCCCCCGGTGTTCAGAAGCGGTCGTTCTGAGTCCAAACAGCTCACCACGCAGCTCCTCCTCTGGCAACCGCCTGTAGCTCTGATGCAGTCACTCCTAGACCAAGTGACCCGCTGCACTTCTCCTCTTCCTCTGGGCAACCCCCCGGTGTTCAGAAGCGGTCGTTCTGAGTCTAAACAGCTCGCCACGCTGCTCCTCCTCAGGCAGCCGCCTGGAGCCCCAGTGGTTGTTCTGAGTCCAAGCGCTGTGCTGAGCCGCCTCTTCTACGATGATCCCAGTTGTCCGTGTTTACCGCTCCAGTGGGGGGAGGGGCGTCTCGCTGAGCAACTCTACTTCACAAAGTTCCCTGCGTTCCGGGGCTACCGCCCCATCCGGGACACCTCCCCAATGGGAGAGACTCACCTGGCAGCTTTGAGTTAGTCCCAAGTCTCTCACTAGCTCCTCTTTTGAATCCTGCGTCCTGGAGCAACATGAAATGCAGCCGCACTCTAGTCCGCCATCTTGAAACCCCCCCTGTTAGACTCTTTAGGGAAAACATATTTACCAATTTAAATGCACTTTTAACTTATATCTATATTGTATATAAAGAAATCATTCATCTGAACATATATAACTCTCTTGTCTTCATAATCCTAAACTTAAGTTCACATATATTGGAAGGCATCTTGAAATCACTTTTTCTTTCAACACTAAAAGATATTTTTTCACTGTTGTTCTGTCATTAATTTAACTAAGTTGTGAAAATGATTAATACATATTAACATTTTTCAGAATGGGTTTCAATAGCATTCATCAAATTGAATTTTGAAGGAAGTTATTTTTCTCCAGAACAATCTTCCATCATACTCGGATATTTTAATTTATTTACAGATAAACTATTTTGAGAGAAATTGTGTTGTTTCTTTAATTGCAAACCCGTTATGCATCTATTCATGGGAGGTCTGCCTCATGAGCTGTAAGGTTATAAACAGTACTTGTAATCTCTATTCCACAGACATGGTAACCATCTGATAGTACCACTGTTGGGCACAGAAGCTTATTCTGTGATAATAAAGCTAGTTGCTTCAGTAAGAAAGACTAATTTTAGACATCAGTTTATCACTTGCTTGTCAGCAATTGTCTGCTTCTCTTTAGCATTCAGCTTCTGATAGACACACATATACTCTGAAAATTTTTGTATCTCTATTTCATTCTTTGGTAAAGACTCCATATTTTTGCATTGGTTTAATACCCCAATCTTATTACTAATTTTTTAATGTCCATTTTAATACATTTTCATGAACATTTATTTCATCACAATGTTATTGAGATACTATAAAATATGATGCTATAAAATATGAGTTCAATCTAGGGAAAATAAAGTTCTAGTCATTTTTCAGTAAAATTTATATGGTCTCTAAAAGCCCACTTTTGGTTATAGAGATTGATAGCTTGTCATTCTTCTCCATTTCAGAGAAGATATGATTAATGGATAATCATACTTTAGACTGATACATGAAAAAGATTCTGAAATTATGTGAGAATAATAGGCAAAACACCATCTTTACTTTAGGAGTCTCCAAGAATATTACCTCACAATGCAAAAATAATACCAATTTCGGGCATCTAAGCACTTTAATAACCCACAAAAATAGAAATCTTCCATTGATACTGACAATTTATCATTTGTGCTTATGTCCTTGATCATTTTCTAAGTTATGCCTTCTCAAAGACTTGACTTCTGAGGGGTAGAGAGAACATTAAGAATTTAACTTCTTAGTAGCATGTTTGATCAGATATACCCAGATAACTTAAGACATCCTAGACTGATGGTGCTTTTTGAGACTCTGAAAAAGAAAAATGGGGTTAGAAATTTTGCATTCCAAATTCCCCTACATGAAAGCACTGTCAAAAAGTGACTTTTGTCTTTGTCATATTTTCTCCTTTATGAGTGATAAAAATACCTTCTTTGAACAATTCAGCTGAATTTATAGCTTCCCAAGTTCAGTGCAAATGATCAGTTGAGAACAAGGGTATAGCTCAATAGTAGATCACTTACCTAGCATTCATGGGCTCTGGGTTCAATCCCAGTGTTGCAACAAACAAAAAAACAAACAAACCAAAACATAGTTGAGAAAGGATGCCCAGGCAAATGGGTATAGGAGGGAAAAGTTGGAAATTTCTTGACCAATGGAGAACAAAGTCTGAGTTTGTTCTCAGCATTAAAATGATAAATTTAAGTCAGAGGCCTTAGGCCTCGGCTAGCATTCCCTAAGTTGGTACAATGCATAACAATTTGTCTTATTAAGGCACATTATGTGGTATACATTACATATTGTAGCTATAAGAAAAGAATATTAATTTTGGAACACTGCATACCTATTTGACAGGCTCAAATTCAAACAACACAATCTAGAAGATTGCAGGCTTGTCTGTGTTTAAGAAGAAACCCTTTCTATAATTACTCACACTCTTTTTAAATTATTTTATTATTGTATTATTATTATACATATTAGTGGGATTTGCTGTTGCACATTCATACTAATCTGTGTTCCATGCCCAGAAGGTGTCTGAGGGTATTACTCTTGTACCTGAAATGTTCACAAGTGACTTCCTCAGAACAGTGATTAGAGAAGAAAAAAGAAAATCAAAGTGAAAAGAAGATTATTATAACAGATGTAAAGATTCTAGACACTGTGATTAAACTTGAAGTGGTGATGAACACAGAGAGAAGTGACCATGTAACATTAATGTAGAAAGAGATTGTCGAAGCTCCTCCTTTCAGTTTTCAAACAAGAATGTCTTAACAGCCTCCTGAAGACTGAATGTGATAGCCAACCTATGAATGGCTTCCTAGACCATCACCTCATCCAGAAAAACTTACTTTTAGAACTATTCCAAGTATAATCCTATAAAAGTTCCATTTAAACAATTATAAAATCACTTAAGTAATAACAATAAAATCAAAACAAAGTCCAAAATTACTTTAAAAGAATGACAAATTCTTACTCTGCTTCTAAATTATTTTAATGGATTTCTTAATAATATAATTATTGTAAACACACAAAATGCACTAGAATTAAATGAAAATAATTATGTTGTAAGTTTCATAATGAAACAATCTGCAACTATAAAAATTTTCCTAAGAATTGTAATTCCACCAATTTCACTTGAGAAAATGTCACTCTACTAGCAATATGGTGAAAAGGAAAAATCAAAATAACTTTAGTAAAGAAAGAAATAAGATATCTTTCTGTGCTTCTAGAAGTAGGCTATTGAGTGGAGTCACTCACTTCTCTTGCAGACTGTTTATACAAGATCAAGTCCATTGCTCAATACAGTGAATTTCTTATTGCCAGTGAGATAGGCTAGGAGAGTTCTTGGTCGAGAGGCTTTTGGGGAAAGCTGCCTTGGCTTTCTAGAGAAGGTAGGAGAACTGGAGTGGGATCCCTTGTAACATTCGCTGACAAAAATATGTGTGGTGAATTCCCATTGCACTAGCAAAACTGAATGAAAAGGAAGTGGATTTTCATCAAATATTCAATTTAGAGAAAATTTACAACAAAAGGAGAACTTTTCCAAGGCAATTGAATAGATCTGGAGTCCTCCGGATCCCTGTGTTGTGGAAAACCCAGTGCATCTGGATGGGGTTGGTCGGCGGCAGGAATCTTTCTCCTGGAGTCCTGACTCCACTGGTCACTAACCCTGGGTTCCCATACCATCCCAGGCTGATTGTACTCCTTTCTTGAGATTTTGGTTATTAAGGGTTTCCTGGTGATCCTCACAGAACAGAGTATCCTCTGCCAATATCACACTTATAGTTTCTAGGACATAATTGGGACATAAGAATCCTTTGAAATGTTCACATTTAAATATTTCCTTAGCTATTATTTGTCTTAGGTTTTTCTCTTTGTCTGCCCCATAAATTAGCAAGATTTCTTTTAGTATTCTCAACCCATTATTTATAAGCATTATTCTCACAGGAAACAAGTTGGCATGGTATTTGCCAGTGATCATTTTAAATTTTTTCTGGAAAGTTATTGACTTGCATTTAATAAGTGTCCAATTTTTTCACATGCTTGGCCAATCTATTCAATTGCCTTGGAAAAGTTCTCCTTTTGTTGTGAATTTTTTCTAAATTGAATATTTTATGAAAATCCACTTCCTTTTCTCAATACAGTTCAGAAAAGACTGGAATTTTTCCCTCTGCTTTTTAATTGTTTTTTTCTTACTGCAGCAAATTTCTGTCACTTTGGAGAGTTTAATATGATTGATCTCAAAGTGCATCTATTATGAGTTTTTTCAGCTGATTTAATGTATATTTGGTTTTATTGTTCTTTAAGAGTTTTCAAACAAGTGTATTCATTTCCTGATGTTGCTACAAGAAATTACCACAAATATAGTGGTGGTGTAGAGCAACTTGAATTTATTATCTTATAGCTCTGGACATCAGAAGTCTAATAACAGTTTTTATACAGGAAAAACATATCAGCAAGGCTGAGTTTTAAAGTCAGTGTCTTCAAAATACCTTTTAAGTGATGCCAAGTTCTGATGCATTTGTTATGTTGGATTCCACATTTCCACCATTTGTGGTATGTTCTCCAAGAACTCAAGACACATGACCTGACATTGTCTTTTAAAAAATTGTTTCATGCCACTCTAAGTTCTTTCTATCACTTTTGCATACTTCTGTTTGTTGTGATAGTAGTTTTATCTTTCCCAAAAGATTAAAAATGTCATCCAAACTCAAGTGTCATCAGAAGCTATACTTTATTTTTTTAAATGTATTTTGGAGACTATTTTGGTTGGAGCTACTTGAAATGGAAGCATCATGATACATTGTTCAAAGAATTAATGTATCTTGTTACAGTTGACATGACGAGCACAATTTGTTCTAATACTACAAATTTCTCTCCTTTAGTCTTTTTTCTAAAAGTCTTTACTTTAAATTCAGATAAAAAACTTTCAATATCTTTTTTGCTTCCAATTTTTAAAATTATTATTCTTATTTCTGATAATGTGTTCTTATGTTTAGTTTTCAGCAACATTGATTCATTGACTTCAGTTCACTAAATTATTTTCTATACATTTAAGCATTTTTTTTTTCATTAAGAATGGTAAAAACTATGGGGCTGGGGTTGTGGCTCAGTGGTAGAGTGTTTGCCTAGCATGTGTAAGGCACTGGGTTCGATTCTCAGCACCACATAAAAATAAATAAATAAAATAAAGGTCCACTGGCAATCAAGAAAATTAAAAAAAAAAAAAGGTAAAAACTAGTTTTCTATTTCTTCTGAATATAGGGTGCTTTACCTTTGAGTTACATCCCCAGTCATTTTTTTTTTTTTTTTTTTTTTTTTTTTACTTTGTCACAGGATCTCCCTAAATCACTGAGGATCTCACCACGTTTCTGAGGCTGACCTTGAAATTGTGATCCTCTTGCCTTGGCATCCCTAGTTGCTGGGATTACAGGTCCAGTCCTCTCTTTCTAACTTCAAGTTTGGAGAAATAGAATTTTAGTGATTCAAAAATCTTACATCCCACTATAGTTAAAAGCACTACCCTTTCTTACAACAATGTCTGAGCATCTGCGCCTGGCCTAAAGTTCTCCCTCTTAGCACTTCTCTGCCTGAATGTGTCTCCGGGACCATAGTAACAGCATACTGCAGCCATCGGTGGACCCTCCATGGTCGGAAGCCTTTGATGGAACTCCATCAGTTGCCAGGACATTGCTGACTTGTAGTTTCCCTACAGACATACCTGCTGAACCATGACACAGTGCAAAACTAAGGGCAATTTTCAATGGAGACAGAGTGTAGGGGAATTTTCAATAGAGACAGAGTGTAGGGGACAAGTAGAGTAGAAGAGAACATCGTAAATCTAAATGGTAAAAAACATACCCAAGGATAATAGATCATCCCCAGAGTGTCCAGACTCTAAAGATCATGGCCTATCTAAGTCTCTGGTCTACCCAGAACTGCTTGCTGTCCCAGGGACTTAGAAAATCAATGTGGTGTTGCACTTGCAACCAATTATCAGTCACTCGTTAAGAAACTCCCTAGAGGAATTGCAGGTCTCCAAACCCAATCAATGTTCCAGCTCCTCTTGAATGAGTTTTCTATTCTGTGACCTGGGGAGTTTCATCATACCCACAAAGGTCACAGACAACTTGCAGCTCTGAGTGCCCCTTCTGATTTTTTTAGTCTATCTTAAATGTACACAGGAAGAATGTAGGATCGCAGGGAGCCCACAAAGTTCTTCATTCAGTGGTTTGTTGGAGCAGGCTTGAGTTGACTGCTGAGTCAACTGTGTACAAATGTCTCATCCTAAATCATGGTGGGAGCATTTATACCATAGAAATGGGCAAGTATTACAAATCGAGTCTTAAATTTTGTTGTTGTTGTTGTTAACCAGTTGATAATCATTTACATTACATTTTGTATAAAACATAAAATATGTAACATACAAAAGAAGTTGTTATTTTATTAACTCTCTTAACTACATAAATTATGTTCCCCCTGTTTCCTTCTTCTTTTCTAATAGTCCTTCTACTTTCAGGTTATCTTTCTTTTTTTCTTTTTTAGTTTCCATATATGAAAGAAAACACGTTATACCTGTTTTTCTGTATCTGACTTATTCTACTTAACATGATGACCTTTGATTCCATCTGTTTTCCTTAAAATGACATGATTTCATTCTTATTTATTGCTGAATAATACAAATGCATATCTATTTTTTTCTTTATCTATTCATATATTGATGGGTATCCAGGCCAATTCCGTAAGTTAGCTGCTGTGAATTCTGCTGTGATTTACATGGGAATGAAGTTATTTTTTTTTACATGATGACTACATTTCCTTCAGGTAGATCACATGGTAGATCTAGTTTTAGTTTTCTGAGGAAACTCCATGCTGTTTTCCACAGTGACTGTACTAATTTACAATCCTACCAAGAGTATATAAGGGTTTCTTTTCCCCACTTCCTTGTCACCGTTTGTTATTTTTTGTTTTGTTGATAATAGCCATTCTGACTGAGATGAGATGGAACCCCAATGAAGTTTTGATTTTCATTTACCCTGATGGCTAAAGGCATTGCACTTTATATAGTCATTGTTCGTTTACACTTTTTTTTTGAGATATGTCTTCATATCATTTGCCCATTTATTGATTGCATTGCTGCTTCTTTCTGATGTTTAAAAAAATTATATATTCTAGATATTAATCCTCTGTCAGATGAATAGTTGGCAAAGATTTTCTTTCATTCTGTACATTGTCTCTTCACTCTGTTGATTGTTTACTTTGCTGTGAGATGCTTTTTAATTTGATGAAATCTAATTTGTTAATTCTTTCTTTTATTCTCTGGGTTATTGGAGTTCTATATTAGAATTAATTGCCTGTGCCAATATCTTAAAATATTTACCCTACAATATTTTTATTAGTTCCAAAATTTTAGATCTTACATCAAGATATATGATCCATTTTAAGTTGATTTTTGTATGGGGTGATAAAAAGAAATCTAGTTTCTATCTTCTACATGTGGATATTCTTTTTTCCTAACACCATTTGTTGCCGACACTGTCATTTTTTTTACAATGTATGTTTTTAGTTCCTTTGTTGAGAATCAGATGGCTGTATGTGTGTGAGTTTATATCTGTATTCTCTTTTCCATTTCATTAGTCTATGAGTCTGTTTTAATGCCAATAATGTACTATTTTCATTACTATGGTTATGTAGTATAGTTTGAAACCAAGTATTGTGATGCCTCGAGCATTGCTTTGGCTATTCAGGTTCTTTTGTGGTTCCATATGAATTTTAGAATTATTTTTCTAGTTCTATAAAATGGTTATTGGTAGTATAATGTATATTTCATTGATTCTATAGATTTCACTATTGTGACACTTTTAACCATATTAATTCTCTAATCCATAAACATGGGGGTCTTGTCTTCTAATGTTTTTAGTTTTTCTTTCTTCAATATTTTTACTTTCATAGTTGAGATCCTTCATTATAATGATCCTTCAGTCCCTTCATTATGTATATTCCTAGGCATTTTATTTATTTTATTTTTAAGGCTGTTATGAATGGAAATGTTTTCCTAATTTCTTTCTCAGCAAGTTTATTATTGAAATATAGAAAAGTTTATAGTTTTGTATATGGATTCTGTATCCTGCTACTTTGTTGAATATTTTTATTAGTTCTAAGAGTCTTTCAGTTAAGTCTTGAGGATTTTCTCTTTTTCTAATTTTTAGTTGTAGAGGAACATAGTGCTTTATTTTATTTATTTCCTTTTATGTGGTGCTGATGATCAAACCCAATGCCTCAAACGTGCTAGGCAGGCACATTACCACTGAGCCACAACCCAGCCCCTCTTAAGGGTTTTTGAAGTACAGAATCATTATCATTTGCAAACAGGATGATTTGTCTTCTTCCTTTTCTATTTGCAACTTTTTAATTTATGTCTCTTGTCTGATTGCTTCGACTAAAATTTCACAGGCTATATTGAATAATAGTGGTGAGAGTAGAGTGAACACGCTTGTCTTGTGCCTGATTTTAGAGGAAATGTTTCAGTATTATGTTGGCTATGGGTTTGTTATATTGAACCTTGATTATGTTGAGGTATGATCCTTCTACATCTAGTCTATTTAGGACTTTTATCACGAAAGGATGTTGAATTTTATCAAAGGCATTTTTTGTATCTTTTGAGTTGATCATGTGATTTCTATCCTTGATTCTGTCTACATGCTATATTACATTTATTGATTTGTGTGTGTTGAAACCTCTTTGCATACCTTGAATGAAGCTGACTTGATCATGGTGTATGGTCTTTTTTAATGTGCTAATTCAATTTTCTAATATTTTACTGAGGACTTTCGCATCTAGGCTCATCAAGCATATTGGTTCATAGTTTTCTTTCTTTCTTTCTTTTTTTTTTTTTTTTTTTGTTATGTCCTTATCAGGTTTTGATAGCATGGTATTGTTGATGTAGTATTTTTGGATCCTTTCCTTTCAATTTTATGTAAGAATTTGAGGAATATTGCTACATATATATATGTATATATATATATATATATATATATTTTTTTTTTTTTTTTTCTTTAAAAGTCTTGTAAAACAGCAATGACTCCATGTGGTCCTGGGCTTTTCCTTGTTGAGTGACTTTATTACTGCTTCAATCTCTTTGCTTGTTTTTAATCTATTTAGGTTTTTCATTTTCTCTTGGTTCAATTTTGATAGATCATATGTGTCTAGAAATTTTTCTATGCCTCCTAGATCTTCCAGTTTATAATTGTTAAAAGTTTTCTGCAATGACTTCATGGATTTCATTTGGAGTCTGTTGTAATATCCCCCATTTTGTATCTAATTTGATTCTTCTGGTTCTTTCATTTGTTTGTATAGGAATGTGTCAATTGGTTTCTTTATTTACAAAGAAACCGTGCTTTGTTTTAGAGCCTTTGTATTATTCATTTAGTCTCTATTTCATTTATTTCTGCTAAGATCTTTACTATTTTTTTCCTTCTACTTATTTTTAGTTTTGCTCTTGTTTTTCTAAGACCATGAGATGTATCATTGACTATTTATTTCATTTCTATTTTTTAATGTAGGCACTTATAGCTATAAATTCCCTTCTTACTACAGATTCTGCACTTCTATTTTCATTTAATTCTAGGAATATTTTCATTCTCCTTTTGATTTCTTCAAAGACTCACTGTTCATTCAAAAGTATATTGTTTAATCCACATGAGTTTGTTAATATCTGCAGTTTTCCTTGCTGTTGATTTCTACTTTCATTCTGCTGTGATTGAATAAGATGTAAAAAATTACTTCAATTTTTTTTGTATTTGTTAAAATAAGACATGCTTTAATCCTAAAATAAAATATGATCTACTTCCAAAAAAGTTCATGTGCTGATGAAAATGAGATGTAGTCTTAAGATGTAGTCTTAGATGAAATATTCTGTAGATGTCTAATTTTATAAATGCTATGTCTTTGTTGTTGTTTTTTTCTTTTCTTTTTTTTTTTTTTTTTGGTCTGAATGATCTACCTATTACTGAGAATGAGATATTAAAGTCATCAACTATTAACATGCTGGGTCCTATCTTTCCCTTTATGTTCAGTAGTGTTTCTTTTATAAAATTAGGTATTCTGACATTGGTTCACATATATTAACAACTGTTTCATATTCTTGATAAATTGTTCCTTTTATCCATTTGTAGTGACCCTTGTCTCTTCTGAACAGTTTGGGCCTGGAGTTTATTTTGTTGGCTATAAAAATAGCTACTGCTGCTCACTTTCAGATTCCATTTGCTTTGAATAACTGTTTTTTCCATTCCATTTTCAGTATTTGTATGTTTTTTTCCATTGAGGTGCATTTCTTGCAGGCAACAAATTAATGGGTCCTGTGTTTAATCCAATCAACCAGTCTGCAACTCTTAATGGGAGAATTAAGACCATTTATATCCAACGTTGTTATTGAAGGGTATATACTAGTTCCTATCATTTTGTTTTTTTTTCATTTGGATGTTTTGAAAAATCTGTATTCAATCCTTTCTCCCTTATTCATCTTAAGAGTTTGATGATTTACTGAATTAATAATATTTCATTTTTTTCTGATTCTTGTGCTCAGTCTCTGGTGTGATTTATTCTTTCTTGTGCTCTTATGATTATGCTTATATTGCTTTTTCTTCTGTGTATAAGAAACTCAAGAAAGTTTTTAAACTTTGGAAAAATGCATACAAAGGATTCAATGAAGTGAGATTTGAAATAAAGGGTAGATCAACAATGTGTTTTTAAGAAGCATTTGCTCTCTTCTCCTCTAAGTGAAAAACAAATCATGATTTAACTTTGGTAATATAAGGTTTGAAGAAAAACAAAGCTTATATATTTTAAAAAATTATACAAGTTTAATATTTGGAAAATGTTAACACTTGGGAGGATATACTATTTCCATTGAGAAATAGGGGGCAGATAAAACACTCTATTTCAACTAAATACCAGAATATTTATGAATTTTATGTATTTTGACTTTCTAAAAGCTGAAGGTATCATTTATTTATATATTCCTGTGGTTTCTAAACTTTTAAACTTAAATGTATTAAATGAAGACCAAATGTCCTAGAAATGTCAAAATGTCAAATAATGAAAAACCAGATTAAAATGTATGAATTTTTTGAGGTGATCACATATTGTGGGAGATATTTTATCCACTATCATACTCAACAAACATACTATATTTTAAAAATACAATATTGTAAAAAGGTTATATTGTAGATAACTTCCATTGATTGCATTTTAGCATTATAATTAATATAACATGGCTAAGTATATCTCCAAAAATAACTAAATGTTCTTTAACTAATTATTAAAATATACATGAAAGAAATACTTTTAATAAACTAGGTATAGTGCATTACGTAGTAATATTGTTTATCACATGGAAAAGAGCCAAAGTTCTCCCCCACACTGCCCCAAACCAAGTCAATTACTGAAAGTAATTTCAGAATGCTTTCTCATTACAATTTAACTTCTATCAAACCTTCAAAATGATCTTTCCAAATCATCATTCCAATTTACCATCATGACTTTGCAATCAGTGTGATATTTAAAGTCTCTTTATAATTACCCCAATCCATCTCTCATTTTCACTATTCTCACTTTCATCTATGCATCATCTAATGCAGACACATTGAACTAGTTCTTATATCTGATAGTTGTGAACCTTTAGCAGCTTACCTGGGCTATATCACAAAATGCAAAGATCATCAAGTTGTCTGAATATAATGGATTAGTCTAGTGATAGAAACTAATCCAAGTGGGATCAATTAAATGGTTTATTCTGGAATTTTTAAATTAAAATTTAAAGTGTCTAAACTCTTCTGATTCTCTAGATATAGGAAGTACAAATCTTAGAAATATAGAAAAAGTAACTTGCAAGTGTTTGTTTTCTGAGAGTTTGAAAGAGTTCACCTTAAAAGAGAAAAGACATACCGAAAGTACCTGAAATGCAGGATCATTAAAGCCTAAGCATTCACCTGTCTCTTGGTCCAGTGCCTTCCTTACACTATGCTTTTATGCTGTTGGGTCTTATGACACTCCTCAAAGTTTTCAAAATAAATCTTGTTTCAAAGCTAGTTTCAGATGATTTCTATTGCTTGCAACTCTAAGATCTGCACAAATACAAACTCTAATCTCAGAGTTAGGGATGAAGAACTCATCGACAATTTCAAAAGATACATAAATTTCACATTTGTCTTAAGATTACCTGACCAATACCTTTTGATTGAATTGCACCATGATTTTTTTTCTGATGTGTCTATTACTGTCTTCATTTTAAAGTCATCTGGTCCAGTCCTTAACACTGTATCAATGTGTGTGGAGTATTTGCTGGTTTTCAAAAGTAAGTTGTCACTAAATGTTGTTTTTCATTTCTCAGCTCCTTTTGCATGCAATTATTTTCATCAAATGAATATAAAAAGGAAGGATGTTCACCACTTCCAGGATAGGACCTATGCACAGTGTGACTTATACATATGCCATGTTTCTATCTGCCAGGATACATGTAGAGGACCCTCTACAAGTAAGGGAACGATGAATTTCAAGTGTTTGGATTCCTGCCTCACCACACTTAAGACCACTTCCTGAACAGGAGTGTGTGTATTCAGCAGATGCCACAAAGGTATACCTTCAAAATAGGAAACAGAATCCTAGAAATTGTACTTTAATAAGAGGAAACATAAGACAAATTAAATGTGGGAATTTGTTTGTTGTCACTAAACTCACTAGACTACCAGGCTCAATAATTACCAGAATGCTAAAAATCCAAAATAAAAGATTAAAGATATGACTTCATTAAATAAAAATCAAATAGTTATGTAATTGTCTTAGAAGAGTAAATCCTTTATATATCAATGTACGATAGAAAGAATTAGTTATCTCTTTTTGTCTCCAAGACATTGTAGGATAACCCTTGTCTATGAGAAAGCAAACATAGAAAGATGTAACTTAACAGGGAAGAGAAAGTAAAAATACCTTACTTTAAACCTTGTTCCAAGTACATTATTACAGATTAATGAGTTTTAGGTGAAAGTTCATCCCATGAAAATGTATATTATTAGGTGTTGACACCTGGATGTATCTCTTATTGATGGCTTTAGGGTGCAGTGTTCTGTTTTAAAATGTGTAAAAACAAAAATATTTTATTTGTAGGAAACAGGAAATATAAGACTGGTGATTAGAGTTGATGTATCTGCCTTGTCCTTGTTAGTGTGTGACAAAATGGTACTTTAAGAGATCCATTGTTCTGGTCTTTGCAGTTAAAGGAATTTCTAAAATGAGGAAGAAAAAAGTAACATAAAAGTTTGGAAAATGATGAAGGCAAATTTGCATTCTACATGATTATTCCTAGACATGGCATAATTTATATTTCTCTCAACAAATACTAATTATTAAAATTTTTTTAAATAGAAAACTCATTTAAGGTAATTTTTCCCTGTGAACTTGAAATAGCTTCTTATATATTTTTGAAAGTGTAACATTTTAAAACATTATTGAATATATAGTTGAAAGGCAGAATGTTCTGTACAATGTATGAGGATAATATAAACTCATTCAAAGTATTATAAAATATTCCTAAAAATTCTAGAAAATTTCACTCACTCTTAAAACAACCTTCTTAGTTATTTTATGAATGTTTTTGTATACTTACAAATATCTATTTTATAATGATTACCTTTTTATGGTATTTAATTACATTTCAGTTAGTTAAGGTTAGAATGGCAAAAATACATAATTTTATTTTTATATTCTATTTAGGGTTCTCATTGCACATTTCCTTTTTCTTTCCATAGATAAAAACAAATAAAGCAGAAAAAGAATGTGTGGGTCTCATAGGCAATGACAATAAGCCCTTTTTACTACCTGTGGTCTAAATGAGAAACATAGATTCCTTATGTAGAGATCAAAAATAAAATTGGCAGCATGAAATAGTTGAAGGGAGGAAAATATCAAATATACTATTTAGTCAAATGATTAATTATATACATATTTTGGAAAAATCCACTAAATCCATAACTTGATTGAGTAAAATAAACATCTTATTTTTAGGACAAGCTATATATAATTATGTCAGAACTATTTTCTCATACATTCTTCCTCTCCTAATCTTTATTAAGTTTTAGCAACTGATGCCCAGACCATTCACTACTCCCTCATAATCAATTAGTTGGAATTATAAATTGTTACATGATTCTTGATTTTGTTTTGTAAAATTGAAATTAAAAGAAATAGAAAAAAACAGAAAAAATTATATATTCTTCCTCTTTGCTCTCTTTTGGGGGCATATAGTGATGGTTTAGGTCTTGACACAGCATTATTAATAATTAATTTGAAAACAGTAAGTAATAAAATAGTAAACATTGAAATGATTGTATTAATAGTTTGTATTTGTTTGCTATGTGAGAAGAGTCAAAGAATTTAATCTTTTTTCTCAGATTTTCCGTTTTAAAATGGAGACACTTTTTCTACTATTTCTCAAGGATTGTTATAAAACTAAATAGAAATGGTGTTACAAAAAAGCATTTTGAACATAATTCTCTTTTGCCTATTTTACTTTTAGGTTTGGAGTAGATAAACATTCCTTCCATTCTCTTTCCTTCATGAAAATGTCTCAGAAGTCTACTAAAAAAAGAAGTAGAAGAAGGAGGGGGAAGAAGAAGATAAAGGGCAAGGAGCTCATGCCTGGTAAGAAATCATTTATTCAACAAACATAACGTGTTGAAAAGCTCTTTTTAAAAGCTCTATTTAGAATACCATCTGGTCCCAACATGCTTCATAAAACAAAGAGTAGATGATGGGAGTTGGCACCTCTACAGCTCTCTGTTAGTGAAGGAATGTTTGCCATAATTCCCGTTAATGGATGAACAGCAAGACGCAAAACAATGAACAGCAAGTGGGAGAATGTTCATTAGGGCCATACCTCCTAATTGTAAATGGGGTCATGATAAATAGCATATCAAAGACTGAGTGTGCTTATCATCATCGGTGTGAAGACTACACCCTAACTACCTACTAATAGGACCTGAAATAATAGACTCAAAAAGAGCAGCAGCACTGGAAGAGTAACAGATTGTTGGGCTGAACTACTATGGGAAGCCAAAAATGTAGTGCCAAAGATTCTTGAAATGGTCAGGACCATAGCACTACACGTCCGTGATGCCAAGCTGTCCAAGTCACATTTTGGACTTGGAATGGCATTTGGGTTGATAATATTATTTTTTAAATATGTAGAATTAATTATCTTAAGGGATCATGTTAGCTTTATACTCTAAGAGGCTGCATTCTATAGGAGACTGTATCATTTATCTAACCAGCCAGAGTTGGTATTTGTCTCACTATTCAAAACACTGCAAGTATACAAAAGCCATGTTACCATGAGATCATCAGACTGAGCTTTTTATAGCTTCTCATGTCAAGTTTTCTACTTCTTTTTACTGTGCTTACGAACTGAAATTTCACTATTTAATGCCATAGAACCCTAGGTTGATAGACCTCCTCAATCCTTTGGGAAAATCTTATCCTTCCACTCACTATCATACCCACAGTTAAGGAACACACCATACATAGTAAGATATGCATGTGTACATACATACATACATGCATACACACGTTCACAGTGTATCTCAGATCAACCTAAAAGTGATTCTTGCAGTCTAAGATTGTTGCTAACTCCAGGAAGGGTGGCTAGTTTGTAACTTATAGCTGGTGGAATCATTTCATGTCCAAAGGCAGTGTTTTTCCTGATTAATTCTTTAATTAAAAGCAGCTGAAGGGATATAATAAGAATTAGAAGACAATGAATACCCAGAAGCAGCATTCAGGCCAAAATGTAGGAAGAGGGAGGATGTAATAATGATAAATATCTTCATTTGCAGCAAAAATTCACATAGCAAAGATTTTTTTCAAGTAAAAAGGAATGCAGTGATTTATACTCTTTTCTTTCTTTCTTTCTTTCCTTTTTTTTTTTTTTTTTTTTGACACTGTGTGAGTGAACACAGTAATGCAAACAATGAGAGAGCTGAAATGTCAGACAGCTACTTTATTAGACCCAAGTAAGGAATGTTCTCTAACAACTTTGGCAAGTTATTTTTTCACTGAGTTGAAGAGGGCAAAAAGGAGAAATATTGTAAACTTAATATTACCATAAAAAAACCTAATGGATATTTATTTGTAATCCATTAAATTGTTTTGAGATTTTACTGACACCTCCTGTAGGCTCCACTGCACCAACTTTCCTTTTTCTCTCATGTTTTTTTCAAAGGAAAAGGAAATCAGGCAGCAGACTGCTTTAGACCCAAAAGGACGATGTGATTGCCATTGGTTAGGTTAGGGCAGGTTGTGCCACAATGATGAACAATCTTTAAAATTCAGTGACTCAGTATCTCAGTATCTCAGATGTTTATTTCTTGCTCACATGAAGTTGGCTACAGTTCTGAGTGACAACAGTCTCCACACAGCAGTGATTCTTAAGTATTGCCTTTTGGATTCAAGATCTCATTATGTTGACAATAAGATTTTATTTACAGCATATGACAAGTAAATACATTGAGGTAATTGATATTTTTTTGTAGCTAGGAGAATTTCCACTTTCTATGTTTCAAAACTGGACTAATATGAAGCAACTTTTTAGGGACCTTAACCAAGAAAATAAAAAGAAATATTTTTTCAGAAAAATGATTTTTCTTGAGAATAATAAGTAATTATAAGATGATTATATCTTACAAAAATCCAAGGATAACATTTAGAAACATTCCATGCAAGTTTCTTCTTGATATCATACTCAAATAATATGCCCACTGTTCAGACACCACGATTTTATGTCTTTCAGGTTTTATTTTATGGAAGAAGCTGACAGATGGAGCTGCAACTTTGTCCTAACAGAGATGTTCTTAATTTCACAAGAGGTAGTCAGAAAATATAGACTGGAAAGATGCCTTTTCTCTTCGCCCACCCAATACTAGATGTAAAATGCCAAAGGAACAAAAAAAAAGCAAAAGAAAAGTTTTCACTTCTTTAAGTCCCACTTACCAAATCACTAACATGATGCTGTTGCTCTCCTCGTTTACTGTTATTATCCCTGCTTACAAGTGTCACCTGCAATGGTCAGAGACTAAACCACATTTCCAAATTATCTTTTTTGCAGACTCTTTCCTGCTTGTTTAAACTCCAACACTGACTAACCAATGCTCCAAATGAGAAGAGTCTCATTTTCTTTCTTTTGACTTGATACAAATGATGATCTGTTTAATGGTTTAATTTTATCTTAAATCTTTAACAAAATTATTTGTATGCCTTTCAGAGGTACAAATTTAAAAATATGAACCTTATTTTAATCTTACCACTTTGTGAGAATACAGTATAATGAACATATTTTCTGAATTCATGTCATAATTTGGAAATTCAAGTTCATAAAGACTATTACAAATCAAAGTAATACAATGTAAAATCAAAATCATTACATGTGTTACGTAAGTAAATATACATGTGGGCATCTTTAAAAGATAAAATTAATATTTCCCTTAGAATATTTAAATGACTAATTGAATTTATATAAATATAAGTAACATTAATAAATGTATGGTTCCATTTTAACATAATATTTTACAATAATTTACCAGTCAATAAATTATTTAAAGCTAGGTCCATTAAATCCTTAGTGAAATGCAATTGTTTAAAATAAAAATGAGCAATAAAAGATAAGAGAGTTGATATCATAAATACATTGAATTACTGAGGATAAGGAGCAAATGCAACCACCAGCTTAAATTATAACAGTGCCTTAACTACAGAAATTTCTTGCTGTCTCAATAAGTTAATGATTGTACTTTATCTCTTTTTCCTCAAAGAGCCAGGCTCTTTCCAGGTCAAGGTTCACCCTTGCTAAGTGTAAGCTTGTTCTATCACCCAAGATGCTTTCTGAATGCCTCTCAGAAAGATGAATAATGGAAGAAAAAATTGCCATGGTTACATATAGTTTCCTTATAAATTAGGTTTCTAAAGTTAGGCATAAAACTCCTCCTTTATTCTCATTGGCTGAGCATTAGTCACATGATCTGATCTAGAGGCAAAGGGAATCTTAGAAATATTGTCTTCAAATAAGGTGTCCATGAGTTCAGATATGAGCCAGAATTTCTGGTGTAAGGGAGTAAGAAAATAACAAACATTGAGGACAATGAAGAATCTGTTGGACTCAATTTTTAACATAAATATTTATAGAATGTGCCTTAGGTAATTTTTAATATTTTATATTCTATAAACATTAAGGTAATTAAAATTTCATCCAAATCATAACTAAAGAGTTTTTTATAAACTAAAGAATTTTTTCAAGAGGACAGTTATGTTTTAGGAATCAAATACCCATGTACATGTATGATTATATGAATGGTATGCATCTACATCATGTACAATCATAGAAAAGAAATGATGTACCCCATTTGTGTGCAATGAATCAAAATGCAGTCTGTAAAAAATTAATTAATTAATTAAAAATAAATGAATAAATAAATAAAAACAAAACTGTGCTAGAATAGAAAAAAACAGAATAGTGAATAAAATGCAATTTCTAAAAGAAAATACTGTATCATTTATTATTTGGAGATTTATTATATACTATTATTTTTTAGAACACTTTAACAGATAATCAAATAGAATGTTGATTAATGCTGTTATCATTACACCAGCCTGGGAGAGGCAACCTTGTACAATATGAGGATGACACAGATTTTGCCTTACTTTTGTGAAGTTAAATAAAGGTCCTTAAGAGACTGAAGTCTTTGTGTTGGGTATGGCTTTGAGGCATGGTACCTAGAGATTGTATCATAATCATTGGGGAATGTCTCAGTTTCATTTACTCTGAGTTCTGTGTAGTGTGTGTTTCACTGAGTTCATTGTTGAGCTTCCTGTGACAGTTTATCTAAAGTAAAAAATGAAGATTGTTATCAATTTCACAAACAATAACATTCTTTTTTTTAATGATTAAATTTTTAGACCTTTACAGCCAACATTAAAGAATTATTTATGTTCATTTTAGACATAAGAACCTGAGACTCAGAGCTATTCAATCTTCTAATAAATTATAAGATCTTATTTGAAATCCTGAACCAAGAAACCCAGTGATGTTTTTGCAAGTCTTTTTTTTTTTTTTTTTTTAACCAGGAAACATGTGACTCTTTCTCATTTTCTTTTAAGCCTCACTGTGGTAGAGCCAAGTAAATTCTATCTTAAAGGAGTTTTTAATAACCTGTCTGAACACCCTGTTCACATAATGGGGACTACAATTTTTTGAAATACATCGATGTGTTTGTTTTCTGATACACATTTCTCTATATGCCCTTTCTCTGTAGCGATTCAGTGCAAGTGATGAGCCACAGTTAAATTCCACTCTCTTGCAAGAGTCGATGGTTAAATTTTCAAGAATCTGGAAAATTGGTTGTTAAATAGAGGCATTATTAGAAATTAAATTTTCTAAATTTACAACTAAATAAAATCTATTAAAATAAAGGCAATAAATCTTCAAAACTCACCCTTCTTAATTTCTTTACTACATTTTATTAATATCTGTGCTATTAATATGTGACAAAAACATGTCAACCAAGGGAGTTCAGAGCATGGAGTCATACAATTCTTGAATTCTTAGGGAAACCATAGTCTTAATAGCCAGATGTTGTTAAGAGAGAAAAGCATGATCTAAACTTCCTGGGGTCATATTAACACATTAACATTCAGGGCTTGTGAGTTTGACAGTCCACCAGACACTGCTAGAAGGAACTCAGAATGCAATAAAAGGAGAGTCAGAGAGAGAATGGGTGGCTTCTGTGTGTGCTGAGAGATACTCAGAGTAAGGGAGAGCTGGCATGAGGAACTCAAGTCCAGTGACCTTCCTTTCTGACTCTATACGTCAGGGTGAAATCTCAAATACGTTGATGGGAAGAATGAGATGGACTCTTGTCAAAGCATTAAATATGTACAAATGAATGCTAAGTGCTGGGAATAGTGACCCATTGTCTCAGTAGATAAGTCACACCATTTGTCCTCGTATTCATCAACCCATTATGATAAAACAGTGACAAGAGACACCCAGTTGGAGAAGTGTCTAAATCTGCACTGTCCAATGTGGTAATCCTCACCACATGTGGTTACTAAACTCTTAGAATGAGACTTAATTCATCTATGTTAGGCTTATAAAAAGTGCACTTAAATTAATAAAATAAAATATCTCATAATAATCTTTTATAATGCTTAATATAAAAGTATGATAATATTTTAGACATATTGGAAAAAGTAATGTACTTTATTTAGATAAACTTGATCTATTTCTTTTTGTTTTAATATGACTATTAGAAAATTTAATAGAATATACATAGTTCATATTTTTGCTGTGGATCATAGTTTAATAAAGAGTACTAATCTTGGTAGATGACCTTGACTGTGTATCCCTCTCACATATGCTATATAGGGGCCTTCCTTATTGCACTGATGAAATACTAGGTAGAACTAACAAAGATGGGAGGGAAGTGGGCCAAGGGCAGAGATCTCAAGACTGAAGTTATGACTGAGAGCATTGGCTGAGCCCAGAGGAAGAAATACAGTCTCTCAGTCCACAGACCACCCCTGAATTCAGCAAGACTAGGACTTGATGCGAAGAGGTAAGCAGGGTAGACCTGAGTCCAGTGCTGATCTTCAGCACAGTTCCAAACCTGTATGTCTGGATTTAAGTTTTTCATCCCCTAGGTGTCATTAGATCACAAAAGATGAATTCACTAACTGGTTACAGTAATGCTTTGGCTGGTTTTGCCAAAAACAGATAAATAATTATATCTTTATATTCTTATACATACATAAGTGTTTCTTCTAAAAGAAATAATCTCAATTTATCTAGCAGATCATTGTTAACATATACCTTTATTTGAATTATAATCAATTTCTGATACATGGATTTAATATGTATGTATATATATCAGAATAATAACTTCAGAGTTTTAGTAAAAGCCATCTTTCAAATTATGTTTCATCATGTTGTCATGTAAAGTCAAAAAATGCTTCCGAAATCAAACATTACATTGTACACTGATAAAAAATTACCAAAAAATTTTGGTAAATTCCACTAAATAGATCTTAGGATTTTCTTAAACTTTAATTATTTGTTATATTAAAAATATCATTTAAAGAAATAAGAATCACTTATGATTATACATTAATAAAATAGTATAATATTTACAGCAAATTTAAAATACAGATTTTTCATCTTTGATTTCTATATGTAAATTAATCATTCTATTAATAGAAATACCTTAATCTTTTAAAAAAAAGTAACTTCTCCTAAGCCCCACAGGTACGTAATTTTTATATTTTTATGTTTATTCTTTAAACCATCTGATAAAAATTTGGGCCAATTAGCTAGGTGTGATCGCAAATGGCTGTAATCCCAGTAGCTTGGGAGCCTGAGGCAGGAAGATTGCAAGTTCAAAGTCAGCCTCAGCAACTTGGCGAGACCCTAAGCAACTTAGCAAGACCCAGGCTCTAAATAAAATATAAAAAGGATGGGGCTGAGTGGTTAAGTGCCCCTGGGTTCAATCCCCAGTACCAAAGAAAAATAAAGAAATTTAGGGCAATTAATAGGCACTATTTCAGACAAAACACAGTTTTCTTATTTTAATACTAAATAAGAAAATGATCTTTATGCATTCAAGTCACAATACTCTTATTTTAGATTCAAATATACAGGAAAAGTGTGGGGGAAAATTCCCCCAAATTAAGTGAACTATCTTTTAATTGCCATCGACCCTACTATAATATGAATTTAAAAATGATAGAGATTGAGAAATGAACCGAAATAATCCAGCGCATTCTTAGTAAAGGTTCACATGGTTCATAAAGAAAACAGTTACCAGAGAGAGTAAAGTCAGGAGATGGGAATTTATTTGGTAATCTGAGTTTCAGTGAGAAAAAAAGAGAACATGGACCAAATCAAAGTCATTTCACAGTGCAGTATTCTGGCATTTATTCATGCAAATTTATTCTGCATTACTTTGGCATGGAATAAAATTTTTGATGCCTTAGGCAAGGAACCTACATTACTTGTTATTCTCTGCATCTCTTTCATTGAACACCTATCAGAAAATGTGAGTTACATTTTGGATGAGCATGGAAACAGTACTTATTAATCCTTGAGAACTGAATAAAGACTCCCAAATTTACAATTAAGCTTTCCAGAAGTGTATTTTTGTAAAAATAAAAATAAAAATTTAGGGATAATTATTAAAAATGCTTCCTTTCCAGTTTACTGAAAAAGTGGTTTTGGTGAATAAATGGGATTATCAGACTACTGTAGCACGAATCAGATTTTAGGGCTAGCAACAATGAATATTCTGATATTTTCATAATTCTCAAATCCTAAATTTGGGGAGCAAAAGCAAAATTTTCTTTTCAGGATCAGAAGCAATGAATATGAGAATACTCACTATACTATTTCATTAATGTATCATAAGGTGTCAGCAAGTATATTGTTAAAGAACTCACTTCGTAGCAAACATGCTGAACTTTCTAAATAATTCCTGAGATTCCCCTTCACTTGATTGCAGTAGGAGGTAGCCCCACAACAACAAAATATGTTTCCAATACTTTCAAGGAAATTTTACTTAAATCACAACATAGGCTTATGTAAACTTGAAAAAGTTAAGCTTTGGAAAAATACCATCTCTTCCAATTAGTCCTAACTCTAAACAAACAAACAAAAAAACTAAAGGATTGCATAGGTACAGTGCACTTGATAGAGGAGAAAACTGTGCACGACTTTGAAACACAAAATTTGAACTTTTTTAAAGTGGTATGATTTCCAGCCAATAACTAAGTTCTCTGGACTTGTGTGTGAAATGAAAGGAACAATTCCCACCCAATCTAATTTCATTTGTTGTGAGATACACATAAATGTTAAAGGCATTGTAAATTTTATATTGTGTTAATATTTTAATATTTGATGATTTGATGATATTTGCATTATGAACTTTCATTGTTTTCAAGTCTTAGCTCTTAGTGGATCTTTCAACCTCATGCTTCTGAAGACTTCAAAACAGAACATGCAGGCAATAAACCTAGATATACCATCAGGATATCTTTTTTCTCCTTCTTCCTTTTTCTTCACTTTCCTTTCTTACTTTTTAAAGAGAAAACACGAAAATATTATCAAATTTTTTCAAGTACAGAATACCATAAAGGGTTTTCTTATATTGAAGATACACTTGAAAAAAAATTAAAGAAATTAAAGAGAAGGCTGAGTATTTGGAAAAGATGAGTTCAGTACAAGAAAACAAATTTAATGTAGAAAAGAAAAAACTGATGCTAGAAAAAGGTTAAATAAAAGGTGCTAATACCCATCTGATTCTATAAAATGGTTCTGTTTTGATTCCCATGAGGAAATGAGGTCATTTCTTAGGTAAAAGACAAATGAATAACACTGGTAATGAATGGAAGTTTCTCCTAAAGTTCTAGTTTTATGTCCCTCTTCTAACTCCCACAATGCTTATATCCCGAAGACTATATGTATGTATGCATCTCTCTCCCCAAATTTGTCTGTTTATTCTACTCTATCTCAAGTTTAAAGTTTACATTTAATCTTAGTTTTGTTCTCTTGTAAGTCCTTGGACTTTTAATTCTCTTGCATTTCTAGAATTAGAAGGGAAATAGTTCTACCTATGCAGACAGAAACATGAGAGAGTTCATGTCTTCCTCCATAACTGTGTCACCTGATGGACAGGAAGTCTCCACATGGGGACCCATTGTTCTCACTGTTGCTCCTCTATTCATCTGCTTCCCTGGCCTTTCCACATCCTCTTGCTCTTTACTACTTTTAAGTTGTCAGCAGGTATCAATCCTCAGATAACTCACTTCATAGCAGACATGTCAACCTTTCTAAATAATACCTGAGATTCCCCTCACTTGACTTGATTGTGGTAAGAGGTAGCCCAAGAACCCTTAATATTTTTTTCTAAGGAAACTTTTCTATTAGTTTTCCATTTATCCCCTTGAGGCGGGTAATGAGCTGCAGGTCACACATACTTATACACACAAACAAAACAAAACAAAACAAAACAAACACCCTGTCTCCATTCCACAGAATGTCCTGCTTCCATGTCTGGCTCCTATTCTCTTTACCTGCATATTCCAGATAATAGGAGAAACACAAAAAGTCTCACTTAACAACTTGATGCTCTGGTTTTCGACCTTGTCCATACCTATTCTGTGAATTCAAATCTATGTAAGTAATGTAACTCTTGATAAAAACACATTCCTAGTTAAATAGCAATTTTAATATTGAAAAGTTTCCAGAATTAATTGCAGCATCAATATTTCTGTTTGCTATATATTCACTTTTGGATGAACTTCCATTTTCTCCAGATCAGTATTTCTGGTGCTAAACTAACTCTCTGCACTCTCCCTCAAAATACAAAAATTCCTTTTCTGATTTCATGTGCATTTTGGTTGTTGTTGTTCAAATGTAGTTTGATTTCGTGATTTAAAGCTTAGCAACATTGTCAACACTCTGTTCTTGCTCTTCACACACCCATTATGCTGCCATGGGTTGATGTTTCTCTTACAGGTTGTAGTAGAGCTTTTATTGCCTTATGCTTTTATTACAAAGTTGTCTAGGCTAACTACACCCCACATCTTCATTTCTTATTTCTCCAATCTTCTGCCCACATTTGAAAATACTTATTATTTGAAAATCACATTTTCCTCCTCACTCTTCTACTTGAATAGATTTCAATTATCCATTAGATAGGTCTTAAATTTTGTAAGGCAACCCTTCATGATTATGGTATGATGGAGGTTTCTCCTTTCCATCAACTTTGTGACACACATTTTCCCACTCTAATCTGTTTTCTTTCTGTAATTCTACAAATGCATCTAGTATTTTCCTATTTCCTTCTTTTTTATTTTGTCAGCTCTCACTTTTTTTTTTCTTTACTCTTTTTCTTTTTTTTTCACCTTTTGAAACAATGCCTGTCATTCAGTGTGTGTAATTAAAAGAGACCTGGCCTATGAAGACTGGGGAGGTCTTTGCTTAAATGTGGCATTGTAGAAATTTTAAGAAGTACACACAGACAAGGAAGAGGAAAGAATATGGACGCAATGACATTATTAAAGTCCTCTCCTGTGTAGTCTTAGTACATTACTGTATTTATTTGGTGCTCTTTTGTTCACTTTTAATGTGGGGTATTCAGATTAAATATTATCTTCTTTGTTTCTACTTCTAATATTTT
The DNA here is from genome assembly GCF_902686445.1 of Sciurus carolinensis. Taxonomy (NCBI): domain Eukaryota; kingdom Metazoa; phylum Chordata; class Mammalia; order Rodentia; family Sciuridae; genus Sciurus; species Sciurus carolinensis. The sequence goes on along the minus strand of NC_062221.1, from coordinate 102,033,657 downwards.
ACTAATCTATGAATTGAATATGCTACCAAAATTTATGCTATAACATTGCCCAAAGTTTCTGCTCTGCTCACTTATAATTTTAGTTTAATTTTTTATACTGCTGGGAATCAAATCTATTGCATTACACATGCTGGGCAAACACTCTTGCACTGAGTTACATCCCAAGCCCCTTCATTTATTTACACTTATTTTATATATATATATATATATATATATATATATATACACACACACACACATATATATTTATATATATATACATACATACATATATATACATATATATATGTATATATATATAAAACACTTATTCTTTACTATATATATACTTACTATATATGCACTATATAGGTGTATATATATATATACATATATAAACGTATATACATATATAAACACAGAACCTATCATTATATCATATATAAAGACTCGGAAGCAAGTTTTGTTTTTTGTGTATTTTGTTAAAGAAAACTACAAGGCCACTGGTATTATTCGAAATCATGTCTATATGATGTAAGGAAGCATTAGAAAGTTTGAGCTTGCCAGCACCACAAAATTACCTTCTCGGTTTATATCAAGGATACCTGTTTTCAGTATTTACAAATGAGAATTTGTTTGGAAATAGAAACTGCTCTTCCATATTCAAAGATGCTACCCATCCTTGGAAAAAAATAAGGTGTATATGTTGCCAAAGATTAATATGTGTGAACTTAAGTTTGCCTTATTAGACTGGTAGGAAGAAAAGCAAAAGAATCTCTAGTGTCGGTCATAGTAAATGATCAATGATTAAATGATAAGTTATAAAAATATAGGTTCATATTAGGAAGAAGTTCATGAATATTAAGCATTTTAAACTTCTACTTTAATATTTACTTGCAAATATATAATGTTATATTGATTATATTCCTATAACAAGATATTAATTCTGCATGTACCAACTAGGAGTGAGAAATATCTGACACATGAAAAAATGATTTTGTCCAAAAATATCAACCTCATGAGCAATTTAGATGTCACAATTTATTTTTATAGAATGACTTGCTTACCTTGGGCTCATTTTCTATAGAGTGAATTGCTGGAGAGGACATAATACAAATATAAGAAACATCATTTTAATATTAATAAAAGCTGATATGGCTTATTTTTAAAGTGTCTGCAAAGAGTTATGAGATATCCTATGGAATACCCACTTGTATCATCTGTTTTTCATTTTAGAAATATCTATATCCATTTAGAACATTTTCAAATTATAGTAAAAGAGAATCCAAATGCATGGCTGCTAGACTGAACTCTAATGATTATGTGGAAAAGATTTTTTCTTATATTTCTTTAAGGCAATTGTTTAGCAAAAGTATTTCAGTGATTCTTCTTCTCTGTGACTTTAGTAATGATCATAATACAACTTGGAAATAAAGGTGATTTAGGAACATTTTCATTTTCTTTCTTCCAAAAGTGTAAGCATAAACCAGAAAGTATCCAGTTACATTATGTTTTTATGAGAAATTTTTGTAGTTATGAAATTCTATCCAAATGTCTAACCCATCAAAAGCCATTTGATAATATGCTTTATTCTGTGTTTTTAAAATTACATTTTTTTCTTGGTGTTTCTTTCCAACCCAGCCTAGTATAAAAAAAGTGAAGTACCTAATCAACAAAGTAGGAGGAACAAATGAACAAGAAAAGCACATTTAATCATCAGGGTCTACAAATCAAATAACAGTTATGGAATACAAAGCCAAGAATGGCTCCAATAAGTGCTGTCAGATTGAAGACTAGAGGAAAAATTGGGCCTTGTAAAGGATGAAATAGTTCAAGGCAAAAAGCAAGAGAATTCAAAAGTATCTACTTAAATTCAAGGCAGGTAAGGAAATTGCAATCATATAAAGGAACAATCATCCCTTTTACTTTCACCTTAGTTCATATGTCATTTTTCTCCTCTCAATACCTCACACAATTCTGAGATTCTAATACATTCTCAAGCAATACTCACTGAATTGGATTTAACTAAAAACAAGCATGTAAAAATTGCAGCAGAAATGAAATTTTCAAGGGAAAAGATAAGTCCATAGTTTTCAAAATATTTAAAGCTATGGGCTGTTATTGCTTGATTATGACTCAACACTAACTCAACTTGAGTTTCATTGAAAATATCTGAAGTGGAAGGAGTACTCACAAATGGAGCTTGGACAAAATAACTGCTCAAATCCTCAAAAATGCTTTATGAATACATCTGAGAAAATCATTAATCTACCTAAGTTTCAGCATTTTCATTGAAATATCAAAATTAATATTATAAACTATTACAAACCAACATTTCCACCCCAAATTTAAAAGTAAATCACATCACTAAATTATTACTTAAAATTGAAATTCCACTACTGTAGATAGGCCATGCACCTAACATATTTCCCAAAACATTGTGTTTTAAGAATTAGTAAATCTAAAAATAGGTCATGCTTTCATTTGTATGTACAATTTGAAGGCATGTATGAGTGTCTCAAGAGCATTGTATAAGCATTGCTTATAGAAATCCATTTTTGTGACCATTTCAAGGAAAACCATGAACTGTAAATTTATGGAAATAAGTAAGATGACTTTGTAATAGGAATTCAATTTGGGATTATGTGCATGTTAGAGATTATTTTTTTATATAGTACTAACGTCCAAAATATCAAGCCTTACGATTCTGAATTTTATTTGGGGTATGTTTTCTAGGTGAGTTTATTTTTTCATGACTGAATTTATTTCAAATAATGTCAACTGTTGAAACCTAGAACTATGCCCTAAATATGTTAAAGAATTAGGTAGCTTCCTTGAGAATGAGATTCACTTTGTAAATTAAAAACAAAACTTCCAAAACTCTTGTGTCAATTAGTACAATGTTTCTTATGAGTCATCCAGCAGGGATGTACAAATGAGAGTCGCATTCTAGACTTTTCTTTAATCATATAGTATTAGAAATTCTAAATAGTTGCATGATTGAAAGAAAGTTAAGAGTGCCAGTTAAATTTTAGTAATAGGTTTGTATGATCATGCTTTCTCATGAAGAGGATACCAGTCAATGTGGCATTAGAAATCTGAAGTGTTCTCACCTATAGATTATTTAAATGTTATATCAAATTTGTGACATAACTTTTACCATTATTAAACTATGTAAATTATACAAAATACTTAGGTTTAAGGGTACAATCCTATTCTACATACACTCAAAATGATATATTTTCAGAGAAATTTAATTCAGATGATTCTGAATGATAAATTATGAATTTATTTTAAATTAAGTTGAAAATCGACTACCAAATTCAAGATACTTGAAGTTATAATTACTGAATAGTCTACTACAATACCACTTTGCCTCATATCTGCAGGATATTAGCTTTCATTACTGTCATTTATTTGAGAACAACCATTGAATTTGATTTTTACTGTTTTCTCCTGTCCAGTCCAGAATCAGGCACCTTATATTCTCTCAGAAAATATCTATTGAATTCATATACAAGGATGACCAGAAAAAGAAATGACATTATGACTCAGTATCCTGCAGAAAGGTAACTATTTTTATTCCCATTTTATAAAGAAGAAAAGGAGGCACTGAGAAGTTGGTTGACCTTCAACCAGGAGTTTTAGTTTGAGAATATAAGTTGATTTCATCCCAAGGTTCAGTTGTCCAAAGAGTTGGACATCCTGTGATCTTTTTGCATAAGAAAGAAAGGATGATTCTGAGAAGGAAACTATCCTAGGGAAATAAAGAATAAATTTCCACAAGTTGTGTACAAGAAAAATGTCACCAATGAACACAACAGTTTATAAACATTTATTATATACCAAGCACAAAAATAATTTGAGTATATCTTTTTTTTAATTAAATACCTAGCCCTATGTGACTTTTAAAGTGAACCCCATATAGCCTTCAATGTAACTCTGTCAAGTAGATTGCAGAAAGGAATGTCAATTTTTTGGATGACATATCTATAGATTAGTTACTCTGACCTTCAGTGGGAAACTTCAGGGACATGTGCTGGACAGGCGTACCTATAAAGCACCTGCTGGAGAGAGGATGTTTGTTGTGGCCCCTACAAAACGGATTCTAACAGTGTTTGTGTTGGAAATATTCAATATGGTTGTGCTCAGAAAGTGACAGATTTCCTTCTGGGCAGAAGCATGATGTTTTATCAAAATCCTAAGGGGAGAACAGGTAAGTCCCAGCTTGAGTGAAAACAGTATATACCCTATGGCATCTCAAAGGTCTTTGTCAGGAACAAACCGTATTGGCCATCCCACAGCTTTTCATAATTTAAATATGGACTCTGACCTTTTATTTATGACAAAGGCATTCAATCCAGTGGGCACAAACTCTTCTATCCTTGACTCATGGCAGATGAGGGTTAGATTTCATTCCTTTCCATTTTAAGCTAAGAGATTCCAATTCCCACCAAAAGAGTTATGCTAAATGAAAACAATCAGACTTCTTCTCTTTTTTTAGTAGAATTAAAGAAAAGGGTACCTAAACAATTGTGCTAAATGAGAACTATCAGTCATCTTATTTTTAAAAGTAGAATTAGATTGAATAAAAGGATATAATGATATTAAAGAAAGGTATCTGAAGTTAATCTTAGCTATTTTTTAGTCAGGAAATTTGTTGTTTTTCTACTTTGTCATTCCATTTATCCCATTTACAGAAAGTTAGGTACAGACTCTGCCTGTGTCCTATAACTTTGGTCTGTTTAGTTATGGGAGAATGGTGTAAACACAGTCACACCGGACTGAGTTAATCAAACCTCCCCAGTCAGTGGTTTGTTCAGTGACTGGTGTGTGGTGCCTAGAATGATGGATTGGGGAGTCTATAACTTATTCTTAATAAGTTAAAATAAAGACTGTAAGTTGTGGGGCTGGGGTTGTGACTCAGTGGTAGAGCGCTTGCCTAGCATATGTGAGGCACTGGGTTCAATCCTCAGCACCACATATAAATAAATGAATAAAATAAAGGTCTATCAACATCTAAAAATTTTTTTTAAAAAAGACCGTAAGTTATTTTGCTGAGGAGAATCATGAGAATCCTAAGAACCAAAATTGAGAGTCCATGTCTTATTAAATTTGTGATTTCTATATGCTTGAAAGACTTTTCATGGCACAAGAAGGCATTCTTTGCTTGAGGAAGGAAAAGATAAGTTTCTCCTCTTTAGTATCCTAGGATTCTGCTATTGGTCATTTTCTGCTCCAGTGTGAATGGGACTTCCTTACTGTATTTTAGGTAGAGATAGATAAAAATGATACTTGTACTAAAATACGGTCTTCATTATTTTTTCTCTATTGAAGGGATTTAAATTATTAGACTTTTCTATTTCACTTGGAAATCAAGCAAGTGTATAGCACTGAAGTCAAACATGTAGATAACAGAGTTGATTAAAATAACATGCAGGAATAAAATGTGGCATAAAATCTTAAGATAGCTGAGAGTACACATCATTCTGTAGGAGATACTAAGAAAAAATAAAACTTGTTTTCAAGAGTAACGTAAAACCTTGCAACTAAAATAAGGGATGTTTTTGATGCAGTTCAAGTAATAATCATAGGTTTTCACTCAAAGTAAGATTCCATAAATTCTTCTTTTTCACAATACTCCATTTAAGGAAACTAGTGAACACTACACAACCATCTATGAATTTTAAATTTTTTTATTATTATCCAAGAACTTTAGTAATGAAAAATTTATCAAAAACTGATTATAGCTGGTGATTTTATGCTTATAGCCAGCTCTGAAGTAGCTGAAAAAAACAAGAAGGACTAGTCAGTAAAGAAAATATTTGGTGGAAGACTCCAGGAACAATAGGGTCTTTAGTTGGGGGTGGAGATACAGCTGCTGGATCTCCATCGAGTAGAGAATTTTTAAGAGCTGACCCTTTCCTTCACAGTGGCAAAAGACAGTCAGCTCAATCTCTGGACGTTGATGAACTTTTTGCTTCTCTAAAATAAAATCTATTATGTACTCAGATGACAATGTAGTTTTAATAGCTCAGTGCTAAAAGAATAACATTCGTGTTTACAAACCAAGTAAATGAGTTTATTTAATTATAAGAAGGAATTTTATAATTATGAAAGAAACAAAAAATACTACAGGCAATGCAACACTCTAAACTGATGCTCGCAATAATTAAATCACTTGTACAGTGTTTACCTTAAATGAAAGAATGCATAATCCCCTCTCCCAACTCATGTAACCCTGCATGGAACACTTAAGCCTAGTACAGATTGGTGGTAACACTGATCCCTTGTTGTGAGGAATTAATTAAACTTTAGTAAATCGCTCTAAAATCTTATAAAAGAAAACACCAAAAGAACAAACACTGTAAAAACAGGGGAGGGTTCTTGCTGGGATTGGCTTAAGAACTGTGGTAGTTTAATAAGAAGACATAGAATAGAAATTTTAGCTACTATCCTATTCAGTATTAAAAAAATCTCCTAGGACCTGTCCCTCCTGTCTAAGGAAGCGAAAATTACACAATGTGGTGATGCAGGGTAGTACATTCAGCAGGATCTGCCTTATTATTAAATTAAGAACTGTTTGCTTTTTTATAGGGTTATAAGAATCACTTATTAAATAAATTAGTGTGATGTTAAAATATGAATTTATAGCTTTATAATATTCACTGTTTGAGTAAACTGATGCTAGATACCACTAAGTGCTTAGAATTCATCAAGCAAAGTATAGATGCAGCACTGGAATAAAATAGTGAAGTCAAATAAGAAAAAGACATGTAGGTATTACATCTGATCCAGTTTCAAATCTCTGTTTGAGAAAACTTCTAACCATGTCCATAACCTCATAGGGTATTATCCAGTCTCACACTCACACTCCATACTTACTCCAAATTTCATTCCTGTATTGAAGAATATTATCATGCAGAAGATTTCAGTTTTATGCAGGAAACTATAACCTATATTGTTGAAGAAAATAACATTAGTGTTGTGGTGGGAAAACTTAGGGAATTCTTCTAGAATTAAAAGTAAAGGTGAAAAATGGTATTAAAATAAAAATGATAACAAAGAAAATAATAAATGTTTCTGATGTAAAAGTCACAAGAAAATTAAGTATGTTTAAAGACACAATGGAAGAAAAACCATTGAAGGTCAAACAAGACTGAGACAAAAGGGCTGAGAAGGGGACTTCTGCCTCAGGGTACTAAATGGGGTAGATTACAGAAAACACTTCACAGAAAGTAGCTTAGAAATCAATGCAACACAAACACCATGTGCATAGAATGACTAGAGAGCTCATGAAGCAAGGAGAATTAGTAGGGCTGATTCCAGAATGAGGTGACCTTTTCTATTTGCTGTCTTTCAGGGTGCCTTCTGATTCTGGGAACAGGCAAAAGCTGAAAATGTGAGTTTGAATGAGCAGAAGGCTCCTCATATGGAGAAAAACAATCCCTCTTATGCAAGATAGTCTTGTGAAAACGAGACTTAGAGACTTCAGGGACCTCATACCCATGGCCTTTTCCTTTTCAATCCATCTTTTAAATGCTGAAAATATATATAGGTGGGAGCCTAAAGACATACATGGCAATCCTCTGTATTAATTTCCTATTGCTGCTATAAAAAACTACCACCAACTTAGTCACTTAAAATCACACAAATTTATTACTTTACAGGTGTGGAGATAGAGCCCTGTTATGCATCTCACTGGGTTAAAATCAGGGTGCCAGATTCTTTTTCCTTAAAGTTTTAAGGAAGAATCTTCTTCCTCCTCATCCTCCTCCTCTTCTGTGATCAGCTTCTAGAAGCTGTCTACATTCAGCAACTCATATATTTCCATCTTCAATCCCACCAGTGACTGGTGGAAGCTTTCTCACAATGCCGTTACTCTGATTCTTATTCTTCCGCCTCTCTCTCTCCCAAATATGAACTCCTTTGATTACATTGTGCCTACCTAGATAATCCAGGATAATCTTCTTACCTTAAACTTGGTTTACCAGCAACCTGAATTACATCTTGAAATTTAATTCCTTGCCACATAATATAACATATACACAGATTTTGGTGTGTAGGATGTGAACATCTTTTGGGGTCTACTACTCTACCTATCAGAAGCTCCAAATATCAGGGCAAAGTTTTCTGCTGAGAAAATAAATATTAAATTCGGCACCTTTAATGAGAACATGCATATAGAGTACTCCAGGCTTACCAGTGAAAAGCAGAAGTAGACCATATCTGAAAAACAGAGGTCAACCAGAGGTTATTGAACCTGAAACTCAATCAATTCCAATCAGCCTTAGGTTTGAGGTACTCAGTTTCCACTCTGTTTAGGAGAGAAAATGGAGAACTTTCTCTAGAAGAAAGTAACATCTTCGAGACCATCTGTAATCTTTACACACTTCTTCTTGTATTCATTCAAAAATTACTCAACATGTTAAATGAGAGTGTCATATGTCCAAAAACCAAAAAGGAAAAAAAGGAAATGGAATCACAGATAATATTTGTATTACAAAGCTGATCTCCCGCCCTTTCCGTTGCACCACAACCTAACTTGTCAGTCTGAAAGCTGCACTGCCCACCCCTTAGGTCGCTGGAATTTCCAGCCTCCCCTACAGCCATTTCCTGCTTCCCAAGTTACATACTAGCTTGTCAGTCTGAACATCCTTGCTAGCCATTGGTTCATCAGTCAGCTTGCAAGTATTCTCCTCCGCTCTTGGTTCCTTCCAACACGCAGATTCCAATATCTGGGAAAAGCGTCCACTCCATCTTTCTCTTTTTCCTTCTTTACAGCCCTGAGCAGACACTCTAGTCTTCTGCATAATAAAATCTCTTGTGTGAGGTCCTGTGTCCATTGTGGATTTCTGGGTGCTGTTCCTGGACTGCGACTCAGACCGGGCGTTCCCCCCACCCCAAGCGCCTGCTCCCCCTTGGATTTAAGGGCTGGAGCTGCCTTGGTCCTGGTCCCGAGCTGAGCTGCATTTTTCCTTACAATATTGGCATTAGCAGACAAAACCTATAAAATAACTATGAAAAAATTGCCTGATTAAATAGTTACAAGGGAAAGACTGTCATCAGATAATTATTATCTTTTAAATTAAATAGAATTCTAAAAAGAAATAAAAATACAAGTTCTCACATTGAGGATTTATAGATGGGGTAGTATGGAAGACAGGACCTAACTTGTCTATAGGTTGATAGAAAATATGTAAATTGTCTAAGCATGTAGAAGAAACAATACTGTCTAAAATAAAGATATTTATAGACATACAAAAAACTAATTTCTTTATCATCAAACCTATACTGAAAGAAATGTTAGAAGGAGCTTTTATGGCAGAAAGCAAATTATCCCAGGTAGAAAAGCAGAACACAAGAAGGAGTGAAGAGAGAGAGAAAAAGAAGTGTGTGAAAAATATAAAACATCCTATGATATATTGTAATACAGAAATAAACATTATAGTAAAATAGCAGTGAAATGAAAAGAATAAGACAAAGAAACACAAAGAATCTTAATAAAGGTCATTTTAAACATTGCAACCATTAGAAAAATGGAAACAAACCTCTCTTTGGGGAAAATATTTAACATCACTTATTATCATAAAATGACCATTTTCATTAAAATAAAAAATAATCTTTGTAAATCAGCCAAAAGAGAAGAAAAATCAACTTTAAAACACAAAAATACTTATTATTTGCAAGTACCAACCATAATTAAGCTAATTGAACATTAATCATATATACACATCAAGCCAAAATTTAAAAAAATTCAATATGTGCTTAAACTATAATAACATTAAGCACATTTTAGTATATCAAATTTAATCTAGAAATAGATAATAAAACTAAAATGCTTATGCTGTATTTTCACTGAAACAACTGTGCCAAAACAGGGTGTCAATAATAATGGATGTTGTGTTCAAAGCAGCATTATTAGGAAAGCCTATCAAAACCAGAAATACTAGAGAATGTTTTTCATAATATAAATTATTCAAGGCACAGATTCCTATAGGCATAAAGGAAAATAAAAACAGAGGTGTAATTAAAGTAAAGTGAAATAAAAAGCAAGGTACAGACAATATTTGTACTATTCAATATGCTTATGTTCCCTTTCTAGAAGGACGTGCAAGAAACTCCTAAAGGTATTTGTCTTTTAGTGAAATGAACTGAGAGGAAGAAACTTTTTTCTCTTCTTTTAAAAATAAAATTTACACTCAGTTTTTCTAATCCCTGATATTTATTTAAAAGAAATCAGCTTAGTATAGAAATACATGCATCCCAATGTTTATAGGTATTTGTCAACAGGCAAATAAATGAAGAAATGTGGTATATAAACCCAATGGAATTCTACTCAGCCATAAAGAAGAATGAGATTTTGTCATCTGGTGGCAAAAGAATGGAGCTGGAGAACATCTTGTTGAGTGAAATAAGCCAGACTCAAAAAGTCAAGGGTCAAATGTTTTCTCTCCTTTGCAAAAGCCAGAGAGAGAAAAAGGAATTGGAAAAAAAAAATCTTATGAATATGAAAATGAGACCAATAGAGTAGAGGTAAGGGATCAAGGGGGAACTGGGGAATAAAATTGACCAAATTATGCTATACACATGTACGAAAATATCACAATGAATCCTACTTTTATTTTTAATTATAATGCACCAATGGAAAAAATATACATGTAAATAGATGAAAGACCAGAAGAACAAAGGAAAGAGATTATGGAGGAGGGGAGGAAAAAGGGAATGAAATAGAGCAAATAATGGATATGTATATATAAATATGTCCAAATGAACCCCACCATTATGTACTATTATTATTTACTAATAAAACCATAAAATATAGAATTTAATTCTTTATTCATCTCAATCCTTTTGAATACTTTTGTTTGTTTGTTTTTTTTTTTTTTTTTTTTGGACACTGAGGATTGAACCAAGAGGCACTTTGCAACTGCGTGACATCCCCAGCCCTTTTTATTTTTTACTTTAGACAGAGTCTTGCTAAGTTACTGAGGGACTCACCGAGTTGCTGAGGTTGGCCTTTAAAGTGCAACTCCTCCTGGGTTGCTGTTATCATAGGCGTGCACCCAGCTTCTGTATACTTTAAAAACATATTACTTCAGAAATACCAATTTCAATAAAAATAAACATAAGTGAAAAAAAGCAAAGTTGTAATTGTTAGTTAGATGTAAAGGGGAGCAGTTTTGGTTCGTCGATAACTCCCAGAAAAGACGCTCCGCAGATCCAGGTCTCACACGAGGAACTTTTATTCAAGCAGACAAAACGTGTCCGCTCGGGGGAAAGGGGAAAGGGAAAAAGAGGAAGATGGCGCACGGTTCTTTGTATTGGAATTTCGTGGGCTGGGAGGAACCAATCATGGAGGAGAATTATTACAGACTGACTGATGGACCAATGACATATTGGAACGTAATGTGTGGGGGGGGGGGCAGGAAGGTTATGGCGACGTAAGCTGGAAATTCCTGTAACGGGAAAGGCGGGCTTAACACAGATTTACAGGTGATGCCTGTAGTGGGAGAGGAAAAGGTGGCTTTATACCTAACAGTAATTAAGTTTTACGTCACATAAAGACAATGTGGTGTGAAAATATTACAAGATATTCTCAGTGGTTATGCAGTATGAAGTGGATGTAGCTGAAATGTCATTTCATCAGTGACTGTGGTTTATGCAAGAGAAATGGGATGGGTCACAGTGAACTGGCCTGATTAAAGAACTGGTTCAACTGCAGGTTAGTGCGATCACTTTGGAAAGCAGTCTGGCAACTCCTAAGAAAACTTGGAATGGAACCATCATTTGACCCAGCGATCCCATTCCTTGTCCTGTAACCAAAGGACTTAAAGTCAGCATACTACAGCGACAAAGTCACATCAATGTTTATAGCAGCTCAATTCACAATAGCTAAACTATGGAACCAACCTAGATGCCTTTCAATAGATGAATGGATAAGGAAACTTATACACAATGGAATATTATTCAGTCATAAAGAAGAATAATATTATGGCATTTGCCAGTAAATGAATGGAACTGGAGAATATCATGCTAAGTGAAACAAGGCAATCCCAAAAAACCAAAGGTTGAAAGTTTTCTCTGATAAGCAGATGCTAATCCATAGTGGGGATGGGTGGGTAGGAAAGAATAAAGGAACTTTGGATTATGCGGAGGGGAGTGAGAGGAGGGGGCGGTGGGGATGGGAAGGATGGCAGAATGAGACAGACATTATTACCCCATAAGCATGTATGAAAAAAAAATTAAGTAAAAATAAATTTTAAAAAAAGAACTGGTCCAAGACTTCTCCCAACTCCCTCAACAGTTGTTCAGTTAGCATCAAAGTTTCAACTTCAAGTGACCAATGAAGCCACAGCCATCACTGACGTGCAAAGACTGTTTTATGAAAGTTAAAATATTAACTCAGGTACATATGAATAATTATAGACTTGGCTTAGGGTCTTGTCCTTCTTCTGAATTATGATGCACAATAACCTAATATAACATTAAAATATCTCTGGGAGAATAAAAGGCAGTTTTGTAATTCTAAGAAATTTAGTAGCCCATGAAGTTAAGTCATTTCCTTTGGTACAAAATTGGCAGTGGTCAAGTAGATTTTAAATAGGATTTTCTTTTATTCGGTCAATGGTTTCAGTGTTACACAAGAAAGAAGAAGATGTTGGGGGACAATTTGTCATATACTGATGACAATGTGCTCCTTCCTTCACATTTCAAAAACACAAAGGAAAGAAAAGATCGCTAATGAAATTCAATAGCAAATTAAATTAAAGATACTCTCAAACCCCAGTTTCAAAAATTCTGGAATCTTTTGGATCTACTTTTCTTCAGAAATAGTGTTGACTTTAAAAAAAAATTAAAATGAAAAGAAATAGTATGACATCAAATTTTTCCCACAAGAATGAAAACAAAAACAAAACAAACCCAAAATCTTCGTGTTTTATGCCTTAAAGAGAATTACCACCCTGAGAATGACCACCGTGAAAAATACGATACTTTTGAGCTCCAAACGCCTGAGTGTTTAAATGGCAGTGGGAAAGGTCAGGAGGAAAGGGAGGCCATTTCACACTGTTGATGTAGGGACAGGGATGCCTTTCCTTCTGCTCCTCTTTAATAGAAGCAATCATTTTTAGATTAGTGATAAGACCCTGACTGCAAAGAAAAGGGAAGCAAAACTTGTCCTGACCCGCAGGACATCAACGAGGACGGCGAACCTAAGAGAGAAGGAATGAAGGGACAAGAGATGCAGGGAGTGACAGCAAGACAGGAATTCTGATCAAGCTGCAAATTTTTATTGTTCTCACGGGTATTTATGCTGAGGGAATGAGGGGTATGACGAGGTGCAGGCTGGTTGGCTGTGTTCTTCTATTGGGCTCCTGATAGGCTGCAAGTTCGCGCCGGCGGGAAGGTGAAGTTCGCGCTGGCAGTAGGTGAAGTCCCGGAAGAGAAGCCGTGGGCGCCATAGGCGCCATACTGTCAGAATTATCAGCCAGGAGTGGGGGAGGGGCACTGCTGCTTATTGTAAAGGTCAGAATGTTCTCAGAATGAGAACTTCTTGGTCCCTGACAAAAAAATTAGAAGTAAAAATTATAGATAATCAAAAGTCCATAAGTTTTGGGATGTTTTGTGATGAGTCTTTGAATTTAGGCAATTCCTTTCATTTGTCCCATGTTCAAGGACATAGCTTTATGTTTCAAGATGAAGAGACATTTTTTATTTTCTTAAAGTCTTTACAATCCTGTTCGCCAAACTGGGAAAGTAATGAAGGTTGAAAAATATGGATAAATTTACATGTATATGTAAAACATTTCCCTAGCAATAAATTTCTCCTCCAGTCCAAGTCTCTATCTTCCACAAAGAGGCCATTTCTGTTGACAGAATGTAAACTGAGATATCAGAGATTCAGTGGGTTATTATTAAGGGGCCATCAGTGCTCTCTGATGAAGTGACAATGGACCAGTCACTCCTTTGTTGAGTGAAGAAGGTAAGGGGAGGACAAAGAATGATTTTTTAAACGGAGAAATTATTTTAGACTCTATATAAGGAAGGAGGAATGGGAGAGAAGATGGCAGGTAAACTTGGGACAAAAGTCCATAATCCTCAGAGAACATATTAAATTTCTCTCTTGGGTACATGGTGAAATCCTGCTATTCATGTTCAACAACGACAACAACAACAAAAAAACTCATTTAAATATTACTGTTTGCTAGTGTGTTGTGGTATTGAATCTGTTTTAAGAGTGCTGAGTAGAGTATCCAGGTGATTTGGGTTAAAGTTGATACATCAGGGAGAGTGCTATCTCCTTTTACTAATGCAAAACCAGAAACTGTTCAGCAAAACAGAAAGCAATGCTCTCCAGCTCCTCCTTTTCTCAGACACAGAGTAGTCTTGCTCCACCCTGCCTGCTTGTAAAAGCTGCTCTAAAGCATAGATCTGATATCCACAAGACATAGCATACTATGCATTAAACAGAGAGCACTCTTTAAGGAAGAACTACTTTAACTGTTACTTGAATCATCAAAAAGGTATTCCTATCTAGAAGACGTGGTTCTATCCTAAACAGGATAGAATTACCTGTTTAGGATTAGAAACCAGTAAACCTTATCTATTCTAACTCTTAAAGAGTATCTCCTTCAGGTTGCTATAAAGGTCACACAATATAATCTCAATTATATTAACCAATACATATGTTAACCAACATTTGATATATATAACATATATATAGTTATTATATATAATAATAAAATCTATCAGCACTTTAATGATGAAAAAATGAAAGTGACACTGTTTGGGGAGATGGGTTTTGACTTCCAGAGCAGTGGTAGGTCTGAGAGCCTCATGTGAAGTTCACCAGACACCACCAGCGAGGCCAAACCCATAGACTGGGGCAGATTTTCAGTGGGAAGGCAGCTCATTCTGCAAACTCCAAATGTATTTCATACCCATAGTGTATCCTTCCCAGAATGGTGAAAAATGCTGGAATTTTGAAATTCTTAACCCTGTTTCCCTCCCAATACCATTTATGGATGACTTAAGGCTGTGTGGTGCTGACTCTTTTGAAAGGGAAGTTTAGTTACTTGTCTTTTCTCCCTTTGAGTGCTCTCTTAGGAAAAGTAGGTGAGGGCAGTGTCTTAGGAAAAGTAGGTGAGGGCAGTGAACGATTCTCCTATACACAGTTGTTCATAAAAAAAAAAAAAAAAAAACCTTAACATCCACATAGTTTTTCTCCCTGCACCCTAAGGAATTCTTCTATTTTCTCTCTGTCGATTAATTAAAGCCAAAAGGAAAATTGAATGCTTTATTTTGATAAAGCAAAATCTTATTACTAAAGTTTTTATCATCCTCAAGGTGAAACAAACAGCAAAAAGTGAAATTAAGAACAGAATGGCTTTTAGTCAAACAGATGGCAAAAGTATTTACAAACACCACTTAAAGTTTGTTATTTATTCTTAAAATGTTCAAGTAGATTATTTATATAATCCATTTATGTTCTTGTAAACTTTATTAATCTTAATTTTGAGAGGATTTTTAATTGTCTCCATTATGGAAGTACTCCTAGGCTCCCTTGCATACCTAATTTTATGAATAGAATAACTGTTGTCGAAGTTTTCTTAAAGTCAGAGATCAAAAAACAGTCAACTAAATTAGCTGTCAAATAGAAACATTTCTAAGACTCTGTAAAGCTTCTCAAGAGAGAGATCCAAAGTGGAACCGAGCCAAAGTTTGGTGAGTTAAATGAAAGGTCTATTGGCATTTAGAAATTGCTGGAAACTACAGAGAAATATGTTTGAATTGCATAGTACACAATAATATACCAGAGTATTAGGAGTTGTACTGACCTTCCACAAATAATTTTGAAAGTTTTATGACAAAGGAATTAAGAAAATGTGAAATGTTAAAATAGCATCAAATAAAACATCATTATATTGATAATTATACTAGAAATGTTTCAGTATTTTTAACTATTGGTTAATTAGATTCTCCTGGTCTTTTAGGGAATACCTATCAATCAGCAGGAATTACATATTGAATCACATGCTTGACAAAATAGGACGTTCCTCCAAGGATAACTTATTAATGAATCTCATCAAGGATTTTCTGACCCAACTCACTACACCTATTTCTATATCTTATCATTCCAAAAGAATAAATAAAAATCCCTGATGATGAAGCCAGCCAGGCACAGTGGTGCACATCTGTAATCCCAGTTGCTTGGGAGGCTGAGATAGGAGGAGCGAGACTTTAAAGCCAATCTCAGCAACAGTGAGACCCTGCCTCTAAATAAAATACAAAATAGGTTTGGGGATGTGGCTCAGTGGTTGAGTATCCCTGAGTTCAATTCCTGGTATCTCCCTGCAAAAAAAATTCCATTATGAAACTCAGCTCTAAACCCTCTTCTTTTATGTATACATGAACAAGGATTTTGTCTACCTCAATGAATTTGTAGCCAAAGGTTAAAAAGTCATAATACATAATTTGAGGTTGCCTTTTCCCTTTAATGGCTTAAGTATTTGTATTGAAGCAAATATCAAATAAATACATACATATTGAATATATACTTTCAAAATCATTTCCAAATTTGTTTTCATTATGAAAACTTATACAATAAAGTTTACCTCTGCCTTAATATGTAACATATTCAAGAATTAAATAAAATACATCATGCATATAATTTCGTGTTTCTTTAAAAACCAGATTTATGTTAGAACATGAGAGAGTCATCTTCCATCTTATTAGAAACTCTCACTCTTTTCAAGGATATTAAATTGAAATATAACTTTTATTATATCAAGTATGTATTTACTTCAGTAAATCAAAGTTCTATAGGTATTTTTAACAGAAACTAGAGATGTCAAATATCTGATTTGCATTATATAGTAAAGTTATTTTGATTAACATAAATGAGATGACTCCTTAAAAAATGTTTCATGGGGTTGAAATTTAAAGTTTCAGGATCAGAGATATCGATGGGGTCTACTCCCTGCCATTCTGAAACCAAGAGACAGTAAGTAGCTTCTGAAAGGTTAGGGAGAAAAAGAATGGAATTTCTAAGAATAGAATCAGAGTTGTCCAGTTTATAATCAGGTGTCTTTTCTAAACACATGAATTATTTTAATACACACGTTTTACTGATGAAACAACTAATAAGCAATGTGGTCAATGAATATAGGCCCATTTATCACTCCTATGCTTTTTCATATGTTTCATATGTTTTTTAATATTGTGTGTGTGTGTGTGTGTTGTGTGCTATCATGGCCTCAAAGAGAAGGAAAGATAATTTGTTAATGTTCTTTCCATCTGCTTGCTCATAAAGCTAACCAAAGTTTTTTAATATATAAATTCCTACATGTACTTTCCCAGACCACTGCCCACCCCCCAACTAAACCTACTGAATATGAATGTCTTTTTATCCTTTTTTACTTTTATCTTTTACTTTATTGCTGGCCCACATTGTGGAAAAAAAAAAAAAAAAAGATTAATATTGCCCATCTATTCTGACCATACTCAAGCCAACAGATACTTAAACTTGGAGGAGGATAACACAGTCATAGCATTAACTCAATAAATTCTCTTAATGAAGAACATTCCAACCAGGATGAAATCCTGTCATTTTTGCTTTTCTTAGACAGCATCTTTCTCCATCTGTTCTGAGTTTAGAGCCAAAGCCTGCTCAAGATAAATTTAGTGTCTGTAGAGATGGATGTGGAGGAGTTCAAAGACTGACCTCCTGGATGGGTTGTCAAAGACAAAGACATATAGAAAATCTTCTTTTGAAATTCACCAAAAAGAAAAATAAACAACAACAACAAAACCTTGCCTGGGAATACCACATGTGGCTTTACAAAGTGCACTACCACTCTAAAACCCAATCATCTTGTCTTCTTCATTTCTTAAAGTAAGTTTGAAATACTGAGCCTCTCTTTATTCTTCAGAAGGAAGATCATCCGTTTCCCCCAAAATGTACCTAGGAAAATGGCTGCACTGTCTCCCATCTTGCTCTGGCTCTTTTTGTTGTTGCTTCAAAAGACAAAGTCATATACTGTTTTCAGTTTAAGGAAATTTTCTAAAAATCTCTTGAGGGAGATAAGAGATTCCAGAAAAAAACAAAACAAAACAGTAAAGGCTCTTGATCTATAGTCTTTTACTTCTTCCAAGAAAGAAACAGAAGCCAGAAAGGGTCTTTCACCCACCATTTTTAGCCTCCTAAGGCAGATTCTTAATAAATGTTCCTTTTCATACATGTTTCCTTTATAGTACTCTTTTTCTAAAAATTAAATTGGAACAGCAAATTTTTCCTTATATTATTTTCAACACACAATTATTTTTAAATTTCCAAACTATGTAATAAAGAGGCCATTGGTTTTACTGTCCTCAAAAAAGCATATTTTTATACAAGATATTGTCTAAATAATTACCAGTAGCTACAAGGAAACATTCAATACAACATGAAAACTTAACCCACATTCATAAGAAAATAAGAAAGAGAAATTACAAAAAATGAAAAGAAAAAAATGGCAAAATAAAATGAAGATGTCAATAGATCACTCATAACTTTGTCTTTCTTTTAATCTTGCTATTCTTTGCAAATTAAAATGTACCATTAGAGCTAATTTAAGTAACATAAGAATTAATATGAAGATATTTGTGAACTGGAAAGCTGTTTAGAAATTGAGGTTTTTTGCTGATCATAAAATACCTTTCTACTTTCTCATGTCTTTGTTTTGTTGACAATGTGATTGTTGTTTTACTAAGAAATTCTATTTTCTTTTTTTTTTTTTTTCCATATTTCTTCTGCTTAGTTATAGTTGTTGCTGTCCCATTATTGTTGTTACATAGACTCTCCACCTGAGGTCACTCTGATAAAATTTTTGACTTCTCCTGCCCCTGCATCTCCCACCATGCTGCTACTGTAATAGACAAATTCTTTTAGTACAGGCATCATAACTTGTATAGCATGGTTTAGTTCTCTGCATATCTTGGACCCTGTTTTATATATATAAATATATCTGTGGTTTGCAACATTATCCAACAGATGTCCAACTAAACATTTAACTCATCACTAATAAAAATTCTCACAATCAAGTGAAGCTATTTCAGTTTGAGCAATATCATGGAACCATTTTATTTTATTTTTTAATTGCTTTTTTGAAATGTGGAATTAATATAAAAGAATATTATATCCTTTATTTAAAATATAAATAAAAACCAATGCATAAAAAGTACATATCTATTTCCAGTTATTACTTTGAATTTCCACTTTGTAGTTCTTTCAGATCAATATCACTTTTAAATTTTACTGTAAAAAAATTTTTTGAGCTTGCTCTGTGTATTAATGTGAAGCCATGAAAGTAATCTTTTAATACTAGAACTAATAAATGTATTCAACAAAGATATAGGTCATAAAGTCATTCAAAAATTGTTTTTTTCTGTACTTCAGAAGTGGAAAATGTGAAAAGGAAGTTTATAAAACAAATCTTTTTATGATAGTATATAATGAGTAAAATACCCAAGAACAAATTTATCAAGGAGATTAAAGACTTCTTTACTGATAAACACTAATATTGCTGAAAGAAGTTAAAGACACATATAAATGCACATTCATGTATTGGAAGACAATATCATGGAGCTATCAATACTATCCAAATATGAGGATATGCCAAAAAAAAACAAAAAAGGATTTTACAAAAAGCAGTATTCATGTATGATAAAACCTTTCTTAAAAAACTAAATTTAGATAATAAAGAGTAACTTCCTCAATTTCATAAAGAGTTTCCACAAAAAATCCTACAACTGATATCATACTTAAGAATAAAATATCAAACATTTTCTACTCAAGGCATCTATGGGAGTTCTAGTGAGTACAACAATGCAAGAGAAAGAAAGAAAGAAAAAGCATGTAGACTAAAAGTTAATAAGCAAACTTTCAGGTGACATGATTGTTACATAGCACATCTGAAGGAATTTCCAAAAAAATTCCTAGAAATAGTAAATGAGTTCAGCAAGGTCACAAGATACACACACACACACACAAGTATAAAAATAATTTTTATTTCTACACACTAGCAATGATTCTGTAGAAACCAAAATTTAAAATCCAATATCATCTTCAGTAGCAAAAAAAAGAAAAGAAAGAAAGATAGAAACTACTTAGCTATAGGGAACATGGATAGAAATTTTATGCTGAAAGCTGAAAAACACCAATGAAAGGAATGAAGAATATCCAAATAAACAGACATACCATGTTCATGGATTGAAAGATTTCACATAATAAAAATGTTACTTGTCTCAAAATGAAAACAGTTCAACAAAATTGCAAAAGACTTGTAGGTAAAAAAAAAAAAAACAGTTTTTTCACAAAGGTACAGAAGCAATACAAACAATTCAAACAAAGCAATACAAACAATGGAGGAAAAATGGCATTTCCAACACATGGCACTGGGGAAATTAGACATACACAGGCAAAAGGAAAGAAGCAAAGAAGGAAGGAAGGGGAAGCTTGACCAAAGTTTCACATCATATGCTTGATATGATTATAAGCTTGAATGTAAAATGTAAAGTCATGCAATTTTTAGTAAAAATACACAGGAGAAAAACTTGGGGATTCAGGAATAGGTAAGAGTGTTTAAAAACTTACACCAAAAGCATTACACATAAAAAGAAAAAAATTATTTATTAGACTTCATCAATGTTTTTAGAAATTTACTCTGCGAAAGAGCCAGTAAAGAAGATGACAAGAAAAACTACATACAGTGAGAAAATATACATGAATAACATTAACAAATTCTTGATATCTAGAATATTTAAAAATTAAATTATAAAACTTAGCAATAAAAAATATCTAATTAAGACATGGACCAATGCTTTGAAAAGAAATTCCACAAAAGCAGATACAGATGGAAAATGGATGCATGTAATATGTTACATATCATTAGACATTAGGAAATGAAAATTGAAAGAGCAATAAGATCACACAAAATTATTAAAGTAGGTACAATAAAAATAACAGCATTACAAAGTACTGAAGAATATGTGGAGAAAATGTACATATCATTTATTCCTAGAGGGAGTACGAAATGGATCTGTCACCCTGGAAAATATTTTGACAGTTTCTTATTTAAGCTAAATATATAGTTATCACATTACACAGAGAAATGACAACTTATGCTTATAAAAGCTTACACATGAATGCTTGTATCACCTTCATTCATAATAGTCCAAAACTGAAAATGACTGAGACATCCTTCAATGAGCAAATGATTAAATATACCATGGTATATCCATGCAATGGTAAATTACTCAGCGATTAAAAAAAACAAAACAAAATTACCTACTGATATATGTGACCACTCAGATGATTTTCTAAAGAATAAAGCTGAGTGAAAAAAGGCTAATCACAAAAAGTCACATACTGTTTGGGCCCACTTATATAACATCCTTGAGTGACAAAAGTATAAGCATGCATAATATGATATTTATTGCCAGAGATTAAGGAGTGTTTGAAGTCTGAAAAAAAAAGTGAATATAGTTATAAAAGGACAGCATAGGGGTTCCTTATAGTGATGAAAATGTTCTCTGTCTTGATGGCATACATGTAAATATCCTCATTGTAATACTGCTGTATACTGTTTCAAAATGTACAGTACCATTGGAGAACCTGGTACATGTAAACTCTATGGTTCCTTGAAACTGCCTGTCAATCTATAATTATCTTAAAATAAAATGTCTAATTAGAAATATGTTCATGCTTTGTTTGATTAGTATCATATTGAATTTAAAAGTCAGTATGGATGTAGTCACATCTTTACAATATGGAGTCTCCCAATCATTGATTATTATGCAATTCTCTAAGTGTCTAATGTTACCAAATAGTCATAACTTTCTTCATGGAGGTTTTAAGGTCATTACAGGATTCATTCCTTTCATTTGCTTGATTCTTATTCCTGATACATCCTTTACAATCTTCATAGAATGATGAGCCACTTACTTTTCTCTTTAAAAAAATGCTATCATTATTAGAAATTAATATTAAATGTGATGCTTTCTGTAATATTTTGTATGTTTAGAAAATATACTCAAAATTATCATCTATTTGGTTGAAAAAGTCACTTTTTATTCCCAAATTATTAACAGTTTTTGTGTTTTGATCTAAAATTTCATCAAAATTGTTGAGTATCTAATAAGAATGTTGTGTGAGTTTTCTTTTTTCATTGCCTAATCTAAATAATTCTGTTGTGAATTTCTAATATAAAAACAACTATATCATTTGAAACAAACCCAACTTGGTCACATGCATTGTCTATTTTTAACCATAACTAGATTTATTTTCAAATATCTTGTTCAGGATCATTGCACCCAATGTTGATAAGTAAAATTGACCTAAAATTTTCCTTTTGCACACCACCCCTGACAAATTTTGAAATTATTCAGCATTCTGTCATTTTCTGCATTCTCAAAGATTTCATGTAAGATTGGGATTTTTTTCCTAAAGTTTTTGATAGAATTCACTGATAATGATATCTGTGCCAGCACATTTCTTTCATAAATATTTTCTAGTATAATTTTATAATGCTTTTAAAATTGTTCACACTTTTTTCTCTTTTGATTAATTATAATGTTTTCTAAGTTTAGGCTTTCCATCTCAGCTTTCACATTGAATAAAATGAAGCTTTTCAGTTGTTATTTAATCTCTCCAACATTGTGGTATTATGAATGTTTTTATTCCTTTGTGCATTCTATTTTCTTTTCTAATTTGCTCACAGTTTTGTCAGTTTAATGAGTCTTTTCAAAAATCTTATTTTTTACTTTGTTGACATTGCATCTTATGCTTATTTTGATTTCATCAGTTTATAGTTTATATTCAATATTTTGATTTCTCTCCATAATTGAGTTTTAATTTTCTGTCATTTTCTTACTTAGCCAATTAGTTTAACTTTTATTCTTTGTTATTACTTAAAGCTAAAACTTCTCTCCTAAATTGTTTTTGTTGTATCCCAGAAATTTGATTTAGTATTTTCACAATCATTCAGTTTAAAATATATCCTGATATACATAAGGAATTTGTCTCCTCCTATCATGCTATTTAAATGTTACTTAATTTCCACACTATATAAGGTGTTTTCTTTGATCTCTTTTACTATTTTTATTGGGCTTGATTTCTTAGTGGTTAGGGAACATAAGTTATATACTACCAATCTTTGAAATTTGTTGAGACTTACTTTATAGCCCAGTTATAAAGGCTGATTTTATGATTCAAAAGAATGTGCACCTTAGGATAAGGGGATGCATACTCAACAAACTACTTAGGTCAAGTAGTTAATTATGCCAAGAAATATATTTTCTGAAACCCATATAAAGATGAAAAAATGATTAATATCATTCTTAAAATAATTTTATACTTACTGCTTTCTTTGTCTGATGAACTATCAAATACCAGGGGAAATAGTTTCAAATGTCTCTAAAATGTGGTAAATCAGTCATAAACAGTGGATTGTGAGTTATTGCAGATGTTTATGGCAAGTCATATGTTGATAAAGCTAAAAACACGAGGAAAAATTCTAACAGAGTGGAGAAAAAGAAATAACAAATCTATTAACATGCAGGTTTTAATGAGTCAACGTAACTTATTTAGCATCCATTGTATACAAGGCATTGAAAATAAATGACTATGTTATAAGATATATATAAAACACTTTACTGTATGAATGCAGGAATAAAGCATAAATAAATTTTGATAGAAAATGGCATTTGATCCAATTTCTAAAAGAGTGAAACAAACAAAAGACTAATGGAGCCCCAGGAGACATCTCAAAAGATACCATGCCTATGGAAACCTCATCTTGGAATTTTGGTCTCTAGACTGTCAGAAAATAAATTTTAGTGGTTGAAGCCACCTAGTCTGTTATACGATATTTCATTGTAGCAACTCCAGCAGATTAAAATGGATATATAATGGAAAAATAAAACATGAAGTCTACTTCCCTTTGATTAGCCTTTGAATACCATCACATATACTTTCTTCTAAAGCATTTCCTTTTACCCTCAGTCTTAACTGGTTATTAACATGAGGACCCTCCATACTTAACTCCTTGTGTTATCTGTTCTTCTGTAACTCCATTTTCATCTCTATAACATGACTTCAAATGTTCATCATCTAAATCCAGCATTTCTTCAACTACATCATATCCCCCATAAAAATATGCTAGATCATGAACATTTCACAAATAACTACATTTAAGAAAGATAAGTTAATAAAGAATATATGAAAATATGAATATGAATAACATAATTATGGAATAATAATATAATGTTAATTCTGGAAAGTATTAGGATATTTCCATTCCACATGTATTTGTTGGAAGAACATTTACTTTTGTTCTCATTTCATCTTGATAGTGTTTAGACTCCCCTACTTTCTATATACCAATTAAGGCCTCTGAGGAGTCACCAACAGCTTCATCATATTTAGGGATAAGTGAGGGACATGGTGTTCATCTCACCTTCATGTACTGCTTTGGACCTGATATGGCATCTATGAAAAGCCTATCATGCTTGTATGTAGACAGTAGGGCAGCCATGACTTATACTAGCCAATCTAACATTGTTTCCAAATAATTAATTTACTATTTTAATGTTTTTCTAAGTTTCTAGCAGTTCTAATTTATGAAAGCAATAACTTTACCTAGAAGGATTATAGTACTATTTTTATTGCAAATTGCTCTTCATTGGTGATTCTGTTCTTTTCCTCTAAAAGACACTGAGTCATTTACTGTAGGACAGAGGCCAGACTTCCTTTTTTATTTTGTCTCCTGCAGTAGTGTTGTGTTCTACAGAGTGCCTGCTGTGCAAATGTGGAAAGCATGCATTATAGCCAGAAAGTGTCACAGATGCCCACTATATTAGAGAAACAGATGAATAAGTATTAATTAAAAGAAGCTGCACAGGAATCAATGAGTCATGGACAAGGGTTGTGATCAATTTGGTTATGTGTCCTTGAGGGATAAAAGGGAAATATAAAGGGGATTTTTCAAGCTTTCTTATAAACCAATAAAACTTAAACCTCTGTAATTCTAATACAATATCAAAGGGTACAATTTCACTAGTTTAGTTTGTTGAGACAACAAGATGAATAACATTATATTAAGCATTGATTTTGTCATATCTCCTACTCTCTTAGGTGCTATAGAAAAAAAGAAATATTTAAATAGTAAATCTCTTTCTTAATGTAGATATATAAAATTGAAGACAAGTAATACTTGCAGCACTGAATTGACAACAGACTATTTTTATACTACTTCATGTTACTCTATTTTCTTCCATTTTACTGTGCAACGATTTAATGAAATCAATCAATTTTGCTTTTTATAGTGAAGGAACTGACAGATCTATCTGGCTGCAGAAATGTGTTTGAAACAGTTCCAAAAGAGATATAGAAAAGAAAATGTTTGTCACATATATATGTAATTTTTCTTCCGTATATGGGTTTCTTGGCAAAACTAATTCAAATTTTCGAGTCAGAATTTTAAAAAGTTACTTTCATACTTCACGTGTCCTTTTTCTTTACAAAATGGAAAACCACTTTATTTATGTACCTTAAAAAGAAAGTGAGCACAGATCACAAGTAAAAGTAAGTGCATTTGTGTTTTGGCAAATGTTTCTTATCATCACCATCAATAACAAAGGTGTCTTTTAGAATCCCCCATAAGTAGAGCTAAGGGTAAGTCTATTGGTATGTGGAGACATCAGATGGAATATTTTTTAAAAATAAGATGTACATTTTTTATTTGCTGACAATGGAATACACTACCTACTTGAAATTAAATGAATTTATTAAAGGATGTTTGAAACCTTACAGTATTTTTGGAAGACCTTAGGGTAAGCTTCAAGAAATAGGGAGCTGCAGAGCACAGAGGTCCCAGTTCTGACTCCACCAACACTTGTAGCAAGAAGTGAAATCCCACTGATTCTCCATCAAGCTCCCTCCAATGCAAACTCTTGTAGAGTTGAGTCTACTGTGTGAGATCTAAGTTACAGATACACACACTGGCAGTTAGAAATATGAATTTGTTTTATTTTTATCTTGGGAAAAATAAATAACAATGCAAGAGTGTAAGGAACTATCCAAACAGGGAGGAAAAAAGAGTATTCTAAAGGTTTTGGATAACCACAAATGGCAAGTCAATATTTCCATACAGAACTAATATATATTGCATTAGCATTGCCATATTTCATTCTTCTAAGTATATTCATTTTTTATAATGTATAAATTTCTGTCTACAATTTTATAATAATTATTAGCTCTGGTTTTAAGGAAATAAGATATAAATAGAGTGCTAGGGAACTACACTAAAGGCATATCTAGGGAAGGTGATAAAATGCTTTTACTGTTGTTAACTCTTGAGGCTAATCTGCAGTCTAGTATTGAATTCTAAGTCTTTAAGTTTAGTAACATACTTTTTGCACTCTCTTCTGTCAATTAAAATGTTAAAGAGGCTTCTAAACAACTTAAACCAAATGAGACATAAGTTACCAAGTGTTTCTTTGAACCAAACACTTTGACAATTTCTGGTCCAGCAAGAAAATATCCATGTAAATATTTCAAGTGTTCGTTTTTCTTGTGAAGGAAAAAAAAATGGTCTTAATCTTTTCTTGATAAACACCAAAATACCTTTACCAGCCCTTTTCTCCTCTAATTTGTAATAATAATTGTTTTAAGTCAGTGCAGATACAAGTGTTAATTTATTTTGACCAGAAGAATAATTTTAAACAATGCTGGAAAGCAAGATATGCTAAGAAATGAAACCCACTGTTTTCAATCGTCTTCTCTCTGAATATTCTGGATGTTATACTTTTAGCAGAATTATTAGGTAACTATGGAAGAGGTGAAAATATAACCCCGTATGAGGAAACCTGGCAGTGCGTTGCAGGAATGTGGAAACCTTAGTATTTGCACATAGGAAACCATAATTGCTTCTTCCTTCAACCTTCCCCTATCATCCCTTCCCATTCCAATTCAGAAAATGAACATTGCATTTATTCTACCTGCCAGGTAGTGAGTAGTCTTCAACTTGCTGCTGACAGAATTTTGTCTCCCAAACAGGTGACCTGAGCTTTCAGAGGACATGGAAGCACAGAATTCCACATATGAGAAGAAGAAAGTAATCAGCGCCATTGCCCTCATGGAGTAGATGGTGCTTCTGCAATAGTCTGCGAGATAAGTCGAAGAACAACAGTCTAGGATCATGTGCCCAATCAACAAAATAATATCTTCTCACATATTATTCTTTCTAGGTAACAAAAACTGGAAGACTTGGTAAAGCCAGGCAGAGTGTCAACCCTTGGTATAAATGTTCATTATTTTACATAGATTTGGACATTTCCAGCTCTTTTCTACTTGTAGCATATAGACTGACAATCATTGAGAACCTGAGCATCATACTGCACTCTTAAATTAAGTCAATGAGGAAAACAGTTCTGATTTTATTGCTTAACGGAGAAAAAGAGAAAATTGACAATGAAGACATAACTACTCAGGAAAGGGTAACTTTCTTGCCACTCTGAGAGATGCCTACACAATAAGTGCTTATTGAAAGTATGTATCTCTCTATATGTGCCTTTGTGACAATAGATCTTTTATGTTTAATGTGATTAAATTCTGGGATTGAGAATGGGGTTAGACTGAAGGGGGTTCAACCTTGAGGGCACAGGTTGATGAAGGTAAGATTGTTTCAAGGAAACATGCCATAGAAATTCAGAGATGACAGGAAAAAAACATGCAACTAACACATTGCTTCTCATTAAGGGAAAGGGGAAATCAAGCTCTGTTCTGATTGCAAAATTGGAAGTAATTGATAGGACAAAAAGAAAAGTAAACTTTGGGTGGTTTGCTTTTTAGCAGCTGTTTCTTTCAACTATAAAAATGTCTTGCCACTCTGAAATTTACAATATTTGGTGGTCAAACAAAATATGTCACGTTCTTATGTTACACAATCCAGTAACCTCACAAATATTTTTGAGGAGTTCCTTGAAGTGCTTTGTCACTTGTCATGTCTAGCACCACCATATATAGTCAAGAGATTTATATACAATACAGCACAGTTCCAAGGGCACTAGCAGCAAAGACTGCATTGGGGAAATGTACTCACTCCCCGTTAGCCAAATTTTGCATAACCCTACACAGTGTCTTGCAGCTCCCAGCTTCAGTGGGATCCCTCTCAATTGCTATGCATCATCCAAACATCTCAACATCTTCAGGCTTGCTAGACTCACTGCCCATGCAAATGTGGACATGCAACCTCCCTTTAGTCCTCTGGAACACAGACTGCAGTCTTCAAGAATTCCTGTTCTTCTGTGGCCTGTGACATAGCTGGGACATCTTCCTGTCAAGAGTGGTAGTCCTTCAGTCTTCCTTAGAATAGAGACATGCAAGAGGGCATTGGTTTATTTATTTTATTGATATGTGGTAAAAAAATTAAAATAAAATTTGTCATCTTAGTCATTGTTAAGAGTGCAGTTCAGGGACAGTAAGTATATTCACATAGTTGTGCAACCACTGCTGTCATAATAACAACAACAACAAAAAATCCTTACTCTGAACTTGGTAGTATCAAGGGGAAGACCTCAACACACACAGAGAAAACTTAAAACTCCACATCAATAGCATATCTGTTATTTCTAAAATGTTGTGGGTATTTGGTGGCTGTTTATTTTCTGTGTTACTTTGCTTCCTGTTACTTTAACAATATCTGACATAATCAACTTTAAAAGTAGAAAGGTTTATTCTGGCCCATAGTTTTGAAGCTTTCAATCCAAAATCCCTGGTACTTTTGAGTCTATAGTGACACAGTACATTATGGCAGGAACACATGGCAGAGGAAGCCCATTCATGTGACGGCCATGTGTGAAAGACAGAAAGAGGAGGACTGGGGTTTCGCTTCACTATTACCTTCAAAGGCATGCACCCAATGTCCATATGATGTCCCGCTAGGTCCCATCTCTTAAAGGTTCCACAGTCTATCAATAGCACCACTCTGGGGAAAAAGCCTTTAACACCTGGACATTTAAGATCCAAACTATACAAAATTTTTCAAAAGATTTCTTCAAATTTTTAGTCCTATAGACTAAAAATAATAAATAAGTTAACAAAATAAAATGATGAACATTACCTATAATATAATAAATAATAGGATAGGCCTAGTTCCTACAACAGTACCTGAGAGAAGTATAAAGTTATGAATTTTAATGGTTAGTTTTGTGTATGAGTCCAACATATTACCAAAAGATGTTAATAATATCAGTTTATTCAGAATTCTAAGCTTATTGCCAATTCCAAACTGTGGTGTTAGAGTTGAAACTGATTAGATTGAGTTTCTGGATGAAACCCAGTGGCTTCACTTTACCATGGAGGAAGTTCAGTCAAGTTGAGCAAGACAAGAACATGTGCATAAGAACAACTTAGCTTGTCTGAGAGGTCCTGATGATGAGCTTAGAATACTGAAGAAATATTACAGGCAAACTTTGCTAGCTCTTTTCCTTACAGCTGGACAAAACAAAGAGAAATCAAGAATACAACTGATAAGTCGAAATGGCAAATTTGAAAAGGTCAGGTTAGTGCCTTCATTTTATCTTTGGCTATGATCAGATTTTAAAGTGACCTGCTAGGTAGACTGTGATTCTAGACTCCAGGTACTGTACAGAGTCTAGAGTATAAATCACTAATGGACTCTGTGTTATGAACTGGACCAGAGTAATGCATTCATCAATGTATAAAACATAAAATACTTTTCTTACTTCCAGGTATTGATCCCAAAATATTTATCGCTTCCATCAGATAAGAAGATGATTAAGAAAATATGTTAACACTGTCACATTTTGGTAATCTAAACAAACTCTGTGATACTAACAACCAAATCCCTGATAATCACACAAATGGGACACTTTTGAAATCAGCCATCCCCACTCTAAAGAGATCCGCTAGAACTTCAATGCCTGCACTTAATTCCACCATCTAAAGACAGCCAGGGACAGTCAAAACTCACATGTATTAAGTTATACACAATAAATGGGCTTACTACATGAAAATGATAATATAGTGTCCCCTTTATCACGGGCATGACTAAATCTTTCTTGGAACTGCTGGGCATGTGGTCTCACTCCTTGAGCACAGTGCACATGCTAACATACTCGCTCCTGTGAAATAACATGGGATGATACTCTCATACTTGGAAGGTGCTCTGCTGGCCTCTGATCAAGTTCATGTGTGCCCACATCTTTCAAATACTCCGAACACCCATAATTATATGAAGAATTTTCAGTATCTCAAAGGGGAGAAATTCTATTTTCTTTTTCCAAGTGTCACATCTTTTTCTTCTTATCCCTTCCTTGTAGTACTTCTTTTCTGACAGAGAAACCTTCTGTGTCCTGCTAAGGTCTTTCTTCTTTAACTACTTATGCTTATGTCCTGTAATACCTCTTATAAGAATTGAGATGCTACAACCTGACTCCTTCTAAATATCAATATGAATATATTTTATGTATGCATTAATTAGTCACATAGATTAGAAGTCACCTGAAAAATATGATATAAATCCACCAGAATAAATTCAAATTTCACATACATGTGATATACTCTTAATACTTTATAACATCATTAGGAAAATGTCACACTTTGAAACTAATGTTAATAAACACAGTCACTGTGAGAAGAAGCTTCTGAATAAATAACATATCATAATTATGACTAGTGGGTATTTGGATGCTTTCAAATTGTCATCAGGAAATGAGGTGTACCCTCAGGAAGATAATTAAAAGAAAATTATAATTTTCTAGTAATAAACACTCACAGGTAATGAATACTGAAAACAAATTGGAGATTTGCATTTATGTTTGTTTTTCAAATAGTTTGTGTATTTCAGAAGGAGTTTCGTTTGAAGAGAGAGATTGCTAAAATAAAAATAATCTGGCTACACATGACAGAGAGTAAAAACAAGATCATTCTCGGTTTTGAGATTTTGTTAGAATTATATCACATGATGGAGACTGTATTAAAAGCACAGTCATTTTAAGTTTTTCAGGCCTGACATGAAGGTCAACATTGTTTTATTTGGAGGTTTTTTGGTACTGGGAAATCAACCTAGGGGCTCTTTACCACTGAGTTACTTCAGCCCTTTTGATTTTTGATTTTGAGATGGGTCTTGCTAAATTGTTTAGGGCCTTGCTAAATTGCTGAGACTCACCTGGAACTTGTGATTCTCCTGCCTCAGCCTCCTGAGTCGCTGGGATTACAGATATACACCACTGCACCCAGCAAGCTATCTTCAGTAAGTAACACTGCCTATTGGTGAACTTCAGCTTGACTTCATAATCATCACACTGCATATCTAACTTCATAGCACCAACATCAGAATTCAAAATAGGCTAGGATTTAACACTAGGAGATCAAAATCCAAAATCCAAAAATATCTAAAATAACTTTGACAGTCTTATGCAGGAGTCTTAAGATCTCCCTGTGAGATTTTTCAGCTCTGTTATTTTAGGAACATTATGATGACTGCAAGTCAAAGCCTGATATAAACCAGCACAGATCATCTGTAGGCTTTATTTTGCCTATTTGGCAATTAAAATTGATCAATGGAAGCTGATAAAATGAGCATTTTGTTTTTCTTAGGACACTCATGGACTGTGATTTCCTGTCTTGGAAATGTTTACTATTTTTCATTTTTTACAAGACTTTTAAAAAAGTTTTAATAACTGAATTAATGGCAATTGGGGATGGTTTAAAAACAGACAACAGAGGAAAATAAAGGGCTAAGACATGCAGTATATATAATTTAAGAAAGTTGATTTGGTATCCCTTTTATCTGTAAGATTACATAACCTTTTGTACATTTAAAACTAAATTAAAACTGCTAAGAAAATCTACATTTCTCACTCAAGTCAAAAAATATTTTTTATATTCCATTTTAAGAGTTCAATTTAAATGAATTAATCTCCTTATAAAATGGAAAGACATGCTATATACATTGTTAATGTTTGTAGAAAAACTGTGTCCATAATTATTAATATTAAATTAATTAATTAATATTAATAATGTTACTATTAATAAGAAGACTTATTACTCTGAGATATTTTTGATATACTGTGATTAATTATGTCTACAATTACATTTGCCAACTTGTTTATTAGAGTAATACATTAAGCTTAAATAAAAATAATACATCTTTATTTTTGAGAATAAATATCAATTAAACATTTTGGCTAATAAAATTTCTTGAAAGCATTTCTTGCATTTACTGCTTCTTTGTTCTACTTCTCACAATTGATTAACTATGGTTTTTAACATGATGATTATAGTTAATAGTGTATTCTTGAATACTGTTAAGAATAGATTTGAGTATTCTGACCATCAAAAATAATTATGTGAGGTAATGTGTTACTCATTGTAGTCATTCAATGTATACATATTTCAAAACAGGTTGTTTAATTGATGATAACTTCATCAATTAAAGTAATTCTATAAAAATTATTTTTTTAAATTTATACAAAATTTGACTTCTAGTCAAATATGACCATTCTTTTAACTGCAACTCTCTGGCACATTCAGTAGAAGTCTATTTTGGAAAATTGTGAAATATTTATCACTTACATGCATAGGGAGACACAAGCAAGAGTGTACACTAGTTTCATAATAGACTAGAGAAATAAATTATGGAATATAGATGAAATAAAATTTAATAAAGCATTTGAAATGTATGAACTGCATGGATGAAATTAGAAATATAATACTCGAAGAAAAAAGTAACTTATACAGTAGGATGCTATTTATATTAATTTTTAAATACAAAAAATACACAAATACACAAATTATGCTTTTATACAAAGAAACACAGAGACATACATACCTGTTTTTTATGTACATACTTGGAACTTAAAAATGATTAAAAGTTTACACATAAACTTCGGGATATTAGGTCTGGTAAAGGACTGGCAATAATGAGGTTTTTTGTTTGTTTGTTTGTTTGTTTTTTCATACCAGGGATTAAATTCAGGGGTACTCAGTCACTGAGCCACATTCCCAGATCTATTCTGTATTTTATTTAGAGACAGGATCTCACTGAGTTGCTTTGCTGAGGGTGGCTTTGAACTCAGATCCTCGTGTCTCAGCCTCCCAAGCTACTGGTATTACAGGTGTTGGCCACTGCACCAGGCAATAATGAGGCTTTTAACTGTATTGGTAATTTACTTCTGTTAGTTCACACTCCCCAAAAATAATCTAAAGCAAAGAATGATAAAATAGTAACACATTAAATCTTAGTGATAAAAGATCCTTTGCCTTTAAACACTTTATAGGTTCATCACATTTCATCATTTCCTAAAGTAATTTAATTTATAATGTATGTGACAAAGTGGTACATATAGGGAAGATGGTAAATTTTACAAACCGTCAAAGGTTTGGCTGTTTTGAGGAAGATTTTCAAAACAGTTTTATAAAAGAGTTGAGCTGATAGAAACGTTATTAAATGTCAAATGACTTTAGTATTTAATTATAGGATAGAGCAATGTTACCAGTAATGTATGCTTGCAAACACAAGTTCTATGGTATGCAAGGAGTATTATCTGAAAAGGATTTCATGGTCAAATAAATTTAGAAAACTTTGGGAAAGCAGATGTAGTACATTTTATTGTCAAAGAGATTTCAGTTATTGATGTGCTACAATATTGTGAATTTCCAAGAAGGAAGCAGAGCATGTAGAATGTGCACAAATAATTGATCATGAGACTCTGTTGTGCGTTTGTAATCTCTGTGGAATAGCTTTCCCACAGAACATATGTTGAGGTTTACAAAGCTTGAGGATAACTTGTCAGGGAATAAACAGAATTGCACCAAAAGATGGATAGCTGCACTAGATATTAGAACAAATTTAAGAAGTTTTATGCAACTCTTGTGTTCAACAAACTTCACTAAATTTTAAAGAAATAAAATATATAAGATCCATATCCTTAAGGATTTTAGTGTAATAGAGCAAAAGAAATTATCCTTTCTACACCGAAGATTTTCAAACAGCATTTCATCTTTATTTCTAAATAATTTCTCATCTGATACATATGTTGGACTTGTATTTCTGACCCGACAAGTGAACAGTTGAAAGCATTCACAATAATTTCTAGTATCTTAAAGACAGTGAATCTACAAAATGTAATTTAGCTTTACTGTTATACTATGTTTATTTTCTGTGAATTAATAGGCTTCAGTAGAAAAATAATTTTCCATTTTTACCTTGCAGTAAATAACCCAATGCTACTCACAACTTAGATTGTTGGTGGTTTCAAGTATAATATGATTTGAAATTTTTCAGGTTATCCAAAGCCTTCTAATATTATTAGTGTTTGCTATGCCTTTTATTTATCCAAAAACTTCACAATTTCTATTTCAAGCTAAGTATGTTATGGGATTCTTAAATTTTTAGAGTTATTGCTTTACAATTAATATCTACCAGAACAGATTTCTATGTGCTAGAACCATTTCCTTAATTGTCCAAGTGACAAATTCACATATCCTCATAGTCAATTCAATTGCCTGAGTGAAAATCACCTGTTACTATATTAATATACAAAGCTATGCTCCATCAATTTTTGATTCATTCATTTAAAAATTCATCTTTCCACTGGTATAGTTATGGGGATATGTGTGCACCTGAGTGTGTATGTTACATTCTAGAGTGTCATGAGAATTTTTATATCAATTTAATGGAGATTCTAAGTTAAAAAATATTTATCTACTAATGCTGTTATCCAAATCATGAAAATTTTAACTTATTCTGCTAGTTACTTTCAACTATTTAAAAGAAGGTAAAGAAATTTAAGCACAATTAGAGAATAAGAATTTCTTTAATGTTCCCCTAAAATTAAACTAAATGTAGACATGGGATCTTTAAGAGAACCTCCTGGAGAGCTTGAACATTCTGATTCCCAGGAATGCTGGGAATGTAGGAACTTGTAAGTCCCTCACACTGAGAACAAAACAAAGGGAAGGGCAGGTTGAGATGCCCTGCTAAGAGGCAGGAAGAAAGAGTTTCTCTTGGAAAGTCTCAATTTTTGAGGTTGAAAGTGAAAGAACATGTTGATAGATAAGATATATTTGCATTTTCTGGGGGTGGGACCTTGATTGAGGGTCACTTTAAAAAAAAAAAACTTAACTAAATTGCATGTGCAATGTGACTGCAAAAGAGTGATCCACCCAGAAGCAAGATTCAAAGGAGATGTTGGTGTCTGCACTACCACAAAAGCCCACCTTCTGAGGC
The DNA here is from genome assembly GCF_902686445.1 of Sciurus carolinensis. Classification (NCBI taxonomy): domain Eukaryota; kingdom Metazoa; phylum Chordata; class Mammalia; order Rodentia; family Sciuridae; genus Sciurus; species Sciurus carolinensis. The sequence continues at coordinate 101,998,381 of NC_062221.1, read as the reverse complement.
TTACAATGGAACCTCTCCAAACAAACCCACAAAAGTATCACCATGGGAGAAATAGTCAAGATTTCTTACCCAACAATAGCTCAGAGTGGAGTAAGAGTAGGTAGCAATCCTTAAAGTCTCATGTAACTTTGTCTTTTTTCTTTGTTTATTCTTATTCCTTTTCCCTCTTCTCTGAGTCACTTCTGGTAGAGTCAGAAGACAGGAGAGTAAGGAAGAGCAGAAGAAAGATGGAGAGGTTTCCAGGTTTGTATTTCTTGAGTCTGTATCTTCTAGCAGCAGGGGAATACTGAAATTTAAAACTGAGTAAAAGTTTGAAGTGTGAAGACTTCTATGATCTGGATTTATCATTATCTGAAAATGACACTATTTGTTAACCCCTCAGAATGAAGGAAAAGCTATGGTACCAAGCCAATATTATTTCCAATATGTGGCAAAGTAAGAAGGTGGGTGGCTTTAAAAATTATTTTTCCCTATGGCTTACCAAACTTCAACAATTACATCAAAGATATTAAAATAAATGAGTATAGAAACTTTACTTGACAACATTTAAATGGCCTTACCCAATCGAAATTAAGTAGCATAAAATTGGACTTATCTTCAGTGGATTCAAAAATAAAATTATAACAAATAAATTACAGTGAATTTTCAGTTTCCTTAATTATCATTACAACAGTGCCCATCACTGCACAGATGCTCAATAAATAGTCTAAAATGAATAACTATCTATGAATTACTGAAATAATTCAAAGTTAATAGCAAAAATTAAAGAATAAAAATTTGTAGCTCAAAGTGTTACTAACAAAATCCATTTGTTCTTATTTTTAATTTTTCTATTAATACTAACTGTAAATTATATTACTTTGAGGATCTTATTTTTATAACAAATGTGTAAATGTGTCTTTTATTGAAAACTAAAATTTCCTAAATTTCACAACAATGCATTTTCGCCTGATATTTTTTTTTTTTTTTTGCGGTACTGGGGATCAAACCCAGTGCCTTGTGCTTGCAAGGCAAGCACTCTACTAACTGAGCTATCTCCCCAGCCCACAACAATGTATTTTGTATTGGTAAAATTAAAAATGTTGACTGAAGAGATTCTGTTGATGCTAATGAAACATATAATGACTTTTAAAAGCAATGAATAATTATTTATTTATTTATTTATTTATTTATTTATATTTCCTTTTTTTGTGATTGAGGTTCTGGTGGCTGAACCCAGCGGCATTCTATTACTGAACTTCATCCCCAACCTTTTTGTTTTTTTATTTTGAGAAAGGGTCTAGCTAATTTGCCAAAACTGGTTTTGAACTTGTGATCCTCCTGTCTCTGCCTCCCAAGTTGTTGAGATTGCAGGAATGTCCACCAAAAACAGTAAATAAATTTGAGGAAACAATTTAGAAACAGTTTAGGACACAAAATACACTAAAATTAAATGTGTGAGTAAAATGAATACTACATAATTACTCAGTTCTGCTCAGTTTTCTAATAATATAAACCTAGGTAGCAAGCAGGGAAAGAAATTTTATATGTTTTTAGAATCCAATAACTTTTACCAATTTAAAGCACAGATTTTTAAGTATCTCTCTATTTTTATTGGTATGATCAATTATGAAACAATTTATACAATAGTTATGTTACATCGTCAGCTTTCCTACCTTGAAAATAAGTTTAAATAACTGTTTCTATAGGGAAATAAGTTCATACATATATTGCTTTCTTAATATAATCAGATTTCCTCAAGTTAAATTTATTGCTTTATCTTTATTTACTCTCTTCCTATTATTTAGTACCAGGGATTGAACTCAGGGGCACTCAACCACTGAGCCACATCCCCAGCCCTATTTTGTATTTTATTTAGAGGCAGGGTCTTACTGAGTTGCTTAGCGCCTTGCTTTTGCTGAGACTGTCTTTGAACTAGAGATCCTCCTGTCTCAGCCTCCTGAGCCACTGGGATTACAGCCATGGGCCACTGCATCTAGCCTCTTTTCCTTTTTTTAAGAGAAAATGGTATAAAATAGTGCCAAACTTTTTGAGACTTGCCAAATTCTATACAAATAAGGCCAGCATTGACATGATTAGATTGTATTTTTTCCTTGTTTATTTTTATGACCTGGAACTGTTAGATATTTTTCTAGAAATTATATAAGCCTCATGAAATACCTGAATTTTTTAAATGGTATAGTTTTAAACTTGAATAATTTGACTTCTTTCCATGGATGGATTTGGTTTACGAAATTTTTTTCTTGGAAAACAGTTCTAAAATAATGAAGAGTTCTTTAAACATGCAGCTGTTCCTAATTTGTAAAAAGTGGAATTTTAGGGCGATGCAGGGCACATGCCTGTAATCTCATCATCTTGGGAGACTAGGAAAGGAGGATCACAAGTTCAAAGCTAGCCTCAACAATTTAGTAAGGCTCTATGCAACTTAGTGAGACCCTATCTCTAAACAAAATATAAAAAAGGGCTAGAGATGTGTGTGGCTCAGTGGTTAAGTACTCCTGGGTTCAATCCCGGTACCAAAAACAAAACAAAACAAAACAAAAAATCTGGAATTTTAGCAAAACCAACTTGTGTCTCCAGAGAGTTTCTCTTTTCAGAGAAAATGGAACAGTGATTTCTAAAGCAAAACATAATAAAATCTTCACTACAACATAATAATATAAATGTACATCCATTTTAGTGGACATTGAACCTAATGCTAACAGCAGGATTTGACTCTTTTTATTAGTGTGTCTATTATTCAATTGGTCTAATAACATTGATCAAATGACTGATCTAATGAAACAATATTGTGAACTATTCATTAATTTGTCAGAATTTATGAAGTCTTAAAACATTAAATCATTTTAAACCTTTAAAAAAAAAAAGCCTGAGAAACTGTTAATAGTCACATATCAGATTCAATTGATGTTTACTTTTCCTTAATAATTCATTCAATAACCATAAAGTTAATAAAAGCAAAATGTTTTACTAAAGGCAATTTCTGTTGATCTCTTTAAATAAAAATTTACAGAAAAAAAATGTTGCTGTGATTGGAGTTTTCAGTGTTTGCATGATATGGTTAGTGTCTTGTCTGAACCTCTTAGTAAGGCTTGAGTTTCTTGGGTAAAAATCATGTTTTATGTAAGATAAAGTGAAGTCAAACTTACTTCTCAAAGGCAATTAATATCACAGGAGAGGAGCCAAAGCATAAAAGGAAATAATAAAATGTCAAGTTCAGTGCTATTTACTTAAGACTACTTAAGAACATAGTCATAAGTCAAGTTTAAACTAATGCGGCTGTGAAGTTCATCTAGTGATTTCAAATGTCTTTTAAGGAATGGAGCCAAATCTTACATGAAATCCCCATACACAAAGTAGTTAAAAGTCTCTACTGGGTTAGTCTATTTCACTCTCTGTCTCCTCATTTCTGCACCCCAAACAACTGTTCAAATTCCAGGGCTTTCTTTGGAATCTCATCATTTCATGAAGACATTAAAGACACAAATTTAAATAAATAAAGAGCTTAGAACTAGAACTCTATTTGCCAATTTAATTGCTCCTATGGTTCAAGGCAGTCATACAATAAAAATGGTTGAGTATGGGCTTCAGAATTGAACAAATCTGAGTTCAATCCTTGCTTCCATACTAATTGTAAATAGCAAAGTTCTTTAAAACTCCAAGTGCCTTTTTCCTTGTTTTGATGAGGATTGAATGAAATGGTTTATGTTAATAACCCTTTCATATATGTTCTTACACTTGGTTTTACACATTACCTCTATGTATTAAGGACTCAGTAATATTCACTATTATTATTATCACTTCAAAGTTTAATACATGGTTATGGGATGCTAAAATTGCAGAGGTACACAAATGTTAGAACAATGAGCAAGAACTGGGCTAGGGATATAGCTCAATGGTAGAGCATTTGTCTAGCATGGGGAGACAGTGTGTTCCAACCCCAGCACTGAAGAAAGAGAGGGGAGGAGTGAACAATTGAAAAGAGAGGAATAGGGCAATTTGAATATTATAAATATTATAGAGTCTAAATTAAAATGGAACATTGAGCAGGAATAATCAAGGAATAAGGAAGAAAACTAAGAAAAAGATAATCTAAACCAAATCAGGGATCTTGATAATTTAATTTCAAAATTATTTCCTGATCAAGTCCCAGATTGCTTTACTAGTAGTTGAAAGTCTTGACTTCTGCTGATTTTATTTATGATCCTCTTTATGTGTGCTGAAACCCCCTCCCACCCTTGCTCCATGTAGTTGCTAATGATCAGGAGAGAAATGTCTGTTGGATTTGGTTCTGTTTCAGGGAGCCAGCTGTTTCTTGTGCAGAATCCATTCTTGATTCATTGCTCCAGCGGTGGCCATGGTAGAGGATTAGTATCACAGAGTGGTGCTGCCAGTTCTTCAAGGTGGTTTAGCTCACTCTGATGAAAAGTGTTCTATAAAACAGAGCCAGTCTCAGTGCTCTATATATCAAGATGGTTTAAGTTCTTTTACCCAGATTTAGTCTGTGATAGCTACATCCTACCCACCAAGGCCCCTTATTCACAGATTTAGCAATTACAGAATCCGTAAATCCCTATACACTTCACAAACACTGATATTTCCCAGGATAGAAAATAAACATGGAGAGCTGAAGGAAAATAATGAGAGGTATCTACTCTTTCACAAGAAACCCTAAACCACCATTCAATTCATTTTCTCTTGTCCAATGCCATGGTTAATATATTGATTTTTTTTTTTTTCTTTTGTATCTGTGATTACTCAATTTTTGATGCTCCATGCCTTTTCCTACCACTGGTCTTTGGTTGGAACCACCCAAATCTATCATAGTGAATCACAGTCATGAGAAATCCTGGGGAGACAGTGTTGACAAGACTGTTTATTTCCTCCCCAGAAGGTCTCCAGGATTTCTAGGCAAATGCATTTATCTCCTTCTTAGATTTATTAATTGATGGGTCCCCAGGAAGAGGCCTATCCTGTACATTGCCCATACGTAAGAGACCTTCCGTATTTGCTACTGTATGATCAAACTCTCACTAAACACAAAACACTTGGTAATTTTAAATAAAGCACTATACACACACATGCACACACATATATACATATATACATATATACACACACACATATATATGTGTGTGTGTGTGAATATAGCATATAAAATGGGCAGGTTCAGTTGCTTGGGGATATAAAGAAAGAATAATTGTGACTGGATGTCATCCATGAGTCCAAGGGAGATAGTGATAATTAATCAGTCTTCATACTTTAGCAGGGCTTCATCAAGTAAATGATAAAATTACCACAAAAAAAAAAATGAATGCATTTTGTTTATGGGGAACCCAACAAATGTTGTTAATTATTTGAGAAATCATAACACAAGCTCAGGATATTTGAATCATCAATACAAAATAACAAAAACAAAACAAAAACCTATGTGAATCTACAGGTTTCACTCAAGGTGATTCTGTACGTAGGTATGAACATTTGACTTCTTCACTCTGTCTTCTAATAAAATCTTCCCCAAACATGTAGATATTGATTATTATTTTATCACAAATTGTTGTATATGGATTTTACTACAATAAAGACATAATATTGGTATTTCAAGAATCACATAGGTGGACTCTATTATCTATGAATTTCATTTCAGGACAATAAAGGGAAATTATAAAATATTTGTTATAAAAAAAGGATCTGACTGGGCTGAGAACTTAGACTATTCCAAAGGACCCCTGATAAAATTACTGTTAGTGGATGTTTTCTGATTGTGAAAGTAAAGGCTTTGTATTCACTTCCTGCTGTTAAAAAAATAAAATAAAATAAGTACCACAATCTGGGTGACTTGAAACAATAGGATTTCAATATCTCAAAGTTCTGGGGGAAAGGAAATTCCAAAATCAAAGTGGTGGTGGGATTATGCTCCCTGAGAAGATTTTAGAGAAAAACATCCTTTGCCTCTCCACCATTGGGGGACCTTAGGTATTCCTTGGTATGGGGGGCAACACAACGTCAGTCTCTGCTCTGCCTTCACGTAATAATCTCCCCTTTGACTTCCTTCTCTCTTCGTATTAGGTAACCAGTCATTTTGGATTAGGGCTCACCTTAATGACTACATCATAATCCAATTACATTCACAAAAACCCTGCTTCCAAATAAGGTCACATTTACAGGGTTGAGGGGTTAGGACTTCAACTTATATTTTTGGAGAAACAATTCAACACCTAGACTTATTATAAAAAAATAAAGCATAGAATATTTTCAAATGTTTCTTACAGAAAACAAAACTTGTACATAATTTTTGCCATTGCATTTTCTTCTTATTTTAGAAGAAAAGTAAAATGTGGATAAATAATTTTTAATATTTAAAAATTAGATAAGCAAACAAACTTTTACTGTATATAGTCAAACTGCCCTGCAGAAAGGTTATGCTCTCTTCTTCAATGTTTATATCAAATCATGTCCTCCAGCATTGTGCACAGCCTTGGCCTGTCTACATAATGGAGTCTGTGGTTTTTACATATTCATTTATTTATTCACATTAATAATGGAAATAACCACTAGTGCTGTGAATGACATATTATGAAAATAAAGCAAACCAACCAACTCTTAATTACTAAATGGTGGGACTAATGAAATGCTTCATTATCAAAGTTTGAACAAAGCTTTCACTGGCATCCCATTTGTTAAAAATTCAAACAACTCTAGAGAATTTTGTAGACAATGTATGCAATATTACACTGGAGAAAAGTTGAAAATCAAAGGAATATTTCTTTATTTGATGTTAAGAATTTAGTAAAGTTCTTTTTCATATCACATGAAAGGTAGATTTTGTATCAATATGCTACTTTTCTCCCTAAAGATAAACCATAAAATTTATACTGATTTATCAAACATACTCTTGCTGTAAGATTGAATTTAAGTTGAAAAAAAGAATGTTGAAAGTAAACTAAGAATACTACCAATATAATTTTGTAAACACAGAAATCACAAACATAGCAAAGAGAAAATGTGGAGAAATAAATATAAGATATGGCTATGATCATGACTTTATAGAAAACATAGCTATTTATATATTCATATGGGATGTTTGTGGAGAAACCGTATGGAACCATAACCTGTCAGGACAGGCCTTTACAGAGCAGGTGGAGAGAATGAACTACTGATTGAGGACTCAATTTCCTCTACCTTCTGTGTGTAAACTAACTAAGGAGATGTTGAATTACGTAGTTATGCTTCATGTTGGAAGTCGGCAAAATTCTCATGATGGACAGCAGAAGCAACTAGAAAGAGTAAAGATAGGTCTTAGGTCTTAATAAACCACTCAAAGTTAGAAGTAACTTCTGTATGGATCCAAGGTGATGTTTTAGTAAACAGATAATTTTTTTTCGAGGAACTTATGTTTTTCTGTGGGTCACTCCTTTCCAAACTTGTTCCCTATGTTTCAGACTTACATGTTCAACAGCCTACTAGATATCTTAACATGGATGTCAAAAGAACAAAATTTCTCAGCTTTTTAAAATCTTAACTACTTATAATCCCCTTCAGCAACATTCCCTCAGCAATAAAACTAACATATGCTCTTTTGCCATACTCCCTGTCTTAATGATGTTACCATCATTCATTCAGGTTAGTATCCAAGAAACTAAAATATTATATTTTATACCTAACTCTCCCTCATGTTTCAAGTCCTTCAATTAACTACTGAGTGACTCTCAAATCCATAATTATCTCCATATGTCTGCAGGCACCATTCTCAAACAATTTATTATAGTTTTTAGGGTATTGTAATTTATTTCTAATACTTTCCAGCTATCTACTCTTAATTCCCTCATCTCTTATCCTACCTGTACCAAACTGATCTTAGCATTGCTAGCAGAAGGATTAGTTGAAAGCATGAATTTTACTGGAAATAGGCTGAGTAATATTTCAATATGTGTATGTATGTGTGTAGGTCCCACATTTTCTTTATCCACCCATCCATTGATAAACACTTATATTGATTTCATATCTTGCATATTGTGAGTAGTGCCATAATAAAAACATTAGAGTAAGGTGACTGTAGTTACTAATTTATTGTATATTTCAAAATAACTAGAAGAGAGATTTCAAATATTCTCAGCTCAAATAAATGATTAAAGGAATGGGGATGTAGCTCAGTTGAAGAGGACTTGCCTAGGAGAGCCTGAGTATATTCCTAGCATTGTTAAAAAAAAAAAAAAAAAAAAAAAGATAAATGTTTGAGATGATGGCTATTCTAATTACCATGATTTGATCATTACACACTGTCTTGAAATATCACACTGTACAATTATTATGCCAATTAAAATAAAATTGAAGAACAAAAAAATTTACAGCTTAATATGACTAGGTAAAGCATTACATAAAAAAATTACATTGCATGAAACATTATAATATAATCTATATAATCTATTACCCTTGGGGAAACATAATAAAAGTAAAGGAAATGATGATTGTACACAAAACTTCATTCTATTGGAGAGATATTAAGTTTCTTACTAAATTAAAAAAAAAAAAAAAAAAAAAAACGCTGTAATACCAGGTGTGAAAAAAAAAAAAAAATGGGAGCAACAAGGAAGAGATAATGGTTAGTTTAATGCTTCAACATCATTGGGTCAGATGTTTTGTTGAACTTTATTCTGAGTATGTCCTTGATGGAATTTCTGAATAGGATCAACTGTTGAATGTATGCACTGAGTGAAATAGATTGCCCTCCTCAACAGTGGGCCTAATCCAATCCTTAGAAAGCTGAATAGTAATATAAGGCTGAGAAGGGAGATTTTACTCCCTCTATGATTATCTTTGATCTGAGACTTTGGTTCACTCCTACCTTTGGACTCAGATTTTGACAGGGGCTTATATCATGAGCTCTGACTGAATCCCATTCTCTCCTGGGTGTCAGCTTGTCACCTGCAGATATTGGGACTTCTCCATCTCCATAACTATATGTGTCAATTATATAGATAATAAAATGTCTAAAATACTATGTATTTATTTTCATATATAATAAATTAGTAATGATTTTATGGTTGAGAAATCTATAATGCTATGTATATGTGTGCATATAATAAAACATATATAATACATATATACAGTTACATGTGTATCATTGGTTTTGTTTCTCTAGAGAGCTCAGGCTAACACAGAAGGCTGAGTAGCAGAGAAGTTAGTCAAGGTCATGTCACAAGAACAGTATAGTTAAAAACATCTCTTCAGTCATCCAGCTCCCTGGACACATGCTTCCCACAGTCACTGCCAACTTATCACCAGCATGATAAGTTGCCACCATCATCACTACCTTTGTGACTTCTCCGTAACTACAGTGCATGTTTAGCTGTTAGAGAATTTAATTCATTCACTCCAAATGTAAAGTTTTGTGTGGAAATATCTAGCCAACCAGTGCCAGAGATTGGGGAGAGAAAATGCCCAGTCCCAGTTGTTTTCTGTACAGGAAGTATGAACCCAACATTTCACCAAAGACTACACAGGAAAAACCTTGACTTATGGAGGGAATTCACATACAAGTCAGTAAAATAAATGCTACATAAATTTCTATGGAAACCAGAACACCTGCTAAGGACCTCAACTTCATTCCTACAAATATCTCATGATACGTCTTCTCAGCTATGGGTCTTCCTATATTTTTCTTCCTTTTTTGTCTTCCTTTTATTAATCATTCATATCTCAGCTCATTACCACTTTCTTGGGAAACACCCATGTACCAAGGTAAAAGATTCTCTTATCTGCTCATAGTACCATATAGTTTCTTTTTATCACTTACTATATTCACTTCAAATTTATTTTTGCAATTATTTGACTAACATCTTCCATCCTCTTAGACATTTATATATGTTGAATGAAGTAGTGTTATATATAAAGTAGTATATATTAGTATATATATACATACATATATAAAAAGTATTTAAAATACCTTATACAAGGTAGTATTGTAAATATATGTAGAATATAGTAGCAGTAAAGAAGAACATAGGTTTTGAATGAGTATAACATGAAGAGGAATTCCAGGAAGAGCAGGAAGAATCTAGTCAATTTAGAAGCTAGTCACCATGTACCCTATCTGACTAAGAGAGCTGTCTCCTGGGATGTAGATTCTACTGGTCAAACTGGAAAGAAATATTTTCCTGAAATTTTCTTTTCTTGATTCTAACCCTGAAAAGGATCTTTTGTTATAATAAACACAAAGGGAAGTGAATTTTTTTCTGATCTGGTAAAACTATTCATGGGCCAGCATCTGAAAGAATTCTCTACTGACTTTGATCAAAATACAAGTTTCAGAATTAAAATTTTTCTGTCTTTTTTTCCCCCCATCTTATTTTAATTAATTATATTCTACTATAAGACTATATATATTCTAAGGATAACATCATGAACCCATAGATAAAACCTATCTTCTATAAGTTGAACTGTACTGTGACTATCATAAACTCTTCTTCCTATTCTTTCAGAAAATACTTTCACAGATACTATCACAATATAAAAATGAAGCATTCTTCCAATATTCAAGAGAAACCAACTCCAAACAAGTTAAAAAAAGAAAAGCAATAAACAAAATTTGAACAAAATAAACCGATGTCACCAGTAGGTAATATTGAAAGATGTTGTTTACAGGAAGTTGAATATCATAACAAAATGGAAAGTGACACTGAGAAAATTCCATGATTGAAAATAGAGTTTCTTCAGTAAATGTCATAATAGACAAGTCAGAGAAAGTCAGAAGCTATTCATTCTCGCACTCTTTTCAGATCGCTCAGAGAACAGTGACCTTCTCCATTGTTAAATTCAGGATGCTGTCTATATAAAATATTGTCAAAAATGTTCAAAAATGTTAAGACCTAAAAGCGAATTTTAGAGATACTTTAAATTGTATAGATACTTTAAATTGTATATTCTAACCCAATTAGTTAATAATATCTTACATTATTCAGTTACCTTTCAATATCTGTGGGGGTTCCCGGGAACCCCAGCCTTGGGCGAGGTCAAGATGGCGCCTGACGCTGAGCCGGAGGCGGCCAGCCATACAGTAAACAACCAGCGAATTCCAATAATTGGCTAGTTAACGATGTGACTAGAGCATGCCCCCCCCCTCGTGCACCCGTCCTGTGCCTGCAGCTGTCCGCGTTTACCTCGTGTACTCTCCCCTGATTGACTGAAGTGTATATAAGCCTGGTGGGTGGGAGAGTAGGGAGCAGAAGCTGAGGAAGGGACGGAAGAAGCGGAAGAACCGGCGACGGCGACGGCGACGGCGGCCGCGGCAGCAGCGGGAGCGGAGCTGGAAGGAGGGAGTACACGGGAGTGGAAGGAGCTGGGAAAAGGAAAGCTGAAAGTGCGAAGAAGCTAGGGGTAAGAGAAGCGTAGGAAAGAAACTGTGCATAATAAACTTCCAAAGCTTCAGACGTTTGCCGTGTCTCTCTCTGTGGGCAGAGGGGACGCGACAAATATCTTCAAAAGCTAAAAATGGGGAAGAGTGTCCTTTCCCGTCAGTCCATACACAATCATTGTGAGCACTCTTAAGACCAGTGTGAGGCCTCTGTACCTGTGCTACATCATGGAACCTGCACAAGCCTGAGAGCAGCACACACTGCAGCTCATTGAGACTCTTTCAGTCTAGTGGCATATCCACTATGCCCTTTCTCCCCAATTAATTTCTCTAATGAAGAAACAGAGAATATGTCCCTTGAAATTTTCCACAGTTTGGATTTTGTAGAATATATAAAATTTATCCTCCATTGTAATTTTCTTCTTCATTTTTTTCCAATGCTAGAAATAGAACCTAGGGCCTTCCACATGCTAGGCTCTACCTAACTCAGCTATACTCAAAGTTTATTTTCTTTATTTTTTTAAAGGAACCACTTCATAGATAAAGTTAACTTCTTCCACCTGGAGACACATACCTGATGATCTTTCTGTTTATGATGGCAGCAGCCATGTATGTATACCTGATGATCTTTGTTTTTAGTTTTCAAATTAGTGGATTAGTTCTCTACATGGTCTAACAGTGAACTATTAATATTTTACTATCTTTATGGAGCCACAAATCTAAACATATTTTAGGCAATGCAATCCATTCTGATTATTATCTTTATTGATGGTCTAATTTTCCATCTGTAGTCAGTGAGAACCTCTTCATATGAAGTGCTTTTGGCATAACCCCTTGCTCTCTGCTGTGACATGCCACAATCTCACCTTTATATTTCCTGCCCTTGTCTTGAAATCAGCACTTTATCCTAAGAATCTGTTTTTTCTTTTATTGGGAATTTATGTTAGGCACAATATGGGCACTCAATGACACTGCATTTTTAATTATAATTATTAGTGCACATTAATTGTTCAAAATAATGGTTTTCATTGTGAGAATTTTGTACATGCATATAAGGTACTTTGATTGCATTCACCCCATTTCCCTCTCAGGACCCATCCCAATCTCCTACCCCTTCCCTTATATTTCCCCATCTATTTTCATGTGGTCCTCCCTGCCGATTAGATTCCACATATGAGAGAAAATATGTGATATTTGTCTTCTAGAATTTTTCTTTTCTTTTTTGTTGTTAAATTTTAAGCTCTTAATATATTCTAGATATTAATTTTTTGCCAGTTGAATAACTGACAAAGCTTTTCTTTCTCCCATTCTTTAGGTTCAGTATTCACTGTGTGGATTGTTTCCTTTGCTGTGCTAAAGGTTTCTGATTTGATCTAATCCCATTTGTCAATTCTTTGTTATTTCCTGAGGCATTAGAGTTCCGTTTAAGAAATCGTTGCCTGTACCTATATCTTGAAGTGTTTCCCCTATCTTCCTATAGTAGTTTCAAAATTTCAGGTCTTACATTAAGTTATTGGATCCATTTTCAATTGATTTTCATACAGGATAAGAGATAGGGATCTAGTTTCAATCTTTTACAGGTGGAAGTTCAATTTGCCTAGCACCTTTGCTTTTTATAAATTGCAAAATAGATTATACTTTGATCAGAAATTTAAACCAGTGGAAAATTTTGACTTTACATCAAAGTTCTTGGATCAATGACTAAGTTATTTTCAAACAAATCTCCTTGTTAGGTGCTTAGACAATACAGGAGCAAGGAAGGAATATAACAAAAAATCTTAAAAGCATTTTCAACCAAGAAATTGACTAACTCTCACAGATTTCTTTCCTTCCTGTTTTATATTTAGTTCCCAAATTTATAAAAATTGTATTTAAGATTCTGGAATTGCTAGATGCCTTTTCAGGTACCTCCATCTGCCCTATTCACATAGTGCTTTGCTGGCCTCTGCCTCTTAGTCAAGGGCCTATGCTTTTGTGATATACTGGATTGCATCCTGATAGCGAAGAACTGCTCCCAATATTATTCACCTGGAACTCAGTAGTCTATGAGTCATATAGTCATGCAGAAAACAGTCAGATATCATCTCAAAAAATATAACTTTTAGGTTGAATTTTCTATTTTCAGTTCTTATAAATGACACTACTTCACAGTCCTTGATGTGTCAGGTGCTTTGGGGGAGAAATTGTCACATATAGCATTCTATTACTAACCTTGAAAACATTTCTAAAATCCTTGTGTAATTAAAATGCCTCAGATCTTGTAAGAAAAATCTTACAAGTGAGTGTAACTATTGGAAAAGTGTGATTAAAAAAAAAAAAAACTTTAATGAAAATAAAACAAAGTATAGAGTATATTAAATAAAAGTGTTATGAACATATCTAAGGTAGCCACTTCCATTCCTTTGAGGAATAGATGTATTGCAAATAAGTAACTTAATTAACAGCAGCTTTAATTTGTAATATGGAATTCTTACTTAAAGAAAATCTAAGGTTTTTTTTTTCCCATTTTACTTCCTTCCCATGAGATCATTGTGAAATGCTTTGCTTTGTTGATGACATAAAAATACCAATAATTATATAGTTAATTATATTTTTTGAGACAGCATGAAGTAGAGGGTTGGGGAGAGAATGATAAGCATTCTCAAGGATTTCCTAGCAGAATGAGTTGGGAGTTTTGCCTAGTTTAGCATCCAACCATCATCTCTGTATGCATGAAATCACTTGGAAGCTGCAGAGAACAAAATCTCTGGGTGACCTTGGAGCCATCAGTTAGACATGACTTCATAGGTACTTTCAAATCTGTAATTTTATTCAATGTTCCACCCACAATGACTTCATACCACTATACACCAAAATGTATTTGAGGACTTTGCTCTGACTTTGCCAGTCTCTCTTACACATATTATTTACTTCCCTTCCAATAAGCATAGGGTATAGTACAAAGGTCCATGTTCATATTTTTCTCCAGAATCCTTAACTTAAAAAAAAAAAATCAGTGCATACTAATTATACAGAATAGTGGGTTTCATTGCAGAATATTTGTATATATCCATGACATAACTGTATCAATTCTCTTCTTTTAGACCTCCCCTTCTATTCCCCTTCTGCCTCCCTGAACCTCTTCTTCAACCTCATTGTTTCCCTTTTATTTTCATGAGATCCCTTCTTTCCCTCAACTTTTTTCAAAATTGTTTCACTGTTCATTCTCATTCTTCACTTATTCTTTAACTCTAAAGTATTCTTTTATTCCAAATGTATTTTCTCCTTTTTAATTGCAATTAATGAATCATGCCTGTGAACTCACTTATTGTTCAATTTAACTTATTTAATTGACAAAATTTTATCTCTTTATCACATATAACATGTTGTTTTGCAATATGTATAAACTGTGGAATGGCTAAGTCAAACTAATTAATGTATGTATTACCTCATGTACTTATTTTTTATGTTGAGAACACTTGAAACCCACTCCTTTTAGCAGTTTTCAAGAGTACAATTTATTGTTATTAACTATAGTCACCATGTTATACAATAGATCTCCTGAGAGCTTATTCCTCCTAACTGAAATTTTGTATCCTTTGACCAGTATTTCTCCAACCACCTCAGTCTCTCCAGCCCCTGGTATCCAGCATTCTACTCTCTACTATTAACTTTACAGATTTCACGTATAAGTGAAATATGTCTGTTTTTCTCTCCATGCCTGACTTCTTCCACTTAAGCCTAAGTCCTTCAGATTCATCCGTGTTGTCATAAATGACAGAATTTCCTTCTCTTTAAAGTCAAATAGTATTTCATTATTTACATATCATTTTCTCTATCCATCAATCCACTAATTGACACTTGCGTTGATTCCTTACCATAATGAATGTGAACAATGTTGTACTGAACACAGAAGTGAAGGTGTCTTTGACAGAGTGATTTTTAATTCCCTTTTTTATTTTAGCTTTTGCAGTGATAGAAACTGAATCCACGGTCTCACACCTGCTAGACAAGTGCTCTACCCAGGAGAGCTGCAACCCCAGCCCTGTATTTTATTTTATTTTGAAACGGGCTCTCACTAAATTTCCCAGACTGTCCTCAAACTGCAACCATTCTGACCCAACCTCTGGAGAAGCTGGGATTACAGATGTGAACCACTCTATCTGATTCCTTTTAAAATATACCCAGTAGTGGAATTGCTGTACCATATGGTAGTTACATATTTACATTTTTAGGAAGTCCATACTGCTTTCTATACACATTTACATTCTCACCAACGGTGTGCAGGTGTTCTCTTTTCTCCACATCATCTCAACACTTATGTATTGTCTTTTTGATAATAGTCATTCTAACACTTATTAGAATATAACATAATATATTACATTCTTGAAAATTATTAAAGGAGCAAGTTTTAAGTGTTCTCAACAGAAAAAAATATGTATATGAGGTAATACATTAACTCTACCTCATTGTTTTAATTGGCATTTCCTTGATGATTAGTAATGTTGAGTGTATTTTGGTATGTCTCTTGGCTATTTGTATATCTTCTTTTGAGAAATGTCTATTTCTATGCTTGCCCATTTTGATATTATTATTATTGAGTCCCTTGTATATTCTGGATATTAACCCCTTATCAGATATAAGACTTACGAATATTTTCTGCTATTACGTTTGTTGTCTCTTCACTCTGTTGGTTTTTTAATTTGATATAGTCCCAAACTTATGTTTTTGTTACCTATGCTTTTGGGTTCATATCCAAAAAGTCACTACTCAGATCAATGTCATAGAACCTTCCCCTTTTCTTCTTGTGATAGTTTTATCATTTCAGATCTTACATCTAAGTCTTGAATTCATTTTGAGTTAACTTTTGTATAAAATGTGAGATAAAAGTCTAATTATATCCTTTTGCATATAGGTATACCTAGTCTTTTGGTCAGGTTGCTGTCTCTATGACCAAAGTACCTGAGAACAACTTAGAGAAGAAAAAGTTCATTTTGACTCATAGTATCAGAGGTCTCAGTTCCCAGACAGCTGACTCCACTTCCCTGGGCCCAAAGTGAGGCAGCACATCATTGGGGAAGGGTATAGTGGAGTGGGGCTGCTTCCCTTGCAGCATACAGAAAGCAGAGAGAGAGAGACAGAGTTGGGGGAGAAAAGGCCATAGGGAAGAAGCACTGTTCTATTGTGTGCCCCCAATAATGCATCCCCTCCAGTCATACCCCACCCATTTACAGGTTACACCCAGCTAATTCATTCAAACTAGGATGGACTGATTAGTTATAGGTCTCACAGTCTAATCATTTCACTTCTGAGTATTTTGGCATTAACAAGAGCTTTGAGGGGACACCCACGTTCAAAACATATCACTTGGCAATTCTGCATTAGGATTACCCAGTAATACCTTCTGAAGAGACTGGTCTTTCCCCATTGTATGTTTTTGGAAATTATGTTGAAAACCAATTTACAATGTGTATGTGGATTTTTTCCAGGCTCTCTATCCTGTTCCATTGATCTCTCTGTGTTTTCCTTCAACGTGATGCTCTTCTTATTTCTATAGCTTTGTAGTATATTTTGAAATCAAATAGTGTGATGTGTCCATCTGTGTTCATTTTACCCAAGATTGTTTTCCCTGTTAAGGGTCTTTTATATTTCCATACTCATTTTAATATTTCCTTTTCTCTTTTGGAATTTTGATTGGGATTGCATTGATGCTGTATGGAATTTTAAATAATATTAGTTCTTCCAACACATGAGCATAAGATACAGTTTCATTTATTTGCATCTTCTTCAATTGTTTTCATTAATGTTTTGTAGTTTTAGGTATAAAGTTATTTTACTTCCTGAGTTAAGCTAGTACCTTAGTATTTTATTCTTTTTGATGCTATTATAGGTAGTTTTGTGTTCTGTTTTTCAGAAAGTTCATTATTAATATATAGAAATGATGCTTATTTTTGTATGTTGATTTTATATTCCAAACTTTACTGATTTTTTAACTAGTTGTAATAGTTTTTGGTGGAGTCTTCAAGGATTTCTCTGCACAGGATCTTATTTATCTACATACAGAGACAATTCTTTTCTAACTTGGTTGCCTTCTACTTCTTAAGCCTTTATTGTATTGTGATATGTTTCTTATATATCTAATTTATTAAGAGTTTTTATCATGAAAGGATGTTGAAATTGGTCAAATGTTCCTTCACATTTATTGAGACAATCATATGTTTTTTGCCCTCCATTCTGTTAAAGTGGTGTGTTACATTTATTGATTTCCATTTGTTGAACTATCCTTGTATTCCTCAAGTAAACCCCACATGATCATGGTAAATGGTCCTTTGAATGTACTGTTGATTTGGTCTGCTAGCATTTTGTGTGATTTTTACATCTGTGTGCATCAGATTGGCTTGTAGCTTGCTATTCTTGTAGTGTCCTTGTCTGGTTATTGGGTCAGGTTAATGCTGACCTTGTAAAATTAGTTTGGAAGTTTGTCCTCTGCAATTTTTTTAAAGTGAATTTGTGAAAGATTGATGTTTAGGCACTCTTTAAATGTTCGGAAGAATTCAACAGGGATTTTTTTTTTTATGGGAGCTATTTTATTACTGATTCAATCTCTTGTTATTGATCTGTTTGGATTTTCTCTTTCTTTGTGATTCAGTCATGGTAGACTGTATATATCTGGAGAGTGATCTATTTCTTCTAGGTTATCCAATTTTTTGACATATAATTGTTATCTCTTAGGATCCTTTTTATTTCTGTGGTATCTAATTTCTCCTATTTCATTTTTTAAATTTATTTTTATTGTAAACAAATGGGATACATCTTGTTTCTCTGTACATGAAGTAGAGATATACTGTTTTTGTAATCATACACTTACCTAGGGTAATAGTTTTTGATTCATTCTGTTATTTTTTTCTTTCCCCCACCCCTCTTTTCCTTCTATACAGTCCCTCCTTCCTCCATTCTTGCCACCCTCCCAACCCCCATTATGTATTATCATCCGCTTATCAGCAAGATCATTCGTCCTTTGGTTTTTTGAGATTGGCTTATCTCACTTAGCATGATATTCTCCAACTGCATCCATTTGCCTGCAAATGCCATAGTTTTATTATTCTTTATGGCTGAGTAATATTCCATTGTATATATATATATATATATATGTTATATATATATATATATATATCACAGTTTCTTTATTCATACATCAACTGAAGGACATCTAAGTAGGTTTCACAATCTGCTATTGTGAATTGAGCAGTTATGAACATTGTTGTGGCTGTATTTCTGTAGTATGCTGATTTTAAGTCCTTTGGGTATGGGCCGAGGAGTGGGATAGCTGGGTCAAATGGTGGTTCCATTCCAAGCTTTCTAAGGAATCTCCACACTGCTTTCCAGAGTGGCTGCACTAATTTACAACCCCACCAGCAATGTATGAGTGTACCTTTTTCCCCACATCCTCGCCAACACCTATTGTTGCTTGTATTCTTGATAATTGCCATTCTAATTGGGGTGAGATGGAATCTTAGGGTGGTTTTGATTTGCATTTCTCTTATTACTAAAGATGTTGAACATTTTTTCATATATCTGTTGATTGCTTGTAGATCTTCTTCTGTGAAGTGTCTGTTCATTTCCTTAGCCCATTTGTTGATTGGGTTATTTGTATTCTTGGTGTAGTGTTTTTTGAGTTCTTTATATATTCTGGAAATTAGTGCTCTATCTGAAGTATGAGTGGCAAAGATTGTCTCCCACTCTGTAGGCTCTTTCTTCACATTGCTGATAGTTTCCTTTGCTGAGGGAAAGCTTTTTAGTTTGAATCTATCCCAGTTATTGATTCTTGCTTTTATTTCTTGTGCTATGGGAGTCCTGTTAAGGAAGTCTGATCCTAAGCTGACAAGTTGAAGATTTGGACCTACTTTTTCTTCTATAAGATGCAGGGTCTCTGGTCTGATTTCAAGGTCCTTAATCCATTTTGAGTTGAGTTTTGTGCAGGGTGAGAGATAGGGGTTTAGTTTCATTCTGTTGCATATGGTTTTCCAGTTTTTTTCAACCATTTGTTGAAGAGGCTATCTTTTCTCCATTGCAAGTTTTTGGCCCCTTTGTCTAGTATGAGAAAATTGTATTTATTTGGGTTTGTGTCTGTGTCCTCTATTCTGTACCATTGATCTACCTGTCTATTTTGGTACCAATATCATGCCGTTTTTGTTACTATTGCTTTGTAGTAGAGTTGAGGATCTGGTATTGCCATACCCCCTGCTTCGCTCTTTCTACTGAGGATTGCTTTAGCTATTCTGGGTTTCTTGTTCTTCCAGATGAATTTCATAATTGCTTGCTCTATTTCTGTAAGGTACATCATTGGGATTTTAATTGGAATTGCATTGAATCTGTATAGCACTTTTGGTAGTATGGGCATTTTGACGATATTAATTCTTCCTATCCAAGAACATGGGAGATCTTTCCATCTTCTAAGGTTTTCTTTAATTTCTTTCTTTAGTGTCCTGTAGTTTTCATTGTAGAGGTCTTTCACCTCTTTTGTGAGATTGATTCCCAAGTATTTAATTTTTTCGATGCTATTGTGAATGGGGTATTTTTCCTAATTTCTCCTTCTGAAGAGTCATCACGTATGTATAAAAATGCATTGGATTTATGAGCATTGATCTTATATCCTGCTACTGAATTCACTTATGAGTTCTAAAAGTTTTCTGGTGGAAATTCCTGGTTCCTCTAAATATATAATCATGTCATCAGCGAACAGGGATAGTTTGAGTTCTTCTTTTCCTATTCGTATCCCTTTAATTTCTTTGGTTTGTCTAATTGCTCTGGCTAGAGTCTCAAGGACGATGTTGAATAGAAGTGGTGAAAGAGGGCATCCCTGACTGGGGAGCCCTCCTGTGCGATGTTCCCTGGGGCCTGGAAATACTACCTGGTCTGGGGGGCCTGGCCCTGAAAGGGACTCTCCTTCTGAGCGGCCCTCCTCTACGACGTTCCCTGGGGACCGGACCTATTGCCCAGGCCTGGGACCCTCGCTCTGCGCTGAAGCCTCTCGCTGGGCAGTCCTTCTCTACAATGCTCCTCGTTGTCTTGAGTTCACGGCTCCAGAGGGGGAGTCTCACTGGGCAACTCTACTCCACAAAGTTCCCTGCATTCCGGGACTACTGACCCATCCAGGGAGTGTCGCCCAGTGGGAGAGGCTCATCCGGCTGTTTTGAGTTGCTCCCGAGTCTCTCAGTATCTCCTCTTCTTGAATCCTGAGTCCTGTCAAAGGGCCTCCAGTCTCCTGTAGGTGTCTCAGGAAGGGAGCCGCCCTTCAGATACTGATGGCCACACCCTCAGGAATAATTCAAAATGCCTTCACCAGCGTCCAAAGAAGCTGGGGAGCCGCAGCAAGGGTGCACTGAGTCAGCACAGAGGCAAGCGCAGTGCCCTTCAGCAGTAGGGGGGCAGGCAGGCAGGCTCAGCGATGGCGTCCTACCTCGGCATTGGGGTCGGCGGTCTGGCTAGCTCCCTATTTCATTTTTTTGAGGCTTCTTTTCTTCTTAGTCTAACTAGAGATTTTAAAAATTCATTTATTTTAAAATACCAAGTATTGGTTTGACTGATTTTTACAATATTTTCCATCTCTATTTCATTTATTTCTACTTTAATCTTCATTTTTTATTCACTAATTTTGGGCTTAGTTTGCTCTTGTCTTCCTATTTGCTTGAAGTATAATGTTAGGATGTTTATTTGGAATCTTTCTTCTTTTTGATGCAGGTGTTTATTTCTATCAACTTCCTTTAGCATACTGCTTTTGCTGCATTCCATAAGTTTCTGTACATTATGTTTCCACTTTCATTCATCTCATTTTACTTTTTAATTTCCTCATTGGACACATTGGTTATTCAATTTTCATGTATTGGGGAGTTTTCTTTCTTTCTTTTTTATTTTTGTGTCTCACTCAATTGTTTAGCCTGGTGTGAACTTCCCAATACTCCTGCTTAAACCTCCCATATAGCTAGGATTACAGTTAAGTGTCACTGTGCCTACATTTTGAATTTTCCAAAATTCTCCTGTTACTGATTTCTAGTTTCATGCCATTGTAGTAAAACAAACAAACAAACAAACAAGATGATACCCTTTTTTTTCTGGTACTGGAGGTTGAACCACGAGTATTTTACATCTGAGCTATTCTCCCAGTCCTCTCTAGAAATGGGATCTTACTAAATTGCTGAGGTACTCACTAAGTTGCTGAGGGTAAGTCTCCTGAGTAGCTGGGATTACAGGCATGTACCACCGAACCTAGTTTACTTGATATAATTTTAATCTTCTTATATTTCTTAAGATTTGTTTTGTGATCTAACATTTGGTCTATCTTGGATCTTAAACCACTACAAATATTGTGATAATTGAGGGAAAAGTACACACAGAAGGAAATCTAATGCACTGAGAGAAACTGGAATGCATAAAGAAAACTCACTGTTTAGAAGTGTGATTATAATTAAAGACTGTTAAGAGGAAAGAAAAGGTGCTGGGGTTGTAGCTCTGTGGTCAATTGTTTGCCTAGCACTTGTGGGGCACTGGGTTTGTTTCTCAGCACCACAAAAAAAATAAATAAATAAAATTAAAGGTATTGTGTCCATCTACAACTAAAAAAAATTTATATATATACAATTATATACACATATACATATATATACACACAATAGAAAGAGGGAAAAAATGTCTTTGCCCTAATCTCTTTTCAGGTCATATTTTCTCTCTTTGATTTAATTTCATATAACTAGGTAGCACTATAATGTAGCATTTGAGTTCAAGTTTCCTCTCAATCCAACTTAATATTTAGTTGCTGTTCAAAGTTTGTAGTTATGTTCCAGAAGCAAGTAGGCATGATCTTAATAGACATTGAACCAGAAAAATAATTATTTTTAAACTGGTGAATTCTGGTCATATACAGATTCTTTTAAAAATGGAAATTAATTTAATGACCAAATCAAGAATGGGCTATTTCAGTCTGAAATGCAGTACTTTAGTAAATAATTTAGAAGTTGATATTTGTTTAAAAGTTTTAGGAATAAAATTTGAATTATAGTTAACTATCAATATTTATGAAATTGCTATTCTCAACTTCGTCTCTACTCTACAAAGCTTTGTTTTACAGAGACCTATGCGTTCCACTACAATACAGATGCAAGAACATAGGGAGAAGTGTGTGAACCTTCTTGGTTGATTTTGTAAATTCATTGTACTGCATAAGAACCTACCAGATGACATCCATTAATTATTCAGAGTAATAACTATTTGGTTTTAAAAGTGAAGCCTTTAAAGCAATCAATTGACCTTGCTGTAGTTCCCTTTGGACAGTCAAATTAGGATTTATTTTTACTTTAGTCATCAGAATCTAAATATGTTAATGAGGACTTGAGAAGACAAAGAAAAATGTGAAGTGAAAGGGAAGACTTGGATGGGATTGAAGGGATTTAGCCAAGAACTAAACATTGGTGTGCTGAGGGGCTGATTGAGATTAAAGGGAGATCAGTGAAGAGGAAGAGATGACTAGAAATGAAAAAAAATTTCTCAGAAAGATAGGGGAGAAAGATAACTCAAAATACATTAACCTAGGGTCTTGAAGGCAAGCAATGAAGCAATGAGTAAGCTAGACAGATTCTAATGTTAGCAGCACAGAGAGCATGTTGTGGGAATGGACCTATATTGATAGCAGACAGAAGAAAGAGCTTTGCATGTGGACTGCTTTTATAGTGTTTCATTTTGCTTCTTTAACTGAATATTTCACTGCTTCTTTGGAAAGATATTTTAAATCATAGTTTTAAATACTGTCAGTATATAACTTCTAAAAACTTTTAAAGATGACCATTTGTGAAAAATGTGATCCAAGAAAGCTGTGCCATACATACTTCACCTCATCCCACATGACCCAGTTAGGTTTCTTGTGCCAACTATAAGGTGGTATATCAAACATGAAAGGGTTTCCCAAGAGTGAGCTGAAGTCCAGACTTCCTCACCAATTCCTAAGCTTCCAGAGTTGAAAGGAGAGGAACAAGAGTGATTGATACCTGTTCATTTCTGAACTCTGCTTTTAACTTGAGAGCTCTTTGTTAGTTTCAGTATAAAATTAGCTTCTTTCATTCTTTTTTATTCATTGATACTTAGAATTAGGGAGGGTATTTGCAATATTTTGAAAGCAAAGAGTTAATTTTCCTATGCAGTAAAAGGTGAGATACAAATCACTGCATTGCAATGTTAAATTTTTTGGCAGAGTTTTGACTCTAGATTTGGTTTTATAGTTCACAAAATATATCGAGAGAAAGTACAATTTTTTATGTGATTTTTTTTCCTTTCGCAGGTATTCAAAGTTTTATTTTAAAAACATACAATGTCATCGCCCTAGTTCTGATGTGAGAGGACAAAACATTGTTGTTGCAATCAATGGTAAATCTGGCAAGATAATTTTTAGTTATTTTCATATTGAGGATAATTTCTACATGTCACATGAGTTTATTTTCATTTCAATCAAAATGCCATAAATATTTTTGTTTCCTGCTAAAAATATTTTATAGAGAATTCCATAATTGTACATTACCATCATGTACATCAACCTCTAAATATAAAATATAAGAAATATAACTGTTTACTTGAAATGACACATATAATTTTTCTTTCATAAAATAGTCCAACTTAACCTATATAATTATTAATACAAATATTGATAAAGCTTGGTTTAGAAAATAGTTCAATTTACACTTGAATGCTACAAAAGCATAATATTTCTTCAAACATAGTTACCCAAGTTTGCCATTTTATTATATGCCCTTTCTTACTGGGAAGTCAACGAATTCTCACAATCTAAATTAGAACTTTCAATGATTTGTGGACATCTAATAAGAAAGGAAGCTGTTAAGTCATGTTTTGAGGACCTTCTCTATGAAATATACACACGTTTTAGAACAGACCACATCATCATAAAAGAGAAAAAGACAAATGAATAAGGCAAATCATAGAAATGGTTCAGAGGTCTAGAAGAAGGTAGAAACAACCCAGAGCCCTCTTCTGTTGGCATTGTTCAAAGAGTTGCTCATACATCATTTCAATTAGTCCTTCTAATGACCCTATAAAGTATTACTCTTACTAATTGTCATGTCCTGCATGACAGTTTATTCAGGGCTACACAGACTGTGCTATAAGGGGGATTAAGAAAAGATAAACAGACACAAAAGTAAAGAAAAAATCCAGGACACAGTGGTTTACTCTGCCTCTGGGGGAGGAATACTGACCACAAGCAAGCTTGGCACATTTATTAGATAGGTTTGAACATCAGAAGAATTTATTATGAGAAAGGCTTTTCAAGATAAACGAAATTGAAGCTGACTTTAAAAGCATCCCAATTAGAACTTATCAGCTTGTGTCCATAATTCTCTATCCTAAGCAGTTAGCATTTGAAACCAAGGTTACAAACTGATAAAATCCCTTGGCTAGCAAGGAATTTCGCTTTGAATAGGACGTCACCATACAACTGGGTGATCTTGACCAGCACTCCCATCAAGAGTTCTCCAGAGGTGTGTTGCTTCAGTGGGCAGTTCAAAGACTGTCCTTCATTCACAGCTCTGGACAACTAATCACTTTGTTTCAAGAGGGAACTGGGTTACAGAGATAATAACTACCTTGCCAGTCTTCTCAGACATATAAGCATGTTGGCCAGACTGCACATACAGTCTGGGGCGGAGTTCAAGTTCTCTGCCACTAGCCTATTGCCTTCCATTCTAAACATTTCAATGATAAAATGAAAAACAAAGGAAATTGCAAAGCATTTGGAATAAAGTGGCAAAGAAAGTAACAACAAAACTTGGGTGTTGGTCCTAAAGTTGTGCATAGGATCATGTGATATTCAGACTTTTACAAACATAAGGAAGATATGAAGTAAGAGTAAATGTGCAAGTCAGAATAT
Source organism: Sciurus carolinensis (assembly GCF_902686445.1). Classification (NCBI taxonomy): domain Eukaryota; kingdom Metazoa; phylum Chordata; class Mammalia; order Rodentia; family Sciuridae; genus Sciurus; species Sciurus carolinensis. The sequence continues at coordinate 101,973,122 of NC_062221.1, read as the reverse complement.
AAAAATAATGGAAAATACTCAAAGTAGATACAATATTGGGTTTAAAAGATAGAGTCAAAAGGAAATTAAGTAGATACTGAAATCTTTTATAAAGATAATATCAACTTCTTATTTGTTTTAGTTGGCTTCTGCATTGTCGCCGTGACCAAGAGTTGAGAAGAACAATGTGGAGGAGGAAAAGTTTATTTTGGCTCAATTTCAGAGGTTCAGTCCGTGGTCAGCCAACTCTACTGCTCTGGGCCCAGGTGAGGCAGAATATCATGGAAGAAGGGCATGGTGGAGAAAAGCTGCTCAGGATATGACTACTGGAAGGCAGAGAGAGCTCTGCTCCCCAGGGACAGAATATAAACCCAAAGTCATACTTCTAGTGACTTACTTCTGTCACACTGTACTTGCTTATACTTACCATCCAGCTAATCTATATCAGTAGATTAATTCACTGATGAGGTTAGCGTTCTCAGAGTCTAATTGTTTCACCCCTGAGAATTCTTACATTGTCTCACACATGAACTTTTGGGACACACCTCCAATATAAACAATAACAGCATTAAAACATTCAAATAATTAGTTTTGATGGAATTTTTTTTTAGAAAAATGCTAACATTAACTCAGTAAAAGTAAAAATTAATAAAAAATTTTGAGAAATTTAATTTTTAATTAAGGTAGCCTCTTTTCAAATCATAATAGAAAGTCGTGTTTTTAATTTGAAAAATTTCTAGTTGGCAAAAACTTATAGCATACATAGGAAAATTTAGACATATTCTCATTAAAATCACAATCATTTTGAGAATGCCTATTATCATCTCTTGCCTTAGTCACCTCTTCATCACTGACCAAAATACCTGACAAGAATATCTTGGAGTTAGAAGAAAACTCTAATACCTTAGCAGGACTCACTAATTCAGAAGTTCAGTCCGTAGTCAGCTGACTATTTCTCTGAGCCTGAAGTGAAGCATAACATCATGGCAGAGGATGTAGCAGAGGAAAACTTCTCAGCTCATGGCAGCCAAGAAAAAGTGAGAGACAGGAACCAGGGACAAAATGTAATCCCAAAGGGGACATCCCCCCCACCCCAGTTACCTATTTCCCCCAGCCACACCTCACCTATCTACAGTCACCACCTTGTAATGTAATCAAATTATTAATCTGTCAAATGGGTTAACCCACTGATAAGGTTACAGCTCTTATAATCATTTCACTTCTGAACATTCCTTCATTGACTAACATGAGTTTTCAGGGAAAATCACATACCCAAACAATAACAACTCTATTTTTTCCCATTCTGTTGGAGATCCCAAATTTTAAAAATAAAAATATAAGAAATTTGGGGAGCTCTCAATATTTTCTATGGATGCCTTTTGCCAAATATAAATATAATTGAAGTAATGAACCTACTTAGGAAGAATTATAATCAATAGAATTTAGGAAGGTTCCTAGAAAGGAGATGAACATGGAATAATAAATCAATATTAAAGTGGAATTTTCTGAGAATTAAGTCATAAACTGAACATGGTTCCTATAAAAATGACAAACCTTTTTAAAAAAAAAAATTTATAACCATCCTAAAATTCAAATGGAAAAACAAAACAAATTTGGGAAGAACAAGTTAATTTTAAAGATAAACATTGTGAGAGGACTTACTCAACCATATATTAAGATTTTCTTTAGAGGTAAAATATGCAAATTCAATTAGCTTAAGGAAGATAATAAAATCAAATAGATTGTACAAAAAAAACCTTGTACAGATCCATATATACTTGTCATATGAGAAAAATAACATTTCAAATGAGTGAAAATCTAGACAGATGGCAAGTGATGAACTGGGAAGTCTTGGTGACTGTATTTGAGGAAATTATGAGTGTTTCTGTGAAAATATTACTTAAGAGTAAAAGTGCATTTTTTAAAAAATATTATTCATATAAGGGAAAAATTGTGTAATGCACAAAATGATTAATGATGGATAAAAGAGATAAATGCAGAAAGTGAAATTATATAATATGCAAAAAAATATATCAAGATAGAAAAGAATATCTAAATGAAACACAAAAATCAATATTCACAAGAAGAAAAATGGAGGCACTAACTATATTAAAGTTTAAATTGTTCATATGAGAGAAGGCGGCATAAATAAACTCTAAAACCCATACTGTGAGAAAATATTTGCAGGGGTAGTACTGATGTAATACTTTTTTTATTTTTTAAATTTGTTTTAATGTTATACATGACAGTAGAATATACTTTCATACATTGTATATAATGGAGTATAATTTCTCATTCTTCTGGTTATACAGGATATAGAATACCACCAGTCATATAATTATATATGTACATGGGGTAATACTGTCTCATTCATTCTATTGTCCTTCCCACCCCTCTACCCCCTCCCCTCCTTTCACTCCCCTCTACCTCATCTAAAGTAACTCTATTCTTGCCTAGCACCCCCACATTGTGAATTAGTATCCACATACAACAGAAAACATTCAGCTTTTGGTTTTTTGGGATTGGCTTATTTTGTTTAGCATAATATTCTCCAGCTCCATTCATTTTCCAGCAAATGCCATAATTTCATTCTTATTCAAGATTGAGTAATATTCCATCATATAAAATCACATTTAAAAAAATCCTTCCATTGAAGGGGGCACCTAGGTTGGTTCCATAGTTCAGCTATTGTGAATTAAGCTGTTATAAACATTGATGTGGCTGCATCAATGTAATATGCTTATTTTAAGTCCTTTGGGTATAAACCAAGGAGTGGGATAGCTGGGTCAAATGGTGGTTCGATTCCTAGCTTTATCTCCATACAGCTTTCCACAGTAGTTGCACCAATTTGCCTTCCAACCAGCAGTGTATGAGTGTACCTTTTCCCCTACATCCTTGCCAAAATTTATTGCTGTTTGTATTCTTGATAATTGCTATTCTGACTGGAGTGAGATGAAATTTCTCTAGTTTCTACACATCAAAAGAAATAAACATATCAGAAAAGTGAATATGGTAGATTAAAAATTGCTATAAATTATTTGAACATCTCTTACCAAAAAAATGGAGTTAATTTCCCCAACCCTTTGACTATCGGTCGGCCTTCTGGTCTGTTTAACCAATAAAATGTAGCATCTTCTGAGTTGGCAACTGAGCACTTAAGTTGGTAAATAAAGCAGACAAGTGTGGAGGCTGAGAAATAGACATGACTCTTCCTCCACCTCCTGTCAGCTCTTCCAGTACCATCGTTCCTTTCTATTAGTGTTATATGTGGTATTGAATTTTCCAGTGCACTCATATGAAGTCATAAAACAAATCCACCATTATAATGCGAATCCCAATTTGCCTAATTATAAAACATTCCACCTTCAAAAGTAAAAGAGTTATGTTTGAAGAATGTTTAATGTTACTATTTTAATAAATACGTTTAACATGATATTATATTTTATTTTTATATACCCAAATGTATTTCATTTAGTTTTATACCTCACATTAGTATACCAGTTTAATCAGTTACATTTTATTTCTGATTTCAATTTAAGTTTTTCCATGTCACAACAGATTGGGGAAAATAATTCAGTAGAATGAAGATGAAATAGAAGCAAATATACATGATCTTTTTTATTGTATAGTAGTATTACCAAAAAAGAGAGTTGGTTTGGCATCAGTAGAGAGACAAAGGGTGTTACAAATGGTAAAAATATGATGACTCAAGTGATAAAACTATATATAATTGGTTTTCTGCAGGGGGATACAAAAAAGAAGAAATCAAAATAAATCAACCATAAGGGAAGAAGACACATAAAATGATAAAATGATATTTGTAATTTAGACATACCAAGTCTGAGATGATGACTGAACTTTGAATACCCAGCTTACTTTGAATAGAGAGATATTCGAATTTGAAGAGGTACACCTTGAAAGTAGAGTCTTTAAAGTTATCTTCAAAAAATTTATCCTTTTATCTATATAAAAGCAGATGAGTTTCACATGGCATGGCATGTATACAAAGAAGAGCAGAAAGCAAATGCTTTACCAGAAGAATGTACATTAACCACTCATAATACCTGAACTTTATAAAAACTTCTCATAAATACTGAAATAAACCCACACACATACACACGTTTAGCCATTTCTATGATTTCTCTGCACCGCATTAGGCATCTGTTTAAAGGGATGGCTAATGGAACCAGGATAAATTCTGATAAAGTACATTTCAGTCTCAAAGTATTCAGCTGTCCATCATGTTAATCCAGCTCAAGGGAGGGTGTTCAGGGTTTAGAATGTTTCTCCTTGGATTAGTAGGAAAGAATTCCTTAAGAGATTCCTTATAAGTTGGTGCTTTCATTGGCATTTGACTTTAATGGTAAAAAAATTAATTAATTAATTAATTAAAAAAAGATTATTAGGAACTAGTAACCATTTAAATGGAAAGCAAGATTTTATTCAGCCAGAATCTTGACAATATAGTCACTTTGATTTACTCTGTATTTTCTTTCTCCTAGTGTCCTATAACAGGGTTTTCTCCAAAAGAAGAGACAATTTTAAACTGTATCATAAGCTTCAATTTATTTATAGTCATTCATTCATTCATTCACTCAAAAATTTTTAAAGCAGTCAAGAAATTAGGATTATTACAAAAAGTTTCATTTCATATTTCACATTAATGATTTTAAAATAAAAATTTCTCATGGTGCTTAGGGAATGATTCAAACATGAAACTTGCATCCACAGTTTCTCATCAGAGCAGGGCTATCACAGTGGACCACACAATTACTAGAAAGCCATTAAGACACCATAGACACAACCCACTAATAGCTTCAAGTGCAGACTACTTGAAGTTTCCTGAAATTAAATGTGCAATCTCATGCCTAATTTTCTTTTCGCATGCTTTCCCCACTATTTCATGACAGCTCATCCTAGTATTTCTTTCACGTTTCTTTGTTTTAAGCCCTTCATGTGTAAAGCTGGCCACCTGAGACCTTACGGTACATTTCTTAATTATCTCATACACATTAGTTTGTGTTGTATCCACCAGCTAGGAAACACGGTCATGTAAAAGAAGCCAAGAAGAATGTCCACACCTTTCTTCACTATATCCTCTTTATTCTCACTTTCAGACAACAAAATTCTTTTCCACATTACATTTTTAATTTTTCAATTTTACTAAGCTCCTCCATTCTTTTCAAGTTAGGCAAAAATTATAAATAATTATTCTAGAGTCATAATTATTACATTTTGTTTTCCAATCTGTTTTAAAAATTCATTGTTTAATTCACTTCAGAGAAACTGTGCTGGGTGTAAGTCTGTGAATTGTTCTACATGCATAGTTGTGTGAAGAACATTGTGATCAAGATCTGAAATAGGTGTATCACTCCCAAATATCTTCTCATGGCCTATATTAACTTCTATATTATCTTTTAGAAGATAGCTTCTAAGGCCACCATAACAAATTAAGTCACAAATCTATTGACTTAACAAATGTATTCTCTCCATTTCAGAAGATAGAAGTGCTAATCAAGATTTCTATGAGATTGGATCCTTCTGAAGTTTCTGAGGGGGGTTCTGCTTCATGATTCCCTCCTAACCTCTGGTAGTTAGTTGCTGCCAATCCTTGGCATTCTTTAACTTGTAGATGTATCACTTCTCTCTTTCCTTCTATATGCACTTGGAGGCTGATGGGGACCGGGGATTCATGGCCACTGTCCAGCATGGTAAGTGTATCCCACTGAATATCATTGGTCTGGGAAATATGTGTGTGTGAGTGTGTGTGTGTGTGTGTGTGTGTGTATGAGAAGAAACTACAAAAGCTGCACCTGACTCTACCAGAGTGAAATAATTCTTTAATGCGTAGCTTGGATTGTTATTATGGTAATCCAAGAATGAGAAAGCAGAAAAATAAAAGTTTAAAAGAAGCAGAAAATTCTTGACCAACAACAGAACAAGATCATAAGATAAATGAAATGTAATTGTTTGAAAAGAATTTGATAAAAATAATTTTCTTCAGAAACACTTTTTTCTAAGGTACATGAAGTATATCATTGCTTGATAACTTTTATTCTAAATTTTAAAAATCAAAATTTATAATTTTAAATATTGTCCTACTGTGTTATGTTATATATATATAGGTGCATATATATGCATAGATTTATGTGTATTATAATTTTAAAATAAAAATTTAAAAATGTATATTGAAAAAGAGAGTAACTCAGATGAAAAGGCCTTTAATTACTAAAAGTAACAAAAGTGATCAGAAATTAAAGTTTCTGTAGAAATCAATTACACTGTTTTACATTTTCTTTAATTTTTTAAATAATTTTTTAAAATAACTTTTTAAATAATTTTATTAGTTTACTTTTTCCACAACATATTATCATAAAGATTAGCACAAAGAATGAAAGACAACAGTGTCTCTGAAACAAAGATAGACGTTTAGTTTGGGGAGTAGTTGTCTTTTTCTTTTTAAATCTACCAAATAATTTTACAGATAAAAACAGAATAATCATGTTGAGATTGTCCTTTTACTGAATATATAAAGAGATAGATAATAGTAGAACTATTAAGGCACTATTCCAATGTTCCAAATAAAAACTCCAGGTTCTTTTGAAGCAAAGACAAAGGATTTATTCTGGCCAAGGTCCAGGGAACAGAAAGCAGACAGTTCTGTAGCTCTTGACCCTGAATGGGAGTTGAGAGCAGCTCAAAAACTAAAAAACCACAAAGAAAGCGCAGGGGGGTGGGGCAGGAAAGTCAGTTATAATCACAAGATATATTTCATAAAGTGGCAAGAACATTCTCAGAAATTGCACCTTTTGTACATATTCAGGAAGGCAAGCTTGCATTAGTTCCATAGTTCAAAAATATTGTGGTCAGGGTGGAAGTGGGTGAGGGTGGAGGTGTTAGCGTCTGTGTGAGTGGTCTTATGAGGGAGGGGGACCAATTTCACACTGGGTGAGATGTCTGACCCAAATGGGGTCAGCCTGTCCTCATTTGTAAATTACCCCATAACAGAACAGTAGTTACTGTGATAAATATTCTTCAAATAAGTAAAATGTTAATACATATTAGATAATAGAATTTAATGTTCAAACCAAGTAAAAGGAACAAAGAATGAAAAACAACCATTTCCCACTTCCCACTTATGCTTAGGAAATTGAGTTAATGGTCTGGTATCCAGAGAACTTCACACAGACCTTCCCGTTTCTCCTTCTACTAGTGTTACTCAGTGGACTTCAAACTGTGGTGTGCTTCAGGATCACCAGAAAAGCTTGTTAAAATGCAAATATCTGGCCTGTCACAGACCTACCAAAATAGAATCTTAGCAGATGGGCTCCTGTCACTGTACATTAACAAGTTTTCCCAAGTGATTCTGATGCATCCCAGGTCTGACTCTGATCTAGGTGATTATTTTAGGACATTGCTCAAAGTTTGCCTTCTCCTTTCCTATACTGGAAAGAAACTAGATTCTGGTATCTATAACATTGGGTTATTTAGAATCTTCAAAAAAAAATGTTATCCTGATTCCTAAATATATGATATGATTAAAAAATATCCATAGTTTCTTTTTGCTACATGTGTCAAAAAACTAACTATGCCCAAGTCTTCCCATCCTGTTGGCCACTAAATAAGTACGGGTCAATATTTGTAGTGACTTTGAAACTTCAGATAACTTTTCTCCTACAAAGGTACTTGTTCTCAAGGAAATATTTCTATGAACAAGATTTATGTTTGTGTTTTCTTTTTTTCTCAAACGTCCCAGAGTGCACTTCTGCTAAGATTAAATAAAGATCTTAAACTACTAAAAGAAATAGGTTTGTGTGTTTGTTGGTAATAGGGTCCTTATGCTATCTTAGGAGATTTTAAAATAGAGAACACAGTTCTCTTTCCCTTTATTTCTCAGCTCATAAGCCCTATTTTTCCTCCAAAATGTGGTAACCTTCTTTGTCTGATTTAGATAGAGTGGAACTTATTCTGTATTCTATGTGATTATTATGGCACTCTAAGAGCACAGTCATTGCTTTTGATTGTCAGGAAAATTACATTATTTTTCCACTGAATTTGTGATTAAATAATATTGTGAGAAATTTTTAAAAATAGGAACTGCTTTCAGGTTATGTCCCTAGTCGATATTAGTTCAACTTAAGAATTTCTATTAAGTTTTACATTATAATTTTGGATAAGTCATAATATTCTAAAATTTAGGACAATTTTGATTCTTAGTATTCTTATCAGTCATATTAATTATCACAGTACTGTGTCATTTGGAGATTTCATAAATCTGACTTCTATAGTTTCATCCAAATTTATTTAAAAATTTGAATAGCACAGAATGGAAGTAATAGATGTAAAAGACTAGACCCATTTCCATTTCTCTAGTAATCACTTTAATTATAGGCATAAGACTATTCCCCAAACCTTCTGGCATTATCATCCAACACTCGGTTTACCATCTCCCACAAATAATATTTAACTGTATTTTGCATGTGTGAGAATAAATAAAAATGAGGAAGTAGAAGAGGAAAAATTATTGGCCTCATAGGCAATGTAAACCAGAAAGAGGTAAAATTAAGTTTTGGCTATCTTCCTACAGGTGAAAATTCATGGATTTAGTCCAAAAATTAATATCATGTGTTAATAGCCTTCTGTGATAGGCAATCGTTTCAACACCATAAGTGCAAAACTGTTATTTTTAAATACGTGCAAATTTGGATATTTGTGGGGAAAAAAATTTTAAATGCTTAGGTTGTACCTAAAATAATTACAAAATTAAGCTTATTCTAGTTTTAGAAACTGTTATAGTGCCTGATAATAAATACAAGTAAAAATAAGCATAAGCTAATGAATTAAGTCAATACATTATTCTGTTTATTTCATATATTAATTCATTTAATTCTCATAATTATCAACATTTTATAAAGGGACACACTTGCTAAATGTATGTAATGTGCCCCAAGTTAAATAGATGATAGGAAGTAGTTTTTGTATTCAAAGTAGTCAAACAGAAATATGTTATTAACGTTGGTGTTACTTTAAATATTACTATGGAGGTCAAAATGTAATCACCTTTACACTGTGACCCAGGGGAGTTACTAATATTCTTTGGAAAGAAATTGTCTTTTAAAGGGAGAGTGAAATAAACTGATGAGCTACTTGGGCTAATGAGTGATACCCTGAGATTTTATAATGAGAAAATCCAAAAGAAAGGAATGGTTGGGATCTATAGTGTTATATGAGAGAAATAATGATACAGAAATTTATTTGTTCTTTATTTTTCTTTTAAGATCAGAAGGAATTGTTGAATAAAAATAATTAAAGAACAAAATAAAAGCCATAAAAATGACAAAAACTCAGATTCTTCTTAGTGTAATGATCTAATGAGAAATCCTTGTGGTAAATAAAGAAGACTTTCAGAAGGATAGAAATTAGATATGCTGTTAGGTTTATAAGTTGTTTGGCTTTTCCTTTCTCAAAGACCTTTAAATATTTTGTAAATATTATTATAGTTATGAAAATTTTGAGTATTTTTTAAGTGACAAAGTGATAGTGTAATGGACTGGCTGGTTATTATTTATCTGAATCAGAAAAAAAGTTTCCAGGACCAGCCCTGACTCAAAAGAGACTGACTGTGCCTATTGGCAAGTGGATGTGACCTTCCTCTTCTGTTCTCTTACCTGGGCATACTTTACAGATCCAATTTGAACAGTTTATGTACAAAGGAGACTAACTTTTAAAAAGTCTTTGAATTAGTAGAATGTTTTTAAAGAGCTATTTTAGGTGTATAAAAATATTAAGCAGAAAGTGCAAAGAATTCAAAAGCAACTGTTTCCTTTTGCATTCTCCCAGCAATGCATGTGAATTCCTGCTGCTCGGAGTCCCCACTAGTATTTAGAGTTGTCCTTTTGTTGTTTCGTTTTGTTTAATTTTAACCTTTCTAATAGAAATGTAGTGTTTTCTCATTTAATTTGAAATCCCATAATGGCTTGGTGATCATTCTTTCATATACTTATTTCCCATCCATATACCTTCTTTGTTGAAGTGCTCTTTTAAGTTTTTGTTGCTGGTGTTGATGCTGTTTCCTTATGGCTGAGTTTTAAAACTTTCTTTGTATTTTTTTAATTCCTATACTTTATCAGATATATGTTCACAAATATTTTGTTCCAGTCTATAATTTGTCTTTCTGTTCTCTGAATAGTCTTTAGTAGACCAGAATACTTTAATTTTAATGAAATCTAACTTTCCACTTTTCTTCTTTCAAGAACCATCCTACTAGTGTATCTAAACTCATTGCCAAACCAAAGGTAACCTAATCTTTCTTTTATGTTATCTTCTGGAAGCCTATTTTTACATTTAAGTCTATGATCATTTTTAAGTTAATTTTTGTGAAACGTGAGGTCTGGCCTATTTTTAAAAAATTTTTTGCACATGAGTATCTCCTTGTTCTAACAGCATTTGTTGAAATGACTACCCTTTTTCCATGAACTTGCCTTTGTGCCTTTGTCAAAGAACAATTGACACACTGTATAGGCATCCGTGTCTGTAATCTCTGTTCTGTTCCATTGAATTATATCTCTAGTCTTTGATCAGTGCTATATTGTCCTGATTACTGTAGTTCATAGGAGGTCTTGATGCCAAATAGTGGTTTCTGTTCTCTGACTTCATTCTTCCATGTTGTATCAATGAAACTATTCTGTATTCTTAAATGCTGTAAGTTCTATCACCCTATTTAATAATTTCTCATTTCTATTGTAGAATATTCTACTATTATAAGAAATCCAAGAACTTCCAGGGCTTCGATTGTCTAAAACAAGAATCACAGTCAGTTCCAATCACTTCATGGAAAAGAAATGGAAAAGTCTGGGCAATTGCAGCACTGTCTGCTCTAGTGTGGTGTGCCTTGCTTCATGTAACCGCAGTTCCACAGTCTGCATTGTCCACAGTGGGGACTAACCTCCAAACTAGCCCAGTATCAACTGATGGAGGGGAGGGAGGACGTATACCTCTCTGTAGTATGTTCAACCACTGCCAAGTCATGATGTAATAGGTCTGAGTCTTAAAAGTCATAGGTCAATTTTTTATACACAGAGGAATCTACATAACCATTGCAGCTATTGTAACCCCAAACCCATGGAGCAGGCCAGGAGAAGTTCCTTGGATCAAAGCAACAGGCTATTCTGAGCAAGTTCTTTTTTCCAAATCACTCAGACCTTTGCACTGAGCACTGTGCCTGGTGACTTTCCTCTTGTGTAGTTGGGTGGATAGGAATTGTGTTGAATCAAGGCTGTCAGAGCATTAGATATGTTCTTGTTTCAATTGATTACAATGGAAAACAAATGAAGTCTTCATTTTTGCCTATCTTGCCTTCTAAAAGAAGTTCGTATGTGTGAAAATTGGCTTTTAATTTGTTTTCTCCTCAACAACAATTAAAACACAAAACAAGGAGCCAGATGAAGAGAAGTTTTTGTGGAGTCAAAGGTGTCCTGCTATTTATTTATAATTTTTCTCATCACAATGAGTAGGTAGTTGCCAGAATCTAAAAATTTTAACTTTGCCTAATGCTCAGCTAACCTCTGTCCTATAAATGCCCTCAGCAAATTGCTAAAGGAAGTACATACTTTGGATCTTTTATAATTAACTTACTGTCACGGGCACAAAAATAAATGAAAACTTGAAGCTCATAGCAGCTAAAATATTCCAATGGAAAATTTGGTATATATTATAAAGAAGACTGACTGAAAAATCACATTCTTTTTACAGCATTAGGAAATGTGACCATTTATCATATAAAAATTATGCCATGATAGCTTTGTAATGTTGTGAAATAATTTTCCTCTTTCTGTTTTCTTCTTCTTCTCCTTCTCCTCCTCCTTCTCCTCCTCCTCCTCCTCCTCCTCCTCCTGCTCCTCCTCCTCCTCCTTCCTGCATCCCTCAAACAAAAATCCTTCCCACTTATTTTAGTGCCTCAGGGGAATTTTCTAGGAGGGTAGAACATAGAAGGCTACAGTTTTGTTTTTATACATCCTAAACCCTTGGAAAAATTTAGAAGCAAAAAATAAGGGAAAGAAGGTGATCCTTGGTTAGAGGTTGTGTTCCATTGAAGTAGAAAAGCAAGTTGCACTCCTGGACCCAAAGATTAAAAAGCAATGCTCTAAGCAGCGTAGCAGAGAGATATCTTCATGCCATAAGAGCAAAAGGAGCCCATGCCCTACTGGCCAGCAGCCTTCCAGGAGAATGAAGAGGTCCCTGAGAGAAAAGTTCACATTGTGCACAAACAGATGAGACTCAGGTAGGAGGCCATGCAGGTGATTTCTATGACAGCAAGAGACCAGAAGAAATGTATTGGTACTGAAGGAGCCTGTAGAAAGAAACCCCACATCTATATCAACTTGAGCAGACCCAACACTGAGAGCAGTCTCTCCCAGTGCACTGTCATTGTGTACCCTGAGGAGAGAGAATTTCACAGAGGAGGTCAGACACCCAGGAAGAACTGAGATGAGAGTTTCTAGAACTAGAGTAATAAGTACTTGATTTAGAATTTAACTTGATATATGGAAAAGAAAGTGATGCTTGATATTTACGTAAGCCTGTTAGACACACATTTTTACATTTTAAATGTCATAGAGCTAACCAATGAAATATGAAATAGGTGACATATAAAGTTGCACAGGCAAATCTATAACTGTCTAAACATTTAAAAATACCTAATATTTTGATATATTTTACTTTTTCCAGATTGACCCAAGAATGTTGGACTTGGTGAACAAATTATATGCACAAATTATATGTACTGGCAGAAAAATAATACAATTTTATAGAGATAAAATTGATAGGAATCAAGTGTTCTTTAGGACAATTGCAAAGAATAATTTATTTTATGAAAACGGCTGCAGTAAAATTAAAATACAAAAATGGGAAATAGTCTAAATTTGCTAAATAGAAAAGGAGGTAGGCTACTAAACTTGCTTAGTATAGTCTCTTTCAGAAAATATTTTGCTGATGAAAATGCATTAATATTGGCATAATTTTAATACAAAAACATACATTTACTAACTAACTCAGAATAAAATATTCTTAGACTCTAAATTCAAGCATGTGTGACCTGAGGCTTCTTCATTCTGATCTATAACTACATAACTAAAATATACCCTTCAAATTATTGCTTCCAGAAGGAAAACATAATTCAGGATAATTTCCTCTTTCTACTTTAGAATATAAAGTTTGTCAAATTATTAATGGTTAATTTTACAAAAAACATCAGGGAGAAGTGACAGGAAAACATTAAAGAAAAGAAGTGAAAGAAGAAGAAAGAAAAGAGAGACTGAGCATACTTTAACAAGTGATTAGACAGACTGAGTCATTTGAGAGTAATTTCAGTGATATTGTTTCAGTTAGAGTTATACTGAGATTACCTGGGAGAAACAGAAATTTCAGAAATAAAAATAAAACCGTAGCCCATTGTTTCAAAATCTTTACTTGGAAAGGCAGCTCGATTTTATATTTTAGTTTTATTGGATCTTTTCTCTATATTCACCCTAGGATTCTTCTTCCTATCTTGGTCTGATAGTTCTTCCAAAAGTTATCAATTCATCAATTAGTCTTTTAGAAAGGCTTTTTTTTCTCTGAAATGATGAGGTTGATCCAAATAAATCATCCTGTCCTTACTAGGATTTAGAAGTTTTTGAATATGTACATGGGAACTCTCTTAGATTTTAGTACACCATCATAAACCATGGATAATAACAATTTGTGTCATTGTTTTGCAACCCTCTATTTTATTTGTTTTGGTCTTTCTGTACTGACTAGACTCTCAAATAAATTATAAAATAGAAGAACTACTAGTACAGATATCCTCGTTCCAGGTTTTAAGTGAAAAGTCCTTCAACATTTAAGAATAAATTTTGCTATAGGTGTTCAAGTGCTTTCCTTTCAAGATTTTCAAGATTTTTATGTCATGGATGGTGGGTGAATTTACACTAAGAGTACATTTATTTGGGTTACTATAAATTTTCTCATTTTCAGTGTTACTGTGGTTAAATTTAAAGAGTTTCTGACAATGAATCTTTTGTGTTTTTCTAGGCAATGCCTAACTCGTTTATGATGCATTTTTAATACAGTACTAGATTTATTATCTTTTTTTGTTTGCGACTTTTGTGTCTGTGTTTGTGAGACCAGCACCATGGATGTTCATGTGTTTGTTTAATTTTGCTTATTAGTTTGGGTATCAAGTTTAGGGTAACTTCATAAAGTGAAATGAAAAATTCTCCTTATTGTTCCTACTTTGTGGAAGGATCTTCCAATAACTTTTGGTAGAACTCATTGGTGAAGCCATCTGGGACAGGAGATTTCTTTTGCAGGAGAATTTTTAACATCTGTAAGAGTTTAGAAGAAATCAAACACAGTTTCTCCTAATACAACACAATCAACACTGAAGACTTTAATGACCTCAGATGTGTATGAAGTTTTGCACCTAAGAAGCCATCAATTCTATAGCAGACATCAGCTGCTAAGTGTCCTCTAATTCAATCCAGTTCAACACCACCTACAAGTACCATCAGATCACAAAAAATGTGATCTCAGTCCTACAAGACTGCCCTCCATTACAAACACCAGTCACAAGTAGTACTTGTCTTCTGTACTTCTCATCCACCAGTTATAAATTGGGGGTACCCAGGACTTCATACTTGGGTCTAATTTATTTTCCAGAGTGACTAACTCTATTTTTTTTTAAAGTGACTAACAGAGCTCACATAAACACTGACGTGTCTTGCTTGATAAGGTTACTTGGTGTCACCAGTCCCAGAAGGAATAGGTAGACTACAACGCTGTCTCCTTCAGAAATATTCAGAGAAAATTGATAGGAAAATGGATTTTACTCAAAGTCAGCTTTGAAGGAATATACAATTTTTGAGACAGTAAGTTTCTTTTATCTTTCTGGTTTGGTCAAAATGCATAAAATTCATTTTCCCTTTTTCCATCTTTTGCCTATGTCTTATGTAGTAGGTGGAATCCAGCTAGCTAGGATCCAGGCATGGTCCGTGAGATAGGCTGGTGGTTAAAAAAAAAAAAAAAAACGGATGTTACAAAGGATAAGAGGAGTGGCCGGATGAAGTGTTGCACAGGGTGAGGTTGGGAGAAGAGGCAGGAGCTGCCATGCCCTCTCCACTTGCACCACCCTCCAGGAACCTGCACATGTTCAGTTATCCAGAAGCTCCTTGGACTCAGTTCTTTGGATTTCATTGTGGCTTCATAAGATGATTAATTAAATCATTAGCCACTGGTAATCAACTTTAACCTTCAGCCCCTCTTCCCCAGAGGTTGGGTTGTGACTGAAGATATCACCCCTTTATTCATACTTTGGCCTCTCCAGTGACTGGACCCCATTGGCAGCTATCTAAGGGCTCCAGTCTTCAAATCATTAGGATATGAAGGTCACTCATGTATGTTAGAAAACTGAACAAAGACCAAATATATATATTTATTAATATCACAATGTAATTAATTGTTTTAGGACATAAAGATATTCTATTTCCTCTTAGATACTTGGTAGGTGATATTTTCATATTTTTTTTCTTTGTCTCTAAATTTCTTAAATGATTTCTCTAAAGAGAAGGTTCACAAGCTTGTTTTGAAAAGGGCCAGATGTGAATATTTCAGAATTTGCAGGTCCCTGTCCCATTTTTTGTTGTTGTTGTTGTTGTTGTTCCTTGCTTATTCTTTTAGCTTTGTCTTTGTTTACAAAGCCCTCTAATGAGAAAAAAAACAATCTTTTATGGTTGTATAAAAATGGTTTTAGGTGAGCCATGGCCTACAGTTTTTTGGAATATGCTTACAATTTAAAAGCCTATAAGATCTATAATTATAACCCTTTGTTATTATTGATATAGGTTATGGTTGACTTTTCTGTCTGGATTCATCTCACTACAGTATTATCAGTTTCATTAGTCTTTTAAGAAAGCACAGTCCAAATAGCAAGATCATAGCTTAAATCCAACTACTTTGATAATTATATTAAATCTGGACCATCTATTCACTCTAATTAAGGGATCATTGAATTGGATTAAAAAAAACCCAGAAAATCCAATTATTTGTTGTCTATAAGAAATAAGATAAAAACAAAAAGATGGATTTAAATAGGTCATGCAAATACTAATCAAAGAAAGCTGGTGTAGTGTTATTACTACCAGAAAAAGAAGACTGAAGGACAAGGAGTATTGTCAGGGTCAAAAAAGACAGTTCATAATGGTGAAGAAATAACTAATCTATGAACCGTAAAAGTCCTTAATGACTCCAAACCCAATGATAGAGTTTCAATACACATGAAGCAAGAATTGACATAACTGATAAAAGAAATTGATAACTCTGCAATTAAATTTGAGGATGTTAAGCCTCTTTTCTCAGTAATTGTTAGAACAACCAAGTCATAAATTAGTGAGGATATAGAAATCTTGAGCAACACTGTCAGACAACTGAGCTTAATTGAAACATATAAAACACTGCACATAGTCTTTCCAAAAGCACAATGAACAATCACCGAAATAGACTGTTTGCTTGGCTGAATAACAGGCCTCAATAAATTTGTTTTCTCTTTGTTTTGTTGTTCACGTTCTGCTCAATAACAAAGCGACTTAATTCACAGGCATCTTTGTCAAGGCAGGTGGTTCCATGTATTTCTAATTCACCATTACCATGATTGTGTAGCCCTTTATACTTTCTGTTTTATGGGAAGGGTATTAAGGTTTCCACATTTTAGTAAATTTAAGTTTTGGAATTTTTTGCTCTGGTTCCACCTGGGCTTTCACAAGGCAGTCAGAGTTTCTGAGTACTTAATTTGGGAAATGCATCAGAGAAAACATGTTTTTTTGTACTCTATCTAAATGTTATGTTATTGCTTCCACTTTGTTTTGACCTGCTGGTTTGTCTGAGTTTGATGCTTTTAAGTATTTATATTTCAAAATTTAATCCAGATTTTTCTGTGGTTTTCAAGAGGTGTGAAAGAATGAATACTCTAGCCTGCTATAGTTCCAGAATCCTAATCCCAGTTAACTGCTTATCTGCACTCAATAATACACAATAATGAGATCTGTCTGAATGACCTTGACTGTCTATGTTATGGTTGAGTGGTATTTCCTGATTAGCAATGACAAAACATATTGGCCGAGTCACCTAACTGTTTGGTTTTTTTAAACAAATAGCTCACTTATCATTTTTCTGATATATATATATATTTTTTTGTGTGTGTGCTTTTCTATTTTATCAAAATAATTTTAGAACATTTAGCTAAGAGAAATTAGAATTTCAACTATGCTAATTCTTAGTAAAAACAAAAGATAGTGTTCACTATTTAACCTAATTTCAGAAAATTGTATGATATCATGATTTAACTGCTTTCACTTTACATTTGGTTTTTATAGCATGAACTTAAAAGAGGAAACCATTTGTAGCAATTATCTATTCCTTTGTTTTCTCTTTTTTAAATCATTTTATATTCAAGTAAATCTCTTAAAGCATCTATAATGTCATCATTCTTGATAATTTTATCTTCTTCAATTTGTGGAAGTATCAATTATAGACTTTAATGTGATTGAACTTTGTTATAAAATGTAAATTATATTTACTAAGAAGTCAGATGGACATGAGTACATGGAAAATTTAAATGATACATGAAATCACTTTTTTTACAGTATGAAGGAAAAAAATACCTGCATTTTTGTATCAATAACAGGTTAGAGGCCAATGACACTGTTGGAGATTAGCCTCAAGTTCAAGTTCAAGGTCTCAGTGAAGGCTAAAGATATGTGTGTTTCTCTACTACTGTTTATCAAGTTTACAAATATTCTCCCCTTTTGTACTCATAGTTGATAAGAAGAAGCCGGAATATAAGTGTTTGCCTATAAAGTCGTATGCATATGTTTTTTAGTCACGATCTTATGACAACTTAATTACAAGGAATGTAAATTGTATTTTTTACCCAAAGTTGAATTTTAAGTTGTGAGGAGCAGACATTCACCAGATTTATTTAGTCTTTAACCTACCAATATTGTTTAATATTTTCTCAAGAGAATTTTACCTAGATCTTTCCTTGACTTGTAAAGATGAAGGTTAGCTACAAAAGATCTGATCCCAACGCAATATGAAATTTAATTTCTCTCACAAAGCATTCATTTCTTCTACTCATGTATCCATGACTTTGAATGTGATACAAAGGGTTCTAAAATGTCATTGTATTTGACTTCATTTAATTTATTAGCCCTCACAAGATTTTCAATTTCACTTTGCTATCATTTCACATTGCATTTGTACTTTGTATCTGTGCAAATCTATATTTTAAAAATATTCAGTGGTCTGAAAATATATTAAGAGCAGGTTTAACACCATTTTTAAGTGAGAAGAAAAGTTTACAAATTATCAGTGGTGATGAGTTTCAGTCTCCTAAGCAAATTCATGCAAGACTTCAGAGCCTCCTATTATGAATATTCAAATAAAAGTTTATCCTGGGTCTGTATTTTTTTTCTCCTTAATCTTTCCCATTGGTTTGTATATCAGTATTTGAAATATACTGTTTCTGTTGACCTGTGTTTTTAATACAGAATTTCAAATCTCACTTTATTTTTAAAACCATCTTGTTATTAGCTTCTAAAAATTCTAAGTGAAATTCTCAACTTCTGAATAAAATATCCTTTGATATGTCGTTGGATTTCTAGTCTACTTTGAGAAGAATTGACATATTTATAAATTTGAGTCTTCACATGAAGAACAGTTCAGTTGCCAGAAAAAGATGGGAAGGCAACTAGAAATAAAGATAATATTTGTCTTTAGGTTTTTATTTCATTTCCATGAAATAAGGAGTCAATATAATATAATGGGAGTTGATAGAGTATAATTGCTAAGAGCATAGTGGACTCTGGAACTGCACTTACTTCAAAACTCAGACCCAATAATAACTAGCTATGTGATTTTGGACAACTACATAAAATATTTCAGCCTCAGTTTACCCATCTATAAAATGGGGTTAACTATAGTAACCATTTATTATGGTATCTGTAAGAATTAGTCTGAATATATATAGAATGCTTGGAATGGAATCTGACCCATAAGCAAAAGTTTGTATTATGATTTTCCTTCTCTGATTGAACCAATAATTGAACTTTGGGGAAATCAAGAAAAAAGACTATGTTTTACTGTTTGGGGTTTATTTTGCTGAACCATACACATGCAGCATGATGCTGAAAGTGAGCTTTGCTACTTTCTGCAAGTTCCTGTAGATCTCAAAAAGACCCACAACAGTATACAATGTGACCAAGACTCAAATATCTTAAAATCTACAATATGCTAGAACTCGTGAAGGCAGTATTGCAAACTCATCCCTACTTTACATAAGTGAAGAAAACAAATTCACTGAATATCTTTTTTTGAAGAGACTATTGGAATTCTTCTGGATGTAGTTGTTAACGAACTGAAATTTCGACTTTTCATGTCAGGTTAAATGGTAGTAATAAACTAGGAATTGGAGAAGGTCTGTTGAAGGAATAAGTCTAAAACAAACAAATAGGGTCTGAGAACAAAGGTAGTGCTATTTGGGGAGGGTCCTACATTTCCCTATGATTCAAAGAAACTGGGCACAAAGTCATGGGGACAGCCCCTGTCTGTCCAAGATGATTACTTGGAAAAGCCAAAGGTCCTAGTAGAGGGTTGATTGCAGAATTTTAGAGGCTGAGATTGGAATTGAAAGCAGCAGCACAAGCAAAGCAGGGCCTCACCTAGGGAGCCAAACTCAGAGGTTTTCTAACAGGAAGATCACCAGGGAAACCCTAAAAATATACTACTACCAGAAGAGCTAGCAATTGGCATTGTCTCACCTAAACTCTCTAATCACAGATTCAAATTGCATCATTGAAATAAAACTGTTACTCCTGTGTCTCTTGCCTCTATTACAACTCTGGAACAACCAGATACATTTAGAAAATGAGAAAAGAGAGGAAAAAACAAGGTGAGAAGCATTTCAGTCTGGAGCAGATACTATCTGTAGGAGGTATGAAATTTGAAAACGAATGATGTTTGGAGATCTATTGTTATTAGATCATTTTGCATATAGTTTAGAGAAATGACTCTAAAATATAGGATAAAAACTCAGCATCATTCAGATTCAAATTATGAACCAGATGTAAATTAAGACCAGAGTATGATTTTACTTTTCAATTATTAAATTGGTAATGACAAAACATTTTCCACACTGTGGTGGAGAGGACAACTGAAACAAGGCACAGTTGCATATTAATGGTTGGTGGATGAATTGGAACATATCTATGAAATGCTATGTCTTTGAAAATTGTAAATGTACATATATCTATTTACCAGGAAAACTGCTTCCTGGAGTATTTCCTATATTTAAACTGAAGCGTGTCAAAGTGAACTCAAGTAGAAACATTTTCATTGCAACGTGGTTTGTTATGCAAAATATGGGGAATCACCATAAATTCCAACTGAAAAGAACTGGTAAAAATATTTAGTAAATCTTCATACAAGGGAACACTATGTCATCATCAAAAATATTGAAAAAAGCTCTATAAGTATGAAAAATAATTGACACGTCATTAAAGGAAATCAGGCAAGGTGCAGAACAGCACATATTCTGTGGAATCACTGGTAAAAGAAATATATCTGGGCCCACACAGCCAGCTTCTCCAGGTTCTCGGAACGGAACTGGCCCGCTAGTGAGAGCCTTTCTGACCAGAGCAGGCTCCGAGTCCCGGAGCCACTGCAGCGCAGTGTACTCCTGCAAAGAACCAGCGGAGAGCCTCGATCTGCAAGCAGCCTCAGGGATCAGGGCAGGGCAGCCGGAGACCTCTTCAGGTGGCTCTGCCCACTCCGGCTGCGGGCTCTCTTTACGGGGAGATCCAAGATGGCGGCCTAGAGGGAGACTGCACCCCCGGTCGCTCCAGAACCCAGGAGCTAAGAGGGGGAGGCATAGAGAGACTCGGACTGAAATAGAGCCACGGGTGAGTCTGCCCACTGGGTAAAGCTCAGCCCGGGTGGCAGGCCCAGATAGAGGTGGCTTAGCGGAGCCGGGCAGGGCAGCTAGAGTCTTCCCAAGGTAGCCTTCCACACTCCGGCAGTGGGCTCCTCCCACACGGCCAGCTGCACGGTGCAGGCCCACAGTGAGAGCATTTCCGCTCAGAGCCAGTTCCAAAACGTGGAACCAGTAGGGGGCTAGGGGCAGTTTTCTTCGAATGAGCTGCTTTATCAGATTCCTCCAAGACATCAGGCTACTGAAGGCTGGGAGGTGATACACTGGAAATCTACCGGGACACTATAAGCCAATAGTGGAAAACTGCAATATCTCAGGGTCCCACTGACAACTGACCATTATGAGAAAACAAGGGAAGAAAATGTCCCAAACAAACCTAGATACTACATCAATAAAACCCAATGACAGCACAGCAGAAGAAATGTCAGAAAGGGAGTTCAGAATGTACGTAATTAAAACGATCAGGGAAGCAAATGAGGAGATGAAAGAGCAAATGCAGGCATTGAAGGAGGAGATGAAAGAGCAAATGCAGGCATTAAATGATCGCACCAATCAACAGTTAAAAGACCAAATACGGGAAGCAAGAGATCATTTCAATAAAGAGTTAGAGATACTGAAAAAAAAACAAACAGAAATCCTTGAAATGAAGGAAACAATAAACCAAGTTAAAAACTCCATAGAAAGCATAACCAATAGGATAGAACACCTGGAAGACAGAACCTCAGGCATTGAAGACAAAATATTTAACCTTGAAAACAGAGTTGAACAAACAGAGAAGATGGTAAGAAATCATGAACAGAATCTCCAAGAACTATGGGATATCATGAAAAGGCCAAATTTGAGAATTATTGGGATTGAGGAAGGCTTAGAGAAACAAACCAAAGGAATGAACAATCTATTCAATGAAATAATAACAGAAAATTTCCCAAATCTGAAGAATGAAATGGAAAACCAAGTACAAGAGGCTTATAGAACTCCAAACATACAAAATTACAACAGACCCACACCAAGGCACATTATTATGAAAATACCTAACATACAAAATAAAGACAGAATTTTAAAGGCCGCGAGAGAAAAGAACCAAATTACATTCACGGGGAAACCAATAAGAATATCAGCAGATTTTTCAATCCAGACCCTAAAAGCTAGAAGGGCCTGGAACAACATATACCAAGCCCTGAAAGAAAATGGATGCCAACCAAGAATCTTATACCCAGCAAAACTTACCTTCAAATTTGACGATGAAATAAGATCCTTCCATGATAAACAAAAGCTAAAGGAATTTACAAAAAGAAAGCCAG
Organism: Sciurus carolinensis; assembly: GCF_902686445.1. Taxonomy (NCBI): domain Eukaryota; kingdom Metazoa; phylum Chordata; class Mammalia; order Rodentia; family Sciuridae; genus Sciurus; species Sciurus carolinensis. The sequence goes on along the minus strand of NC_062221.1, from coordinate 101,950,823 downwards.
CATTACAGAACATTCTCAGCAAAATATTCCATGAGGAAGAGATGAAAAACAACGATGCAAATCAGCAACAGGAGGCGCTAGCCTAAAGGAATAGCCAAATAAAGGAGAAACCAAATCATGTCAAAAACAAATATGAGTCAATTGACTGGGAATACAAATCATATCACAATAATAACCCTGAATGTTAATGGCCTGAATTCATCAATCAAAAGACACAGACTGGCAGATTGGATTAAAAAGAAAAATCCAACAATATGCTGCCTGCAAGAGACTCATCTCATAGAAAGAGACACCCATAGACTAAAGGTGAAAGGATGGGGAAAAACATACCATGCACACGGACACAGCAAAAAAGCTGGAGTATCCATCCTCATCTCAGATAATGTGGACTTCAAACCAAAACTAGTCAGAAGGGATAAAGAAGGACATTACATGCTGCTTAAGGGAAGCATAAATCAGCAAGACATAACAATCATAAATATCTATGCCCCGAACATTGGCTCATCCACGTACGTCAAACAAATCCTTCTCAATTCCAGAAACCAAATAGACCACAACACAATAATACTAGGCGATTTTAACACACCTCTCTCACCACTGGATAGATCGTCCAAACAAAAATTGAATAAAGAAACTATAGATCTCAACAACACAATCAGCAATTTAGACTTAACGGACATATATAGAATATACCATCCAACAAAGAACGAATACACTTTCTTCTCAGCAGCACATGGATCCTTCTCTAAAATAGACCATATTTTATGCCACAAAGCTACTGTTAGTAAATACAAGAAGATAGAGATACTACCTTGTACTCTATCAGATCATAATGGATTGAAATTAGAAATAAATGACAGAATAAAAAACGAAACTTCTCCAATACCTGGAGACTAAATAATACACTATTATATGATGAATGGAAAACAGAAGACATCAGGAGGGAAATAAAAAAATTCTTAGAAGTAAACGAGAACAAAGACACATCATATCAAAATCTCTGGGACACTATGAAAGCAGTACTTAGAGGAAGATTTATTTCATGGGGTGCATTCAAAAAAAGAAGTAGAAATCAACAAATAAACGACTTAACACTACAGCTCAAAGCACTAGTAAAAGAAGAGCAGACCAATACCAAAAGTAGTAGAAGACAGGAAATAGTTAAAATCAGAGCCGAAATTAACGAAATCGAAACAAAAGAAACAATTGGAAAAATTAACAAAATAAATAGTTGGTTCTTTGAAAAAATAAATAAAATTGATAAACCCTTAGCCACACTAACAAAGAGAAAGAGGGAGAAAACTCAAATTACTAAAATTCGGAATGAACAAGGAAACATCACAACAGACACGAGTGAAATACAAAACATAATTAGAAGCTATTTCGAAAATCTATACTCCAACAAAACAGAAAACCTCGAAGACATCAACAAATTTCTAGAGACATATGAACTACCTAAACTGAACGAGGAGGACATACACAACTTAAATAAACAAATTTCAAGCAATGAAATAGAAGAGGTCATCAAAAGCCTACCAACAAAGAAAAGCCCAGGACCAGATGGGTTCTCAGCCGAGTTCTACAAAACTTTTAAAGAAGAGCTCATTCCAATACTCCTCAAACTATTCCATGAAATAGAAGAGGAGGGAACCCTACCAAACTCGTTCTATGAAGCCAATATCACCCTGATACCTAAACCAGACAGAGACACATCGAGGAAAGAAAATTTCAGACCAATATCCTTAATGAACATCGATGCAAAAATTCTCAACAAAATTTTAGCAAATCGCATACAAATATATATTAAAAAGATAGTGCACCACGATCAAGTGGGTTTTATCCCAGGGATGCAAGGTTGGTTCAACATTCGGAAATCAATAAATGTCATTCACCATATCAACAGACTTAAAGTTAAGAATCACATGATTATTTCAATAGATGCAGAAAAAGCATTTGATAAAATACAGCATCCCTTCATGCTCAAAACACTAGAAAAAATTGGGGTAGTGGGAACATTCCTAAACATTATAAAGGCCATCTACGCTAAGCCCATGGCTAATATCATTCTAAATGGTGAAAAACTGAAAGCGTTCCCCCTAAAAACTGGAACAAGGCAGGGATGCCCTCTTTCACCACTTCTATTCAACATCGTCCTTGAGACTCTAGCCAGAGCAATCAGACAAACCAAAGAAATTAAAGGGATATGAATAGGAAAAGAAGAACTCAAACTATCCCTGTTCGCTGATGACATGATTATATATTTAGAGGAACCTGGAAATTCCACCAGAAAACTTTTAGAACTCATAAGTGAATTCAGTAAAGTAGCAGGTTACAAGATCAATGCTCATAAATCCAATGCATTTTTATACATAAGTGATGAATCTTCAGAAAGAGAAATTAGGAAAACTACCCCATTCACAATAGCATCGAAAAAAATAAAATACTTGGGAATCAATCTCACAAAAGAGGTGAAAGACCTCTACAATGAGAACTACAGAACACTAAAGAAAGAAATTCAAGAAAACCTTAGAAGATGGAAAGATCTCCCATGTTCCTGGATAGGCAGAATTAATATCGTCAAAATGGCTATACTACCTAAAGTGCTATACAGATTCAATGCAATTCCAATTAAAATCCCAATGATGTACCTTGCAGAAATAGAGCAAGCAATTATGAAATTCATCTGGAAGAATAAAAAACCCAGAATAGCTAAAGCAATCCTCAGTAGCAAGAGCGAAGCAGGGGGTATTGCAATACCAGATCTTCAACTCTACTACAAAGCAATAGTAACAAAAACGGCATGGTATTGGTACCAAAATAGACAGGTAGATCAATGGTACAGAATAGAGGACATGGACACAAACCCAAATAAATACAATTTTCTCATACTAGACAAAGGTTCCAACAATATGCAATGGAGAAAAGATAGCCTCTTCAACAAATGGTGCTGGGAAAACTGGAAAACTATATGCAATAGAATGAAATTAAACCCCTATCTCTCACCCTACACAAAATTCAACTCAAAATGGATCAAGGACCTCGGAATCAGACCAGAGACCCTGCATCTTATAGAAGAAAAAGTAGGTCCAAATCTTCAACTTGTTGGCTTAGGATCAGATTTCCTTAACAGGACTCCCATAGCACAAGAAATAAAAGCAAGAATCAACAACTGGGATAGATTCAAACTAAAAGCTTTCTCTCAGCAAAGGAAACTATCAGAAATGTGAAGAGAGAGCCTACAGAGTGGGAGAATATCTTTCCAACCATACCTCAGATAGAGCGCTAATTTCCAGAATCTATAAAGAACTCAAAAAACTCTACACCAAGAATACAAATAATCCAATCAACAAATGGGCTAAGGAAATGAACAGACACTTCACAGAAGAAGATGTACAAGTAATCAACAGATATATGAAAAAATGTTCAACATCCCTAGTAATAAGGGAAATGCAAATCAAAACTACCCTAAGATTTCATCTCACCCCAATTAGAATGGCGATTATCAAGAATACAAGCAACAATAGGTGTTGGCGAGGATGTGGTGAAAAAGGAACACTCATACATTGCTGGTGGGGTTGCAAATTAGTGCAGCCACTCTGGAAAGCAGTGTGGAGATTCCTCAGAAAGCTTGGAATGGAAACACCATTTGACCCAGCTATCCCACTCCTTGGCCTATACCCAAAGAACTTAAAATCAGCATACTACAGAGATACAGCCACATCAATGTTCATTGCTGCTCAATTCACCATAGCCAGATTGTGGAACCAACCTAGATGCCCTTCAGTTGATGAATGGATAAAGAAACTGTGGCATATTATACAATGGAATATTACTCCGCAATGAAGAATGATAAAATTATGGCATTTGTAGGCAAATGGTCGAAATTGGAGAATATCATGCTAAGTGAGATAAGCCAATCTCAAAAAACTAAAGGACGAATGATCTCGCTGATAAGCGGATGAGGACATATAATGGGGGGTGGGACAGGCTAGCATTAGGTTTAGGGTTAGGTTTAGAGTTAGGCTAAGGAGAGTGGTAAGAATGAAGGAAAGAGGACTGTGTAGAGGGAAAAGAGGGGTGGGAGGGGTGGGAGGGGTGGGGGGGGAGGGGAAAAATAAAATAAACATCATTACCCTATGTAAACGTAAAAAAAAAAAAAAAAAAAAAAGAAATATATCTGTGCACATCAACTCATTCATGTTTGAATGCTTATAGCATCTTGGAAGATATAGAAAATAATGGTAGTCTTTGATGGGATTTGAGTGGCTCAGAAATGGCTCATATGTACTTTCAAAGGTTATATCCTGTACATTTAGTACCTATTGATATAATAATAAAACAAAAATAACAACAATATAGTCTCTGATGGAAAAACAATGAAATTTGGAAAATTCCTAAGTAACTGATTATCAGCTGCAATACAAATCAGATGTATGTGCTATTCTTAATAATTCAACAGATATAAATAACAAGAGAGACAATTTTATTTAAAAGAAGAATACACCCACAGTAATAATTGGCAGTGACTCAAAACTGTAATACATCATTTTATAGGGGAAAGAAGCATAACATTTGAAAGTGGCAAAAAATTTTTAAAAAGAGAGAGATTGCATTCAGTTGATTCAAAGGTATATTTGGGGACAACATCTGGAGTTGCCAATTGTTCTCTAGAACTAAGCAAACGTGATTACAGCTCTGATTTTTTTAAGTGACATTGTAACAAAAATAAAACCGTGACATTATTTTATTTTCTGCTGTTTATAGATTTTTTTTAGTCCATTGACAGCCTTATTATAACTCCAGAGTGGATAAAGAATAAACTCACCCACTTCTTGAAGAAACATCTAATTGCAGGGAGAAAACCACTGCTTACACACTTCAAAGCATTTCATGAAAATCTGATCTGGAGTCAGTCATGGATGGATTCAGGAATCGACAGAGAACTTTAAAAGAAGCAAAACCCAGAAAGCCTCAAGGGGAATAAACAAAGATTTTTTTAAAAAAAGATTAAAAAAAATATTAGGGAGAAAAATACATGAAACAAATTCTAAGCACAGAATTGGATCATTAAAAAATAATTGATGCAAAAAATTTGACATTTGCAAATTTGAAATAATCTGTGCATTTTGAATTGGATAGAATTTACAAAATCCTTGTCTGTAATGAAGCAACCTTCAGGTATGGAATTTCTTCAGGCTATATTTCTTTAGGCAGGAATCTTTGAACCATTCTTTGTAGAATCTGTATTTTCTGTCCTATTTCAAAAAGCTCTATCTTTCTCAAGATTAATTAAAAACATGTATCTAATTTACACTGTCCATAATGAAGCCTATGTTAACGTGAAGTTTGATGAAGATTCCTTTGAAAATACGTCTCATGCTTTACAAGATTTTTTTAAAAAAATATTAATTGCAAAAAATTGATAGCAATTTTCTAAAGGTTAAAAGGTGGTAAGCAAGATGGTAAGCAAGATGGAAAATCTCTGTGCCTAAAAAGGACTACAATAAAATTATCAAGAAGGCATAAGCTTATTAACTTGCTAGTAATAATCTTCAATGAGGAAAGCCCCCATTGTGTCTCCCTCACATATGAGGCACAGGAGCCCTCAGCTCCAGCAAACATACCCCTGTTTACCCTCCACCCATCTGAGGGCTTTTTCAAGCACCATAGATACATCCTTACCTGTCTCAGATTTGAGCTACTTTATTTTCACTGTCACTATTTACTTTTTCTTTTCACTCCACAGATTGTTGCTAATGTTGTATTTTTACCACTTTAGTATCTGGGAAGTTTGACAAATTTAGCACTATTTTCAAATAACTATATAAGAAAAGTCACTTTCTTACTGACATTTTTAAAGGACTCTGTTTCAATTCAAATAGTGAATATTTTGTGTTGATATTTACAATAATTTGTTATACAAAATAGACTTTTTAGATATCTAGTCTAAGAATTTTAAAAAGTCAGATAAATTATTATGAAAACTAATGTCAAAATACATAATAATAAAAAAGGAATGATCTGATTTCAGAAATTACATATATTTTCAAAGGACCAAAAATAACTAGGATTTTTGAAGAACAAAGTGGAGAGTTTATCTTACCAGATGTGAAGTCTTCCTATAAAACTGTAAGTAAAACAAAGATAAACAACTGACACTGAATTGAGAGTCCAGAATGATCCACCTAGATTTGTTCACCTGATTCACAACAAATGTGCCAGAACACCAAAGAGAGAAAGGGATGATCTAAATAAATTCTCTTTGGACCATCGGGTAACCATATGAGAAAAATGAATCGTAATGCCTATAGGACACAGAAAGCAATTCCAAATGGATTATAGGTGGTATGAACATATGCATACACACACATTAGACAAAAAGAAAAAAGAAAAGAAAAATTAGAGAGGTCTCCAAAACCATGAGTCATAAAAGATAAAATTCATAAGATGAACTATAAAAATTTTAAATCTCTCTTCAAAAGACAAAGGGTAATAAAAGGGTGTTCTACTGATTGTCCTCCTATTCATGTGAGTGTAAGAAGGTCAAATATTCAGACTCAGCACTGTTACAAAAACGAAACCACAAGCCAAAAAGTATGAGAAAGTCTAAAACTAAAACAAGTAAATATTTATATTCAGGATATATAGGAATTTATGTATAATTGTGTTGGATAAATACATACTTAAGACATACAAAGAACTTTATATATGCCTATGATAAGAAGACAAAAACCCAAATTTGTAATATGGTCAAAATATTTGACAAAAGAAGATATATGAATGAAAAGCATATGGCAATTTTTCCAGCATCATAGTCATTCAGGCAATGCAATTAAAACTAGATATCAAACCTACTAGAATGATCAGAATTTTACCCAGGGAAACTCCAATTAGAAAACGTTCATCAAAACTGAACTTATATCCACTATAACTTAGCAATACCACTTCTAGGAGGAACTTAGACATATATGAGAATTTTCTCAGAAGCACAATTTAATTTAATTTAATTTAATTTAATTTAATTTATGTTTGGGTACAGATGTTCAACCCGGGGATGCTTACCCATTGAGCCACATCCCCAGCCCATTTTATTTTTTATTTTGAAACAGGGTATCACTAAGTTTCTTAGGACCTCGCTAAGTTGCTGAGACTGTCCTTAAACTTGTCATCCACCTGCTCAGCCTCCTGAATTGCTGGTATTATAGGGGTGCTCCACTGCACCCAGCTAGTAGCACAACCTTAATAGCCAAAATCTTAGACTAAAAATCTTAAAAGTCTATCAACAGTACTACAAGTAAATGTTATATTTATATGTGGAATATCTCTCAGGAATTAAGAAGAAAAACTATAAGATATATTCAACGATGTAGACAAACCTTGGAGATATAATATTGAGAAAAAACAGCAAAATAACACCTATGTTCAAATCCTTTTGTTTGAACTTTAAAACAAGCAAAAAAAAAAAAAAAAAAAGTACAATGATAGAAGTCAGAATAGTGTTAACTTCCGAAGTATGGATAAAAACTAGAAGACTTCTGTTGTGGTAAGTATAAGGCCTAACCCCCGCAACAAGCAGCTGCAAAAGCCCCATCCCCCCCTTGGAACCACACCTCGGTAATATGGCGCATATCCTGCTTCTCTTGCGGAGTGTCAGTTTCCCGAGGCGTGGACCCGCACCCAATCACTCTCCACCACCCTGTCTCAATCCCCTAGCGACAAAACTTGCCCAATTACCTACCGCCCCATCCCATACCCTGGCCTATGAGACTTCTCTCCACTCTATAAAAGTGTAAAAGTGGAGTGACACTGCTGCCGCTCCTCCCTCATCCATCTTTCCCAGCGCTGGCTCTCTTCACTCACCACTGGCTCATCCTTTCGGTAAGTCCCCAGCGGGGCGGAGGAGCCACTCTCCTTTGGGCTATCATGGGACTCTTGACCGTGATCGTCGGGCATCGTCCCAATGCCCAACGGGAAGGGAGGTCACACCCTGCCTAGGCCTTCAGGACCACAGTGAACTCCCGGGCTCCTCCTCGGCCATAACACTCCAAAATCAGCATTTCACTTAGACGCTGCCAATCTTAACACACGACTCAATCAGGACTCATACTCCCATTGCCCAGTTTCACTTTTAAAGACTCTTGCAAATTGACCTTCCCTTGCGCCACCCCTTCTCTCCATCGTTCCTCTTTGCTGTTCTCCTCCAGACCGCAGGGTCTTCACAAACCCTGGTACCAGGTTCCTTCAGGCTCCAGGCTTTTGCCTCCCGAAGAGTGAGGGCCTGGGTGACGATCCACACCCTCCTCTTCTCCCGGTTCATTTTCGAACCACTTCGGGATTAATGAGACGTATGGGGGACGCCCTTTAGGATCTCTTCTCTCCCTACCAGCCGAAGGATTCACCTTTCTTTTTCCTTCTCTCTCTCTTTCCCCTTTCTCTCCCCTCCCTGTCTCTCCTGCTCTCCTTTTCAGCAATGGGAACGTCTTCTTCCTTCCCCCTGGGGGACTCCCCCCTTCAATGTCTCCTAAAAAACCTTAGCACCCTGTCCCTCAAGCCAGAACTTCTCATCAAATTTTGCACCCAGGATTGGCCTCACTATCCCTAGACAATCAGAGTGTCTGGCCCCTTGAGGGTACACTAGATCCCAACATTCTTCGAGACCTCTCCAATTATTGCCAGCGCCAGGAAAAATGGAAGGAGATTCCCTACATCCAAGCTTTCCGCCTTCTAGCCCAACATCCTTCACTCTGCTCCACCTGTACTCTGTCTCAGGTCCTTTTAGCCTGCAAAGCTCCCCAGGCCTCAGAGACAGCCTTCGACCCTGCCATCGAACCCCCTCCCCCAGGCCTCCACCTTCTGCCCCCGGCTTCCTCCTGCTGCTCCCTCTGCTACCCCAGTATCTTCCCCAACTTCCTCTCCGCCCCCACTTCCTCCAACCTCTGGCCCTTTTAGCTCTCCCTTCACATACTCCTGAGGGCCTCCCCCTACCCCCCTCACTATTGCCCCTCTCTGTAAAGTGGCTGGCGCCGAGGGTGTGGTCTGGGTCCATGTGCCATTTTCCCTGGCAGACCTGACACAATTAGAGAAGAAACTGGGTTCCTTCAGTACAGATCCCACCACTTACATCAGGGAGTTTCAATGGGTCCTCCAGGCTTACAGCCTAATACACCATGACATTTTCTTGCTCCTGGCCAACACCCTCCTATCTGAAGAACGTCGCTGAGTCTGGGATGCCACTCAGACCCATGCCAATGACACACACCACACCGACCCCAACCACCCACCTGGTCCACATGCCTTCCCCGAACAAGACCCACATTGGGATTATAACACCGCCCAAGGAATCCAAGCCAGGGACTGTTTTGCCTCTTGTCTGGTTATGGGTCTTAAAAAGGCTGCCTGTAAGGTCGTCAATTTCCAAAAAATTCAGGAAATTATCCAGAAGAAGGACGAAACCCCATCCAAATTCCTAAACAGGCTTACCCAGGCCCTCCAACAATACACCAACCTGGACCCCACCTCGGATGACGGCCGACATGTCCTTATGACGTATTTTTTTGCCCAATCCTACCCTGACATTAAAGCCAAATTAAAAAAATCAGAACAGGGCCCAGCTACCCCTCAGACCGAGATCTTATCAGTGGCCTTCAAGGTTTTTCATAACCGGGAAGAGGAAAAGGAGAACCGGAAGCAAAGAGCTGATCAAGCCAATTTCCAAATGCTGGCTCAGATCATAAAACCTACCCCCGGGCGTTCTCCTGCCACATCCAACCCCAAGCCTCCACCTGGGGCATGCTTTAAGTGTGACAAAGAAGGACATTGGTCAAAAGCCTGTCCCTCTCCCAGGCAACCCACCACACCTTGCCCAAAATGCCGAAAGAGAGTGCATTGGGGTTCCAATTGCCCTTTCGCCCAAAGGGGTGGATGGTCAAGTGGCCCCTAAGCACCCAGAACTTGGCAACCATCCATGGTAGGGTTGGCCGATGAGGTCTGATGAGGCCTTGGGTCCTCCCCTACCATGTCCATAACAAGAAGAGAACCCAGGGTCATTATTATGGTGGATGGCTGCCCCACCTCCTTCCTCCTGGACACTGGAGCCATCTTCTCCATCTTGAGGGAGTTCCAGGGCCCTACCACACTTAGTACCTCTCCTATAGTCAGGGCAGGAGGAAAACAAATTTTCCCCCACAAAACTTCCCTCCTAACTTGCTTTATTCAAGGCAGTAATTTTTCTTTCTCCCACTCTTTCTTAGTTATGCCTCAATGCCCTGTCCCTCTCATGGGAAGGGATATCCTCTCCCTATTAAAGGTGTCTATCACCATACCATTTTCATCCTCCCCCACAACCTCCTTCCTTTTAGCCCTCCTTTCTGAAACTAGGGATCCCATCCCAGAAAATTCCCTCCCCACTTTGACCTACCCCGTAAATACTACAGTATGGGACACTAGTAGCCCCTCCAATGCCCAGTGTCTACCTACTACTATTAAACTACAAGACCCCACCAATTATATACATCAGGCCCAATATCCCCTAAGCACCACCACACTCCTTGGACTTCAACCGATCATTGAGGATCTCCACTGAAAATGGTACATCTCTCACACGCATTCACCCTTCAAACCCCTATTCTGGCAGTTAAAAAGGGCAATGGATCATACCGCCTAGTCCAAGACCTCCGCCTAATCATACATACATACATACATACATACATACATCCCCTAGTCCCTAACCCATACACTTTACTATCCCAAGTCCCTGCATCATCCACACACTTCTCAGTCTTGGATTTAAAGGATGCCTTCTTTTCCATTCCCCTTGACCCTTCTTCCCAAGATATCTTTGCTTTCACTTGGACGGACCCACACACGCAGCATTCCTGACAGATGACATGGACAGTCCTTCCTCAAGGGTTTCGGGATAGTCCCCACCTCTTTGGACAGGTTTTGGCCCAGGATCTCAAAACCTTCCATGCATCCCATCCACAATCTGTCCTCCTGCAGTATGTGGATGACCTCCTACTCTGTAGTCCATCCTGGTAACAATCCCAAATCGACACTGCTTCACTCCTCAACTTTTTAGCAGAGAGGGGTTACGGCCTTTCCCCTTCCAAGGCCCAAATCTCCCTCTCAACCGTGAGTTACCTAGATTTCCAGCTCTCCCCACAGAGAAAGGAAATTACTCAGCTCCTCACCACCCTCCCCATCCCTAAAACCAAAGCCAAGATCCTCTCATTCCTGGGACTGGCCAGGTACTTCAGGGCCTGGATTCCAAACTTCTCCCTGTTGGCTCGACCCCTCTATGACCTAGCGAAAGGGGACACTGAAGAACCTCTATCCTACACACCTCGCCGCCCCTTCCTCAAACTTAGACAAGCTCTAGTTGAAGCCCCCGCACTTCATCTCCCGGACCTTACCAGACCTTTTTCCCTCTACGTACACGAGAATAGCGGTCAAGCCTTGGGGGTCCTAGGACAGATCTATGGCCCTTCCTTTGTCCCTGTGGCCTACCTTTCCAAACAATTAGATCCCACTGTATGAGGATGGGCCCCCTTCCTACAAAAGGAAGCCTACAAATTAACTTTTGGGGCACCTCTCACCATCCTTTCACCCCATCACATGCTCTCTTCCCTGCAATGGCAGGTAACCTCCTTGGCTAAGGTAGCCCTACAGAATTGCAGGGCATTAGACTTACTCACTACAGAGAAGGGCAGTACCTGTCTTTTCCTCAGAGAGAAATGTTGCTATTACATTAGCTTAGCTTCTAGCCTACAGACACACAAGTTCTAACCCTCTCTCTGCCTTTATCCAAAACCCCTTCCTCACTTGGATGTGGCCCATTCTAGGCCCCTTAGCTGTCATCTTAGTGGCCTGTCTCTTCCTACCTGGTATCATGAAATTCATCCAAACCCAGGTGGGAAAAATCTCTAATCAAACCTTTAACCAGCACTTACTCAGGAATTACCAGCTTCTAGCCACCGAGGACCCAACCAACTCCTCGCGAGAACATCTCACCAGCTGTTAAGATGACCAATCCCTTCTGTCACCAGTGGCAGCAATTCCTGGAAACCCTTGCTGCGGATGCCTGGATGGTCACCCCCAGCAACTCCCTCTCCCAATGGGATGACCAGCTGCAAATTTTGTGGTTCCAAGGAACTTCTCTCCCGGTGAAGTGGCTGCATTTGGCCTTCTGTTATGGGGACTAATAAGTGGCCTACTCCTCAACCCTCCCCACCCCTTGCCTCTACCTTCCCCACAACGACCCACTTCAGCAGGAAGTAGCCAGAGAAAGAATGATGACTCCATTCCCATATATAGAGGAAAAAGGGAGGAATATAAGACCTAATCCCCCACAAGCAGCTGCAAAAGCCTCACCCCCCCCCCTTGGAACCACACCTCTGCAATATGGCGCATACCCTGCTTCTCTTGAAGAGTGTCAGTTTCCCGCCAGCGTGGCCCTGCACCCAATCACTCTCCACCGCCCTGCCTCAATCCCCTAGCAACAAAGTTTGCCCAATTACCTACCGCCCCATCTCATACCCTGGCCTATGAGACTTCTCTCTACTCTATAAAAGTGTGCACATTCTCTGAATAAAGCGGAACTTCTCCGGTGGACAGACAGTTGGTGTCGCCTCATTCTTTCAGTAATAATACAATTTATTGTAGTCTGATTGATTGGTGTCTATGTAATTGTGTTCAATTTGCAAAAATATAATAATCTGCATACTTATTGACCTTTGCACTATTCTTTTGACATTATTTAAAAATTATTAATTAACAAAATCTAGTATAGAAGTACAAGTCATTATATATTTTTTCTTTCTTCTTTTTTGGAGAGTAATAATTTTTTGCTCTTAAATTACACACCAATGGTTATAAATACAAGTACATAACAGAGCTAAGTTTCATCTGGAAACATGCCACTACACATATCTATTTTTTATTCTAGTAAAGAATAGCCTTATGGCTTTTTAAGAACTCAAGTTTTTATTTTTCCCCAAGTGTCATATGCCTTTCACTGAAATGTATTTTAATAAGGCATATAAATTTTATTTAATTAATTTACTTGAATAGTTTTAAATAAGCTAATTCTGTGCTCTAGATGGTTGTATTTCTTTATGGATAAGCTCGTTTACTATAAAAGGCATTTATAAGCTAAACTGTCATAAATTATGATTTTTTTAAGTGACCACATATTTCTGATCATTCAGCAATCTAGAGAATCAGGTCTTAACTTTAAACCAGTTTGAATCTTACAGGAAAAAAACTTGCAATAATCAAGTTACTTTTGATTTAGGTATTTACAATTTGTTATTCTTTCCCAAATTGTTAGATACTGTTATTTGCTTTAATTTAACAGAAAAAAGAAAAACTAGCAAATAAAACCCTAATGTATTCTGAGTTGGGAGATTTGAGTGCTAGTCTGATCTTTGTCATGGGAACTTGAATGAGCCCTTTAAACCTCCATGTGTAATTTTGCTAATTTGTAAAACTGAGAGTTACAGATTTTGTGGAAGGTATTCCCTAGCTTCAGTATAAACTGGTACAGATGGTTCAAGTTAGTTCATACAGTAAAACTGATTTAAACATAACTTTGCTACCTTAGACAATTCTTATGTATGAAATATTCACTCTTTATGATGAAAAGATAAATTGCCACACACACACACAAAGCCTCAAAGCAAGCAACAAACAGGCTTTATGTCAGGCAGTAAAACTGTTCAGCTGTTTGTATTTATCAATTTTGAATCTGAAACATAACAATTTGTTATTTTAGAAACAAGCATGATTATTTTCTTTCTAAGCTGTAGTTGCATTTCTAAACAGCCATCCTGAAATATTTTCAAATAAAAATCAGGCAAGTCTTTTAATTTTATGT